>NC_140595.1:611252420-612537420 GCF_964204655.1 Triturus cristatus
TCGCGCGTGTCCCATTTGTGCGGGAGCCGGCCATCTTGGCGTCCTTGGACGCCACCATGGCGTTTGATACGCTCGAATGGCCATATATTTGGGCGATGCTGGCGAAGTTTGGGTTCGGCCCGGGTTTCGTCAGCTGGGTCAAATTGCTATATTCGGGCCCGTTGGCACAGGTGGTGGTGAATGGGCGAGTATCTGCCCCATTCGCGCTGGGGCGGGGCACGCGACAGGGTTGTCCCCTGTCGCCTCTCCTGTTCGCCCTGGCCATGGAGCCCCTGGCGGAGTGGTTGCGGTGGCACCCTTCTATCCGTGGTCTCCGCTGGACCCCCGAGCATGAGGACCGCGTGTCCCTCTATGCTGACGATATCCTTTTGTATCTCGCCTCCCCGCGCAAGTCACTGATCGTCCTGGTTGATGTTTTGCGCTCCTTCGGTCGCAACTCAGGCCTGGTCATCAACTGGGCGAAATCCTGTGTCTATGTGCTCTCCGGGGAGGCCCCGGTCTTGCCACGGGACTGTCCGATCCAGATTGCCTCCCAGGGTTTCCGGTATCTGGGTATATATATCACTCTTGACCCGGAGGCCCGCTATGAGCGAAATTTGCTGCCCCCCCTCCAGCGTCTGAGGGAGGACGTGGTGCGCTGGCGGCGTCTGCCGCTCTCGCCGCTCGGCCGAGCGGCCTTATTTAAAATGATGTCCCTGCCGCGCTTCCTCTACGCCCTCCAGAATACCATGGACCTGGTCCCGGCACGCTACTTTCGCGAGGTGGAGGGCCTCCAGCGGCGCCTGTTCTGGGACGGGAGGCCGCGTATTGCTCTGGCTAAATTGACGCTCCCGTGGTACGATGGAGGGGTCGCCCTCCCGGACATCAAACGGTATTACTGGGCCTCCCAACTAGCTGCAATTAATCATGGCCTTCACGGGCCCGCCTTGAACCCGGCATTTGAGATGGACAGGACGCTTCTGCCCGGTGGCGATTATAATCGAGCGCTCTACTCTGGCGCGTCCGACTCCCGTTTGACGGGACCGACGCGTGTCATGGTGCGTGTCTGGCTAGCGGCTAATGCAGCTATGGGGTGGAAGGACCGTTTGACCCGAGCGTCTCCGCTGTATGCATCTGAGAGGTTGGGCTCCCTGTGGACGTCGAAGGGCTTCGAGAAGTGGGACACGATCGGAATCAGCACGGTGGGAGATCTCTGGACGAGGGGGGGATTCAAAACTTTTGAGACGCTGCAGGCGGAGTTTCAGCTGCAGGGCAGTGAGTACTTTCGGTACCTACAGGTCCGCCATGCGCTGGGCTCCGTCTTCCCGGATGTTGCATCCATTCCGGAGTCTTCCCCCCTGGAGGACAGAGTGCTAGATGGCCATGTCCCGGACAGCACGATCTCCCTCATATACAAAAAATTGATTAACGATAGATCGTGTCTGCTGACTAGTCTCCGCGAGGCTTGGGTTGCCGACGGGCTGGAGCTGGACGACGAGGATTGGATCTCCGCGGTGGCCTCTCCGAAAGAGGTGGCCATCCCGGCTCGCCTTCGTTTCGTCCAGCTCAAGATCCTTCACCGGGTCTACGTGACGGGGCCAAGGCTTTTACGTATGGGTTTTGCCGGTGATGGAATGTGTAAGCGTGGCTGTGGTGCGTTGGCGACTTTCATGCATATACTGTGGGAGTGCCCGAAGGTGGAGCGATTCTGGCGTGGTGTGCATGAGGTTCTACGAATGGTTACGCGTGTCGCGCTGCTGCCTGAAGCGAGGAGATGCTTGCTGAATGTCTGGGAACCAAATGACTACTCGGTCCCGCAGGCGCGGTGGGTGACTTTGGGATACATGATAGCCAAGCGTGATATTGCCCAATTGTGGGGATCCCAGAGGCCCCCTGCGGTGTCGGCCTGGAAAGAGCATATGGATTGGTGTATGTTTCGTGAAAAGGTGGTGTATGTGGCGAGGGGTAAGCCTGGGGCGTGGATGAAACTCTGGGGCCCCTGGAACGCCTACCGCGGGGGTATTTGTGAGCCGCCGCTGCTATCGGCGGCCTCGCCGGCTCCGTCTCCCTAGATGGCGCCCCTCCCTTGGCCGCGGGCGCGCGGTCCCCCAGTCCCTGATCTACTCCCGTCCCCCTCTTCAGAATTTTGCTGCTGGTTTGGATCCCCCACTTATGGAGCACGTGTTGTCACTTTGGATCGAGGGTTGCCTTGCGGTTGTGGTTTGTTTACGTTGTTTTGCTTTAAGAAAATGGAACCGTACTGTGGGCATGGAGCTGTGAGGCCTGCACCATTGATCACTCCTGTCTTCCTACTGTGCACCGCTGAGAAAGTTTTTTGCTGTATGTATGTAATATGCTTTTGATGCTCTAGCGGCCGGCCGTGTGGTTGTAGGCCCATACCTGTAACTTCTATAAACTGCAATAAACGGTTTCAAAAAAAAAAAAAAAAAAAAGAAACTATGGTGAAAGCATTCCCTGCTTTGGAAAATAAGGCTCAAAGCCATGACAGATTTTCAGGAAAACCACTGATCATTATATGTCAATGTGCCTCATTCGACAGATCAGAAAACCTGTGTTTGATCTGAACCCTGGGAGTCAGCGTTGCTGATCTGCAGCTTGAGGTCTATTTTACAAGTGTTGCACTGCATCCCCCTTCACATCAACAAAAGGGATAACCTGTCCAAAAGCACGAACAGCTGGCGTATAATGTAGCTGCATAAGACCTGAAAGTATAATAATCTATGGATTGCTATGTGTCCCTACGTTTGATGTGCTAAGAGGCCATTCTCTGGGATGGACGGAGGCAGCAGAACAAAAATACTTTTTTGTAGCTTTCAGATTTGCAGTTTTTGTAACTGTACATTTTTCTTCTCTGCTAACATGGCAACATTAATAATGGACTGAATTCTCAGACTCTCTCGTCTGGCTCCCAGTCATCACAGACGAACAGGATGCTTTACCGAAGAGTGGTTGAGCAAGCCGTGGAGGCTTTGTTAAAATACAGGGACGATAAAACCCATTGATGAATGGAAATACAAAAACCCGAAGGCGGTGGACGACAGCCTCTCTCCCAGCCCGTCTGACGCTTGAGTATGCATCACGGTTGTGACTGCCGATATCTCAGCTGGGGGCTTCTCTGTCTCCCGCCACTGACAGATCGCCCCACTGTGCACCGTTTTCAGTTCTGCTGTCTCTGAAAATTTCGCTCTTTCCTCCTTAATATGACACTAAGAGCGAACGGGGCTGTTCTTGGGATTCTGCAAGAATTGTGGCAGGAGGCCTTTTAATGGTGGTGGGGCTGTCCATAATAAGTCAGTTACATGAAATGACTCCTCATACTGTGACATGCAGAGCTGGTTTACAGTTTGAGGATTATTTACAAAGGTGATTTATTTCTCCAGCGAGGCTTATTACGTCTCATTACTGCCCTGTGTCCATGTTTCAGGTTTCATTACGTCCACTACTGCCATGCCCAGAAAGCTAAGACTGCCCACTACCCAAACACAACAGATGACCACCCAGACACAAGGGAGCATCACAGACAGAGACACATGGAAACGAAGAATACGAAAGAAAAAAGAAACACACACATACATACACACACACCATTTTGTTAAGTAAAAACAGAAAGTACAACCATTAACACTGCATGCTATTCCACAACATCTAATACCACACCATGCTACACCAAAGAACACTATATCACACAAATGCACCTCATGACAGAGCACCACATCACACCTCTTAACACCACATCACAACAGACCACAATGTATTATACTATACATTCCACGCTATATCAAACTTATCCATACTATATCACATCACACCATTCAACACCACAGCAAAAGATAGCTCACTAATTCACATTGTACACACCACCCAAATCACACCATACTGCCCACACTACAAACTACCACAACAACCGTCCTGACACCATATACTATACCTCACTTTATCACAACGTACCTCATCCTGCCACTACATACTGATGTGTATCACACCGTACGACTCACAAGGCCACACAACACAACACATGCTGACGTCCTCTTCACCACCTCACACCGTAGGATATCATGCCTCACAGCACTACGTCATACCATATGACACAACCGCAATCTACACCAGATGACAGCAGTTTACGTCATCCTTCACTAAATGCCACCACTATATAGCCACATCACTAATCTGCATGCAACTCCAAACCATTCAACACAACATTCCACCACACCACACTTCTATGTAATACTTGACTCCATACAATACCACAGCACATATATACACCACATCGTATCACACCATACCACACTAAACCTAACTTAGTTAGTATACAACAGATCATGCACACCATTCCTTACCATGCCTTACCAAATCATACAAGACCACACCGCATGCTACTAATCCACATCACAGCGGCCTATTGCACAAGACGAGCAACAACACCAGGGAGACATGAACAGTACAAGAAACTGACGAGAAAGAGACACGAGGGCATAAAGACACATGGGAGGAAGACATAGGTAAACAATGCGGAAGGAAGAGTTTAGAAGCCACACCCCTTGTATATATGACAGGTTCTGCAACAGACTCTCATACAACCTTTTACTGGGGGCCACTCAGTATATGGGTCTCATTGCTGCCCCTATTCAGGATTCAACTCCTAGCTTTCAGGAAACAATTGAAAACTCACCTATTTCGAATGCACCTCCCCTAATTCTTAATTTTACCGTGCCTGGCTTGCTGTTTTCTGAGCTCTTTTATTTTATCAGTGACCGCTCTCTTAGCCTGTGGTTTGCTCATTAGTTTCCTAAAGCTATGCACAGGTGAACAAAACCAGGCACACATATGAAAAAACACGACAGAAGGGTGCTTTGGAAGACCTTTTCGCCTGTACTTTCCAACAACACTTAGTACTACTCATCTACTGACCTAGGAACTTCTTTACCCACAAACATCACGACGATTGACTCTACATCCAAAGGTTGAGTAACTTGATATTCTTCTTAGAGCATCAAGGTCTACAGCCACCCTTGTTTTCGTAAAGCAGGAGTAAAATATGTATTTTAGGTACAGGCGTTTTTTGTAGTTTGTCAAAAGTATTACATATTTAATTTTCATCATGTCATGCAGTCGTATTGGGACAGAGCCAGTCAGGTGTCTAATGGTACTTGAAATATGATTATCGCCCTTTCGGAAGAAACCATGACAAATGACTGATTGTACCCTAGCCCACCTCTCCTTTCAGAGCGGATCCTGACTTGGGACTGGCTCTGTCCAGCATTAACTTACTGGTCTTTCATGTGACTGAGTCTGATGACGCTCTACCAACCTCCCAGAGGGGATCCAGCCATATGACAGAGTTTGACAATCTTTAAAGCCAGATAGCGCTAATACTAAAATGATCTGGTAGATGCCTACAATGCCCCCATGTTGCTCAATGTCATGGGACACTGTCGGCCAGTCTGGGGTTTTTAGCCAGCAGCACTCTGCCTTCTGGGACTATTAGAGTTCTGGGTTCCAAAGTCTCTGCGCGTGAGTTGATGGAGGTCAACAAGCCAGAAGTGGCAATGAGTCTTGCCCTTGAAATGAGACCACTTGGCAGATATGGCTGCTCTCACACACCCATCAACCTTCCTGAGGCCCTGCAGGAAGAACCGTTCTACAAGCAATAATATGCGAGCTATTGTAATCGCAACAGATGCATTGTCCAAGTGAAGGAAACCATATAGCAATGACAGCATTAAACATTTAATGTACGTGCTTTTTATCCATGGTCTGATTCAATTTGTTATCAACACAGGGGAAAAGGTGCACAAAAGATTCAATGACAGCAGCACCAGGCCGGCAGACTTTGCAGAAGTTTAAAAGGACACTGGCAAAGGCATATACTCATTGCCAATAGTCATTTACTGCCACTTGGGTCGAGCACAGATCTCAGGGATCTCGACCTTGACCTAATTCTAGTGACTAGAGGGAGAAGACAATGAAAGATTCAGAGGCCTTCACATGGACTCCCAACAGACATGACTCAAAATCGCATCACAGGGATTGAGAAGGTGGCAAAGCCGGCTTCCCTCTAGGTATTTCCACCGGGATAAAGCAAAAAGTGACATGCCACGGGCTCTGAGCAAGCCATATAGGGTCTGAGAAATATCACCTCCATGCCAAAGCAAATGATCTCAAAGAACGGAGCGGCAGTGAGCCATGAACACGCTACGCAAGATCAAGAATACTCCTAGGCTGAAAGAAAAAACTCACATATATCGGTTTGGTTAGAATTAACCTCTACCACGACAAGCGAAGGGACCACGTGAATGGCATATGCTGTGCGATACAAAATCCTTGGCATGCAACACAGTGCATTAAAAAAATTGTTGACTAAGTCTACATTCTGATCTATCTGGGCAGAAGAAGGATTGTCTGAGTTCAAATTGGTACATTCTTTTCCTGAAAGTAAACCTGGCCAAGTTTGCATTCCTGCCGTTCCATATATCTCCAAATACATGGCTTGGTACATTCCTATCCATTCAAAAAACCTTTCCAAGAGGGTTTGACCAACTGATAAGTTAAGCATTTATCTCCAGTCGAAAACTTCTCAAACCTAAGATCTTGGCCATCTAACAGTAAGAAGCCAATGTGAAGATGATCTGTTAGCACAGAAAGGCTTGATAAACCAGGACTATGCTCATCTATGATCACAGGGAAGCTTGGTAGCCATTGTCACAGTGAACCATCTCCAGAGGAATGTTTGGACATTCATCCCACTCCGCAGCCATCTGAGCACAGATAAAGGACTGGCCAGCTCAGGCACCACCAACATCTATCTGGCAAAACAGACCTGAACAACGCCGGTGCCACATGCGTCTGGACCTAAGTGAATTAAATGATTTGGACCCAGTACCAATCGGTGAGTAAATCCCATTTCTTGCACCCTTTTCCTGATTCTGCTCCATTTTCCCTAATCCTCTGGTCCCCTATCACCACACCCAGGCCAATCAATATGATTGACATGTCTGTTCGTCATCTGGTACATTGTCAAATGCTTTATGAAAGTCCAGATAGACCACGAAAGACAACGAAATTGCTGCATATTTGTAGGTTTTGGGAAAATGAAAATAAATGTAAGGGTGCCAGGCTTTACTCTGCAGAAATTATTTTGGCTCCTCGTGAATTCTGTTTAAGGATATTTCCCTTACCCACCTTTCGCCAGGTGGGCTGAGACCGAGCCCGAACGGCTGCTGAGAGGTACCGGCCTGCCGGAAAAAATCTGGATTCACTGAAAGTCCTATGTTCTTATTCTTCTGTACTTCCAGAGGCGATGAGCTGTTGGAAAGCCTCGTTGTGTATGTGACTCACTCTTTCTAGCCTTGTCATCCTGGTAGCTTTGGTCAGACTGTACATCATAGAGATTTGGTGCAGCAGGTGCAGTAGCACCAGGGCCCTGGAGAGTTTGAGACCCACAGAAAACCCTTTATTGCTGAATTTTACTACCCATAAGACCCATTTTTCTTGCTTCCACCAGGGCTGCATTGCTACATCACTGGCCGCTGTGACTGCTCCACTGCACAGAAGAATCACGGGAAATAACTCATTCTGAGGCCTCTTCACGGGCCTTGCCCAGAGGCCACGCGGAATTAAAAGACTGGCGCTGACAGGTGGAGAATGAGACAAAGACGCTAATCAATACCAATATCTGGAGTCAGCCATTTCCTGAGAGGCAGCCTCAGATTTAATAACATTTCTGGCGGCCGGAGACCTTTCAGCTGGTAACTGAATAATCAGTGCGGGGGGAGCAGGCTCCTTCAGGGACCTGGCACTGTAGCCAGAGGAAGATAATGTGGCTCAGAGACACCCATCATCCCAGTGCCATCTAAAAACAGCTGGAGCCAGGGTCGGACTGGGGCAGAAAATAAGCCTGGGCACCAAAATATAAGTGTCCCAATGTTTGTAAATTGGGACTGTAGTGAATTTGTAAAGACACGCTGTATAAGTGTTTTGCAAGGTACAGAAGAATGCATGGATTTGAGCTTGCTGCAGACTGTTTGTTTTATTGCCAGGGAAATCAACAGTAAAAACCAGCCAAGCAGACCATAAAACAGGCCTACAAGAGCCAAAAAAATGACCCACACACTGACTGTCGGACCTGCCAATAGAGCGCTGCTTGATTGCCTGATAGGCCAGTCCGACACGGACTAGAGCCATAGAAAGTAATGCAGCGTTAGCGCTTTCTAGGTCAATAGTTAATTTGAGCCAGTGGTATCTGGTACTTGGCACCAGCACTTTACTGGCAACACTGGCACTTATGACAGCCTGCCACATGGTGGTGCTGTTTGTCTAATTTTCTGATAAGCACAACAACAGTTGTTTAATAACTAATTGAATACGCATTAAAATAACTAAAATCTACCACACAGGGCTATACGAATAGCTACGGGGGCAAATATTATATCATTTTTAATGTATATTAAAAGTCTGAATTGTTACACTTGTAGAAGTGTGATGATTAGTTGTGTTGGTACTGTAATTAGCAGCGCTGGCATGGGCTAATGGGTGGTGCAAGCTGCAGTGGCCTCCTGACAAGGGTCCTGGCTCTCATTTTTTTTTTCACAAATGAAGCACTGTCCTAAAGTGCATCACAATGCAGATGGAGCAAGAGTACGGCCTGCACGGTTAATGCACATCACTGGAGCCTAATCTGTGGGGTCGGAACTACTGCAGTGGTATACAAAACCACAAGAACACTGCAGAATTAGTGCAGATCACTCAGAGAGGAGGGGCCACCCCTCTACTCCCTTCACCAGTACCGCCAGGGCTGTAGAAAGAACTGCACTGTTTGGTGAGGCTACTAGGCCCTATCTATGGTGTCAATACTGCACTAATATATGCATACACAGAAAGCACTGCACTGTTAGTGCAGATCACTAGAGGAGAGGCTCCCACTTCAGCCCATCCACAGTACCGCCAGGGCCATGGAAAGAACTGCAGTGTTTATTCAGATCACTGGGGCCTGTATATGGGGTCAGTCTGGTAGATATATATATATATATATATATATATATATATATATATATATATATATATATATATATATATATATATATATATATATATATATATATATATATATATGCAAAACGAGAGAAACCAGACTTTGGAGAGGCACACACCTTGTTTCATCCTTTATTCCTGCAAGGCAGTTCCGCTTACAACCAGCAACCCCACAGAATTCAATTGCCAATGTTCATATCCTTACGCGTTTCGGGCGTCATACGCCCTTGATCACAGGTGCTGGCAAAATGCGGGAAGGCAGCATCCCGCCGCTTTTAAATAGCAGTTCGTGAAAAGCCCGCTGGGCGTGTCCGCAAAGTGCATCCTGGTATTTTAAGTACATGTTCTCAGCGGCTGCCACTCCCACATGGTAAGTATTCAATACCTTGGTAGGTTTCCGTGATGGTAACTGGTTACTGCAGGACTGTATTGCTCCTTCAAATGCAGAAACGACAAAGCTCCATACTGCAATGTTTGATAACATGCTGGACACCACTTTGTGCGTGGGGGACCTCTCCGTGACCTTGGACGGGCCACAATTTAATGCAAAACGAGAGAAACCAGACTTTGGAGAGGCACACACCTTGTTTCATCCTTTATTCCTGCAAGGCAGTTCCGCTTACAACCAGCAACCCCACAGAATTCAATTGCCAATGTTCATATCCTTACGCGTTTCGGGCGTCATACGCCCTTGATCACAGGTGCTGGCAAAATGCGGGAAGGCAGCATCCCGCCGCTTTTAAATAGCAGTTCGTGAAAAGCCCGCTGGGCGTGTCCGCAAAGTGCATCCTGGTATTTAAAGTACATGTTCTCAGCGGCTGCCACTCCCACATGGTAAGTATTCAATACCTTGGTAGGTTTCCGTGATGGTAACTGGTTACTGCAGGACTGTATTGCTTCTTCAAATGCAGAAACGACAAAGCTTCATACTGCAATGTTTGATAACATGCTGGACACCACTTTGTGCGTGGGGGACCTCTCCGTGACCTTGGACGGGCCACAATTTAATGCAAAACAAGAGAAACCAGACTTTGGAGAGGCACACACCTTGTTTTTTCCTTTATTCCTGCAAGGCAGTTCCGCTTACAACCAGCAACCCCACAGAATTCAATTACCAATGTTCATATCCTTACGCGTTTCGGGCGTCATACGCCCTTGATCACAGGTGCTGGCAAAATGCGGGAAGGCAGCATCCCGCCGCTTTTAAATAGCAGTTCGTGAAAAGCCCGCTGGGCGTGTCCGCAAAGTGCATCCTGGTATTTAAAGTATATGTTCTCAGCGGCTGCCACTCCCACATGGTAAGTATTCAATACCTTGGTAGGTTTCCGTGATGGTAACTGGTTACTGCAGGACTGTATTGCTCCTTCAAATGCAGAAACGACAAAGCTCCATACTGCAATGTTTGATAACATGCTGGACACCACTTTGTGCGTGGGGGACCTCTCCGTGACCTTGGACGGGCCACAATTTAATGCAAAACGAGAGAAACCAGACTTTGGAGAGGCACACACCTTGTTTCATCCTTTATTCCTGCAAGGCAGTTCCGCTTACAACCAGCAACCCCACAGAATTCAATTGCCAATGTTCATATCCTTACGCGTTTCGGGCGTCATACGCCCTTGATCACAGGTGCTGGCAAAATGCGGGAAGGCAGCATCCCGCCGCTTTTAAATAGCAGTTCGTGAAAAGCCCGCTGGAATAAAGGATGAAACAAGGTGTGTGCCTCTCCAAAGTCTGGTTTCTCTTGTTTTGTATATATATATATATATATATATATATATATACACACACGTTTCAGAGATTCTGCCTTCCTTAGTACTTATAGATTAAAAACATATGGCACATTACGATAACGATCTTTAAAAGGTCATGTTTTGACTCTCATTGGAGGATATTTATCGTCTTAACTAATGGTAGGGGACTACAGCCGTCTTCAGTGCAAACTGGAGTAGGAATAGTAAATAATACTATTCCTAAGTCCTGCGCGCCCCCTACAGCAAGTTGTTGTAATGACATGCGATGTAAGGGTATTGCGTACTAACAACGCGGTCGTTGTACCAACTGCATTGTAAAAGTATGCGTTGTGATAGCATGTGATATAACATGCTATATTCCTAATAAGGTCCCATGCGACCAACCCCTGTACTGACCACAATGGAGGCCAGCTTAATGCCCTGTAACCAAGTTATAAAATACTACCTCTCTACCATACACAGATATCAAATATTTATTACATGCTTAGTTAATAAAAACCATTGCATAAAAAAGGGTCATGATAAAATTGAACAAGCAATATATGCATAGCGAAATAAAACTGACCGTGTTGTCGCGTCATTATTTTATTCATGTAAGATGCTGGGGCCGTCTGTAAATTTTTCTTCAATCCAGGTCAATAGAATTAATTCTCGTGTAACAGTTCCGGGTTTCTATAATCACAGTCTCTGATTACGTTGTTTTTTTTTTTTTTTGCTTGTGCGAAATTTGTTTCAGTTCATATTTGCAGAGGGCGAAGGTCTTTGCACTTAATACCATCACGTTAAGATAGTAAAACAATCAGTTAGCACTTTTCAGTTAAAACTGTTTTTTAAAAAAACATGTAAAAATGCACAGGAGGTTAAAGTTTGCTGTCTTTTGGTTCAATGTTATATTCCTTCTCTGTCGCCTTTAGGTTTTTTTCTCGCCACATCGAGGAAGCGAACTAGACAGCAGGCCAGCCGGATGTCCTCTCCGTCAAAGCAGGCCTTGACTTCATGTCTGCAGGTTCTAATGCATAGTCTGTTCAAGGCAGGTTTTAGTACATGTAGCACCTAAATGTGGGATTAGCTTGTTTCAGAAGACCCCCAATGTTGGCAACTAGAGACGGCTTGAGGAACCCCCTAATGTAGTGTGTAGATAGATATACACAATGAACATCTGTTACTCAGCCCCAAGATAGGCTTCTGGGTGAACGTGCGCTTTACAAATACACATGTTTATGTTATGTTATGTTTTTATGTTATATTTATATTTTATGTTTAAGTTTTTAGATATGTACATTTACATGTTGACTAGCCTGGGTATTGTTACATTTTTACCTTGTTTGTATCTTTCCCTATTCAACACTCCTAGTGCATTTAACATAAAAAATGTACATGTTGCCATTCAAATTGTACATTATCTTTTGTACCCATGGTCTATTGCTGTATACAGCATCTCTTGCCAAAATGCTTATCCCTGACAAATAAAACGTTAAAATGCCTCATATGCAGTTGCACCTTTTAGTTCTGCGTTCACAGCAGTTGACCGCTTTGCGGTATGTGTCCGAAAAGCCAAGAGCTTCTCAGCTGGTGCTGATGATATTGACTGACAGCATTAGTTACTAACGGGAACATATAGGCTAGGGTGCTAACTCGATCCATCATCATTAGTGGACTGTGTGCAGGGGGACGCACTTGATGTGCATGGAGATCACCCAGTTGTAAGTCACAATATCAAGGTCATTGGTATTAGCCTGCACCAACATCGACTCCACGAGATCAGTAACCACCATCTTGTAAAGGGCACTGGAGACTTAAGGTCTGATTTAGAGTTTGGCAGAGAGGGTACTCCATTGCAACTTCAACAGAGAACGTTCCTCACCAAACCCTCGGTCGATTGCCTGACTTACAGACAGGTGGACTGGACCTTAAGTATGTTAGCTGCGGGATCAGTGCTGCTGTTTTTTCCTTGTCATGAAAATTCAATAAAGTTGGTTATCAAAAAAAAGTATGTGAGTGGCGGAGCCTACTTCGGGTGCGTCGCTGACATACTCCTCTGATGGCCCAATAGAGTACGCTCCCCACCAAACACTTGGTCGGCCTGCCTGACTTACAGACAGACAGACTGGACCTTAAGTATGCCAGCGACGGAGCCTACTCCGGGTGCATTGCTGACATACTCCTCCTATGGCCCAATGGAGTATGGGTATTGCGGTTAGCCGTAGTTACTTCAGCATAACATATGATATATTTCTGAAAGCCAGAACATTTCTTAAGCAAATGGGGGAAGGAACAAGAACACAGAAAAAGGGTTTTTCATTAATTTATGTATCAGAATTGATAGCTTTCGTTATGCGAACCAAATTACATACAACGAAAATACATTGCAGAATTTTTGCACTTCAAAATTCATACAGTGATACACAATGGTGAGATAGTAGTGCTCAGTGGTGATATAGATACACATTGCAGTGAGGTGGTAGTGGGGGATGCGGTTTGTTTGGAGAGCCAAATTCAAGAAGCAGTGACAAGTACGTTAACCAAATTATATAGTTGATAGCGACTATGTCCTGCAATCTGTGCCAAAATAGATCGTCGACGTTTCAACCCTATGGGCGCTTGGTGGAGTGTCTCATGCGGGTCTTCATGAGGACTGTGGAGGAGGAGAGGCCGCCCTAGAATTTAAAGGGCGGTCAAGGCAATTGATTGAAGGGGTTGGTTTATTCTAGCAACATGTCAACTGTGAAATGAATTGCACAGAAGATCAAAAAATGATTGTATTCTGGTAAAACGGAGTCCTCACGAAACACTGCTTTCTGGTTCATGTTTCGTGAGGACTCCGTTTTACCAAAATACAATCATTTTGTCACTACTTCTTGAATTTGGCCCTTTTTCTGTGTTCTTGTTCCTACCCCCATTTGCTTAAGAAATGTTCTTTCTTTCAGAAATGTATCATATGTTATGCTGAAGTAACTATGGCTAACCGCAATACGCATTGTTTCTACCCAAGGGAACCATTGTTCTTTATATATCAAATACCCAGGTCCCTAGGGACACAGGGTCATCCCATTTTGTTAATATACCAATGGAGTATGGGCCATCGGAGATTTACATATAACACCATCTGCCTGATTTAGACTGGACAGTGTTATTCTTTTTTTGCCATTCATCACCTCAAGGTAAAGGCAGTGAGGGACAGTAAAAAAAAAAATACCCTCACACCATCGAAAACAACTTCTATTTTGTGGGGGCATTAGCTTTCTTGTAATATAAAATACCCTTTTAGGATTTTATTGCAAAAAAAGAAAAAAACTTTTAAAAGTTTGCCATGACGGCCATTTCCTGCGAATGACTAGAAAGGTTTGCGGGACCGATGGACATCTCTAAATGTGAAGCACAGGTACTCAGTCAAGGCGAGGAAATATTTTACTCCGCCGCCCAGACAGAGCACAAACCATACTCTGTGATTTATCAGGCCCTTACTATTCTAACTCCGCATCTACTTGCCTTGACAGTATGTTGGCAATCGATAATGTGAAGTCGATTATGGGCAAGTTGATGTTGACTGTTCAGTACCACACTAGTTTTCGAGTGTTAGTGATAGCAGTGGCATTAAATTAGCCCCCGTCATTCCAGTTGATTGATTTTGTTTTCCAGTGTTAGTGTTACTCAGACCCTTCTTGTGTACCTCTGTGTCCTTGCAGTATATCTGTATTGTGTATCCATTGTTACTGCTACCCAAGCAGTTCCAGATAACCATATAGGCAAAGTAGGCACTCCTATTGGCCCCACTCCTTTTAGGGGCCCCGTGACAACGGATCAAAATAATATTGATTTGATCTTGAAATTGATCTTAAAGGACACAAGAATGACTGATCTCACTTGCCATTATGGCCACTGAATACGACGTCTTGCAAAAGGTAGACTTCCGAAATATCCTGAAAGATTTCACCACAAACAAATTGTGAAAAGTGAAGATTTAAAGTTTTGTTGGTTTATTTAAAAAAAAAAAAAAATTAATAACAATAATTGCTAATGTTTAGTTTTGTGTAATAAATTGGTTTATTAGAATTATTGGTTGGTGAAATTAAAAACGTATTAGGAGATAGTTAAGGGGGGGGGGGATTTTCGACTAGCTAGGGGCCTCCACAGGGTTTAATCAAGCACTGGACTTTCATTGTACCCATGTGTGTTTCCAAAGTTAGTTTGTTACCCAGCACCACAAACTGTGGCTGTGTGTTACTGCTCTGCAGCTGTATTGTGTTTTCTAGAGTTAGAGACAGACAGGGCCTTAGATTGTCCCTGTATCACTGCAGAGTCTTTGTTTTCCAGTGTTAGAGACACTGTGGGGACTGAGATTGTACCTCTGTATCCCGCAGTGTGTTTGGGATGTGTTTTCTAGTGTAAGTGATTGCCAGGAACACTAGAGCTTACCCGTGTGACTACAGTCTGCCCGTCATAAGCTTCCCGTGTTTATATTCAGCAGGGCCTTACATTGTACCCATGTCATTGCAGCACCTTTGGGATGTGTTTTCCAGCTGCAGTGATTCACAAGCTCGAGCTTTCGGTATCCCGCCCCGGCCCGTTTCTCGTGTCTTTGGGTGTTAATGATGGCGCCGGCGCTTGTCGTTCCACTGCAGTTTGTTTGCGCCGGGTGTTTTTCAGCGCTCGCTCGACATAACCAGGCACTTTTGGATTTCCGCAACACTCGGCCAGAGCAGCTTCGGCATCAGCGGAGCCGTCTTCCCCCAGCAGGAGACTGACTTACTCTGCGGCAATTTTCGCATTAATTAATTATGCTTTAACAATGAGGATGCGCCAGTGTATCTGGCAGCCTGTCATTGAAAGAGCCGCGGAAGGCGGACTGCAGTGTATACGTCGCAAGATAAACGGAAGTGTTAATTAAAAACAGCAAAAAATATACACTGCAAGCATATCATTCGAACAGATTTGCATTCAAAGCAAACTAGCACTTAACGGCCCTCGTTGAATTGCTGTTAGAGCATGATTTATGCCAGTGCTGGTGAAGCGCCACTACCAATCACGGCACTCAGCGGAGGGGTGACGAGATAGTGCGCTGCCCGGACCCCCCACCGGGATCCACGTGGCACCGCCCACACACTGCTGAGGTCTCCGTCCTGCAGACACCTCCTTTCCTATCTCCTCCGCCCCAAGACGATGTGGCCTAACGGCTAGAGCGGTGGATCTCGAAGCAGGAGAACCGGCCTGAGTCTCGGCAGGGGCGCTCAACATCCCGTGATTCTGGGCAAATCACTTTATCTCCGGTGACTAAAATGAACGTGTCCCTCTCTAACGCAGCTGGTGCTCATGTAAAGCGCTCCTCGGGTCGAGTTTGCGCTATATAAAACTCCCAAACAAAGAATAAATCTAAGAACCTGTTCGGGACCATGCAGGCCTTCTGAGTAACTGGCATTAGTGCAGGAGGCGCAGTGGCGCTGAGCGAGGACCAGGGCTGTGAGTAACGTTCTGGCCTGCAAAATTGGCTGTCCTTTACTACGTGGTCGGAGGCAGGAGTACTATTTTTAAGTCTTCCCTATGTATAGCTTTAGCTGTGCAGGTGCAGGGGCATCTGGATTTTGTGAGCCTTGGGCCAAATGTATTTTGGGGGCCTCTGATCGAAACAGCTTTGAATTTATGTTCCAATTTGAGGTCTTTCATGCCCTCTTTGGCCAGGTCACTGAGAGTGCACAGACACACTCCTCCCAATTTAAAATGTGCTTACATCTAATATTCAGAGAAAGTGATGTGTGTTTTTAATATTGTAACACAGCAGCAGCTCGCTAGGGTTACTGCAAATAATCTCTGTGGCCCCTCCCATTTTCCATATGAGAGACCCTGTTTTTATCTAAAATAAACGTTTTTAAGAATGTTGCATGAGACATAACTTTTCTTTGCAAATATCCTTAATAGGTTCTCACACATAAAACTACATTAAAAATAAATAAAAAGAAAACGGTGTTTAAAATATCCAGTTTAAGAATTATTCAAGGTCATCAGGGCAGACCAAAGCTGGCTCTATCAGGGGGCCCCCTGAAAGGCTGGGTGCCTGGACCAGAGCCCACTTTGCCCATGCCTTAAAACGTCTCTGTAGCTGTATCACACATACAGGGGCTTCCTCTAGCAGCCCTCTTTATTCAATGGTCTGTTCAAGTGCCAATCACTGTTTACCTCCCCCGACCACAGCATGCATCATGGGCACAGTGGTCCAACCCACTTCAGCCTTTGGCTGTCTTCACTAACAGCATTTTGCTTGTTCACTTGGCCCATCTGCCATAAAAGTACCTAATTCGAGGGTGGATGCCTGGGGTTGGGATTGTTTTGCTATGTTTATTGCTTTTTATTGTTTTGATGTAGGCAGTCAACACTGGCCACACTGCCAGGCAGGATGGCCCTACAACCTGTCATTTAAATGACTTGTGGTTCTTCTCCATTGTTGACTACTTATCCACAATGTACCATCTTTTGCTACAAAATCTAATAAAATGTCTTGATAAGAAAAAGTAACTCACTTCAGTGACACGATTTGAGGGCCAATCTCTGTTTTTAGGTCTTGCCTCTCAGATGGCGAAAGCCCCTTTTGGACCATATAAAAACTGACAGTGACTAAAATCCCGCCCACTGCTCAGCATTTGTTGGCTTTATTGTCACTCTCATTTGCTTGCTTCTTATTTTATGGCTTGCCTTCCTCTTAGTGTATTTGTCCCTCCCCTGGAGCATTGCCCCTTCACTATCCTTTTGATTGGCTAACTTGCATCTTTCAGATATCGGAAACTGCTTTTTACTTGTTCTATAAGAACTTTATGAGAGTGCATGTGTCTTCCAGTCCTCACTTTTTTGTGCTTATTCCCCCCAAATTCTCTCCTCCGTACTCTGTGTTGCTCTCCCCACTTGCTCTCTCCCTCGTGTGCTGCTTTTCCTGTTGATACCTGCCCGCCATCCCATGCATTCCTTATCGATCCTTTGTGCCCCAAACTGTTTTTTTTCATTTTTATATAATCCACCCTCCCACCAATTGCGCTCCACTCCCTGATGCTTCTCCCGCCAGCTCCCACTACTCACTTCTTTGCACCCCCACCTCTCAAAATAATTAGTTTTAAATCTTCTGGAAGACCTCACCTGACAGCTCCAATTTGTTGAGGTGCCATTCTGTTAAAAAAAATGCTTTTGCACAAGTGACATTTTTTTTTTTTAAATTTACTACTCCAAGTGGCACCTTCCTTTTAACATTGGTAAATAAAATAATGAATGTCATTCAGTCGGCACACATATGCATGGCGATGCAAGCACACACATGCATCACACGTTGTACACCCACTAAATGACGTGGCCACATGATGTCCTGACACGTATGAGCTCATGCACTTGTTGTGTCATCATGTCTTTTTTTTTTTCCACTGTTACCCAGCATTGGCAAAAAAACATTTTGTATGAAAACCATTGGCAGCGTCACAAATGTGCGGCCTATTGGCTTTGCCAGTGCTTGTTTATTTTTCTATTCCTGCTTTTATTTCATGTGTTTTAACATTTATTTTTGTGATGGGGCTTTTTTTTGCTTGTTTTAACGTATGCCTGCCACCATCAGGAATTGGCATTTTTAGTATTTATTTACTTTTAATGTCAATTGTTCATGTTTGCAAAAATAAAATAAAAAACAGGATGCTTGCACAAGTCAAACCTAACGGCTTTACCAGTCTGTTTTACTTGAATTATGGCCCATGGCATTCTTTCAGTGACACTCATGTAGGCAGGGCTCATCTCCAAGGCTCCAAGTGATTTCCCACGTCTCGATTGTATACAGAGGTTGTTTTCAGGAGCCCTGGTACAGTATTAACAAGCACTGGCAAAGTCAATAAGTTTCGCCTCTGCAAATTCTATTGGATTTGTCAATGTTTTGTTAGTCTTGTTACACAGCAGCATGAGCTGCTGTGCAGCATGGCTTAAAGTTAAAAAAAAAAAAGCCCTGTGATGCAGTCAACTTTGGCCGCGTCATAGCACTTAAAAAGAAAACATTAAGCCATGTTGTACAGCAGTTAACGCCAGTTTGCAACATGTTTTAAAAAATGAAAGTGTCCCTGTAGAATGTAAGTAGTGTTCATGTGAAGCACTCCAATATGTTTGAGTCAAGTTTGCGCTACATGAAAATCGCCAAAAATGTAATTAAATACAAATTAAAGTCCCTGAATGGAAATGGAAACGACATGAGGTAAGAGGGTTGGGGACACGAGGGAGGAGGGTGGTGACCATGAGAGTGGTGGTGGGAGCAGGAAGGAGGACGTGGTGGGTTAAACGCAGGGGGAAGGGTTGTTCAAAACAATGGCAGTTAGCGGGTGGTGGTGGGTTTACAAGTCAGTTTGGAGAGAAGACGGCTGCAGATGCACTCTTATGGAGTGCTCGCTAAGTGTCCCTGTGAAATGTAAATTGTGCTTATGTAAAGCACTCCAATACCTCATGTTTGCGCTACATAAATGTGCCAACAAAATAAATGTATAAAATACAAGTCGCTGAATGGCTATTAAAAGTTAAAATGCAATGCAGGGCAGGAAGACAACAAACACATGCACTCTTACGGGATGCTTATTCGGACATTAAAAAAAAAGTACCTTCTGAATAAATAGCCAGTGGATCGGAAGATGTAGTTGGGCCAAGCTTCACAGCACGGCATGGACAGCAAAGCAGAGCAGGAATTGAAAGTGCTGCCCAATCAAAAGCAAGTAAATTAGAGCGACGTTGGAATCAACGAATGATAAGTTGAAATAAATATTGGGCGGGTTCTAAGCCCCTTTTGAGACTTATTTTTAATACAAGAGATTTTTCAAGCACAGCGCAAGCACTCTGCAGGCGACATCTAAAAAGGGGCACAGGAGCCCTCCAAGAAGATGCGAGATTTGGAATGGCATTGCTGGACAGCAGATATCAATTTTTAGGTCTCGCTGAACCAGCGCATGCGTTGCTCTGCGAGACATTTAGTGTGTGGGTTTTCAAAGTGCTGCCACAGGCTTTTGGTGGCCTCAAGCTTGCGTGCACGCAAGCGCGCACGCGCGCAGCCGCCATCTGTCTTTCCTCCGTCACACAACTCCCGCTTCTCCCACTCCCGCACCACAGATCGCTTCGCTCGCCACGATTGATCGCGATCACTTTCACTTTCGCGGGCCACGTGGCCGTGTCACTTTCACGGCCGCACGGCCAATGCTTGTTTTTAGGTTTCGTCTTCACACGCGCCGGATTTCAACAAGGTCTTGTAAGTTGCTGCGTACTGTGGTTCGAATCATTGATTATGTCGAAAGGAGGTGAGTAGTAGCACGAGGGTGCTTGACATCGCTGTTTGTTGCTGTACGGTGGTGATGCCTCTCTGAGGTTGTCACGGTGCCCGCTTTCACTTTCCTTTGCATTTGCATGCTGTTAATCGACTTGCGTGCTGTTTATCACCCGCACCTTTCATTTTATTTTAGCGCAGCTCCGCTTTCAACTTAAGGAGAGCCTGTCCGCCGCACTTCTACACACAGCAGGTATGTTAGTTATTTACTGATTTCCATCTCGCTGCGCCTTTAATTTTATTTTAACTCTGCTCCGCTCCGCTTTCAATTTAAGGAGTGGCTGTCCGCCGCACTTCTACACACAGCAGGTATGTTAGTTATTTTCTGATTTCCATCTCGTTTACAAGTGGTTATGGTATCTAAAGATGGCAGCTGGACCCGTTTGACTCAGATCATGCACCTCGTCCTTCTTCTGTGTCAGTGATCTAGGCTCTGCTTAGAGGATAGCTCTTACACTGCTGCAGATGGCGTTCAGGAGCGTGGCTTATTTCTTCGCAGAGCAAGTCAGCGTTTATTGGCTTGTAGTTTCTACAAACCATACACATCGGTAAATGGATATGGCTGCTGTGTGCGAGGATTCTGCGGATACCCTCTAAACTGTGCAAGTCGTAGCACTAATCGCAGTAGCACTAATCGCAGGCTGTCGTTATCATAAGATTATTTTAACACAGCTGGTGTGATTATGGGCTCACTGCCATATTGAACACTTGTTTTGCTTTGCCAAGGATCAGCGTGGCACGCCATGTTTCATTTCCGTCCTCTCAATGCTGCAGCACATGGCACTGCTTGCACTTCACTTAATCTCCCCGGCATCCCCCAACAACACTTCCCACCCAGGACTGTGCATTTAACTAGCCACAGGCGTTCCCAGCTCTATTTATAAAGGGCGCAGCTACACCTAATTAAATTACTTAGTAAGAGCACTGCTCAGGTGGCTTCTTCTTTAACATCATCTTGGGCTCTGCGGGGCAGATTTAGAAGCCCCTTGCGCCACTTTTGCGTCACTTTTCCCATGTTAAAAGTGATGCAAAAGTGGCGGAAAGGGCTTGTAAATCTGCCCCTGCATCTTTTTGCTCTGCCAAAGGATCAGCGCAGCACACCGCATGGAGAATGGTCCTTTCGGGGGGGTTGCTTCAACTTCATTTAATCACCCTGCGCCTTCCCCCAACTATACTTCTCACTCCAGAGCTTCGTGAGATGGCCCCAGCCATGTCGAGCTGTTTGTGTAAAGGGCAGCAGCTACATGCTACAAGTAAGTGAATTTACTATTTAAATAAGAGCACTGCTTTTCAGCTGAGCTCTCACACATGGTGCGTTGTTGGGATTGCATAAATAATATTTCCCCTGTGACATGTTTCTGTGGGGAAGTGTCAAAGTCGGTAATAAAATAAACATTTCAAGACAGAAAGTACTCAGTATGAAAACATTTGGTTTTTAAAACGCATCAGCAAGAATTACCAATTTGAAAAAGGAACAAGCATTGGCATAGCCAATAGGTCTCACTTTTGGGACCTTATAAGTGTTTAGCCATGCAACAGTTGATGTTGTTGCACAAAGGATATTGTGCTGCATAACTAAATACTTATAAGGTCCCAAAAGCGAGACCTATTGGCTATGCCAATGCTTGTTGACTTTCTGGTTAGTAGGGATTTCACACCTAAATTGCCCAATGGTATTTGCATGTCCATGCTCAGGTTAGTGTAATTACATCACTCAATGATCTGCGTGGCACTGAAAAAAATGAGTAGCTGCATCTTCCTGCAGGATCACAGAGCTTTGTTTCAGGGGGCAAGGCCACCCTCACTGGGCTACCGTATGCTTGGATCGCAGAGTCCAGGAGCTGGTCCAGGAGCTGATCCAGTACCTTCTACGTTACAATAACAAAGGTAACCAAGGACCTTAGTGCAACTAGTAGCTAGTATCCAGCTTTGTTAAAATCCAGACCCTTTTGCAGAATGGAGCAGGGTAAAAAGTGATGCTTTACAAAAGCATAGCACACACTTGCCTTTCCCCAGAAGTGTACTTTAACATACCAAATTAGATCTATCGCTTTCCCTTGTTTACCTACGCTGTAAGAGCAATTAACGGTAAACAGTGTGCTGCCACCCTTGATGATGTGCGAACTGATCTCTCCTTACGCTTTTTAGTTCTTGCCTACAGACAGCTATGGTTGTTTTCTGCGAACTCATGCTACCAATACTGTACAACATGCACATAGCGCAGAGAATGGGCTTTTGGTCAATCCCCAGTTCAGCCATTGGTGGTTTGGTATTTTTTAGCAGTTACCATTGGCTGGGTGGGCTGTCCTTAAA
Organism: Triturus cristatus; assembly: GCF_964204655.1. Taxonomy (NCBI): domain Eukaryota; kingdom Metazoa; phylum Chordata; class Amphibia; order Caudata; family Salamandridae; genus Triturus; species Triturus cristatus. The sequence continues at coordinate 611,274,831 of NC_140595.1, forward strand.
TCCATGACATTTCATGGGTGGGTACATGAGGTCTTAAACAGTCCTCAGTGATAACCTCTTAACTATTGGCAATATGCTTCTGCCCATCCTTCCCTTGTGTAGGACGTTGCCCCTGCTGCCATATGGTGCAGTCTCCTATGTGGCATAGGCACAACTCATACTTTTGGCTATGCCAATGTTTGCTGAATTGCTTCACAATCAGTAGCAGTGCAAAATGTCCGGCGTGCATATGCACGCCTACTCCGCAGTCATCTGGTGAAAAAAACCATTAGCAATGCCAGTAGGGCAGCGCCTTGTATCAAAGGAGAGACATATTGGCTTTGCCAAAGCTTTTTTAAAGTAGACCCGAGCAGCCTTGGCTGCACAATTTCATGCATTTTTAATTTTACAGATACAGCGATATCAACACTGGCTTAAATGTTAATATCTCTGAGCCAGGGAATATTATCAAAATAAATTTTTAACCTTAACATAATGAATACGATTTACGTATATTTTAGTAATAGAGGTTCTTTATTTTTCACTTGTGCGCATATGGCTTGCTCATTGTCATGACCAGGCCAGGAAAATATAACAGACACCATGCCACGCTTTGTTCAGCAATGCTTTGTGCTGCAAGCAGACTGGCTGGCAGCCATTTTGGAGTGCTGCAGTCATATTGTGTTCATGCCCACAGAGCTGGTAAACATTACATTGTGCTGTGGTTCATCTCTGTGGCGTTTTGCGGTGACTAACAGGAAACTTAAGAAGGTCTGCGCAAAGCCTAACACTCATCTCCATTTTGGGGATCCGTTGAGCGGGATACTGTACTGACTAGGGACCATTTTATTTTGCTTCGAAGATGACGACACGTTAATGCTCTTTTCAACAGGCCCATTCTGCTTCTTTGGGTGCATATACTTGCAAACTCGCAAATGTGTAAGAAAGTGGGGCCTTGAAGGAGTCGGGCCTCGTGCCAAGAGGTACCTAAGAGGCACTCTCACCCTCACCAAGCCCCCCACCCCACTCCCAAAAAAAACAAAGGGTCATTGAGGCTCTCACCGATTTCCTGGGGGGTGGGGAGTTCTTACACCTCTTAATGGACATCCGCTACTCACTGCCTTTGAGAACAAGTTGGAAATCAAATGTTTACTTCTTGAATGGCATTGATTGCGTTAAAATAATAGAGCTTGGTGAATTCACCTGGATTGACTTTATGCTGTCACGGGAACCTCGTTCCCTGGTAAGTCTAAACTGTGATGGCCTATAAGTAGCTGTGTATGTGTCGCAAATAGAGCACTGGGCTTCCAGAATTCATTCTGAGCACAGAGTGCTATATGAAATCATTTGCTTCGTGTGTGGTTGCTCATTAAGTATGCTTGGTGTCCTGATGATGACCTAACAAGTTGTAAAGGGTCGAAACGCTGTCGACATACCTCTGGCAAATTCAGAAACGTATTAACAGTGTCATGTTCCTGTTTTCAATGCGACAAACTTTTTTTGAATCAATAATCCTTTGCCATTGTGATCGTTTTTTTTCTTTTATACTGTATATTGTTAGTATATAATTGTCTAGTGTAATATCGTGTGAGCACACATTGTTCGTTTATATGTTGTATTGTGGTGTTACCTTTGTATACATTTTCCAATAATAAACTTTGCTGCTTTAAAAAATGTCAGATTTATGGATGCCTTGTTTTCTTTCTTTTCTGTTTATATTTGTTGTTTATTAAATAATTGTCTGCCCTGAACTATTGTGGTTTTTATATTGCACAAAGACACAGGCAACATCATTACATTTTTATGAGTATGATTTACAAATTCTGAATCATAGCAGAGGGGAGAGGGGTGTTAAAGTGGGTTTTTCTGGACAAAGTTCCAGAGTTTCTCTCTTTGCATAGTTTGCAAAATTATTCTTGGCATTCTCCCATCTAAAGTTCTTTCTTACCCTAATCAGGGTATAATTTTTAATCGATTGATTTTACGAAACTTTATACAACCACTTGTAAATTTGTTTTAAAAAAAAGCAGAGGTGCTCAAAGTTTTTCGTAGGAGTCCCTTGCCTGTGGCGTTAACAATTATCAAGGCTGCCTAGTCTGAATTCCACCTCTTGTCTCTTTCATCCACCACCCTATGCTTCCTGTCTCTTCAGGTCAGGTTGTAGATCCTTTAACATTCTCTCTTCTCACATTGTCTCTGTCTTTCTAAAATTAATTCCTCCTCCTTTTTCCAGTTTCTATCTTTCTTACTTCGAGTCAGTGTCTGATACAGAAAAATAAGTTCCTCTCCCCAAAAATGATTTCTGGTGCCCACCACCTGCACAAATTAAGCACTGGGTATTTTTTGTATTTATTAAGCATATCACATCATTATCTGAAGGATGATAAAAAGGAGACCATAGGAGTGAAATTGATATGTCCTAAAACTTCATGTTGTAACAGAAAAAAGACCATCTGCTGTCAAACTCCATTGCAGTCAGTGAGGAATTTGGACTGGCTGAGAGTGGAACTTTGCTCCTAGATGTGAGGCTCACAACCAATGAGCAGGACTGAATACTAACACTACACGTGACCAGCAGTAACAATAGGCATTGGCCCACCGTCCCCAGTGAAGGCCTTTCTGTTGGACAATGGTACAGCAGCCCATTCAAAAGGCCATGGGTATCAGTGGCGTTCAGTCAAAGACCCCTCTGTGTACTGAAATCGATCTCCATCTGCCAGAGGGAAGGGGCTTCGGGGCTGGAAACCTGTACACAGTCTAGAACTGAAAACACACCCTGTGTAGGACTGTGCACTGTATCAGAAGCTAAAAGCAGGCCAGGCAGCAGCGCTTTGTGTGTTGTGTATGCATGGGAATGCCACAGGGATCCTGGAACAATGAGCGCCTATTCTCGTAACTGTGTCAACCCCCATCCTCCTAGTAGGGAAGGAGAGGGGTTGTTATGACTCCAGGGAGGTTTCCTGAGCTGATAAATTTGATACACTGAAGTAACGCATCTCTTAAGGAGGATTGCGTTATAGGCCTTCATCCGCATACCTTCGGGGTAGTTGTCCTATTTGTGCTGCGGGGCGCAAGAACGTGTATGGATCCCATGTAAGAAGTACTGCACTGCTCCCGCCCTACCACCGTGGACCGGTGCCCCCTTCACAGGCAGGGGACAGGGGGAGGTGCCTCCAAGCCAACAATATTTCACATCTTGCAATGCCATCAAATGAGACCAGACCCGGATTTTGAGTTTGTAGTGGGAAATCCTCCAAATTCTGCAGGAATTTTGCCAGCTCAAAAGAAGGATTCACCAAACAAATGTCCAGCACCGCGGGAGTAGTGTGATGGAGAAAACAGCCTGAGCATTCTCCTCGGCATCTGCCATTATTATCCAGAAATTGGGGGATTTTCAATTGCCAGATACTTTTTCGGGCCTAACTTTGGGTTGAGTGTTATGGAGGAAATGCCAGAAACTGAACAGTTTCCAACCAGAACCCCCCATCATTCTATTGGTTGATTCTCCTTTAATTTAGCATTGGCTCCAAAATGAAAGGTTTTTCTGTTGTTGCCCACATGTAAATGAAGCTAAATGGCAGGTTTTAGAGAAGGGTGAGCACCTAAAACCCCTCAACAAGCAGTGGTAACCTGATTTCCCTCTGAAGTGTATTTTCTATCTGAGGATGGTCTGTCAAATGAGCTACCATTGTTGTGCCAGAGAAAGGCAGTGCTAGGTTCTCCACTGGCAAAGTCCTTGAAAAGGCAGCAGTGACATATCATTTCACCACAAGTATGTGCTCTTGTGGGTGATTCTCTGCACTCACAGTGGGCCCTGGATAAAGAAAACCCATAAATGGACATAGCGCTTAGTTCGTTGGAGCACTATTTGTGTTGGCAGATAATGAAACAGATGCAGCTGAATAAAGAAATGACTTGTCAATGGTTAAGAAACTTGTTAAAGGATTCCAAACCCTGACAATATAACCCTTAGCTCACCTCTCCTCAACGTTCCCTGTGCACTGCAAATATAAATTGAGCTGTTCGCCTTTATAATTTGGATTAAACTTTATATGGACTGTACAAAGAGGACATCGGTTCTATCTTTTCAAGATTAGCAGCTACGTGTGCTTATTTGTTTAAGTACATTTTATCATTAAATGTAATGGCACTGTTTCTTTGAGTTTTTTTATTTTAGTTTCTTGTACCTACATTGTAATAGTAATGTCTCAACATCCTAGCTCTCCAGAGGGATTGTGTGGTTTTAGTTGAATAACCCTATGGGCCATTTTGTGCTGTTGATTGGCCATCTCACTTTTCATTCCGTTGAGCACACTTTTTAGGAATATCTCTCACAAACTCTGGTGATTTATCTGCATGTGTCATAATAGGTATTTTGCTTTTATACATCACATGTCATGATTTGTGGCACAGACGCACCTTTATGAGTTTGAGCACCTCCCCAGCAGAATGCTCTAAACTTGCTAGCACTGGAGTCATTCCGGGGTAGAAAATGCTGGCACTGCACCAGGAAAATTGGCGCCCTTGCGAAAGGCATGGCATCACTGGAGAATGCACGTTGCATAGGCAGCTGAACACAGTTTCAGAAACTAGAATCCGCATGAGGCCGCAGGACTAGCATGAGGTTTGGAACTGTCGGCGGCCATTTTGAAGATATCAGAGCATCCTTGCTAGGCAATCAAGATACTTTGTTGTTGCCTCTATGACCCTAATACAGTGCTTATATTGAGCTGGTGATTTCCCGGTGATCAGCACGGCACTTAATCATCACCACCAGTGCTTTTCATGAGCACCAGTTAAGGACACATTCATTTATTTTATTGAGATTAAGTAATTTGCCCAGAAGCAAAGGATGTTGAGCCGACGCCGAGACTTGAACGTGGTTCCCCTGCTCCGAAGTTGGCATCTCTGGCCAGTATGCTACATCCTCTCGCCACTTTCATGGGCAGTAGTTTGTTCTGTTTTAGGCAGCGCTTACAGTAGAAATGGGCTGGTGCAAGCTTCCTCCTGACGAGAACCCCGGTACTTATGTTTTTACAATTTGATCACTGCCTTGATACCACACCTTGTGTAAACCTTGGATACTGTTTACCTTTTGGAAGCGTGATTGAAACCGAAGTTGAATACAGAGAAGTATTCAAAGGAATTTAATCACATTTTGAAAATGAATTTGAATAGTTTAAAGTACTAATTAATAGATTATCTTGAAGGACTATAAACATTTGGGGGATGGGAAGATTCCTTGTCACCTCTAAAGACTGTAGATCTTATCACGATACATATATTGCACTTAAGGGATCAGTATGTGCTTAGGAATGTGATTTATTGATGTCAGTGTGAACTGTACAATCCTGGTGAATGTTGTGTATTTTACAATTTAAGATGCAACCTTGAATGTATATCAGAACCAGAGAGCATGCACAAAAACTGAAGGTAGTTGCCTTGAAGAGAGTGAGATTATGACAAAAAACAAGTAATATTAAAAAACAAAGAAGGAGTGAGAGGGTAATTGTTAGGATCAGCAGTCCATACTCCCTGTCTCGATATAGTATCAACAGAAACATTAAAAAGAATGCTGCCCTGATACTGAAACATAACATTCTTATGTCTCAGAAAACAACATTCACTTGGATGTTTTATTCTGTTTTTGTGTCTGATATTTATGTAGGCTTTAAAAAAAGGGGTGACAACCCATCATCCACCTCAGGTGACATGCTTCCTCTTCGGGGTGCTCCTTCACGCGCAGGTTTATATTCTGCAGAGGGCTCACTGTCAGCTCTTTTGTGCTTAGGGTGTGCTGTGTTGGGGGTCAGGCAAGTGGAATAAAGTTGCACACAAGGTAAATAGGCATCCTTTTTAGGTCTCGCCTGACCCAGCGCATGCTCTGGTCTGGCGAGACTTATTGAGAGGGCTCCAAAAAGTGCTACCAGGCCAGCCTAGAGCTACAGTGGATGTGCGCGGGCGCGCGCGTCGCGCTTTACCACGATTACTTTCACTTTCACGGCCGCACGGCATAGCCAATAGGTCTCGCTTTTGGGACCTTATAAGTATTTAGTTATGCAACTGTTGCATGGCTAAACACTTATAAGGTCCCAAAGGCGAGACCTATTGGCTATGCCAATGCTTGTTAGGTGTAGTATTGGTAAAGACCTTTTCATCTTACCAAATCTAAAAATATAATATAGGGGCTTTCAGCCAGTCCTCTTCATCCATTGACCGGCTTTAGTGTCGTTCACATTTTGCTTTTGCTCACTCCACCATACTGCATGGGAGGGGGTCAATAATTCAGCCCACTTCAGCCATTGGCTCCTCTCTCTGTATTTTGACGGAATGCCGTCATTCATAATGTCGTCACCCACAGACATAAAAGCCTGTCTTTGGAATCAGTCTTTCCCCGTCCCTCCTGAGCGTGACTGCCTGTGCTGGCTAATTCTCAAAGTTAGTGTGCACCCCAGCCTCCGCCAACCCTCACTACTGGGTGACCATGAAACTTCCGTCAACGCTTCATTGCTCTTTCTGTAAGCCACTTGCTGCATTCCCACCACTCCCATTCCAATGATGATGCCAGTTATGCTTTTTAAAATTCTAAACTAGCCAAGAAATAGTATCAAAACTCCTTTAACAAATTAGGTAAAAATATATCTAAATGGCACAAAACCTTAGTGTCTGAGTGGGAGTGTACGTGCACCTAGGCAAGGGAATGAGTAGAAAGGAGTAAAGATAGCATTAGGGTTGTCGAGTCAGAGATCTTTGGCACGTGTGCTTTTATAGCCACAGATGTATTTTTGAATTTGAATTTAAAAAACATTTCTATAGCGCACTTTTACCAAGCGGTTTCTTGGCGCTGTTGGATTGCGAGAAGCAAGCAGGAGCAGAGGGGAATTTAAGCATTGTAAGCACGGGAAAAGAGAAAAGTTTTAAGACCCTTCCGGAACTCAATGTAGGAAGATGACATACGGAGTTCCGGGGGGAGGGAGTTCCAAAATGCAGGAGCAAGCACTGCGAATTTCGTACCGCCAGTCTTTTTCTTGCTGAAGCGGGGGATGGTTAACAAAGCCTGATGAGTAGACCTAAGCTCTCGTCCAGGTATGTAGGGGGTGATGGCAGAACAGATAAATTCCGGGGCAGTGCCTGTTTTGGCCTGGAAAGTAGTGCAGCCAAGCTTGAACAGAGCACGCTCTTTCACCGGCAGCCAGTGCAAGGCCTGCAGTAGGGGAGTAGCTCTATGGTATTTGGGCAGGCCGTGGATCAGGCGGGCAGCCTGATTCTGCACTAGCTGCAAACGGCGAGTGGCGTAGGCTGGAGCGCCATTATAGATGATGTTCCCATAATCGAGGCGCGAAAGCACCATGGCCATCACTATAATTTTTAGGGCAGGTAAAGAAAAAAAACGAGAAATCTTCCTAATGATTCGAAGGGAAAAAAAACAGGAGGAAACAACTAAATTGACCTGAGAGTGAACAGAAAGTGAGGGATCCAGGAGGATGCCAAGGGTCTTGACCTTAGGAACTGGGAGCGGGGGAACACCAAGTGAGGTTGGCCAATGGGAGGGGGACCAGGGACTGCAACCACCTCTGGTCAAGACTAATTCCGTCTTGTCCGGGTTGAGTTTGAGGTGGTTGCAGTTCATCCAATCCTGGATGAACAGCATGACGGATTGGACATTTGAAGCAGAGGAAGTGGAGTGGGAAAGGTCAAAAATTAGCTGGAGGTCATCGGCGTAATTGAACACCGTGACCTCGAGCTGCTGTAACATAAAAATGAGGGGGTAAATGTATAAATTAAACAAAAGAGGGGAGAGGGAGGAGCCTTGGGGAACTCCACATGCAACCTTACGAGAGGCAGCGGTGAAGCCAGCAAGGTGGACTGCCTGAGCCCTGTCACTCAGGAAGGACTTAAGCCAGGTGAGGGCCAAGCCCTCTATACCCGCCGCCTTGACACGGGTGAGGAGGATGGAGTGGTCCACCGTGTCAAATGCGGCGGATAGGTCTAAAAGAATGAGGGCCTGGGGGACGTTGGTATCAATGCCCTCACGTAGGCTGTCCATCACTGAGATCACTACCTTCTCCGTCGAGTGGAGGGGGCGAAAGCCCGCCTGCCGGGGGGAGAGGCAGTGGTTGGCTTCCACATAGGTGCTCAGGGTGCTGGTTACATGGGTCTCCAAAACCTTGGCCAGGTAGGGTAACAGGGAAATGGGACGGTAATTGGAAGGGGATGAAGGGTCGGCACCGGGTTTTTTTAGAATGGGAATGACTGCCGCAAATTTATGGGCAGTGGGGACCACTCCGGATTTGAGTGAGTCATTTAAAAGTGTAAGGGAAGGGGTAGGGCAGTGTAGGAAGACTTCTCGCAAGATACGAGCAGGGGCAAAGTCTAGGGGGGAACCTGACTTTACCTTTTGGAGCAGGAAAGGAAGTGTAACTGTGGTCAGAGGGGGGAAGGAAGTGAGTTTGGAAGTGATAGCAGGGGGGAGGGATTAGTGAAGGTGAGGGAAGGGGGGGAGATATTAGCCTTGATCGTTGCGACCTTATCAACGAAGAAGTCGTTGAGGGAGTCGCAAAGCGGTTGAGAAGGGGGGATCGAGGCCGTGGCTCTATTAGACGAGGCAAGCTCATGTACTGTGGCAAAAATCTCTTTAGATTGAGATTCAGCTGCTAGTATCCTGTTTGAGTAAAACAGGGTCTTGGCGTCAAGTATGCTTTGTTTGTATACTTTGAGCACAGAGAGGTAGATGATTTTTTTGGCGGGACTATATTCTCTTCTCCATGCGCGCTCTGCTCTGCGTGCGGCTAATTTCTTCTCCTTGAGATCGGGGGTAAACCAGCGATTGGCAGCATGGGCACGCTTCACCGTGATCCGTCTCAGGGGAGCAAAATCATCGCCTGCCCGGGTCAGCCAGCCATCGATGATAGTCAGCTGGTCCGGGGCGGCGAGACCCGAGAGGTCAGGGCAGGAATTGGCCAGGGATGAGCAAAACGAAGGCATGTCTGCCTTACCCCATTTTCTAGCCCAGATGTTCTTTGGGAGAAGAGGTATAGGCACTGGGGCTAACGCGAGGGAGAAGGAGATTGAAAAATGGTCCGACCAAGAACAGGGGGAGATGACAGGAGAAGTGGTGGGGATATTTAGGGTCCAAACCTGGTCGAGCGAGTGGCCATGAACATGGGTGGGGCTGTGAACGAGGGGACAAAAATTAAGACTGGTCATGAGGCTGGTGAATTCTTTGGAAAGGGGGGTTTCGACGGGATCGTTGGGCCAAAAATTGAAGTCACCCAGCACCAACACTGAGGAGTTGTTAATAACCAGTGTGGCGAGGATGTCCTGAAGGCAGGAAACAAAATTGGAAATTGTGTGCGGGGGTCGATAGATAAGAACAGCAGTAAGGGGGGTAGAGTAAGAGCTAGCGCGAATTATTAGGCAGTCTACCTCGGGGATAAGAGGAGAGGGGAGTATTTGAAAGGGGGAGTCAGTATGTGTTATCAGGGCTACTCCGCCGCCTCTCCTGCCCTCCGGGCGATCCGCACGAATGATGGAATAAGAGGGGGGGAGTGCGGCTAAGACGTTGGGGAGGGAGTCTGCCTTAAGCCAGGTCTCTGTTAAGAACAAGAGGTCCGGGTTGTGGCTGTCAAGAAAATCGTGTAGCTCATGCTGATGGCTAACGACAGATCTGGTATTGAGGAGTATGGCAGTGGTATTATAGGACGGCGTGTGGGGAACAGGCAAGATGGAATGAATAGGCGCAGCGGCCCGAGGCCGAGGAAGACAACTTTGAATAACGGCGGGGGGTGCAGCGGGGGGGCTCGTAAGGAGATTTAAATGTTGTACTGAGTTAGACACAATAGGACTAATAGTGCCAGGGATCCAGTGAGAAAGAAGCTCGGAGGAAGTGTATGACAGCGGGAGGGCATAAGGGAGAGCCCCCAGCCCCGGCCTGCCGCGGACGGGCGCAGACGGGCAGGACTCTGGCTTGACTCCGGCGAGCCTACGGCGCGCCCGCTGCGCTCGTCCGCTGCGCTGACACATGGGGGACGTTTAAATAGAAGAGCAGCGTGGGGGGAGTGGCGTGGGTGGGGTCGGGCGAGCCAGCCCGATCCAAGATGGCGGCCACTACCGCTAGGCGCCTGAGGTGGAATCAGCTGCCAGCCAGCCTCGCTGGGCCCCAGAAAAAGCAGGGTGGGGGTTAAAAGGTACCTGTTAATTTTCAGTACAGGTTAAACAACAGAAACAAGCAATTTAAAAACGAGTGCGTGTCGCCGCTTTCGATCGGCGTGACAACGCGCTAAAAGCACTTAGAAGCTCAATCGCAGCCCTCAGCTCCCACGAGCAAGCCCACTGCCACCGGACTGCTCGCAATCGCTGGGGAAACTGTGAAGCACTCCTAAATAGAGGAGCAGCGTGGGGGGAGTGGCGTGGGTGGGGTCGGGCGAGCCAGCCCGATCCAAGATGGCGGCCACTACCGCTAGGCGCCTGAGGTGGAATCAGCTGCCAGCCAGCCTCGCTGGGCCCCAGAAAAAGCAGGGTGGGGGTTAAAAGGTACCTGTTAATTTTCAGTACAGGTTAAACAACAGAAACAAGCAATTTAAAAACGAGTGCGTGTCGCCGCTTTCGATCGGCGTGACAACGCGCTAAAAGCACTTAGAAGCTCAATCGCAGCCCTCAGCTCCCACGAGCAAGCCCACTGCCACCGGACTGCTCGCAATCGCTGGGGAAACTGTGAAGCACTCCTAAATAGAGGAGCAGCGTGGGGGGAGTGGCGTGGGTGGGGTCGGGCAAGCCAGCCCGATCCAAGATGGCGGCCACTACCGCTAGGCGCCTGAGGTGGAAACAGCTGCCAGCCAGCCTCGCTGGGCCCCAGAAAAAGCAGGGTGGGGGTTAAAAGGTACCTGTTAATTTTCAGTACAGGTTAAACAACAGAAACAAGCAATTTAAAAACGAGTGCGTGTCGCCGCTTTCGATCGGCGTGACAACGCGCTAAAAGCACTTAGAAGCTCAATCGCAGCCCTCAGCTCCCACGAGCAAGCCCACTGCCACCGGACTGCTCGCAATCGCTGGGGAAACTGTGAAGCACTCCTAAATAGAGGAGCAGCGTGGGGGGAGTGGCGTGGGTGGGGTCGGGCGAGCCAGCCCGATCCAAGATGGCGGCCACTACCGCTAGGCGCCTGAGGTGGAATCAGCTGCCAGCCAGCCTCGCTGGGCCCCAGAAAAAGCAGGGTGGGGGTTAAAAGGTACCTGTTAATTTTCAGTACAGGTTAAACAACAGAAACAAGCAATTTAAAAACGAGTGCGTGTCGCCGCTTTCGATCGGCGTGACAACGCGCTAAAAGCACTTAGAAGCTCAATCGCAGCCCTCAGCTCCCACGAGCAAGCCCACTGCCACCGGACTGCTCGCAATCGCTGGGGAAACTGTGAAGCACTCCTAAATAGAGGAGCAGCGTGGGGGGAGTGGCGTGGGTGGGGTCGGGCGAGCCAGCCCGATCCAAGATGGCGGCCACTACCGCTAGGCGCCTGAGGTGGAATCAGCTGCCAGCCAGCCTCGCTGGGCCCCAGAAAAAGCAGGGTGGGGGTTAAAAGGTACCTGTTAATTTTCAGTACAGGTTAAACAACAGAAACAAGCAATTTAAAAACGAGTGCGTGTCGCCGCTTTCGATCGGCGTGACAACGCGCTAAAAGCACTTAGAAGCTCAATCGCAGCCCTCAGCTCCCACGAGCAAGCCCACTGCCACCGGACTGCTCGCAATCCGGTGGCAAGATGTGAGATTTCTTTTCAGCAAGCCGGGCTTCTGATACTACTCAGGAACTTAGCTATCACTCAACAGACCACAAAAAATGTGGCATAAAAGCGAACATTTAATACAACTGTGCATATTTTTTGTTGTTATTATGCATATCATGCTTCTTTAGTATAGATGTATGTCATTTTATGCAGCGACCGTTTCTAAACCTGTGCACTTTAGCCTGCATCACTATGCTGTGAACCCTGAAATTGTGATAGCCGTGGTATTGTCGCTGGGAGTTCTAAATATATGTCTATCACGGGTGCTATTGATAATTTTGTTGTAGGCATGAATCAGAAGAAACCGAAGGAGCCAAGAGGAACCGCACTTCTAGTCCATTTAAAGAAATTATTTCTATAAAGGTTTTACTGACCAATCATTTTTTATATTTATTACTCCAGCAGCAAAGTCTATGGTTAGTTGCTAAGTGAATGTGCCTCTTCAGTCATTGGTGAGCCTACGTGTATAGTATTGTGAATGGACGTATGGTGAGCGCACACAAGAGCGAGTCAGTGGGTGGATGAGTAGATGTATGAGCGCAAATATGAGTGATTGAGTGCAGGGATGGAATCATCCAGACACTTTCAGTTAAGTATGAGACCTATTTTCTTGGCTGATGCATCTATTCACAAGATTAAAAGCAGCAGAGATAAGGGTGATTGGGACACTATGCATCTCCTAAATATGTATTGGTCAACATGTTTCAGCCTTTGTCTCCTCTCTGGGTGGGTGGGTGGTCTTCTTCAGCGCTTAGATGACTCTTATGTTAACTTTTTATTTCCCCAAAAAATCCTTATTACATAGTGTGTGTGTACCTGTGTTTGTTTGTAAGGGAAAGAAGGGAAGAAAATACTGCTAGCCAGTTTCTCACAAGATAAACTTTTCTTGTTTCTTGTCTCTCAAGAATTCCTACTTTTTCCATCATGCTTTATTTTGTACCTTCGCTTTCCGGGTGGAGTCATTTTTAAACTTTGCAGTAAACAGCACTCTCACCGCCACTTGCTTACCAGATTGATTCTGTTATACGATCTAGCTGGACATGGGCGATTCAGAGGTATAGCCTCATGGCGGAATGATCACTAAGTATTTAAATTAGGTATTAGAAAGACAACATTTAATGCATATTACCCCATTTTTTTGTTTCCAAAAATACCTTTTATTGTTGTCCCCATAACTTACTGGCCACTGTTCCCCGTACGCTATGTATCCTTAACAGTGAGCACAAGGCCTTTATACTGTGTAAAGGCCTGCGTTTGGCATAGGGATTCCGGATGTGTGTGCTGATTTCATGACACAACATCCACATTAAGAACAGATGTGTGTGTATTTAGCCAGTCAGGCATTCTCATTACAAAACACCTGCGCTCCTATCCACCAGATATTTGTGACCTTGTGCCAAAGATGTTTTCCGCTAAGAATTATTTATTTCTCAATCCTCTTTGGATATGGGTTTTAGGATTTAATGTCTTTTGATGCACAATCAACTTGTATTGTGATAGTTGCAGTACCAACAGAATTGCTGCTGGGAACCCCTCACATGGAAAGTTAGAGCCGTCTTGCTTAGATGGCAATCCCTCCAGCTAAATGTAATGGGGTGTATCCCCCTATATACAATGATGCTTCTGCCTCGTTTTCTTTACATCTTTCAAAACTTGCCACTGCTCATACCGCGTAAATGGGTCCGAACCCTGGATAGAGTTGCAATCTCCTTTCTATTGCACGGCTCTATGCCTCGACTTGCATTTGCACATTGCCAGCTGGGCCCCTACGATGGTGGATTGGATATGGCCAACCTTCACCTGTATCACTTAGCTTCACACCCCCTGATTTTCCATGATTGGTTTAACCGGGGATGGTCAGATCCTGTCTATCGTCTGGAGCTAACCCTTATGGCATTCCCCCAACTTCTGTCTAGGCTGTACAGTTCTTCTATTCCTACCTCTTCACCCTCAGTGACCAAATTGTCTCTACAGGCGTGGAGGGCAGCTATACGGCACACCCGCTGGGACACCAAACTCACACAGCAATCATCTATGTGTCATGGTACCTGGCTGAGAGAGGTAGCACCTGTACAGGGTTTTGGGTGATGGAGCCTTAGTGGGCTCTCACAGCTTGGAGACGTCTGGTCAGGGACCCATATGCGCTCATATCAGGAACTTCAAACCACATATGCCTCGACCCATTCACAATTTTATACATACTTCTAATTAAGACATGCAATTCAATCACATCTCTCTCAAACTGACTCACTCCCGGAGTTCAGTTCACTAGAGGCTAAGCTATTTATGGGTGATTTGGCCAAAGGGGGAGTCTCAAAAATTTACAGAACCTTGATTATTAATACACCAGGCACCCTAGACCACCTTAGGGGCCAATGAGAGGCGTGGCTGGGGCCTCTTGAGGTTGATGACTGGTGCAACACACTGATGGCCCCAAGGATGTTTACAGCCTCTCACAAGTTATGCCTGGTCCAAACATACTACTTATATAGAGCCTATCTCTCTCCAGCTTGGCTCCACCGGGCAGGACTGCTTCCTGAGCCCTCATGCCTTTGGTGTGGCTGTGCTCCTGCTGATTTTTATCATATGGTTTGGCTGTGCTCCATAATTCAAAGGTTCTGCTCCACAGTAGTGCGAGAGTTAACCAAGGTGCAGGGATGGGAGGTCCCCTTCTCCCTCTTATGCGTTTGACTGGGTGTCCTTGAGGGCTCAAAAGGTACAAGGGCTGACTGATCCTTCCTGGGGATGCCCCTTATGGTCGCTAAACAAGATATCGCTGCCCATTGGAGATCCCCTTCACCTCCCACTCTCTCACAATTGTGCCAAGTGGTGGATTGGTGTGTTCTGCAAGAGAAACCGCTCTATGAGGCCAGGGGCTGCCCCCTTGAAGCATTTCCCCGGGCGGGGAGACTCGCTACAGGCGCCTGAAACAAAAATCCGTTCCGGGTTCCCTGAGCTGTTGGCTAGTCAGCCTTATACTCATGGGAGTCTAGTCGTTGGCTTTAGAATATACATAGGAAGAATCCCAAGGGACCCATGTTTTCAGTTATCGGAATATACGGACCCTCACCTTAATAAGGACCTCCCGAAGCCGATATTTATTATCTGGAGAGTACGCCTACTTTTTAGGGTGCCTCATAACAGGCTGTTTTTTTTATTTCAAGTCCTGAAGAAGACCCTGTTGATGTTTTATACTAACACATAACCTCCTTCGGTCGAAACGTCAACGGCAACTAAAGGTGCTCCTTACTTATGTCGAGCAGAATATACATATATCCAAGCAAAATGGGATATCTGCTCCAACATATATATGTTTTCTGCGGACACTGTATTGATTAATTTATGTGTTGTATGTTAACCTTTGTAAATGTCTCTCGTATTTTATAAATCACAGTCCTGATCCATGTGTTAAGTTTATATGTATCTGTTTATCTATATGTTATACAACAGTCCTGTATGTGCCCTTGAAGTGTTACCATTAGCAGTGGTTCACGACATTCACCAATTGTCTTCTGTTTCTCTGTGTCTACAGTTTCTCCATGAGTTCCAGTGCAACTAAAAGGTGGCATCCAGGCACTATATCTGACACATTACTAAGAAATACATAAATGCAAAAAATTGAAGTTTTAGAGGTCTGGCTGCTCTGCTTCAAGCACGGATATGGGTGATGAAGTTAACTGGCCGTGTTCTTTCAAAAGCTTCAATGTCACCAACAAGAAAGTCAACTTATCAATGCAAACAGCAATATAATCCAGCAACATCAATGCAATCTTCCAAAGAGTGGATTGCAGATCTGCAAAGGCACTGTGAGTGTGTGTGTAGTGTGGATTGACAAGCCCTGCAGTATGCTGATGATGAGTCCTATAGACAACTTCATTACAACGTTGGTTAAAAGCTCTTTTGAGACAATTCTCCTGTGTGAAGTAATTGCAAGAGAGTGCAGTAAATGTGCAGGTATCATGATGGATGTGTTGCTGCCTGGTCTAAGATGTTTGAGGCAGAAGATGATGCTGGCTATGAATACCATTATATTCCTTGTCAGCGTAAACTTCTGCCACATTTCCAGGCACTGTACAGACTTTATGATTGACACTGTTATTATCCGGGATGTGGATAGTCTTTCTAGAATAAAATAATTGAAGTTGAGTGAGCATAACCCACTGGTTGTAGGAAAGTGCCAGATCCCAACGGGGTACCCGGGGACATTCACAGTAACACCCCAGGTCTTTGGTCTGCCTTTATATTGAAACAGCGGATGCAGTTGGCAGGTCTGGTGACTTATCCAGACCCTGGAGGAAAGCAGAAGCACCCCCCATATGCAAACAAGTTTTGGCAAGCCAATGGGCTTGCTACCTTTACATAGAAGGATGACCTATTGGCATTGCCAATGCTTGTTTATAGTATTCTGTCAAGATCGATGTTGTATCTTCCACATTTCTGCTGCTGTAGTTACAACTAGGTGGCACTGTAAGATAGTGAGCTAGTGTTGTTTAAATGGGGCTCTGTTTGCAATGCTGCGTTCAGAGTAAGAAGAATGACAAATCTACCAATGGCAAAAACACAGAAAGGAAGGAAAGCAAAAACGGGGTCAAGGCAGCTGAGGTTGACACAAAAGCCATCCAATCTTGAGAAACAATTGGCTCTGTGAAGTATTGTACACAATGCATTCTCCCCGACAGACAACGGCAGCTCTCTGTGTTGAGACGGTAAAAAGGCAATACCTCAGACCCAGGGCACTGTTGAGGCTCGTGAGGCTATGGGAGACTCGACTTAGAAAGGCTTCGGAAGTGTGGTAAGGATCACAGGCTTCCAAATAGGGCTGAGTCGTGGGTTCGTAAGGACATGGGACAGCTGACCTAACATTTTGCTTGCGCACCATTATTATGATATATACCCATTTTGAACACCAGACTATCTGAATAGCTTTTTTGGATTAGAAATAATGCTGTTGATATGGTGGAGAGATCTCGAATGAATACCATGAAGAGAACAGGGGCTGATCTAGGCCTGATAGAGCTGGTCTGCTCGATACGCCCAGGCATTGACCCTGATAGAGCTGGTCTGCTCGATACGCCCAGGCATTGACCCTGATAGAGCTGGTCTGCTCGATACGCCCAGGCATTGACCCTGATAGAGCTGGTCTGCTCGATACGCCCAGGCATTGACCCTGATAGAGCTGGTCTGCTCGATACGCCCAGGCATTGACCCTGATAGAGCTGGTCTGCTCGATACGCCCGGGCATTGACTCGTAGCTGATAGTGCCACGATGGGGAATGTACACGAGCTTTAGGTACAATAAAGGGAGTTCACCAAGGGTGTACTTTAGCCCCCTTCCTTTTTAATAGTACTATTAATCGTCTTGATGTTTTCATAAAGGATACACAGTATGATGTTCCTAAATTGGGATTTGTCAAAATGCTGCGGCAATTTCTGCCAACATTCCAGTTTATTTTGGTCCTAAAGACAGCAGCTTGCTTTGGTTCTGGCACGGTTTGACAGGTACTGCACTGAATTCAAACTCATTATTAACATGCAAAAGTCTAAAATACTGGCTGAGGTCTTTAAGCAACAGCGGAAAAAACTGTGTCTTAATGGAACTGCTTTGGTCACAGTCTAAGAGTTTGATTATATAGGAATTAGGTTTTCTGTATCAAGCAAATGGCACAACTAAATTAAATAATTCAGAAATAATCTGAGCTCAACAATTGCTGGCTTGCAGTTTGTTAAGTGCAAGTATGGTAGCTGAGCCTTGACTCTTTATAATGCCAGGTACCTTGGCAGCTCAATTTGTGGGGCAGAACTCTGGGGGACAGTGTGATGTTAACTGTTTGACTATTGTTGAAAAAAACTGTTTACACCACTATTGTCACATCCTCAAGTTACCCCACTCTGCTCCTCTAAAACAAAATGTGCCTTCTTAAGCATTTCTCACTGTGCTCATTTTAGAGCCCTAGTTTCTGGATACGGCTGTGGACCAGTGCTTAATTTGAGCCTGTGGTTTGAGCACCTCACCACCAGCACTTAAACTGTCAACAACAGTGCTTGTGACAGTCTGCCACAAGATGGCGTTGTCTAATTTAGAGATGACCTCAACAACAGTTAATTATTAATTCAATATACATTAACAATGACTGCCACCTAAGCCATTGTTGTAGCTTCGGGGGAATAATAGCCCGATTTGTCACACTTGCAGAAGTGTGATGGTTAGTAGTTGTGTTGTTACTATCATTGGCAGCATGGCAGGGGAAATGTATGGTGCAAGCTGCAGTGGCTTCTTGACAAGAGCCCTGGTGCTTATGTTTTTTTGTTTTTTTTACAAATTAAGCACTGCTATAGAATATCTATGATGTTTTCAAAACTACAGTGAGTTATCTACTTGCTAGTAAGGGCATTGCATCATTTGCATGGATCAAACATATAAAATGTTTGTTCTGATACCTAGATCTCCCTGATATGTGTCTCTTCCCTAGCACATTACAGTCTAGGGACATCTTACATTTAAATCTAGGATTGTTAATGGATTGAGAAACCCCAACCTGGAGCTAATGCTATTTAACTTTTTCTAGACAAGAAAAAAGGTCAGGACCTGCAAGCCTTACCTTGAGAGATGTACCCTCCCCACACTAGATCACTATATATCAGGTTTAGACGAAGAGCTCTCCCAATTGATGAAGTGACGAGAAAACGGAGCAACGCTACAACTCAAGCTGGAGTCTCATTATGTAAAGACGAGGTGATTGAAACAAAAATACATTGTCGATTAGTTTTCTCCTTTGCCGAAATGCTAGGAAAAAATACTTTTACCGTTCTTTGGGGCTCTTGACATAAGATCAAAGTGGGAGGCTTATGCGCTGTCTTAGTCAACTAATATCAGATATTCCTCCTTTGCAGTTTCTAAGTTTATAACTTCTGCATGACAGACAGGAACACAATTCCAAAAACTGTAAAGCTAATGAGATTAACAATTTTGGTAATTTTATGTTTGTTGTTTTATTATTATCTATACTTATTATTATTTATTTAAAACTGCATTCAAATATCAAATCACATATTTCACCAAATAAAGGCGCTTAACTCTTCAAAACTCCATGTCGAGTTCTACTTCTTGACTTTGCCAAAGTGTGCGATCCCTAGTAGTTCAGTTAAAATGTGAGGACATTGTTTTCTAATAAAGCGTGGCCAAGATGGCGGACGGTTGAGATGTGTTTTTAAGTCTCTCTGCACCTGAGGTCGCGACACCAGGATACAGAGAACCCAATGGACCAGATACTCCCTTGGCCCCCATAACATCGTGGCCCACTGCACCTCGACAATCTGGTCACTGGGGGGGGGCACCTTCCTGGCCGGAGCCAGCACAAGGGTCACAATATGCTGGCCCCTAAGGAGGGGGAACAAAGCCACCCTTCCCTCCTGACCCTAGAGATCCACGAATTGAACAACACAGTGTCTGCCTGCCGCTGCTAGGGATTTTTTCTTGCCAGAACCCCTTGGTGGAGGCCACTGTCTGGACACCCCCCTGGCTAACAGTACCTGCACAGACGGTCGCGCTCGCAGATGCCCCATCTGGAACGGACTCAACCTGAGGCGCCGCAGCAACTGAGAAAGAGGGAATCTAACAGGTTAAATATGTGCTGGGACCTCCAGAAAAGAGTTAATCACAAGTGTTATTTATTATTATTTTATGTATAATTGTTTTGTATATCACAATCCTAACATAATCATAAAACATATGATCCCTACTGCTAGGATCAAGGGAACAAAAGCCTAAAACTGGGCTGATCTCTTCTGCGTCCTCCCTAACCCCAGACTGAGCTACCAAAAGAAAAGATGAGAATTGTCTGTCAAGAGCATCAAGGGTTCTCACCTGGGGACCTTTTTATTCTTTGTAGGAAGCTCAGTATCCTCTATGCTTACCCATATGGAAGGACCAGAGATTCATACAAAAATGTATCACAAATAGGGGTGGGTGAAAAATCCTGCTTCGCCAGCAGAGATCGCAGAGTTTTGCACACTCCGCTTGAAGCATGGAGTTCGCGCAAACTCCGCCAACCACCGTATGGAGGAGCTTTTTATTGCCTGCGGCTCACCAATGTTAAGTTGGCAAGTGCGAGAAAGAATTTGCATCCCCTAGCACGATTTGTGGGCGCTAGAACACCTCCTGTCGAGATCTCTCAATGCGTGCGGTTGCTGCAAGTCACGACAGGTCATTACAGTTCACATTGAGAAAGCTGCCGCTCCAATAGAAAATCACCCCAAGTGGCAGAAAGAAGCAGCGCCTTGTGGCGCTAAATATCAGCATGAGCAGCACGACATCTTCATAATGTTGCAGTGTTTTTAGGTAACTCAGCGGACATCTACAGAGTGAAACTCCACAAGTTCCGCCCACCCCTAATCACAAACCTAACCCTCGCTGGGTTTAGAGCCCTGTACAGGTTAACAACAGGATAAAGAGGCAAGTACAGTGTATACTGATTACATGGATATAGGCAAGGTCAGCACAATATACAGGTTAACAGGAAGGTAAACATAGACACGTATACGGACATTATTTGTGTCATAAGCAGCACTCAAACACAGTACTTGAAATTAAAGGGACTTGGTGGAGACACAAGAAATCAAAGATGCCAGATTATAGACATAGAGATGCAGTTGTGCCTGCATCCTTCCCTGGCTGTTAACTGAGGCTTTGCAGTAAAGAGCTTGTTATATAACAGGTTTTGCCCTTCAGATCTATCACTGTCTCCCTGCAGCCCACCCACCATGCTTCCACCAGCCTAGAAACAAAGTCTTCTCCAGAGCCAACTAAAAGCACAGATGCTTTGGCCAGTGAAGCCCGCAGGACACGGTGCACCCGTGAACCCTGATTAAACTGTAACAAGCACCCCTACAGGACCAAGCCGGAGCTCAGGACCTAAAAGAGAATGCATCGGTGCAAGAGATTATTGTGCTTACAAGGCAACTAAGGGTGAGAACAGTTTGCAGAGAGGTATATTCCATGCACACTATGAATGCATTCTTAGCAGATTTCTCTAGTGTGTGGCAATTACAATTTCTATTGAGTAAGCATGACCAATCCTATATGATAACTAACTTTTTAAATACAGTGCTTGCTGCTCTTTTCTTGTAGTTAGGTACTACTCATTATTCAATTTAATGGTACTCCTTTTATCAAAATCAAAAGCGTGAAAGGTGGAATTGACTTAGTGGGAAGCACATTTGCTACCTGTGGGTTGCATGCGGGTTCTTGCAGCAGCCACAGCACATACTGAGCTGTTCTTGTTAAGTCTGGCCTAGTAACAGCTATAGCTGTTTTTCTACTTTCATGTAATCAAAAAAACTAGCATTGGCAAAACTAATTGGTCTGGTGTTGGCTTCTAGCCTCTTTGGCTTTATCAGTGCTTGACCTCCAAGCCTGAGAAGAGCTTCTTCGGACAATGCATCCAAGAGAGGACTGAAAGAAATGTCCATCGCCAGAAAGGAAGTATTTGAAATTGCAAGAAAATAAGATCATGAAAGTGGATGCCATGCAATGCTTTAATCCCAATATTGGCCCGGAATAGCAAGTACAAAGCTTAACCTGCCCCGGCGAAATTGGCAAACTTCGGCCTTTGTGGAGGGTGCAATTAGCCAAGCTTTCCAATTTTTCACAACTCGCTTTACAAGACTAAGCGGATTTTATCAGTGCACATCTATTTGGTGTGCAAGATTTCTACCAACTTCTAACTCTTAGCACCTTTTGAGGATCTCATGAAGACTGTGAAGTTTTTAAGAAAAATGTATAAAGCTGCAAAGCAAGAAATTTCACAACACTGCATATCCTGCCTATCTCCGACTTCCCTTGAAGGGAACCTCAGCTGGGACAAAGCAGATCTGTCTGAAGGCCTGACATGATGTGTGGGAGACCTCTGAGGGCACTGGGCGGTGATCTTCAATGCACAGCTTCAGTCTCTGATAGAGAAAATGTTTACATCCAAATCAGAAATCTGAAGACACATCCAGCACACTGGAGATCGGGTTCATTGAATGCAACTGGGAGGATCAGTGGATGAAGAGAAGCTGGAAAGAGAGTACCTGGGGACGACTGCACCAGAACATTGAAATATGAATGTGACAACTTGAGGATATATCTGGGAGAGAATATGGAGATTTGAAGATCGTCAAGGAAAACAATGAAAGAAGTAACATACTGGTCTATGTAAATGTTCTCTTCGGGGAATTGCTCAAGGGACCAGATCTATACCTGAACAGCGCTGACAAAGCCCACAAGATGGGAACAATAAGCCCATTACATTATTCATGCTCTAGAGACATTTGCATCCAATTTCCTCCTATCCAAATTTTCATTTGAGGAACATATCTTTAAAGAGAATCTATGATAGATACCTCACTGTTATAAACGTAGCAACGCCCACGTTAATATACATTTCTCCCAAAACATGTCAACCACTAGGGGTGAGATGCAAGAGGTTACTCTCAAGCTCATGAAAAGATAGTTTGGCTGCAGGTGGCTTTCCGCTTTGCATAGTATTTCAGATTGCAACAGAGCACTGCCCAGGCAATACTACACAAGAGTTCATGGCCTTCATGAATGCAGGCTATACCACGGTAAAAGGCACAACTCACACAATATCAAGAAAAAGGGCACACGGCAAGCAGGCATGTTAAACACAAAAAGGACAGACCACATAGGAACATAAATGACAGTGACCTATAACCCAAATTAGTAATGTAAAAGCTTGTAAAGTGAAAGAGTACCTGCCCGTTGAACAATCCTGATGGCTGGGGATATCCTCGTAATAAGAGGCAGAGCCACCTTGTCCATCTTCCATGTCAGTCATTACTTATTCATGTGCGTCCTCAATGAACAAGCGCTGGAAAAGTAAATTGTTCTTTCACACAGCTATTGGCTTTGCCAGTGCTTGTTTGCTTTGGCATCACTTTCGGTTCATTCCTAATTTACTCATAGGTGCCGGAAGTAGGAGTGGACGGGTGCTGCAGAGTCCCTAAATTAACCATTCTGGAGTTGAGGAGCTGAATGAGCAATATAACTGTCTTTTAAACTTTGTTTTTCTCTTATCACATTTGCTGTGGGGGTGAAAGACAGAGGTCAAATGTCACACTATGGGCCATATGTAGGTAAATTACATTTACCGATTCTTAAATACCGAATTTTACCGATTCGGTATTTATGAATCGGTAAATGTAATGTAGGTAAATTATTACCGATTCGGTAAATATCGGTATTTAAGAATCGGTATTTACCGAATCGGTAATGGCAACAGGCTTCCCATTCATTCCTATGGACCTGGAGGCCCATAGGAATGAATGGGAAGCCAGTTACCATTACTGATTCGGTAAATACCGAATCGGTAATGGGGGAGGCAGTATCATGGGTGGCAGGGTGTCACATTGACACCCTGTTGCACCCCTGATTCGTCCATGTGTGCACATGTGGCGCACATACATGCCCTAAGGGCATGTATGTCTGCCACATTGCACACTTCAAACAGCACAATAATGCTTTTTTACAGGTATTCGTCATTTACCATCAACTTTTAGTTGGTGGTAAATAACGAATCCACACACCGACGAGACACTCCCCCTACATATCATTTCAGGATTCGGTATTTACCGAATCGGTAATTTTACCGATTCGGTAATTTTACCAATTCGGTAAATTACCGAATCCTGAAATATGCCCCCTACATAGCAAAAGCCTAAATACCGGTCGGTAACGGGATATTTACCGAAAATCGGCCGTTACCGACCGGTATTAGGCTTCCTACATATGGCCCTATGTCTTCTAACAAAATGCTGCTTATTCTTTTAAAAGGGAGGTTGATGTTTACTTTACTTTCTCTGATTGCAAAGTTAAAGGATTTTGTATAGTGAACTATGCAACAGTTTTTGCTGGGTACAGTGAGTGTGTAAGAAAAGGTTGTTGGAAGTCTTTTTTTCAAAATACACAACAAAATTAAAAAATTTAAATTTGTAAATTAGCTACAAATTTTTCAGAATGTCAGCAGTTATGAAAGCACAAATTATGATTTTGTCTGCAATTTCGAAGTGTGATGGATACAAAGATTTTTTTTTAAAATCAATAACCATGGTGATGCGCAAATGAAATATTAGCCGAAACACGATTTCAACACATTGTTTTTTGCTCGGTGTATAGTTTTATCAGTAAAATTGTACAAATGTGTAAATTTAGAGGCCCTTTCAGTGGCACATGCAGTGCTTAATTTGAGCCGGTGCTTTCTGGTGCTCAGCACCTGCACTTAATCATCAGCACCGGTGCTTGAGCACTAGTTAAGGACACATTCATTTTTGGTGAGCACAGGGAGATTCAGTGATTCGTCCAGAATCACAGCACGTTGAGCCCACGCTGAGGCTCGAAGCTGGCTCCCCAGCTCCGAAGTCGGCAGCTTTGGCCATTACACTACATATCCTCCACTCTTGTAGTGTTTGTTGGTTCTATGTTAGCCAGTGTCAACAGGGGAAATGGGCTGGTCGAAGCTGCCTCATGACGGGAGCCCCAGCACTTCTTATTTTACAAATTAAACACTTGTGCTCTGTAAATGACAGTGTGCTACCACACCATACGTTAGTAATATAGTTGCAACAATGTGCCCCAAAATGCACCATCAGCTTCATGCTGCACCCTTACCACTCGACTACTGAATACATAAGATACACTTGTTTTTTGAATGACACTTGGATTTTTCACAATCCCTCGGACTTTAGTGATGTAACATTGATGGCAGCACCACTCCTATTAAAATAGTTCCTGCACCACAGAATTTACTGTTCCAAAATGACTGTCAACCCTCTTGGAATGGAAAATGAAAAATATAGCCTTATAGCCCGCCGTAGTGGGCTATACTGGCCATTCAAGGTCCGAGTCAAAGGCGAGGGCCTTTAACAAGGAAGTGTGCCTTTAATGGCCGGTATAACCCAGCTACAGTGGGATATAAGGCTAGTAGAACATTCCACCACTAGAGGGCAGAATGTTTTAACAAATAAAACAAAGGCCTCGAGGGAGTCCGCGGGGATTTAAATCCCCTCCGGCTCCCTGAGGCTTTTGTTCACAGCAACAGTTGTGAAGACAAACATTGTAATGTTAGCGATGCGGCCTTTTACCAGCCATTAGAAGCCTGGAGCACTCCACTGTCCTCCACGGAGCGCCCAACATTCTAATGTTCTAACACAGTATAACAAAATAAATTCAAGACTGTAGCCGGTGCATTAGCATTTATTCATGGCCATGCGCATACACAGGTGACCGTCTTGGAATGCTTTTTCTAGTACAGGAGATTGAGAGGGATGGTCTTGTCTAGAGAAACATGTATAAACACACCTCCTGATGAAACTCAATCTCTGTGGACTACAAATGGTTCTCTGTTCCAGATGTTAAATATTAGTATCTTTCCACAGGCGATTTACATAGTTAAATATTACCACTCAACATAATAGGCATGAATTTTCCAATCAAGAGATATGAAATCTGAAAATTCATATCCAAGTGGAAAACCGCTTAATTCGGCAAGCCATTTGTGCACTTAAGTTCTACCTACTTCCTCCACAAAAATCATTTCAGTGAGCAGATACACGTCCAACAACAGGCGAGGGAAGGGCTTCCTATTACCTTACAGAAATGTAAGGACTAAGGGCGGCTTCTATTCAAGACTGCAGCGTACGTATTCCCGGAAGAGCCTATCAACAAATTGCAGGGATCCACAATGGAAGTATTTGTTAGTAGATCACGGCATTGCCTTACTTTCTGACACAAAACATGAAGATTAAGTTAAAGGATGCAGTGCCACAAAAAATGTGAGCCAAGGGGGAAGTGTTATCAGAAAACAGGACACCAAACGACTGAATGAAAAAGATAGTTGATGAGGCAAAATTAAAGATGTTCAAGAAATGAGTTCAAGCTGGTGTATGTTTTAGGGTGAGTGTGGTAAAAGACACACTCGATCAACTCAAAAAATGATTGAGAAATGGGATTCCCACCCCATGATCCAATCAGAATGGGGACTGAAAATGAGGAAGACCTCCCTGCAACATCAAGATGCACAGCACCTCATAGAAGATAAGAGTTAGTAGGGCAAAAAAAAGCTAAAGACTTTGTTGGCAAAAAGAAACAAAATTATTATGAAGATAACAAAAAAGGAACGTCCCAGCACATAGCTTATGATCAACTGTGAAGAGCAAAAAGAGATGATAATATAAGAAGCAAGATGAACTCAGGAAACTTGCAGTAAAAGATGCCGACTCATGTTTAGACCTCACGGTATTTATTCTGAAGTGTCTGTAACACCCATGCAGTATTCCTGCTACCAGAATTTGGGATACCGTGGGGATCGGTAATTCAGCTAGGTGGAAATACCATGGGATTCGACTTTGATTCTGACTGTCCCTGGGGAATTCTTGGAGAATCAGGGTCTCCTTAGGTATGACCAAACCATCTGAAGTCCTTGGGTCTTTAAAACCTGTTTTTCACCAGACCTCTGGTGTAGCGCATCGTCGCCCCTGTGGTTTTTACCCAATGGAGGTCAGTGCCGAGCTTTATATATTCTCCTCATCATCATCTTCCTCAGCCGACTGCCAGTACCTAAGAACCGTGTTTGTCTAGAACATATGATTTCATTCGCAAACCAACAACCTGCACTGTGGCCCAACTCTTCCTACTGTCTTTCCTACTCTTCCTACTATCCCACTATCCTAAATCCTAGTGCTGATGACTAGGAAAAAAAGACTCAGTCCTGGTTTAGAGTACAGGGGATGAGTACTCCGCAACAACTGTGATGCATATCCGGTCCCCTTTCTTATAAAGTGCCTGGGGATATAATGCACTTGTAATATGGCGGACGGGATCTCCATCACATTCGTGACTGAATACACCTCTGCCAAACCCTAAACCGGGACCGTAGTTTGTGTAGCTGCACTAAACCACGTTAAATGTTACAACTCCTAGTATACAGAACCTCCAAGAAATAAGAGAAACAACTCTAGTTTGTGCAAAATCCAGCAGCCAGCTCACAACTAAGAGAGACTGAGGACAGGCCACTCCCTGAACCCAGCGCTGGCTCTTCATAGCACTCTTTCCTTCCACATGCTCGTCAGTGCTTAATTTGAGCCGGCGGTTTCTGTTGGGGGCCACCGGCACTCATATATGGGAAACGGCACTGATTTTTCTGATTCAAATCATTTACCAAGTGCAAGAGACGGAAAGAACACAAAGCGGAAAAGAGGTAAGAAGAGAACGACAGAGGAACCATCACAAAGCGACAAAGCTGGAACATGCAGGAGTGAAGTAAAGGGGCAGAGAGTGTCTGAGAGTGGATTAAAAGGCATGGAGCGCATCAAGGACTGCACAGCTTCAGTATTTGGCTCCTCAACTTGTAATTGCACCAGCTGCAGCTTCTGAGCAGTGCCTTGGGCACCGGTACTCCTTCTTTTACAAATGAAGCACTGATGCTCGCCATGTATTCATAACCTGCTTTTATGTAATGCTAATAACTACACTTGTGCCGTTTCTAAGTGCAGCAAGTACTAGGTGTTACTTTTATCCAATGTATGATACTCAATTTACCTACCTTGGAAGGAAAGGTACAGCTGCGTCCTCCTTGCTGGGATTCAAACTCATGATCTCAATAACACCGCATGTGTTAGCGGTGAGCGTTCAGCTCACTCAGCCATCCTCCCGCACAAGATACGTAGCTTTCAAAGCCAAAAATCATCCCCACTGCTATCCTAGGAGAACTCCAAGCAAAGTTTCCACAGTAGTTTGAAGAGACGTGTGCAAATGTAGCAAGGTGCCTCGTGTAAATACCATCATTCACGGTTTGAAGTCATCAATATGTTTGGTAATAGGCAGGTCTTTGCCTAGAATGCTGAGGTATTTAAGGGATGTATTGTATTGTGTTGCGATTGTATTTATATAGCGCTTACTGCTCCTGACGAGGCGTCAAAGTACTTTTCAGCGAGTAGCGCCCTGCTCCCTAACCCAAAAAGGATTCGTGGTGGATTAGTAAGGTGAAATCTGAGTTAATTTGAGTGGGGAAATGTGAGTCTGTTAGTTAGATTGAAAAGGATAATGGGGGACTAGAAGAGGGAAGAGTCTAGAAAGTGTTTATTGGGAGATCATAGCAGTAAGATGAGGTTTAGCATAGTATAAGTGAGAGATGGAGGCGGGAAGAATCTATAGGAATGAATTAGGGAGACCAGAGTAGTAAAATGAGTTTTGGGATGGGTCAAAGGAGAGATAGTCGAGGAAAGAGTCTAGAAAGGATTATTTTGGTGATCATAGAAGTTGAATGAGGTTTGGGTGGAGTCAGAGTGGAGGTAGAGGATATATTGAGAGAGGCATAGGGTGAAATATTAGTGCATTGGAGAGAGTCAACGTTTTTGTTGGTCTATTCTAGAACAGAGTTAATCGCTGTGTTGCATTTAATGAGCTGACAGTGGAAGCAATCTAGTTGTGGCTGTACTGATGTAAGCCAGACACAACGCTGTGTTATCCAGTGGTCTGCAGGATTGCCGGAAGCCAGGAGGGATGTGTGCGCCTACAAGCATTCTGTCTGCCTCTGCTGACCACTTCCTCGCACGGTCTGCCGTCAGTGTGCGTCCTTGAATGTTGTAGTGCATCTAAATTGCATCAAGAAGAGCTATAGGGATAAAACAAAAAAAAGGGGAATGGGCAGTACTTCTGGATACCTCTCATTAATGGGAGGTAAATAAAGGGTTTCCCATTTACAAAAGTGTCCAAAAAACATTCACAAAAAAAGTTTTAAAAAATGTTAACTTCTGGGTTGGAATATAGACAAGAACCAAGGCCTGCTGAAACATTAAACATCAAATGCCAACAGTAGTAGTTCACACTATGCAGGAGCAGCCCAGTAGAGATCTGGGGTGTGCTTCAGATGTCAGCGAGCAGACCATGCCAAGCTGTGGTTCTTCACTCCTCTTATGCTTCCATTTTTAACACTTTTGAATGTTTTTATTTTATAATGCAAAAACACACCAACCTTGGGTGTTTGCACAGTTATTACAAGCAAAGCCAGGGTACATTTACACTGGTTGGGTGGGAGCTTTACTATTTACTCAATAGAGGAAATAGTCTCCTTATAAGCAATTGTGCTTGTCATTAATTAATCTTTCTGTGCCTAGCAAAAGGAAATGAGTCCGGCTGCTGCGCAGAGCACCCCTTGAGTGGAGTCAGGGTGGATTGTACAAGGCCGATTGGTGGGGCTTGACCTGGTTGAGGTGTTGTAGGGCAAGAGCCTGGACTTTGGAGCAGGCATTGCTCAGAAGGAAGAAATATTGTATCTGTGCTTAGTAAACAGCTGTGTGCAAAATTGCTAAATTTTATTTTGGAAAATTTCCTGAAAATTATGCAAATTTCACTTTCTAATATTTTATGTGAAAATTGAGCACAAGAGCATACCTTGCACTGAAAAGTCTCAGGAGATAAACTGGACAAGGAAAGACTGGTTTGAATAGGAAAGGTCTACCCACGTAACATTTTGTGCTCAAGCCACTCACTGCTGAGACATTTTCTGCTCAAACTGATTCCGCATATTAAACAATTGCACACAATTTCCCACTAGTTGTAAAAGTAAAGCACTTTGTTGTTTAAAAGCGAGGCTAACAAATACTCTCGAAAACTTAAAAACAACAAAATATATAACAGCTACATTTAAACTATTGGAAATATCAAAATGAGTTATTGCGCTTGTGTTGTTCTGGATATGATGACTCCGCTGCCATTTCAACTGGCCATTTTAAAGAAACAACAAAGCTAACCCAAATGCAAATTGTGAACCTTGGCAGACAAAATAGGTTTAAATTAAACATCAGGCACAGAAATACGGACTCTAAGAAAAATATTTTTAAACCTTTACAGAACTATTGTAAAGTGGATTCATTTTTAAAGTTAACTAAAAAAGAGACACTTTTTTAAAAGGTTGCTAAAAAAAAGAGAAAATTGATAAATGACAATAAAAAATAAACTTTTATGAGTGTTTGTAGGGAGGGTTGTTTCTTCCAGTCCATTAATTGTAGCACGTCTTTTTACCAGTCTAGATTTACATTGGCTGTGCTAGTAACACTCTTGAATGTACCTCAATAAAGAATGAGCTCTGCACCTCCACCAAAGGGTGAGTACCCACAAACCTTCAACTTCTATAATTACGTTGACTCACTTACTCCTAATGCCAACAAAATGTAACATATAGTACATGGGTACTCCCAAACATTTTCGCAAGGGCCACAAAGTTTGATCTGTGATATGACGAGGGCCGCATGAATGCCAGCAGAGTGGCGATCCAGGGGGAGGAGGGGGCACTTTTGGTGAAGATGGCTTAGAAAATGAAGGTACTTCTAAAGTTAACTGCACTGTTCCTTTCTTCAACCTCAATTGACCATTAAATAATGGATTGCCTGTATATTTCACATCTTTTTAATGATAGTGCTGAGTCGAGTGAACAGTAGCCCAGTGCTGCTGTTGCTATAGGGGACATATGTAAAGGTCAGGAGGGTTGCATGCGACCCCCGAGTTGTACTTTGAGTATCACTGATATAGTACAAGTGCTCCTGACACACCAGGGGTCTTTTAATTCAGCGCATATCTAGTGTCCCTGCTTTATTTTTTTTTGTCGTTCATGAGGTCAAGACTGAGTATTTGTGGCAACTGTGCCCGGGATTCACCAGAGGCTGTCCATGGTTACAGGAAGACTGTGAGCATGCCACACCCACGCTGCATGTTGGTGGGTGCTATGCCCATCAGGTAGGTGGGTGTCCTTGTGACGTGTCTTGTTGCTGTTTCTATGATCACGTTCACCTGGAAGGCTGCTCCATGATCATTGGAAGGCGTTGGCCCAGTGTCATATCTTGGTCAGTAAGATTTGGCGGGGGTACTGAGATCCTCGGATTTCCTAACAATCACGCAGGCATATAATGTTAAAATACATTATACATCAAGCAGAGCACATGAGCGGGGTTTATGGGACAGTGGAAAGGGAGAGGAATGCAGATTGGTAGGGGTACTAAGTGAGGGAAAAAACATGTTTTGTAAACTACCCAACATTTTTTTAATACTTTCAAAACAGGGAAAGTGTGTGTGTTTATTTTTGTCTGTGTGCATGTCAAAATTCCTGGTGAAATCCGACAGACACATCACCATACCTGACTGAAAGCACTTGTACCCAACTACTTACCAGAAAATAGGTTTATTAGTGGGGTGTAACACCCCAAACACCGTCCCTGAAGCTACGCCCCTGCGTTGGCCAGCACGGCCATTATTGGGCTGAAAAATCAGCCAGCAGAAAAAGGATGTGCAACTTTTCCTTCAGTCCATCACCAGGACCCAAGTTCTAGTCCTGCTTCACCAGATCCCGCCCGCTCTCCGCCGTCCGACCGTCTCGATCTTGTCCCCGAGGCAGGGCATCCAACCAGTCTCCAGCCGCCTCCGGCCGGTCGAAAAAGTGGGAACGACCCTGGAACTCAACCCGCAGCCTCGCCGGGAATAACATCGCATATTTCAGCTCCATGTCCCTCAAGCGCCGTTTGACTTGGGTTTCGACTTGTCTCCGTCTAGTCTCGCCGCCATCATCCGGAGGCCACCAAGGCCGGCACCCGTCCGCACCAGAAGGGACCAAGTAGCTAATTCTATTGAGCACAGCCGTCGCCGACAGTCAGCCCATGTATCATCCGAGAGTCAGGCCAGACACTTCGCCATCCGCGCCCCTCTGAAATACCAGAGTCTCTTGGCCGAGAGCAGAGAGCAAGCTGGAAAACGAAAGTGAAAGTGCGGGGTCCGTGGCAGGTCAGGCCCAGCCAGCCGCTGTTGTTCACTTCGTACCCGGGCACTTCACCAGCTCGAGATCGGGACCAAGGCAAGAGCAGGCCGCAAACTTCGGAGTGCAACCATTCCGGGTCCCGGCGTCCGATCTGAAATTTGAAAACGGGTGGCACCTCAGCGCGAGTTCATCTGCAAAAGCCCGTCAAGTAAACCAGGATTAAGTCAGGATACACGTGGGAGGTTGCGGAGGCCCTCGAGAGCCGTAAGCCTACGCGGCCATCTTGGTTGCGCGCTAGGCCAAAAAAAAAAATGCATTTCTTAAAAAGTTGTTAAACATGAACAGCACCTGTTTATTTTTTTTTTGCACGATTCAATAGTATTGGAGCGCTCACTCAGTCGATCATCTTGCCACAGTGCAAACACAAGCCGATGGTATTGGAGCACTTTAAGTGCTCGTGAGTTACATTACACAATGGCACATTTATTTTGTCGCTGAGCCCGCTTCAATTACTTTTTATCCTGTTGTTGCTTGCCCATATCCCCATCTCCTCCTGCTTCCCTGCTTGACCTGTCTGCACACAACCTCCCTCCTCGCTGCTTTTTTTATTTTAATTGCATGATCCAATGGTATTGGAGCGCTTTCATTGCTCACCAGTTACATTACACAATGACACATTAATTGTCGTAAGCAGGAGAAAGAGTAAGGGACTTGCCCAGAATCACAAATTATTCAGCCAACCCCTCGATTCGAACCTGGTTCCCAGTTCCCCTGTCGGCAGCTCTGGCCGTTACACAGCATCCTCGCTTCACTTCAAAGCTCCTCAACTGTTTCTCACTGTTCTTTCAACATTTGTTCAGCAAGACCCCGTCAACACCAAATAGGCATTGGCAAAGCCAGTAGTTCTCGACAATGCCCAAGCTATTTGCCTTGTCAATGTGAATGTCTTTTAGTCATGTTGTCTAGCAGCACATCTGCTGTTCAGCATGGCTGAAAGTCACTGACAAAAGCACTATGATGTGGCCAGCGCAGGCCATGTCATACCGCTTTATTTGTGTTAAGAGAGGCAGGACAATAAACTCAACATGAGGGGGGAAGAGGCTCGGTGTCGGCTCCACACTGATTCTGGGCTTTCAGTATTTTTCAGCCATGCTGAACAGCAGATGTGCTGCTAGACAACATGGCTAAAAGACACTTCATATTGACAAGGCATGGATAGCATGATAGACCGGAGACCAAGAGAAACTGCGGCATACGAGGTGCACAGAGACAGGACTTTAACGACAGCACAATACATGAAGACTGTGATATCGAGTAACCATTAGAAAGAGTGTGCTGCAGGGGTGAGCTATATTGATTCAGCAATATTCCACTAGCAACGGAAGTGACGTCACACGCAGGGTTTAACTCTCGGTGACAATCCTCGAGTTTATCTCTTATTCCACTCTGGATTCCTCAATAGCCTCCTGTTATTGCTGAGGGACAGGGGGGAGATCAAGAACTGAACGGCGCTTTCTTTACTTTCTGTTCCTGCTGCCGCCTCCATGACCCCTGGGACCAGGATAGGAGGGACTGTGTCCGGGTTACCAGAGGGCGCCCACAACTGACGCCCGCGTGCGCTATAAAGAAAGGCTGATAAACAGGCGCGGAGGGCGACTAAAGGACATGTGGAAGGGAGAGTCGCATCACAGAAGATGAGCAAAGCCCTGGCAGAGATGCGCAGCGCCTTTCCGATATATGAGAGAGAGGGGGGGAGGCGGGGGCAGGGGAAGGGAGATGGCGCGTCCGCTTCTGCTGACCTGTCTTTTTATCCGCGTTGATGCAGCAGAGTGTAAACAATGCCCATTGCTTCCCAGCACTGCTCCCTGCAGCCCTCCCCTGCCCAGGACTCCAGAAGTCGTTCGCGTTAGAAGGACTCCGGGCCTGGAAGAGGCTACTTACTGGGCAATAGACGGCAAAACCGAGGCAAGGCTGATTGTGCAATAAAAGAGTCGGCACATGAATGCCACACATGGCTGGGTGGCATGGACCAGGCCTGAGTGAGAGACCAGTGGTGAGGCTGGGCGGTGAAGGGGCAGTTGTGGGCTGAGGAGAGACGGGGAATTGGCAGTGATGGGAGGGGAAGGCAGCAACAAAGGGGCGAGGCTTGCTCTGGAATGGGAAGAGGCTGGGTGGTCATTTGGAAGTGATGGAGAAGAAGATGGATGGAAATGGACTGGGTGCAGTGAGAGGGGATGGGCCATGATGCCTCTGGGGGAGGGTGTGGATGCAGGAGAGTCTCGAGGGGGAAGAGAATGGTTGGACAATGGATGGTGGTGGGGAAGAGGCTGCATGGGGAAAGATGCTGTGGTGAGGAGAGGCTGGGGCAGGTGGGAATGAGGCCCCTGTGGATGGGAGTGGATAAGAAATGCGCACTGAAGAGGTAAAGTGGGTGGGAAAAGCAGAAATATGATGGTGGACTCTGGTGGGGCAGGGGCAGGATGGGAAGGGCTGATTGGGGAATGTGCAATGGTGATATACACAAGGACGGATGGGAATGTGAAGTGGTGATATGCAAGAGGACAGATGGGGATGTGCAGTGGTGATATACAAGAGGATGGGTGGGGAATGTGCAGTGATGGTATACAAGAGGATGTATGGGGAATGTCCAATGATGATATGAAAGAGGCTGGATGAGAATGTGCAGTGGTGATAAGCAAGAGGACGGATGGGGAATGTGCAGTGGAGATATACAAGAGGATGTATGGGGAATATGCAGTAATGATATACAAGAAGATGGATGAGGAATGTGCAGTGGTGATATACAAGAGGACGGATGGGGAATGTGCAGGGGTGACATACAAGAGGATGTATGGGGAATGAGAAAAGGTGATATGCAAGAGGCTGGATGAGATTGTGCAGTGGTGATTTACAAGAGGCAGGATGTGAATGTGCAGTGGTGATATGCAAGTGGATGGATAGGGAACGTGCAAGGGTGATATGCAAGAGGATGTATGGTGAATGTGAAGTAATGATATACAAGAAGATGGATGGGGAATGTGCAGTGGTGATATGCAAGAGAACGGATGCGGATGTGCAGTGTTGATATACAAGAGGATGGATGGGGAATGTGCAGAAGTGATATACAAGAGGATGTAAGGGGAATGTGCAATGGTGATATGCAAGAGGCTGTTATAGAATGTGCAGTGGTGATTTACAAGAGGACGGATGCGGATGTGCAGGAGGATAGATGGGGAATGTGCAGTGGTGATATGTAAGACGCTGGATGGGGAACGCGCAGTGGTGATATGCAAGACGATGGATGGGGAATATGCAGTGGTGATGTGCAAGAGGCTGGATGAGAATGTGCAGTGGTGATATGCAAGAGGATGGATGGGGAATGTGCAGTGGTGATATGCAAGGGGATGGAGGGGAATGTGCATTGTCAATATGCAGCATGATGGAAGGGGTGATATACAAGACACTGGATGGGGAATGTGCAGTGGTGATATGCAAGAGGCTGGATGGAGAATGTGCAGTGGCGATATACAAGAGGTATATGGGAAATGTGCATTGGTGATATGCAAGAGGATGGATGCGGAATGTGCAGTGGTGATAGACGAGAATTTATGGGAAATGTGCAGTGGTGATATGCAAGAGGATGGATGCGGAATGTGCAGTGGTGATATACAAGAGAATTGATGGGAAATGTGCAGTGGTGATATGCAAGAGGATGGATGCGGAATGTGCTTTGTCAATATGCAAGATGATGGAGGGGAAATGTGCACTAGTGATATGCAAGAGGTGGGATGGGAATATGCAGTGGTGAAATGCAAGAGGCTGGATGGGGAATAACATGGATGGGGAAGAGTCTGTATGTGGAATGGGCAGTGATGGTGAAGAGGCTGAATGTGGAATGGGCAGCGTTGGTGAAGAGGATGGATGTGGAATGGGCAGTGATGCTGAAGAGGCTGGATGTGGAATGGGTAGCGTTGGTGAAGAGACTGGATGTGGAATGGGCAGTGATGGTGAAGAGGCTGGATGTGGAATGGGCAGCGTTGGTGAAGAGGCTGGATGTGGAATGGGCAGCGTTGGTGAAGAGGCTGGATGTGGAATGGGCAGTGATGGTGAAGAGGCTGGTTGTGGAATGGGCAGCGTTGGTGAAGAGGCTGGATGTGGAATGGGCAGCGTTGGTGAAGAGGCTGGATGTGGAATGTGCAGTGATGCTGAAGAGGCTGGATGTGGAATGGGCAGCGTTGGTGAAGAGACTGGATGTGGAATGGGTAGCGTTGGTGAAGAGGCTGGATGTGGAATGGGCAGTGATGCTGAAGAGGCTGGATGTGGAATGGGCTGTGATGGTGAAGAGGCTGGATGTGGAATGGGCAGTGATGCTGAAGAGGCTGGGTGTGGAATGGGCAGTGATGCTGAAAAGGCTGGATGTGGAATGTGCAGTGATGCTGAAGAGGCTGGATGTGGAATGGGCAGCGTTGGTGAAGAGACTGGATGTGGAATGGGCAGTGATGGTGAAGAGGCTGGATGTGGAATGGGCAGCGTTGGTGAAGAGGCTGGATGTGGAATGGGCAGTGATGCTGAAGAGGCTGGATGTGGAATGGGCAGCGTTGGTGAAGAGACTGGATGTGGAATGGGCAGCGTTGGTGAAGAGGCTGGATGTGGAATGGACAGTGTTGGTGAAGAGGCTGGATGTGGAATGGGCAGTGATGGTGAAGAGGCTGGATGTGGAATGGGCAGCTTTGGTGAAGAGGCTGGATGTGGAATGGGCAGCGTTGGTGAAGAGGCTGGATGTGGAATGGGCAGCGTTGGTGAAGAGACTGGATGTGGAATGGGTAGCGTTGGTGAAGAGGCTGGATGTGGAATGGCCAGTGATGCTGAAGAGGCTGGATGTGGAATGGGCAGTGATGGTGAAGAGGCTGGATGTGGAATGGGCAGCGTTGGTGAAGAGGCTGGATGTGGAATGGGCAGCGTTGGCGAAGAGGCTGGATGTGGAATGGGCAGCGTTGGTGAAGAGGCTGGATGTGGAATGGGCAGCATTGGTGAAGAGGCTGGATGTGGAATGGGCAGTGATGCTGAAGAGGCTGGATGTGGAATGGGCAGTGATGCTGAAAAGGCTGGATGTGGAATGTGCAGTGATGCTGAAGAGGCTGGATGTGGAATGGGCAGCGTTGGTGAAGAGGCTGGATGTGGAATGGGCAGCGTTGGCGAAGAGGCTAGATGTGGAATGTGCAGCGTTGGTGAAGAGGCTGGAGGTGGAATGGGCAGTGATGGTGAAGAGGCTGGATGTGGAATGGGCAGCATTGGTGAAGAGGCTGGATGTGGAATGGGCAGCGTTGGTGAAGAGGCTGGATGTGGAATGGGCAGCGTTGGTAAAGAGGCTGGATGTGGAATGGGCAGTGATGGTGAAGAGGCTGGATGTGGAATGGGCAGCGTTGGCGAAGAGGCTGGATGTGGAATGGGCAGCATTGGTGAAGAGGCTGGATGTGGAATGTGCAGCGTTGGTGAAGAGGCTGGATGTGGAATGGGCAGCATTGGTGAAGAGGCTGGATGTGGAATGTGCAGCGTTGGTGAAGAGGCTGGATGTGGAATGAGCAGCGTTGGTGAAGAGGCTGAATGTGGAATGAGCAGCGTTGGCGAAGAGGCTGGATGTGGAATAGGCAGCGTTGGTAAAGAGGCTGGATGTGTAATGGGCAGTGATGGTGAAGAGGCTGGATGTGGAATGGGCAGCGTTGGCGAAGTGGCTGGATGTGGAATAGGCAGCGTTGGTAAAGAGGCTGGATGTGTAAAGGGCAGTGATGGCGAAGAGGCTGGATGTGGAATGGGCAGCGTTGGTGAAGAGGCTGGATGTGGAATGGGCAGCGTTGGTGAAGAGGCTGGATGTGGAATGGGCAGCATTGGTGAAGAGGCTGGATGTGGAATGGGCAGCGTTGGTGAAGAGGCTGGATGTGGAATGGGCAGTGATGGTGAAGAGGCTGGATGTGGAATGGGCAGTGACGGGATGAGGTAGGGGAAGAGGTTGGAGGTACAGTAGACAGTGATGGAGAAGGGTTTGGGTGAGGAATGCAGGAATCTGGTGGAGGGGCTGTCGGGGAACGGAACAACGAACAGACTGGGCTGCGTTTAGAGCACGCACACCTGGACCACACCTTTCTGTCGTCTCTGAGCACTATGCTGTGGTACTGCGCAGGCTGTGGGTGAGAGAAAACCACCCCCTCCCCCAATGGAGTAGGATGACTCCTAGTTCAAACCTGACAATGAGATCCAATTTCATGGTAAATTATACCTGAGTCCAAGGTGCCTGGGGCGGGGCCCGTGCAGATGCGACATGGTGGCAGTGGATGCATTTGTCTCTGTGCCTTTCTCTTTCCCTTGCGGGGTCCGACAGGGGTCCTTGCTCAGTCCCACTCTGTTTTATGTATATTAACCTTGCCTGGTTTCTTTGATAAGATCTTTCACTTCTCACTGACTTCCATTTCTGTCTACACACAAATTGTCGTGTCACTATCTAACCAGGATATAGACACAGGCAGTAGATTTCATGACTGCATGCAGGCCATTAGCAATTGGATGAGCAATAACTCAGAAAAAACTGAGGGCATTCTTTTTGGAAACAATACTTCCTTCTGGTCTCCATCCTGGTGGCCAGCAGAATTAGGCTACCTGTCCACAGCAGTGAGGAGAGCCAAAAACCTGGAGTCCAGATGGACAACAAACTCACCTTTAGTGAAAAGGTAAACTCAGTCACAGCCTCCACCTCCCTCACACCGAGGATGATTAAAAATACTCTTAAGTTCATCCCCTACGAGCCCCAAAATATTTTTAACACCGCCTTTGTCCTGTCAAAACTGGACTATTGTAATGGACTCTACCTCAACATACAGCAGCATCTTCATAAATTACAGACGCTCCAAAACATTGGCACCCCCAAATTTAATTCTGTCAAAATGGAAATCCAAAAACTGTACTGGCTGCCGGTAAGGCACCGGATCCAATTGAAAGCTCTTTGCACTGTCTTTCAGGCTGTACACAATACACGTCCGTTCCACCTTAGGCTGAACTTTCATGGTACGAACCCAACAGAACCCTTCGTTCATTGGGAGCTAAAACTCTTGCTGTCCCCAGATTTAAGAGAGCTAACTGGGGTGGCAGAAGTGTCATCACCTGCACAGCCGAGGCATGGAACCCTTTACCTTATCCTGTTCAATCTGCCCTCAATCTTCTCACCTTTAGAAAGGAGTTGAAAACGCGGCTTTTTAACAACTAGGCCCTGTTCTGTTGTATAATCGTTCGAGCGCTATACAAATGTATTTAACAAAACCTAACCTGTGGTGAGTGTGGCCCTGGCAGCCAGAGATGTGTGTCACATGAGGGACGTATTCACCATTTTCTAAAGATGCTGCTCTGCTTCACACCTATGTGGTCATGTATAAATGCCATCGCCCACAAACAGCACGCAGCTCTGTCAGTGCACCTCGGAACTAGCCCAGCTGTGCCAGTGCTGACACCCACACCCATCTCTGCCCGTGCACCACAATCTGCAGTGCCCCCGCTGTTTCTGGACTGACTTCCAAGCACAGCTCTTCTAGGGTACATCAGCACTGCCCTGCAGCATAGCCTTCTATTTCAGTAGCAGGAATGTCTTGGCCCATGAAATGCACCTCACTCCTGCCTTGCAGCGTCCCTGCTATGCCAGCACAGAGCTCCAAGCACAGCGCTCCCAGTGGCATCTCTGATGCTTCCTGGAGTAGGTCTTACTGCTCCAGAGCTGGGACCCATATGCAGCTCTGCCAGTGCACCTCACTCCTGCCTTGCAGCGTCCCTGCTGTGCCGGCACTGAACTACAGGCACATCTCTCCCTGTGGGACCTCTGGTGCTTCTTGCAGTGGGCCCCACAGCTCCAGTGCTGGGACCCATGCGCAGCTCTGCCAGTGCACCTCACTCCTGCCTTGCAGCACCCCTGCTATGCTAGCACAGAGCTCCAAGCACAGCGCTCCCAGTGGGATCTCTGATGCTTCTAGCAGTAGGCCTCACAGCTCCAGTGCTGGAATCCACGCGCAGCTCTGCCAGTGCACCTCACTCCTGCCTTGCAGCACCCCTGCTGTGTTGGCACTGAGGTCTAAGCACAGCTCTCCCAGTGGCACCTCTGATGCTTCTTGCAGTAGGCTCCACTGCTCCAGAGGTGGGACCCATTCGCAGCTCTGCCAGTGCACCTCACTCCTGCCTTGCAGCACCCCTGCTGTGCTGGCACTGAGCTACAAGCACATCTCTCCCAATGGCACCTCTGATGCTTCTTGCAGTGGGCCCTACTGCTTCAGTGCTGGGGCCTACACACAGCTCTGCCAGTGCACCTCACTCCTGCCTTGCAGCACCCCTGCTATGCCGGAACTGAGGTCTTAGCATAGCTCTCCCAGTCGCACCTCTGATGTTTCTTGCAGTAGGTCCCACTGCTCCAGTGCTGGGGCCCAGGCGCAGCTCTGCCAGTGCACCTCACTCCTGTCCTGCAGCATCCCGGCTGTGCCGGCACTGAGGTCTAAGCACAGCTCTCCCAGTGGCACCTCTGACGCTTCTTGCAGTGAGCCCTACTGCTCCAATGCGGAGACCCACGCGCAGCTCTGCCAGTGCACCTCACTCCTGCCTAGCAGCACCACTGCTGTGCTGGCACGGAGGTCTAAGCACAGCTCTCCCAGTGGCACCTCTGATGCTTCTTGCAGTAGGCCCTACTGCTCCAATGCGGAGACCCACGCGCAGCTCTGCCAGTGCACCTCACTCCTGCCTAGCAGCACCACTGCTGTGCTGGCACGGAGGTCTAAGCACAGCTCTCCCAGTGGCACCTCTGATGCTTCTTGCAGTAGGCCCTACTGCTCCAATGCGGAGACCCACGCGCAGCTCTGCCAGTGCACCTCACTCCTGCCTAGCAGCACCACTGCTGTGCTGGCACGGAGGTCTAAGCACAGCTCTCTCAGTGGCACCTCTGATGCTTCTTGCAGTAGGCCCTACTGCTCCAATGCGGAGACCCACGCGCAGCTCTGCCAGTGCACCTCACTCCTGCCTTGCAGCACCACTGCTGTGCTGGCACGGAGGTCTAAGCACAGCTCTCCCAGTGGCACCTCTGATGCTTCTTGCAGTAGGCCCCACTGCTCCAATGCGGAGACCCACACGCAGCTCTGCCAGTGCACCTCACTCATGCCGCTTGGCACTGCTGTTGCAGGAGTGAGACCATGCAGCCATGCCAATTCAAAGCGCCTAAGCCCCCACCTCCCGATAACCCCGAAGAGAATTCCACATGCAGCTCGTCCAGTGAGCTGCAAGCTTGAATGAAGGAGTGAGTGAATAAAGTACGTAATGCGAGCGCATGCACCCGGCGGCTTCTTGGCGCGAAAAGCATGAATTGTAGCACCACCTGCTAATCCAAGTTCCCGCAGCCGAGACCCAGTCTTTTTAACTAATCCTTTTAACGTTCGACTTCTCTTCTAACCGCACATCCCCTCAGCTTTCTCCAACAAGACCCTTTACATCAGTCGTACCCAAGTCCTTTGCTTTTAATGTCCCCTTGCCTCTAGACACGCCCCGTCCCCTCACTGCATGTTTAACTGCCACATTCCTCTGGACTTCTTCCCAGGGCCATCACAGCACCCCACTTTACCTCACTAAGAGTATCATCTCTTGGGGTGGCACCCTCTGCTCCGCACGCGGATCTAACCATCGGACCCCTCATGGCGACAGACGCCTCCATCCGTACCCCAAATATTTCTTTAAATAAAATCCCACGCAATCCATCTAATTCATGTTTCATAGTACGGTTCCAAGACACACACACACCTTGCTGCAGCGGCTGCGGGGGACGGCGCAGAGGGGGTTTCGTTCAGTTACCCCTCCCGTGGTACCCACTATGCCCCAAAGAGCCCTCCAGGAGAAACAAATCACAGTGACATTTCCACCGCCGCCACCCGGACTTGCCCTCGCGTAGTCACTCACCCCTCACAGTGACCGTGCCATCCCGGTGCAGGATGAGGGCGGAGGGCCCCGAGAGGCGGCCGGCCGGAGGCCCCCCGGGACCCTGCAGCCCCCGGCAGCTCTGGAAGGTGAGGGCCCAGGCCTGCTCCTCGTTCACCGGCTGCTCGTAGCACTTCAGCACCTGCTCCAGGGACAGCTCCTCGGGCTCGGGTGGGAGCCCCGCCGAGGGCCCCGCCGGGGGGGCACCGCGCTCTCTGCCGCCGGCCTGAGCCATGGCCGCCCATCACGGGCCGCCCCAGGTCCCTGTCGGGCACCTGCGCTCCATCCACGGGCTCCGGGGCAGGGCTACACCCGTGTAGGGCCGCCGGACTGTGCACGGGCTGCGGAGGCCTGTCAGAGCCGAGGGGCGGAGGAAGGGGGGCGGACAGGAGGGCGAGGGGAGGGGGAGAAGGAGGGACAGGAGGAAGGGCAGAGGGACAGGGGAAGAATGAAGGGAGGGACAGGTGCAGGGAGAGGCGGAGGGGTGAGCCAGAGAAGGCGGCAGCTTGAATCAGGCACCGAGAGGGAGGGTGGAGGAGCGTGGAAATAACGGAAGGAGGCTGGACACAGGGGAAGGAGGGATGAAAAAAGGAGGGGGGAAGGATATACAAAGAACGAAGGGAGAGTCCAGATCATTGAGGGAATGAGGGAGCTTGGGACGGGAAAAGAGAGGGATGGGGGGGGGGGGGTGTCAGTAGGGTAAGGCAGGCGAGGCGAAAGGAAGGAGGGAAGAGGGACACGTGAAACCCTGAAGCGACGGGCTAGAGCGCTGGCGACGAGGACTGAACGAGGGAATGCAGAGAGGGAACGACGGTGACACATTTAAGACATAATACCCCTAGGCAATATCTCGAGAGCCACGGGATATCTCGAGAGCCACGGGTTTTAGTGGGATGAGGGGTAGAGGCAGCACTTGGTGGATGTGGCTTGTAGGACTATGAGAGGCAAAGTAGCATTTTAGGTGCAAATGCATTAAAGGTATGTCATGGTTTCTTCTTTTTATGCAACAGAACTCACGCTCTTTACCGAGTTTCTCTGCTGGGAGAGAACCACCTTACATGGACTGGGCTCAGTGACCTCTGAATAACAAACCGATTTCTGCAGTTGATGCATTAACCCACTCCTCGATGCCATTAATATTGGAACATGTGTTTTAGTCGTTAAGCATACTGCCGCAGGTGTATTAACCCCCTTACCTTTTCACTGGGTTAAGAACCCGTAACCACAGTGTTCGCTCGGCAGGATTTGCATTTACCAGCTGAGCAATCTGACTAAAGTTACAGCTTGTAAAAGCCGTGTTACAGGCGGACCTCCTTAAAAACGAGAACCCCTTGATATGCTTCCATATGACTGAAGCCACTGAGCCGCAGGTTACACGGAGATGTGGTCACTGGATCATTAACCCACTGATGCCCATCAGTGTTTTTTTTTTTAAATATTACATCCAGAGGC
Organism: Triturus cristatus; assembly: GCF_964204655.1. Lineage (NCBI taxonomy): Eukaryota > Metazoa > Chordata > Amphibia > Caudata > Salamandridae > Triturus > Triturus cristatus. Next base: position 611,317,821 of record NC_140595.1, read on the forward strand.
TCTTTTTTTGTTCCTTCACTTTTTCTTTATATTCACTGCCCCTTTATTCAAACTCTGCACCCTTTTATCTTCAGTCTTTCGTTCTTCCTGTTTCCCCTTGGTGTTTGTTCAGTTTTTCTGCTCATGCATTTGTCTTTTCACTCTTTCCCCCCTTCTATACATCACTGCTTTTCTTGCCCAAACCCGTCTTTGTAGTTCTGCGTTTCTCTCATTTAATCTGTTTTTCTCAACTTTTTGTGTGTGTACTTTCTCACGTTTTTAGGTATGGCGTGACAGCGCTGTCCATGCCGTATGTGATGAATAGAATAAGGGCTTGAAAAAGCAGTACTGAGAAGGGGTATTGTTGGCTACATCCATATGTTGATCGTCTTCGTTACTGGATTTGATTGGGCAGAATTTGTGTTCTTCCGCTGAAACAGAGTGCTTGTATTGCACAGGTTGTGCCCAATATGATAGACATGAGGTGATTGTGGTGACAAGTCAATGTTCAAGGTTTTAGGCCTGATTGCTTCGTTGGGAAAAATGATGGCCAATGGTATTGCTTGATCTGTTTAATATGAGACATTATGACAAAGGAAATAGACCTTGTTTATTTATTGTGAGAAGCATATTTTAAATCCAATAGTTTTTTATTGGTGGATGTTAGACCTGGCACCATTGGCGTGAGTCTCCCTCCCTTTTTTTTCGCTGTGCCTCCTCTGTTTTTCTGGTGATAGATGCTCTGGGCGCTGCGCCACTGCCATTCAGTGTCGCAGCGCGGATGCTCCCTGTGTAAAGATGACATATGAATTGATGTATCCCTGATTGGCTTATTTGGTTTGTCTGTTAGTCCCTAGTAATGTGGCCTGTGTGTGCCCAGGGCTGGTAAACCAAATGCTGCTGGTGGGCCTGCAGCGCTGGTTTGCGCCACCCACAGAAGCAGCTTGTAAAGTGTGTCTCAGACCTGCCACTGCAGTGTCTGTGTGCAGTCTAGAACTGCCATCTTGGCTGTGAAGTGCACCCACTTCCCAGCCCCTGAACCTTCCCTTGGAATCATGTAAGCCACCCCTATGGTAGGGCGCATTGTATGTGTAAGGTAGTACATGCTCTGATATGTGTAGCATTTCCTGGTAGTGCAGGCCTCAAAATTATCGCCACAGCCGCAGAGCGTCAGGAAAATCGTCGCCCTGCTGCCGCTGAGGGCTCGCTGGCCTGATCATCGCCCCGCACGTTTGCGGGCCTCAAAATTGTCGCTAACACCCGTTAGCGAGCGGCCGCGACCAAAAGCGTGAGGAAAAACATCGCTATCCCGCCGTAGCGGCATTTTTGTGGATTATTGACAACAATATCCCGGAACTGTGAGTAAAAGGGTCGCAGAGACCATTGCCCTGAACTGAACTTTGCATTCCCCATTTGAACTATTTTTGCAGCATCCAGAGAGAATTATTTTTGCACAGTATTGTGGCTTTCTCGTTATTTGGTCTTGTGATAAACCTATATATAAAGATAACTATTTTTTTGATACCTACCTGTGTTGTGTCCCTTTGTAGTGTTCCTCACTGTATTACTGTGTATGGTCATAAACGCTTAACACACTGCCTCTGAGATTAGCCTAATTGCTCGTGCTACGTTACCACAGGGTGGAGCAGGGGTTGTCAAAGGGGTGCAGCCCTTCACTCTGACTTGGGAAGAAGGGTCCCTGCTTGGACATTGGCCATCCACTGCCAACCAGAGACCCCCATTTCTAACAGTGGATTATTAATACACTACTTTAAATTCTGTAGATTAGTATTTCCTAATATGGATTCCCACAGATTACCTTAGTGGGCAATGGTTTTGCTTAACCACTTCGATAAGCTCTGTATTTGTTTGGAATTCCTTGGTGTTTAAGCTTAGCTTGACAGCGCATTTGTCTGCGAAGACTTTTGTGATCACCAGAAAAAGAACTGTAAGAAGTAGTTCAAGGAGAAGACGTGGCTCCTCCAAAATGTTTATCTTATTCTCTTCAAGAATTAGATTGCAAAAACTGGTGTGTTAGTCCACATAAGAAGTAGTTCCATTTGCTCACAACTGATAGGGACTTTGTTAACGCTGACACCAGGCCAAATAAAATAGGAAGGGTCTTTGCATGATGTAAACATATGTCCAATACAGTAGGACGAAGGTTCACATTGTGAAGCCTCTAAGAAATATTACAACAATGAGTTTTACATTGAACTGCTTGTCATAAAACAAAGAAAGGGGCTTTACATTGCGAACTCTCTGGCAAATGCAACAGCAGGGTGTTTTACACGTGAACTCCTTGCCAAACACCCTAAGCAAATGCTATAGGAAGAGGTTTTACATTGTGAACACTATGAAAAGTAAAAAGCACCATAAAAAGAGGCTCCATATTTTGAACTATTTGACAAATATAAATGGAGTAGGTTTACTATATATACTAAAAGGTATATATACATACACCCCCCACCCCCCTTTTTAGGTCCTCCTCAATAAATGTTTGGTGTTTCCAGATGGAGAGTTAAAGTTCATTTCAACGTGTTTCCAGATGGAGAGTTAATATTCATTTCAATGTATACTTCGGGTCTGCTTACATTCTTTGAACGGTCTCTCTAGACAGAAACAACATGGTAATGTTTATGTTCAGTTTAAATCCACGCGTAAAATCCTTCCACAATTGCCGGAAAAAGCAAGAAAAATCTTAATACAGTCATTGATTCTATCCAGGATAGATTATGGGAATGCAATCTATTTAGGAGCCCCGGTCTCCGCGATTAAACAACTTCAGGTTGTTCAGAATTCGGCGGCAAGGCTACTTACGTGCACCAGTCACCGCTTATCAGCCAGACCCGCATTAAAAACCCTCCACTGGCTTCCGGTGAAAGAGCGGGTCCATTTTAAGTCGTTGTGTATGGCACATAAAATCATCCACGGGAAAGGTCCTCCCATCTTAGAAAACATGGTAATGCCCTACAAGCCCTCTCTAAATCTTCGCTCTAACGACCAGAATCTTGCAGTGACTCCAAGAATCAATAGATCCCGCTCCGGTGGCCGTCTTTTTTCACTGAATGTATCCAAATTGTGGAATTCTCTTCCTTTATCTTTTTGCCAAGAGCCCAGTCTTCTTGTGTTCCGGAAGAAGCTACAAACATGGCTCTTCCCGAGAAATTAGAGATCTCAGATTAGCTAATGGTTCCTCTATTATCCTCTGGTTATCTTTCCTGAGCGCTGGGATGCTTTCGAGTAGCCATGCGCTATATAAGAACCTTTTCAATTCAATTCAATTCAATTCAATTCAAAGCCACTAGGCTTGCTTTATTACTTATTAAATGTAGCTAAGGCAGTAGATGTCTCATTTTACATAGTGAATGACTTGATAAAGCCCTTAGACGTAACGTTTTTGAGTATGAAAAGCCTCATATTTTGCAATAGGACTATTCCTAGTTAGGGCTTGCCTAGGCAGTGCATGCGCAGTCTCTTCGAGACATGCTGACATGCTGTACCTACAATGTGGACTTCAAGCACCTCCCATCGTTTTGATTGGTTCTTGTTAGTGCCCTTTGAAAATGCCTGCTTTTGTTTGATGAATTGCCTACTTAGTCCCTCCTGTTGGTGTTTTAGAACCTCCCATGGAGATTTCCCCTGTTACATGTGGTCTTACTCATTTTGTTATTTATGTTACTTTGAGAGCACCAGTTTTTTGGTTTAAGACTACAATGTGCAAGCCTTAATGTCTTTGTTTCCTTCCTCAGGCTCTGCAGGCATTCATTGGAGGGGGCGGGTAAGAGCCGGGGCCTCTTTGCAGGCTTGTTTTTAATGCACTTCAACCACTGATTTCAATACAATAAAAAACTATTCTATTTGAAAGTTTGTTTCTCCAATAGCACCTACTGCTTTCACACACTCAGTAAAAGACGTTTATTATCAGCTGTATTATACCTCGGTGTGTTGTCATTTATAGTATGTCCTCTTTGACTTTAGCACCAAAGTGTGTCCGAATATTTTTTGAAAACTATTGAGAATCAGCTGTCTCTTAGCAGTACAATGGCTTTGAATTGGCTGAGAGGCGAATAGCAAGATAGCAGTAACCCTGGTTGAGCATGCTGTGGCAGATGCAGGAGCCTTTTTCAGGAGGTGCCAGGTTGCAGGTATGGGGGTGTGCTCTGAGGCGACTCATTAGTTGGAGTATTGATGACGGTGACTGTCTTTTGTAGACTGTCAGGATTCCTTTACCTGCAAGGTGTAAGGAAGCCCAGCAATAATCTGTGACAATGTTCCGCGAGGGGTTGAACGTCCTTAATCTACATGGGGGAGCCCACACGTAATCTTCTCCTATGCTGGTCGGCGGAGATGGCAAAGTCCTATCTTAACCCCAGGTGACCGTGAGGTCAGCATCTAGGGCAGTGGGTGCATTCAGCACAGCTGCCTTAAGCTTCCTGTGCCTTATCGTAATGTTCAAACAGTTCATCATAGCTCATGGTGGTTGATTGATACAACTCTGTATGTGGCTCAGCCGAGCCGGTTTTCATCGAGAGGGTACCTGCATCTTTTGGATGGGCATCCAGCAAAGTATGTTTTACCAACAATTATTTATCTCAAAGCAACCCAATATTCTATTCAGGCTCGAGATTTAGCAGGACAACACAGATAAAGAGGATGATGAATATGTTCCCGCTGCTCAGTTAATCTTCTTAGTCGTAATATGCTTCACCATCCTAGACACTCGAAGATTCTTGCTCGCCACTGCCATCTGCAGTAGTTACTAAGTCATGCATTAGAATTTGAAAAGGCATACTCTGCTTTCAGTCCTTCGAGTTAGTTAAATTGAGTAGTAATAAAGTTAGTAATAGTAACATGTATTACTTACATCGCTTAGATGTATCAGAAGTGCAGTATTAAGTGCTACATCTAGGCCATTGGCTTAGAGGGCTTTAGCCCCCCGTCAGCTGCCGTGGACAGGGCTGGCCCCTACGCTTCCATTACAAAATACTGTGACTCGGTTTGAGGAGAGCTGCGGCTAGGAGTTTGTGTCCATCCTGGCTGTATGTTTAGGGGATTAGCTGCCGAAATAGCTCTTCAAGGATCATGGAGGATCATCGAGGGCAGCTGCAATGAAAATACTCAGGAGGAACTCACTTTGAGTGGGTGGGTGAACCTGGTCTCCTTGTAAGTGACATCCGGAGCAGTATGAGTGTAGTCCTGGTGCAATAACCCAGACGTCTCATTCCTCAAGTGGTTACCAAAGAGTAAATGAAAGCGTCGGACGATGCCCAAGCAGGGGGGGCTGAATTAATTGATTGAAGGTGTGTGGCACAGGTAGAAATGTGGGGAAAGAAGGAATCGCAGCTCACTCCCACTCCCCTGGAAAAGGTGATTAAAATGACACTTGCCTTCATGGAAACGTCTGTGGTGCTTCTGCAGGCCCACCGTCCCTATTTTGGAACCCCCAGGCATGCTCACGAGTTGCCTCTGCTTTCCATTTGGAACTCTTCTTCTCAAACTGTCTTTATATTATTGTCGCATTTTTCAACACATTCCTGCCTTCCCAAGGCCGGGCAGTGCCAACATGTTTCTCACTGAACCAATGTTGAGGTAAACTCCCGCCGAACTTTCTTTGTCTATTTATTTGTAAGCACTGTGTGCAATATTGGTGCATATAAAGGAGTCCCTCCACAGGCATTACTGAAGTACACTCTAACCCTGCTCTTCTTCACCGTTGTTCCAGTGTCAAGGAGGAAGAAGGGCCCATGTCGTCTTGCCACACGAGGTAAGTCATTTTACTGCACTTGGTACCCCCTTAAAGTAAAATTCGTTAACCCGAAATGTGAGCTCAAGATTAAGTGACGCATGGCTGTGATAGTGGTTTCTAACTCCCCTGACTTTGAAGATGTACATATATCCTTTCTAAATCATGCTGGCAGAAGAGGCTCATTTCAGGAAAAAGAGATGGGCGGGGTGGATGGGGGACGAGGGAGACAAAGAAAAAAAATAAAAAAATAACTTATCTGCCGCTCTCCAGCGTCACATCGTGCTCTTCTGCTCCTCTCCTCTCCTCTGCAGGCACAGGCTCCCAGCCTGCCCAGCGGCCAATCGTGAAGCTGCTCTCATGCCATGAGACCAGCTTCAGGATTGGCCTGAACGGTGATGATTTGCCCTCCCACACAGACTGGGAGCCTGTGCCTGCTCTCTCCAACCAGGCAATGCAACTGGGGTTGGAGAGAGCTTCACTGCGCATGTGGGTGTGGGCCATCTGAGACAGCGGCCAAACCCACATGCGCAGTGAGGGCAGTGCCTACCACTCTCCCATTCAGCATTTCATTACCCTGGCCCCGCCCCCAAGACTTGGCACAAGAAAAAGAAGACCGGTTTTAAACCTGTTTTATTATCGTTTTATTTTTCATGTTTTTGAAGGTGCTGGCGGTGGGTCGATGCTCCTCCGCCATAGCGGAGGAGTCGCCGCTGCAGTTTTTTACTGCACACATCTTCGCATTGAGGGTGTTGTTAAGTATATTTTACTTTAATATAGCCAAAGGATTTTTGTAGATTATAGTTCAAAATGTTATATGCATTTCTTACACATTTGAAATTGAAACACATTTTTCCGACCTCAGAGCAGTGAGAGTCCGCGTTCTCTGTTTCAAAATGGAGACCTGGAGATACCAGCATTTTTTAAAAAACATTTATTCTTAGGCATGTGCATAGATTCATCTCGATGTGGTGAACAAAAAGTAGAGTGCGTTATAGCTTCATGTTAGTAACGAGACGTTATTAGTGATAAAGCCGCATTTTGATTCTGATTGGAAAAAAAGGAAGAAACTATTTTAGGCCTCAATTTACCATTTTGTACTTTTGAGGTGGTCCCGGAATTACAGTTGTCTTGGGTGATTGTACGAGCCTACTACTTAAGTACCAACAGACTGCGCCATATCTGCCCCTCTCCTCCCACAGTGTGCTTGCGTCGATATGTCATCCAATCGTATAGACTACAAAGATACACAGACGATCAATCAATCAATCAATCAGGGGTTTATAAAGCGCACTACTCACCCGTGAGGGTCTCAAGGCGCTGGGGGGGGGATAGCTCCCGATCAGTCGAAAAGCCAGGTCTTGAGGTCCCTCCTGAAAGTGTGCTGGGTAGGGGAGCGTCTGATGTTCACGGGGAGCTCGCTCCAGGTCTTGGCTGCGATGTGGGAGAAAACCATAGAGGTTGAACCTCATCGACACCGCAGGATAACAGCGGCAAGTCTGAGCTGAACACAGATCATGCACCTGTCCTCCGTGCTGAGTACATTTGGGAACCAACTTAGAAAAGACAAGTGTTTGGGGCAATGGGAGGTGTGTTATAAGCAAATGCTCAAGCCAAATAAAAAAACCACGTGTTTTTTTAATCGAAAAGGTAATGGAAAGAATGAAGTCAGTTATGGCATTCACGAATTCAGAGTCTGATCAAGGAGCCCTTCGAACAAAGACAACAAAGCAGATTGTACAAGTATTGAAAAGGAGCGTGAAACAGCCAGAACATCTACAAATCATGGGTTGGCACGTGGGAGGAGCAAACTAGTGGGTTGAAAATCAACACTACTTTATCACACTCTTCTTATCGGACCAATCATAACTATTAGGAGATTTTTAATGATACAAATGTAATTGCCCCTGTTCAGTTCGGACCATAGACCGGCCATACCCAAGTTTCTTCAAAATAAACAAGCATTGGTTAAGCCAGTACCCCTGGCACTGTCTGTCAGCAATTCTGCTGTGCCTGCTGCGACTTCTCTGAAACCTGTTCACTCCATGCCACTCGATCCTCCTGCTTCCTCAACTGACCCCTGCTCACATATTATGCAGAGTCACTTGCTGAAGAAGAAATCTGCAGTTTGTTAACAGTCAATAGTTGCACAACTAATACCCACACAAAGGTGGCACACTTATTGATAGGATCTTCAATATCAGTTCCTCGATTTGTTAAGGGGACGTTTCTGTAGGTTTGATCATGGCCGCTTAATGGCTAGTTCTGTCCCGGGCCAAGTCACAAGTGCCTTACCTTTATTCATCCCCCCCGGGGGCTCTGCTGTCTAACATCCAAATGTCCCCTGGGTCAGAGCACGCTGCTTTGCCTCCTCTAGTGATGCCTTGCCCTTGTAAAATGACCATTCATCCTCCGCCACACTGCCCAGGTGTCCATGCCTCTGGTTATCTCTCCAACCACCCCTTTAACTTTCAGAGCAATCCGCTATCTCCAGTACTCACGGAATGTCGACTAGAAACGTATACATTCCTCCTTCTGAGAAGTGGACCTCGTCCTCTAGACATAGCCTGGCACTTGAAGGTTATATATTCATTATATTTTTGATCTTCTTACTGCACTTCTCAATTGGAATGGATATCCATAACCCTGTAAATTACCGACCAATTTCCCAACTGCCATACCTGTCCAAAGTATTGGAGAAACTGGTCAACAAACAATTGGTTCACTTTCTAGAAACAATGATCGTTTGAATCCATCCCACTCTGGCTTTAGAGCTTCTAACAGCACAGAAGCCACCTTACTTGCAGTATCAGATAACATCCGATCCTTGGTGAATCAGGGCTATGCTGCTACCCTGATTCTCTTTGATTTGTCGGCAGCTTTCGATACTGTATCCCACGATCTTCTGCTGAGCATCCTGCACACAAAAGGATTACACTCAAAAGCCCTTCAATTGTTTAACTCCTTTCCAATTCAACAGGACACAACAAATTCAAACGGGCCCATTTTCTTCCAGTTAAAAAAACATCAACTATGGTGTCCCGCAGGGAGCCTCCTTAAGTCCAACCCTTTTTAACGCCTATGTCTCTTCATTTGCTAAGATTGGCAGGAAATGGGGCTTTGGTATCTGTTCCTATGCAGATGATACACAGCTACTAGTTGCCTTCAAAGAAAAGCAGAAGGAAACCAGAAATAACCTAGTCAACTGCCTCTCAGAAACAGCAACTTGGATGACAGAACAGTGTCTGAAGCTAAACGCTGAGAAGTCTTTAAATCCTGCTCTTTGGAGGGGCCCAACTACTCTGGAATGAAACCTGGTGGCCCCAGTCACCAGGTGCCGCCCTGGAACCTAAGCATGTTGCAAAAAATCTGGGCATACTTATTGACAATGCATTATCCATGCAAGACTAAGTGCGAGCGCTGTGCGGAAAAAGCTTCACTACTCTATAACTATTAAGAAGACTCTTCTCATGGATCCTCTTAAGCTGCAGAAAGACTATTACCCAGGCACTACTTTCTAGTAAACTAGACGACAGGAATGCCCTCTTTTTGAGCATGTCTGAGTATCTTTTCTCCAGACTGAAGGTGATCCAAAATGCTGCTGCCAAGCTGGTCTGTAATAAAAGCAAATACAGCCCGGATCAGAATGTTTGAGGTAGCTCCATTGGCTACCCGTGCTCCAAAGGGCCACGTTTAGGCTACTGTGTTATGCACACAGAGAGTTACATATGTGTGGTCCTCGAATTCTGCAGGACAAAATCAAATTCTATATTCCCACACGGAGATTGCGGTCCTGCCATCATGCCCCGGGCCAAAGTCAAACGCATTAAGAAAGCTAGGGCAGGGGGGCGTCCTTTTTCCAGCCGGCAGCTGTCCATTGGAATGAACTTCCCTTAGATCTTCGCCTTACGAACGAGTACTCGTTGTTCAAAAAGAAACTAAACACATGTCTGTTTCCCAGAATATAGTTATTTACACCTGCAGCCCCTTAACATAGCTCTCTGTTCCCAGATGCTCGGGCCTTCACTACCTACTTCTCAGGAAAACCCTTCCTAAGCACTGTGATCTCCCTTGGGATGAATGTTGCGCTCAATAAATACAAATACAAATACAAATTGCTCCTTAGCTCCCCCTCTACTACAAGCGAACGGTGCCCACTTGTACCTGTAATCCTTTTAAATATATTGTGGTTCAGAACGTTACACTACTGTTGATTTGCATCGAGTCACTTATCTTTCTGTCTGTATGTTAAAAAGCCTTGGAATATGTCCATAAATGTTCCTTGAGGCATGCTTGTATTCCTGAATCAGACTTCATGACCCAGTGTGTGGTAATTTTATGGCTCTCGAATCCCTGGCGGCACAGCACCCAGGATAATGTGCTGCATGGCTAAACACTTATAGGGTCCCAAAGGAGAGACCTATTGGCTATGCCAATGCTTGTTAGGTCTCGCCTGACCCAGCGCATGCGCTGGTCTGGCGAGACATTTTGTGAGGGCTCCAAAAAGTGCTACCAGGCCAGCCTAGAGCTACAGTGCATGTGCGCGGGCACGCGCACCGCGCTTGACCGAGCTTACTTTCGCAGCCGCACAGCCGCTTTGATGTTTGATCGCGATCACTTTCGCAGCCGCACGGCCGCTTGGCATAGCCAATAGGTCTCGCTTTTGGGACCTTATAAGTATTTAGTTATGTAACTGTTGCATGGCTAAACACTTATAAGGTCCCAAAGGCGAGACCTATTGGCTATGCCAATGCTTGTTTTTATGATTACAGCCTACTTGTGTGCAAAGTGTCACATGGTACCCGATGGATAGCGGGAGCAGACTACATTTCCAGGGTTAGTTGCCCCTATGGTATTTCTATAGGCTATGTAATTCACACCCCAGTGAACTGCAAGGCTCCTAAAGGAGTGGTTCCAATCCGTAATTCCACCTGAAAACTAAAAGATATTTGATATTTTGAGTTAAATCTTTTGTTGTGTGAGCATCAATACTACAAGGAAAAGTGGGAAACCCAATAAACCCTTGGAGGCTTGTGTAGTATATATATTAACAGGTAACTGTGCCTACAAGGGATTTCTTTTAGTACACTCAGTTCACCATTCAATATGCAAAACAATGGTCGCAAGCTCCGTCTGGTAGCTCACATTCGATTATACAAAAATTGAATTTACTCATTTTCATCAGAATAAATCTGCTACAAATACTCTTCAAACAGGTGTAAATGTTTCAAAATTCAAACTTTATAATGGAAAAAGATTTGTCGAAGGATACAAAAATGTATTACAGATTTAAATATAAAACAACATACAGCGACTGAGGTTTACAAATAATTCCTTGTTACAAACACCTCATGGTCACTAATGTGAGCATCTATTCCCAACAATATGTATTGAGGGAAAATGTAACTGATCACTGAAAACAAATCTTTAAAAAAAGTAAATCACAAAGGAATTAGATGTAGTTTTTGACGTTTCGGTCTATATGCTTGTAAGCATCCATTTAGACCATCTTCAGGAGGATGAATTTGAATGTTGAATGACCCTTAAAGAAATTACATGAGTAATTTTAAATCGTAGTTAAATCCTTTATAAAAAAGGTTTTGCTGCCCGACATCGGAGAAGGGCTACTGAGAGGCTACCGCTGTTTAAAGCAGGTCCATGTGAATTATATTTAGATCAGACCTTCGTAGAACAGTCCTCGTGGATTTGTTTGGTTATAGGCTAGCAAACGTCTAGCAAATAAGTGGGCGCTGCTCCTTCGACGTGCCGCTGTGACTAACATTGGCAAACCCAATAAGTCTGGATTTTGTGTGCCAACATATACAGATTAAAATCACAAATATAACAAACAATGGCGTTTATATTAAATTTTCCCTTTTCTTTGATATAATCCTTTTTTCTGAGCCAAATAAAAGTAGGATGGCAACTTACAGTGCTTAAGTAAAAATAAAAGTGCAGGCCCCAAGATATTCCCCAGGAGACCACTGTAGCTTTCACCACCGACAGGCCTTTCCTAGCCTACTAAATACCAATATTAGCACCACTTTCTAACTATCAACTTCTACAAATGTGACAATTCGGAATATACCAGGTCACCTAAAGGTATAAGAATGGCCTGGGAACACTGGCAATATTACTACTACTACTTATTACTGGTATATCAGATTGTTAAACACTGTTCATGTGTTCTTCCAAAAATAGACTCAGTGCCACCATGTGGTGGGCTTCCATAAATATGTACCAGTGTTAAGAAATAAGTGCTGGTGACAAGCACCAGCAAACACCAGTACAAATTAAGCACTGAGTCAACAAACCCTTCATTATAGCCCTTCTTTAGGTAATTTGGCATAGGAACAAAAAGAAGCCCATTTTGAAGGCAGCCGCGGCCCATGCAGGTAAGAGCAGTGGGGTGGTGGGGCCGTGTGGGGGGGATTTCGATGGACGATGATGAGGGAACATGAATTATTTATTTAATTTTCTCTCTTCATCGTCCATCGAAACCCCTACCCGACCCCACTGCTCTTACCTGCACGGGCCGCGGCTGATTGAAGGCTAAAGACCCTTCAATATAACGAGCCTTTAGTGTCTAGATGATGACAAATAATAGTCCCAGAAGTACTAATGATCAGTCGCAGGGATGGAAAAGGAAAGTATGTGAGATAAACTGAGAAACTAAGAGCTAGACAATAGGGAAACAGGGTGGTGGAGAGGGGGCCAGCAGGAGCAGACTTAGAAACTCATGTAGTTCTGAGCAAGCACCCTAATGGAAGCAAAAACAGACGTTTTAAGGTATGGGCAAAGGGGACAATTACGCAGGGCCCCCACCTTCCATAGAGCCCGCTAGAAAAAAATAACTTTCTTTCTATCTCACCTCTGTCATTTCCTATATCTCAACACGTGTCTTTCTCTCTTTCTACCTATGATACTGACTCTGTCTCTTTATCCAATTTAATCTCAAGAATATTTGGTAATTCTGGAAAAAACGTCAACTGTTTTTGTGTGACCCAATTTCTGAAAGTTTGTTTGTCATGTGGGTTAGCAGAAATTGGGTAATAAAATTCAGAGTTATTCCGACCACCCCCCATAAGATGCTTGCCCAGAGCCTAAAAAATCCTTAAGATCACACTGAGTGTAAACATATATACGAACATCCAATAGCATTAGGTGTGAGAGAAATATTCTTATGGTGAGCCAAGAAATGTTGACAAAGTCTCACGCCTAAGGCTGAAACAGACTGATAAAAAACACAAATGATAGTTTAAGGGTCAGACCCAAAGCCCACTTGAAGAATATTGCAAGCAAAATGTCTATTTTACAAGACAAATGAGTCCTATCTTCACATAAATCATTTTAAAAGCAGGCATTTGCAGTCGAAGAATGCGTGCACATTATCGCGGCACTGCCTTTAAAAGTGGCCCAGCACGTCATACCTTTGTCACTTTCATTTTCAACTATTTATTTTATGGGACCTTTGAATCTGTGAGGAAATGTAAAGAATCTTAATAAAAAGGTTGAACAAACAGTACTATCAAAGTGTTGTGTAACAAGGTTTCTTCTTATTCTATTCATGCATATATGAAATATACTTAATTCCTTTTAAACAAAAATAGGTGAAAATGATAACATCATTAAACATCGAGGGGCCGATTCCGATCCTGGAAAAACGCTGTACAAATCGTGGTATGGAGCGTTTTCCCCATACAACTCGTACTTGTAAGGATTCCCCTACAACCTAGGAAGTATGATCCGTACAAATAGACACTCTCCATACAAATTGTAAAAAAGACCATACAACTCGTATATACAAGCGATTCCGATTCGGATTGCCCTGTACGCAACGTTCACATGTATTCCCGGCAGCAGTTTACAACCCGTCAAGTACGATTCGTACAAACGGCACTCCGTGCGGCTCTTTTTTTACAAGAGCCAAAAAGAGCCGGGAAAACATTGTTTGCCCCGAAAACAGTACGAGACGGACCCCCCATGTACGCGTCGTGCACCCCATAAATAAGGGGTACGGTGCGTATGTACGGTGTGTACCGATGACACGGAAAGTGGGGTACGGTGCGTATATACGCGCTGAAGGGGTACTGGTTGTGTACGCACAGTACAAACACCGTACCCCAATATCGCTTGTGTACGCACCGTACCCCAAAAGTGCGTATGTACGGTACGGACCCCAAAATCGCGTATGTACGGTGCGTACATGCGCGATGTTGGGGTACGCTCCATACACACGCCTCGCATGTGGGGGGACCCCTGTACGCCTCATACCCCTTTACGACCCATACCCCGGTACGAGTCGTACCCCCAGAACGAGTCATACCAGGGTACGAGGCGTATAGGGGTTCGCTTCGTAGCCCGGTACGAGTCGTGCCCCGTATACAGGCCATTTTCCATACAAATCGCATGCTGACAACCCGGTACGAATCGTACTTGACGGGTTGTACAGCCTTTTTATAAATTGTATGGTCTTTTTTACAAGTCCGTGTCGTACAGCTTTTCCCGATACGATTTGTAAGGATCGGGCCGATCTGTATGTATTTTTCCCGTACGAATCGTACTACACGGTTTGGAAGGGACTTGTACGATTTGTATGGAAAAAAATATGGATCCGATTTGTATGTAAAATAAAAGTCCTGGATCAGAATCGGCCCCCAAATGTATTACTGTGGCGAAAATTAAACCTGATAAGGCATGAAATTCATATGATAAAAGTGAAATCACCGGCAGGGTATACAACACAATTGCGGTTTTCCTTTATAGGTTTGGGAAGAGAAATCGTGTAAAAGTGTTCATTTGGATAGCAATTGCTGTTCACAATATTCCCAAACACCAGTTAAATTTACCTGTAGAGGTAACAGACATTATTCCATGATATTAAAAAACTTCTACACCCGCACTCACACATCTGCACGTTTCACAATCCAATAATCTATAATGTAGGTAATTGCACAAATCGAGGCCCTTAATTGAGTTTGTCCTCGTGCTCACATTCTTATTTAATAAGGCTGTTAACAGGGTTTATTATCGGACTTTAGCACATATTGCACAACTCACAGAGAGGTGAATGTCGTCTTTGTCCTTCTCCTAAGAGATCTTTACTCTTCTTAACAATTGATAAGAAATCAAGAACTCCTGCCCGTGTAGCTCTAATGTATATGTCACAACTTCCTGGTTTGGTAAGTATACAACTTATAAGGAGTTGATTGAGATTTTTTTCGAGATTATCTCATTGTGTCATAATAACTATTCTGCACACAGGGAAGAATATTGGGGCCTACTTCACATTCTCATAAGTGCCTTTTGGGAATCGACTCTGAAATGTCCTCTCCCCATTAGTAAAAATACAAAGGGGCCCAATCCATTCTATTTGCGCTAAATACATCAGCCCTTTTTTAATAATACGTTTAGATATTCCCTAAATATTCCCATTTTAGATATTTTGGGGCCACATCACAAAGACATTTAAGTGTGAGTGAAATAATGCTACAGAAGCACTGTTTCATGTTTTTATAAATATCTTTGTGAATCGCTCTATTACGACTCCTTTTGGTTGAAACATACACCAACATAAGAATCAGCTTGAGTGTTGTTTATTGTGAAGATCTACTCAGTGAAAAAATCAATCACATAGTGATGCACATCAGGACCTTAGGACATACAGTTTGTCAATGTGTCCTAACAGGACAGCGTCCTATATGACAGTGGTTAAAGAATGAATGAAACAAGTAACGAAAGAAGCAACAAGATGATATATAGATTTTTTATTGCAGGTGAATTTGCATAATCTATATTATTAACGACTCTAAATGATGCTTCTGGTTTTGAGAAGGGGTCACTGTCACACCCAGTTATTTATACATTATGATCCCCCTGCTCTTTCCAGTAGCGATTGAGCCACTGTCTACCTGGAAACCCAAGGATGATTCGCAGCCTTGATGGGAACCCGAGTGAGAGGACGTCATTTTGCTCTATGTGGACGATATCCTACTATATATGGCGGGCCCAGAGAGTTCCCTCCTGAAAGTGGTACACATCCTCCAACTTTTTGGATCTCAAGCAGGGATCCCTATTTTCTGACATGTCAGTGGCATTCCCGCTCTCTACTGACGAGCCGGACCAGGAATAGAGATATCCCCCCAGATGGGAGCCTCGAGGTTTCATATACCTCGGGATCTACATAACGACGGACCGGGACCTATTTTTCCAACAAAATGTAATCAGAGTCCTAGACGCATATAGAAGTGATGTGGGGAGGTGGAGGAAATTCTCAATTTCTCTATTAGGACAGGCGGCTCTCTATAAGAAGGTTTATTTGCCCAAATTTCTGTTTGTGATTGGGGGGTGGGGGGGTGTTGCACTACCAACCCTACGACTGTACTATTTGGCCGTGCAGTTGTTGGTATTTAGTGACTGAGCCTTCTTCACTCTACAAGAGCCTTCACTGGTGGCAGATAGAAGGGCAATGGACCCATATGTGGTGGCTCTATGAAGGGTGCGGGATGGCGTCCCTGCCCCCACCAATGGCTACTGTTGTAAAAGTATGGAGGCAGCGACCCAGGCCTTGGATTCGGCGAGCAAACTAATGTTGGATACCCTCTATGGGGCTCAGATCTGCTGAGTGGCCTGGAGGTGATAGAGGGCTACACAAATGGGACACACTGGGCATTTCTAAGCTAGGGAACGTCTGGCACGATGGAGATGTGATCCCCTTCTCAGAATTACAAGAGGCACATGAACTAACATGGAGCCAATTATTTTGGTACTAGCAACTGAGAAACTTATTACGAGGATATGGGGCACTCCTGACAGACGTTGCAGAATCCCCATTAGAATACACAGTGCTGGGGGCTCCCTTGACGAGCCAGATATCCCACATCTACTCCACGCTCCTACAAAATAGCCTTACATCATTAGATGCACTGAGGGAGAATTGGGAGGGTGACGACGGGGAAATGGCATGTCGATACCTGGGAGAAGTCGCATTCAGGGCTGGTTTATTGCTGATCCATGTAAGTTGCTCTGCAAGGCATATTGCACTAGAACCCGGCTATTCCAGATGGGCAGGATTGAAAATGGTCAATGCCCATGGGGCTGTCTTCGGAAAGGTACCCTAATGCACACCATATGGGAGTGTCCGAGAGCCCAAGAGTACTGGGGTAAAATGGGTCAAAGAATCTTGGCAATACTAGATAGTCAGGTGATGCTCACCCCCCAGGCGTGTCTTTGTTGTGTCAAATATGACAGCATCAATTTAGAGGTGTGTAAAATGGTGTATTTATCACTGTGATTTTCAAAAAAAATTATGGAAATTCCACAAAATTTAATGGAAGTTTCTTGAAATTCCACTTTTTTTACTAAATTATATGCTATTGCCTTGTCTGGCTTTCGACAAATACTTCACATAAAAAAGATACTGGCAGGAGATAGGCTCATGCAGGAAATGGCGCTTTGCGATACAATTTCTCTGTTCATTGTTCTGCTCTAAGCAAATATTACTCAAAATTGCAAACTGTAACATTTCAAGAAATGTTCCTAATGTGAATTTTGGGATTTCACTGATGAAATTTAAATTTCACCCATTTCGGTAATGCATCATCTGTGTGTGTCAGATACCTCAAGAGCCAGACTTCCGGTTTTGGAGTTTTTTGTTCCCAGATCTGCAGCACAAAAGCTGAAGCCAGAAGGAAACGTTCTCTGAGGCCATTTTTTTGTATAAACTTTGGATGAAAGATAGGTCCCTGATCCGAAGAGTACTGACCAGGGCATTGGAATGGAATTGCCATAATAAGGTGATGAAAGGCCTGTCCAGCCCTAAAGAGTGGCCCACTTTGACTCGGTCTTGTGGAACAGACATACATCATAAGTTTAGCATAAATGCAAGTTAGACCGAGAACACAATCGAACCTTTGTGACGATCATTATAATGGCCACAGAATTATCAGCGTTAGCGAATGGCTGTCTGACTTTAAGTGTATCTAAGCGAGAAGGGATTCATATCCCACCCATACTGCACGAGACGTTAGCAAAATGTTAGCTTCTATGTTGGTCAAATGCTCTTAGATGATGTCATTGGTCTTAGAACATCATCTTTTTGTGAATGGGGTGTAGAATGGACCTCTGTTCAGAAGCTGGCTTACCAGTCAACTTTATTCTAGTCTAATATTTTGTGTCCAGTTTGCCACTCAAGACAGAGACATGCCATGTGGAAGTCAGTCTTGCTCATGTTCATGCTCCAATAGGAACAGTGAAGCCCAAACTGGCAGGCTTGGTGCCACCTCCAGACGGAACCTTAAGCAACCCCAGGGAGGTCTCCGGCTACCTAGGCCCCATCAATGAGCTAGCGCTGGATTCCTGTAGCACAGTAAGACTCCCACCTACGTCTGGACAACAAAAACAAAGTGATGGAAGGAATTCTTTAATACATCTCAGCCACTGATGAGGCCTAGCAAGGTTGAAACTGGTCTGGGGTGATTGTGTTCCCTTCTTTAGAGGGCCTCGCTTAGTAATTCCGGATGGGCTGGTCCCTTGAGAATGGTCAGTTCTGATTTGCCAAAGCGGGGCCTCTGTCTAGAGTTGCACAGTGAGTGAAAACAATCACTTGAAATGCCACCCAGAGTGATTGCCAGTGGTTTAGGTTATTTACAATCATTCCTCCCATCACGTTTTGTGTGTTTGATGTAACAACTCCAGTGGCCAAGGATATGCCTAGATGTGGGTCCTTTGAGGGTTGTGCCACAACATTCCAACTGTATTTCTCATTTACAAAGGCCTAATACGGCTGAAACCAGTGTGGGATTGCTTGTGTTCCCTTCTGGAGGGTGTCTCATCTGACAGCTCGGGACGGACTGCTCCCCAGAGGCGCAGGGTCGGTACTGATTTGCATAAGGCAGGCCTCTGTGCAGAGTAGCACTGTGGGGGACAAGCAATGAGTTTGGATGCTACCCAGAATGATTGCCAGTGATTTAGACTATTTGCATGTGTCTGAAAACACAGTGCTCCCTTTACTAATAATATTAAAGTCAAATTAACCAATCAAATGGTTACTTTTATCAGTTATAGTTGCATTATTTTGCATAAAAACATCAGTTCCAGCGCAGTGGGTTTGTAGTGAGAATCTTGCTCAGTGCTCTTATGAACAGGGATTATCACGGACCCTATCTTAATTGTCTATATAATAAGAAATAGGCTATGTTGTTTAAAGCGCACTCTAGATCACTATTTGTCACGTGTGTATCATGTTCATAAACAGAAACCATTTGGCTAATTAATTTGACTTTGATATACTAGCCCAGGAGCCACTGTGTTTTCAGACAGAAGCTTACCCAAGGTCCCAGACAACTCCCGGGTTCCCTTGTTACTTATAACTTAGATTATTTGCAAGCATTCCTCCATCGCCTTTTGTGTGTTTGATAAAAAATATCTCAAGGCCAATGCAAAAACAATTGCTACTGAAAGTTGGCGGCTTAACAGATTTGCAGCTCTTAACATTTTGACCTTCCAATATTTGCTTCGGAGGAAAATCAGACGTCATGTTATTAAAAATTATAACAACACAATAGAGTTTTCAATACAATTTGCCATTAAAAAATAATTCATATTATTTATGTGTGCATCTGCGTTCAGAGAGGAGATGTGTTTTTTGAGACAATTTTTATTTATATTCTTGGTATCTCTGTGATGTTATTGGAGGAAAAAGAGGAAGAGGATTTGCATTCCAGCTTGACTCTTGAGCAGGTGGATAGAAAAACTGCACCTTACTGTTTTTTTCCAAAGCTTAAATCAATATTAGATAAACATGATCTAATGTGTACACTGAGGATATGTTGTGAGTGAGTGGCTTGTGTTACCAAGACAGAGCTTGGCTGTGGCTTTGTATACTGTTGAACAGCTTACCTCCTGCTCCCTCAGGTGCTTGGATTATGTGTAAATAAACTTCACAATAATACACCCAGTCTGCTGAATACAGTTATTTTTAGGTCTGGCTTGACAGCGCAGCCGTCTGCATGACGTACTGTTGTCAGTTCATTAATATATACATAGAATGTGCTCTGGCTTCACCTGGGGAGTTCTAATCTCTCACCTTATGCTGTTGGCTGTTTGGCATATTATTCTGTCTTTGAAGTAGTGCTTCCATTGGAATTCTTTAGTGACTGTACACTCAACCATCAACCTGTTTGTTACATTAAACTCCTTAGCTGCTATGGGAATTCTATACAGAAAAAAAACATTTTTGCTGCTTATTTTAAGCATTGGTAAACCCAATATGAAAGGCTTTGATGTGATAAATGACATTTGAACATACAGCACATGTAAATAGCACTTGTGAGTGCCCGTGTTTACATTAGTTGGCAGATTAAAATCAGACATAATGGCTTTGCAATGTTTGTTGTGCCTGTGTGAGACATAGGTACATAGGGCTCCTGGATCCTGCTAATCAGATGGAGGAACTTTGTATATCATATTGTGATGACTACCGAGAAGGCATGTGATACATCTGTGATATTCCCGTGCACTGGACCAGGATGTAAGTTCACTCTTCTACAAATCAGCATGAACGCATGCACACCGCCCAAGGTGGTGGATATCCCACAGCGAGGAGATCAGGCTGCACAATAGAATCATCTCTGCACATTGTCTGCATTTCATATAGAGCAGCAACTCGCAGGCGCTGAGAGGGCTTTCCTATTTTCACTTGCCGCTGGACCCCCCCAAAAAGGCTTGATGTAAAGGTCCATCAGCCCTTCTTTTGTTCAAGTATCACCCTGGTTAGGAACAATCTAGGGCCTATTACGTAGACTGCAATGCAATGGAAGGAAACAAAGGTGCACTGCTTATCACTTCACAAGTACGTTTTGGAAACTATGACTTGGAGGCAGGTTTTTGACTTTGTTCAACCGCCAATATACAGACGCGCATGCGCTGTAGGAAAGCAAAATTTGTCTGTGTATATGAGTCATTACACAATTATTTATATGGTTCCTACTATTTTTTTCAGTTAATTCTTTTATAGCACTACTCATCCCAGTGTAGGGTGTCAGAGCACGTTACATCATACACAGACACTATAAATCATTCAAGAAAATACAAGTCAGATACCATTGAGAAAGAATAAACAATTGCCTTTCCCCTCAGTGACCAGCCACAAGATGCCAGAGACGATGCAGTACACAAAGGGAGGGAGATACTCATAAGGGGATATAAACATATTAGGGCCCGCAGCCTCGATGCACTCCCATGGTTTGTAAGGGGATACCAGATGAGGTTCATCAACCACTGTCTCAGAAACGGCCTGGTGCAGTTGGGGTCTCTAGTCCCCGGGATAAATGTTTTCATAGCTCCCCTACATCTACATGGGGCAGGCAGTTAGGGCCAAAACATTTTGAGTCACAGGACTTTAGGGGTCCTGCTAAATTAGGGTAATCTGAAAGTCTCCCCTTAAGGTGGTTCCCGAGAGATCCACCTCAGGAGAGACCTATACCTCAGGAACCACAAGTTGCAGATGAGAAATTATTTCACAGGGGCACTCTACCAGCTCTGGGCACTATTTGGAATAGTGGGCAAGCTTCCAGGGCCAAAGGTGTACTGGAGTCAACCACGAATCTTCAGAGTTTTGGACTTCAGGGAACCCAGTCTGACTTTAGACTCCCACAAAGCCCAATGACATGGATGAAACCTGCATTTCCATCCAGTGGGACAGACATCAGTTTGTGGGAAAGGCAGGCGGCTGCCCTAGGAGAAAGCTTCAAGGTCTCTTGCATGCATACGTTCTGCAAACTCGTCAGGCAACTACAGCATCACTCCTAGATCACCTCTATGAGATCCAATTACCCTACCTGCTCTAGGGCTCAAAGATGAGCCTGTAATGCTGTTCTGGAGCACTCTCTCACTAGGGACCATAACTGAGCTCCTCTTCATCAGCAGGGCTGCTCTAGGGCTCAAAGCTGGGCAGGTCAGCTGAACCTGTAATGCTGGTCTGAAGCACTGCTGGAGCAGGGTTTTCTGTTGAAAATTTATCGAGTTTTGAGCTCCAGTTTTGTCTATAAGTCATAACTAAAATCATTAATCTATAATCGATAATTATTGGTTTTCTGAGAAACTTTGACTAACCAATATTATTAACAATATTAACAAGAGAAAACTACACGTGGGAATGCATATATGTTACTTAATAATATGTGCAGTTATTTAATATAAGTGTGCTATTTGTTTTGTGTTGATGCTTTTAAATAATAACGTGTACTAATGCTTATTTATGTCGCAGATGGCTAGATAATTACATACACATAAGGGTATTAGTGGGGATTAACACTGTTTTATCATTATGCTGTGGTAACGTTGTTTTGTGTCTCTTTTAATTAAGATGGTCCGTTTTGGTCTAGAACAAGATGGCTGCCATTTACAGCCTGCACTTGAGTGAATAAAATATGACGAGAGGCCTTGTTGAACAGTCACCTGACCATGGCTTCTGCTGGAGTTTTGAAAGTTTCCGTGATGACAGCGACTCCAGGCAAGCTTCCAACTGTCCTTGGAGGAAAAGAAAGCCACAATGAACTTTGTGATTACAGCGGTGGCTTCGCTATGGTTCAGAGGAAATGTAGTCATGAAAGTATCTTTTGCAAAACTCGAGTTTCCTTCTTCCGTCTTTTTATTTTTGTGTTTTTCCTGAGCGGAGGTTCTTACAAATGTTGCGATGCAACATCCTTTCCTGCTCGTTTCGCTTGGTGACTCAATGAACATTTAGAATTTTTTATGTTGCTTTATTTTGCAAGTTCCATTATAAATATTGTTAGACTAGATTGGGTCTAAGGCCACTTCTTCCCAAACCTGCGTTGGTGAGGATCGATGCTGTGAGGACGGTGACTCGGGAGACTTTACTGAGAGACCTGTCCTGACCCATTTATGACATTTAGCTAGAATAGGTAACTATGAGAATAATGATTTTGCTATTGATTGACTTTCGTTTGAACTAATTCTGGATAAAATACCATTATTTGAATTACAGTGTTGGTGGTTATTTCTTGTCGTTTATTGAATACTCTAATGTGATTATTATTGTTTAAATCATGACTCAGGACAGTAACAATTTGATCGCATTGGCCTTACTGTAGATACAGGGTGATTTAGAAGTTTTTTCTCTCATGTTCAGCGCTAATAGAGTAATCGAGCGTGTGTTAGTGAAATGGGCCCAAGTGCGTGATGAGTGCATGTGCGTGTATCTGTGAAATTACTCTATCCGTGGAAGTAGGGAGAATTTGTATGCCCTGATCTGCAAAGATGAGCCTGTAATGCTGGTCTGGAGCACTCTCTCACTAGGGACCATAACTGAGCTCCTCTTCATCAGCAGGGCTGCTCTAGGGCTCAAAGCTGGGCAGGTCAGCTGAACCTGTAATGCTGGTCTGAAGCACTCTCTCACTAGGAACTAAAACTGAGCTCCTCTTCATCAGCAGGGCACCACAGTTCCAATCAATCAATCAATCATTCAGGGAATTGTGTTGCGCGCTACTCATCCGTGAGGGTCTCAAGGTGCTAGGTGGGGGGGATAAGCAGCTCCATTCAGTCAAAGAGCCAGGTCTTGAGGGTCTTCCTGAAGATGTTCAGAAAGGGGGCGTGTCTGACTGGGAGCTCGTTCCAGGTCTTGGCTGCAATGTAGGAGAAGGCTCTTCTGCCCATTCTGGCTCTGCGGATGCGCAGTGTTTCAGCGAGGTCGTGGATCGGAGGTTTCTCTTGGGTACGTGGAAGGAGATTCTCTCGTTGAGGTATTGGGGTCCAGTGTTGTGGAGGCATTTGAAAGCACGGGTGAGTATCTTGAAGGTTACTCTCTTATCGACGGGGAGCCAGTGGAAGTCTTGCAAGTGTTGGGTGATGTGTTCTTGTCGAGGGATGCAGAGGATGAGTCTAGCTGTGATGCTCTGGTTGGTCTGGAGTTTGTGGAGCAGAAACTTGTTGATTCCGGCATAGAGGGCGTTTCCGTAGTCTAGTCTGCTGGTAATGAGTGCGTGGGTGACGGTTTTTCTAGATTCGGCGGGGATCATTTGAAGGTCCCCCATAGGATTTTGAGGGTGTTGAAGCAGGTGGAGGCGACGGCGTTGACCTGTCGGGTCATGGAGAGGGAGGAGTCGAGTATGATGCTGAGGTTCCGGGTGTGGTCCGTGGGGGAGGGCGGGCTGCCGAGGGCAGTGGGCCAACAGGTGTTGTCCCATGCAGTGGGGGAGGATCTGAGGACGAAAACCTCTGTCTTTTCCGAGTAGAGCTTCAGGCAGCTGCTGCTCATCCAGGATGCGACTCCTTCAGTGCCACTTCCTCGAGCGGAACAATGACAGAATCCTGGTCCTAAAATACATTTATTCTCCACCACCTCGAAAACAGATTCTTCAAGGCTGGAGATAGTCGGTAATCATTGCAAGACTCAGTTTCCCATCAGAAGTAAAGCATGTTAGTCAATGGGATCAGCCAGTCTGAGCAGAGGACATGTTCCTGGGCTGCTTCCCAGGCTTTCTGCACAAGGTTCAAGGTAACACCAGTAGGAACTGTGCCACCCAGGTGTGTGTAAAAAACCAAAGACCAGACAGTTATGCAGCAGCGCTAGAGGAAGGCCAGCATGTGCATTTGAAACTGATATATTATTTAAAATGCGATGTGGTACATGAGGTTTGGGGAATTGTTTCCATTGGGTGAGTCATTAAACTTATATAGCGCTCTGTTTAGAAACAGACCTCTTTTAGCGCTCTGAAGTGGCACTCGCTTCCTAACAGATGGTTACTGTGTAAAGTTTGACCAACTAGGAAGTCAACCCTTAACCCGACCGGTGAAGTTACCACCTGGTCATAAAAAGAATGGCAGTTTTTGTGCTCCTCTGCCAGGCAGACTCTAGACCTTTTGGACTGCACCTGGCAACACACTACAGCTTGCACCTTAGTGGTCTCGGGGATTAGGGCCCATCCGGTGAACATGAAGGAAGCGACGGGGAAGCTGATAGCTTCAGACATTCGTCCACATATGCACCCCAGCATTCTTATTCCTTTACCTTCAGCCTTGTCATTTACTCACTTATAAGTGAAGTAATGTGAGAATTCTCAGATGTTCAAGGACAAGGGAAACGTACACTGCTGCTGCCCATCCTGTGCCTGAGAGAAACATTCACTGCTGCACCCCATCCTGTGCCTGAGAGAAACCTGCACTGCTGCACCCCATCCTGTGCCTGAGAGAAACCTGCACTGCTGCACCCCATCCTGTGCCTGAGAGGAACCTGCACTGCTGCTGCCCATCCTGTGCCTGGGAGAAACCTGCACTGCTGCACCCCATCCTGTGCCTGAGAGAATTCTGCACTGCTGCACCCCATGCTGTGCCTGAGAGAAACATGCACTGCTGCACGCCATCTTGAGCCTGAGAGAAGCATGCACTCCATTCTGTGTCTGAAAGGAACATGCACTGCTGCTGCCATCCTGTGCCTGAGAGAAACCTGCCTGCTGCACGCATCCTGTGCCTGAGAGGCACCTGCATTGCTGCATGCCATCCTGTGCCTGAGAGAAACATGCACTGCTGCTGCCATCCTGTGCCTGAGAGAAACCTGCCTGCTGCACGCATCCTGTGCCTGAGAGAAAACCTGCGTTGCTGCACACATCCTGTGCCTGAGAGAAACATCCACTGCTGCACCCCATCCTGTGCCTGAGAGAAACATGCACTGCTGCGGCCCATCCTGTGCCTGAGAGAAACCTTCACTGCTGCTGCCCATCCTGTGCCTGGGAGAAACCTGCACTACTGCACCCCATCCTGTGCCTGAGAGAAACCTGCACTGCTGCACCCCATCCTGTGCCTGAGAGAAACATGCACTTCTGCTGCCCATTCTGTGCTTGAGAGAAACATCCACTGCTGCTGCCCATCCTGTGCATTAGAGAAACATGCACTTCTACACCCCATCCTGTGCCTGAGAGAAACCTGCACTGCTGCACCCCATTCTGTGCCTGCGAGAAAGAGGCACTGCTGCTGTCCATCCTGTGCCTGAGAGAAACATGCACTGCTGCACCCCATCCTGTGCTTGAGAGAAACATGCACTGCTGCTGCCCATTCTGTGCTTGAGAGAAACATGCACTGCTGCTGCCCATCCTGTGCATTAGAGAAACATGCACTTCTACACCCCATCCTGTGCCTGAGAGAAACCTGCACTGCTGCACCCCATTCTGTGCCTGAGAGAAAGATGCACTGCTGCTGTCCATCCTGTGCCTGAGAGAAACCTTCACTGTTGCTGCCCATCCTGTGCCTGGGAGAAACCTGCACTACTGCACCCCATCCTGTGCCTGAGAGAAACCTGCACTGCTGCACCCCATCCTGCGCCTGAGAGAAACATGCACTGCTGCTGCCCATTATGTGCTTGAGAGAAACATGCACTGCTGCTGCCCATCCTGTGCATTAGAGAAACATGCACTTCTACACCCCATCCTGTGCCTGAGAGAAACCTGCACTGCTGCACCCCATCCTGTGCCTGAGAGAAACCTTCACTGCTGCTGCCCATCCTGTGCCTGTGAGAAACATGCACTGCTGCACCACATCCTGTGCTTGAGAGAAACATGGACTGCTGCTGCCCATCCTGTGCCTGAGAGAAACCTTCACTGCTGCTGCCCATCATGTGTCTGAGAGAAACTTGCACTTCTGCACCCCATCCTGTGCCTGAGAGAAACATGCACTGCTGCCCATCCTGTACCTGAGAGAAACCTTCACTGCTGCTGCCCATCCTGTGCCTGAGACAAACATGCACTGCTGCACCCCATCCTGTGCCTAAGAGAAACCTGCACTGCTGTACCCCATCCTGTGCCTGAGAGAAACATGCACTGCTGCCCATCCTGTACCTGAGAGAAACCTTCACTGCTGCTGCCCATCCTGTGCCTGAGACAAACATGCACTGCTGCACCCCATCCTGTGCCTGAGAGAAACTTGCACTGCTGCTGCCCATCCTGTGCCTGAGAGAAACATGCACTGCTACCCATCATGTGCCTGAGAGAAACCTTCACTGCTGCTGCCCATCCTGTGCCTGAGAGAAACTTGCACTGCTGCACCCCATCCTGTGCCTGAGACAAACGTGCACTGCTGATGCCCATCCTGTGCCTGAGAGAAACCTGCCCTGCTGCTGAGTGGAATGGAAATGTTCTGTTCGGTATGTGAGGGAAATGTGCACAACTGATGTACGTTCTGTGTGAGAAAAGAGGATGGGTGAAAACGAATCCTGCAATACTCTTGTGTAAACTGTACATGGTCTGTGTACCTGAGAATAACTTGAGTTCCTGCTCTCGTTTGTTTGTGTGTGCGTGCGTGCGTGCGTGTGTTTTCTTTGTGAGTATGAATATTTAGAGTGCAGGGAACTCTGCATTGCTACAGCCCATGATGGAGCACGTTCCAGTAAATGATTTACTGAATGTAGTAGACATTAACTGCTGGCTTAATGTGAAAATTAAAACAAATGCTCCAATATACCCTTGAGTGTGTCCTTCAACCCACCTGTGGATTTATCTTTAGACCACACCAGCTCCACACATTTGGTTGTCGGGTGAAATGTTGCTGTGCGAACGTCGTGTGACTTTGTCCTGATTAAAAATCCAGTATTGCTTACCAGAGGGGTCAGATGTCGACTAATTGGATGCTTGCCGTGTCTGGACTGATAATTGCCCTGACCTGAAACATGTTCTCCTAAATATGAATCCGTCCACATAGACACATTGTAAAGCCAAACTGGCTTTAAAGCAGTGGTGCACCTTTACCTGCTTACCGCAGCACCCTCGCCCCACTTTATAGAAGCCATATCTATTGATTATTATTTTCCCATTATTGTAATTAAACACTTTCTTGTCATATGCTTTTGCAATCTGTGGTCATCGGCTTTCTTTCTCTTCTGAGGATTTAAGTGAGCAAACATAGATCACTGACTTCTTATGTGGGCTTGGGCCACACACATTTTTAGGTCTCGCCTTAGTCGCCTAGCGTCGCAGCGCATGCGCTGCACGCTCTGCAAGATCTATTGTCTTTGGGTTGCTTTTGGAAGTGGGGTTGGTGACCGCCCTGTCTCCCCTAGGCCCCGCTGACCCGGACTGGACTCGTCATCTGTTGCTTGTCATGCGCGCTGCGTCTCTTCACCATCCCCGGGTCTGCTCTGTATCGGTGTGCAGAAGACTGTCCAGAGCAGGGCATTTGGTGAGGGTTGTGGAGGCCTCAGCAGACAGTTTATGGCAGCCATTGAAACTTATCACAGCCTCGGCAAAAATAGTGAGATCAAAGGCAGGCGAGAGGGGTATGAATGGGACCCGCCACTGTACCCCACTGATGGCACGTGGTTCACCTCATCTCACACCGCCCCGTTAGCCCATAGTTGTTCTTCTGTACATTAGAGAGTAGTGCACCGAGGTAGCTGCTTGTTCTTCCGTTCTTTGCCTCCATGACCCCCGAGACCTGGGGAAGCAAGGCAGTGACAGAGATATGTAATTTACACACATGACACACGTGCACACCCTTACCACGGTCCTGGCCGCGTTTGGGGCAGAACAGGGAGAAGCACCAGTTACATCGCACAAGGATATATTCATTTTTGGTAGATATGGTGAGATCGCACTACATTAAAACTGCAAAATAAGGCAGGGGGCAACTGTCAGCTATGTCTTCTGACAAATTGGTGTTTTTTGTCACGTGGGGATTGGTAGAGACTTCACTTTTTGCAGTCACAGAAAGAAAAGTAAAGTAAATAGGTGACAATCTTCTGGGGTACACGGTAGGGAAGAATTCTGAAGTGTGATGGAAACAAAGGTATGGTGTGGTATATTTTTGTTGCTTTATTAATTAAAACCCTTGAAATAAAACGCACAATAAAACACTTTATAACACAAAAGACAATCCCATCCAAATCCATTTTAGTAAAAAGTATCGCAACATTTTCCATCTGTAATTCAAATTAATGAGCACATCCAATGATCAAAGTAAGGCATGTAAGCCTCTTATCCACAGGTTAAATAATTTGAGAGAGACGCTCGTCTACATACCCAGCTGTCCCAAAGCCTTGTGATCTTTGGATTACTCTATATATTTAGCCAAAAGTGGCAATTCTGCATTAAAGCCTCCCGGCTAAGCAGGTGGGGGCAGGTCCGTCTAACCCTGAGCCATGCCACCCACATTCCACTGTTAAGTGTGCTATCCTAAATAGGCTGGAGTGACAGGCAGTGGGCTAGAAACCAAATCTAATTGTTTCTCCTCAACAGTAAAAAAAAATAAAAAAAATAAAGTAATTAAGATGCAATTGCTTCCATCAGCTCCAACTCGTGACCTGGAACCTCACAACTCCCAGGCCATACTTCGCGCCTGAAGAAAGTTTTAAACTTGACATGCTGCCCTCATCCGTTTGGCGGTTAACACACAGCACCACCCTCCTAATATGAACAGCACACATATCATGTGACAGCAACCAATTGAAATGCTTAGCACCGTGTGAGGGTAAAGTGCAAATGCTCTTAACGATTTTAGAATGCGCTCACAGCATGTTCCAATAATCATTCATTTAGGGTGCATACCCAAAGGTGTCTTAAAGTGCTTTTGCCTCCCCCGACATGCACACCCCGTGCACCCCTTTCGTAGGGACATTTTAAGGATTTTGGTGTCCCTGGGCCAGATGCATTTTAGGGGCCCCTAATTGGACCAGATTTGAATTTATGATACAATTCCAGCTCTTTGTGCCCTATTTAGCCAGGTCCCTGACAGTGCAAAGGAACACCATCCAAATTCAAATATGTGTTTACATTTACCTACATTCTAGAATGTAATTTGTTAAAATTGTAACCACTCTTGTTTGCAACCTTACTTAAAAATGTTTTTCGATGTTATCCACAAATAATTAGAATCTGCGTCCAATTAAAACTGGAGTGGTTTCAGTGGGGTGAAAATATGTATGCATGCCACTGATATGAGCGCGTGCGCACGTATAATCTTTACATGGACACTAGTTTAAGTTTAAGTTTATTTTTATTTGTCATAGTTAATTAAAACCATTGCAATAAAATATTCCAAAAATCCTTAAAATATTCTTATTTAAAACCATTAAAAAATCGAAGAGTGAGAAATTCATAACAATTTAAAAGTGGTAGCTCAATGGAGCTGATTAGAGACAAGCAATTATACACTGGCTGCTGGAAAATGATTATCTCGGTTTCGCTTGCTCTTGCCCAGCGTGACCATTTGTCGTATTTTCCACAAGGACTCTGCTTGTTGCACAAATTGTCCCCCTGATGCTCATGGACGTCCTTGATAAGGTACTGCGGAGTCTTTTTGCCCATCTACTGGTCCGCTTGGGTCGGTAGATTTTGTAGAGCATTTTCCATTATTTTTGGCATTCTCCGTTCGATCACCATCAGAAATTTTACAAATCTGTGGTTTAGTTTAGTATTTGACGGGTTTAGGAAGGCCAGCACCACTTGCCTTCTGGTGCGGATGCCTTTCTGCTTGAATTGATCTTTGAGGAACTGTTGCCGGGCTTGATGCAGCTCTTCACATAGGCAGATTACGTGAAGGATGTCGCCATTGTTGGAGTTATACAGCCTACAAGTATCTTGTCCGTTTATCCTCAGCCATGGTGGTAGGTGCCCAGTGCAAGGAAGAATCCCCAGTCTGTTCTTTTAAGAAGTTCAATTTTAAGGCTTTGGAATAGCCCTCATTGAAGTATGTTTGTGGAGTTAATGTTTTGTTGGAGTTGAGAGTCATCCATGCGTGAGATCTTTTTGAGAAAATCGCCTTGTCCTCCAGTAAGGAGAGTGATTTTACATTTTTCCAAACTAATTTTTTGAAGTTGGGGTGACCAAATTGTGCATCCCAAAGATCAGAAAGTTTAGTGGCTTCCAAGGCTAGCCAAAGATGGTTTCTCGCCTCAGAGAAATCCCTGTGTTCTATATCGCGCCACAACAGATAATTTAGCGTGTTTGTGGTGGCGCTTCTTATCTTGTGCCAGCAGATAATGTATGCCCCGTACCTGGCTAGAACTTGTTTTTGCAGGCCAAACTCCAGCCTTATTTGAGCCGGTGATGTGTAAGGCGGGAGGGAGAACATGGTTCTATAGGCTTTAACCTGCAAACTATCCAGGTCTTTAGCGTCTCTTCCCCGCATTGCCTCACTACCATAGGTGATCGAGGGGAGCAGTTTGGCCTGAACTACCTTCAGTAACGGGGTCAAAGTCGGGCCCATCAGTTGATTTGCCAGGTTTTTCATTGTCATGGCGATCAATAAGCCTCTCCTTCTTATTTCCTGTTTCTGACGCACAAAGGACCCCTCTTTATCGAATGTAACTCCCAGATATTTATACTCACAAGCTGGGTCAATTTTTGTACGACCGAGGAACCAGATCTTCTGTGATTTCTTTTTATTATTTATTGACATTGTCCGTGTTTTGCGAAGATATATTTTTAGGTTGTTTTCTGTAGCATATTTCTGCATTTCAGTCAGTAGTCATTGAAGGCCGATGTAAGTGTGGCTGAGCAGCACTACGTCATCTGCATACATAAGATTGGTTAAAGTTTTCCCACCTACCCTTGGTGAGTGGGAGTTGCAGGCGTCAAGCACTTTTGGGAGGTCCGCCATGAAAAGGTTGAACAAGGTTGGCGCAAGCACACATCCCTGTTTCAATCCTTTTGTAGTGGGTACTTTTGTGGACAGGTGAGTACCACCGCCTAGTTTCACCTGCACCCAAGTATCCGTGTGTAAGAGCATCAGCATATTTAGAGTGGTCTGTGGAATGCCCCATCGCTCCAGTTTCCCCCACAGTCTATCTCTCTCTACATTGTCAAAGGCAGCGCTTAAGTCGATGTAACACAAATGTAGAGGAATCTTAGATGTTTTTGCTGCGTCAATTATTAGTGAGATTGCGAGGATATTTGTTGATGTTCCAGTCGTTTTACGAAAGCCGGTCTGGTTCAGCGGTATTACCTGGTTTGTCTCAGCCCAAAGTGTTAGCTCCTCTAGTATGATGCCTGCAAAATATTTAGCTTCATTGTCAATAAGAGCTACTAGGCGGTAGTTGTTTGGGTCAGCCTTGTCTCCTTTTTTGTGGCTTGGGACTATTGTAGAGCCCCTCCAGGATTCTGGAATTTTGTTTATAAGCCTAATTTCCAGGAATAAGGGTTACAGGATATCCGCCCACTCATTGCTCTTTGCTTTATAGAGGGCAGGTGGAATGCCATTCGGTCCCGGGGCACCTTCTTTCCTGCCTTTGGCTATCTGTTTTTTAATTAAGTCTGACAGCTGCCACCTCGATGCCCTCAAAGGATTGATTTTTGTGTCTGGATAGACCTGCTCCCAATTCTCTGAAGCGCTTGTTTCCAGTTGTCTCTCTGGAATCCAGCTGTTGATCATTTGGACTCCTGCGTTTTCTACATCGTCGTTGAAGTGGCAGGAGACATGTTTTATCCAAATCGCTTGTGAGATCCTATGCCTTTGTGTTGTGGTTTTCCAGAAGCAGGCACTGTTGTTACTGTTTATGTCATATAAGAGTTTTTCCCAGATTTCGTTCTCACCATCTCTCTTGATGTTCCATTTTAATCTTTTGAGCGCTACCCTTTGATGTTTCAGAGATGCTCATCCGCTAGTATTTCCTGGGGATCTTCTCAGCTTGCGCAGAGTTAAATTTATTGATCTTTTCAGTTTTTTTAGCTGTACTCTCTGCTCTTTCTTTAAGTTGTTGTCACTGCCCTCTTTCCGAAAGTTGTCTTTGGTGGGGGGAGTGACTGCAAGCTTTTTTAGCAGTGTGGCGATAAAATGACCCCAGTAAGTAATATGGCCATCTGTAGTCGAGGTTTGCATATTGAAGAGTTGTATTGCAACTTCAGACTGGAGGTTGGAAGTGTCTGTCGTGCATTTGATCCTTTTTTGATTCAATGTGTGGATCAGCCCCATGGATGTATCTGGCCTGATTAGGCTCGGCGCGGTTGCTGTTATATGAAATTCCTGGGGGCGATGATCACTGTCCCCTATGTCCCCCATTCTGAACCCGAGAATATATGGGAACAGCGCAAGACTTGCGAAGGTGTAGTCCAGTATGGAGCTTGTTGTCGTGTAATAAACAGAAATGACTAGAGGAGAGTCTGCCGGAAATCTTCCGTTTAATGCACAAAGGTTTTGATGTTCTAAGTCTTCAAGAAAGCGACTAATGCGGCATTTTTTTATCCTGTCTAGTGGGACACTTTGTGTAGGTATGTTATAGATTCTAGTTAAAGCCGGTACCCCCTCCCCTTCTGCCGAGCCAATGAGATACTGGTTTAGGTCCCCTGTCAGGAGGAATAGTGGATTTTCCATCTCAGTAGTGTACTCGGCCAGTTGGTTGGTAATTTTGGTTGAATCTTTCGATTTGCTTTTCGGATGTACATACGAGTTGATTATACAGACCTCCATTTCTTTTTCCATCAAGGGCAATACTAATTTTGACTGCTAGTATTGCACTTGTCGTTGAATCCATGAGGGTTGCCGAGGCTATTGTTGTTGTGGAGACATATGTAGCCAATCCTCCCGAGTGATGGCCAAACCTGTTGGTCCTGGTAGCTGGTGAGGCAAAGCATGTCTAACCCTCGATGTGCTGTGGTTCCTTGAGCCACGTTTCTTGCAGGGTGACATAGTTCAGAAACTCCGGATCTTCAAATTTTGTGGCTAGGCCATTAACGTTCCACGAGCATAGGCCTAGGGCTGGTTCCTTTGCCCTGCTGTAATCTCTATCTGGTGGGTAGCGTCAGTCCTCCTTGGAGCGCATAGTAATCGTGCGAGACAATGCTTCCCTTGTTGGGCCATGGTTTAGATGAGTGACAGCCTTTCACCATTGATTTGGTCGATCCCATTGACTGCTGATGCTCCTTTTTGGTGATCTTCCCCGTGCACCTCTGAGTACACTGTTTCAGTGTGCCTGATGTTTTTTTATTACTGAGCTTGCTGGTTTTTGAAAGGGGGCGATATTGATGCCCCAATTTTTGAATATTTATTGCGTTTTCTGCTGTTAAGTATTTTTTTTTTTTTAAAGAAACCTTTATTATACAATAAAATACATACAAGGGCCTACAACCACCGAGGCCGGCCGCTACAGAGCCCGAGGGCCCGCAATGCAACGCCACACAGTCAAATGAACCAGAGGCGAAGCTCCCGGCAGTCCGTGAACACATGCGACAGGCCGTGGCCATAGGCCGAGAGCAATCGGAAAAAACAGTTTAATTTTTTATTAAATACAAAACACACTCAAGGCAATGAGAGTCCGAAATAGCAGCGTGCGCTTCCCAGGACGGGGGACAACGTACAGTGTCTGAAGCAGTTCTTGACAGGAAGTGGTAGCGGGGGGCAACGGGAAGACAAAGCATGGAACACACCTCACACAATACCGCAGAATGCGTGGCTAGGGGGACAAAGCAATATCGACCTCTAACGGCAGAGGCGGGGTGCAGATATGTCCACGATATAAATTCCACGGACCCCATACCTTAGACCATTTCCCAGGCTTGCCTCTCGCCACATACACCGTCTTTTCCCTAAACATACACCAGTTCATATTCTCCTTCCATACCGCAATCGTGGGCGGCCTCGGGGAGCCCCACAGCTGTGCAATGTTACGCTTAGCCACCATGTACCCCAAAGTCACCCACTGCATCTGTGCCACATTATAGTCATTCGGTTCCCAGACATTCAACAAACACCTCCTAGCCTCTGGCAACAGAGCCACGTGCGTGACCTCCTCCATTACGGCGTGGATACCGTTCCAAAATCGCACAACCTCCAAACATTCCCATAGGATATGAAGAAAGGTACCCGACAGGCCACATCCACGCTTACACATTCCATCCCTCGAGTACCCCATACGTAGCAAACCGGGCCCCGTGACATACACTCTGTGGAGGATCTTGAGCTGTACGAATCGTAAGCGGGCCGGGATCGCCACCTCTTTCGGGGAGGCCACCGCCGTTACCCAGTCCTCATCGTCCAGTTCCAAGCCGTCGCCCGTCCATGCCTCCCGCAGACGGAACAGCAAGTCCGCGCGATCATTAATAAGTTTTTTGTAGATCAGAGAAATAGTGCTGTCGGGCACATAGCCATCCAACACTCTATCCTCCAGCGGGGAATATTCGGGGATAGCAGCAACGTCCGGAAAGACCGAACACAGCGCATGGTAGACTTGTGCGTACCGGAAGTACTCTCTATCATTTAATTTGTATTCAGTTTTAAGCATTTCAAACGTTTTAAAGGACCCCTTCGCCCAAAGGTCACCCACCTTACATATACCAATCATATCCCATTTCTCAAAGCCTTTCATTTTCCACAAACAACCCAGCCGCTCGGAGGCATACAACGGCGTCGCCCGAGTCAAGCGACCCCTCCACCCCATCGCAGCACTCGCCGCATGCCACACATGTACCGCAACCTGCGTGGGTCCTGTCAACCGTGCATCCGGGGTCACCGAATACAGCGCCCTATTATAATCCCCACCCGGGAGTAATAATTTATCCATCTCGAAGGCCGGATTCAAGGCAGGACCGTATATCCCGTGGTTCACCGCCGCCAATTGAGACGCCCAATAGTATCTTTTAATATCGGGGAGTGCGACCCCCCCATCATACCAGGGGAGCGTCAACTTGGCGAGAGCGATCCGCGGCCGCCCGTCCCAAAACAGTTGGCGCTGAAGACCCTCCACCTCACGGAAATAACGGGCTGGCACGACATCTAGAGTATTTTGCAAAGCGTACAAGAAGCGAGGTAGCGACATCATTTTAAACAATGCTGCCCGTCCGAGCGGCGAGAGCGGAAGTCGTCGCCACCTCGCGACGTCGGCCTTCAATCGCTGGAGGGGAGGGAGAAGGTTCCGCTCATAGCGGACCGCGGGATCCAGAGAGATAAAGATTCCCAAATATTTGAACCCCAGTGTAGCAATCTGGATAGGGCAATCCCGCGGCAGAAGGGGGGCCTCGCCCAAGAGGACGTAAACACATGACTTGGCCCAGTTGATGACCAGGCCAGAGTTGCGACCAAAGGACTTCAATACGTCCACCAATACAATTAGCGACTGTCGGGGAGAGGTAAGATACAGAAGGATGTCATCCGCGTAGAGGGAGACACGGTCCTCAAACTCCGGCGTCCATCTAATGCCCCGCAGCGACGGCTCCCAACGCAACCAGGCGGCGAGAGGCTCCAAAGAAAGTGCAAAGAGAAGGGGTGATAACGGACAACCCTGCCGCGTACCTCTCCCAAGTGCGAGGGGAGCCGACACCCTACCATTCACCACAACCTGAGCCAGTGGGTCAGCATATAGTAATTTTACCCAACCAATAAACTCAGGGCCGAACCCGAATTTCGCCAACACGGCCCAAATATACGGCCACTCCAAAGTGTCGAACGCCATAGTAGCATCTAAAGATGCCAAGATGGCCGGCTCACGTATGAACTCCGCTCTAGCAAGCACGCCGTGCAACCGCCTCAAGTTCAGGGCGGTATTCCGATGGGGTATAAAACCGGACTGATCCTGATGAATCAAGCCGCCCACGACCCGGACCAGCCGATTAGCCAATACCTTAGCCAGAATTTTGGGTTCTGCATTCAACAGCGAAATGGGCCTATAGGAGGCGCAGCGATCTCGCGGCTTCCCCTCTTTGTGTATCACAACTATGGTGGCGAGACGTTGGTCAGGGGGGAGGAAGCCCGCCGCACGTGCCGCGAAAAACATGTCCCGAAGATACGGCGCTATCTTATCGGGATGCAACTTATATAGTTCAATGGGAAGACCATTAGGACCCACAGCCTTACCAGACGCGATCGAGCGAGTGGCCAAAGCGATCTCATCTGACGACAACTTCGCCTCCATCAATATTGCATCAGCCTCCGATAGGGTTGGCAATGCAATGTCTCTAAGCAACAGATGAGAATCCTCCTCCGAACGCACAGAAACCGGAGAGTATACCCCGCGGAAATAATCCGCGAAGCAGTCAACAATCTCCACAGGGTCAGTCACACGCACTCCATCCATTCTCTCCACAACGGGCACCACCCTGCTCGCTCTCTCCTTCTTATCCAACCAAGCAATCAACTTTCCGGCCTTATCCCCCACATCATACAGTCGTCCTTGCTGCTCTCTACTCATCTCTTTAGCGGCATCCGTGACTAGCGCTCTATAATCTGATTGTTTGAGGCTGAGAACGTGCAATTTCTCATCAGTAACACCCCGCTCCAAGTCCTCCTCCATTTCAGCTATTTCAGTTTCCAGGCGAACCACCTCTGCCCTCCCGCACCTCTTAGCATGGGAGATAAGTGACAAGGCCTGCCCCCTGACCACCACTTTATAACCCTCCCATAGGGAGACAGCCGACGACACCGACCCCACATTATCATTGAAGTAGTGATCGGTGGATTTAACCAGTTCCGCGCGGATCTTAGGGTTACGTAAATACCAGGGGTTAATGGGCGCTACTCTCCCCTCTGCCCCAGGGACAACCCTCAGTTGCAACCATATAGGGGAATGGTCAGAAATACCTCGGGCCAAATGACGCACCTCCCCAAGCATCCCAGCCTGGATCGCCGGCATAAGCATGTACTCAAGTCTCGAGAGACTCCCATGGACCCCCGAGTGAAAGGTGTATTGCGCCTGTCCCGGGTGCATCAATCGCCAGCAATCTACAAGTCCCAAAGTGTCCAGAAAGCCACCCAACCAGGCCTGAGCCCTAGGGAGATCCCTGGGGGGGCGACGGTCCTCCAACCCAGATACAACAGCGTTAAAGTCACCCCCCAACACCAGAACCCCCCCAGGGAGTCCCAGGACCAGACGCCCCAAATCAGCAAATGTAGCCGTCTGTAACCCCGGAGGCACATAAACAGCAACGAGCGAAACAGTCCTACCCTCCCATCTCCCCACCAGTGCCACATAGCGCCCCCTATCATCGTGAAGCACCTCGTCCACCTCCAATGGGAGAGAGGCCCTAACCAAAATGCCTACTCCCCGTGAGCCAGAAGTGAAACCAGAGTGAGCGGCAAGGCGATAGCCCCTCCTATTTAGGGCATGGAAGGAGTTCCCAATCAAATGTGTCTCCTGCAGGAAAACAATGTCGGGCGAAATCCGTTTCAAAAACTGCAACACCACCCCGCGCTTGATCCTGTCCCCCAATCCATTCACATTCCACGAAAGGATTCTCAATCCCCTACCCCCCACCCCACTCCCGTGCATGATACCCACATCCCGGAAAGCACAACCCGGACAAGTCAGCAGAGAACTTCACATTGCCTTGCGAAACAAACAAACAGTCCCCAACACCCACCCTCCCCCACAATCCCCCAACCACAACTCCCCCCGCCCTGCACCCCTGCTTGAGCCCAAACAGCCCCCCCAACTCGCAGTGTGCCTGTCGCCCTAACATATACCACAAAAAGAACCCCAGAAGGAGGAAAGGGCCCCAATAAGCTCCCCACAACCTCCAAGCATTTGAAGGGCATAGTGTCACAAACTAGAGTCTAGTTAAGCCAAGGTACAAGTCGTCACCAGTATAGTCCATCTCCAGGAACCAAGTTCTAGTCCTGCTGTACCAAACCCTCTCCGCTCTCCGCCATCCGACCATCCCGATCCTGTCCCCGAGGCAGGGCATCCAACCAGTCTCCAACAGCCTCCGGCCGGTCGAAGAAGTGTGAGCGACCCCGGAACTCAACCCGCAGCCTAGCCGGGAATAACATCGCATATTTCAGCTCCATGTCCCTCAAGCGCCGTTTGACGCCCAAAAATCCCAGCCGTTGTTTTTGGACCGTTTGCGTGAAGTCCGGGTAAAAACTGACATTGGAGTTCTCAAACTTCAGCGGCCCGGCCACCCTCGACGCCTGAAGGATAGCATCCCTATCCCGAAAGTTAAAGAGTCGGGCGATTATAGGCCGCGGGGGAGCACCCACTTTGGGCGCACCACCCGGAATCCTGTGGGCCCGCTCCACCGCGAAGAACTTGCTCAGTCCCTTGGGCGCGAGACGATTGATCACCAGATCCTCCACAAAAAGGTCGGCAGCAGAGTCCTCCGATCTTTCCGGCACTCCGATGATACGAACATTGTTCCGTCTAGCCCTGCTTTCGGAGTCCTCAAGTCGACGGTCCGTCAGGTCACTGGCTAGCCGCACCCTACGAACCTCCGTCTGCAGGGCAGCCACGTCCACAGTTAAGCTCGACGAAGCTTGAGCCAAAGAGTCGACCCGCTCGTTAGTTTTGGACAGGTCTGCTCTGACCAAATTCACATCGATCAGGACCGCGTCCAATTTATGAGCCAGGGTATCAAACTGCTGACCCACAGCAGCCTTCATCTCCTCAATGGCGCCCATAACGTCCAGCAAAGTCAATTCTGACGAAGGGCCCGAGACCTCTTTGGACCTCTCAGGCGATTTATACGAGCCACTAGGGGATCCCTTTGTCTGCGCATAACGATCCATGTTGTTGACCTGAGTATAGGCACCCCTCCGGGTTGACTTGGGTTTCGACTTGTCTCCGTCTAGTCTCGCCGCCATCGTCCGGAGGCCACCAAAGTTGGCACCCGCCAGCACCAGGAACAAGGACCAGGGAGCTACTTCAATTAAACACAGCCGTCACAGACAGGAAGCCCAAGTATAGTCCGAGAGTCAGGCCAGACACTCCGCCATCCGTGCCCCTCTAAAACACCAAAGTCCCTCAGCCAATATCAGAGAACAAGCTTGAAAACGAAAGTGAAAGTGCGGGGTACGTGGCAGGTCAAGCCCAGCATGCCGCTGTTGTTCACTTCGTACCCGGGCACCTCACCAACTCGAGATCAGGACCAAGGCAAGAGCAGGCCGCAAACTTCGGAGCGCAACCATTCCGGTTCCCGGCGACCGATCTGAATTTGGAAAACGGGTGGCACCTCAGCGCAAGTTCATCAGCAAAAGCCCGTCAAATAAATCAGGATTAAGTCAGGATAGACGTGGGAGGTTGCGGAGGCCCTCGAGAGCCGTAAGCCTACGCGGCCATCTTGGTTGCGCGCTAGGCTCCTCCCCCTGCTGTTAAGTATTTGATATCGCTTATAAGATCAATTAGCATTGATGGCAGTGTGGATCATTTGTCAATTACAACTAAGATAGGTGTTTGTTTGTGCTCTTGTTATCAGGCTATTCAGGTTTCCCACTTTTTCGTCAATACCTGCAGTAAAAACTGCCAGTGTGTTCAAAAGTGTTAGTTGTATCTCCATCTTTTCTGATTGATATTGTAATGCTTCGACAGCTAGTTGGATTGTGTTTAGAAGAGAAGACCAAGTGCCAGTGTTTTGTTCTTTTCTGAGCGCTCTCTCGTAAGTGCTTTTATTGATGTTATGTTCTGCCAAGTTGGTATCCCGGGGGGACTCCTGTGCTGTGTCTTGGTGAGGGTGCGGTCTCTGATCTGAGTTATAGGTTGCGAGCATGTCTTCCCATTCTAGTGTGTTTAGGTAGGACACAATCGCCCTGCCCTCTTCTTTCTGGCTTGGGTCCTGTGAGGGGAACAACCTTTACAACGAAACTTTGACAACGCGTGCAGTTACATCGCGGATTTTACAACGAACGCGATGTAACCACGTGATGCCATTACAACGCAAGTCTTTACATCGACTTGCGCTAGATGGCGTGCTAACATTACAAATAGTGTAGTTTACTATCCCAACACCTTCCCTACTGTTAAGTGGACTGGAGTTGGAATAGTAAATTACGCTTTTCTAATGTTAGCACGCCATCTAGTGCAAGTCGATGTAAAGACTTGTGTTGTAATGGCATCGCGTGGTTACATCGGTTCGTTGTAAAAACCGCGATGTAACTGCACGCGTTGTAAACACACGCGTTGTTACGTCATACATCCGTCCTGTGACCCTGCACGTGTTCCTCCGTGTTGGATAGGCACGCTACCTTCAGCATAAGCATGCGGATGTGATGTTGGTAACAGTGTTTTATTCGTTTGATCTATTAACTTAATAGGCGTGCTGTAACTTCTGATCGACATGCTAGTTGAGGGGCTGAAATTGAATTCCCTAGTTTGTTCCTCTTCTTCTCTCCTTAGTTCTGCACCGAATTCCCGCTTGGCCTTGAATTTTTCGGTGGGCCAGTTTTCAGCTCTAGCGTCAAGTTGTGATGGTGGAATAACTATTTTGTGCGATTTGTGTTCTGCAGGCGAAGTCCTCTGGCTGCTGCCCTCTCCACTATATCTTTTAGGGATGCATCCTGAGATGATGGCGCTGATTTGTGCCCCTTCTTCTCTCGTTGTGTCTGTGCTGTCTTTGCTCTTGGCCTTGGTTTTGTTGAAGGCCCAGTCTTCCACTCTGTTAGCAATTTGTGACGGAGCATCGGCCATTTCTTGGGGCTTGTCTCCTTTAATTGGGCTCCTCTGGATGCTGCCCTGGCAGCTTGTTTTCGCTGGGGAGCTCCCCGAGGTGCCAGGCGCTCCCCCAGAAGCAGCTGGAGGTTTGGTACCTGCTAACTTTGCCCCTGTTGGCGATTGGTATCTATAATTTGATGGTTGGCCTTGATGCAGTGGTGCCACATGTTTGTCTCTGGGCGAAGAACTTAAAACAAGTTCTTGTGTTTGTGGTGGAGATACTAATGGTAGCAGTGGCAATTGCAAGCCCTGCAGGGATTTATTGCTGGAAAAAATGTCTGACCCTGCGTCCTTTAAGAAACTGAACTTCATGTAGATCTTTGGTTGGTAGCTGCATGTTGCGCTGATAGCTTGCAATTGTGCTGTTGACTCGTCCGGATCCTGATCCTGCTCGGATGGACACGTACAACGGTAAGCCCTGTGTGCCTTCGGTGTATGCATCACAGTGGGGCATATACTGAACTGCACGAGATGTGCTGCTGCATGACATATGCAAGTGCCTGGTAGGGGCACGGGATCTGATGACGTGAGATCGTGCGTTGATTTTCATTGGCTTGTGCCATTGTCCTTTGTAAAGGCTGACTTCTGATTCGTTAATAGGCAGTTAGTCTCTCCTTAGTACCTCCTTGTATTCATTTGTAACCTCCCATGAGGACTGGCCCTTTTACTTCTGTTGTTACACCGTATGTCTTATTTAGTCAGTAAGCACTATTTTCTTTAATGAGTTTCTCCTATTGTAGGCACAACATGCTTTCCTGCAACATTCAGCGCGCCATGCACGCTTTCACTTTCCAAGCAGCCCGGGACAATGGGGGCCGCTTCTTTGAAGTGAAATAGGTCTCGCTTTTACAAGAGTTTGAGCTATTTGCACTGTAAGTAACAATGCCTTTTATTTATTTGTAAATAATCAAAACAGATAAATAAAAGGCATTGTCATTTACAATGCCAATAGCTTAAACTCTCGCAAATGCGAGACTTATTGCATTGCAAATGCTTGTTTGCTGAGCTTTTGTGTTTAACAATTGGTGCAGGGGCTGTTCAGTCGAGCTCTCGCTCATCTGGTTGGCCGTGGGTCCTTGTGCCTCTCAGCTGAGGTGTCTTTTAGCTACAGAGCCGGGGCCCTTTTGTTGTGTGAACGATGCCACAATGAAGGAATCCACAGTTTAGTGCCTCGCCTTTTGAGTCAGCAACCCTCGTTCAGCATAGCCTGAGGGCCGGCATTTGTGCCCATGTGACCCTATGAAGCCCAGCATACACGTAGAGTAGGCCCGAGATGGAGGAAGTGTCGCTTTGAGTTCTAGCGATCCCTGCTGATTCAGCCTCAGTTTCACGGTATGAAATCTAGGTTTGGCCGTTATACTCCCTGTTCGCCCTAGTTTAAAAAAGGCCGCTCTAGCGCCAGAAGACTGCTGCACTAATGGACTGCTCACGGCTTGGAGTTCCTGCCTACACTGGGGTCATCTCCTGCATCATCAGCGATATAAAGCGCACAGAGTCATCCTGAAGCGCGGGACCATCCTTGCCCATCATTGCCAAGAAGAGGCAGGGTAGGGCCACCCCTTGGTTTTGCTGTGTCAAACCCACTCTTCTGTGATCCCACCGGGAGACTCTGCTCTTCAACGTATTGTACAGAAGTGGACAAGAGCACAGGGTTCTAACAACAGGTGGCGTATGACCTGACTTTTTTGTACTATTGTTCGAGCTGGAGGCAGTGATTTAGTTTCTTCCACGTTGGAAATGCCTAATACATTGAAAAGTCTGAACATTTGGTTTGAATGCCTATGAATTAGGGAAGGAGCATATTTGATATTTCATACATGTTTTCCTCTATTTTATCCTACCTCTGTTTTTTCTTTTAAGATGGGTAAAAGAAAGGCTGTAAATCTATCAAAGAAA
Source organism: Triturus cristatus (assembly GCF_964204655.1). NCBI lineage: Eukaryota > Metazoa > Chordata > Amphibia > Caudata > Salamandridae > Triturus > Triturus cristatus. The sequence continues at coordinate 611,360,792 of NC_140595.1, forward strand.
AAATCGCCAAGTAATATAGTATATATATAGTATAGTATGGTTATATTACTGGGGCAATGGGAGCAATTGAAAAACAAATCTTAATTGTGGAAGAGTCTTTGAACTCAGGTGGGGAGGGGGTCGTAGTATCACCTGGCCTGGAACAAGGAGTGAATTCTGTTATTACAGTTAAGAATGGGAAGAGGCAACAAAACCAAAATGGGAGAGTACAATTTGTTCCTGATCTTATATCTGTTAGTGAGCCTGAGCTTGATCTAAAACCACCTTCGAAACGCCCCAGAAATCCAGAGGTTAGTCCTAAAGACTGTTGGTTTGGGGCAGAAAGTTCCCGCTCTAAACTCCCAAAACTTAATACATCCACCACCCCCTGTATTGAGCGGACAAAGAGAAAAATGTAAACAAAAGCACCCCCAAAAATGTACCCCTGCAATTTAAGAAAACTGACTTCTGTAGTCAAAGGACTAGACACATTTATAAGAACAGCGAGAGACACCCTAACTACTAGAGTTCATCTAATAGAGGTCACGCTAAATACATGCATGGATACGTTAAAAGTGAATAGTCCAGTATTCAACACAAAACCAAGGGGAAGTATTGAGGGCTACAGATAGCGGGGCGAACACAGCTAGGCTAGCTAGTCAGCTGGCCACATAAGAGACACCCGATTACAGAAAGGTATTGCAAAGATCGCATGCTAAGGAATGGTAAAAATACATATGTAATACGATGTCTTTATGGCATCTTAACTCTATAGACACGATGGGAGAGAATATAATGAAGGATGGAGACTCTTGTCCAACTAGTAATCCACCACCCAATTCAACGGATCCTATACAACCCAGGAGTTTCTCTTATACAGATCAACTGGACTTGCCAACCGCGGCTACCCCCTATGTAGTAATATTAGCGAATGTCCCGACTCTATTAGATCAAGAAAAAGAATCTTGGGATACACTGAGGAACAAAGCCCTGCACTAGGTGGGAACCAAAAAAGGGCTAACACAGGCCCTCTTCTCTGACATTAAAATGGTCAGAAGAGTAAGCTGGATTGGGAGAGACCGTAAAACACTACAGGGCGACTGTGTTGCACTATCATTTAAAACCCCGCATCTGGTAGAAACCATTATTAATAAAGTTGGCACTGCCATGGTCTCCAGGCATAGTGTTAATCTACTACTGATAGGCTATTTCTATCAGCCACCAGTTAATGCAGAGCTAATTAAGATTAGAGGGGATACAAATGAAGGAGGCTGATATAAGGCCTTTATAACATTCCAGTCAGCAACCGCTTTGAAGGTTTGCCAACGCTGGAGGGTGTAGATTGATTCACTGCTAAACATTCTATAAAGTTTGAATACAATGGATACAGACCACTCATGGTTCTCCCCCTAGCTATGAAAGGATGCTGACACAGTTGAAAATTCAGGAAAGGAGCTACTCCAACTATGACACCCTACCACCCTCTAAATGCAAATGGAAACAGAGATATAGGTAACATTAGAGATAATCAGTGCGTTGCACTATTCTGCAATGTTGCTGGCTTATGAGCTAAATCGGTACTGCCAGAATGAATGGATTTTGACGCCAACTTTAGTATTCTCTGCTTTCAAGAAACCTGGGTAGAAGATCCAATACATATCAATGGGTATAAGACTTTTCACACTTAAGCCATACCATCTGTATATGGGAGAACTAAAGCTGGGTTATGTACATACATTTTGAATTATATGAATGCGACCAAGATAAAGCTGTTGGGATTTAAAATGTATTATCTAACTATCACTATTGAAATCGATAAACAATGTTGCTTAGCTGTGATAAATTCTTGGTTACAGATATTTATGTGTTCTGTTGGGCAGTAAACACCCCCTTACTGAGACCCCAGGATATTCCTACCATTGGGATTGCGATTAGCGAAGAGGAATGGGTGAACCACTACTCGAATATGTATAAACGTCCAGTAGAGAAGATAGGAACTGATAGTGCTCCAACAATTACGAGCGCCATCGCCCCCCCACCCCGAGATTGCCAATTAACCTTCAGTTCCCCCTAGAAGAGGTTAATTTAGCCCTTGAAGCTAGTAAAAGAGGAAAAGCTTTTGGCCCCGATGGTATACCAGTAGACCTCTTCAAAGCTAATATTGCCCTGTGGGGCCCACTACTGGCACGAGTTATAACAGCTTGTTGTACCATAGGTTTCATTGATACCAGTTCGTAATCACCTTTGGTCCCGATATAGAAGAAAGTTGACCGGCAGAATCCCACCTGCTACCGACCAATCTCACTACTTGATTCTTTGGTCAAGGTCGCTGGACGCATCGTACTAAATAAACTTCAGGACTGGGCCGAAGCCAGTGATATTTTATCTGAGTTGTAATTTGGCTTTTGACCAGGTCTTGGCACAGTCGAGCAGGGACTTAATCCGAAACTATTAATTGGGAAATACATCCTGGCCAAACAAGGTAGACTGTTTTTGGCATTTGTAGACGTATCCTCGGCCTTTGATTTTGTAGAGCATGATAAATTATGGATTATAATGGCCAATTCAGGTGTAGAGCCACTGCTTTTAGATTTCTTGAGACAATTGTACTCTGGCATCAAAGCAAGGGTTCGATATGGGGTTAAGGGCGAGTGCACTGTTTCATTCAGCATAGAGAGAGGTGTAAGACAGGGATGCGTTTTGGCACCCTTTCTTTTAACATTATATATCAATAGTTTGGGACAGACTCTGTCTGATCTGTGCCGGGATTTACCACAAATTGGACATCACCCAATACCTGCCCTCATCAATGCTGATGATGCAGTGCTGATGGCACGCACTCAGTTGGGGCTACAACATCTATTGATAAGTTTTGATGCTTACATGCAGAACCTGGGGTTGCAAGTAAATAAATCGAAGACTTTCATAATGAAGTGTGGAAAAGGGAGCTCAAAGTGTAGGGACATCCTCATAGATAATAAGAAGATTGTATTTACCAAGGCATTTTCGTACCTGGGAATCAAGAAAGAAAGCAATTGTTTTTGAAAGCTACGGCAGCCTTGGCTAATGTCTCACGGAAGCTTGGCAAAAAACCACCGTAGAACAACTAAATATATATAAGGCTGAGTGCCTATCTACAGATATGTATGGTGCTGGGGTATGGGGCTATTGTGATTGTCAACCCCTACAACTGGTGCAGAATGCCTTTTTAAGATTTGTACTAGCTGTTCCGGGTGTCTGTTCCACCCATGTATGCCACGCAGAGCTGGGGTTGCCCTAATTATTTGATTTAATAAAAATACAGCCAATTCTTTTATAGCATGAGATTTAGTCCTCGGAGAAACCCACCCTTAATAGGGATATTATAAGGGACTGTCTTAGATTACAGCGGGTACTTAGAAATACCTTGGATGAAGTTTATTAAAAACTTTACGAGCGACCTAGGTCACCCGGAATATTTTGAACAGCCGGAATTCCTAGAGCACATCTGCAGAAAAGATCTTTAAAGAGAGTGCATGATGCTATTGGAGTCTCTTAGATTAAACCACAGAACTATTGAAGCTGGGTGTTTGCAATAACCAAATGATCCTGACCACTTATGTTATACAGCCATATTTACAATCCATGGAGGTGATGCAGGACAGATTTGTTTTAACTCGCTTTTGGTTAGGCATTTTCCATCGCCTGACAAGCTTTCCTGTAATTATTGACTGGTCATGTTCGCTTTGTAAATGTCCATGCGATGATGTGTCACAACAGACAACAATTCATGTCCTGCTCTTTTGAAATTTTATGAAAAACAGAGAAAGATTTGGATTTTTCCAATCTTAAGGCTGCTTGGCCTTATGCAATGTTGCCCAGAATTGTTATCCTTTCAGTTGTTAGCCAATGGATACACAATGTGGTCTATGTCACTGTTTTTGAAGAATGTAATTAGATGCAGAAAGACCATCATATTGTGATCTTCTGGTGAGGTAAATGTGACTGTATTTTATGATAACTTTTCTTGGCAACAGTGATTGTGGCTGATGGTTCTTAACTTTTTAAATAAGATTGTCTTATACTTAATTAATTTGTACATGATTTTTAGCTTTGTAATTAGTACCTGTGTTTTATATATTTATTTTGCTTTTATGATTTCCACTGAAGAAATTGAAAAAAGCTTATTTTGAATTGAAGTGCATTAAATAAACCCTTACAAACAATTGTTTTGTGTACCATAATAGGTAGTGAGGAATTCATAAATAAAGTGGTGGACCCAATGAATTAAAGAGTCCTATCGAATTATCCAAGTTTCTTGTTTCTTCTATATTATATATATTTTTCTTTGTCCATATTTGAATTGTTACAGCCCCAGCCAACATGTTTCATTCATTAATGTGAACTTCTTCAGGGCGTTCTAATTTAAGGACCACAATTGTTCATTTGTGAATCCACGGGCAAAGTATTACTCCAAATGAAGCAATGACTCATAGCCTTTTTTCCTTTCTGCCCACAAGTGAACGCTTCAAATTAATGGTTCCAACAATTCATACCATCTACCAAAATCCTCATATTCCAGATTAGTAAATCACATCATGGACACCTCCTCTGCCCACGCACTCCAGCTGACGACGGTGGCAACGATACTCTGGGTCTCGGAGCCCCACTGATCCAGAACAGTAGAGCGTCCCCAGTGGAATGGGACCACTAAAAACGCATTAGCTGAGACTGTAATAACTCATATTTATGAATTTATGTTATTTACGTTGCCAAAGGTGTCTTGAAGGGGCTGGTACAATTAGGGTGTGCTCCACTAATTATTCTAGGGACGGGGATAGGTACAAGCTATTCTACCTGTAACTTTTTGTAGTTGTTTAGGTACTGAGGAATGCAGGGTCACCCCATTGTTTTAGACATCATGCTGCAAAACCGAAATTATTGGCTTTGTGAATGCAAGTTAGTTTTGGCAGGTAAACCACTCCAGTAGTACTGCAAAAGGGGAAACATATATTACAACGCAGCCATTACATCGTAGTGCCTATACAACGCAGTCAGTACGATGCCTGCGACATTACCATGAGTTCCATTACAACGCAAGGCATTACAACGTCCTGCTTTAGGGAATGTGGTGTTGGATTGGTGTTGGATTTTAAGTCCAACACCTTCCTGACTGATACACCGACTGGAGTTGGAATAATAATTTAAACTATTCCACCATCCAGTGCTTCCCTAAAGCAAGTCTTTGTAATAACTTGTGTTGTAATGGAACTCGTAGTACCAACACAGTCGTGGTATGGCCTGCATTGTTAAGCCACACATAGGTTTGGCAGTCGTGGTAACAGAGGCTAATGGGCAAAATTTACAGCAAGCTTCACATTTTCGGCCTCTGAAAAGCGCAAGCATTCTGTGCATCATAGTGCAGTGAAAATTGATATAAGCCTGGCACATGCACCTCTCCTTAGACATCAAAGGTGGGCCCACATGCTTGGTTTATTTCTAGGGAATGCAGGGAAGGACTGGGAGTTTGGTAATACCTGCACCACCATTTTCACCTACACTGCTGTCGCAAGTATTCTGTACACATTTTATGTCATTACCTCCACACTCCTACACCATCATCCACATCACCACGCTTCCCCAAATTACATCCTCCTAAATGCTTCACTGTTGCCTATCTACTATACTACCTACCTTAACTCCACCCCATCTACATTACTGACTCATCATACATGATGGTCCAGTTCTTGAATTGGACCATCATGTACTATTAGGGTTACATATAAATGTTCGAATGTGGTCAACAGATGCATGTTTATACTAAAAGCCAGATTGATTACATTGTATAAAGTGAAACATTGTTACAAACTATTAAATTGAATGGAAATTTCAGTTTAATCTCGTAGACTGGTGTTTCCTGTGAGTTGTGTTACCATAAATGTACATGAGATTCATGTCTTGAATATGATTAAGAATCAAAGATAAAAATATTGAGAGTGCCGAGGTACAATCATTCTATTTAGTTTAGCACGAGGATCTGGCCAGACGATCGTGCACTGACACCTGGGGTATTGGGGTGTTCTGTTACCTCGAGGGGCACCAAGACGCTTTGTTTCCTATAAGGACGCTACCCACATCCAACTTTCTTAAGATTGATGTGCGACTTTCTACACCACCACTACCCCCTGTTCATATAGCTTTTCAATGTATTGCTGTTTGCAGTGACAGGCTTGGATCTGTTGTCCTGTAGTCCCACATAGCTGTTCTTCTTAAGATTTTTAAGTGGGCCATCAAAGAAAGGTACCCTAGGTAAACAAATACAGTGACATGCTAAGAAGCCATGTTTTTTTTAACCACGCCGCTCTGGAGGCCAAGTACTGAAGGTGGGTAGGTCTGAAGAACCAAGTAATGGGATGGTTGCATGATCAGGGTAGCTGAGGTATAATCCGGGCCCAATACATTATAAATGTACAGAGGACCAACATACGTGGTTGGTGCTCCTGCCCCACGTTCGACTGGGTCGCCATAGGCTATGAGCACAATACTTTTCCACAGTATCTGGCCTTTAATGAAACTTTGTCTAGCCAGCGTCAGTCAGTCTATCTCAGGGCGAAACACTTAAAAAACGAGTTGAAATTTTGTGAGACGTAATATAAGGACCTGGACAGGGAAGGGCAAATCGGAGTAAAGAAAGTCTTTTGTTAGTACTACAAGCATTTGCATTGTACTTGGGCGACAACATCCCACAGGGTAGTGTGGCCATGAGAGGAAAAGAAACCATGAGCTCCCTGTTGTAAATTCACCTGAATTCGGTACTGCCTCAGGTAGTGGCTATGTGCACCTGTCCACCAACCTGTGTATGCATGCATGCATGTATGTATGTGACATGAAGCATAAAGTGATCTAGAAATCAAGCGAGTGCTTTACAAGAGAAGTGTAGTATTAGTGGGAAAGGGACAAGCGGTGTGGGTGAGAGAGGGTAGGGAAGGGATGGAGAGGCACATGGGGATGGAAGGTGCCTGTCAAGGGTGAAGAAGTACAGGGAGGGAGCTAGGGGTGGGGGCATGGCTTGTGGGCGTGGGAAGCATGGCTTGGGAGAAGGCTGCTCCTAAGAGGGCGTGGCATTGGTCTGCGTGCTGCGATGACATCATCGAGTCACATGCGGCTTCTGACTCAGGGGAAGGGTTACTGGTGATGTTCTGGTGCACTTTGGACGACCAGGCTCAGATTAAACAATGGCGTCATGTTGCTCAACGAGTGATAAGGCACCTGTGGGCGAAGCTAAGGGCTTGTCAATAAACTCAAAGTTCACTCTTCCTGTCAGAGGTGCAACGTGTAAGGGAGAGTGGAGGACAGAGGTGAGGCACGAGGACACGAAGGCAAGTTCTCCGCCATGTTTATTCCGGGTTACTTCATTTTATTTTGTAAATGTGGGGGTTGTCCCAGGAGCATTCCTTCCTGGTGCGAGCCACACTCGCAGGTGAATGAACGGGAGGCAGCTGTCGATTTTGAACTGTATTTTTATTGGCTATAGCATTCATTCAAAACTTATTATAATAAATCCCTCTCTGTGCCCCTCAATGATCCGATTACCCACCGAGCTACACCCCCAATCAACCATGCACAGTATCAACTTTTACGATGCATGCACTAAAATTAAACACTTAAACAATCGATACGATCCAATTCTTGGCAAGAAAGGTGAGGAGGGAGGCACGAAAGAGAGATAAAGATGTATAATCTTAGACTAATTATCGTAAACCATGGTTAACACCACCCACCGGAGACACATCTCTCAGACTACCCACTTGTTGGAGACCTGCGATCATCTCAGCAGGCGAGGTCAATGAAAACCAGAAACTGACCCAGTGGCAAGGATCGCTTGAGGATCCCTTGTCTTGGAATCAAGGGTGATCTCAGGAGTCAATCCCTAGAATCCCTGCTTAAGAGTCATGAGCATGATGTGTGTCCCTTTTCAAACACTGCCTGAACTTTTGGAAAGAAGTCATCATACTTAGAGAAGCAGGGGTGTTTCTTAAGAATCAGAGGGGTCCCACAACATCTTGTCATTTGTCAGATGCAACAGTGCGAGAGACACTTTAGATGAGTCTGTTCCAAAGAGATGATGGAGAGCCAGGAAGTGCAGCTGAAATTGTGCCAGGAAGAACAGAAATAACTTGGAGTCCCTGTTTATTTCTCAGAAAGGGCCTTGGTGTTCACAGCTGCTGACCCCACTCTTGTGAAAACAGCCAAAAATTCCAAATACATTACTCCTGGTTGTGAGTGTGTCAAATTATGGAGTTGATTGAATGGCGTTAATGGCGTGGCCCTGCTTCGTAAACTTGCCAGCTTATGTAACACTAATGACATCAGAACTACGCAGATTAGAGCACATACAATGGGGATAGAATACAGTGCATGGAGATGCACTCACCATATTTCTTCTGGGGGTGACAGTCTGTCCCTGAGATGATTGACCCTCAGGAACTCGCAGGAAACTCGGGAGGGTAAAATAGGATAACAGCAAGAAGGCGAAACTGTGAAAAAAAGCCAGGTTAGAATTCTGGAAGGGCACCAAAACCCACCAACTCACAATATTGGTAGATACAGAGAAATAGTTCTGAGGCTGCTTTATGCCCCTTCTCCGAAGTTGCCTCCCCAATTGGTCACAAGCTATTATTGTGGAGAACCTCAAACCGCGACTGATGGCAGCCTCCACCTTGGTTTGGGCCTGACGCAGTGATTGTGTGGTTCTGTGATACACCTATCTCTAAGCCATAATGCCCAACTGGACTTCCAGACTCCTCACCCCCGGGACCTGAGACCCAATTGCAATCCCTTTCCAATGCGCTGTGATCCACCGCCTTGCTCCCCTAAGATGAGTCCTGAAAGAACAATTCTTCCAAAAGCACTGGCTAGCATCTACTTGTATGAAACCCTCAACCGTTCTTGAAGTGCAATCTTAGGTCTGAATGGCTGCCAAATTGAAGCCTCTATTCCAAGAATCAATAGCTCCTTCAAGATTTTCTTCTTCACTTGCTTCCTCACAAGTGTATGCCAGCTGTATTTTGAAAAAAACAATGCTCTTCTTTTACCATATTTTATCTTTTTTCTTTGAGGATACAGTTTCTGGACCAACTCTCTGGCCTTTACTCATTTCACCGTACCATTTCCTTTATTGGTCTCCTTGAAGTTCTTTGGTGAATAATGCGTAGACGTTCACAATTTTGGCAAAAGAGATACCTACAACCTCTAAAACCTCTTTCCCAGGAAATCGCTGGATTTTCACCAACAAGAATTGGCATTGACCAAGTACTAGAAAGTCAAGAATGTGGTTGTTCGCATCTCTTCGCTCTTGCTGCATTATCCAACATTTCCATCTAAAGTCCATAGAGGAGATGACACACTGCGGAAACCAGTTCAACACCTTTATGTCTGTCTCCCTGTCTGTTAGGGATGTTTTTAAAGTGTCTCATTAATTTTTATTTATTTATTTAGATTTTTCTTTTGCACGGTCCTGACCCAAAAGGATGATAGAAACCTTTACAAATGAAATATGGCGTGTGGATGTGACACATTCACCATTTTACAGAGGCCCAGAAGCTGCATATAGGGGTTTAACAATCTAGAGGGAGGTTAAGAGTGCAAGGCTAAGGGACTTGTATTGTTTTGAAGATGCAGAAGTCCTTGCATGTAGTCAATAGATGGGATTCCAAGTAGCTGAGATTTGTATGTGGTTGTGTGGGTGGCTGTTTTTCATACTAAGAGAAAGGTAAAGAGGTATTCAGGCCGCAGCCATCACTTTCAAGAGTAGGTGATTTTTCAAGCAGAGTTTAAGAAATGGTTCAAGAGTCATACTTCACAGAATGGCATTCCAGATCTTCAGTGCAAACCCCAAGAAGCATTGGGTTTAAATTCCAAAGGGGGCCTAGAACTTTTTCAGCTCCCACAACTTTGCTCCCTAAAATATCATTTGTGATTTCTATTACTTTTACCTTAAAGTTTTGAGGTGTCCCCCGAAGATCGCTTTGTTTCTCCGTATGGCAGGGTTCAGAGGGCACCTTTTAAATGATTATTTGTGGCAGAATGGAGCTTTTCAATTTGTTGCTTGATTGCGTTTGCATTTAGGAGCATAAGGGGACCTATGAGTTTACTGAAACCAGTCAGATTTCAAAAACTGGAGAATACTGAAGGGAACGAAGATATCTCCAGGATTCACAATAAACTTGATTGTTTTTAAATTTACAGAAATTAAATGCTTTTGAGTCACAAAGATAAATGTTTTTCAAATAAAAATGTGCAAATGGGATCAAAGGGCTTGATCAATATAACCTCTAGGGATTTAGGAATGTAGTGGGGCAATCCTCTAGGCATAGCCCTAAAGGCACGATTAGGGTATTTACATTCAGAGTATGGAGTTTCTGACTTCCCCACCACCCTCCCACCTTCCAAGCTTTATCGGCTGGTGCCTCTTCCCCAGCTCTCTTGGTTCTCGCCCAGACTCAAAGAATCCTACACCCACCATTGAGATTATCCTGTGGTCATGGGCAGTTTGGGGCAGTCCAGGGCAAGTGCCACAAACAGTGGTTCCTCTTTGACATCATTCAGCAGGGGAGACATGTAAGAGCGCGCGCACCCAAGATGGCAAGCGCGCTGTGAGCTCTGTTATTATCTGTTTCTACAACAATATTTTGACTGCGATTTAAGGTGTTTCGGTTGTCCCTGCCGTGCTTTTTCCTTGTTGGAAGCCTGTGCCTGGAGATTCCCAGTCTTTTTCTCCTGTTTCAGTGGCTGCTGCCTGTGTTCCTTTAAATACAGATTCCTGTCAGGTGACTGTGTGGAAAGTCGGCTTGCCTGAGGAGAGTAGGTGGGCTTTCTGATCCATTGCTTCTCCTAAAAGTGCAGCCTTTCACATATTTTGCAGTTCTCAAAGGCCTTTTATTTCTTTACACTGGCAGGCTGCTTGTGACTTTGTTTTCAGGCAATTACATATACTTTGCATCATATCATATTTAAGCTTCAATTTTTACAGTAACTTTTCATAAGTACATATCACTATGTCAAATTAGGAAATGAAAGTTACGTTACATGCTTCTAATAAAAGGGAGCAAACAACTTCCCCACCTCCTACTGAATCTAAAATTATTGAGTCACAGGAAAAGCCAATGATGAAAATTCTAGAAGTTCAAGACATTCAGACTATCACTGTCTCCATTTGCTCTGCTATTAAACATATTCAAGGAGACTTAGCAGGTCTGTCAATGAAAGTCTCGGATAATGAGATTAAAATTTGTGATAATAAAACTGCAATTCGCTCAATTGACTCCTCAAGTTCCACACATTGGGCCTATGAACCAAATGCTTTTGGAGTGGAAAATAGAAATCGCCAGTATAATTTGCGCATTTTTAACTTGCCGAAGTGCATTGAAGGTCAGAACTTCAGAGCCTTCTTGGAAAATCTTTTGCTATTGTTACTGAAATAAAACTTTTCTGAGAAATGTTAAATAGATAAGGCCCATCGCATACCATTACATCATAAACCTAACCAGTCAACACTGTAACAAGGTATTTCCAAAGTGTTGCTTCATCATCACCTCATTATAATATGCAAAGAGGTCCAGGAAATGTCAACATTAATGGTAGAAGGCAATAAGATATATATTCATCAGGACTTTGCGAAAGATACTGTGGCTATACGTAAACAGATTTCTGATCTGTGACCAAGGCCTTGTGATGCAGGCCTTAAGTATGGACTATGTGACCCTTCGGTCATGAGAATATGGAAAAATGATCTCTCTAAGTCTTTTTCACCTGTAGGTCTTTTTGCTTACTTGGATCTTCATGCTCCAGTTGCGATGGAGTCTCAAGGTACTGTACTTAACACATGAGTTTCAGCCATATCGCTTTTATTACCATTTTTTCTTTCCTCAGCAGGTACTATGGCGCTCTATCTCCACTTGGATTGTGCCTTCGCTGTCTCATTGTTTTATTTAATGGTTTCTACCCTTAGGGATAACTCTGTTTTGTTTTGTTTGTCTTGTTTGGTATTATATATGGGCTACTTTCTGTTCTCATCTCCTTCAGTCACCCAACTTCCTTTCTCTTCTTTTATTCTTCTTTCTTTTACTATGGCAAATAATTATACTATAAAATTGTCCCTGTTAAATGATAAAGACCTTTCGTCATCCAGTAAAAAAAAGGAAAATATTAGATTGTCTACATAAATGTAAAGTTTATGTTTTTTTATTTACAAGACACACACATTGATGATAACATTCTTGCCTGAATGAAAAAATCATGTTTTATAATATAGTTTCATCACCTGCACAGGGACGTAAAAATGGTGTGGCTATATGTTTCTCTCGGAAACATGATTCTGATGGTCGGTATGTTTACGTTTAAACTTTAATTGGCAAATGCCCTATTAATTTCTATAATACTTATGCCCCTACACAAGATGATCCTAATTTTTGGAAATCAATTTCTTCAGAAACTTTGCTTATTGGAAATTTACCTCTTATAATTGGTGTTGCACCGTGGACCTTGATTCGGCCCGCAGTGCTGTCTGCTTCTTCCTCGTGGGCCGTGATACAGCCCGCGGCACCTCCCTCTTTTCTTCGGACGCGTCGCGGTGCTGCGCGGCGGCTTGCTGTTGCCGTTTTGGTGTCGCTGGTGCATCCCGCGGCGCCTGCTTGCTTTCTGTGGCGGGCACCCTGCATACCTACGCGGCGGCCCGTTATCTGACAATGTGCATGACAGGAATGCCACAGCTCCGGTTTTGGAACTGCGACTTCCTATTTTCACTTGTTGGGGCACTATATTCTCACCTTCCTTTTGCTGTATATATATTTCTTTCTACCTTTCTTCTTGGGGCCATCTTGTCTTCCCATGATTCCATAGTCTTCTTCCCAGAAGGCCTTGGGAAATATCTACTCTACCAATTTAAGATGGCGACTTTCCTCTTCCGTCCACTATCCTTTACCTTATCCAAGATGGTGGTTACTTCCTTCGTGTTTTGTCACTTCCTGTTCGATCACTTTCCTGTTCCTGTTTTGTCACTTCCTGTTCCTGTTTGGTCACTTTCTATTCATGAGTATTTAAAGGGCTGAATCTTTCATTTCTTTGCGTTGCAAGACTCTTTGCTCCTGCTGGTGTGTCCTTGCTCCTGTTGGTATCCCATGCTCCTGCCTGGTGTATCTGTGATTCCTGCTGGTGTTCCAGGTTCCTCATTGTAGTCTTCTATTCTGGTTTGCATTCCTTGCCTTCTATTTTTTCCTTACTGTTAGCTTCTTTCCTTCCTTTTCATTCCTGGAGTCCCACTTCTATCAGAGTTTTTTCTCTACAGGTTTTTTCCTCTTGGGACTTCTTTTGGAAGGCGCGGTCTACTTGGTCCTTTTTCCTTATCGGCAGCACCATGGCTACCAGAAGGGGTCGCCCTTACCCCGGAAAGACCAAAACCCTCAAGAACCGACGTCGAGGATCTCTCCAACACGCCAGAACCGGTAAGAACACTACAAGTCGTGGCAATTGGAGGAGACTTTAATATGATTTTTGATCCACTTTTAGTTACAATTTCGACTTCTTACATTACTCATTGGGATGCTTTTAAGGCTTATATCAGAGGGGTGACTATCTCTGTTATGTCATATTTCAACTTAATATTTTGGAACAACATATTTCCAAAACTGAAAAGATGTTTTTGTCATCTTCAGACATTCAAGTAAAAACACATATACGAAACTTGTGCTATGAATATAATACTTTGCTTAGTTAAAGAGCAGGTCTTTTTATTTGCAAGCAAAAAATTTACTTTCAGTTTACAGCAAACAAATCTGGCTGTACATTTGCTAATTACTTACGAATCAAGAAGGATACAAATCAGATACATTCTATACGTAATTCAAATGGTCATCTATGTCTCTCTGTCACGGAGATTGCTACTCAGTTTGAGAACTTTTTTTCACACCGTTATAATAAACCTCCAAATATTGCTGATTCCACGTTGAATAACTTTGTACTCAATTGCAACTTACCACCCTTATCACCCTCTGATAGAATTATTGTTGATGCTCCTTTTACCATAGGGGAGGTCTCCAATGCTATTAGATCTCCTAATGCCACAAAAGCACCAAATCCTGAATAATTCCAACAGAATTTTATAAAGCCTTAACAAATCAACTCTCCCCTCTCCTACTCTCACTGTTTCAGGAATTTGTGCATAAAGCTTCAGTGGAAGGTTCGTTTAATGAATCAACAATTATTGTTCTTCCTAAACCAAAGATTCCTCATTACTTCCTAATCATCGGCCCATTTCACTCATCAATCAGGATTGTAAAATGTATACTAAAATTTTAGCAACTACACTTTGTTGAATCATAGACCACATTATTCACCTTGATCAGACTGGATCCTGAAAGGTAGACTATCTTCACACAGCACTGGATTACTATGTCATATGTTATCTTTCCTTAAAAAATGTAAATGCTGTGTTGGTTTATTAGCATTATGTGCTGAAAAAGCCTTTTGATAAGGTTAATTGGAAATTTTAATTTAGAACTATGCAAAGATTTTGTTTTGGTGATAGATTTATTTCAATGGTTCAGCATTGTTTTGCTCACCCATAGCCACTATTTCTGTTAATGCATTACTTCTTCCCCTTTTTGTTTGTTTAGGGGTACAAGACAAGGATGCCCTTTGTCTCCTTTACTTTTTATATTGGCCATTGAACCCATTTTAACTATTATTTCTTGTTTTAGAGAAATAATTGGTATCACAATCAATAATATAGTTTCAACGTATGCTGATGATGTCTTATTATATGTTATGAACCCTATGCATACCATTCCTGTGACTTTTTTTTTTTTTTTTTTTTTTTAAACCGTTTATTGCAATCTCAAATATATACAAGTATGGGCCTACAACCTTCCGGCCGGCCGCTAAAGTGACAAAAGCACATGACATACATACGATAAGGCACTTGGCTTTGCATAGACGATAAAGCAGGAGGTATCAACAACGTGGGCCACATAACTCTGAACCCACAATACGGTTTCGTTTTCTACAACACAACAACATAAAACCACACCCGCAAGGCAACCCACGATCAAAAATGACGACATGTGCTCCTCAAGTGGGGAACCCCAACCATCTAAAGAAATCCAGAGGGGGGGAGGGAAACTGATCCAGGACTGGGAGAACAATGTGCCCAGGGCTGAGGGAGGGGGTCAACTATGGGGATGGAGCTGGTGAAGCGGGAGGCAACAACGGCGGCTCGCAAATACCCCCGCGGTAAGCGTTCCAGGGGCCCCATATCTTCACCCATGCCCCAGGCTTACCCCGCGCCACATATACCACCTTTTCTCGGAACATGCACCAATCCATATGTTCTTTCCAAGCCGACACCGCCGGGGGTCTCTGAGATCCCCACAGCTGAGCAATGTCACGTTTAGCTATCATATATCCCAGAGTCACCCATCGCGTCTGCGGAACCGAGTAATCAGTCGGTTCCCACACATTCAGCAGGCATCTCCTCGCTTCAGGCAACAGCGCGACATGTGTAACCGCTCGCAGGACCTCATGCACACCACGCCAGAATCGCTCCACCCTCGGACATTCCCACAGAATGTGTAAAAAAGTCGCCAAAGCACCACACCCACGCTTACACAATCCATCCTCAGCATAGCCCATACGCTGAAGCCTTGGCCCCGTCATATACACCCGGTGGAGTATCTTAAGCTGGACGAAGCGAAGGCGAGCCGGGATGGCCACCTCCTTCGGAGAGGCCACCGCGGAAATCCAGTCCTCGTCGTCCAACTCCAGCCCATCGGCAACCCAAGCCTCGCGGAGGCCAGTCAGTAAGCCCGAGCGGTCATTTATCAATTTCTTATAAATGAGGGAGATCGTGCTGTCCGGAACGTGGCCATCTAGCACTCTATCCTCCAGGGGGGAGGACTCCGGGATGGAGGCCACGTCTGGGAAGACGGAACCCAGTGCGTGACGGACCTGCAGGTAGCGAAAGTATTCACTGCCCCGCAGCTGAAACTCCGCCTGCAGCGTCTCGAATGTCTTGAATCCTCCCCTCGTCCAGAGATCTCCCACTGTACTGATGCCTATCATGTCCCACCTCTCGAAGCCCTTCGAGGTCCACAAAGAGCCAAGCCTCTCCGACGCATACAACGGTGACGCCCGGGTCAAACGGTCCTTCCATCCCATAGCTGCATTAGCCGCGTGCCACACTCGCACCATGACACGCGTGGGTCCCGTCAAGCGGGAATCGGGCACGCTAGTGTAGAGCGCTCGATTGTAGTCGCCACCGGGCAGGAGCATTTTGTCCATTTCAAATGCCGGGTTTAGGGCGGGCCCATAGAGGCCGTGATTAATTGCAGCTAACTGGGAGGCCCAGTAATACCACTTAATATCCGGGAGGGCAATCCCTCCGTCGTACCACGGGAGCGTCAATTTTGCCAGGGCTATACGCGGCCTCCCGTCCCAAAACAGACGGCGCTGTAAGCTTTCCACCTCACGGAAGTAGCGCGCCGGGACCAAGTCCATAGTGTTCTGGAGAGCGTACAAAAAGCGCGGCAATGACATCATCTTGAACAATGCCGCCCGGCCGAGCGGCGAAAGCGGCAAGCGCCGCCAGCGCGCGACGTCCTCCTTCAAGCGCTGGAGGGGGGGAAGCAAGTTTCGCTCGTAGCGGGCCACCGGGTCCAGCGTGATATAGACCCCCAGGTATCGAAATCCCTGCGAGGCAATCTGGATCGGACAGCCCCGAGGGAGGACAGGAGCCTCCCCGGAAAGCACATAGACACAGGATTTAGCCCAGTTGATGACAAGGCCTGAATTACGGCCAAAGGAGCGCAGAACATCGACCAGGACAATCAGTGATTTGCGCGGGGAGGCTAGGTACAAAAGGATATCGTCAGCGTAGAGGGACACGCGGTCCTCATACTCGGGGGTCCAACGGAGACCTCGGATAGAAGGGTGCCACCGCAGCCACTCCGCCAGGGGTTCCAGGGCCAATGCAAAAAGGAGCGGCGACAGGGGACAACCCTGTCGCGTGCCCCGTCCCAGCACGAATGGGGCCGAGACTCGACCATTCACCACCACCTGTGCCAATGGGTCCGAGTACAACATTTTGACCCAACTGATGAATCCCGGGCCAAATCCAAATTTCGCCAACATCGCCCAGATGTAGGGCCACTCGAGCGTGTCGAACGCCATGGTGGCGTCCAGGGACGCCAAGATGGCCGGCTCCCGCACGAACGGAACACGCGCGAGCACCCCGTGCAAGCGCCGCAGATTAAGGGCCGTATTGCGATGGGGAATGAAGCCGGACTGGTCTTGGTGGACCAAATCGCCCACCACGCCGACCAGCCGGTTAGCGAGCACCTTGGCGAGGATTTTAGGCTCCGCGTTTAAGAGCGAGATAGGCCGGTAGGATGTAACCCGGTCCCGCGGTCTGCCCTCCTTGTGGATAACCACGATGGTAGCCAGACGCTGGTCCGGCGGGAGGGAGCCCCGCGAGTGAGCCGCAAGGAACATAGCGCGGAGGTGGGGTGCCAGTATGTCCGGTCGCAATTTATACAGCTCGATAGGAATGCCGTTCGGGCCCATGGCCTTGCCAGAAGCGACCGAGCGGATGGCGAGGGCAATTTCGTCCGAGGTGGGGGCGGCATCCATCAATTCCCTGTCCTCCATTGAGAGGGAGGGCAGCGCGATGTCACGCAGCAGGGCATGGGAATCCTCCTCCGGGCAGGGAGAAACCGGGGAATATACCTCGCGGAAATAATCCGCGAAGCAAGAGACAATGCCTTCCGGCTCAGTGACACGTACACCATCCATTCTTTCAATCAGCGGGACCACACGACTAGCTCTCTCCTTCTTATCCAACCACGCAATCAACTTACCAGCCTTATCACCCACATCATACAATCGCCCCTGTTGCTCTCTGCTGAGGCCCCTGGCCGCCTCCGTGACGAGGGACCTATAGGCCGCCTGCTTAAGGTGTAGAACGTGCAGCGCAGCGTCAGTCACTCCACTCCCCAGACCACCCTCCAGTTCAGTGATTTCGGCCTCCACCCGGGTCACCTCCTCCTGTGCGCGCCTCCGGGCATGGGAAATAAGGGAGAGGGCCTCCCCTCTAAGCACAGTCTTGAAAGCCTCCCACAGGGAAATGGCAGACGGGACAGACCCCACATTCTCCTCAAAATACCGTTGCAAGGATTTAATCAAGTCAGCACGAATAGTGGGGTCGCGCAGGTACCAGGCATTGATTGGAGCTACCCTGCCCTCCCCCCTCGGGAAGACATCAAAGTGCAACAGGAGTGGGGAATGATCTGAAATACCCCGCGCCAGGTGGCGCACCTCCCCCACTCTCCCGGCATAGGCCGCAGGAACAAGGACATAATCAAGCCGCGAAAGGCTACCATGGGCCCCCGAATGGAAGGTGTACTGCAGCTGAGTGGGATGCTTTAGACGCCAACAGTCCACCAATCCCAGCGTGTCCAAAAGGCCAGACAGCCACGCTTGTGCCCGGGGGAGGTCCCTAGGGGGATAGCGATCCAGAGTCCCAGAAGCCACCGCATTGAAGTCCCCCCCAACCACCAGAAGCCCCCCCGGAAGGTCAAGCAGGAGGCGTCCCAGGTCCGCAAAGGTGGTGGACTGCAACCCCGGTGGGACGTACACTGAGACAAAGACGACTACCTTGCCCTCCATTCTCCCCACCAAGACAGTGTAGCGTCCCCTCTCATCATGGCGCACCTCGTCTATTTCTAGCGGGAGCGAGGTCTTGACCATAATGCCCACCCCTCGCGAGCCCGATGTGAAGCCCGAGTGGGCCACCAAACGATAACCACGTCGATTCATGGCACAATAGGAGTTACCAATGAGGTGTGTCTCCTGCAAAAAGACCACATCAGGCGAAATCCGTTTCAGATATTGCAGGACCACACCCCGCTTATTCCTATCACCCAGTCCGTTAACGTTCCAGGACAACAAAGTCAGGTCCCTACCCCCCATCACATACAGAAGCCATCATTTGTCCCCCCGCATTCCTGTGACTTTTGATATTATAGATGGTTATGCCTCAGTGTCTGAAAACACTTTAAATATTCATAAAACTGAATTATTTCCTTTAAATATGTTTTATATTGCTGATATGTAACATGGCAAAGGCATTCTTTGGAATAATAGAGCTCTTGAATATCTTGGTATTTATTTTTTAAATACTAGAAAAAATACAGTTGATTTCAATTGCAATAATCTATTAACTAAGATTATAGACAAATTAGATGAATGGACTTTGCTCAATTTATCATGATGGTGGAAACTGGAGCAATTAAAATGGTAATAGCCCCATACGTATTATATCTATTATCAATGTTACCTGTTACATTTTCTTCTACTTTTTTGCCAATATTAATAAAAACCCTTACTATATTTATTTGAAATAATAAGACTCCACGTATCAAATACGGGTATTTAAAAACTGCTAAACCAGAAGGCCGAAAAGGTGTTCCGGATTTCAAGAAATACCTCGCCTCCTTTTGACTGTGCAACGTGTTTCATGGTTTTTTTAAATTTGTATTCCCAAATTACATCCCCTTGGCTTTTATTTAAAAGAAATACTGTAGCACCATTCAATTTACCGGCCATTCTTATTATAGACCTTAAAAAAGCAAAGTGTTCTTCTTCATCCTTAATGCTACTAAAAACGTCTGGATAGAATATTTAATAACAAACCTATAATTTCTAAGAAGATATCTTTATTGAATAATTCTCTGATTAAACTAAGTACCCCTGTCTCTTGTTGAAAAAATCGAGTCATGTTTTATATATCGGGTATTTGCCTTAGTAATATGTTCGGTCATTTTTTGAGTTACAGTCTAAATATCAGGTCCATTTATTTGAATCCCATTGATATATTATAATGTGTAATACGATTCTCGATTCTTACAATGGTTCAATACCAGATTCTCAGTGTTCAGGCATGGAATTATTCTTTGATATACATAGACTCACTGGTCATATTGCTTTTACTTTTGCAAACTCCATCAATTTGTCAAAGATCAAAGATCAATGATCAAAGATCAATGCTTTCTGGAATCCCATCTTAATCATCCCATCACATAAAATTATTATCAGCAAATCTTCCCTCATTTCATTTCCACACTAGTATATGGCTACCAAATTATTTGATTTACTCAGTTCTGCTATCACATCTATTACTATGAATTGGAAAAGTGTGATTAATATATCTTCAACTGCCTGGTGGCGCTGGATATTATAAATGAGAACTGTAATTGACTTATTCAATATGAAGCCGCTTTATATCACATCATCAATTTGGAAGACTTTAGATATTTTTCTTACTAATAGCTAGTTTCATATAATTCTTTCATTTGTGTTAGACAGTAATCTATAAGTAGCCCTTTTTTATTTATAGTTTTTTATGTTCTATGGGTTATACAATAAGATAATTTTGTTTAGCACTTCCTTCAGTCTTATTCATATTTACACTACTGTGTATGACTTTTTTTATGTGATTTTCGGTATGTCTTTGTGTGCATATATTATAAAACGTAATCAGATATTTTGAACTAAAAAACTAAAGAAATAATTCGTAGGTCATCACATGCAATCTGGAGACGGATGTTCAGTGCTCTAGGGCAACAGCGGTCACCATCTATGGAGGACGGGAGCAGTCACTCACCAGGGTAGCTCTTTGGACAGGTAGTAAGCCTACCTGGGCCCCTGATCTGAAGAGGACCAGATGCAGGGTAGGCCACATCTGAATACAGCTATTGACTTAGAAAGGATTCAGAAGTCTGATTGATTACCCCCTGGACTCAAGTGGTACCCTTAAGCCTGAAAATAGTTACTTGACATAAACCTTAAGATCACAGTTATTAACAGCACATGCAATTGCAAAAGGTTAAGGCCCTCCCTTGGTAGTCGGTAAGTAAGCATTCCATGCTTTGCGCACTTGTGTATAAGCTTGCAAGTCACAAGAAGGAAGGAAGCTGCTTTACTGCCCTCCACCCTTTGAGTCTGCCATCCACCCTTTGAGCCGTATCAGTGTGTCCATTGCGATTCACAATGACAATTGCAATGATCATTGTACATTGTGAATTGGTTCTTTGTATTTCTAAAGACAGTATTCGTGAATCTGGCTTGACTCCAGCCTTGTCTGCCTGTGATGTGACCTCTACTAAGGCATCACAGGGCGAGCAGAAGCCAGCTCGACTGCTGCGGCTAAACACAGACGTTTCCTCCCAGCTAGCACCAGATGATGCCTTACAGCAGGAAGCGGAACTCAGTGTTCCCGCCAAATCTGTACAAATGTAACTGAATCTTGCTGCTCAGAAGTCGTCCTTGTACCCAGCTGCTAGAGACACAATTATACAACATCCCAGCGGACTGGGTGCAGTGAGTTGCTCATGCAAGGGATGCAGTGGGGCGGATGGAAATCTTGCTTCCATCGCCTCTCCAGTGGCACTATGGGAACGACAACAAGATTCCTTTTCCACGATCCCTCAATATTAAAATACTACATGTATCTTCGTTCAGGGCCCTATGGATCAAGTGCAGGTTATAGACAGCGTCAAGATGCTTGGGGTCCTCGGTACAAAGGATTTTTGTGGTACCTTAACTACAGATTTTTACAAGAAAAGGGGTCCCGGAAGTGATAAATTCGGACTGATAAACAGAGACAGGGAATATTTGAAAGTATACAGTGTAAATGGCAAGGGTGTGCCAACCTCTATCAGTTCCTGGGGTATTTACCTCTCATACCACTGTCATTGGTACTACATGGACACCAAGGAATTCATTGTTTGATATCCAGCTCTTCCCCCGGCCCTTGACCATTCAGGGAACTGATGCGAAAGCACTGGTTTTCACTAGCCATGTTCTGCCAGTTTGCAAGCTGCCCTACAAGACCTTCCTAGGATTGGTGCAAATTATCTAAGACTTTAAGTGCTTTCTGATTCCTGTCTGATTACCATGGAGGACCCCGAGGGAACCCTTTCCCTTCTCAATGTTTGAAAAAAATACCAACTGCAATGAGGGGAACACCCATTGACTGCCAAACTGTTTTCCCATAAGATTTTTTTAGAAGACAACCTTTCCACAATGTTGCTCTCAAGTTCCACAGGTCCACATGTGAGTAGCTCAGGTGAGAAGCAACGTACTGAAGAGCTACTCACATGTAGACCTTCAGACCGCTGTGCAGGTGATAGGGAGCACCTGGAGAGTGCTGGTCTGTGCCACACAGGGGGCAGCTGAGTAGGACATTTGGTGAAACAAGAGTCAACGACGCGAGTATGGCCTGCCCAGACGAGAGAATGCAGGAGAGGACGGACTAGCACAGCAAGTTACAGCATGCTGTCTCCACAATATTGTTTTGTTAGGCATGTCAAAGCGAATCCCCTTACTGTGTTTCCTTAACTCCTTCTGTGGTCTGTAATTTGTTGTTCACGTCCCTCTGTGAATTAATCTCCCCCTCGTTTTTATTTATGATTGAGCCCTGAAGAAGCAGTGTTCTTACCACGAAACACGTGTTGGATGCCCAGTTGCATTTTTTATATGCTCCATGAACTTCACCAATTATATTTACTAAAAAGTCCTGTATGGATTTGTAATTTTGTATACTGTGTTTGATGTTAATCACTCAATGCACATCATCCTAATGCATTGTGTACACTAAAGCTATATGTTTAAAGAATAGAGAAAAATAAATATATTTTAGACATTTTGGATTGAATCGTTGATCAGATATCACAAATTGCTCCCCACACTTTATTACTAGTGTTTATACGTTTTAAGCCAAATGGGAAACTGGCTTAGTGGGTGGAGTGCGCAGGGCCAGAAGTTCTGTTATCTCCTAAATTGTTGTTTTATGTGTATAAGCGTGGACTCCACACAAGACTGAACTCATTGAGCCCAACTCTGACAGTACACATTGTTCATGTGTGTTTGTCTACTCTAACCTTTCCTCTCTTTTGTGTAGGTAATAAAGAGTGTGTTGGTTATATTCCTTCATTCATATCATATGTTGGTATGGTTCAAAACGCGCAGAGTCATAAGTAACTATTCTGGAAGTCATTATGCTGGATAATGGTAGATTAAAATTTCCGAGGAAGGTGAAAGACCAAAGAGATGCGAAAATAAGAGAGAAGGATAGTTTAGGAGAGTGAATGGGGGAGGCACACAAAGATAAACTAATTGTAATGCAGCCTCAATTGAAGAGAATCAATACATGGAAGGGAAGTGACAAATAGTATTCATTGGGTTTAAATGAAAAGGGCAAAGGACTCACGGTAAAGAGATAATAAAGAGAAATCCCATAAGGTAAACAAAAGACGAAACAGAACTCTCATGGGAAATAAAGAACAAACTGAGACAGAATCCAAGAAAGAGGGGGGGGGGGTAAAATAACCAAGGAAGAAGGAACACAAAGAAACGTGATGCCATGGCAGGAGCAGTTGACAAAACAAAGTGATAGCAAAATAGTAGAAATACTGCAAGGACGTCACTCGTAAAGGACGTTCGGTGTCGCAAGTTCAGTTTCTGTCGAGTGACCCAGGCAAACCTTGAAGTAGAAAGAAGCAGGAAAATAGTTAGCGATAAGACAACCCAAAGCATGTTAACGTACAATTCTCCTTAGAATCTTTGAGAACCAACTTCGAAAGGTGGACCCCAGGTTATTTCATTTATGGGGAGAGGATGTAGCCTTACGGCTAGAGCTGCCAACTCAGCATCCTGTGATTCTGTGCAAATCACTTAATCTCCCAGCGCCTACCAAACAAGCATTGACATAGCCAATAGGTCTCGCTTTTGGGACCGTATAAGTATTTCGTTATGCAGCACAATATCCTTGGTGCAACAACATCAACGTTGCATGGCTAAACACTTGTAAGGTCCCCAAGGAGAGACCTATTGGCTATGCCAATGCTTGTTTTTTATGGTGTTCAATTAGTTCTCAGGCTGATAGACAGAATCGAGTCTCACGTGTAGGAGTTCGGCAAAGTTATTTTCCTTTTAACAGCAGAATGCGCAGGTTATGATGTATATTTTAGGAATTAGGGGGAGATCAACGCAGGCTCCTTCATGGCAACAAAGTGCCACATGCAGCCAAGCCTGCAGCAATGAAGGAACAGACTCCCTTTGTCTAAATAAATCTCAAGTCCACGGGAGCGTGTGGCTTTTACACATCTGCGAAGCGCTTCAATGTCTCAAAATAGGGCCCCACACTCACCCCGCCAGAATGGAAAGAAGAGTGCATACGAAAAAGGAAGGGATTCGCGTGCCGCCTCTCCCAGACAAAAGACCCCCATCTACACGAGCCGCAGGATCTGGAAAGCCGTCCGACTACCAAACAAAGTGGAAGTGGGAAGTCACAGACTGCTTCTCCAATAACATCGACCGTTGAGGTAAAAGCAACCTTTCTCCTCCCATCCTCGAGTCACCGTGGTCACCATTCCAGCAGCGCATCAGCATGCATGACAGCTAACCTACCTTTTCTCCTAGTTCACTAATAGTAAGAAAGGTACAGGAATGATTCTCAGTTCACGTTCAAGATGAACTCGTCTCTCAAACATACAAATACCTCTCGCGGCCAGAGATATAATCTAATGTCACTTGCTGAAGCGATCGTTTTTGCCTAAAACAAAGCGTAAACCCTTTCTTCAACAAGCAGTTGTTGGTGTTGCCTTGCCTTCAGGTGCAGTTCTTCCAATGTGTCTACTCCTGCAGAGTGTGGCTCCTGCCACTCTTACTCGCAAATGTGATGGCAGCCTTATTGTTATAGGATAGTGATGTGAACCAAATGCAACCAATGCCTGCCCATCCATAGGAAAGATACTGAAAACGCCATTTCACAATCACTACTTAGTTGCCAAACTTTAAAGCCTGCATCAGTCCCGCAGCTTTAAAGAAGTTTAATAAACCACAAAGAAATCATGCATTTTTTGTTATTGTCACCTCTGCCCTTTATAAACAGCGAGATCAATTCGATGTATAGTTTGTGCCCTCCCTCCATGAATACTTTGTGCAACCCCACTCCACTGTGAGGCGACCCTGTAGAAGCAGAGCCCAGAATTTGTGAGTCATAGGACAAAACCTGTTGCAAGCATCATGACTGCGAGTGTGGGCAGATCAATGCAGGGTCACATGGTGAGACTTACCTTGATCTTTGCTTGCCAGGAGGGTCTCTTCATTCACAAGACGCCCTGTGTCTTTTCTACTGATGCCTCCTGCACCCAGGTCCCTGCAGCGGACCATGCGCCACTAAGCTCGCAAACCGGCCTGTCACTGCTATGGTGCAGCTGCTTCCTAGTAAGCAATCCCATGTGCCGCCCCTTCCTGATGTGAGGAAATAACCAACCATTTAAAGGATTGAAATATTCTGGGAACAATGCGTGCTCGGGAGGCTGCACACAGGCTGTGCGCAAGTGGGAGAAGAGGGGCTGTGGGAGGTAGAAGGGGATACAAAGGAATCGGATAGCAGGAGCAGGCAGCAAACGTTTGGGGAGGAAAGAAAAGAAACAAAAAAAGAAATAACTAAATAGAAAAATACATTTTGCCGGCTAACAAATGCTTTGTTTCCTATGTCGCGCTGATATCAGGTAGAGCCTCTATGTTGACCGTAGAAAGTGCGAGGAGCAGGGGGCAGGAAATAATAAAAACAGGCGCGCCATTAAAGAAAACAAACGCGCGCGCGACTCGCGCTAAAGAAGGAGGCAGCAGGGGGAGGGAAGACAGGAGGGGGCCTGCGCCTGTTTCTCTTCCGGGAACGAGCATAGGCACCATATGTTTGCAAGTTAATTACAAACATACGGTGTCAAAGCACGCTTCCGCAAGGGAATCGCCAGACGTGCACGCGTTGCCATTAAAAGCAATGCAACGCATGCACGTTTTTGGCTGAAAAGGCGCATCGATGGCTAAAGGTCTTTCTCCTATGCAACGCATGTGCACTGCGTAGGCGAGACCTAAAAATGAATGTGTCCGTCTGTAACATAACTGGTGCTCATGTAAAGCGCTCCAATACCTTCGGGTCGAGTTCATGCTATATTAATCTGCAAAAAAAATTGTGATGTGACAACTGCAGCTTCAAACGAGGAAAGAAAGACGCCCATTGTAAAGGATAAATTCGATAAGATGTACATGTAATGAAATCCCAAAGAGCAGGTGGCTTTGTGACGTTAGTGGCATAAAGAGTCAGGAGGCAAAGCAGCGAGATTGGCTCAGAATAGGAAGTGCTGACCCTCCGAACACACCCTAAGTGGGAAGGTTTTGCCCAGACGCAGGTCCTGTGCTCACTGCGCCACTGGATTCAAGCTAGCCTGGCTGAGGGGTGATGCCCCAAAACCTGTCCCGGGACGCTTGTTTCCTGTCCAGGGTGGACCTGGCCTGGCAGTTCAGGCTGGACTGTTCCCATGAGGCACAGACTCTGATTTGCATATGGCTGGATCCAAACTGGGGTGGCGAAGTGAGCTAAAGAAGGGTCCCCATCCCCCACAGCTGATAGTTAATTTACAGAAGAGGGAGTAGCAAAACACTTTTTCACTAGGCAATTTCCATAGGGAAAATTAGACAACGATACAGACAAAATGACTGAACAGAATTACAGCAAATTTAGCAGAAAGGTAGATCTTTACTCAGAAAGTTTGCTTTTTTCCATTTGGTGTAATTCTCTTCCGCTATTTTAGAGAAACTAAGGTTCAAAATGTATAGATATCTGTTGCTGTGGAACTCCTGAAGGAAAAAACATCAAAGCGAGATTTCTGATTGGTCGGTCCCACAGGACACCTACAGGACAGCGCAATGTGTTTGGCGGCTGCAACATGAAGAAAAATGTTGTGGCTGCCATTCTAGGACTCTGGGACTTGGTTCCTGAGTCCGTCCTGTAAAGAGATTTAATTAACAGCTTATAGAAGGGGGCAGAGTAAGGATACCCTGACACCCTAACCCCTGTTTGGGGGTCCAAGAGGAACCCCTATCAGGGACAAAACAAAAAAAAAAATTGCCGGCTCATTATGGTCCCCCAGGAGTCCTGCTGGAGCCAGCGTGGCCCCCTGTGTGGTCCTGTGGGACTCTCGCAGAAGTCTGCAGGAGTCCCGCAGGATCACAAAATTATATTTTTTTTAAAGAAAATGAGTGTTGGTGGTCAAAGGCTGTGCTTGGCATGGGATGAAGGGTTGGTTGCCCGTATGGGATTGGCTGCTGGGCCTAGCCAGGGGAAAGTGCTATTAAATGGTAAGCCCCTACTATGCACAGTCAGCGCTGAGTGCGCAAACTGTGCATAGTGCCCCTTCCTTCCAGAGATCCAAGACCCATTAAGTGGACAAGCTCCTGCTACACACACACAGTCAGTGCTGAGTATGCAGACTGTGTGTAGAGCCCACCCCCTCCAGAGATAGAAGCACATTAGGTGGGCAAGCCCCTACTAAGCATAGTCTGTGTGCAGTGCAAAGACTGTGGATAGAGCCCACTCTCTCCAGACATGTAAGACTTATTAGGTGGGCACAGTCAGCACCGTACAGACTGTGCTTAGAACCCACTGTCTTCAGAGACACAAACCCAATTAGGTGGGAAAGCCCCTACTATGCACAGTCAGCGCCCAGTGCACAGACTGTGGTGAACAGAGCTAACGTACATAGACTGTGGTTCATAGAGCTAACGTGCATAGACTGTGGTGCATAGAGCTAACTCCCTCCAGAGATCTTAGACCCATTAGGTAGGCAAGTCCCCACTATGCACAGGCTGTGCATAGAGCCCACTATCTTCAGGCACCCAAGCCTTCTAAGATGTGCAAGCCCCTACTATGCACAGACTGCACACATTCCACAGTCTGTGCATAGAGCCCACTCCCCCAGGAACCTTAGCCCTCTTAGGTGGGCAAGCCCCTACTACGTTCCGCGTGTGCTCTCTGCGCTACATTATAGATAGAGGTGTAATAAGTTGTTACTTTATTTATTTTATAAAGCATTGAAATTCACTGAAAAAAACAAAGGTTAAAGTGACGTTGTATTTATTTTTGGGCCATTTATCCGTATTTATCCATATTTATTATATGGTTTCTATATAAATGGTGATGTAAAAACTGTACATGCCCATATTTATTTAACTGATAGAGCCACACTCATTTTTTGATGTCTGTCGTGATTTAGCTATTTAAGCTGTCAAATATTATGTAACAATACATCCACTAAATATTAGCATTATAACACAAATGTATGTTGACATATGCCATTAATTAAATAAATTCCATCCTGTTTTTAGGTCTCGCCTAGCGATTGCGTTTACGCAATCGCTATGCGAGACTCTAGTAAGAGGGGCATTTCAAAGTGCTCCCAAAAGTGGATTGCATGGCGAGCACGCGCACAATCACGTGCATCGTGCCGCCATGCAATCCGTTTGGGGAAGCGCTTCAGCCCACTGGCGCCATCGGCATCATACTTCAAAGGGTCCGCTCCCCCGCCTGGAATGCGCTCCCCTCCAAGCGCGCGCGCCACGCTCCGCCGCGTCACAAATTTGCTTTCACTTTCGCGTGGCGGGCGCTCGCTCGCGTCCGGACCACTTGATTTTCATTGATTTTCAGTAATTGTGCCTTCAAGTGTTTGCTTTTTGCCTGTGATCGTTCGTTGTTTGTTTGTCTTGCCTTTATTGTCCTTTTGTCTGTCTCTTTTTCCCATGATTGTACCACTTTTTTTGCCTCTCTTTCCTGTGATTTTGCCTTTATTGTGCCGTTGCCATTCTCTTTTGTTCATGATTGCGCAATTATAGTGCCTTTGCCTGTTTCTTCTTCCTCGTGTTTGTACCACTTGTTATTTGCGATTATTCTGACTTTGTCTTTCACTTTCTCCCATGATTGTGCCATTTGTTCTTTGGTTGTGCCTTTTTTTCTCATGGTATTTCTCACCTAGCCTTGGCTCACTGCCTCCTCGAGTGATCCCTTTCCCTCCCTCTCTCCCACCCTTACTGCTCTTACCCATTCCTCGTGCCTCCTGCTTCTTTCCACTCTCCTTCCTCCCATGTCCCCCTGATCCCGAATCACCTCTACCAGGAGGGACTCCTACCCCTCCCTAATCACTAAATGGCGGTCGCAGCTCGGAACATGCATTAAGCTGGCGGAAGCCCTAGGCTCCTTGCTCAGGACTTACCTCTGAGTAGTCCTCTAACCAGTCAATGCCCTTTCAAACCCGGCCCCAGCGCCTCAAGGCTCTTGCCTCGATCATTCCTCTCTCTCTTCTATGACCTTTTTGCCTTTTTTTCTCTTCTGTGCCACTATTTTTCTCTCTGAATAATGATTGAGCCATTGTTTTTCCATGATTGTGCCTTCCTCTGTTTGCTTTTTGTCCGTGATTGTGCCTTATCCGTTTGTTTTCTCATTATTTTGCCACGTATTTTTGCCATTAATGTGCCTTTGTCCATCTCTTTTTCCCATGATTGTGCCATTCGTTCTCCCCGTGATTGTGCTTTTGTTTCTTTTTGCCAGTAATTTTTCTCGCAATGCCCCTTTCGTGATACCATTCCTGCCCTCTCTGCCGCCCGCCCTCCTCCCCACAACTCCTTACCTGTTCCATGCACCTCCCACTCCATCTCATTCTCCCACAAACTTCCCAGCCTGCCCACCGCCCCTTGCGCTTCTCCCCCTTCCCTGGACCTACTCAATGGAGGCTGCAGTGGCTACCAAACAACACCAGGAAGACCAGCATCCGAGCCCTCATCACTTGCAGACTGGACTACAGAAACACCATCTATGCAGGAATCATCAACCAACTCACAAAAAGCATTTGCAATGCAATAGGTCTCGCATTATTAAAGTTTGAGCTATTGTTGTTGCATTCTTTAGCAATGCCAATAGCTCAAACTTTAATAATGCGAGACCTATTGCATTGCAAATGCTTGTTTAATTTCCCATGCTGTCCATCTGCTAAACTGTTGGGCTGCAATTCATGAAATACAGCACAGAGAGTCACTTAAAAGAAGCACAATTTCTGTATTTATCCACTTTTCAAAATAAATGTAGACAGAAAACACATTGACATTTTTCTGTCTGTATTTATCTGTAAAAATTCGTAAAAACGGAAAACCGGGAGCCTTAATTGTAATCCAGTTTCAGGTGCAAAGAGAAGTTTGCACCTAAAATGGGATTACTGGCTCAGTGGTAATCAAGGCTTTATAAAGAGGAGGATGGGGAAATGGAAGAAAGTGAGAGGAAGAAGTGTTGCCTATGCCTTAGACATTTTATTATGATAGGAGTCCATGACAAACTGTATATACTAGTATTTTTACTGGCTGTAAAATTTATGGTTGTTACGCAATTTATTTGTGACACAGAGCTCTAAAATGCACCATGTGTTTATTTATCAAAAAAATCTTGATAAATAAATATGCCAGGGGAGGATCAGACATGGTCACAGATTGTAAAGTAGTGGGCTATTTGGTTAGGGCCCCTTTAGAAATTGAAACACTATGAATCTTAACCCAATTTCCAGTGGTGACTGCTACTTAATGTGGGTGGCGGGGCTGGGGGTAGGGGGGTGACACCAGAAGCAGGAAGCACACAGGCTCCCCGACTCCCCTAGCCAATCACGATGCTGCTGTCACCAGCATGACAGCAGCATCATGACTGGTCTGAGCACTGTGATTTGGCGCTCAGAGAGGGACTGGGAGACTGTGCATGTTCTGGCTGTGCAATACAGCCGGGTGGAGAACATCCTAAGTGCACATGACTATTTGGCCGCGCATGACTGTTTGGCCGCCCCAGGATGGCCGGCCAAACCGTCATGCGCACTTACTTTTCCTTTCTGAACTGCTCACAGAGTAGTGGGGCGATGCTCCTCCGCGTAACAGTGGAGCCTCCGGCTGCCAATTTCTTTGGAAAATTGTATTGTAAATGCACATTTGTCCCTATTTAATTCAATATTACTTTTGTATGGATTAGATATCCTTCTTCCACCCTTGACGGAAGGCGGGGCATTCCTGCTGTGTTAGTTTGATTGCTCTGTGCATTTCATAGCGTATATGTATGCCCCACCTATTCCAAAGTTCACCATGCAGAAATGACGAATGATAAGAGTGTTTATTGACATTCTTTGGAGATGAGCTCTAGAATTATTCTGAAACTTTAAGTACCGTGTGTTGTCACATAGTCCACTTTGAAAAATATCTATTTTGATCCATTATTGGGGTACAATAAAAGCATGCAATGGTTTCCTTGAGAGTAGCAATAACTACTGGTTTTAACCACTAACCTTGGGCTCTGGGGTAGTGAGCTTCTCACCATGAAGCGCTTCAACGACTCGCCAGGAACAGTAGGAGCTATATAAATGCGATTACAATGTAATACAATTCAGTATCTTGCAGACCTCCCCGTCAGGCCTGAAACCGTTCACGTGAACGTTGTTTACATATGGAGGCGATCTTGGTTCCACCCAGGGGTGGAAGCGCCGAGGGATATCTGTTGCCTTCTTTGTGTAGACAGATGTTCAGGATGATTAGTCGCTGTTCCCCTGAGACAGCTGTTTCCCAAAGAGAGCTGGCTAGGGCCTGACACGCATTGTTTTATCTCTCAAGCCCTTGGCACAGATAGAACGATTGTGTCTTTGCTGGTGACAGCTCACATGGGGTTGGGCTCTCGGTAAACACAGGCGCTGCCATTCACAAGTCATCTCAAACTCGAGAACCTCTGAATGGGCCTGTACTCGCCCAAGCCCCCCCACCCCCACCCGGCCACTTGGGAAAATACAGGACCATACCCTAATAACCTCGTGTTGATGTTGGTTTTATATTATATTTATGTGCGGATAGAGGCCCTTCTTCGGTTTCGCGGGCAGCAGGCAGTGTCTGTGAGGACTAATGTTTACCTCTGGGGTCCCACAGACAGTGGTAGCATCCAGCCCCAATTGCAATGTGTTCCTTCTTTCTATTGGCTCTTTGACAGTATCTAGGGGATGCAGTGGAAGCTTCCTCCAGCTGAAAAACACAGTCAACAAATGAAAACTCCCAGACAGAGATATCACGTTTAAAAAATAAATGGGCCCTCATGCTGAGGTGTGTGGGTAAGCCAAAGTGGTGTTCTCACGCCGGAAATTAACAATTACCGGGGGTATAGGTAAATCCAAAATGCTGGAATACCACAGTAATCCAATTTGCGGTAAAATCACAGATTTTCAACCGGCATACAGTTTTAAACATAACATAACATGTGCATTTATATACTGTATGTTCACCCTTGGGTCTCTTGACTGTGAAACAACAGAATTTTATTGTAACCCAACTCAGTGGTACTCAGCCTTTTTAGATGGGGCAATGGGGGGGGGGGGGGTGGCATTCCCACACGGTTTACAACTGAATCAGGACTGACACCAAAGCTGGCATGGGGGCCTAGGTCTTTATTGGTAGCAGCAAAGGTTTACCAGATGAATAGAGCACCCCCCCCCAAAAAAAATCTGGTCTTTCAGGGGAATAGGCGAGTGCTGAGAGCACTACCCTGTATGACTGTGGAGAGTGTGCCCACGGGTTGACGGGGGAGCCACGACATAGTCCAGTCCAGTCCGGCCCTTGATAACGATGGAAGACTGGAAGGGAATGGGCCAAGTAGGGAGGTGGGAGGCCATTTCTCGTTTTATATTTTTGTTTGTATTCACTTATGTTTGTACTACACAATGTGTTGATTCTGTATTGGGAGCGACACGCCAGTTTACCCCGCAGACTTTGGGACATTGCGACGCTGGAGATAGTGTCTCGAGAGCAATAAGCTTCGTAGCAGCCTGGACTAAGACAGACACAGACAGGGTTCGACTGGGAAACACATAGGCCCGGGCACCCCTTAGAGAACCAGATGACTAAAAGAAATGGGAGCGTTGCTTCACTCCCATACCGGACGCACAGCTTGATTGCTACATTGCAATAACAATACTGATGTTTTATCCTTTCAATCACTTTTATTCATAATATTCCAATGTTCCAAATATTCATTCCATTTTGCTCTGTCACATGAGAGCCATTACATGTATTTAGGTTTCTGATACTGCAGATATGTCCATCTGGGCCTTTTTCTGAAGCAGGAAATATACATGGTTCATCCTCAGTAGTACGATATTCCCAATGCATTTCGGGCTATTTCATCGCCCTTCGTCAGGGGTTCACTACAAATATCAAACACCAACATTAGATTATGTATTTAAGCTTCACAGTGTATCACATACTAAACATTAGTTGACTTAATCCATGTTAGCGGGAGAACGTTGATTATGGTGACAATTTCAAACATGGATTAAGTCAACTAATGTTTAGTATGTGATACACTGTGAAGCTTAAATACATAATCTAATGTTGGTGTTTGATATTTGTAGTGAACCCCTGACGAAGGGCGATGAAATAGCCCGAAATGCATTGGGAATATCGTACTACTGAGGATGAACCATGTATATTTCCTGCTTCAGAAAAAGGCCCAGATGGACATATCTGCAGTATCAGAAACCTAAATACATGTAATGGCTCTCATGTGACAGAGCAAAATGGAATGAATATTTGGAACATTGGAATATTATGAATAAAAGTGATTGGAAGGATAAAACATCAGTATTGTTATTGCAATGTAGCAATCAAGCTGTGCGTCCGGTATGGGAGTGAAGCAACGCTCCCGTTATTTTGTGATGGATTCTTGCTCACTTGGTTGCAGGGCGGACCGCGCATCTGGGCTGCACACACAAACATCTAAGCTGATGAAATTAACAAAAGTTAAACGGTGAAGAAAAGATATGCACGTTCACTCTTACATTTAAAAGAAAATGGGCCACATTTGCAAATCAGGCCGGTTTTAACTTGTCACAGCCAACTCCATGAGTATTTTGTAAGGTATGGAAGACTGTATGCATTTGTGTTGCTGCAGGCAGTATTTGCATTAATATCAGAGAAATCAACAGCGAAAACGGGCCCAGTTGCCCATAAAACAGGCCCACAAACTGTTAAAAAAATGGCCCACACACTGATCTGTGAGACTAGCCCATTGAGAAAGGCCTGGTTGCTCTATAGGCCAGTCCAAACCTGAAGCCAGATGCAGCCGGGCTCTCATCGAATATGCCTGTGTGCATTGTATGTATAGTTGCATACATTGCAAAATAATAAAAATATTGAAAAATCAAACCTGATCTCAACACCTTATAGGTTAGATAATACTTGTGTTTGAATACTACTTAGCAGAAGGAACATTGAGGTGCATTGGTGGGTGTCAATGCACCTCAGGGCAGAGGGTCATACTTTGGTCTGTATTTGGACTGGGGTCTGTCTGTGTGGTTGCTGTTTGTGCTCTCACTCGGGGAACACTCTATGGCCAGAGCTGCAGGAGTGTCTGCGATGACGTCATGGCATGTTGAGGCTGAAAGCAGACTGAAGGCTGTGGTGGCCCCTTAGTCAGAAGCAGAGAGTATTTACTTCAGGTCCTGAAGAACCTTCATATACTGATATTAGCCCTTGGCCTCTGTTATGATGCCCAGGACGCCCTTACCATTGCGTGTCACTGTGAACCTCTTGAACATACATGTCTTCTGGAAAAGAAGAGAATGACGAGGTGAAGAGAGTGTGGGTGCCGCCTGGAAAGATACTTTGCATCTCCAACGGATGCTCTTCACTAACCATGTGAATGAAGACAAGAAGGACTACAGGTCACGTGCAACCACAAGACTCGCACACACTTTGAAATAGTGGGGGTCCACTGTCGTGCTTAGAATATAGGCTCCTCTTACTCCACAGCATCCGTGTTAGGCAATCTTGATCCAAAGTTGTGGCTGCCAGGATTTGTTGTCAGAATTTCGGAAATCTCACAATGTGTTATTTATTGACATTCGACAAAAGTCTGAACTGGAATCTGAGAAATATTCTAGCACAACACTTGTGTTAAAGAATGTAGACTTTGGACTTGAACACTATTTCAAGAACCATTAAGGATTGTGAACTCATATTGCATTTGTTTGTTCTCACAAGTAGTCATCAATTACCGTTGCAAACTCTTATATTGCTCTTGTTTGTTCGCAGAATTCATCCATTAAGGATCACAAACTCTCATCTTGCATTTGTTTGTACAAGAGTTGTGAATATGAACCTCATCTTGCACAGGGGTTCAGGTCTGGACGCTTTCCAGTAATCCTGGTCTGGGTCTTCCTCTATCCCATGTACGGGGGACGGTTTTCATTAGCCACAATGTCACCACACACTGGAATGTGTGGCAGGCAAGTGCTCTCGAGAAACTGCAGCCTTACCAGGAGGAAGAAGCCAAAGACATAAAACATCTCCTTGCTGGACGAAGATTTCAAAGGATTGAAGAAAACCCCAGGTCCGAAATCTAGAAGCCAGGATCAGCAAGCAGAGGGAGCGAGGAAACAAGCAAGGGAAAGTGGCTTTGTGGCAACTGACCCTCCAACCAGACTGAAGATTTTGTATAGTAAAAGAATAGGAATAGGAATGATATCAAACATCACAGGACAAGAAACACTAAGGATTGGAAAAAACAGAAAGGAATCGAGGAACGAACAGCATGATGGAAAAGGTAAAGAAACGGGAATGAAAACCTGGCACGGACTAGCTACAGAGGAGCTTTAAAATCGTGGGTCAGCTGATTGCCATTTTCGAGCTGGAGGAGCAATGAAAGAGAGCTAGGAGCCCGGAAGCATGAGAAGGGCAGCCCCAGGTGAGTGAAGCTCTCAGCCTGCAGTGCAGCTGCAGGCTTCATGCATTTCCTGTGACCCTGGAACCGCCAGACCACGTAAGGTACCACGGTTCTCAGTACACAGGCGACTGAGACGCAGTGGTTGCAACAACTGACTATAATAACCTAATTAGAAGATGCTTGGTATTAGGGTATTGCTTAAATGAGCAAATGATTGTTCAATGTTTAGGTGAACTATATGATAATAATGAACATTATGTTACATTTTATGAACCATTTGTGTTGAAAGTAAGTACAACTACAGAATTTTATTGCATATCTTTGAAGGTAGCTCTTTTTTAACTAACAAGCTTTATGACGTATAAGATTATTTACATATTTTTAGAGTTTCTGGTTTCAGCCAATTCCCCACGGTAAAAAGTTGGCAGAATAAAAAAAATGTAGGGTTTTGTTTCAAACCGGAAACCACCAGCATTTGGCCAGTAGATGGCAGCAGAGATCCATTAACGCTGCAATTTTATCTTCTTGTCAAAAATTGCTGAAGCCGTGTAGCGTGTACCTGGATGTCGGCAGCGCAGCTTCGCCTAGCTTCACAAGGCACAGAAGGGCAAGATTATGGGTTGGAGGAATATACCCGAGGCGCTGTGAAGCTGCTGCACCTCCCCTGGGATGCCCAGGCAGATCAGATTTCTTTGCTGTGGAGGTTGGTGGATAAGACTCCAGCTGATGTTGCTGTCAATTTTCCTGAAGCCAATACCACTAAACTTGGCAATTTTTCATAACTTTGCTTACCCCTTTGAGCCACAGATTGAAAAGCTCTGAATACCTATGTATAATTGTTAAACTCTGCAGCAGTGTTAGAAACAACAAAGCAGCTGAGCTGCAGCACAGAAGCTGTGAGGCCGAACAAAGCTTTAGAAATAGAATTGTGTTTTCACCTTTATACTAATTAGAAGGAATGCCAATTGGTGCAGTGAAGTGGCCCCGAACCAGCATTAGACGTTAGGCTGATTCGGCAGGAGATTGAAGTCTGCTTTCTCTCAGCAGACATTACAGTTTGTACAAATACAGCTCTCATCTTGTATCAGCAATTCGCATCCATTTGCGAAGTCTTCCATTAGCGATAGCAATATTTAGGGAGGCATGTGCTTCTTATGTGTTACATGGTTGAGGTGGGCCGTTCCTTTCAACAATTATGTGAGTTCCACCTCCCCCTCCTCTCCTCCCCCAAACTGTTATCTAGTCTGCTCCTAGGCAAGGGCAATTTAGGACACAGACATTTTATGTTTTACCTTTTGTAGTTCTCCTGGAGGCTCCAGAAGTTGACACAGAGCAGCTCTCAGATATAGACGTTCTTAATTAAGGCTTACATATGTGACTGCAGGAGTCTCGCATGTAAAACTGCCCATCAATAAAACTTACTTTTCCAGTAATATTCTTTTTTATATAGCACTTATCTCTTAGTACTGTGTCTCACCGCTGTAACTCAGATTATTCGATAGTACTCAATTTACCCACCTTGGAAGCATAAAAGGCAGTGCTCAATTTGTAACAAAACAAGTGCCAGGGCTTTTCTCAGGAGGCCACTGCAGCTAACCCCACCCACTGCTCCAGCCAGAGCTGCCAATGACAGTACTAGACATTTCACAGCTTACACTAATTACCATGCCACCCAAAGCTATAAGAACGCCGTGGGTGGCTGGTAGTATTCATTTTAATGTATATTACATTAGTAAACACTGTGGTTGTGCTCATCTCAAAATATGACAGACAGGACCATCATGTGGGGGGCTGTCATTAGTGCCGGTGTTGGGAAGTAAGTGCCTGTGCCGAGCACCAGAAACCACCTGCTCATATTAAGCACTGATGAAAGGCTACTCCTTGGCAGAATTTGAACTCATTTTTTTTTTTTTTTTTTTTTTTTTATAAAACCTTTATTATTCGCAGTTGCATCATCTTACAATGTACATTCACCATCCAAGGTGTCGAATCAGTTAGACAATAAGCACACGTTTCCAGATGGTAGGACACAGCCATTCAGCCGGCAACCCGGAGATCCGGCGGCGTTGTGCAGGTTGACATTTTTACAGGAATTAGGTGCGTACATTGTTAAAAGGGAGGCCTATGGTGCTTTTCGGTGTTTTGTTGTGGTGTTCCTTATGCGCGTTGTCAGCAACAGAGGATGGCGCTGTGTTCCAGCCCACACCGCGGCTATTTCGGTTGCCACCCAGGCCCTTAGCTTGAGTCGTACAGGACACCGTGGTTACCCCCAAGTGTAAAGGCCTCCGGGCAGCTTAGGGCCAGCGTCGTGCTCTTAGTGTAGGCTGGAGCGCGACAAGGAGGTTTCGGTATAGCTCACTGTGACATATATGGCAGCACGTATACCCAGCGAGTCCAGGTTGCAGCTTCGCAGTTCAAGTCTATGTGTGTGCTACGTGGCGCGCATCCGTCCCTCCAGCGCTGCGCCCCTCAAGCCGCTAAGTGTCTGGGCACGCCTGGTATGCAACACAGTGCGCTCTGGGTAAGATCGTTCTGCACTTTCCGGGCGTATCCGTCCCTTGCAGGGAGTGTGCGCCATCGCTGCCTCATCATCAGTAAGCGGGGCAGCCTAGGTAGGGTAGCGCTTCGGGGGCGCCGGACGACGCATCCATCGTCTGTTATCTGTGGTTAGGTAGGGATCCGGTCAGGGAACTTAACCAATAAACAAACTGTTCCCTGTGCATGTGCGGCGATAGGGGAAATCAAGGTTAGGGTCGTAAACTCAGGCGGGGTCGAGGGGAAGGGGGGAGGAGGGAGGAGGAGGTCATTCTGCGTAGGAGCGGGAGGGGGCATCAACTGTCGAGTGGGGCACAGCGGGACCACGCGATATACGCGGGAAGCA
Source organism: Triturus cristatus (assembly GCF_964204655.1). Taxonomy (NCBI): domain Eukaryota; kingdom Metazoa; phylum Chordata; class Amphibia; order Caudata; family Salamandridae; genus Triturus; species Triturus cristatus. The sequence continues at coordinate 611,399,308 of NC_140595.1, forward strand.
GCAGACCAGAGGGGGGGGGGAAGGGGGCTGTCAGGAAGGCTGGGATCCCATAGCGCCGGTGCATTGGCAGAATTTGAACTCATAAACTGTAAATCGCTGCATGTGAATATCTCATGTATGAGACTTTACCTTTTTATATTTCACTGAGACAGCTAATTCATCAATTTACACAGCAAGGCATTATTAGTGAGAGTGCAGGCGCTATATGACCCAAAGTATTTTAAGCACCCTAAGGCTAGGCACTCCTCAATAATGCCTGAAAGCAGTCAGTGTAATGCATCGGCGCACACCGTGTCCTCGAAGCACTACCATTGAGAGGAGCTGTACTCACTGATTTCAATTGAAATGTTTTTGATTTATTGATTTCTAATTTTGAAAAAACTGATGGACACTGTTGCATGTCCACCATTTCACAGTATGATTTGCGAATGTGTAGTTCTAGGCTACTGTCTCAGATTCCAGAAAATGTATTGTTTCACTGAATGCATAATACTGGCAGTAAGTAACAATGCATCAATAGGCCAGTGGCCTGGAGGTTTGAATCTACTAGCCATTTTGGATATAGATTTATCTGGCGCACTGGAATTATGTGATTTTGGAGCTGCTGCATTTTTCTCATACTAATAGATTTGCTGCATTTACCACATAACCCACCATCTGCTACACAATCTGCAGATTTTAACAAAAAAATAGTTCCTAGGGCAAGCAGTTCAAAAGCTACTAAAACACAGCAACACGTGTTATTGTGCAGTGGAAGTCCCTTTGTAAAGGTTGACTGGGACCTTTCGGGTGCTTATTACTTTATTTGGGTGTTAAACTGATACTAATGTGGTGCAGAGAGCGTAAAAATGACAAACTAATGAAGTAATACTCCCACAAAATGTGCCAAATTAGGCAACATAATTACTCAACCATAACACATAATTTGGTCCTCTACTTCCGCATAATTCCAGTGGCCCTTAGATTTATACATAAATCGTTAATTGGGGAGCAACACTGATCCACGAAAAGTCCACCATAATACACCCTGTTGCTAAGTAGTTGCCTGACCATGACGGCCACTGGTTCCAAAATGATATTTTGCTCTGTTGTAAAGGTGATCAACAGGATTAAGTAAGGAGGATGAAAATGGTTTCCACCTTGACTCCTGGTGGGCCACACTAAAGTATTTTATCAAGGGTGGTAGAGCGAGGAAAAAGCTGGTAAGAGAGGTGGAGAGACTTGCAAACCCGACTGAAGGGGAGGGGAGGGAGAGAGAGGGTGGGGAGAGTGAGAGAGAAAGAGAGAGAGAAAGAGAGAGAAAGAGAGAGAGAGAGAGAGAGAGAGAGAGAAAGCAACTGGCCCGATGGAGAGAGAATGGCCGGCATTTTAGAGAGAGAGAGAGAGAGAGACAGAGAGAAAGACAGAAAGAGAGACAGAGGCATGAGAGAGAAGAAACCCGAGTGAGGGGAGTGTGCATGTTCACGTGTGTGTGGGTGTGGGGGGGTGCATGTGTGATTAATGTGAGCGAGGGGAATGAAGCATAGGTCCGTGACATATTGTGAGTTTTGTTAGCAACATGATTCTAGGTATCACTAGCAAAACAGTGGACACACCGTGATATTTTATGGTCATTCTTTACAACATCCAGACTTTCCCTGGTATAATGGTGCCTATCTTTGGCATATTATGTAAGTTGTTGACATGATTGTAATTGTGGTAATCTTGTGCATATTGGTGCCCACTCTTGAATTATGATTGCTGTTCTTCACATAAGTAATGCTATCCCTGGTATAATGATGGTGAAAAATCCTTCCATGTGATTGACGCCCTCGGTATTTCATGATGATGCTGAATGGACATGAAGGACAGAATCTGTACTGGATTTTGTAAACACTGGAAAAAAAACATAAATTACACTTTTTAGGATGAAAAAATGAATAAACACTGCTAATCACTTATTTTCGTAAGTTCTGAAAACACTGAAAAAAAATGCCACTGAAATTTATAAATAACAAACACTGAAACACGAAACTCTACATATATTATATGAATTCTAATTGCATTTCAGCTCTAGAAAAACACAGAGATTTGTGCAACTCTATAGAGTTCGAAACACCGAATTTGTCCAAAGGTATGTCAAATAAAATATCAGATATCAGTTAGATGCCAGAGTTAGGATGATACCAATTCTAAAATTCTTCTGTTGTCTCTAGATATCAACGCTCCTGCACCGCAGATTAAGCCCAGCTATGCAACTCGGCCATGTGTCGATATCCAGTGTATCGGTTTCTCTCTCCTATCCCATTCTCCTCGGACTTCTTTAAGCCTACGTAGTGTTGGTCAACCATGCATATTGTGACTGTATGGTTGGCAGTGGATTAGGCGAAGTGTGAATGCACACATAGCTTCCACTGAATCTGGATTTCAAGCTTAGTGCATCTTTACGGCCTTCTCATACGTATTATGAGAAAACACATAGACTCCTGAATATTGACTTAATTTCAGTCAAGTTAACATTTACTTTAAGGGTCAGGGGATTGGCGGCAGCCCCAACAATTACAGGATTGAAGGTGAACCACAAGAATCCTAATTTTAATGGCACTGGTGGAAGGTCTATCCCAATAGCAGAAAAGACAGTAACAGAAAGGAAGGAGAGACCAAGAGTCTATGATGTGAGTGATTGATCAGACCATTTGGAGTCATTTCCTATGGAATGGGAATGCCTCAAAATTGTCACCCAAAAATTGCAACTCCCAAAGGAAAACAGTGAAGGTAATTTTCCAGATTATCTATCAAGATGCCCTAAAAATATTTCAAGCACAGTTCTGGTACTCTCCAACCAACAAACCCAACTAACTCCTGGGAGTTAATCTCAAAGATTCACTCATAGACCCCTTACTCTATCATTCAATGCTATTACTACTTACCAAAGTTCTGACCAATGCCTCAACATCTTTTCTGTTACAAGGAAATAATTTACAAGTATAAATAAAAAGCCTAAGGTGGGCTAAAGTAGACTGGCTTAATACAGCAGTTTAATGCCATAGCACTCTGAACATAACATCTCAGAGGTCCTTCTGGAACAAATGGATGAATAAAGGAGTCTTCACTAGTAACAATTTCATTCAAAAGGCAAGTCCACCAACTTTCAGGACTTGTAAATGTATGTAAATGTTGTATACTTGTAAAGCGCACAGCTGCCGGATGGGTTCCCCAGCGGTATACAGCGCCGGGACGCCCTGTTGCTTCAGAAGTAAATAGAATTTTGACAGATCTGGTAAAAGAAATTCAGATGTTGTCCCGAAAATTCCCTAATACCTCCTTCTCAGGCAAATTTACAAGTTGCTCTTCGGTCCTCCCACAGGTCATAAATGCCTAAACCAATCCTTTTAGATACTGATTATGATCATTCATGAGATGACTCACATGACATGTAATACATTTAGTCTTAAAACTTGAGCCAAAATACTCAACAATCCATGGTTAATATCTGCACAGGAACAATATGGAAAAGTGCCCACCATTGTGTCAAACCTGCACCCACCACACAACCAATATTTTCTATACCCCATCAAACTCTTAGTCACCTGATAATCTTCTCAAGGCTGGCCTCCCTAAAAACAAGCTATGCCTGAAAAAGCTATATCTCTCATTTATAAAAAAAACTCATCAACAACATGACTGATCCCCAGACTCACCTGAGAGGTAAATGGGACCACGGCGTAGCTGGGTTGCGGTAGCTTCTCCCTGCGTGGTTGCCATCTTCTCCATCTCTGATTGGTGCAACAAAAAATCCTCCATAGGACGTATTTGTCAGTACCCTCATTGGTCCATATGGGCTATGCCCAAAATAGTGGCTGTGCACGACGATGTAGGCAAGAGGGCACCTTTATTCATACACTTTGGGAATGTGCGACAATTCAGAACTATTGGGAGGTAGTGGTACTTATGATGGAGGAGGTATTGGGACAGCAGATACAATGTAACATCAAATTGATCTTGTTGAACATATGGGACCCCACTGACCTCACTGCCAAGGAGAGAATTTGGGTTACTCTGGGTTATTTGGTGGCCAAGGGGAATATCGCACGACTGTGGAGGGCTCCGAACCCACCTCGAATTGTAGATTGGGCCAGGGATATGGACTGGTGTATGGTGAGAGAGTTACCCATTTATGTCTCCAGGGGATGCCCCAAGAAGTGGTCTCATGTATGGGGGCCGTGGAACACATTCCGGGGGGATATATGTGAACCACCGAGGAGTCGAGATGATGGTGCTGTTGAAGTTTGATAGTATTGAACCCCGAGGGCATCCATATTTTATTGGGACAATGGGCCTTGCTGACTTATCGTAATGAGTACTGACGATAACCTGAATATTGATGTGTATTGACTGTCTACATGCCTATTCTTCAATATAAAAAAAAAGCTATGTTGGTGATGCCAAGAACCTGATCCTAGAATTGAAAACAGTTTTATGTTGTTAAAATATTACCATTTAGCAAATCTCACTGCTGGTATTGTTGCCCCCAACTCAGATCTCTCTCTAAACTATTTGCTCCTCCAAAACCCTGATTACCATTCAACCTAAAACAATATTGAACTTGGATAACTAGATCTATTAATGGCAAATGCTCTCCAGGGTCACACTCCAGAATACTCCTATTGGTGGAACTCTGTATATCAAACTCACAAGCTAGAAAACAAAATTGCAGGCTCTCATCCCACACTCTCTATTATCTAACCATAACACCACGTGGATCCTCCTGGTCAACTAGTAAACATGACTTACTCAAAGAGGACACACAAAATACACCACAGCAAGATCCAAGAATTAAAGAAACCCCTGGAGCCCCAAGCCTCTCCACGGATGAAGAGGTTTCATTTTGACTCCTTCAAAACTGAACTCAATACTTCTTGCCAATTTTTATATCACTGTTCTACATGACCCCCTCTCCCCAAGTAATTTCCTGCATACACTACCCATTCTTTTGTCTTGGAAAAAAAGCTCTCCTAATATAGACACATCATTCATACTCATGATCTACTGAACGACATCAACACCCCCAAGCATGGACTCATTGTCCACACATCTGACCTACTGGCCAATAGCAGTATGCCCTAAACATCTCCACCCCATTACGTCTGTTGTACACCTTCATGCTAGCTCGTGTTTCCTTTGTTTTTCATGAACGTATCTCTCCTCTTTGATCTGTATTATTTCTTTGTGTTATTAAAAACAAAATAAATAATTAATATTAAAAAGGAATACATTCCATTCAGAATAAACACTCTCTAGTATCTTGTGGGAAGTGAAAATATAGCTACTGTTTAGGAAGGAAAGTAGAAAGAGAACCAGATGTACCAAACGTTTACTGGTTGCAAGCCCTCAGTAAAAAGCTTTCTCTAATGTACTAAACACAGGGGCATGGCAAAAGGCTTGCCAATATGGCTGCCTGAGCCTATAGCTACTACCGCAATGTTAGGCTCATCATTATATCCTTGGTCTGAGGAGCCATTCATCGGTATGGGTCTGTGCGGGGGCTGCCGCGATGGTCCCTGATTATACGGCACGCAAGATCCCCACATCAGCTGTTGGTGGTCTTGGTGACGTAACCCACCCATGCGGAGGTTGTGCTCCAGACCACCTGTGGAATTGAGCTGCGGACGCTATTTTCAGTGTTGCGGGTGCTGCTTGGTGGTGCTTTCCATCTGTGGGTCCTCACTGTGGGCCAAGCTGCTGCTGCCTGCTGTGACAGCCTGGCGGCCTGCCTGGCGGAACATAAAACGGCCACTGGTCTAAATCCTGCCCTTGTCGGGGGTGGCTGCAATGATACCGCTCATCAAGCCCTTTAGAGAGCTCAGCTCTATTCACAGCCATACATCAGAACTGTAAGTGCTTACATTGCATATTAGGCTCCATTAAGGCTTCTTACCATTGACTCTTTTGCAAGGCAGCAAACCCCAGTGCGCACCACAGCACTGACGCCTTAGTATCTGCAGCCTTATTCAGTTGCTTCTTCATGGGGAAGGCATCACTATGAAAAACACAGAGTTCCCCATAAGCTTTCAGCAGCCCATATCTTGATCAAATGATGGTTTTATATCATTATTGCTGGCCCATGTGACTTCAAGGCCTCCTTTGATTCCGTATTTATTCCGTATTTATGTGTGCCAGTGGGCTGTAGGTGGCATGCGCTATGGGGCAGTCCAACGCCAAATAGCCCAAGCTCTCCCTTGAAGGCAGGAAACCTTCTAAGGCTGTTGATCCTGCAGACAGTGCTAGTGGGGACCCGGTGCAATCCCCAAACTCATTCATGGATGACATGAAAACCATCCTTACAGATATGAAAAACAATCTTAATGTGATCAACCAAAAGATAGACATTGTAACATTGTGCCTCGGCCAAATGAAAGACAACCTTTACAGGCAGGCTGCCAGGCTCCTTAAAGCTATACAAAGTAGCTCTGATCTGGTGGATTGTACAAAGTACAGATCTGTGCAGCTTGAAAAACCTATGGTCGCCTCCAAAGCAGAGTAAAAGGACTTTGAAGTGGGCTCACAGACAAATAACATTTGCAAATCTGGTTGCTGAATCTGCCTTCAAGAAACCTGAACTTTTTTGTGGAAACACTACTGACAGAGCTCTGTGGCAGAGGCAAATTTTCACAGTGCTTTATAGTTTAACATATGCATAGATTGAGTACCTCAGCGCGCCTGAGTATAACCCAGCTTCTGAACTTCAGAGACTGGGATCTTGTGCTATAATTGGTGAGACAACGTGGTACGGTTGAATACCAAGGGGCAAAGGCCTCACTCTTCCCAGGCTTCACAGAAGCAGTTGTTTTGATAGCAGTGCTGGAGGCCAGGAGATCTTTTACAGGGACTAAGCAGACTCTGTGGGAGTCTTGCCAGAGTTACTCTAGGCTCTACCCTGCACAGCTTTGAGTGGTGGCCAATTGTCTCAAACACATCTTCATGAAACCTTGCGAAGCGCTCAAATTTTGCAAGCTTCCCTGAAAGAAAATCACTGATGAAGCTTCTAACTCAATACATAGCTCTCCAGCGCCCTGGAGTAATGTGGAGTAAATTTGTTTGAATCTGTTTCCATAGGATTTGTCATGTTAGTAGAATGTTTCCTTATGTGGTTTTCAGGAATGGTATCCGAATAATAAGATTGCTGCTCATTTTGCATGTTTCCTGAATTCCTGAGCTATAGCTAGTCCTTGTGCCTGAATTAGCACTGCGTGCAGTGCTACCTTGTTTCCTGAGTTCCTGAGCTATAGTTATTCTTTATTCCGGTTCCTGGGCTTCAGCTATTTCTTGTTCCTGATTTGCACCGCTTGCAGTGCTCTCTTGACTCCTTGTTTCCTGAGCTGTAGCTATTTCCTGTTTCCTTCAACCAGTACTGCCTGCAGTGCTACCTTGACTCCTGAAGCTTTAGTAATTCCTGTTCCTGAACTAGCACTGCCTGCAGTGCTACCTTCACTCCTGGGCTATAGTAATTTCCTGTTCCTGAAATAGCACTGCCTACAGGGCTACCTTGACTCCTGAGCCTTAGCTCAATTCGTGTTCCTGCCCCAGCATTGCCTTCTATGCTACTTTGTTTTCTTGATTCTTGAACCTCCACTATTCTAGTATACCCTTGTAGCCTCCCCTTCTGTATATCCTTTTCCAGTCCCTGCCTTTCTTCCCATTTCCTTGGTTCCAGTACTAGTTTGCGGGCTATCTATTCTGCTGTCTTACTTCTGTTACCTTATTTGTTGGTTACCTGCTTTCTCCCAAGTGTGTCCTGTGATTTCCTTCTTTTCCTGTTAAGCACTCCTCCTTGCTAGCTCCTTGTCTATTGTGCTTGTGTTTAGTTCTTCCCCCTTTGCTGTTACTGCCTTGCGTGTTCCTGTTTGATCGCCAGGATCCGGGGGCACAGCTGACTACCTAGGTGGTGTTTCTTGTTCACTGTGAGTATTGTCTTTGAGTTACAGTTATAACATCACCATAGGTATAAACTCCACAGACCCTGCCTTTGCAGACATATCCTATATGTGGGTATTATCAGTCAGTATCTGTAACAGCAATTGGGGGTGAGGAACTTACTGAGCTTCAGTCTTACCGTGTGGAGCTCTTGAGTGCTTTACCCCACATTCCCTTTATTGTTAATGTTGTATATATATATATATATATATATATATATATATATATATATATATATATATATATATATATATATATGCTTGCACGTCCGTCCTGGGTGTAGTTAGTCTGTATGCTAAATTGCCTTGTGAGTGCCCTTCCTCCCGGAGCCTTAGCCATCTTGTTCACTGTAGAGGCTTCCCCTTTAGATCCCTTTTTCTCCTCTGACTCCCTGTGTGATCCTGGGCAGCGCTGTACTACTCTTTCTGTGCACGGTACATTTTCTACCCAGTCCACAGTCCTTGCTCAAGTCCCTGACTTGTGTTCTTGACATAGTCCCGGACAGTCCCTCACAACTGTCAGGCAGGGCTTTATTTTAGTAAGCAAGCCATGTGGCAGCACTCAAAACAGGAATGAGCTTGCTCGTATATAATTCAACAGGCTCTCTATAACCTGCCTGCAGACTACCCACCCTGCTGCACTCGCCTGACGCCAAGTGTCTGTCTGTCTTGCACAGCAACTGTGTATCAGCAGTAGAGTTAGTGGCCATCCTTTTGATGGGAGTCACCCAGCTGAATGAACAGTCCACAAAGGTTTTAGGGGAACCCTCTAGGGTCTACCCAAGATGGTCTGCCCTCTTGTGTCCCTCAGATGGTCTAAGTGGGCCAGCGCCACTGGCCTAGGAAAACCACTGTTAGTCCCTGGGTACCAGTTGGACTCAAAGTCCTTCAGCCCATCCTTGCTGTAGAGTGAGATGGCTTTTCCTTCCAATAGGACTTTCCTTCACCATTGTTACTCCCAGGTCCAGTGAGTTCTCAAGAGTCTTTCCCTTGTGCAGAGGCTTTTGAGTGGGTTGGCAAGTTCTGAAAGGTAGGTACCTCTGCCCTATCCTAGGTTGTAACATCACCCCACCCACACCCTCCTGCAGAGCATTGTGAGACATTTAAAGATGGCAACTTGAAGTGATCTATGAAAAGATCTTCATTGAGAACTTCAACGCCACTGTTAACAGACACAGCTGCCTGATTCTTTCTCACCAAATCTTCATTTGGGAGCCCCTTTCTTGTTCTACTCCAGATGTCTGGCCTTCTTCCTTTTTTTGTGGGCTTGCCCAGGCCAGATACAGTGTGACTAGTTAATTAGCATATGCAGATTCCTCTCCTCCCTTCCTTCCCCAGGAACTGAACTAGGCATTGTAAAATGGCCCTATTGTCTGAGAACACACTGAAATATCCAAAAAGTGATGGATGGAATGTTTGAATTAAACTCAGCCACTGGCATTTACTCAGGCCGCATCCCAGTCCATTGTTATGTCACACTCTATGCCACCTCAGTTTGGACCCAGCCATATGCAAATCAGTCTTGACCCTGCTCCAAAAGGAACAGTCCAGCCCGAAATGCAAGGCCAGGTCCTCCATGAACCAGAACACAAGCAAACTAAAAGTGGTTTCACCCTGAATAGAGCTCATCAGCTTGGTATAGCTTGGTTCTAGTGTCACAATGTGCACGGGACCGACTTCTTAGCATAACTGTCCCTCTTAGAGTGACACACTGAAGTATACAAAACGTGATGGATAGAATAGTCAAATTAATCTCAGCCACTAGTAATCACTCCAGCCGCATACCCGTCCATCATTATTTTGCACACCATGGCACCGCAGTTTGTACCCAGCCATATGCAAATCAGTCTTGACCCTGTTCCTTTTCTTCATGATTTATCTTTTAAGGAAATGATGTATATGTCTAACTGCACTTTTTATTTCCAAATACCCCTTTCTAAAATATTCACTTTATTTGTTAAACAAGATTTTGTTTGATAAATTCTCTCCGGACCGATGTGTTTTTTTTAAACTCCTCTATTTGGTATAATACGTTTCTTGGGATTCATAATTGATCATTATACGTCAAGCATTGGAAAGATAAAGGTATTTTCTATGTTTCTCAATTCATGTATGATAATAGTATTATAACTTTTGACTTTTTGCATTTAAAATGTCATCTACCTGATTAGTTTCAGAGGAATATACCTCAATATATACATCTCTATGACTTTTTTTTCTAAATCTCTCTTGGCATCCGACTCGTTATCAATGACGATTTCATGTCTTTATAATCTTGTGACAGGAGCCTTCCCAGGACTACTGCAATCTAAAAAACCTTGTTATCCTCAACTCTGTCTAGACCTAAAACTGCTGCGAAACTTCAATGGGAAGAAGAGTTGGTCATTACTTTGTCTCCTCAATTATGGGATAAAATATGGATTAAAGTATTTAAATCTCCTAAGGCGGTGCATATTACGCAGTCATATATAATAGAGCTGTTATTACTCCAATACAGAATGCTAAATATCCTCTATCCTAAGTGGACTTGCTCCTTCCACAGCGCAGCGCCGTCTGGTATCTGCTGCTGCGGTCCCCTCCTGCTGCTGCCTCTGACCCGGAGGTCAGGAGTTCGAAGCCCCCCTCCACGCGCAGGCTCCTGCCTGCACCTCATCCCTGGTGGTCCAGCGGTAGAATGTCACTGCTCTGCTACTTGACTGCCCTCCTGTCCCTGTTTTTGCTGTTTTCTATCCCTCTCTGTGTTTTTTTCTGTTTTTCTGCCTCTGCCTTTTGCCTTTCTCTTGCTTGTTCTCTTTTTCCTCCTTTTCTCCTGTATTTTGCTGTCCTCTCCCTCATCGCCGCTGCGATCCCCTGTGGCCCCGCCCGCCTCCACTGTCCTTTCCCGCTCCTGGGTTTCCCGCCTCCCAGCTGTCCAGCGCCCCCACAGCACTACTTAATGGTGGCCGCTGCACAGAGAAAGTGCAGTCTACTACCCTTAGTATCCTTGCTCCTTCCACAGCGCAATGCCATCTGGTAGTTGCTGCTGCGGTCCCCTTTTGCTGCTGCTGGTGCCTCTGACCCGGAGGTCAGGAGTTTGAGGTCCTCCTGCACCGCAGGCTCCTGCCTGTGCCTCCTCCCTGGTGGTCCAGTGGTAGAGTGTCCCTGCTCTGCTACTTGACTGCCCTCCTGTCCCTCTTTTTGCTGATTTCTGTCCCTCTCTGTTTTTTCTTTTTTACAGCCTCTGCCTTTGGCTTTTGCTTTTCTCTTGCTTTCTATTTTCTCCTGTTCTCCTGTTTTTTGCTCCCTTCACCCTCATTGCCGCTGCAATCCCCCGTGGCCCCGCCCCCTCTAGTGTCCTTTCCTGCGTTTCCCGCCTCCCAGCTGTCCAGCCCCCCCCGCAGGACTACTCAAAGGTGGCTGCTGCGACGAAGGCGCACCAAAGGCAAACCTGGACCGCGCCCAGTGCCAGGGATCCTGGTTCTTGAACCCCCCACCGCTACGATGCCAGCACCCTCCTCACCCTCAACCGAGAATGACACGCCTCCTAGCATCACCAAAGAAGACTCTTGAACCTTTCTCCTGATGGAACTGCAAACACACCTTCAGCCACACCATCACGCCAGCTCCCCTCGCCACCCTGCTGACCGACAGTGCACCCGTCAGCCTCAACTGCATCCTCCTCAACGTGCGGTCCCTCCACAAATACGCCACATAAATCTGAGACCTCCCTGACGCCAGCTCTCCTGACCTCTCTTTCTTCACGGAAACCTGGACCAACTCCTGCTCCGGACATCGCCATCACCGTCCAGGACGGCTACAAGATCACCCGCAAGCACCACCGACCACCCAAGAGGAGGCATTGCCATCGTCCACAAAAGCACACTCCGACTAACCACGCACTCTAAACACCCAAAGCCATGGAACACCTCCACTTCCAGATCCGGACCAACCCCAACACCACCCTTCGCGGCACCCTCATCTACAGGCCTCCCGGCCCCAAGCCCCCCTTCACTGTCTCCATCGTAGATCTCATCGCACCCCAGGCTCTCTCATCCACCGACTACATCCTACTCGGAAACCTCAACTTCCACATGGACAACCCCAGCTACCAGAACACCACCTCTCTCCTGGAGAACCTCGCCAACATTAGACTCAAGTAGCTGGTTACCGCACCAACCCACACAGCCGTAAACACGCTCGACCCTGTCTTCTCTGTCAGCGGGAACATCAGCTACAGCCACACCACCGAACTCTCCTGGACCGACCATCACTGCGGACACCTCTTCTTCGACACGCCCCGCGTGCACCACTACAATCATCGCCCCCCTCTCCTCACCGCAGCTGTATCAAGGCCACCAAAGAACTTCTCATCAACTCCCTCAGCACAACCACTCTGCCAAAATTCATGTACGCTAACTCTGCAGCACGCAACCTCCACAAATGGATCTCCAACTGCGCTGACACCCTGGCATCCCCCTCAAGAGAAGACCAGGCAAACAACGCTCCAAGGCGGGCAGCTGGTTTACCCCCGCCCTCCACGAGCCCAGACGCACCTGCAGACGTCTCAAAGATATGGAGGAGCAACAAAACCCCGGAAGCTCACGCAACCTTCAAATTCGGCGTCAACGCACACCACCTCCTCCTGAAAACCACCAAGAAAAACGCCCTCCAAGACAGATTCAACACCAATGCACACAACAGCAAAGAACTCTTTGCCATCGTCAAGGAGTTTGCCAGGCCCAACAGCGAGATCAAAGACACCCCCCCGCCAGACATCTGTAACCAACTTGGCACCTTCTTCCACCACCATATCAGGAAGATCTACGACAGCTTCGACAACCTAGATCCGGCCACCATGCCTGCCACCATCGCACATTACCGAGCCGCCCCTCAACAGACTGCTCCGCTGGACCCCGCTCACTACAGAGGACATGCTCAAGACCATGAAGAGCATCCACTCAGGAGCCCAGATGGACCCATGCCCGCATCACATGTTCCACAGAGCACTCGCCGCCATCACCCCCCACCTCTGCCGCACCATCAACTGATCCATCGAAACCACTACCTTCCCCGATTGGCTGTAAACACGCCAAGATCAACCCCCTGCTGAAGAAGCCATCCTCAGACCCGACGGAACTCAAGAATTTCAGACCGATCTCCCTCCTCCCCTTCTCAGCCAAGGTCATGGAGACGGCCATCAACGCCCGGCTCTACGAGTTCATCGAAGCGAACCATGTTCTGGACACCTCCTAAACTGGCTTCCAAGGCAAACAAAGCACAGAGACTGCACTCCTCACTGCCGCACATGACATCCGCTCCCTCCTTGACCGGGGCGAAACCACAGCCCTCATCCTACTAGACCATTAGGCCACCTTCAACACCGTCTCTACCGCACCGTAATCACCAGACTCCACAACGCTGGCATCCCAGACAAGGCCCTGGACTGGATCCACTCCTTCCTCACCGGCCAGACCCAGCGAGTCAGACTGCCACCGTTCCTCTCAGAACCCACGGAGATCAGCTGTGGGGTCACCCAGGGATCCTCCCTGAGTCCCACCCTCTTCAACGTCTACATGGCCCTTCTCTCAGTCATCGTCAGAGGCCACAGACTCGACATTGTTTCCTACGCCAACGACACCCAGCTGATCCTCTCCATCACCAAGGTCTCCTCAACCGCCAGAACCAACTTCCACAGTGGAATGAAGGCCGTTGCTACATGGATGAAGGACAGCTGCCTCAAGCTTAACTTGGACAAGACCGAAGTCCTCATTCTGGGATGACTCCTAGTGGTCAGACACTCTGGGTGCTCCACCGACCCCCAACGGACCACGCACGCAACCGTCGCATTATACTGAACTCTTCGCTCACAATGAACCGCTAATCAACGCAGTCTCCTCAGCCTGCTTCCACTGCTCCACCTGCTCCAAAAAACTTTCAGATGGATCCCCACAGATTCCAGAAGGACGGTCACCCACACACTCCTCACCAGCAGACTCGACTACGGCAACGTGCTCTACGCGGGCATTACCCAGAAACCGCTACATCACACAACACCTCCGACAACTCAACTGGCTCCCAGTCAACAAGAGTGTCACCTACAAGCTCCTCACTCACGCCTACAGAGCCCTACACGGCGAAGGACTAGCGTACCTGAACCACCGCCTCACATTCCACGTACCTTAACAGTCAACTCCAAACCTCCCAACTCGCCCCCACCTCCATCCCCAGAATCCACAAGACCAGAAGCGGAGGAAGATTGTTCTCCTACCTCGCGGCCAAGACCTGGAACACCCTGCCCCTGCACCTCAGGCAATCACCGTCACTGACCCAATTCAGTCAGGACCTCAAGACCTGGCTCTTCAAATGATCCTCCACCCAGTCCGACCTGCAGCCCTCCTTCCCCAGCGCCTTAAGACACTCACGGGTGAGTAGCCACACTGTACAAGCTCCTGATTGATTGAAATATGATGCTTCAACTCTATCTCTTTTTTTTTTTTTTACTTTGTTTATTAAAGTTTTCAGTACCATACAGCGTATTGGCATATCAAACAGTGTAAACTAAATCCTTATGAAACAAAAAAAGCAAAAAACACAGTTCAAAAGGTACAGTTAATGATGAGATGCTGCAATAAGTGAAATGAGACTCTCTCGCTATGATGCATTACAAGCATTCTGAGTGATATGATAACACAACCTTACACCTCGCCATTCAACATTAAGTAGTCTCAACATGAGTCTGGAGTAGCAAATAGTCCCGAAGAGGAGCCCATATATCAGTTGGCCTGGATGCAGCCGGCAGTTCCTCAGCATATAATTCCAATTGTTCACGGCAGTAAACCAGATCTTTCATCCATTCTGCAATTTTCGGGGCAAATTTACTTTCCCAAGTGAACATAATCCGCCTCTTGGTGAGCAGGAGAGCCACTCTAACAAACTTGCCCACGGTGGCCTTTAACTGGGGCACAAAGCCAAGGAGGCATTCCAGAGGTGTACACTGTAAAACAATACCCGTCACTGTGTGTATGCGTGCAACAACTGTTCCCCAATATTTAAACACAGGTGCGCATTGCCAGGCAAGGTGGCTAAAATCAGCATTAGCTTGACCACAGCGTTTACACTGATCAGAGTCTCTGAGGCCCATTTTATATAATTTAACAGGGGTGTGGTACATTTGGTGGAGGGATTTAAAATTAATTATACGTAGATTGCCATTCGGCATGAGACGACCTGTTAACATGCAAATCTGTTCCCATTCTTTCAGAGTAATCGGAGGGGTTACTATCATGTTCCATCGCTCCAAACTACGATCAGGCCCACACACTGTTTCATCCTGCACCCCCTTGTATAGTTTGGTAATCAGTTTTTCCTGGATGGGACCACTAGTAATAATTGTAGTGACTGAAGGATAGCGGGTTCAGCAGGGAAGTCGGGATAATGATCCCTAAGTGCACGCTTTAGGCGGTAGCAGGAATACTGGAACAGAAGGGTAGGATTTTGAATATATTCCAGATCCTCCCCTGTTATGTATCTACCCCCAGGAAAAATGTCTCTCATATGCGTGATAGCCTCCTTTAAAGCTTTTACAGGCCCTTTCTCCTGAGTGACAGATAAGGCTGCATGACCAGCCAGGGGAAGAGCAGGAGCGTACAGAGGGAGTTTATGTGCCCGTTTGCCAGTCGCCTGCCAAGCTGTAATAGTGGTGTCAATGGTGTTAATTTCAGACCTTGGCGTATGTCGATGAGTGTGTGTGAGGACGCCCTCAAGTGGTACGGGGTGTGCATCGCCGTCCTCTAACTCTATCTCTTTGTTGGTCTTGTTCCGACCATGATGGTACATTAGTTCATATGTTATATGAATGCCAACATGTTCACCATTTTTGGATTCTAGGTTGGTCTGTTTGAAGATTCTCAAATGTAATATACCTCTTAGACAACATAATATTTTCCTAGGTTCTGTCTCAAATGATGATGGTTGTTTGTCACATAAACCAATGTTATTGGATCTTTTTATTGCACTTGCTTCTAAAGTTATACTATTGTGTTGGAAGGATTTCTCCAAGCTCTGATGAGGGAATTTTGTATTGGATAAACATAGAATTCATACTGCTTCATCTAGTAGTATAGATCAAAAATGACATTTAGTTTATTCTGGCTACCTTTTACTATTTTTTTCCCCACACAATTCATTCTTAATCTACCTTTGTATAGTGTCTTCTCTGTCTTCTTTCTTCCCTTCTTACTTTTCCTTACTCTTTCATCTTCACTCTTTTTGTATCACCTTTATTCTACCTTTTTATATGAAACTCCTTCTCAACATCTTCTGCTGTTCCAGTTTTGCAATGTTTTAATATTTAAGCATACAAATGTAATTGTATTTATTCATTTTATTGAGTTTTATCATTCCTTCATTGCATATTACATATGTATTCAGTACATACACACAATACAAGTGCAACAGGAATAAAAACTTACAGTGCATGCACAAACATATCTTACAGTACAATCAATTCAATTTGTTTCTTACAGCTGTCCCGCTAGGGGATAAACATCCTTCACAACATTCCTATTGACGTCTTGCATCCCCCCCCCAGCCTCTGAATACAGACCTAGCACGTGACTTATCTTAATACATCAGGGTTCTCCATACGATATACCATTACAGGGCTCCAAATAATTTTGGGTCTAGATGCGACCGGCAGCTCCTCAGCATAAGTGTCCAGCTGTTCTCTACAATACACAACATCTTTGAACCATGCAGTCACTGTCGGCACTGTTTTCCCACCCCAGTATTTTGCTACTAGTCTTTTGGCCAGTAATAACGCATTGGCTACCAGTTTGCGATAGCTTGGTTGAATTGCTTTCCGCAGACCCAACAAACATACCTGCAGTGTGCATTCAACCACTTTCATAATCATTTGCGAGAGAAGTTGTGTCCCCCTGACCCAATATAGCGACACATTTTTGCAACCCCAGGCAAGATGCATAAAGTCTGCGTTCTCCATTCCACATCTCTTACAGCGTGAATTCCCACGCAACCCATACCAGTGTAAGCGCTCTGGTGTATAGTACATCTGTTGAAGGAACTTAAAATGAACTATCCTGAAGTTACAATTCACCGTGAGGCACCCAGTCAATGCACAGCACATCACCCAATCATCCCATACCATCAGTGTGTTCAGTGAGGCATTCCATCTTTCATACTCCACAGATGTGGCTATTGGGTTCTCAACTAGAGAGGCATTGTATAATCTAGTTATCAGGCCCTTCCTGTCTTCCATGGACAGCAGCACCTGAAGCGCGTGTAGAACTATCTGCTCATCCGGATACCCCAGATATATAGTCCAAATTGCTGCACGCAGTCTTGCATACACAAAACCTAACATAGCGGTGTATGTTTTTTTAGCAGTTAGGGCTCCTAGTGTTATAAATTTTCCACTTGAGTATAGGTCACCTAGTGTGGCGACTCCAGCCGCCTGCAGAGTATCCACCGGCCCCTGTTCCTGTGTAACTGAGATGCCAGGTTGTGCATCTACCAGCAAGGCAGGCGCATATAGGTAGTCCCTGCCTGCCCTTACCCGTAACTCCCGCAGCTCACTGTGTTGATGTGTACCCTAGAGTTCAGAGGACGATTATAGAGTAGTACAGCCGAAAGTGGAATTGGGTAAACTTCATCTGCCTCCTCCGCCAGATGCCAATAATGCGCAAAGTGCGCCTGCGCACACAGATAGTACCGTATCAGAACCGGCGCTCCAAAGCCGCCATGCCCAAAAGGCTGGACCAGAGTATCCAAGCTGCTGCACGGCTCTTACCCACCCACACCAGTGTCAACAAACATGCCTGGAGCGATTTTAAGAACTATTTATTTAACACTATGGGAATGTTCTCGCACAAGTACAAGAATCTAGGCAGTATCATCATCTTTATTACTGCAATACGATTCGATAAGGACAGTGGGAGGCGTATCCAACTGGATACCTGGTCTGTTAGCTTTGTGATCGCTTGCCCATAATTCATTTGCACTACTACCTCCGGGTCCCTATGTATCCAAACCTCAAGATATTTAACAGATTCTGTAGCCCATGTCAATGGGAATTCCAACTCGTATAATGTGGTGCACTGTGTTAGGGGTAGTATTACCGTTTTTTTTCCCCAATTTACATTGAGGCCTGAATACCCTCCGAATTTTACATACTCCCTGAGCAAGGGGTCTAGATTTGCCTCAGGTTCTCGCACATATAGCAGCATATCGTCCGCATATAGGAAAATGGCTAGCTGCCGCTGCGGTAACCCCAGCGCAGCCTGCCTATGCCGCTGTCTAATTCTGCATGCCAAAAGTTCTAGCACGATAGAGAATAGCATTGGTGATAGCAGGCAGCCTTGCCGAGTCTCTACATATTCGGATAGGGTCTGATACAAACTTATTAACCCGAACCCTTGCAGTCGGCTCAGAGTAGAGCAGACGTACCCAGTGCATGAAAGGAGAGGGGAGCCCCACACGACTCAACACTATAAACATATAGCCCCACCATATGGGGTCGAAAGCCTTGGCGGCATCAAGTACCACTGCAGCATCTTTCAGTTCAGTATCTAATTGATGCAGTAGTGCAAACAAAGTTTTCGGATTATGCCTCGTGGACCTCTCCTGCACAAAGCCAGATTGATCTGGTAGCACTAAGGCAGGCAACAGCGGATGTAGTTTCATTGTAATTATTTTAGCAAGAATTTTCACGTCTATATTCATTAAAGAGAGTGGCCGGTACGATTCACATTTTTTGGAGTCCTTACCGGTTTTAATGGCATAACAATCAGGGCCTCACGTAACGTGGGTGGTAGAGTCCCACTATCATATGCCTCCGCACATACCTCCACCAGTTGTGGGGCCAGCTGGTCAGCATATGTTTTATAGAATTCACTAGGCAGGCCATCTGTACCCGCTACCTTACCATGTGATAATTTTTGTATGGCCTCCTTAACATTATCTACGGTTAGCGGTTGGAGAAGCAATTCCCTTTGTCCCGAGGACAGCCAGCTCAGCGCCACATCCTCAAGATAGTCAGCTATCTCATCCTCTGTAGCCGCCGGCCGGTGTGCATATAAGTCAGCATAAAAGTTAGTGAACACCAATAATATCACCGGTGTCATGTATTTTAGCTCAGTCTTTGTCCAGTATTTCAACTATATGACCCTGTTCTTTGTATTCAGACAGTTTTGCAGCCAGTGTCCTTTCTGCTCTACCTCCTTCCCCATATGCTCTTGCGATCCAGCGTCTGGACCTATATTGCACCTCCTGCTCTGCAAACTCCGCTTTTTCAGTAGTTAACTCTCTCATTCGTACTGGTGTATCGGGCGTCGGGTGCCGTTCAAGATTCTGGAGCTCACTTTTTATGTCTCGCAGCTGGTTACGTAGTGACTTTAGAATGCCAGCTTGTACCTCCATACATTCCCCACAGATTGTTACTTTAAAAGCTTCCCTTAATGATCCTGCTTTTTCTATTGACCCCTCATTGTCATGGAAAGAATTGCTAATAGCCATTCCTATTGTGGTGCGAAAACCCGGGTCCAGCAAGGACACCAGTTGCAATCACCAATGAAATGGGGGTCTGGTAAATGTCGGGATCACCAGCTCCAACAATACTGGCGCATGGTCAGATAACATTCTAGCCAAATGCTCCACCCTCACAGTCCATGCACACACTTCTTTTGAAACCAGCCAATAATCCAGCCTGGACCACGAGCTGTGAACAGACGAAACAAAGGTACCTTCTTTCGCACCTGGGTTGCTCACTCTCCATGCATCAATCAAGACTTCTGCATTCATGATCTCTTTGACTGTACGTGAAGTGTGTGTCCCGTGCCAATCTGTGGCGGCAGACCTATCCATTCCCAGATCCAGATATACATTTAAATCGCTGCCCCAGATAATCAGGGAAGGGGGAGTGAACCCAACCACCTCCAAATCTCTCTGTAGAAAGCGGGGTCATCGATATTTGTCCCATACGTGTTAACCAACACAACCTTTGATCCACCTAAGGAGCATCATTCCAATAAAGGTCTGCCCTGATCATCCATTTCAGCAAAGTGCAAATAGAGTACCCTTGTTCACTAGAAGCATGACCCCTCTTGAGTATGCAGAGTATGACGAGGCCACCTTAACAGCTGAACATCTCTTCCCCACATTCTGCTCTGTATATCTGGTCAGGTGGGTTTCCTACAACAAAGCCACTTGAACATCATGTCTCTCTAAATATGCAAACACCTGCCTGATTTTTTGGGGAAATTCAGGCCCTGTATATTCCATGTCAACATTTTAATTATACCACAAAAAAGCATCAAGCAGCAGACCAAGGTCAATCACATTAAATCCCACCAGTTTCATATATTTTTACATGAGTGCAGCTACTTACGGCATCCGCTGCTGAGGGATGTCAATTACAGAGAAAGTCCACAAGAAAGGAAGGTGCACTCTAAGTGAAGTCAGTCGGGAATCATGCCTTATCCAAAAATCTTCTCTTTATTTACGTAGATTGGTTAAAACGGCACACAGCCAACGCGTTTCGTTCCCTAGTGCCATGGGAACTTCGTCAGGGCTGTAATCACAACATATACAACATAAATATACATATAAAGAACATATGAATATAATACAATACCATAACTGAAATATACAAAACAAAAAAACAATACATATGCGATGACCCAAAAGATACAAACCAAGATGTGTGTAAACTAACAATACACATGGTTATAAAGTGCTGCATAGAGTGTTAAAAAAGAGATAAAGTGTATAAGCCATATAAGCCAAGACTGTACATGAAAACATAATATTTAACAGACATAGTCATACAAATATCAATATATGAGGTGGGAAAACGGAGAAAAGAAAAAGAAGAAAAGGGAAATAGAAGTGAAAAAGTGATGGAAAAGGGCAGGGAGGAGACAGAATAGAAGAAAAGGAAAACATAAACGCCAATAAATCAAAGAACTATAGTATGCACGATGACATGATCTTTAAGCAGAGATGACATGAAGAATTACAAAAATGTAGATGAGACCCATGCTCATATTTGACCAATACGGAATTGGGAAGACAGCAAATAAAAGATAAAAACAGAATAGAAAAAGCAAGTAAAGAACAATATCCAAGTATGTGTATAGACCAAAGGAGCAAAGATTAATCTAAGTGCGGACATGAAAGTGTTATGGAGAACACCAGGGTTCACAAATACCAAGACCCTAATAGCGTGAGAAAATGTCTCACCTTACTCGTGGTGTATCAGGACATGTATAGCCTAAGTGCAAATTAGATTTTCATCAGTGTACGACATCTCCAATTTGGATCGTCTCTTATGTATAATCCAATAAAATCTGATGTGGAGACAAATCGATGATAAAGCATGTAATAAGCCCCAAGCAGTATTCAACGTATACTGAGGAAGGTTTTATGTCATAATCCATGGGAAAAATATACAGTCAAATCTACGGGAGCCTGATCTATATGTGCAAATCTACAGAAGTTTTACATAGCGGAAATGTGTCAATCAGCATCGGGCAAATATTGACCCATATCTCAATAATCATAGTGAGGTTGAATAGAAACGAGAAGAAAACCTCACCTCAAATGTAGTCCACTCCTTCAAAACGTCAATGTCAAAACCGTATATTATCATGCGAACACTTTGCCATGGTTCCCCTGGGTTCTGAGAAATGGTATAAGTGGGAAATGCCCATCAGTGATGAGATATAAGTCAAAGGATAGACCAAGAAGATGGTGCAGGTAATTACAAAAGGGATATTCTCACCGTAACATCAATAAGTAGTTCCTCAAGTATAAGAAACCCCAGAGCGCATGCAATGGTCCTCTGCTATGGACAAAAGACTGTAAAGAAGCGTCTGTAGAAGATAATCCTATAAATTAAATAAGCAATGAGTACGCAAAGGAATATGTAAGCAAAGAATATGATAAAAATGACAAGGGATGAGATGGTGTCCTCACCG
Source organism: Triturus cristatus (assembly GCF_964204655.1). NCBI lineage: Eukaryota > Metazoa > Chordata > Amphibia > Caudata > Salamandridae > Triturus > Triturus cristatus. The sequence continues at coordinate 611,421,233 of NC_140595.1, forward strand.
GTCACCGTATATTATTAATATTCCAACCATAAGCAATCTCACCTTTAGAGAGAATCAATGTGAATGAGGAATTCAAGATAGGGAGTCCCAGGACGCACACTAGTCCTTAAATTCAAGAAGTCAGCTGCCAATAGAATATAATTGTACATAATAAGTCTAGCATATATTAAAATAAAGAATGCGCCTCTAGGTCTGCGAGGTCGATCTCATTTTTCCGGCACCTTGAGTTATCTTGTTCGCGGCTCTGGATGCCAGAATATGCACGCTGCTTTCCTCCACCAATATCTGTGGCAGACAACTTCAGATGCACCTTATTTACCAGGATAGTAGTTGGATGCTTTCACTCGGCTGGCAGAGGTGCTTCAGAAAGCCATCTTGCCGCCGGCTCTCTACTCTCTAGCGCTCCCATGTAATTTTATTTATAATGTTGTTCATACTGATTATCAATAAAAATTATTAAACAAAAAATGGTTTTCTGATGACACAAAACGAAGAGAAGTGCCTAATTTGTCCAAATTGTTTATTTGGTCTTATATGTACTCCTCTGTTTCTTTCAGACTATTCCTCTCTGCAGTACTAAATTACTGTTTACTTGAGCTGCTATCCCATAGTAACTTGTGCCCTCTTCTTTGCTCTCCCCCCACCTCTCTACTTCCCTTTCATAGCTCAGAGTGGTGCCCAAGTACTTTGAAGTTTGCGGGAATGCCATATATGTGACTAAAACGAAAGAAATAAGATATCATGAACTCAGGGATAGGCTTACCAATAAACCATTTAAAATTAAGGTTACCAGATGACTTTGTCATCAAGGACACTATGTTCCAATGCTGTGGTTTTTATTATTACAAATCATTGTTTTAATGTTAGTCCAGTTGAAATGAACAAAACTAAAATTCCTAAAATGCAAATATTTACTACAGGAAATGGTGCTCCTTTTTGACATAAGTTATCAGGGACTTGTGTGACCCGAAATTTGGTGTGACGTTTTAAGCCAGTCCTGGCTTTTCTGCTAATAACTCTTGCCTGCTATTTTCTAAAGTTCATACTTATAAATGATGCGCAGGAAACTAAATGCCATAATGAAAAACAAATGTTGAATGAAAAGCCAGGGCTGGGTGACGAATCACATGAAAATGAAACCCATATGCCCGAATTACAGAACCAAAATCAACTTGGTGAAACCTGGTTAGCACAACAAATGCCCCCCATGACTAGGGTGACCAGATGTCCCAGTTTTCCCCGGACGGTCCCGGGTTTTAATGAAGTGTCCCGGTGTCCTGACACTTTCCTGCAAACTGAATAAATGTCCTGGTTTTTAGATAGCAGCTGGGATGAGCACAGAAATGTCCCTGTCTTTGAGTAATGGCTGACTAGGCACTGGTGTTAAAAACATGTGTGCACTCTCACTTTTCACTACTGGAGATGTTACTGCATGATGTCACTCCAGATGAGGGTGTTGTGGGAAGGGAAATCCTTTAAAAAAGAGACATTTTCTCTTGGGATTTCCCTTCTCTTTCTAAAACGCAGCAAGAATGTCATTATGCCAGCCTTCGTGGCAACAGCGTGTCCGAACCGCCAACATGACCCTGTTCACTGGAGTCAGAGGTCACTGCCTTCACCAAGATCCAGACAGCCAACAGTGTAAACTGTAGTCTTACTTCTATGTTTATGACCTGTCCCAGTTTTTAGGTCGAGCCTACCGCAGTGCGCATGCGCTGTTCTATGGGAGGCTTCTTGTGAGCACTCCAAACTTCTCCCTGTGGGTCGGACTCCTCCCACACATTGGAGTGGCCTTTGCGTGTGTCTTTCAATAATGAAATCACGCAAATGGCCAAAGGTTGGTGCATGTCCCATCTCTCCGCCAAATGTTCACTCTCACGGCACGCATACGTTTCTCCCTCCTCCCGCGAGCTCAGCTCCTGTCTTCCACCGCTTTTCTCTGCAAACCGCTCAGTGACAACCCCCGCAGTCAGTGGAGGTGCACTGCAGCTGCCCCACTCCCTGTGCCTCTCGATGTGAACCTCCTGGCAGGGCTCACTTGCTCTCCAGGCTTAGTTTCTGTCAGATCTTTGTCACCGCTGGAAAGGTAAAGCTGGAACTTGGGAGGGTACTGGGCTGGTGTTGGGGAGCAGGGGGAAAAGGGTTCTTAGTACCTAGGTAGCCACACATTAACCAGCATAACTGACCCTTGGTAATCGAGACACCCAGTCCATAACATTCACAATTTTCTGGACCCCTCAACCAGTAATATGCTCTCCCCGTAAGCTGAAGACAAACAGCTTATATCATTTTAAGTCAAAATGATCGTTACATTTAAGGACCACCTTCACCTTCGTGCGTGACTCTGAGTTGCCGGTCTGTCTCTTTTCAATGTTGCTGACAACCCTTGTTTGCTTCTCAACCATATCTCCACTCGTTTCAGCATCTCTCTCTCTCGTCGGTAAGTGCCCTGTTACTATTATGAAGTTCCTCCACTTTTACAAAAGCCAGCCCTTTTTAGGTCTCGGGACCATCCGGTCTGCCGAAGGCAGAACCGGAAGTCGAGAGATTTAATGACTTGGAGAAGAGGGCTTGAACCCGCCCCTCTTCTCCCCTGTTCTCCATTGGCTGGCCTCTTGAATGCTGGCCAGCCATTGGAGAAGAGGTCCCGTCACTCAGATCAGGCCCCGTCCTTTTCGGATCGGGGGGCGTGTTTTTTAAAGAAAGTCTCATTCTCTCCTCCAGCCAATGGCTGGAGGAGAGAAAAGACAAACACGCCCCCGAATCCGAAAATGCCGCTGCCTTTCTCCGAGGCATTTCTGCTCTGCCTCGGAGAAAGGCGGTGGTGTTCAGGGCGATTTGTACGTAGCCGTGACTTTGCTTTTCATTGTTAAATGCTCGCGACGGAATTGCTGTTGTAAAGCAGTCTCCCTTTGCTATGTGCCTGCATGTGGTGTTCAGGGCGATTCCCGGCAGTTTGTACGTAGCCGTGACTTTGCTTTTCATTGTTAAATGCTCGCGACGGAATTGCTGTTGTAAAGCAGTCTCCCTTTGCTATGTGCCTGCATATAGATTTTAATTTACCCGCACCCACCGAACGCGTCTCTTTAGACAGATATGAACTGCGAGGCCTCGGCCCCAGGGTTTGAACTGGGAGCAATTAACAGCAGGCGCCCGCCTCTCTGGACTCTAGACTGACTCCTAAATTGGAACTTGCCCGATGCTCAGCCAATGAGAGCAGAATTGAAGTGGGCCTATTGGAACGTGCGATGCCACAAGCGCCCTTCTGAGGGCAAAAACTAGATGGAGCGAGTGTGGGCAAAAACTAGACTGAGCGAGTGTAAATCTGCTAGTCTTTTGTAGCCAATCTGAAACTAGCAAGAGTTTTTCAGCCAATGGCCATACAGCCTATGAACTACTGACGAGCTCTCCATAGCCAATCATTCGAATATGCTCCGCTTCAACCAATCCACGATGTGCACACTTTTCTATTACTCTAAAATATGTCAGATCCTTTCCGATTGCTTGAAAGCGCTTGTGTGCAAATATGTTACGAAACACATGGCGCCCGTTAAGCTAGCCCTGTTGGTGGTGTATGGAGTAGTTCTCCCGGATATATCGGGAGCTGTGTGCGTTGCTTAGGAGCAGTGCTACATATTCATTTTGTAACTGAATTTCATATTTATTTCTCCTTTGTGGCGGTGTTACGTTACTTTCAGTTGAAGGATACTTCACCGGTACACTTTAAATGAGACTTGGAACTTGTTCGTGTAGTGTCTGGTGATCGCTGGGTAGATAGACTTAAGGCTATTTTACATCAATGGGAAGGCCTCCTCACTGGTAGATCATTGGTATATTTCGAGGCTCTTTTGAATCGGTGCTGTATGTTCGTGCACACGCATGTAGGTACACATGCCGGCTGTGGGCACGCGGGGTGCTGGGCAGTGCACCAGCTGGCAGTGTGTAACTGAGCTGGTGAGAAGTTTTACCGTCGTGCACAGGCAGCTGACGCCGGGCCACCACAGTGTCAAAGTTGCTGTGGTTACACACTCACCAGCCGAGCAGCAAGCAGTGCCGTTTCAGCCCCTGCAGGTGGATATCCCAAGACACGAGAGGGTACTGCATTCCACATTATCCAGATATTCTCCCTCGCCCGGTAAATATATCCAACAGCATCCACACGTTTTGAAATCTTTCCACCCTTAATCTGTATTTATCACCTTTCTCTCGGAAAAAGGGTGCACGCACCCTCACCTTTCGTGTCTAATGGGTTTAGGTTTTTCGCTGCAAGTACTCGAACACCTGAGATGCTATTTGCATATTAAGATGTACAAACCTATTTGTATTTTCTTCAGCGTACTCCTTTGTACAAGTCTTTCCTTCCCTTTTCACCATTCTGTGTGGCTCACCGAAGCTGCTGCGCTGAGGATGTTCCAAAATGGAAACGGGAGGTGGATAAAGAGGGGTGGGTGGAGTAGGTTTAAATGTGTGTGTGTTTTTGTTGAACATGTTTCAGTCTCTCTTCCACCCAGTGATGCATCCTGTTGCAACATTACCCGTTTCCAGAGTGCCCCCGAGTGTTCTCTGCAGTTGCGAGAGTACAATGCTTCAACACTGCGTCATGTGCTCTAACATGCACAGATTAGAAACATGGATCCATTGACAACCAGTCCCGCAGAACCAGGAGCTCCACCAACAGTTTCAAAAGAAATAAAACAACCTAGAATTTATCATGAAAAAAGAAAAAGGGAATTGGAGCACATCTTTTTCCATCTGAACCGCCAAATGATGGAAGGACGCCCCTTTTAGATGCGACAGGAGGTGCCACAGAACCGGCGTTCACGTGCAACACGTGCTATTTTGCTCCACTGCCCGTTCTCGCTTGCAAGATTTCCATTCGTGTTCCGCGTGCTCCCTTGACCTGTGCCAGTTCTCCGTGCTTCCATTCCCCCCGCCAGTCTTATGTGCTTCCTTGTTCCCCCTGCCAGCTATGCGTGCTCCCTTGTTCTTCTGCCAGTCCTGTGTGCTCCATTGTTCACCTGCACGTCTCGTGTGCTTCTGTGCTCCCCAGACAGTCCTGTGTGTTTTCTATTCACTTCAGTTCTGTGCGCTGTCTTTCTCCCCTGTCAAACCTATGTGCTCCCTTGCTCCCCTGTCAGCCCCGTGTGCTCTCTTGCTCACCTGTCAGCCCTGTGTGCTCTCTTGTTCATGTCAGTCCCGTGTGCTCTCTTGCTCCCCTGACAGACCTGTGTGCTCTCTTGCTCCACTGCCAGCCTTGTGTGCTCTCTTGCTCCCCTGTCCGACCCGTGTGCTCTCTTGCTCCACTGCCAGCCCCGTGTGCTCTCTTGCTCATGTCAGTCCGGCGTGCTCTCTTGCTCCCCTAACAGACCTGTGCGCTCTCCACTGCTCCCCTGTCCAACCCTGCGATCTCTTGCTCCACTGCCAGTCCAAGGCGCTCTTGCTCCCCTGTCCGACCCGTGCACTCTCTTGCTCCCCTCTCAGACCTGTGCGCTCTCTTGCTTCCCTGTCAGTCCTCTGTGCTCTCTTCCTTCCCTCTCAGACCTATGTGCAGTCTTGCACCCCTCTCAGACATCTGCAATCTCTTGCTTCCCTGTCAGTACTGTACGTTCTCTTGCACCACTCTCAGACCTGTGCGCTCTCTTGCTTACCTGTCAGTCCTGTGTGCTCTCTTGCTACCCTCTCAGCCCCGTGTGCTCTCTTGCTCCCCTCTCAGCCCTGTGCGCTCTCTTGCTTACCTGTCAGTCCTGTGTGCTCTCTTGCTACCCTCTCAGCCCCATGTGCTCTCTTGCTCCCCTCTCAGACCCGTGTTCTTTCTTGCTCCCCTCTCAGCCCTGTGTGCTCTCTTGCTCCCCTCTCAGCCCGGTGTGCTCTCTTGTTTCCCTGTTAGTCCTGTGCGCTCCATTTCTCCAGTTGACTTACTATCCTTTCGGAAAGTGGCCGCTGGGGTGAGGGCACAAGCTGAAGCAGCCTGGCTCCCAGGTTCGCTTCGGGTTGAGGACAAAGACAGGACAACAAGCACTGGCCCATCCCACACAAAAACAAAGGGGCTAGGGGAATGGCTTCCTATGGAGGCATGCATGCCTCAAACTCGGCAACAGGTGATCTCCAGCGCCACTACGCCATCACCTACTCTTCTCACAGCGGAGGCAGGCGCAGTCTCTTTGACCTCAAACTCACAGCTATATTCTCTAGTGGGCCTGTCTTGTAGTAAGTACATCTTTTGTCGCAGTGTTGTTTTCCACAGTTCCATAGTTACCACAGTAACTATCTCTCACTCTAACACACTACTTAAAAACTTCACTCTCTCTATCTCACTACCTCACTCTCTATCACTACATCACTATCTATTTCCATCTCACTCTCACTACCTCACTATATCACAACACACTCTCTCAAAACTTCACTACATCAGTCTCTCACTACCTCACAACTTCACTCTCTTTCTAACTCACTAATTCACTCTCTCTATCTCACTACCTCACTCTCTCTCTCTCAAATACACTAAGTCACTTACACTCACTCTTTCACTACCTCACTCTATCTCACTACTTCACTACATCACTCTCTGTTTCTATCTTAATACCTCACAACATCCCTCACTACCTCACTCTCTCTTTCACTACCTCAATCTTTCTCTATCTCACAACATCACTCACTGTTTCTATCTCACTACGTCAGAAAATACCTCTCACTCACTAACTCACTCTTTCACTACCTCACTCTCTATCTACCTCACACTCTCTCACTACATAACTCTCTATACATCACTACTCCCCTCTATATCACTACCTCACTATCTCACTACTTCTCTCTCTAAAAAGATCACTACCTCACTCTCTCACTACCTCACTCAATATCACAACTTCACTCTCTCTCTAACTCACTACATCGCTCACTCTCTATCTCTCTACCTCACTCTATCTACCTCACTCTCTATCTCACTACCTCACTCTATCTACCTCACTCTCTCTCACTACCTCACTCTCTATTTCAATACCTCACTCTCTCTATCTCTCTACCTCACTCTTTCTATCTCACTAACTCACTTTCACTGTCTCTTTCACTACCTCTCTCTATCTCACTACATCACAACACCACTCTGCTTACATCTCACTACCTCACAACATCCCTCTCCCTCACTACATCACTGTTTCACTACCTCACTCTCTCACTACATAACTCTCTCTACCTCACTACTCCACTCTATCTCACTACCTCACTATCTCACAACTTCTCTCTCTCAAAACATCACTACCTCACTCTCTAGCTCACAACCTCACAACTTCACTCTCTCTCACACACTACCTCAATCACTCTCTATCTCACTACCTCACTCTTTCTATCTCACTAACTCACTTTCACTCTCTCTTTCACTACCTCTCTCTCTCACTACATCACATCACTCTATGCTTATATATCACTACCTCACAACATCCCTCTCCCTCACTACCTCACTCTTTCACTACCTCACTCTCTCTATCTCACTACCCCACTCTCTATCTACCTCACTCTCTATCTCACTACCTCACTCTATCTACCTCACTCTCTCTCACTACCTCACTCTCTATTTCAATACCTCACTATCTCTATCGCACTACCCCACTCTCTATCTACCTAACTCTCTATCTCACTACCTCACTCTATCTACCTCACTCTCTATCTCACTACCTCACTCTATCTACCTCACTCTCTCTCACTACCTCACTCTCTATTTCAATACCTCACTCTCTCTATCTCACTACCTCACTCTCTCTCTCTGCTAATGCAATAGGTATCACATATGCAAAAAAAAAAAAAGCTAATGCCAATAGAAATGACAATGCCATTTATTTAGGGATACAATAATGATACAAAAATAATGAGCAATACCAATAGCTCTACCTATAATATTGCCGAGACCATTGCATTGTAAATGCTTGTTCTTTTCATGTTTTGAGAGTGAGCCTTGCACCCCTCACTCACCATTTCTGATGCCAAATGGAAGATAGCGCCCTTTTCCATCCGCCAACATTAAAGAGGCATGTAAGACACAGACAGTGTGTGTCTGTGTGAGAGGACTGCCACCTCCAGCGTGGCCTGCTGCTGCCACCTCCAAGCGAGTATGTCTGCCCTGTTGTTATATCCTATACTCTATTAGTCCCCAACCAGATTTGTGCAGCACCATATAACTGCCAACACTGCACTGAAATCCGCAATGGGCAGAGATGGGTTAATTAAGAGTTCATCAGCACGTATGGTTTGAGCAGCGTGTCCAATACAGCTGTCCTTTTAAATCCGTGATTTATACTCCAGAATTTTTCATGGACAAAATAAACTACAAACGCAATAACTCAGTGAAAAAAATCATGCATGGGTTGTTGATTTACCTACTACAGCTCCAGCTCACATTTCCCATTTGTTTTAGTTGGTGTTATAAATCTAAATGTAACCCATGGCACCAATAGACCAGTTTAAACGTTTCATCACACAGAATAGTTCAAAAAGATACACCCTGAAAGGATTGCGCCATTTTGGCCCACCCAGTCACTTGGCCTTCCTGCTTGAGGTTGTAGAAGACCTATGTGCTACTAGTTGTACTTCCCATGGTGGCAATACCTTTGTTTAAAATAAATAAAAACGTAATGTATTTTACAACTGCAATACTGGCTCAGCAGCCGTGGCTGTTTAATGCGAAATACAAACCTGTCCGGCAACTGTACAAACAGTGCAAGCACAAATACAGGCACCTCAATCAAGTCCTGGTGCACTAATTCTGCTGCCAGTGTGGGAAACACATTCAAATTCAGCCTTTCACACAACTTTTCTACATTCTAAATAAAGTCTAAGTCACATACTTTGTTACCAGGTTTTAATAATACAAGTAGTCAGTCAGACTTCCCCACCAAAGGCATGCCCTGCCTCTTTCCTCTCTACAGCTCCACCTTGTCTCTCTGTACCCATCCCTCTCGGAATTCTAAAAAGCATCTATTGTCCCTGTCTCAGCCTCTCCTGTCTACCTTCGCTGCCTGCGGTATCTCTCTTTCTCCCCTGCATTCTATTACTATCAGTAGCAGCTGCTGGATGGAGTGCTGCCGGGCGGTGACGCAGGGCAGGGGTGGGATAGTGGGTTAGTAAAGTCCGGATTATGGGCTAACGGAGGTAAGTATACAAATAAATAAATAAAACTAATTTCGTTACGCGCGCTGCATCGCATTTGGCGATGCAGCGTGCGCAACAAAATTTGTTGTATTTATTTGTATGCTTACCTCCGTTAGGCCATAATCTGGACTTTACTACCCCCCCCACCCTGCCCCTCCCCCGCCCTGCGTCACAGCCCGGCAGCACTCCATCCAGGAGCCGCAACTGATTACTATCTAGTTACTGTTAGCTCATTATTTGGCATTCCTGGTCATCCAGTTGCTCAAGCTATCTTTGTTACATTGTACGCTGGTTCATGACAGCATTGTATAGCTATTTAATCACTGATGGCACAGCACCCAGAATAATGTGCTGCATGGCTAAACACTTATAAGGTCCCAAAGGCGAGACCTATTGGCTATGTCAATGCTTTTTTGTTTTGGGAATCTGGTCACCCTACCCATGACTCAAGCTCAAAATGAAACAGTGGGTAAACGAAACTATTTATAGTGCTGAGAAACCCACTGTTGTCCTTGGCGTCATGGCCGTGCGTAGCTGATGCTCCATTGCGAGTCCTCTTTCCAGCCTCCTTTGCGGCGTTCCACTGCATTGTTTTCCCACCCTTGGCCAGGATTCCACAGCCGGAACACCGGCTGCTCACCTTGGGACCAATTTTGCTTTCCTACGCGTTCCTCCGATCGAGTAATTGCCGGGGTATCTGCCGCCTGGACTGCAGCGGGGACAAGATGGCACTGCGGCCGTATGTTCGGCAGGATTCCAATGGCGGCATTAACCCGTGGAGGCTGCACTGATTGCAGCGACAGAGGAGGCATTTCCCCTATATCCACAGTGGCTGTCAGAGAGCCGGAGATGGTCTCCCTCGCTCAGGATGAGTGCACCGATGATGTCTGGGACGAAGACGCGCGGTGATAGAGGCCGCGGCGTATGATCACCCCGACGCAGTCGGCGCGACGGGGAGGTGAGTGAAGCTCGGGGACACACCATACTGGCCAGCTGGGGTGATCCAGGGGTTCCACACAAGCGGTGTCTTGCCCTAGGAGGAAAAATGGGGCAGAGTTAACACCCAGCATTTGGCTGTGCTAGTTAGTAGCTACCGAGATGGCCAGGGCCTCACTGCGGGTGCTTGAGCCAGACGGGAGACCTGACTTCGTGGCACAGTTCCGCCTGCCCTTGAGCGCCCTCCTCTTTCCACAAGATGGAGCCCAGCATGACCTCAAAATCAGCCCGGGGATCCAGCATGCTGCTTCCCCCACCACCATCCGGCCTTCTACCTCTATGGACATCTCCAACTCGGGGATCCTTCCAGACCCAAGACCACTACCCTTGAGTGTGATGGAGCAGGTAAAACAAAATGTTGTATACCTCCTCTAATTTGCATGAAATTAATTACGTAATCATTCTAAAATTAATTTACAATAACATGTTTGTAGTTAAAATTTATTAATCAACCTTTGCACCATGATAAACACAAAATACACGTGGGACTAAATTGCTAATTGCATTGCAGAACAATTAATTAATTAACTATGTTACGCAAACTAACCTTAGATTGTGGTGAAATAGTAAAATTGCATGATTTGTGTTGCTTTGTGATCGTTTGTGCTTTAGAAGTCATCAAATGGTTAGTATTATACTTTAAATGTTGCTACAGCTAGGAAAATACTAATATATATTTGGTATTAGTGTGGGTTTAAACATTGGCATCTTCATTTCTATTTTTTAATTACTGTTATGTCTATTTTTGCTTAAGTTGGCATTCGGGCCTACTAGGCCGCAGTACCCAAGATGGCGTTCTCTGAAGCAGATGCCACCATGTGAGCGCGATGATTTCTGCGCATGCCCAGATGGCTCTGGAAATCACCAAGTGACCTGAACTCCTAACACCGTGTTCCCTGTCAAAGACAGAATTTGAGGATTTGACCGCACGCCAATAGATGACTATATGGGAAGAGGGGAAAGGACAATAAAGAACCCATGGAATAAGATACATTTGCTGCTCTCGCCTGAGAATTTGAGTAACTTTTTCAATTTGTGCCTTCCTATGCCAAGTTACCATGAAGAACCAGTTTATACTGGGAAAAAATGACATGAACTGATAATAACCCCGAACTGTCCAATCGGAACACTTTCTCTGCCCCTAAAAGTCGCCATGTTCATATGATGTAAGGGACAAAAGGGTATAAAAATGGGCCCACCTCTGTCATTGGGGGGTATATGTTATTTTGGGGTTGTTTCGCTCGTTTGTGACGTTGGTTTGCATTGGACTTGTTGGCATTTGGGAGAAGAGATTGCGGTGAGTAATATAATTTGCCTGATGGTTTGATCCCTCGGTGTGGGTCAGACAGCCTGTCCAGGGAGTTTGACTTGAGAATACAGAGAACTCTCTGTTTGATATGGAGCCATCGTCGCTTGCTAATTGGTAATTGACTAACTGCAATTTTCATATTCATGTCTAATTCCTGAATGTTTGATTCTCTTTAATAAAAACAGAAAATTTGAGATTATGAGCTGTAGTTAATAAATGCAAACGTAAGAAATGTTATATATAATTAGATAAACAACAATTGTAATATTAAGAATGAGTTTGTGATTCTTTAACATTTATGATGAGATTAAATGATTTCTAGACTTTATTTGTGTTTAGCTTGTTCTGAATTCACCATCAACCAGTCCAACTAATTGGTCCATCGACCAAATAGTGAAGTGCCTTGATGTTAAAGTCAGGATTCTGAGATGTATATAGAATGTGTATATAGTGTAAGAGCTAATTAATCCTGACAGGTAATAAGGTACCCACATGTCCAGCGCTATTTTCTCCAGTGTACAGATCCGAGTGAGTTTGGCTGAATGACAAGTGTGTTGGTGTTATGGGCCCCACCAATGAATGAGTGTATGAATGAGCTGTTGTGACTAAGGGTCTGTGACAAGGAGAATATGTAAATCTTGTCCTCCGCGCTGCATCAGTTTTCTTGGTAGCAGATTGATGGTTATTATTGTATTGGTTTGGTGATTATTGATTTATGTTTAACACTATATGTTGAGTGTTATTTACGTTAAGTGTAGTCAGAAAATGTGAAGCTTCCAGGAGGTAGGAAGTGGATTTATGTGGCAAGAGAAGTCACATGGAATTGAACATTGTCTGATTTCAAGATTTGTAATAACACGGAATCGTGTTATGTTAGGGAACTCTCTGTATGAATGTGTGTGAGTGGAATAGTAATAGGTTCTCTTGTGAAACTTTGGCCTTAATTCTCAGGAGCATTGTAGTCTCCACATGTGTTTTATCCCCAGAGAAACAGGTTTGCCTCTTGCTTGATAGAAGGGTAAGGTAGAGGGAAGTGCTACTTTATCAGCGTAACGGAAAATTCTGTGGTAGGGTAGAGGTAAGCGCTGCCTACTGTAAAGACAGAATTCTTGTGTAAATGAACAAGGCTATCTCTTTGGTTTAGCGAAACAGGCAATGGAGATGTTTTATGTTGTTACTAACAGATTTTGATTAAAGAAAACGTAAGAAAAGTTTGCCGATAAAAGTTTGTAAAGGAGGGGTCAGCAAGAGCAGGAGTAGTGAGAAAGGCTGACTTCAGAAAGACAGCACTGGGATTGGTCAGCTGCAGAAAAGCGAAGCTTCCACTGATTGGTGCGTTAGTGTGAGACGCGCTGGGAGTGGAGAATGACCAGAGTGACGTAGATGCCTAGGATTGGTGCATTAGTATGAGTCGCGCTGGGACTGGAGAATTTCAAGAGTGACGTAGACGCTCCGGATTGGTGTGTTAGTGTGAGTCACGCTAGAATTGGTCAGAATACGGAGAAGCCGTGAAAAAGTGATTTACAAAGCTTAATTGATTAAGAACTTTTGAAAATAAAAATGATGTACTACGATCCACCTCAGAAGGAGAAAAAATCATGGTTTGGAAAAATCAAAGACCTATTTAAAAAGGATAAGCCGTTTGTAACTAGGGAAGGACAGATACTTCCTCCACCAAAAACGCCTGCATCATTTATGGTGGCGAAATATGGTTATCATACATGTATCTGGTTGGAGAATTGGGCAAAGTATACCAAAGATGATGGAGTGTTAGCGTTTCCGGAAAATGGTTCATTTAGTTTAGCAGTACAACGAAATTTAAGAGATAGAATGATGAGGTTGGAACCAAAACCCATACCTACCCAATTCGAGGCTTTGACTGAATGGGAAGAAGAGATGTATGAAAGGGAAAGGCATCGGAGTGGGAGAAGGTATAATTATATATTTGGTAGACATTGTGGTCAAGAAAGTCATGATGATAGAATGAGAAGATGGCGGAATGCAAGCATGACTGATGGTATGTTTCCTCTGAGAAATGCTGGAGAGATGAGTGGCAGAAAATGCATAGAAGGGAGAAATAACACAGGGACAGAAGGTTACAGGTATGGAGTGAGTGAATTGGAAGATGAAGTGCTGGAGGACATGTTTTATAATAAAAAAACTCCATATCAGCAGGATTCTGCATTGGTGATGCCCAGTGCACCACCACAGGAGACTGTAACAAATAAAAAGTTTGAACAAATGCCAAATAATTTTGGGAAAAATAATCCATTTAAAGATTTGGAAATGTCACAGACGGTAAGAGCTGAAAACGAAAATTCTGCAGAATTAGCTAGAACTACACTGGAATTAACTGAAAAGATTAGAGAGTTAACAAAGAATATGGAAGCAGTGACTGTGCCTGTAACTATAGGACCAGTGATACCTGTTTTTTGATAAACAAAAGGATAGTGAGCATTGTTTAACGGTCCATATAATGGCAGTATGCAAAAGTAGAAAGAAAGGAGTAGTTCAGGAGAAAATGAGTGGAAGGTTACTGCAGGAAGGATTAAGTACCCCTAAAAATGTTACGGTAAATCAAAGTCCAGCAAGTAGGACACCTATGGCAACAGAATCTGCAACGTAAACCCAAGAGTGAACGGCAGATAAAATGAGAATAGCGACAACCCCTGTAGGACCAACATCTGAAGAATTAAGTGATTGGTTAAGAAGCTTACAGAAAAAAGATACAGAACCACAACCTTTAGATGTGGCAAAATTAAAAGTGACTTTAGAAGAGTTAATTGTAGGAACGATTCCAACTGAAAAATTAAAAGCATACCAAGATGAGGAATTAATGTTTTTATGTAAAAGCATACCTTGGAGAGCAAGGACTTTGAATGAAAGGTTAGAACAGACAGCGAGTGAAATAGGAATAGATTTTGAAAAAATAAGGTAATCACAGAAACCATATAGGGTAGATTTTTCTGAAAAGGATATTGAAAACTTGAACACTGCAGGGAGATTGACCCAAATTAAAGAAATGATTGCATTGTTAAGAAAATGGGGTGATGTGGATCGATGGAAAAGTAGATGGTTTAGAAGGAGAGAGGAAACTACAGACAAGACCTCTCTAGCTTTCCCAATGAGAAAAAAAGAGCCAGTGGTAACAGAATGTCCCCTGAGAGAAATTCCTGGAGGAGGATATGTACATGTTCCATGGACTAGACATGATATTTTGTCATTTACAAACGATTTTCCGCGGTTGATGGAAAAACCAGTTGAATGGTATAGACAGGTAGACAGGTTTGTCAAACTTTCAAAGGTTTTATGGATAGATCTGAATGGTCTTTTTGATATAACTGTAACGGCAAATTTATGGGCAGAATGTAAGATTACAATAGATTGGCCAACACAAGAGTATCCCAGGGATCCAAAGACGGGAGCCCCTGATCCAGAAGTAATGAAAATATATGATCAGGTAATTACTTTTTTGAAAAATAAAGTTCCTCCGAAAGAAACGGATTGGGTAAAGATTGACAGAACTCACCAGGAGGCTAAAGAATCAGTGCATGCATATTACGAAAGGTTACTGTTGGCTTTTAAACAATACAGTGGAGACGAGAAATTGAGTGAAAAGGATTTGAGTCATTTTGTGTACCGATTTGTTTTTGTTTTAAGGCCTGAAGTTAGTGAAATGATTAAACAGCATACAGTAGATTGGCAAAACAAAAAGATAGACGAAGTGTTACAGCATGCAAAAAGTTTAGTGATGAAATGGAAGCCAAACAGTGTAAGTTGAAAGAAAAGGCAATGTGGGCACAGGTTAAGGTAGCGGAGCGACAGGAAACCCAGTTAATCAAACAAGCTAATGGAATAGGGCAAGCAAAACCAAAACCTAATATTGGAAAAGGAAAAGGACAGATTAGCATAGATGAAGCTAAAAAGAAATGGCCATGTCAGAATTGCGGAAAATTAGGGCATTGGAAATCCGAGTGTAAATTGCCACCGAAAGCTAATGGTGATAATTCATCATTAAATCCACAGATGCAGAATGAGGTGAGTTGCCAACCGCCGCGACAGCAGCAGGTTGTTACCCAACAGTGTCAGCTGCCAAAGCCACCTTTTCCACAGAACTTAAATCCTCAAAGATACAGTAATGAGACCGGATTCTACAACGAAGAACAGGTAAAAAAGCTACCGCGCGCTGGTGCCATTTCGCAGTATTTGCTGCAACACAATGAGAGTGAGTCAGAAGAGAGTTATTGGCGGTGCCTAGGAGAGGAAGAGGAGTGCATACTAGGCACAACTCTAGAAGTAGACCAGACAGGACCCTTTGTGGATGGAAAGGTGAATGAAGTAAACATTACTTTCCTAGTGGATACTGGTGCTACTAGTTCAACGGTTAGATCAGCTGAAGTGAAAAATCTTCCTCTCTCGGGTGAAACAATCCAAGTAGTTGGAGTTTCAAATAAACAGATAAAAGCTTATCTTACTGATCTGGTAAAGGTTAGAATAGGGAAATTTGCTGATATGCATTGTTTTGTAGTTTGTGACACTAGTCCTGTAAATCTGTTAGGGAGGGACTTGCTTTGTAAAATGAACTGTACCATCTTTTGTAGACCTGATGGTATAGCCTTTGAAACTCCAGACAATGATGCACTGTACAGACTGACGAAGGCAAACCTAGAACCAGAAATTACCGAAGCATTTGTTGTACTTTATCCAGAAGGATTACCTCAAGAGTTAAAAGACACAGTGAAAATAGAAGTGTGGGATTTCACAGGAGAGGATGTTGGATTAATGAAAAGAGTAGATCCTGTGCAAATAACTGTAAAAGAAGGAGGTAATTACCGGAATATTCCTCAGTATAAATTAACACCAGAAATAATTGCAGGAGTAACACCTGTAATAGACAGAATGATTGAACAAGGAATTCTGAGAGAGATAATGAGCAGTCCATGTAACTCTCCGATCATGGGTTTAAAAATGCCAAATGGTACCTTTAGGATAGTACAGGATTTGAGAAAAGTGAATAAAATTGTTGTTCCTTGCTGTCTCATTGTGCCAAACCCTTCAGTAATTTTATATCAGATTCCCCATGATGCAGAATGGTACACAGTCATTGACTTGTGTCCTGCTTTCTTTTCTTTTCTATTCCATTGCACCCTGATAGCCAACAAATTTTTACGTTCCGGTTCGGCAAGCATATTTTGGCATGGTGCCGTATCCCTCAAGGGTATACAGAGGGTCCTTCTATATTTAATCAGATTCTAAAGAAGTCACTGGAAGATTTAAAAATGCCAGACAGTTCAGTGCTTGTTCAATATATCGATGACCTATTAGTGGCATCGAAGACGCGAGAAACATGTGTGGTTGACACAGTTGCACTGTTAAATCATTTGGCAGATGGAGGACTTAAAGTATCACCATCAAAATTGCAGTTTTGTCAGAAAGAAGTACAATACTTAGGTCATAAGATTGAAAAGGGCTTGAGAAAAGTAACAATGGACAGAATCAAAATCATTAAAGGAATGAGAGCCCCAGTGACACAGAGAGAAGTCAGAATGTTTCTTGGAATGGTGGGATACTGTCGTCAGTGCATCAGCAATTTCTTGCTGATTGCAAAACTACTAGTACGACTGACAAAAAGTGATGTGAAAGATCCACTTGAGTTGAATAAGGAAGTGATGAAATATTTTAGACAATTGAGAGACAGCTTGTGTGAAGCACCGGCTCTTGGGATGCCTGATTATGAAAAAGAATTTGAGCTTTATTGCAGTGAGAGAGATGGATGTGCTCTTTCCGTATTAGTGCAGGGACATGGAAGATTGAGATGACCGATTGCTTATTTTTCAGCTGTACTAGATCCAGTAGCTGTAGCATTGCCTGGATGTTTGAAAGCAGTAGCTGCTACCTGTAAAAGTCTGGAACAAAGTGAAGGAATTGTAATGGGATACCCTGTGAGAGTGTTTGTTCCCCATGATGTGGCGATCCTTTTGACAAGAAGTAAAACACAGTTCATGACGCACAGTCGTCTAACTAAGTATGAAAAGGTGATTTTGGGTGCTACAAATGTGAGTCTTGTAAGATGCACTAATGTGAACCCATCGACATTACTACCTGATGCTGTGAATGCAGAAGTGAAAGATGAAGTTGATCATGTTTTTTTGGAAGTGCTTAATTTTTGTACCAAACCACGTCCGCACATAAAAGATGTGCCTCTGAAAGAGAGTGACTATGTAATGTTTGTGGATGGTTCATGCCTAAGAACTGGAGAAGGGATTTTGAGTGCTGCATATGCTGTGTGCACTGTAGTGACTGTGTTGGAAGCATCTTGTTTGAGAGGAATACGATTTACTCAAGTTGCTGAGTTGTTTGCACTGATTAGAGCATGCAAGTTGGGAAAGGATTTGCAAGTCACTGTGGTTACTGACAGCCAGTATGGGTTTGGAGTGGTGCATGATTTTGGGCAAATTTGGTCCCAAAGAGGTTTCTTGACATCAAGTGGAACTCCAATTAGAAAAGCAGAAATAGTTGGAAAATTACTTGAGGCGATACAGCTGCCTAAACAGATCACTGTTATAAAATGTAGCGCACACAGAAAGCGAACCGATTACGTGTCAGCAGGCAATGAATTTGCCAATGATCTAGCGCAGTACTGTGCACAAAATAAGACTTTATTAAATCGTAACAGGGAAAAGGAAATGGATTTATGTCCCTTGCTTTTTATTAACACCGTAAGTACATGGGATGAAATGAGACAATTACAGGAAGAGGCAGGGGAAGAGGAGAAGAAACAGTGGATAAAATCAGGATGTACACAAAGAGAAGTAGACAGAGTTTGGGTTTACAGAGATGGAAGACCAGTAATGCCTGATAGCATGATCTCTAGAATGGCACGGATGTACCATGGGCAGGCCCACATAGGCAGGGATGCCATGATTAGACTTTGTAAACAGACCTGGTATAATGCAAAGTTTCAGCTTATAGCAGAGAGCCTTTGTCAGAGAGGTCTCATATGCTAGCAATGTAATCCAGAAAGGAAAACTGTGGTGAGCTTGGGAACCATAGGACGGGAGGGAGGACCTTTCACTCGAATGCAGCTTGATTTCATTGAAATGCCCTCATGCAACAGGCTAAGATATGTACTGGTGATTGTCTGTCTGTTTTCTCGTTGGGTTGAGGCATACCCGACCAGAAGGAATGATGGAGTTACTGTCGCAAAACTCCTACTAAGAAAGTTCATTCCTAGGTTTGGTTTCCCAGTAACAATTGAACAGATAGAGGAACACATTTCCAGACTGAAGTTATAAAATTGATTTGTGAAGCATTGAATGTACAACAAAAACTGCATTGTGCCAACCTACCAGAGGCTTCTGGAGTGGTGGAACAAATGAATGGCACCATAAAGAACAGATTGGGGAAAATGTGTTTGGCCACAGGTCTAAAATAGCCAGATGTCTTGCCTCTGGTTCTGATGAGCATTAGATAAATTCCTGATAGGAAAACTGGTCTGAGCCCCCATGAAATTATCATGGGTAGAGCAATGAGACATGTTTTCATTCCTGTCAACAAACTGCTGCAAATATGTTATGACTTCATCTTGGATTATTGCAAAGGATTGGCTGATATGGTACATGCTGTGTTTCATCAGGTTGGACAGGATGCGACCTCTCTTGAAAAGAAGCCAGCTCATGACTTGAGTCCTGGAGATTGGGTCCGCACAAAAGTACACAGAAGAAGAAATTGTCTGGTTCCATGCTGGGGAAGACCATGACAAGTGATTCAGACTACAACAACTGCTGTGAAGTGTGCAGGGGTGAAGAACTGGATTCATACCAGTCACACTCTTCGAGTCCCGAATCCGGAAGATCAATCTGAAGAGGACCAACGAGAAGTGTCGAATACCAGTTCAGAATCAGAAGAAACGAGAACAAGACAAAACCCAGAAGCAAGAGAAAAAGGTCTTAGTCAAATTACTGGACTAGAAAATATACCACTAAGAAGACGACTTGAAATTTCTGATACCAGCTCGGAATCTAAGACAGAACCAGTAGAAATACAAGAAAGAATAAATCATGATACTGGAAAAACTGAACACGTAATCTTTGGAAAAGAAATCCCGAGTACAAGCACAAGAGAAATTCTCCCCGAAATCATAGAGATAGAAGGTGAGGAATTAGATACAGAGAGTGAGGGTGAATTAATTGCGGAAGAACCCCGAGGAGGTGTAGGGACACAACACACACAGGTAGAAAAAGGGTCAGATAGTCAGCAGGAAGATTGCGTGGAAGAAACACGAGGAGGGATAGATACAGACAGTGAACCTGAAATCTTGAGGCTAAAATCCAAAGAAGGTGAAATCCAGACGGAGACAGAATCAGAAGAAAGTGAAGCAGAAAGTAAAGGTGGAAGAATTTTGAGGAAAAGAGCTTGGAAAACTGAGCGAGAAGGGAAAGGATCTAAATTGAAAAGGCCTTTGAAAGAAGATATTTGGCCCAACAAAATCAAGAGGTTGAGATACCGACTAACCAGAATAAAGTCCGATAATGCTGAACAAGTGAATGAAGTGTCTAGCCAAGAGAAACAAAAGGACACGGAACAGAAGCACTTGCAAAGCACAAAGAGGATAAAGAAACCAAACCCGAAGTACAAGTCACCGGAATGGACATATGTGGCACTTCCTGATATACAAGAGGAAGCTGATAGCCAAGAAAGTCTAAGAGTGAGTGTGCAAGAGGTGGATAAAGGAGAAGAAGATTCGGAAATCCTGAGAGTTATCTTGTCTGACACTAGAGAAGAAACGGATGATCAGGAAATTCTGAACAGAGACTGTGAATCTAAGGATAAGGACGATTCAGACATGAATTGAGTATCAAAAAAGAAATCGAAAGGAATTAAAAGCTGGACAAGACATATGACCAGAAAAGAACCAAGTAGGCAACTGAAGCCTTAGACAAAGGTAAATTGTTGAAGAAAAGAGGCTAAGTCAAAAGAAACTGCTCATTACCGAAATGGCAAACAATGAAAATAGAAATCCATCATGTTGATTTCTCCGGAGATGGCGTAAAATGTGTTTTTGTTGTTCAGGATTATTAATGCTTGTGTAGCTTATATTAGCAATAACAATTTCATTTAGAATAACATTTGAAGATATAGGTGGACACACAGTAAATGGAACTAATGATGCAAAGGCTGATGACAATCATGTCACAAAATTGGTAGATAGAACAGAATTTCACAAAGATAAGTCCATAAATAAGTTTTCTAACAATGTTTTTTCAAAGTTATTGTATGACTTTGTAAAAACCATGGATGTTAGAGACTGCTATGTATGCATGCAGTTACCTGCATCTGTATCAGAAGGTGTCACTTATCATCACCTTCCTATGACATATGGGATAACTTGTAGTGTCTTAGCCAGTCTGTCTTATAAAACAGGAACATTAGAATACTATTACACTGATATAGATAATATTTTATCACAGATTCCTGTAGTTCCTGAACTAAACAAGGTGATTCCTGGTAAAACACTAGGTGAATTTTTCCTGGAAACAAGAGAATTATCTTTAGAAGAAGTGTTTAAGAATAACCTTACTTGTAGTTTAAGAAAAGAAGAGAAAACTTTCCTGACTATGGTAGAGGAGAGAAGAATTAAAATGCAAAAGAAGGTGTCTGGGGAAAAGATGGAAACAACATTTTGGGATGTTGGGAAGGAAAATCATTTAAAGGGAGAGACAAACCCTGCAATGGCTTTAGATTGGCCCCAGAAAGGGAAGTTATGCATAAGTAGAGATAATACTGTATATGATAATTATTTTGTAGGTGCAAGTGAGTGCCATGACTTACACAAAATCATGGGAGGTTGGGCATTTAAAGGAGGACAAGATCCGGTATTCCCTGGAATATATTACATATGTGGGAACAGAGCTTATTATAGGTTGCCGGACCATTGGTATGGGACTTGTTACTTAGGCCTGGTCTTTCCAAAAATATTTCATGTGGAAAGGGGAGATGACGAATTGCACGAAATAGGTAGACAGCTAACACGTAAAAGGAGGGAGAGTTGGTCAGAAATTATTGGGGATATCTTTGGAGCACTGATACCAGCAGTTGGAATATCTCTGAATGCACATTAAATTAGAAAATGATCTACAGTTGTGGATCGTTTATCAGCAAGCACAGCTGGAGGGCTCTTAATGGTAAATACCGAAATGGTTGCCATGAGAGCTATGGCAATGCAAAATCGACTTGCTCTTGACATTATATTAGCAAAAGAGGGAGGAGTCTGTGGAATGCTGAAAGTACAACATTGCTGTACTTGTATTCCTGACGAAAGTCAGAACCTAAAGAAATATATTAAGAATATAACTGAATTGCATGAAGAAACTGTTCCAATGGAGGTTGAAGGTGTATGGGAGAAACTTGGTAAGGGTTTTTCCACTATCAAGAACTTATAAACAACATTAGGTAGCTCCTTTGTGGGGAAAATACTGATATCTGTGACTTTTGTGATTATTTTAGTATTAATATTAAGATTAGGATGTTTGTGCATAAAAGAAGAAAATTACAAAACAAGTTAAAAAGAGAAAACAAGAAAGAGAAAGAAATAAGAGAAAGAGAGATAGAAGTAATAGAATTACAAGAATTACAAGAAAATATGTACAAGAAAACAAAAGAGAACAGTATGGAGAAAACTATGATTTAAACTAACAAATGCAAGTGGAACTGAATAAAACCATTTCCGTGGATAAATTAGTGAGTAGTGGTGATGTTTAAAAATCACCAAAGGAGGGATGGAGCAGGTAAAGCAAAATTTTGTATACCTCCTCTAATTTGCATGAAATTAATTACGTAATCATTCTAAAATTAATTTACAATAACATGTTTGTAGTGAATTTATTAATCAATCTTTGCACCTTGATAAACACAAAATACACGTGGGACTAAATTGCTAATTGCATGGCAGAACAATTAATTAATTAACTATGGTACGCAAACTAACCTTAGATTGTGTTGAAATAGTAAAATTGCATGATTTGTGTTGCTTTGTGATCGTTTGTGCTTTAGAAGTCATCAAATGGTAAGTATTATTGCTTTAAATGTTGCTACAGCTAGGAAAATACAAATATATAATGGAATTAGTGTGGGTTTAAACATTGGCATCTTAATTTCTATATTTTAATTACTGTTATGTCTATTTTTGCTTAAGTTGGCATTCGGGCCTACTAGGCCACAGTACTGAAGATGGCGTTCTCTGAAGCAGATGCCACCATGTGAGCGCGATGATTTCTGCGCATGCCCAGATGGCTCTGGAGAACACCTAGTGACCTGAACTCCTGACACCGTGTTCCCTGTCAAGGACAGTATTTGAGGATTTGACCACAAGCCAATAGATGACTATGTCGGAACAGCGGAAAGGACAATAAAGAACCCATGGAATAAGATACATTTGCTGCTCTCGCCTGAGAATTTGAGTAACTTTTCCAATTTGTGCCTTCCTATGCCAAGTTACCAGGAAGAACCAGTTTATACTGGGAAAAAATGACATGAACTGATAATAACCCTGAACTGTCTAATCAGAACACTTTCTCTGCCCCTAAAAGTTGCTATGTTCATATGATGTAAGGGGAAAAAGGGTATAAAAATGGGCCCTCCTCTGTCATTGGGGGGTATATTTTTTGGGGGTTTGTTTCGGTCGTTTGTGGCGTTGGTTTGCATTGGGCTTGTTGGTGTTTGGGAGAAGAGATTGATGTGAATAATATAATTTGCCTGATGGTTTGATCCCTCGGTGTGGGTCAGACAGCCTGTCCAGGGAGTTTGACTTGAGAATGCGGAGAACTTTCTGTTTGATCTGGAGCCATCGTCGCTTGCTAATTGGTCTTGACTAACTGCAATTTTTATATTCATGTCTAATTCCTAAATGTTTGATTCTCTTTAATAAAACAAAAAATTTGAGATTATGAGCTGTAGTTAATAAATGCAAACGTAAGAAATGTTATAAATAATTAGATAAACAACAATTGAAATAATAAGAATGAGTTTGTGATTCTTTAAAATTTATGATGAGATTAAATGATTTCTAGACTTTATTTGTGTTTAGCTGGTTCTAATTCACCATTAACCAGTCCAACTAATTAGTCCATCGACCAAATAGTGGAGTGCCTTGATGTAAAATCAGGATTCTGAGATGTATATAGAATGTGTATATAGTGTAAGAACAAATTAATCCTGACAGGTAATAAGGTACCCACATGTCCAGCGATTTTTTCTCCAGTGTACAGATCTGAGTGAGTTTGGCTGAATGACGAGCGTGTTGGTGTTATGGGCCCCACCAATGAATGAGTGTATGAATGAGCAGTTGTGAATAAGGGTCTGTGACATAAGGAGAATGCCGCTGGCAGCATCCCACGCAGGGGGACATTAGCAGGTCAGCCCTCTAGTGGCCACCCGTCGGAGCCCCCCCCCCCCCCTTGTTCCTCCTCTCTCGTGAGGCCGCGCCTTGGGAGGGGAGGCCCCAATCAATGGCCCTCCAGGGGGAGGCGGGCCACTGGGCTGGGCGGGGCCAGGCCTATTTATGCCTCCCGCCTCCGTAGATCGCCCTCTGCTTCTCTCGTGGCCGCGCGAGATAACAGCGTCGCCGTCGTCGTCGTCGCGAGAGTTAAAGCTGCCTGGGTCGTGGTGCTGGTCCCCGGGATCGCTGTCTGGAACGCTCGTTGCTGAGACTGGTGAGTGCAGGCCCTGCCCTGCCCGGGCATTTCATGGGTCCTCACAGCAGTCCTGGCGCTGTCCGGGCGGCGGCCCGGAATCGGGGGCAGAATGGAGGGGATAGTTCCCCCCGACCTTCTCAGAGCAGGCGATCTTTTCCCTGTACCCCAGATTTGGGGGCGACCAGCGTCAAGGGTCCGAGCGAGCCCCCCGCCCCCACTCCGGATCACTTTAAGGGCCAGTGGCGCATACTTCGACCACTGCGGCCATCGCCCACGTGGGCTTAGGCTTGAGTGGTCCGTTCGCGTAAGGGGCGGGGGAGTGGTCATGGCCTACGTTGCCCTTGTGGGACAGGGTCCAGTTCCCAGCAGCCTGACCGACCCGTGTTCCCAGGCCACAACAGTCCGCTTTTCCCGGGAGGGGGCCGCGCGGGCCCTCCCACGTTCTAGGATCCATGTCGGCGGAGGAGCATTTGCCCTGCTCTCGTTGCCCCCTCCCCTGGCCGGGGTTGGCCTAGGCAACAGGGGTGGGGGGCTAAGGGTGGAAGGATGTGGCCGTGTGGGCTCTAATGTGGGTGTGTGCGGGGGGGAGGGGGGAAACAGTCCGGTTTCCTACTCTACGTTTCCAACCGGGTGGCTGGGTGCGAGGAGAGCCGGCCCCGGTATCCCCTTCACAGCGCTCACCTCCGACACACGGTCTGCCCCACAAGGACCCGGTCCGAGTGGAGGCCGTGCTTTGCTGCGGCCCGGGCGTGAGCTGGCATGTGTCAATGGGAATAGCTAGTCTAATGGGTAAACAGCGCCGGGCCTTCCTGCACCGCGTGCGTGCTGGCTCGTAAGGCGGGCAGAGCAGCGAGGGGCTGCTTGCCCTGGATCGCCCGTAAGATAACCCACTCTATCGTCATACTTATGTTGTATGAAATAAACCTGCAGCAGTTCTTCACCCATAACGAATGTGTCAGTGTAATCCTTGGGTGACGTCTGTGCATGCGTGTTGAGTGGAGCGGATGACGGTGTGGTCACTATATGTAAATCTTGTCCTCCGCGCTGCATCAAGAGCAACACAACCTGAACACCTGGCAGAACTATGGCAGGTATTTCCTGCTCTGTAAATATGTAATATATAATTGTCCAAGCCTAATCGCTGTTAAAATTCAATCCTGAGTGAATTTGCAATTTGTATATATATATATATATAACTCTAACCACTAGTATATGCAGTAGACCTTTGTACTTACTACCATTCCTATGTGATTTTAGAGTTTATCTGTTTGTATCTCTTCCTTGAGTGACTTTACAACTTGTACATTTGAAATGTTTCCCTCCTTTCACTCTATGTACATTTGCAATTTTTTTCTGTTTATATTTCTTATGTGACTCATGTGATCCAAAGTCCTTATGTGACACAACTGGTTCTTTTGTACAGCGCTCTGACACCTTTGGGTAATGTTGGCGCTATATAAAATCGCATTAAATAAATAAAAATAAAAGCAAAGAACTTGCTTAATTCAGAACTATTCATAAATAGAAGGTGGTTCGGAGCGGGAAACATCGAGGTGAATTAGCCAATCAGGATTGACGCACAGCCAAAATTGTAGCCAGTAGAACGAGAGAACCTGTGCTCGAGGAGGAGTATAAGCGTCTCGTGGCTTTGTGTTGTGGAGACTGGCTTCTTTAGTAGAATAAACACTAAAAAAGGACAATAAATGTTTCGTCTTTAGCTGTATCCTTAGCCAATAGCAGGGTCCTCCGTGTCGGACTAGTGTTCCAAAGCCTTGGTTATATAGAGCTGCCTTGCAACCCCCTCCATTGAAAAATTGATTTTGTGATAGACTCTTAGAAACGAATCGTTATTTTCGAGAGCGGCATAAGGCAATGGTGCTCGAACATAAAGGTAATACAATATTGTATTGTGAATTTTAATTTGCTATTAAAATTGAGTAAAACATAAAAGCTTGTTTGTTGATTTCTTTGTTGTCCAGTGTTCTTGCTTAATTCTTTTAGCAAAAGTTCTCTAATCTCCAGTTTCAGAGTGACTCCGCTACCATTACGCATTTGATGGCTGTCTTTCTTCTGTGTCTATGCCCGCCACGGGTGTTTTGGAATGACTGACTGTATTCGCTCTCACGTTTAGCGGGTACATCTGTGCTACTTTCCAGAAAGTTAAACCCGAACAGGGCATGTCTGGGCTAATGGAACCTGCTGTGAGGGAGCAGCGAAAATCGTTGTCTGAGCTACTGGGTGGGTTTTTAATTCACGGAATGTCATGAGATCCTGTTGTGTATGTATATTGAGAAAATGCTGTCTATAATATTGAGACAGAGGAGCGCCTGGCCCTGTTCTCTCCTTCGTTTGCTTCTTCCACCCTCACAACCCTGCCTGTGTTTTTCATTGTTTGCATACCCCCGCCCCCGAAGCCGTTTAAGAGCTTCTGCTCATGCCCCATCCCACTATGCTTTTGTATTTTTATGATCCCCGACGCTTCTTGTAGCTCTCCTGCCTGGCAGCTTTCACTTTACCCATCTGACGTGCTGCTCCAGTCCATTTCTCTTTCACGGTCTCTTCCTCTGCCTCTCTCTGACAGTTGCTCTTCAGTCCTGAGTACTGGCACTATTTATCTTTTCAGTTGCTACAGCCCTTCCCAGGGCACAAGTCCTAAAAAAAGAAGTGAAGAGACTACCTAGTTAGGCAGTATGCAAGTGACATCACGGCGCGCGACATAATGCACCACATCACAGCGCACGCATCACAGCACACAGCACACATCACACATGGCTTCACAGGAATTGACATCATAGAAAGTGGCATCACAAGCCACGACTTTACAGGAAGTGGCATCACAAGAAGTGACATCAGATCTAAAGCCCCCACATATATGTTTAGCAGTTCTATCGTGTAGGTTTGAGCGCATTGCGAGGATAATAGCACAGTGAGCTATGGAAAATATGTGAATTCTACACCTTGCAATCCCCCCAGTTTTATGTAACACATCCTGTACATTCATTTACAAACTTATATAATGTATTGTACATGTAATATGCGCATGTTGATGTAAAGTGCTCTGACACCCTGCATTGGGATGAGAAGGGCTATACAAGAAAAAATAGTGGTACTTAAATTATTTCAACGCCTCCAGGTGCAGTAAGCTCTAGATAAATTCAATTTGCTGTGTGTAAATACTGGGAAAGACCACCACATCTGACATTCTCACAGTGCATGCATAGCTCCTAAACCGGGACTGAACAAAGTGAAAAGCTGCATTTAAGTATGTGTGAAGTGCTAACCTTTGTTTCCCCTTTGCTTCATTTGCATCTATGCGTGAGGCTCCCGACTGCTCCCAGCCAAGAAACTCACAAAAGTCGGCCTTTGTTATGGGCCCAGCAGGAGTCTTAAATAAGAAAGTCTCGTCCCCACCTGCACGTTGTTGCTTGTTGCAGATGGAAAGCAGACAACATGCAGGCGCTGCTGAAAGTGTCCCGGTGTTTGGAAATTACACCGGGACGAGATCAGCACATTATTCAGTGGGGCCCAAATTCTTGGCAGGGTGGACGGCGTTCACCCTGTGAAAATAGTGGGTGTACCCCCGACTCGTGCCCTGGCCCTTCGTCTCTCGGTGACTCTCGCTGCTCAATTGCACTCCGGTGGGATTTTGTTGCACTAGAGACTGGACATCTCTCTGTCCCTCCCCCATATCCTTTCTCCCCTAGGTTACCACATGACTCCATGTCATCAACATACATGCCAACATTTTAGGACAGGGACGTGGGAGATTTAAAATAAAAAATCAGGAGAACGAAAATTCCCCATTGACTTCTATTGTAGAAAATGCAATTTCAGGCGGAAACAGCTAAAATAAATCAATTTTTGGCTTGAAAAATCGGTAGTCTCACGCCTGACTCGTGTCTATTGGCATATAATCATCAAGCACCTCTTGATCCAATATTGGGCTTTCCTTTTGATAATCTCTATTCTCACAAAGTTAGTCCAATTGGTTCGTTTGAAAGGAACCAAGACTGCAACTCCCAGAATGCATCAGTTAACGAAAAGATCAGAGCTGAAAAATGATATCCAGTGTATGACCACCTATGTGAGTGAACCATATAGATGTGTTGGTGGTTGAGGGCCTCGAGGTTGGACAGTTAGCTTAATTTGTTAACTCCTTCATGTCAAACCATGTTTTACAGCCCTCGCAGGATGTATAGATTGAGGTAGTGTAGTATAGTCTTGGTCATTGCATCTGGTTAGGTGCCTTTAAATTTTCTGTTGTTGCAAGTTGGTCTGTAGAGCAGAAGTAAGGAGAAAGCACATTTTTTTTTTTTTAACAGAGTTTTATTTAGCGCGAACTTGACCCGAATCGGGTTTCAGAGCGCTTTACATAGCACCAGTTGCATTACATGAGGTCACATTCATTAGGTCTCGCCTACGCAGCGCGCATGCGCTGCATAGGAGGACCTTTAGCCGTCGTTCTGCTCTTTTTCGAAGCACATACTCGTGCTTGTGGCGGCATCCACCTTGCTGGAGCATGCAGGGCGCACCACAAGCACGAGTATGTGCTATGGATATTGTTGCACATTTAGTAAGACAGTGTGTGCTGCCCCCCTGCATGAGCACTACATGGTGAACACCCACCGCCGTGCAGTCCTAGGGCATGACGCAGTGATTCACTTTATTAACCACAAAAAATAGCCATAATCTTTATTCCCTTTTTCTGCTGTTTTCACTGGCCAAGTCCTTCTGTACAACACTTTGCACGTTATGGTTTTAAACACGCAAACAGCAGCAGGCATATGATATATTCATTTTACCTTCTACAATTTAAGTGGTAAACATGATTAATATGCTGGGGGGTTTGCTCCAAGCATGTGATGAGCATTGGATGATACAGTAGAAAACCATTGCATGGAGTATCATGGTACTGCTCGTCAGGCTGCAGCCCCTTTGAAATAATTTGCTGCCACTTCCTGGGACATCAGCAGCATTCAATTGCGTTAAGCTCTGACCCCATGCTGCACATGGTTTACATATGCTTTCTCACTTGCATACGGCCTGGGGTCAGCCCGTAACTTTTACTCGTCATCCAGGAATTTCCTGCAAATCCGATACCATCCCAACATGGCAACTGTGAATACAGGTTAACGTAAGCTGGAAATCTCAATAGTAGAAGTAGACATAGAAGAAAGACGCGTTTGCTCTGGCAGCCTTAGTCCTTGCTTTGGAGTCATAGAACCCGTCATTAGCAAAGGAAAGAGGACAGGGTCATGAGGCGGTGGCTTGCCTTACCACCTTAGCCAGTTAATAAACCAGCATTGGTAAAGCAATAGTTTTCCCTATGTGAATTCAATTGACGTTGTTATTTTTTTTAAATGCTGCACAGAAGATTAGCTGCTATGCAACATGGCTTAAAGTAAAAAATAGCAAGCATTGGCATAGCCAATAGGTCTCGCCTTTGGGACCTTATAAGTGTTTAGCCATGCAACACTTGATGTTGCACCAAGGATATTGTGCTGGATAACTAAACACTTATAAGGTCCCAAAGGCGAGACCTATTGGCTATGCCAATGCTCGATTTTGTTAGGCACGGGGAGATTAAGTGATTTGCCCAGAATCACAGGATGTTCAGCGTCATTGCTGAGACTCGAACCCAGTTCCCCAGATTCGAGGTCGGCTGCCCTAGCCGTTAGGCCAACTCCTCTCCCCTTTTTCCCCAATTAACAGTAAAGTATGCTTATTGATATTGAATAGATATAACATATTATCAGTATCCCCATTTACATGATTTATACCTTCATTTGCATAGTTTTCCCCCACTACTTGGGCTACCTGTTCTCCATATATTTATATATACAATGTGATACTCTGTTCTCAAACTAGTAGGTCTCCAACGTGGCTTGGATGAAATGGATTGCAAAGCTGCTAAACATTTTTAATGTTTTAAAGAGTAGGATTGTGGATTAAAGAGGAAGGAGGCAGTATATTCTATATAAATCGTTGTTTGGTCATGAAAAAATGAAATGTGTAAAAACTTTCTTATTTATGTAGAGTGCTTTATTATGACTTGAAAACGTAGCATTGTGTTAATCACTTGGTTGGTAAGGTTTTGGCCCATCGGGCAGGGGAGGGTTTACGTTCCTTTTTATAAATCAAGTGATATGCACTTGAAGCATTGAATTCACATCTTCAAGCTAAACATTCTGGAACACACTGCTTTATGTAGTAGAACAAATACTGTGTGGATTGTGTGTGTGTGCGCAAAGGGGAACATTTTGCACGTTTTGTTCCTTGGGGCCCTCAGTCACCATCCAAGCATCGGAACTAGAATTTGGACTGATAGGCACATATGCTAAAACATTGAATGCTGCGATTCACTATGGCTATCACCTGATCCATTATACAAAGGCATCGTTGAGGGAGATCCTAAAATACCACTTTTTTTAACAATGCAACCCTTGCAATGCAACAGGGGAAAACGTAAATCGAACCCCAACATAGTAACCTAGAAGACCCCTCCTTTCCCATTTTAAATTCTACTGGATTTTTTTTAACTCAGTCCAAGTCATGCGCCGTTCACAGGTGCATCCAATCCTATGTGCGAACACAGTCTCGCAGATGTGAGGTGAGTCATTCGGTGCTCACAGTGTACCTCCAGGTTTATCTGCAGAATTTTCAAATGTCTCAAGCACATAAGCTCCCTAAAGTCTTAGGAATAATGTAAATTGGCACCAAACTTCATCAAATTGATCCAGCTTGTGGTCCAGGGCGCTAAAATGTTCTCCATTCCTAGTGGATCCCGTAGTTTGTTCAACCAGGATCTGGGATTGGGTCTTAGCCCCATAAAGCGGTGAAGACTTGTACATCTGTGCTTTAATGCCAAAGCCATGTCCTCCCCTCTATGGGATCTTAAGGTCAAGGTTTGTCTGTGAAGGAGGCCAAGAAGATCATAGGAAGTGAAGTGAAGCAAGTCAGACTCAAAAATTGTATTAATGCCTGACAGAAGAACTTCAATTTGGGGCATCGCCACGGTGGATGGGCAAGGGTGCATGATCACCCACACTTCAGCTAACAGTTCTCTGACCTAGCAGGGTTCCATGCGTGTTTTTGCGCTGGGGTAGAGTACCAGTAGTGCACACTTTTCGAAATTACCTCCTTACTTACTGTGTTCTTTGCTGTTGTGTGGGCTTTGTGGAAAACATTGGGAATTCTTCCCCTGAGAGAGTGCATCCCAATTTCCCCATCTCATTCGTCTGAGGGTATCCCAGTAGAGGGGCTACTCCTGAGAAAGTTATACATGTCAGATAGAAGGTGCATGTTGGCCTTTTTGGTTACCATTGGAGGTAAGGCGTTTATTAGCATGGGATTTAATTGAAGCCTGCATGACCTAGTGCCTTATATATCAGTACCTCAACATTTTTTAAGGGACGCCATAGTTTGCCTTGATTTGTTCGAAGGATTGTATCCCCGCCATGTCATACAGGTCCGAATTCTTTTACAGTTAGCTTTCTGCCATTTAATATAGGTCTCTTCAGACATCACATGCATGAAATCTAGGTTTCATATAATCGTGGTTAGTGGTGATGAGGATGAAGTGAGACCCTTCTTGTCAGCCACGACGGGCCTAGGCCTGTATCGTGGATCTAGTGACAGGGGAGGATTAAATCCCCTCAGCCAGTTTTTTTGCATCGCCATGGTACTTTCCATATGTGGATTCCAGCGATCTACTGGTCTGTAAAGCACCAGTGCTTCTCAGATTCACTTCTGTTCCATTCCACAATATATCTAATCTGGGCTGTAAGGTAATAGTTATGATTTGGGAATCCCAGGTCTCCTATTTCTTAGGATATGTAGGTGAGTTTCCTTACTATTCGAAGCTTCTTGCTCTCGCTATAGAACTCTTCATTAGTTTCTGAAACTTATCTAGGATTTTCAGGGGGAGAAGGTTACAGTCGGAGAGTCTAGAACTCATTAAGTATTTTGGGCAAAACGGTCATCTTGAGCGCTACAATTCAGCTTATTAAAGAGAGGCCTGACATATGGCACAGCTGCAAGTCCCTTCAACTCTGGTTCAGCAGGTTAGTATAACTAAGGGATGCCTTCTTATCCAGGCAGGGGCAGATTTTAACTATTCTATTGAACTTCGTGCTTCGCCCAGAATAGTGGGAAAAGTTGTTG
The DNA here is from genome assembly GCF_964204655.1 of Triturus cristatus. Classification (NCBI taxonomy): domain Eukaryota; kingdom Metazoa; phylum Chordata; class Amphibia; order Caudata; family Salamandridae; genus Triturus; species Triturus cristatus. The sequence continues at coordinate 611,453,531 of NC_140595.1, forward strand.
TAGTGTGTCCTGCGTTCTTTTCAGGGTAGAGACATTCAATATCTGCAATTTTTGGGTATTCATTTTAAAGCCGGACACTCCCCCAAATAGGTCAAGCTCGGTCTGCAAGGCTGTGATCGACCTTAGCGACTCAGGCACCTTAATTATGACTTTGTTGGCTTATAGCACCAGTTTATCTTCATGCCTGTCTATTGACAACACCCTAATCTTGCTAGAAGACCTGTTTTTCCTAGCGAAGTGTTCCAGATAAAGCGTGTATGAGAGGAGGAGGCAAGGTCACCTCTGTCTTGTACCCCTGTGTACTGCAAATGGGTCAGGAGCACGTTATTGAGCCTAACCCTGGGCGAGTCCTGAAAATAGCCACTCAACGCCCGAGCTCTGAATTTGGGGCCTAGTTCCAGGTTGCCTAGGGTCATTTGTAGGAAGGCCTAGTGTACCCGATTGAACACCTTCTCGGCATCAATACACAGACCAGTTTCCTTGTGCGGGATATTGTATCTAGGATATGTAGGATTTGTTTTGTGTGTCACTACATCTTATCTGTGGGGTGATCCCAGGCTTTTTTTGTGTGTCACTACATCTTATCTGTGGGGTGATCCCAGGCTCATCTAGGTCTATTAGCCCGTGCATGAAGTGGCTGATTTGTTACACCAGTATTCCTGTGAAGTTGAAGGAGAGGAGATTTGAAATGTATGTGACAGCAATTGGAGGGGCTTCCCATAAAATACCCAGTTCAACAGAACAATAAGAACTCAACCCCCACAACTATAACTATGACTCATCCTTCTGTAGTTCGTGGTGTCAGACGCACTCCTATCTTTAGTATCCCATGAAAGTGACCCGCTCGTGCCATCACCCAGATGATTTCTGAACAGGCCTCCCATTTTCCCCCAAACTCAAGGCCTCCTCTGCTTACAGTTCTCATGGGATGGAGGGTCTCGCCTGAGAAGCAGTTAGTATTCAGTCCCGGACTCGATCTGAGGTGTCTGGGGTTGCCTTCCCATCAGTTTAGCCTCTGGCTTTAGTTTGTCGATGATGATCCATCTCTACCGGAGAATTTCCTCCAAAAATGGCCTGTGTGCATTTTTTTTCAATGTCACCCTGGTCCATCCTTCCTGCCCACATGGGGGCAGAGTTCTCTGATGACTCGGTGTCTGTGAATTGCCTCTTCTCATTTGGGGAGTTGTCTGTGTCTAGCATTTGGTGTGCCACGGAAGGGGTGCGCACCTGGGACAACTCATTGTTCCAGGTAAAGATCAGACGGAAGGGATGCCCAATCGATATTTTATGCCTTTGTCATTTAGCAATGCCATAGCTCATCGGAGAAGTCAACACTTCAGGAGCATGGAATTGGACAAGTCCTGGGCGAGCCAACACTTCACCCCACTGACCAGGCTGTTCTCATATCATCTCCTTTTTTGTTTAAAGTGGTGGAAACGGTCCAAGATATCTTGGGGATTATCTTGCGACCCCCTTGATGTGTTCAGTCCAGTGTCTACGGCAGGAGGTGTTTGAATAGTTTTTTGACGTACCTTTCAATGTTGCATCTCGCCACGCCTCTAACTCTAATGTTGTATCTCCTGGATCTGTTTTACGGAGCTTCAAGGTGGAATTGAAGGTCTATAATCTAATCTTTGAGTTCAAATAGTTCTTGCCTGTGCAATCCCAGCTCGACCTCCTTGGTGTCCCCAGAGTCCTCCAGGATAGACACACTCTCCCCAGCTTGACCATTTTGTGCCCTAAGTCCTTCAAGTCTTTGGCAACATCCTTTTTAGGGAATGTGAAATCCTCTCATAGCTTACGGAACATGTCCTCCATAAGTGAGTGGGGCTTCCGGACCTCTTGTAAGGTCCACCTCAGCGAGGTGGCACTTGCTTTGTCCGTCTCTGGCTCGAGCCGTCCGAAGCGTCTTGCTTTTTTGTCGCTGATTTTATAAGCAAGCATTACACCGAGGTGTCTTGCTTGTTTTTATAGGTAGCCATTTTTAAGTGGGATGCCCAAACTAAGATGTCTTCTCTGCTTCAATTGTACCCTCCCATGGGCCATTACTTCGAGGACCTAAGTAGCACTGGCACACCAAGTGTTCGCTGGTGCCTCATACATGTAAGGAAGGCTAGTAAAACAGCCATAATTATAGTTTAGCCAGGGCCACTGGAATACTGTGATTTTGCTGCCATTGAGTTTTTTGCATAGTTATGAGTTTGCGTCATTTGCTACATAATCCATAATCTGCAGATATTAATTTAAAAAAATGTGTTCTAGCTCAAATCGATCAAAAGTTACTTAAAATTCAGCAACATGTTGCTGCATAGTAAAAGGCCTTTCGCATAAGCTCACTGGTCACCTTTCTGTTGCTTATTGTGATATTTTGGAATTAAACTGGTACTAATGAGGTAAAACCTATACAAAGACAGTGTTAACAAATGTAACATGCATTGGCAAGGCCAATAGGTCTTGCCAATCCTAGATTTATAGGCGTTGTCAATGTTAATGTCTTTAGGTGTTCTCAATTCTAAGGGCACATCAGCGCAGCCATGCGCACTCGGTGCCAGGTGAGGCCTGCCCTCCTAGCAGCGCCACCAGTGGAGCGTTTAATGTGCCTTCGCCCCTCTCGGGCTGGAGCACTGAAAGCAGTGCAGCAGTCACACATCGACACAGAGAAACGACATCGCCACAGCAGTTCTCCATTTATAAATGGCATCATGCAATAACTATGTCATAACAATGTAATAGCAATGTTATTTACATTAGTTGGTATAATGTAAGCAGTTGTTTTTTGTTATGCATGGAACTATGTATATGTTCCTACTGAGTATGTTTGATTCCATGATATATTTCTTGTTCCATCATGTGGCTGAGATTAATAAAAGGTTTCTAAAGGAAATATATGTTGGTAAATATAACATAGTCACTGTTGTTTCCATGCGATGGTCAGCCTTTAATTTGACTGAAATGACAATTGAAAATGAAGCTCAGAGGCATGATAAAATAATACGTCAAGGGGAGATGTGAATATAACCTCAGACTTCTGTGTATTTTATAGAGGCTTTATGTGAGTACATGTCTGAAACGTGAAACCGATGTAAAGCCTTTTTTAAGCGAGTATTTTGAAAGAAAATCAGAATTAAAAGTAATGTTGCACCTGCAAATCATTGCGTTTATTTGTACCCTGATTTGCTGGTTAGACATTTATTAATTGTGATTGCATCTAAAATGCACACCTAAGTCACGCTTCGATCACTGCAATGGAAAGTGTTTATTAAAGTATGCATCAACAAAGAAAATAATGTGATTAAAAGACTTCGTTTAAGTATTTGTTTTGCAATGAAATCAGATGCACTCAGAATTAAAAGTATTGTTGCACCAACAAATCAAAATAAAAAATAAAGGCAGTATGTTGAAAGTATTCAACTTTGATTTTCTGGTGCAACATTACATTTAATTATGAATGCGTGTGAATTACTTTTACAACATACACTTAAACAAAGGCTTTGCATTGCTTGATTTTGTTTGTAAGCACACACCCAAATAAAGTTTTAATTCATGTGGTAGAAGTGTGATTTGGCCATGTGTTTTGAAAGTCAATGAGGGGCACTCAAAATTACAAGTATATCCTACCAATGCTGGACCTGAGTGTTAACGTACACCAATCATGTGTCAAATAGCGAAACAGGCACCCTCGGAAAACAGATTCTGGCATTTGACCTCGGTCTTTGAATGCACTGCAGATATGACAAGATTTACAGGCCAAGAGCTTGGAGCAGCGAGTGAAAACATGATCGCTCATGTTAAGTGCTCTTTAACAAAGAAAAAAGTAGTTCCTGAAACGTATCCTAACATGGAAGCAGTGGAGGGATACTGTGATTGGTCCATGCTCTAGGGGAGGGCTAAACACAGGAAGATACCTGACAAATGCATATCATGGACAAATGGGGAGAAGAATATATGAGAGCGATGATGAAGACAGCAAATGAGAAGCCTGTGGGCGGGCTGAAACCCGCAAATGTTGTGTGTAGCCATGACGTAAAAGTGACAAATTAATGAAGTAATACTGTCACCATATGTGCTGCATTACTTCACATAATTCGTCTTTTTTGCAGTATAATTCATTCAACTCTGTCACATAAAATGGTCCTCCACTACCCCATAATTTCATTGTGCCTGGGTGTACCGCTCGACCTTGTGCAGTTGGTTAAGCACCAAACATAAAGCTGCTTGGGACCTAGTATTGGCTTTAACTGATGGAGTCACTTGGAGCTCCACAGTGACAAAGACAAAGATTTTATTCTTCTTGAGGAGTAATTTAAGGCTGATACTGATTTAAACACTTGTAAAAATGCTTCTAGGTCTAGTCTAATTACTGTCTGGTATCAGTGTTTGTTTTTGTGGATTTTAGCGGTGTTTTCTCAGTGGCTTCCAAACCTTTTGAAATTAGTGCTTATTCAGCTGCCTAACTCCCAAACTAGACACAAACTTTGTTTTGCAGTGTTTACAAAACATATTTGTTTTTGCTTTGATTATTATAAAGCACATACTTAATTTAAAGGAAAAGCAATACAGGGTATGTAGTGTCATCCCATTGGTAGTGGGCCCAATGCACATGTGATACACAGTCTTAAGCATAGAAAGTCTCTGTATTTGTAGGAAAGTGCCCCATTTTGTATGGTTACTCCCTAATGTTTTTCCAGATACCTGATGCTTAATTGACTGAGTGTGTTGTGGGAGCCTGCTAACCAGCCTCCAGCACCTGTGTTCTTTCCTAAAACTGTACATTTTTACCCACAATTGTCACACCTCTGGGCCACCCGTAGGTCCCTTGTAAAAGGTACCCATGGCCTCATGACGAGAGAGGACCTCTGAGGGCTGCAGCATTTATGATGCCACCCTCAGACATACCTCACCTTAATACCCCCACCATGCCACTGCAGACTGGGTGTTTTGGTGCAGATCAAACTAAAGAGTCGACACGGCAGACATCCCTATGCACCATGCTTACCAACATTGCCTGTGGCGTGGGTAAGTCACCCCTCTAAGAGGTTTTACAGCCCTGAAGGCAGGGTGCACCATATCCAGGTGAGGTCATAGCTGCAATAGCAATATGCCCCTACAGTATCTGTGCCTTTCACAGACATTGTGAGTGCAGTGAAGACATTTTGAGTACATGGGCTGGAAGTTTAACACGAACTCCCCAGCTCCAGGATGGCTTTACTGAAGTCTGGCAAGTTTGGTATCAAACCTACCAGCACATTAAACCCACACTGATGCCAGTGCTGGTTTTAATGAAAAATGCACACAGAAGGCATCTTAGAAAACGGCCAACTCTGGTTTGGTTCATGACTGGCTCCCAGTCATCTGTCACCACCAAAAGGTTTCTGGACCCCTGGGTAGAGAGCCCTCCGCTCTCTGGGTCTGGAAAAAAGCTCATTCTTGGCAGGGTCCCCGAAGAGGGAGCTTCAAAGGCCTGACACCTTTGTTAGCTACCCCCAGCCTTTTGCTGCTATCAGCAACTGGCTCTCACCGGTTCCGACACCCATTTAGGCACAAGAACCGGTGGGAAAACCTAGCTAGGAAAGGAGGTGTGCCCACCTGTGCCAACCTTGAGGCAATGTAAAGCCCACATTTCAGTTCCCGCCATCTTGTAGATGGGGGAGGGGCCTCCAATCAGGAAGAGGCTTATGCCCACCTCCCATGGAGGGTGGCATACTATGGGGTGTAGACACCCCAGGGAAGGGTCCCAACCTGCACACCCTTAGATCTAGTATTTAGAGGCACCCCTGAACCTTGTCTCTTCAGATTCAACGTGACAAGAAGAGGAGACCGAAGAGTTTTGCTGCAGAAGAATAGGACAACAACAACTGCTTTGGTCCTAGCCCTGCCGGCCTGTTTCCTGCTCTAAATCTCTGAAAGCTGAGCAGGAGCCTCCAAGAACTCCGGAGACCTGCCTTCCTAAAGAACTCTTATCTCCCGTTGACACTGGATTTTCCCAACAGCAACTCAAGCCAGGACTCCAGATCCAGCCGGATTCGCTAGTCCTCACCACTCTGCACCCAACGCCCACAGCCCGAGTGTGAGTGGCCGACACCCCAGCAAGGTCCCCTTGTTGAACCTGACCTGAGTGCCAGTGTTGGACGACCTCTACCAACATTCTCCTCGATGCCTGCAGCCTTATCCTGAAGGGTCCCCCCAACAGCAACAATAACCGGTGAGAAGAATCCTACACGAAAGGACACGCCTGCACCCGCAGCTCCTGAGTCCTGATGTTTCCTGGTGTCCAGCAACTCTTCATCCTCCAGTCATTGGTTCCCTTCATCCAGCCTTCTGGCTCCAGCCTGTAGCCCTTTTCCACGACCAAAGTCCTCAATTGAAAAGCACTGGGCTCCTGACACCTCCTGAGTACCCTGCACCTGGCCGCCCTTACGCCGTTGGTGATGTGGACTTGGTGCCAACCTCGGACCCCCTTTGCCCTTACCTTAACCCTAGGAGCTAGGTTCCTGAGACCGAGTGCCCTGCCCGTTAGCAGCCCCCAAACCGAGGTGGCCCCAGCCCCATTGGCTAACATTGGCACCCTGCACCTTGCTGCCGTAGTGCCACTGGTGGTGCCCCTAGAGTGCCAACCTGAATCTTGGGGAACCATAGTTCTACCGTCCAAAACTCCAAAACCGTTTACTTGCCTGCAAATGTAACACTTCATTTTTCTCCATGGGACTGAATGCTGGGTTTCCTCTGAAAATTCTTTTGTGTTGAACTGTCTTGTACTGCAACAAAAAGCAACTTAGTACCTTCACCAGAGTTTTATTTAAAACCCATTTTATTGGGTTTTTCAATTTAGCATATTATACACACAATATATGTTATGCAGACGCAAGTCCATAGAGTATATATTCCAGTGGTATGTAGTACAATTGCATTTAGACTTTAGTCCAAACTGTGATTCGCTGAAGCAAAGCAATCATGTAGCATATCATACATTGAAGAAGTAGTTGAACTGTAATTGAGCAAAATGGCTAGGTACATATGCAAGTTTATTAACATTATTCCTGAAAATTAGTTAACCACCCCTCCCAACTCTCCCACCCCTATTGGACTCACCCCATTGCCTACCATTTCAATATGAGTTTGTCCTATTGTCCCCCGTATCTCTTGCAAGGGCAGCCCATATTTGCATGGCACTGTTGCGGTATATTACTATGCTTTGGGTTCTTCTATTATGTGTGGGTAGGAACTGGGCAACTGTTCATAACTACTCCTCTTGAACTGTGGAGACATGTGTAGGCTCGTGCAATTTAAATGCCTCCATCATAAGCTCCCATTCCATTGAGATAGGCCTTTTACGTAGGCCGCGAGCTTCTTCCCGCCTTATGGCCGCGCTTTCCATGCCCCCTCATCTCACCATTTCCCTGTGCTAAGTGTATTCAGTTGGAGGTCTGGCAGACTTCAACCGAATTGTTATGCTGCGTTTCGCTATTAGCAGCGCTAAGTCAGTGAAGTGTATTTGTACTTTCTGTGTTTTCGGGTGTCGTGTCATACCAACCAGGCAGCTACCAGCTGTGTCTCCTGTGGATAGGCCTGTTGCCGATCTAATGTTGTGATTATCTTGTTCCAAAATACAGTGATCACCGGGCACGACCATAGCATAAGGAGATCAGCTGCCATTTTGCATCTAGGGCAATATAATGCGTATCGGGAAACATAAGTTGCAGGCGGTGTGGAGTGAGATAGGCTCTATGTAGTATCATGTATTGAATGTATTTGAATTTGGGGTGCGGGACACCTTTTTGGGGCATTCTAACATCCCCGACCATTCTTTTGTCAGTCAGATCTTTCTCAAGATCCTCAGCCAACTTGTTGCGCACATTAGTAAGAAGAGACCCTGTATGTGCTTAAATGCCTCTATACAGCCATTTTGTAAGGTGGCGCCCTTTCCCCATTAAATAAATTGCCTGTACCAGTGCATGGGTTGGGGGTTCTACCCTCAGCGGGGCCCAATGCTTTTTGGTATAGAGGAGTATTGCAGCATGTGTTAGATATAGGTTACCAGGTACCCCTTTTTCCCTAGCAAAGTTCTCATGGTCTATTAGGGCTCCGTCGCTAAACAGCGCTCCCACTGTAGAGACCCCACCCTCAGTCCACGCAAGGATTCTGCGTTTGGCGATTAGACCCGAGGAGTGGTATATTATCTGCATATGGGGGGCACCTGTGCATATATTGCAGTGTCCTTCTCCAGTATGCGAGCGCCATACTTAATAATGTCAGGGCACCCTGGGGTATCGTGGCCTGGGGTAGCAGTAGCGTGTGTAGAGTGCCTTGGTTGATGTCTCGGGCTGTAGCCTAGTTCATGCAGATTGAGTCCCGGGGTCCAGTACGACAACCATTGAAGTTGGCTCGCGTAACAGTATTCTCGAAGATCAGGTGCACCCCGTCCTCCCTTGTCTGTGTCTGGTGGAGTTTAGCTAGTCCTATCCATCTGCGGCCAGTTCCTCAAATCAGCTCAGATAGCTGAGTGTCTAGTGATTTAAAAATAGGGGTGGGAATTCATGCCGGCAGATTTGTAAAGAAATATAAAAGCAGAGGGAGGACCACCATTTTTTTAGATAGCCACCCTCCCTATCACAGACAAAGGCAGCGACGTCCAGAAGGCTGTTTGCGATCTTAGTGCACTCAAGGCTTTGGTTAAGTTACCCTCTATCGGGTCTTGCAGGCTCCTATATATTTGGATTCCTAGATATTTGAATGTGTGCTGCGCTACAGCTAGGGATAGTTGCCTAAATTGTGTCACATCTGGGCATTTTCCAAGGCCGAAGAAAAAGGCTTGAAACTTTGCCTCATTTATAGTAAGGCCCGAGATCTGTGCAAATTGCGAGAATATCTCCGGAACCGGCTCCAGGGCTTTAACCAGATTCTTTGCATAAATAATTATGTCGTCTGTGTAGGCAGACATCACGTCTATGGTGTTACTCAGCCTGATGCCCATCTGTTCTGCAGATGACCTCAACTTAATAGCCAAGGGTTCTAATGCTAGTACAAATAATAACGGAGATAGGGTGCATCCCTGTCGTGTGCCTCTGCCAACTGGATAAGCGCGCGAGATGTGACTACCAGTGCGGACCCTTGCCGTAGGAGCTGCACCCATTTCATGTATATTGGGGGTATGTCAAATTTTACCAGTGCCCTGGGCATATAGTCCCATCCGAGGGTGTCAAATGCTTGTTGCAAGTCTAGCGTGATGCAGTCGGCATTGTGCCGGTCTGTCGGGGTTGATTCCATCACATAGTAAAGTCTCCTGATATTTAGTGATGTACTATGTGCTGGTACAAAGCTGCATAGGTCTGAATGGATTAATACCTTCACCAGAGTTAACCTGTTTAGCAATATCCTGTGTTGCTTAAACTGTATTAGGAGTGTGTTTCATGCCAAACTAGAAAAGTAATCTAAAAGTACTCTAAAAGTACTCTAAATGTAATCTCAAGTATTTTTGAACAACTTACCAGCCGTTTTCTCAACTGCAAAAGTAATCGAAATGTTCCTACCAAGCCAGTATTCACTGTTTTTGTTTTTTTAAATAACATTGTATGAAGTGTTTACCTTACCTGCTACTAAGTCAATCTTGGTTCTAGAAATAAAACAACAAAATAATAACTTTTTATACAAACAATTGGTCTGGATTCAGTACTTGAGTGTGTGACATAATTTGTTGCCTGAGTATGTACAGCAAATGCTTAACACTACCCTCTGATAAGCCTGACTGCTCAACCCCACTACTACAAAAGAGAGTAAGGTATTATCTACTTTAGCTTCTGCTATACCTCTGGGGATCTACTGGACTCTGTACACACTATACCTTACTTTGGTATAGTGTGTACAAGGCCAGCTTCCTACATTGGTGGATCAGCGGTGGGGTCTAAAACTTTGCATTTATTGGGCTACTTGATCAACACCTGATCACATGACTACAATCTAAAAATTGTCTTTAGTCAACTCATTTTTTTAATTGAATTTTTTTCCAAATTTTTCAAAAGTCTTAAACTGACTATAGTAGGGATAAACGTATTCTAGAAGTTTTTGACCTCTGGTAAAAAGATCCCCACTATTAGTAAAATGACTGATGCACAGATTGTGGTTGAGGAGCTCAACAGCACCCCATACCTCCATTTAGAGATGAGACAGTTAAGGTCTCTGTGCAAGCTTAAAAATATTCATGCGGGGTCCCATCCTTCTAAGGCCGAGCTCATGGAGCTCTTGGCAGATTATGCTAAGGACCACCCTTCTGAGAGGGAAGATCCCCCCCCCCCTCAGAAATAGATGAAACCAGTGATGGAGAGTATCTCATCTAACCCCCCCCCCCCCCCCCCCACTAAATAGGGAGAACATGGCCCCTGACTCCAAGGATAGTGCTCAAAGCACCTAGAACCCACACAGGTGTTGGTGAGAGCAGGAGGACAGCCTCAGTGAAGAGGACAACCTTGTAATAAGGTTGACCAAAAGATTAGACCTAGAGTCCAGACTCCTGGCCCAGAAAAAGAAAGATGAGGGATGGGCATACCCCCCATCAGTGGTGGTAGCAATTTCAAACCTAAGGAGGAAGAAAGTTCTTATGACCCTAAAATCCCCAGAGGGATTGTCCCCAATTATGAGGAAGGTGATGACATCACTAAATAGTTCACAGCCTTTGAGAGGGCTTGTCGCATGAGGAAAGTGAAGAAGTCACTGGGGGGCTTTACTTTGGGAACTGTTCTCTGGTAACTGCAGAGACAGACTACTGACCCTCACTAGGCCAGATGCTGAGTCCTATGACCTCATGAAGGGCACCCTGATTGAGGGCTTTGAACTCGCTACTGAGGAGTATAGAATTTAATTCAGGGGTGCTCATAAAACCCCAAGGCAATCCTGGGTTGACTTCATGGACTACTCAGTAAAAATACTAGATGGTTGGTTGACTTGAAGTGATGTGCATGACTATGTTGGGCTTTACAATCTCTCGATGAAAGAACATGTGTTAAGAAATTGCACTAATGAAACGTTGCACCAGTATCTGGTAGACCTAGGTCTAATTTCTCCCCAAGAATTGGGAAAGAAGGCAGACCACTGGGTCAAGACAAGGGTGATCAAACTTCCACTGGGGGTGACCAAAAGAAAGGGGTTAAAACATCTCCCCAAGAGAAAGGGGTTATCCCCCCTCAAAGACCAAGCGTCTTCTAAAGGCCCCCAAAAACCTGTTCAGGAGGGTGGGTCCCAGAAATCTTCTCAATACACTGGTGGATATAAGGGGAAAAAATGTGATCCCATACAGTCCTGGTGTCGCAACTGGAGTACGGTTGGACACTCTATTGGAGATGCTGCCTGCCCCAATAAAAATGGCCCTATCACCCACCTCCCAGTTAGTACTGGTATGGCAAATCTACAGATGGGATCAACAGTGTACCCGATCAAATCAGGGTTCACACTGAGGCTGTTCTTGTCTCTGTAGAGGATGGAGGGTTAACCTCTTTGGCTGTCTAGTCCCCTAACTTGAAAAAGTACTTGCAATACCCCTTAGTGAATGGGACCAGGATATAATAGAAGCCCTGAGAGATACAGGTGCCAGTGTCACTATGGTGATAGATACACCGGTTTCCCCAGAGCAATACCCGACTGGAAAATCCAAAACTCACAGTTGCCTGTCAGCTTGGAAATGACCTGTAAACCTCAACATGGGCTGAGGTGGAACAAAAGACACATGCAGCCATGCTGCAAATCCCTGAGATTGTGTGTGTGTGAAGGCAAGAGCACAAACTCAAGCACAGGGTGAACAAGGAGTGTTGGAGACTGAACGGATTGCCCACCCTCCCAAGAGAAAGGGTAAGAAGACTGGGGTACCAGAATTTACATAGCAACAAGCTCAGGACCCCTACCCTCAGGGAGAGGACTTGTCAGTCCCAGATGGAACTGAGCCCATGGAGCTTGGGCCTTACCAGGTTGAGCTCCTGGGCCCAGGGGTGCCCTTTAGGGAACAGATGTGCATTGGACAGCAAGCCTGTCCCACTTTTGAGAGCCTGCGACAGCAAGCTGCTGACCAGGAAAAGAAAGATGTCCGTGGCTCCCACAAGGTGTATTGGGAGAAGGGACTCCTGTACACTGAGGCCAAAGACCCCCGAACCTGGAGCCACTAGAATTGTGGTAGTACCTCAACCGTATAGGGAATTATTACTCACTTTGGCCCATGCCATCCTCCTAGCTGGGTACCTAGGCCAGACCAAAACTTAGGAAAGGCTTCTCAGCCATTCCTACTGGCCTCCGATGTCCCAAAAAGTGAAGGAGTTTGTTAGCAGTGGTGGATCATGCTACCAGGTATCCTGAAGCAATTCCCGTTAGGACTACTACAGCTCCTGCAGTAGCCAAGGCCCTCATTATTGTCTTCACCAGGGAAGGGTTTCCTAAGGAGGTGGTGTCAGACAGAGGTACCAACTTCATGTCTGCATACCTGAAGCACATGTGGGATGAGTTTGGCCAACACTTCCGCATTTACATATATCCTGCGAGTGGGGCGCTCGTAGATATGAAGGTAGGACAAAGAATTCTGTTCAACCTTCCGTGGGCGCCATTTTGGGAACCGGCCGGTCCAACTAAGTTTCCAACCTGTATATAAAAGCCAAAGGGTCGAGCGCCCACTTGCCCATTTGGGGGTTGCCCAGTGATCCCGAAAGCCATTTTATTAATATTAGAAAAACGTTGTCTCCAACAAATGTTTCTCATACGGTATCCCGGTCAGTAATTTCCAATGCTGTGTTAACAATTATTAGAAAGCATCAAACGGTGCCATATATGAATATGGTTCAAATCTCAAACCGGTCCTTGTTCATGCAGTAGGGCACCATCCAGCCCACTTTTAAAACACGTAGTTGATTAAAACCCGCATAACAGTCAATGGAGAGAGATCCAACGACTGGGCTTACATACCTCAAACTAAAAAGGCACTACTCGCAATAATACATAAAAAAAAAAATAATAATGTCTTAAATCGGTGCAAAAACTGTATCAATAAGCACAGTGTCACCAATGATGACTGTATATATATCCTTAAGTCTGTAACAGCCAAAACGCCAGACAGTCACTATTGAATGCGTATGAGACAAATGATGTCCCATATCTGTGAACAGTCAATTGCCTGCATAATTGACGCAAACTCTGGAGGAATGTGTGGCAATAATCCTAAATTCAACTCCTTCTCGTTTCTATTACTCTTGCTTGGTGCGCACAGACTGACTCCCTCCGGATCGGCCCAACAGCACCATAATATAGGTCAATGTCAGTACATTTTGGACTGTCCATCTGCTCTAGATGCTCATACATATCGAGGTGACCTCCAATGTGTAATGGAAAACTCCCAAGAAGGTAGTGCCCATAGGAAATCAAAGTTTCGAGCACAACAATGGGGAAAAGGGATGTCGGTGACTAGAAATGTAAAAGAAACACAACCATGTTCTAATATCCCCTCAGACTCCTCACCATAACAAAGGCAAATTTGAACAGGTAATCACAAGTCATTACAGTAATGCTTTTCATTAACGCACATGACAGTAAAAGTGACCAGCAAAACCTATTACGTGTATCATACATTCCTGCCATCAAATGCATTGTAACACTTATCTGCCTAAAAAAGAATGCAGCTCCTGATCCAAGTTAAGTCCTATTTCTGTGCTCCGTAGTCTTATAATCCAAAAGGCTTCGTGTCTGCGTAAAGCCAATTCCATGTTGCCACCCCTTGGGTGCCTCAGGGTCTGATCAATCCCATAAAAAAGAAAGTCTCTATTCCTGTTCTGGGAAGGGCACTGCTTGATATGTGCTGCAATCGGGTACCTCTGGTCTCCGGACTTAACAGCTCTCATATGCTCCCCAATTCTCTCACGTAAGGTTCTAATAGTACTGCCCACATACCTATTACTAAAGGTGCACTCAATGACATACACAACATATTTCGTGTTACAATTAATATTCGACAGGATGTTTTATCACCAGGGCCATTAAAGTGTGTTTTCCTGTTACAGGCCCACTTACATACATTGAAATGGCCACATCCATAAAATCCTATCATGTGTGGAGTCACCCAGCTCGTTATGGTTTTTCGCCCCAGGGTAACTGGGACTCAAAAGGTACCTGAGGCAGACACCTCTTCTATAGGTAATGTCGGGTCTTTCAGTAATCAAACCACATAGGGATCTGTCTGCCTTCAGAATGTGCCAGTGTCTGATTAAGCTACGCACAAGTATCCTCGGAAGAGTATTGTAATTCATTACCATGCATATTTTTTCATCCTTCTTGGTCACCTTTTTTCGCTCCGACAAAGTATCCTGTCTCTTGATCTTATAAATTCTGTTTAGCTTTTGCAAGTGTATTCTTATCATAGCCTCTTCTTTTGAAGCAAGTCAACATACCTTTTGCGCATTCCTCAAATTTGGGGTCATAGCTGCAATTACGTCTCACTCGAATTAGTTCCCCAAAGGGGATAGCCCTAATTTGATGTGCCGGGTGTGCGCTAGAGGCATGTAGCAATGCATTACACGCAGTTGATATATAATTCTACATCCAGGAAGGTAATCTGACTCGCACTATATTCAAATGTGAAGTTGATAATGCATTAATTATTGTTGAGGTGTTTAAAAAAAAAAAGTTTCTCTATGCCACCAGTCCAGTCCAGACCATTAGGTCATCAATGTTCCTCCCCCAGAAAAGGATGGAATCGTTCCACTCTGTGCCCATGGGACCCCAGATCTACATCTCCTCGAACCAACCCATGGAAAGGTTGGCATCAGGGGAGAAAATCTTGCCTCAGATGTCCCAGAAAGTGAAGACGTTTGTCAGCTCCTGTGTCACCTGTCAAGCCAGTGGCAAAACAGGTAGCCACCCAATGTCCCCCTTAATTCCACTACCAGTGGTTGGGGTTCCCTTTGAAAGGATTGGTGTGGCTATAGTGGGTCTACTGGAACCACCCACAGCCTCAGGAAACAAATACGTGCTGGTAGTAGTAGATCATGCTACCAGGTATCCTGAAGCAATTCCCCATAGGACTACTACAGCTCCTGCAGTAGTCAAGGCCCTCATTGTTGTCTTCACCAGGGTAGGGTTTCCTAAGGAGGTGGTGTCAGACAGAGGTACCAACTTCATATCTGCATACCTGAAGCACATGTGGGATGAGTGTGGGGTGAACTACATATTCACTACACCTTACCACCCACAAACCAATGGTATTGTTGATAGATTCAACAAGACATTGAAGGACATGATCATCGGGCTCCCTGAACAACTCAAAAGGAGATGGGATGTCCTCTTGCCATGCCTGTTCTTCACTTACAGGGAAGTGCCTCAGAAGGGAGTAGGGTTTTCCCCCTTTGAAGGTCTGTTTGGCCATCGTATGAGAGGGCCACTTGCACTTGTAAAAGAAGGTTAAGAGAGACCTCTACATGAACCTAAACAAGATGTGGTGGACTATGTGCTAGGCCTTTGTTCCATGACGGCAGAGTGCATGGAAAGAGCATCCTAAAACCTTGAGGCCAGCCAACAGCTCGAGAAGTTGTGGTATGACCAAAAAGCTGCACTAGTGGAGTCCCAATCAGGGCAGCATGTGTGGGTTTTGGAGCCTGGGCACCAAGGGCCCTCTAGGACAAATGGAGTTTCCCTTACCCTATCATAGAGGAAAAAAAGTGAGGTCACCTACATAGTAGATCTGGGCACTAGCAGGCAACCGAAGAGGGTGATACATGTGAACCGCCTGAAACGTTATTGTGACAGGGCTGATGTGTCCATGTTGTTGGTCACTGATGAGGATCAGGAGAAAGAGAGCAAAACTCTCACTGACCTACTCTCCTACAGCCCACAATATGGGTCAGCTGATGGAGCTATCTATTCAGGATCCATCACTGCCCAACAACCGGCTGATTGCAGGCATGTCCTACAGCAGTATGCTGGGCCCTTCTTTGACCTCTGGTCAGACCCTCTGGTGTACCCATGATGCGGACACTGGGACACTGCCTTTCACAACCAAAATCTATCGACAGTCTGACCAAGTCAAAGTTATCATCAAAGCTGAAGTCAGCACGATGCTGAAGTTAGGGGTTATTGAACCCTCCGATAGTCCCTGGGCCAGCCCAGTGATCTTAGTCCCCAAACCTCAGCCCAGGGTAGAAAAACAAAGATGAGGTTCTGTATGGACTATATCACACCATACCCAGAGCTGATGAATTGATAGATCAGCTAGGAGCAGCTCATTTTCTCAGCACCTTTGACTTAACTGCAGGGTACTGGCAGATTAGCATTGCCCCAGGAGCCAAAGAAAAGACTGCATTCTTCACACCTGATGGGCATTATAAGTTCACTGTGATGCTCCTTGTTTCAAAAAATGCCCCTGACACCTTCCAAACTTCGGTGAATCAAGTCCTTGCTGGTATGGAGACCTTTAGTGCAGGATATCTTGCTGTTTTTAGCTCCACCTGGCAGGATCACCTGGTCCACCTGGGGAAGGTTACACAGGCCCTGCAATCTGTAGGCCTAACTATCAATACAATCAAGTGCCAGATAGGGCAGGGGACTGTTGTATACTTGGGCCGCCTTGTAGGTGGAGGCCAAGTGCAACCTTTACAGCCCAAGTTCCAGACTGTTCTGGACTGGGGGGCTCCAACCACCGATACCCAAGTCAGGTCATTCCTTTGCTTGACTGGGTTTCACAGAAGGTATGTGAAGGGATATGGGTCCACTGTGACCCCCTCACAGAACTTACCTCCAAGAAGATGCCCAAGAAAGTGAACTGGACAGTTGGCTGTCAAAAGGCTTTTGGCATCTTGAAAGAGTCAATGTGCTCAGCGCCTTTTCTCAAGACTACTCCAAGCAATTCATTGTGCAGACTGATGCCTATGAGCTAGGGATAGAAGCGGTCCTATCCCAACAAATGATGAAGACCAGGACCAACCTACTGCTTTTATAAGCAGGAGGCTACTCCCCAGGAAACAGCGTTGGAGTGCCATTGAGAGGGACATCTCACATGTGTGGGTGAGCCGATTGTACAGAACAGAAACAGTCTAAAACAGAGACCATGTTAAATGAATGTGGGTTTGACGTGGTCTCTGTTTTGGCCCATTTCTTTTCTGTATTGTGCTCACACATAAATGTACCTTAGCACAATTGTTACCAGAAGTGTAAGGATTAATAAAGATAGGATTTGCCACACATTTCAGACTTTGGCAGCACGTAAATATAAGGAAAAAGTATATTTTTGCAGCACTTTCAGTTCTACAGGGCAATTGGGTATCCATATGTGGTGCACACCTTGCTGGATTGCTAAGGTTTGGTCCTTTTCAAAGGTAGCTGGGGTTTGATATGTTTTCTGGGTGCCAGGCGAATTATAGCCCAAAACTGCTTATTATAAATTGTGTTGCAAAAAGCTCTTTGAAAAACAAGCTTTACGTGGTAGTGGTTTTGCCTGGATCCTCTCAGGTATGTTATTCCCACCCAGACATGTGGTGCCATTTATACTAGGAGGAGTGTGTGAATGCATGTTGATAGTTAATTTGCAGTTGGCAGTGAGTTCCGGTATTCACTGATACGTAAATGTGAGGAAATAACAATTTTATACCAATATTGGATGTTTTTAAGTGCACAGAGAGCTGGTGCAATAAATGTAGTGCACACCTCCTTACATTCTCCAGTGCCTTTAGTTTTTAAAAAGGTCTAGAGGTCATCGTTTTTTCGTGATGTGGGGCAAACTCAGGATCAAATCCTGAAAATATTCTACTTGAAAACCCTAGTTTCAAACCATATACAAAATCTAGACACATCCATACGCAGTTTTGTACATTCCACGCCTCTGAGGTTGGGGGCGCTGCATGTTCACAGAAGGTTGGCAGATCAGGCAAGGCCGGCCTCGATCTGCTATGCCAGGGGAGCTGAAATTGTGATGGTGAGTAGAGGCTGGAGAGTGAAACCTGCTGCCAAAAAACCTAACTCTGACTCGGTTTCTGTTTTGAGCGATGGCCTCCGCCCCAAATGAATCTGCTTCTGGACAGATGCATGCTCTTGGACCATGTCCCTGCTGTAGTACTAGAACAGGCATTTTTTCCAGAGGGATACTGCCGGGAAGGGGAGAGTCTTGCTAAGTAATTCTTCTGCATGTAAACTTTGTCTTTGGGTTATAGTAATTTAAAGCTAATAATACCCTTTATTAGGTCTCGTCTGCATTGCAGCGCATGCGCTGCTCGCCTTGGCGAAATATATAGTCGTTGGTTTTCTGTCTGCGTTCTTTGGAAGAGGGGTTTGTGTCCGCCCTGTTTCCTTTAGGCCCCGCCCACCCTGACTGGAGATTCTGCATGTGCACGGCATCAGCGCAACACAGGACCTTCAGGCAGTCTCCTAACACGGTCCGCCCTCACGCCCGCAGCCTGCCCAGGCCGCCGCACACTCACCGTTGTGTCCCGCGTGTGCAGCCAAGTCCTCCGGCAGTGCAACAGGTCAGCCGCCGATGCCCTGGATCAGCGCTTCCGCCGCGTCTTCGTTCGGCGTGCCTGCCCAGACAGGGCATGTGCATGCGCCTGAACTCCTCTTTCTCCTCAGGAGCCGCCTGCCATGCTAATCGGATATAAAATAAATAATGTGAGGTGAATTTGGAAAAGTTCATTGCGGCCTTTCCCAGAACCGAACCTGTGTTCAGACATCCTCATCCACCAACTGTCGCGGGGACCTGTGGGGCGCTCTCTACAGGTCTGAAGGGAAGCCCCTGCTTCCCATGACCAGAAACTGGGAACTCGCACAATATGTCCTGTGAAGGCCATTTATTTTGGCCCCAGCAGACTCTTGGCTTCCGTTCCCGCTCGGTGAGCTGTGCCAATGACAACACACACTTGCGATCTCCCAAAAACGACGGTACCGTGAAAGTACAACAAGCAATAATGGGCCATTCATGCCACTAATGTCTTAACGTGACCTCTCCTGGCATTAACGGGACTCAGTCTCTGGGGGGTGCATTGCTGGGATGTTTTCCAGCTCTGCCTGTGCTGCCCATAAAGTGGGTATGAAGTATCAATATCAGCCACAGTGCGTCCATTAGGGCGTTGGGGCGTAGCCCCCCCCGCCCGCAGCTCCCTCGGCGTCTTTGAACTTAAGTAAACGGAATCAGTTTACTTAAGTTCAAAGACGTCGAGGGAGAACTGACAATCATTTTAGTCAGCATGACGTCGGACCGCCCACCCGCTTCAGAGTCTGAAGGGGCTGGGTGGTCTGGCGTCATGTTGACTGACATGATTGTCAGACAGACCAGGGGCAACAGGCAGCAACACAAGTGCGCATGAGTAGGGAAGGTGAGCAAATTTTCGCGCCGTGCCCAGTCATGCGCATTAGTGTCTGCTCTGGCTGGCGCATGCCCATTAGGAGAGTGAGGGTTGAGCAAAGGCTCAAACCTCGGTCTCCTAATGGGCAAGCAGTAACCGTGCCCTAAGCCAATCCTGGCGCTGAGAGCCTGAGAGGGGATGTAGGCGCCAACGGAACGGACCCGAGGTGGCGCGGACCTGCTCAGGACCTCAGGTAGGATAAGGATTTTTTAAATTTCTTTTACCCTACCCCACCCGCGCCATCAACTTCATCAGGGATTGGAGGAAAAATCAATTCCAGTAATATTTTCGCTACACCTATTCGAATCATGGAGCTAAGGGTTTCTCTTGGGCTATTGTTAGTTTAATTTTTACCTCGTTGTTAGTAACTTTGGTGTGGCTCTGCGTGCATCTTTGCGCTTTATAGTAGAACACGGTCTTCACGTTTTTCCTAGTTGTCAGTAACTTAGGTGGAGCACTACGCGCTTTACAGCAGAAAAGGGTCTTCTAGTTTTTCCTGGTAACTGATGTGGATCTATGTGCCGCTATGTGATTTACAACAGAACGCAGTCAGGAAATGTATAGTGGCCCTGTTATAGTTAAAAACACTGGTATATACTGTGCCACTGCCGTGCAGGCATGTGAAAGAGGTTAAAAGAACAAAAAAAATGTTTTTCTTGTTTGGTTTACAAGCGCAGCAGAAGATAGCACAACATTTGAACAGCTGTTATGGAAGGATAGAGTGTGATGGTATGAATGACCATACATTTCTTGCCCGGGTTCTCAGAGTGTCAGGTGCAACAGGTCCCTAATGATGTTAAAGCCTTGTCACCTTAGTAATGCACAGAACCTTGGCAGTATCTCAGGTGAGACCGTGAGTAGTTAAAAGCAGCCCCTGCAGAGATGCTGTCTAAGACCTAGCACCACCCCCAGCCTTCCATCTCTTGGACAGTATGTCACCAACTAGATTGCGTGCAGAGACACTAGTGTGTTTAGGTAAGAGAATAAAAAAACGTACTTGTTGCATCGTTGAAATCTGCATGCTCAAATAACAACTTATTCAATGCACTAAGATCTAGGGGGTGATCTTTAATGTTTCTAAATATTTGAAGACTTCACATTCACTATTGCTTTCTATACCTTCTTCCTTTCTCTCCAATTCTTTATTAAAATTAGTTTTCAAATGTGTCACTTAACATAAGACCACTTCGAACTGCCCTTATATTAGTAGGGCTCACTTGCTTGCTAAGTAAAAGTCATCCCCAACTTTTAGGCCTCTCCACTTTGAAATGTCACCAGCCGCCCCTGTTAATATGTAGATCTACAGCGTAGGACAGCCCAGTGCAAGCTCCTCAGAGGCTTGGCATGACCCAGCAAGGTTAAATCTCCGCCGGCAGATGGCGCTGCAAAGCCGAAACTTTATGGCAGAATGAGAGGCAACATGTAGCGCCAAAGATTTGACATCGCAGCGAAACATTGCCTTTCCTAAAATGTGAGCGACTCCCAAGAAAATATCATTTTATAAGTGCCGTGATGGGGGCAAGGGCATTTTATGAAAAGAGAGAAAACACTGACATGCTACTTACTTTTCTATATATAGCTTCTCTGGCGACGTGTAAAAAACCCAAAACCTGCAAGCTGCGTGCGTGTAAACGCGCACTTCGTACTTATAGTTGTTGCTTAGGAGAAGCAAGGCTGGCAGTCACTGCGCCTCTTTTAGTGCCAGCCTTGCTTCTCGTAAGTAAGGACTGTAAGTACAAAGTGCGTGTTTACGCACTGCTTGCAGGTTTTGAAAACAGACATATAAAATGCTTTTGTTATTTACATGCCAATAACTCAAAGTCTCGCAAATGCGAGACCTATTGCATTGCAAATGCTTGTTCCTATAGTAACCATGTTTCCCTTTCGATGTATATAAAATCTACAGCTGTCTGTTTTTTTAAAATTTAAAAACTTTACTGCAAGCACGTTTAGGTAGTGGCATGTGCTGTTTCTATCTTTCTTTGTTTCTCTTTTTGTTTCTTTCTTTTTGTTTCTTTAATTCTTTCCTTGTTTCTTTCTTTCGTTCTTTCCTTGTTTCTTTCTTTTTTTTTATTTGTGTGGCACGTGCTTCCAATAAAAAAGTGCTTGTTTTATTGAGGGTTGTTTAAGGATATCATACACTAGAGAATGATGCAGGTTGTGCTTTTCGACGAATATTCTTGTTCTGAGCGTGACTGATATTGTTGTGTGTCCCCTAGCGGGCAGAGCCAGCAAGCGGAAGATTGAAGGTGCTAGCGACACCCAGAGGCTTCAAGAATCTGCCGTCTACTTGCTGAACAGTCACCAGGACCTGAGTGACCTCCTAGATGAGGTGAGGATTGTCCTCTCACAGCCCCTCTCCCTGCAGATCCGCCTCCCATGCAACCAAACGGACCACTTCCCAACATATAGGCATGCGCCCCCACTGCAGAACACCAGGAGCTTTGAGATATTCATAGATGGTTTGCTGCCCAAGCTTTTTCAAAACAGAGGGTGGTTTCTCTAACCTTGGCTCTCCACACCAGAAGATGACTAAGCCAGTAGTAAAACCTTCAGCACCATACAAACCCATAAATAATTAATATAACCTGACAAATCTCAGCAACGTTATCTATTCAGTAGAGAATTTCCCCCAAATCAGCCCATTCAGCATGTCCTGGGATCATAACTCTACACGATTTTAACTTACTTTTCTTGTTTCAGACAATCCGTGACTCAATATTAGTATCCTGGCGCTTGAAGCCAGCACATCATTTATTTGGTAAATCATAAATAGGGTGATTTCATAGCAGCATGCATCTTTAATTACATATCTTTCACATAACACCATACAGTATACACTATACAAAACATACATGTTGGAACACAGCACTGATTTAATGTGTAGTTGGGTATCACATGCTCATAGCAACACTGTTCATCAAGGCAGACCAGACACTGCCCTAAAATAGAACACATTTAGGTGTAAACCTGAGCATACATGCATCACACATACCGATTGTGACGTTAACTAGCGATTGGGGCACTAACAGCTGCCCCCTATCACCCATATCTGCCAGGAACGGGTCGTGGCCGAGAATACATGTAAGGGACTTGGTAAAACTCTCCTCTATTGTGTGCCAGTCTCTCAACACATTAAATCTGACGCATACACTTAAGAGAGTGAAGGACATTCTGATCGACTCGGACTGCACATTTCCGTAAACACAATCCGACTCCTGTCTGCAAAAGAAACCCTAGCACTGTTTGGAAGGTCATCCTTCGAACACCAAAGACTGTTGCAAAGTTGCAAATGATGTGCTATATACATGTCAAATAACGACAACTTGGATGATTATTATCTGCGTCTTTTAGTTGCTCCAGCGACTTGTTTCTCTAGAAGAGAGGCAGAATAGCATTGCCATTTTCTGTAAAGAAAAATTAGGGTGTTCTTAACCACACAACCTGGATTTGTTATAACTCTGTGTGATTACCAATTGAATATAATGCTACCTTTACCTATAAGCATTCTATTCAATTGGTAATCACAACTTTGAAATCATACTAATACCCCAATTCCATCAGAGCAGCTTTGCGACACTGCTTTTTCACTCCAAGCACCCTGTTTTTAGGATCGCCTTCCACTGTCCCTTCAATCTCTTTCCAATCACTTGATGTTTAGGAAACTTCTTAAAACACTGCAGTTTACCTAACCAGCTTTTTCCCCATCTAATGTTTCAGATTGATCTTGCCTAACCTAGCACCAAGAAACCTACGGGTGTTAAGCCACTCTCTAAATCCTAATCTAAATGTAATCTACCCTGTTTCTGCTAGACAACATGCTTTGACATGTTTTAAAACTGTATCTGTTTTGTTAAACACATAAAATTACTCCCGAAATGGGAAAAAAGTAGTGTTAAATATACCCGTTGCCTTAAATATCCTTAATAAAAGTTAGTTTTAAAAGCTACATTGGTGTTATATTTGAGATCTAAATATCAGAATGATAAAAATAATCACCCATTGAATTCCTGTAATAAGCAATAGGAAATCTAATATATTGGAAAAAACTGCAGCTGGTGTTTATTGTAAGGTTGGTCTTAACTCCTTGTTTATTCTGAAATAATCACCACCAAATAATCAAAGCTGTGGCATTCCAAATGAATCTAAGAAATTCTTGAGGATATTTAAGAAAGTAATTTTCTTGACAATTAGATGTATTTGTATATTTAAAGAAAAGGAATTTGTATAAAAGATAGTCTTTCTTTGTAGAAATACAGTGTTTTAGAAACATTGTGTATGATGCCAAGAAAATATTAAAGAAAAACATTAAACTCATTTGTTAAGGTTCAGATCAGTGCCTCCATTTTTTCCACATAAACACATGTTGCCTTCTAGGATATAACTTTGTCAGAGTAAGAAAACTAAGATGTTATGCAAAAAAATAAAGCATCTACACAATCAATTTTCGTTCTGTTAGTTACACACTCGTATTTAGAAATGGGATTTACCTTAGTGGAATCCCAAAATTGTGCTTAAAAGGAATGTATCGAATGAATACAGTTGAAAGAAATGAAATTAAAGATATACATTTTACCTAGTTGAGAATATATGAATACGTTTTTGGCAGGTGAATAAAATGTGGACATTTCAGTAGCTAAAAGTTGCCACCCAAAAAATTAAGGTATTTATATGTGTACGTGCAAGAAAATGTTAGGATTCGTGTTTTCTGGCCTCTCAAAATAGAGCATGTTGTTTTTGTGAAACATTTAAAACCATGGCATTAAGAATGTAAGGTTTAGAGAACGCGGACGATACATTTCAAAGTTATTGATTATAAGCTTAATGATGTAAGACAATAGAAGTGTGGGTCTCAAAAAATAAACCACAATTGGTGTAAAACTGTAAGATTGTATATTCAAAATATGCTACTCCACAAGGTATTTGATGATATGTAGAGTTGTAGGATCTGAGAAGAAGAAAAGACAGGCATTGATACTGGGACTAGGAGAAGGCTGGCACCTTGAAGATTGAATTTTAAGAATACATAGAATTGCGAGTGCGAGACATTAAGCATCTGAGACTTCTAAAAAGTACAGTATGAGAGTCTAAAAATGCTGGTGGAGCAACTTTTCCTTGAGTTCTGTCATGGATCTAAAAGGTTGGCAAATCGATTTTTCCCATAAAAAAACGACAGAGGGTGTCACCGCCTCTGATGAAGTGAAGTGAAGAATGTACATCCAGGAAGTTGGTTGTATTTTTGTTGAGCTGACCGCGCAATCACCCTAAATTGAATGTGGCGTGCAGCAATTGTTTCCTTAGTTTCTCTGTCACATGAGAAGTATTCGGTCTGAATTGTTGTGACTCACGGAATCCAAGTCAGGGTGGGCCAGCTCTTCACAGGAGGTGGCACAGGTATCACAGATTCAACAGTGTTACCCCTTGGAGCAGATGGGACCTTCTGGTGCTGACAGTGTGTCACTTGGCTTAGCCTGCTGGGAAAAAACAGAAAAAGATGTGCGATGCATTATACATTGTGTAATAATTCTGACTATTACAGCGAGCGAGCTGATGTGAGACAAATTATGTTGAATCTCACTGGTGACGTGCTCCCCAAGCTCTTTCCAAGTGTAAGAGACCATGAACAATTTATAACAGTAAGACAGTGCTTTCAAGAAAAGGGTGAGCATTTTCAGTGTGAGAGATATAGAATGTAAAGCATTAATTCTGTGAGAGGTAGAACCTGTAGGGTATTAAAGAGTGTGAGACATAAAGAATATGCAGCATTAGGAATGCTGGTCTTAGCTCAGAGGAAGGGAAGGTCATGAGAAGGCAATGCTGGCTTTTATTTTTCGGCTTTTGTGGTTACTCAACTCCTCTGATGTTTAAGTTCCTGAGATTAGCTAACAAATGTAGGATTGCATAGTTAACAGTTTCCCCTGGAAAAAGATCGGGATTATTCTAAAGTAAAAGCAGCTTAAATAATGGTATATATTCTTATTTTGAAAAATGTTCCTGCGCCTTTTAATTGCCAGTACTCACAGGTATGTTCTTTGCTAGATTGAAAGTCCACCATGCAACAAGCTGGTCTGTCCAAACAAGTCATCGGATCCCAGATACTCCAAAACCCCTTCTGCATTCCCTGCTGCGTTTATTGGTGAGTGAAAACTGGGTATATTTACATTTGGTGTTAGATTCTGTTTCTAGAAATGTATGGTAAAAGCATTGTTATAACCAAAACGACATCAGAGAAGGATTCAGTGTTTTTTTTCTCCGATCCAACACTCTTCTTGTAGGAGGCCTCAGGCCAGATGTCCTCCTCAAGGGTACAATCAAAATATGTCAGCAAATATCTGAATGTGACATGCCGTAACTCCCATAAATAAGACAAAGTATAACATCACACTGTTTAATCACTGGCAAAGTAGACTACACCCAAATACTTCTGTTGAATGAAATTAACCTATTGAATTGAGTCGTAGGCATTGCTAACTATCGATAACCATAGTGTTGACTTGTATTTAAGTAGAGGCACTCAACCCGATGTCTATCATGCACATTTATTCATAAAACCTGCATACGGGCGACAGAAGACCTGAAATCAAAGAGTGCTGATGAGTGGCAGCCTCAATCTGCCTGGGTCTGCCTCCCTTGTTCTCACCTGCACGTCCAAGGGAATCACAGGGAAGACATGTCGTGGTGGGTGCGTCAGAAATCATGCAAATGCCAGCCAACGCTTCATCCCCCCAAAACCAAATAATAGTGGCTATCTGGGAATAACTGAAATCCGGCTGTACTACTGGGCCTCCCAACTGAGCCTAATTAACAATTGTCTCTTTTGCCATAGAAATTACTCATCTGTAAGGCTAAAGCTAGATCCCCTGGAGCCATGAGACCTACATGCCATGCTCTAAGAACCGTCAGCCCCAATGCCCCGCCACCCGTTACAAAAACACCTTTCATATGCTGGAATGAGGCCTTGAGGCAAATTGAATAGCAGGATCATCTGACAAATTTCTTTGTGGCATGAGACATGTCTCCCCCAGGTAGCCGGATTGAAGGGATTTCTCTCTTTTGACCTTATTGTGATTGTCCTTTTTCGTGAGTGTCAAACTGTGACTGGCTAGGCAGTAACTCAGTGTTGGGCCTTCAGCATCTTCTTGAGACCATATGACATTCCGTGAATGTCCTTTTTTATGTGTATTTGGCTGTGACTTTTAATAGGCAATAACTCAGTATTGGGTCTTCAGCATCTTCTTGAGACCACATGGCACCCAGTACCACCAGGAATGCATCTACTTGATTTTAATGTACAACATGGGATCAAAATAAGCACATTTCTTAGATTCTGTAATTCCTGACAGAATGGTTCTAGATGCTGATTGGCATTTCTTTGGCCACTTGTGTTCATGTGCCTACTTGGCTAGGTATCGAAATACCACTGAGGCTGGTAAAGTCTAGAGGGCGAGTGCTCACAATAACTGGCCATCCCAATAATGATGGACAAAACGATCTCTCAGTAGCGGAGATGTAGGCAAGAGCCTTTACTTTCTTTCTCATGATCATGATGCATGATATCCAGAGAGAACGTGGCTGAAAATCTTGAGGGGAGGCTCTCATGTTGCAACGCTGAGTATCAGATTTACATCATGAACAGCTTTGGAGACCTTGACAAATGTGTTGTTGTGTGTTCCGCCAGTTATGTCATTGCTGTGCTGCAGTCAAAAGTAATTTAGACAGTTTGAGTGCCTTGGATGATGTGTCAAAATTATTCTTCATAGTGCCACAGTTGCAGGGCACAAACCATCGTCAAGGCTTTTATACCAGAAGAGGTTTAGATTACTTGCAAACGTGGTGATTCTCCGGGACCTCTCTTCCAGTTCCTTGATAACATTTGTAATGTCAAGATTGGAAAAGAAGTTTGCATCATTTACCTGGCTGATCTTGTCTAGAATGCGTGGAGTGAGATGCATCTACCTCTCAATAACCAGATGGTGCATATTGACGCATATGTGAATTTTGACTCCAGATTGATATTTAAGCAGTTGACCTATGTGTGAAACCAAAGACATAGGTCCCTTCCACAGTTTTTTGTTTTTTTAAAATAACTAAGTCTTCGTGTTTCCTTTAATTTTATCGGCAAGGCACTGCCCACACAGTGAGACACTGTGCACCTAATTATTTATATGTATTGAACACATTAATTAACTCCGGCTGCTTTTCCCACCCTTTTCCGGTTCAGGGAAGACCTGGCTTGGCAGTTCGGGCTGGACTGTTCCCATGAGGCACAGGGTCAAGACATTTGCATATTGCTGGGTCTGAACTGAGGTAGCGAAGTGAGCTAAAGAATGATGATGGATTCAACCCAGATCTGTGACTGGGGGTGAGTGTCTGAAAAGTTTCAGCGCTCCGTCCATAATCTCCTTGTGTTTGCTCTGCTTTTACCACCCTCCCCAGTGTGGTTCTAAACGTGACTTAAGGCATTAACAAACAACCTCATGAATCCCTCATCACTCCCCACTAAGGCCTACCACCTGGGAGGCCAGATTTTCTTGTATTCCCACCTGTATTCTGGGCTTTGTAAACAGTTTTCTGTTGAACAATTGTCCATTCCTCTGAACCATTCTGTCAGTGTGGGAGGATCAGTACTACTCCATTTCAACGAGATTTCTCGCTTAGCCACTAGGAGTCCCACCCTCATGAGAACCTGGGAGCCCACTGCACCCTCCCAGTTGCCCAGAATACCCATTATTTCTACTTTGAGCACTAATGTCACTGGGTGCCCCGCAGCCCCTTCTAGATTGTGATGTATTTGATGCCCGTAGAGATCATTAGGCATTTCCATATGATGTATACAAAGGTGCCACGTGGGCTCTTACATCATGGACAATTGCCATAATCTAGTTGGGGAAAAGTAAATCATATGGAGATACTTGAGTTGAGTGAGCCTAAGACGCGAAGAAATGAGTCTATTTTGTAAAATATTTTTTGGTCCTAATGAAACCCAGCTAATGGAATCTACTGGCTGAAACATGAAGACCCTTTTTTTGGATACATGAGCTAAATCCAAACTCGCAAGGTATCCGCCTTCATTTATTTTTAACCCTGCCATAGGGCCCTGTTATTAAATTTACTGTCTTGTTGAAGAGGACCCTATAGACAGTTTTAAACCACTACACTCGCCTCACCACCAAAAAAACTGCTCCGCTGTAGTTCAGGCGTCGTAGCACACCCAAGGTGCACTCGGCGCATTGGGTGGGAAGCATGCCACCAACTAGGTTGGTGGATGAGGGTTCTTTTAAAAAGCCAAATGGTTTTATTTTTTGACACAAACTGATCATTCCTTTGTTCGCCAGTCCGTGTTGATACTCTGATTAACCAGGGAAATTAGTACTTCCAACGTATTTGAGCCTACATGCATATTTAACCACAAAGGTACTGTTGCATGAAATTCTCTTGTTAATCTTGTGTATTTCTTAACATCTGCTTCAAAGACTTCAGCATTGGTACCATACTTACATTCTGTCTTTTGTAGCCTTTCTTTATTCTGAAATATTTGTATTTATAAAGTTTAAAAAAACATAGGGTAAATTAAGGCGATATTGCCTAGTGCTACTATGCCCTCTTGTACACCAGTTACTCACTGGTGAGATAAAAGTTTAACAGAAGCTTCCGCTTACTTCAGGTTTTGCCATGTGGTTCCAATCTCAAGACTGGCATATCTTTCCATTATATGATCCATGATAGCACGTGTCGGCTGCGAGAAGACAAAGCTTTAAGAAATGTCCATTATCTAACCCTAAAAAATCATGAGAAGGGTTTAATATTTTGGTTTTCATTCAGCCTGTTGTGATTTAATATTAGATCACACCTCTTAGCTAGGTAATAAACTCATTAAGATTTTCAAATCGGTCTGGCAGGCGATTTTTGTTTTTGTTAAAGTTCCAGATTCTGTCTACCCAATGAAAATTGATAGGAGGTCTATAAGAAATTATCAATTTTTTTTGTTGCGGGCCACCAATTTGTGCTTGTTGTGGTTTGCTGGTTCTGGAACTCTGCATCCTTTACCACTGTTAAACATTAGTAAAGTATCTGTGCTTTCCTCCAAAACATGTGCTGTACATTGGCACACCCTATAATGAGGCCTATTTAGCTTTCATTGTAAATAGCAACTAAAGTGAACCTATGGCATGGAATGTTAATTGTCCTGTTGGCTGTAGTGTGTACTTACACTACGCATATATGACAGAAAAATATGTCTACTAGGAGTACAGCTGAGCTCTGGCAGGGCTGCAGTTTACATGCACTGCAGTGATGCATGGCAGGGAAGAATGGCTTCTCCTATTCATTCTGAGGGTCCTTCCAGAAAGCCAGGCTCCAGTCACTGTAGGGGAAGAAACAGTTTTGACCCTATCAGGTGGGTGGAGAGTTCATCTGAATAGGGGAGCAGCTTAGGAGCCAACTGATGGCAACTGGGTTTCATCCTCTTAAAACAAGGGCTCCTAGGTAATATTATAGTTAGGCAAATACGAAGTGCTACAAAAGGAGGTGGATGGTCTGTGAGAAAATAGTTATAACTGTTAGAATTTCTCCAATCACTGGCTAGTTCACAGCATAAATCTGGCATCTCCACACCTCAGGAGATTCCTGGGCCTGGGAACATTCCATCGGAAGAATCCGCCTTGCTGGAAGAAGGCTCCTGTTCTAAGAAGATTACTCTTTAGGACTTTTAACTCTTGCTGACAGACAGGGACTGGAATTTGCTTTGCAGGGATCAAGTTGTTGGCCTCCTGTTTTCTTGTTTCAGGGACAAAAAACAGAAGGACTCCTAATCCCAAGAAGGCTCAGTTCAACACTTAAGACTGAACTCTATAGGAGGCCATGCTGGAGAGCGACCTGATGTCTAGAAGCTTGCCCAGAGGAGCTGGGTGCTACAGTACTGGCCAGAAGAAAGTTTCCCAGAACTTTGAAAAAGTTGGGACTTAGTTGTATTATCAACCTATGGGGAATTGGGACAAGGAGCTGAAGAGTGCCAAGGCAGGTCGCTCCAAGGTGGCTAGAATATCAGGTTTGTCCTGCTCTCAGCTTTTTTTCTCATGGAAATTGGTTCAGTGGGATCTCACGGCGAGGATTTGTGGCCTTGTTGGAGCCCTGCCTGGCTATAGCTTCCAGCCTTGCCCCACTAGAGGATTTCGAATTTAAAAAAAGTGACAAAATTGGAAGGTGACGCAGGAAATCCATCCGACCCACAAAGTGTCCCTGCTTGTTTTGGGGTCAAAATCAATGACCTCAGCAGGAGCTCAACAAAAAAGTATCTGAATTCCTGGGACCCTCACTGGTCTTTTCCCTGCAGAAAGAGTTCAACTTTCCATAGAAAAGAATATGTCTGACGGTAAAAACTTTGACTGGTACAATCCACTTGAGATATCTGATATCTACCCTGTCACATTCGGGCTGAAATTGCGTCGATGTCCCAGTCAGCCGCAAATGGTTACTTCTCTGGAAATTTGTGTGCCTCTTGTGCCATATCTGCCAGGGGTTTAGCGGAGATTCTCTGAGTCCAAATTGTGTTTTGACCTAACCAGAGACGGTTTGTTAAATTGGTAGGGGGTACCCTATTCTCTTTCTCTCACAGGGATGGGAGATGTCTTCATAATATGAGGGGTAGCCAAGGGATAGGTTTTCCTATTACCAGAGATCTTCGACCCATAAAGAGGGGCTTTAGTAAACTGATAATTTACAGGTTATGCTCTAATTGATTTAATCACCTGAGTCCGGTGGCTCAGTGGACTAATGCATCCACTGCAAGGAACTAGGTTTTTAGGTCTCGCCTGGCGTTGGAGCACACATGCGCTCCTCGCCTGCGAGAGCTATAGTCAACAAGGCAGTTTCAAGAAGGGGACTCAAAGCCTCGCCCCTCCTTTTCATTGGGTAGCATCAGCGTTTATGTTAAACGCTGGCTTCCAATTGAAAAGGAGGGTTTTCGGTTGCCGCCCTTTTGCCTTTTTGGACGGCCCCCAAGGACTCAGTCGCCTGCATTACGGCTGTCGTGACGAAGTTTCTTATCAGAAGCTTCGTCACGCTGCCTTGTTCGCGCCAGTCCAGCTAATGAGCCGCTTTTATTCAGTGTAAACAGTGGGGAGAAGCTAGCAATAACACTGTGGTGAAAATATCCCTGGTGTGTGCTCCCTCCCCCCCCCCCAACGCAGAGCCATGCCCCATCACGCCAGAGTAAAACCTTAAAGGCGTGCCGGATTTATTTTCACTTCAAAGAGCCTCAGATTTCCACAAGATCCTGTTTTTTCGGCTTTATAACGAATAAATGCCGGGATATGGTTACTTTAGATTCCGATTCGTCAGTCCCACGTTATGGGCTGGCCTAGATGTCCTGCCCAGCTGGGCTGGTGCCAGTCACGTGCCCACACCGGTCCTCGCAGTGTCTGAACCGCGGACAGAGCCACAGCCACTGGCCTTCATAGGGGCTCTGGACACGACACAGCGGGCTAAGTGCCCGCTGTGGTGGTGCGTGTGTAGCTTGGGGCCTTGGCACGTGACAGAGCCCACAGAACCTGCCCAGCAGAGGTACCCGAGGCAGCCAAAGTGGCATGCTGGGAGCAGACATCCCACCCCCCTCGGCTTAGGACGCCCCCTGTCTGGGAATTCATCATTCGAGTCCCATCCGTGGGTGACCCCACCCCTCCGGCCTGCCAAGAATGTGTCCAACCTGTCCAGTCTCACTCTCTGGAGACTGTCTCACGACTGCTTGGTTTTCCCGGACTCGAGACTGCAAAGCAGTCTTATAACTGAAACCCATACATGTATTCACCAGTGCAAGCCCGGGGCCTGCAGAGTGATGTGTAAATGCTTTATAGCATTCTCTGCAGTGACGTGGTAACGAATGCAGTGGCCGAGATGGTGTGTGACGGCCCCAGTGCAGGGAAGGACATGCCCCCCCCAGGTGTTTCAACTGTAAGATACAACAATAATCTTATTTCGGCAGGCCCTTCAGAACTCAGGGCCTCTGTGCCACTGCACCTGCAGCACCCCTGGAAGCTGCGGCCCTGTACGAATGGCTCAATGGATTCAGTTCAGGGGTTTGCCAAGGATTCTATTAATCTTTTTAAAATTACATTTGCTCCTTAACCCTCAGTGCTAAAACTGTTTTCATGAGAGGTAGTCATAAAGTTACTTATTAAAAAAAAACGGAAGTTCTTAATTTTTTTTAAGGGCGTGTCCTCTGCATTTGCAACACAATTAAAACAAAACTCCGCCACACGTTGATTCGACATTGAGCGCCGCTGAACAGTCAACAATCTTGAGCCCAAGATGTTGAACCATCTTTGTGAGGTGTATCCCGTTGTACAGACCTGCCCATGTGCATGTTAAAATACGTCTGCGCGTCATGCTTAAAATACTGATGGTATACGACTCCTGTTGTTATGCTTTGTAGCGCTCTCTCAAGCTGGGCTCCCGCACCGCACTTATCTGGGATGCGTGTAGTAGTTTAGATGTGTGCAGTTGGTGTTGGGTAATGTGACAGTAACGCGAGTTTCATCCATAACGGGTGCCTGTGGTGTGTTGTGTGCGTGGGTGGCTGTGTTGCTGGTTTACCTCTGGTTTTGTGGTCGGTTACTCTGCTGCTTGTTTTTGTAGTCCGGTATCTCTAGCCAGGTGTGTTGTCACAGTGCAGTGTGGTGCCTGTGTGAAAACACGAGAGCTGGGGGAAAAGTCGAGGTGGGCTCTTAATGTACATGAGAACACAACGGAAGGCAGAGCAGCCAATCAGATTTGTGAAATCCCAAACTCCCCCTTTTTGCACAGAGAACAGACGGGGAGGTCGTGGGGGGGGGGCAGACGAGTCCTTCTTTGGGCAGTCTGCCACTTCATCGGTCCACCTGAGGCTTCACAGCTGGAAGTGACATTTTAAACACACCTCAGTATGTGGACGCCTTTACTACCCGTTTGTGGCTGCTTTGTAAACTTTTTCTGTCGCTAAGAATCTGTAACAAGCATTTGCAATGCAATAGGTCTTGCATTTACACAAGTTTAAGCTATTGTAAATGACAATTCCTTTTATTTATGTTTTAAAAACAAAAATAAAAGTCATTGTTATGTGCAATGTCAATAGCTCAAACAAGCGTATATGCGAGTCCTATTGCATTGCAAATGCTTGTTGTTCGTGGTCACAGGTTCTATTCTCGGCTGGTGCACTCAGCCTTTCATCCTTCGGAGGTCAGTAAAATGATCACCATTGAGTTGGGAAACAATAATTATACACTCCTGGGTGACCATGCACTTTACAAATATAAATGTTCATATATTAAGCTATGTTTAACAGAACCGAAATCTTAACAAAAGCTGCTGATAAAGTTTTCAGAATGTAAGTATCTGACGCTCGCATGGATTACGTTGGATTCAGGCACATGATTCAAACTCCAGAGTCAAATAGACTTCCATAAATGTTTCAGAGTAAGAAGATAAAAGCTTTGCAAACTCCATCACCCAACTGGCTGTGTTTACTCATTGGTTAGCCTAGTTTGATCTAGATTTCTTCTTTTGTCATTCATTTGTATCAAAATGCCTTTTCCTGTTGTTTCTTATTGAACAATGTTTCTTATTGAGCAGGTAAATGCCGTCTTTACCTCTTGAAACCCTTTTCTGATCTTTTTCTATTTTCTTCAGCATTTTCCTCATCAGATATACATGGGAGATCCAAACATTAACAAACTTATTTTTAAGCTGAAGACAGATCCTTTTAAAAACATCTATTTGTTTTGTATCTTTAGCTTGCTTTTACAATGTTTTAGAAATCTGTCTTGAGCAGTAAGTGGATATTATACATTATTCATGGTGGGTTATATATGTAAGTAAATACCATATTGTTTCAGTTCATTAAAAACCTTATACAATAAAATATAATAAATGATTACATTCATAATATATCAATTTAAAACGTAGTTAAAACTGATACACAGGTAGAAATGAGGGTGGATTACCCCTGTCAATCATCCCGTCACATTTAATTGCTTCTCATTGCAATACTTTCTCACCTCTTGGTTGCCACATCTAAGAGTTTTGTAATATAGCCTCCAAAGCATAATAAAGTTGCCTCTGCAGTTGTTCCTATGCTCTCCTTCTTAACAATCAGCTTTAGGTACCTTCAACGAAGGTCAAGCAGTTCAGGGCATTGGCAGAAGTTATGTTCCAGTGTTTTCTCATTCACCTTACAGAGCAGACACATGTTGCTAAGTCTCTATGGGGTTTTCCATGTTCTGTCAAATAGACTAAAGGGGAGATTAAAAAGTATTGTTTTTCCCCTTTCCAATTCATGTTAAAATCCATTTATGGTTGATTGTGCAAGGTCTAAATTTTAAAGGTATACCTCGATTTTTCGTAGTTGGGCTGCTTCTCCAAATATATTAGACAGTAGGATAATGTTATTGCATGTTTAAACAATACCTTTTGTGCAGTTCTATTAATTTTATATAGGTTGTTTAAAATTGGGAATTTATGTTTTGCTAGATTTTTTAGGTCTCGCCTAGCGTTGCAGCGTGTATGCGGTGCTCGCTCTGCGAGACATATATTGTGGTAGAGGAGATTTCAGAAGGGGACTTGAAGCCCCGCCCGTTATTTTCATTGGCATGCATCATCCTTTATGTTAAACGGTGGCCTCCGATTGAAAATTAGGCTTCTTTGTTACCGCCCTGTCTCCTTTTGGGACGGCCCATCCGGATTGGATCGTGTGCTTGATGGCTGTCGTGAGGGTATTTCTTAGCTAAAGGAGGCGTGTAATGAAGGATCATGTTTCCGAAGTCTTGTATTCTTCCGTTTCCTTGGTGTGTACGTCGTCACGTCGTGCTCTGCTCTGTCCATCGCGTATTCCCAGTTGCCTTTCTGAGTTCCAGATTCTGAGCGCAACACACTTGTAAGGGACGTGAGGAGGGAGGCAGCACGCGGAGGTCGGGCAGAGAGCGCCTTCCATGAGCTGCCTGCAGCGGGAGCAGCAGCAGCATGCGCAGCACGCCCAGTTACCTACCTAGCTGGACTGTCCACGCACATTAACCGGGATTGTTCACGTGTACAGGTTGGACTGTGGGATCCTTCCTCCGTGTTCTGCCGGGACACTTGCAGATCTTGTGAGGGCAGTTCAGTGTCTGCGTGCAGGAGCAACCCTGGCTGCAAGCTCGTGCCTTGGATTGTTGATTCGTGCACCTCTCCGGATGTGGCACAATTTAGAGGAGCTGGAGGTGCACGTGCTGCGGTTTGTGCACAGCAGTTACGCCGGTGTGATGTGATGGTCTATGCTGAGGGACCTGTGCGAGCTGCCCTCACTGTCTCTGGAGCGGAACATGAGTTACTGTGCACCCTCGCAGCCCTCCCACCACCTGCGGGTCTCGGAGACACGGTGCCTGCTCTGCACCGGGGGACAGGTCGGGTTCAGTGTGCACTGTGTGTTACGTGGGTGCATCGCTTCTCACCCTGCCATTCCTCCGCATCAAGTACAACCCACTATTGCAGAAAATGATGCATGCGGGGGGCACGGCATCTCTGAGGACGGAGCCCGGACTCGCTGGCTCGGCACGGGGATGCTCGCCTGGTTCTGTGGGTTCTGTGGGTTGTGTCTGGTGACTCTGGCGGGCGGAGCTCCAGCGGCCAGGCTGCCCCTTACAGAGGGTCGTACCTCTGCAGGTAAGAAGAGTTCGACGGCACGGCGCTGGGAGACCCTCTCTTCCGCCATCTACTGACTCCATCGTGGCAATGTATCCGTGATATACTGTTAATATAACACACTTGTGTTAGTTCAGATAGCGAATTATGTGAATCTGTGTGTATGAGGTAATAATTATGAGATGCTACGTGGTTGCACCATCGACGAATAGGGTAATAATGTATGAAGGATGTTTTGGGAATTGCACACATTTAAATGTAATATTATCCACATTTGTATTGCAAGTTTCTACAAATTGTGTTGCACCCTAGACAACCAGCTGTTGGCATTCAAAACCTTTCTGGAGTTTCTTGTTAACAAACAATATGTTCAAGCCGAGGGTGCAACAAAGGAAATGTTCTTTATAATACTGGTTTATCATGTTAAGGTTACTCTTAGTTTTTTGCCAATGTACATGTCAGGTGTAATCTCTTCTAATTTTATCATTGTACTTGTCATGTTTTCAGAATAAGAACCATTTTTCTCTGCTTTTTTTCTGCTCAAACTGAGATAGTTCTTCGGTGTACCTTTGCAAATGCCAACACGTCTGACATATAACACACAAAAGGCTCAGTGTTTTACATAAACCTATCCTTTGCCAAAGGGCCTACCCAGTCCTCTACACTCTCTCTTTCTCTCCAAAGCCACCTTTAACTCTTTATTCAAAGTCTATACAGATGCTATTCCTAGTATCTATTGTTAGAATTTTGGACCTTTTAAAAAATCTTCACCTCTGAGGCAAATCAAAGAACCATGCCCCAGTTTGGCCATTTTAGCACAGTGGTTTAGAATCTTTATGTATGGTCTTCCACAAGACTCACCCCTGCTTTCCTTAAAGATAAGATATTTGTCCCATTGGGGAATATAGCTAAACTCAACTCCCTGACCCTCTCCTGTTTCTGTGGCATCAGCAGCCTCTCCATTTTGACAGAAACTATATAAACAATCATGATCAACCAGTTAGTCTTTCTTAGTCAGTCTCTCTCTCCAGCACAAGCACAACTGTGTGAAGAGCAACTGCTTTTTGTGCGTTTTATTGACAACTCCTGTTTCTTCCATTGAGATGAAATACTGCCGGTGCACGGGTTCTATCATTTTGTGACAAACGATGTCTGCTTTCAGGTGAAGTTGCTGTCCGTTCAGTATTCCGAGGTGCTTTCATCTGCGCCACTCGGGGTGTTTGCTCTTTCACCTGATATATCTAAAGCGCCCTTTCTGTTAATATAGATGGTGAGGTTCATTGAATTTTTTTAAGCTATTAGTATTGTAAATAACAATGCCTTGTATTTATGTTTTAAAACCCAAAACATAAATAGAAGGCATTGTCATTTACAATGCCAATAGCTCAAAATCGTGTGAATGCGAGACCTATTGCGTTGCAAATACTTGTTATAAGATGTTCCGCTAGTGATACTTAAGCGAGTGGATTTAGTAGCTTTTTCTTGATGTCCAATTTTAGGGTGTCCTCATCGGCCAAGTAGCAGTCGATAAAGTAATTAATGCAATTAATTACTTTTGGACATAAGTTTAAATCTAAATCTTAGTTGACATTGAGGTGTGAAGCTCCATAGAGAGAAAAGCTTCTCAATGGCATCCAGGTAGACGGTATCAAGTTTGCTTTTTAAGTCTGTAGACCGACCAGCACATAGAGCCGTATGTCAGAGCTGAAACTATTTTGGTATTTGTAATCATGAGAGTTAGATTGATCACCCCGCCACCATATTTCAGCGCAAATGTTTTTACTAAGCCCACAGTCACTGCTGCCCTCTGTTGCAGGTGTGATTGGTGAATATTCCATCCTAGTTTATTATCCAAAGCAACGCCTAGGTATGTGTAATTTAACACCAGATCAACTTTGTTGGGCCTATAAATCATGAACATTTGGGGTTCTTGCCTCTGAATGACATACCCTTTGTTTTGCTAATGTTCATTACAAAATAGTTTTCCATGTTAAAGATGTGTAGTCTGGACAATTGCTCTTGTAGGACAAGCTGTATAGTTGAAAGGATCACTAGGTGATCAGCTTATGCAAGACATGGAATGTTTGTGTTAGCCCATTTGGGAGAGTCTCCTCTTTCCTGCTGTAAAACTGCTGCTCGGTCTGAGATTTATAGGCTAAACAGTAGTAGAGCCAGAACACATCCATATCTTAATCCGTTAAAGGCATCAATTTTTGATTTTTGTCCTTTGCCATCGATAGCTTAAGCCTTCCACATGTATTGCTACGGAGTTCGATTAGGATCTTTAGCAGGCCTTTTCCTAGCCCCGATTCATCTACTTTGGCTCAAAGCTTAGCTCTATTTACTTTATCGAACACAGCTACGAAGTCAGTTATTCTGACAAGCTTTTTGGGCCACGATGGACGGTGCCACTATGTCGTCTACAGTGGAGCCTTTTCTTTGGAAACCTGTCTGATGGTTATTTTTTGGGCTCTGCTCATTTTTGAAGATGAGATAGCAAATGCTTTATAAATATTTTCCCATCTGCGTCCAGTAATGCAATCAGCTGATAGCTTTGTGAGGGAATCTCTTGGGTCTCGTTTATAAATTGGCTGTATGATGGGTGCCTTTCACGGATATATATATATATATATATATATATATATCACCATGAGTAAGGCCTACTATCCAGTTTTTAACCAGTTTGACTGACACATCTTCCCTCAGTATTTCTGACTTTCCCAAGGTGTAGCTTGAGTGTGCAAACAAGATTTACTCCAGGGTGTGTTGGAACTTTTGAAACTTAGAGGGGGCAGTCATCTCTGACAACAAATGTCACTGTGTATTCAGAATTTTTTTTTTTAAGTAGTTTATTTGCAGAGGAAAGGGTTGGTAACTTAATATTGGATGCTCCATAGAAAACCACAAGGTCCTAGCATCACCCACAGATGACATAAGAACCCAAATGTTGTTCCAGCAATTTGCCAGCAAAGTGCTATGATGAAATTAACAATCAGTCTATGAGCAGTGTTATCCTGTAAAGACTCACCTTTCTCATATCCCATTGTGTCTCTGCTTTTATTAAAGGTCTCTCTACCCAAAGTGTACCCAGTGGCGTTTAAGTGTCAGACAGGCTGTTATACTGCATCTCAAAGGGCAGTGATACGTCTATTCTTGGAAACAGTAGAGGGCATCATGCGCTGTCAGTACATCTATGGGCTTTCAGCAGAGGCTTCATCGTGTGTTAAATGCAGTGTATTCTCAAAGGGGACACAATGCACAGGACGTCTTTGCATTTCACGTGTAACTATACAAAATACACACTTTCTCTATCTTTTTTCTTTGTTTATCTCCACTGTTCTCTCCCTTTCCCTCATCCTCTGTGTCTCTTGTTCTCTTTCTCTTCTAGTTTTGGGGGACTGAACAGATTTACCTTTAACAAGAGGGGAAATAGGCATCTTCCCATGTGGTAGAGGCCCCTGCATTACAAATAAACAGGCAAGAGTATTAACATAACCTGGCAAGTGTCAGGATCAATTGTCCTCTATGGCTATGGATAAGAGTATGCTTTGTTGTACTCTCCGTCAAGCAGAGCCTTGTTTTCTCCTTGTGAAGCTACAAAAGTGTGTGATAATCTGAGTGCATTCGAAGATGTTAAGGCCAGTGGTGGTGGTGGGAGCGGGGCGAGAGACTGGGACAAGCAGAGGAGTTTGAAAGGGCCGAATGGGACAGCTATCAACAAAGTGCAAGGAATATGTTTGTAGTGACACCAAGGTCATAGTGCAGGTATTGCTGTGTGGAATTATGTGTTACAAGGAGGAATAACTGTGGGTTAGAAGTGATTTCAGAACTGAGATCCGTGAGTGAGAGAAAGGCAAGGTTCTTTTTGTATATAGTTCTCACCAATTGTGTCCTAGAAGGAAGTATTTGTTATCCCTTAAAATTAAGGGGGTGAATTCAAATCATGTTGCCATCTACGCATTATTACTCCCCTGGGCAACAGCGAGGCTTCTATTGAATTTCCTTAGTGTATGGTTCATTGTTTGACATGGCATCAAAATACCATCTTAACCCCGCAGTTTAATGCTTTGAGGAACTGATGCAGAGACGTAGAAAGTCTAGACTCCAATTAAACCGGACGAGTAGTGATCACTGTGGGAGTCTGAGAATAATAGACGTTTGCCAGTGAACCACTGAATGAGTAGAGGCTGTAACCAAATACCTTTGGACATTAATGTAAATTAGGTGTCCCAGTGTCAGGGGTCCTGATGACTATTCCTGTGTCCATCAAAGTGCATATCCTAACTTACTCCACAGAATTAATTTCTTTACTCACAGTGACTCCCCTTCCTTGCTTTTCTTTACAGACTCCGTTCTGAAAGGTCAAGCCTCTCACCTGGGGTTACCCATCGGCATCCTCTCTGCCCGGATTGCCGCAGCTCAATTTGACCAGATATGCCAGACTCCAGTGGACTGCACTGCTTCTGCCATACTGAATCCTGAGCAGAGAGTAAGTGACCGATACAGCTCTCGTGTAGATTCAAAGTGTAAAAGATTAGAGGTTGTAAGATGGCAGGTATTCGGCTATGTCCTTTTCTAAAAAATCGATTGAATGCTTGGTTCTTCTATGATCCAGTCTGCTCTGCCGCAGTTTATTTTAGTTTGGATTTGTTGGAAGCTGGCTCTGTATGCGATATTGCCTCTAGGTGGTAATACCATGCACCGTGTCAAAGGGCTACCCAAAAAAGTACAGGGCTCAATGTAAAACCCAAAGTGCTCTATTAGTGGTAGTGTGGGCGAGCAGCCTTATGCCTAACACAGAGGAGTGCAAGATATTTATTGCACAACAGTGATCCAGGACATCCAGACCAATTTTAGAAAATTATACTTTGTTTGTACTTTATTTCAAGACGCAGGTCTTTGTAATCGGGTATGTGTGGTTTTAATTTAAAATACTTTTCACTTTGAAAATCGACTCTTAGAAACTGTTCAACACAGTCCAATGTTATCTTATGGGGAAAGCAATATTGCGGTTAAACAGGTAGGTACTGAGTTTACAATCCCAGTCTTCGAAGCCAAAAGTCAACCAGGGGTCAGGTGAGTACCAAAACTCTGCACCACCAGAGGCACAAGGGCCGCCGGGTGCAGAGGTCAAAATCGGAGTTTGGCCCAATGCTTTCCAATAGAGACAGGGGATGCCTGGAACCATGCTGCTTGCAGGTAAGTACATTGGTTGCAGGGGCCAAGCTCTGGGGTTAGCACAAGCACGGGGGGCCACAAAGTAGCACCAAACATACAGCGGCACGGGGCGCCCAGGTGCAGGGAGCCAATTAACGTCGGGCACCCAATGCTTTTCAATGGAGATTCTTGTTTCTGCAAACAGGCTGCACCTGTGGCACTGGAGGTTGCAGGAAGGAGACCAATGACAGCAGAGGTAAGTAGAGATGTAGGGGGTCGTAGGGGGCAGGGTGCCTTTTGACATTGGAATCTTCTTACCAGAGCCGGTCACGGTCAGGGGGAGCCTCTGGATTACACTGCAGGCCCTGCCGTGAAGATCAGGAGAGGTCTGCAAACACTAGACACGAGGTCAGGGTCGCTGGGGAGACCTCACTGCACAGGTGAGCCTCTCAGAATCGGGCCGTGGGTGTCAGTTGCCGAGTGGGCTGGGGACGTGGATCCGCCTGGATCCAGAGTCCTTGGGGTAGGTTACTTCTAGGCAGGTCCACTGTCCATGAGAGATTGGAGTCTTTTTTCGAAGGCAGCAGTCCTCCCAGGGTTTTCAGAGGTCACTGTCTGCAAGACAGGTCGTAGGGTGGCAGAAGCTATAGACAGGCTGGTAGGGCTGGGGGCCAAGGCAGTTGTCGATCTTAGCCTTCTCTGCAGGGTCGCTTCTTTCATCTTAGGTTGTTGCAGATCTGCTTTCTAGGTCTGGGGGAGCCACCTAAATACTAAATTTAGGGGCGTTTTAGGGGAGTAGCAGGTAGGACCAATGGGTACCTTCCCTTGGGTAACTACACCCTCTATTATGCCACCCTCCTGTGGGAGGGGGGCATAGACCTAGCCCTGATTGGAGGGGGTCTCCCCATCTTCAAGATGGCGGGGACTGAAAGATGTGTTTCATCTCGCCTACCCAACCTTAGTGGTGGGGGTGTCAGATGTAGACACACATCCTATTCTTTTTAGATTTCCCTCCCAAAGTGGGGGTGTAAACCAGGGGTTGCCATCTGCTGCTAGCAACAGAGGCTGGGGGTTGTATTACAAAGACAGCAGGCCTTTGAAGCTTCCCTATTTGAGTACTGGCCCATCCTAGGGTAGGAGGTATGACACCTCTACCCAGAATATGCATTGTTTCTGGTCCTAGAGAGCAGGGACACTCTACCCAGGGGTCCAGAAACATGTCTGTTGGCGGCTGGCTGCCTACAGCTGGTCAGACTCCACACCGGGGCTGGCAGGTTTTCAGGTGGCACCTCTGAGATGCTCTCTGGGTACATGGTACAATAAATCCCACACTTGCATCAGTGTGGATTTACTGCAAGGAGTAGTTTGGTACCAAACACTCCTGTATTCAGTGAAGCCATCATGGTGCTGTGGAACTTGAGTTGTTGAGTTTCCAGTCCATGTACTCTCTGTGGCTTCACTGGCACTTAAAATATTAGGAAACGGACCCCAATATTGGATAGGCATATCTGCTCATGCAGATATGCCTTCATCTGTGGTATAGTGCACTCTGCCTTATGGCTGTGAGGCCTGCTAGAGGGGTAACTTACCTATGCCTTTAGGCAGTGCCAGCTGGCATGGCACCCAGGCAGGGTGCCATTTCGACTTTGCCGTTTTTCCCCTCACAGGGGCAGGCCAGCAGCAAGGGCAGTGGCATGGTCCCAGTCAGGAGGGTCCCAAGAGACCCCTTTCAGCTCCCAGGCCATAGGTACCCAGGGTACCAATTACTACGGGCTTACGGGGGTAAAAGTATGAATTTGGGGGTTGTTTTTAGGGAAGAAGCACTGAAACAGGGGACCTGGTTGGTGGGGACACTGTGCACTACAATTGAAACCACATCAAAACCAGGCAGAAAGTGGGGGGCTAACCATGCAGAAGAGGCACTTTCTCACAGGCTCTGACACAATTTATTTTAGTTTGCGTTTACCAAGTTGCATTAC
Organism: Triturus cristatus; assembly: GCF_964204655.1. Lineage (NCBI taxonomy): Eukaryota > Metazoa > Chordata > Amphibia > Caudata > Salamandridae > Triturus > Triturus cristatus. Next base: position 611,496,660 of record NC_140595.1, read on the forward strand.
TTGGGCATGGGACCCTCTGTGCTCTGTACCGAGATACCAAAAAGTCGGAAATAGTTTGTGCCTGTACTTTACCCATAACATATTCAACATATTCACACCAAATGACAAATGGTTTATATAAATATACAACTTTTTATTCACTTGAGGCTGGTTTTGGTGAATGCTACCTGTTGTGATGTGAATGTCCCATGAATGGTATATGTGCCTATAGTGCCCAACTATATTTGTGGTATCCTGATTTTTATTTTGGCCCTGGCTATATCCTAATCTAAGCATGAACGCAAGGGCCTCTCCCTTATCTGAGACCCTGGGCCTGTCCTGTGGCATAGAGGGTAGCACCAAGTGTATCCTTATTGCCAATATCCTTGTCTTAAGTGTAGTGCCTAGGTAGGTGTTAGTAGATTATCATGGTCAAGGGAAACCAGTAATGTAACCAGACCTTTTTTAAGTGTCACCTGGGATAGCACATGGGCTGTTGCTCGAGAGACATTTGGTTAAGTAACAGGGGGCTTCAAGCCCGTCCATTGTTTACCAATTGTTGGCTTCATTGTCCCTCTCATTTGCTTGCTGCTCTTTGATTGGTGTTTGTGTGCAGGCTTCTCCTTATCTTCCTGTGTTTGTACCTCCCTGTGAGCATAGCTGAGTTACTGCTTCTGTGCTCTTTTAGGGGTACTTTTTTTGTTCTTCAAGTTGCATTTTACAGCACACCATAATAGTGCATGTGTTTGCTTGCCCTTTCCTTGTTTCTTGCTGCCACGTCCCTGTTGTTTGCTGTCACGTCCCACGTCAGTGTTGATTGCCACCACGTTCTTGTAGCTTGCCGCCACGTCCCCCTCACCTCTCGCAGTGCGCTGATTGTTCTGTTTCCCTTACCCCCTTCTTGCGTTTTGTTGCTTGCCCCGCCCATCCTTCCAGAAAAAAAACACTGGCCGCTTTGTAGCGCTTTTTCCCCCTAACTTTTAGCCATCCTGCACAACAAAAGACATTGACAAAACCAATTGCTCTTGCATAGGCGAGACCTATTGACTTTGCCAATGTTTAGCTTTCAACGTGGGTTCCTCGAGCCTTGCGACTCTGTACACAAATGTGGCTTCCTTTTCATTTTTCTGCCAACTGATAGCCTAGACAGCTAGGAAGTGCGATGGCACCTCCATAAAGGGCGTGACAGGTGCCAACAGGGTACTGTTGATGTCTCCATAGAAATTAGGGAGCGTCATAGTTTCAGGGAGTGGAGGGAAAGTGGCAAAGAGGCAGCTGGAATCCCTAATAGCATGGCACTGGTCACCACTCTGTCTGAGATGCAGTGGGTTGTGCAGCATCGGTTCTGTGCCCTCTCTGGCATCCTAGCAGTTCTCAAGTTCTACAATGTAAGAAGGGAAAGCTAGCTTGTTCTGTGGCATACTCTCTGCCTGGATGTAATTAGCAATTTTACTTACTTTTCACCTCCACAGCTTCCAAACTACCTCAATACATCATATTGCACCTGCCCTGTAGTACAACTGTGAAATGACCTAACTCCTTCCTCGTCCTTCCAATGCCCCAATGTCCATTTCATTTCCTCAGCATGCCATCAATCCTCGTTTTGTGCTCCCTGTAATTGCCCCACGCTGGTGTCTAAATTGCCCTCAGGAGGCATCTTTATGAAGAGTATTGGAAAAAGAACTGCCCCCTTAGTTTAATCCTTGCAAAGACCTTTGTTGGGTACCTCTTGCAAGTGCCTTGGTAGACGCTCCAGAGGGTTTCCGTTTAATTGCAGTTTGTATGTGCCATCAGTAGTAACAGGGTGGGGATATTAGGGGTCCTGTCACATTCCCACAAACTGTCACCTGAGGGCACCCTTTTACCTGTCTCCTTAGTGCCTCCCTATATCTGCCTTGTAATGATACCCATATAACTGCCTCATGAGGATACCCTATCAGAATGTTCCGGTCCCAGACCCTTGAGGCTTCAGGTACCAGACAACAGCCTTCTGTAATGCTTTACCTCTGCATTTCAGGATCATTCCTCCACTCTTCCCGGTCAGTAAATTGGTGAAGACAAGAACTGCCTAATTTCAGGAGCCTTTAGCCAACGTTTTACTTTTTGAATTTACTATCTCTCTGGCCCCTTGAGGTTTCCACAATGTGTAGTCCCTTTCCAAACCAAATAAATGCAATTGGGGTTGTGTTTGTTACTTCCCTGTCACCTTCTAATCTCTGTAGAACTTTCCCCCGCAAGAGCTGACCCCATCTTTTTAGGTGTCTTAGTCACTGCCTAAGGATCGCCTTAGCTTGCCACCCAATGTTTCTATTCCTATAATTTCCCCATTTTTTTTACTGCAGGCCTTTGACTCTCCAATGGTTGATGTTTTCTTTATAAATAAGTAAGAGTGGAACAGTCATTGTATCACATATCAAAACAATTGTGGTAGGTATTGAGCGCTGCATATCGTGTTGCTGATTTGCTAGATTGGTGTGGTAATTATGTAAATTGGCATTGCTGACCAACCATCTGGGTGGATGATTTAATCAGTCAGTCAATAACTTTATTCGATATATAAAATATCATAAAAGTATAAAACATATAAAAACAGTGTTTAAAATGAATATATACATGGAGAAATTTTAACAATGTCTAAAACAACATAATTCATGAGCCCCAAAGGAGAGATATCCTACAATAGTGCAATATAGAAAGAGGGCAAATGCAGCAGTAATGGACGAGTTTAGGTGGGGCTGGGAACCAAGGCAGGGTCAATGAACGTTCGGACTAGGCTCAATAGCTAGCACTTCTTGAGTAGCCTCTGTCTGATCCTCCAAGCCCCCCCCAAGAACTTGGCAGTCCCACAGATGACAGTAGGGACTGTCGTCTCATAGGTTAGGATGCGCAGGGCCACCCTGAATGACCTACAGCCCAAATTTATACATACGGGTTTCAGCCATCTAGATCTAACCTGGCTGTAAGCCCGACAAGCAAAAAGAAAATGGGCAACAGATTCCGTAGGGGAGGCACAACTTGGGCAGCCCTTAGCAGCACCCTGCTTACCGCTCCACCCGGTCTGAAACTCGTTTAATGGAAGAGTACCGTATCTCAACTTAAGGTAGAGTGACCTATCGCTCGGGGACTCGATCAGGTCCAAAAAGTCCTCCATTCTGGGCATAGGTTTGATGTCTAGGAATTTCTCGCTAAGGATACCTCTCTGGGACCTCAAAGTAACAGCATTAATCCAGTCCCAATAGATTTTTTTTACGATGGCTTTGGGGGGGGGGGGCTCTGGTTCTCCCAAAACTCACCCAAACCCAGCTCTACCACCAGTTTGTGTAAATTGGATACCCAGGGAATCTTAGAACGAGCACCAAGTTGGAGTATATCTTTTAGAGCAGATGCATACTGGGCTAGATCCGGGGACCTACTTAGCCTGACCCAATATAATAAAGGACGCAGTCTTACCACGTCACTTATAGGGTGTCTGCCGAGGTCGCTGCGAAGGGGGACTAGGGGAGTGGACTGAGGGAGTGACACTATGTCTCTGAAAAACTTGTTTTCAGATTTGGTCAAATCTGTAACATTTTCAAAACCCCATAGTTCCGCCCCGTAAAGGGATGCTGATAGAGCCTTCCCCTGATAGACCTCAATAGCTGCAGCAGTTGGACGGCTGTATGACAGCCTCTGATGTCTCGCTATGGCTCCTGCAGTTCGTTTATGGCACAGAAGCATTTTGGACAAATGTGGGGCCCAATTCAGCTTGTTATTAACCCGCACCCCGAGATAGTCAAAGGCTGTCACCAGCTCCAAATTGGAGTTGTCCACCCTGATGTTGTTCCTAAAGCTTTTTTAGGGGGACATGGTCATTAACTTAGTCTTGGAGGTGTTAATTTAAAGGCCCCTAATGTTGCAGAAGTCAGTAAAACAGGTCAAAAGTTTTTGGAGGCCCATAGGGCTCTTAGATATCAGCAGCGTGTCGTCTGCAAACAGCAGGGAGGGTGATTTTTCCCCGCACAGGGTCGGAGCGTCGGCCCCATCAACCCTCAAATGGTCTGCCACCCCAATAATAAAGAGGGAAAATAGGGTCGGTGCCAGAACACAACCCTGTCGTACCCCTCTCCCCACTGCTATTCTCTCGGTCATCTGTCCTTAGTGGCCCTACCTGACTCTTGCAAAGTTGCCCTCATGAAGCCGTTTGAGAAGGTCCAAAATTAGGGGGGGGGATACCAATATCAGCCAGGACCTGCCACAGCTTTAAGCGGGGCACCAAATCAAAAGCTGTCTTGAGGTCAATAAAAGCCAAGTAGAGGCTACCTTTTTCGATGGTCACAGATTTCCAATATATGGTGCAAAAGCGGAAGACCTGGTCAATAGTTCCGACCCCTTGCCTGAAGCCTGCCTGGAAATGGGACAGGATGCCAGCTTCATCAATCCAGGCCCTTATCCTGGTTAAGAGAACCCTGCCCACCACTTTTTGAATCACATCAATCAAACTGATTGGTCTATAGTTGGCAGGGTCCTCTCTGTCTCCTTTTTTGTAGATGGCCACCACCTCTGCCCCTTTCCAGGAATCTGGTACAGGGTAACCCATTGCGATGTTATTCAGGGTTTGTAGGATAAACTCAGCCCAAGGTTCTCTATCATGGAGAAGGAGATCTCCAGGGAGGCCATCAGGCCCAGCTGCCTTTCCCGGAGCTATCATTTTTATTGCCGAATGGATCTCACTGAGGCAAAACTGCCCCCCCTGGAGAAACAATAAGCTCACGGGTTGGACCCTCGGCCAGCGGAAGAGAATCTTCCGCAGATTAATATAGGCCGGAAAAGTGCTCAAAACCACTGGCATTCAGTTATGTGGTTCGGGATTGGGTCAGCCCCACCCCTTGCGCTAATGTTTATAAGATCCCAAAACAGGGTCCAATCTTTGCGTCGTACTGCAGATTTCAAGTCCTGCCAATGATCCTCTTCCCAAAGCTTTTTTTATAGAGCTGTAATAGAATTGTCGAGCACAGGCGATAGAGGGCTGATCCCTTGATTTTAAAGCCCTAGCAAGTTCCTGCCTCCTTGGCCTACAGTCGCCTGAAAACCACAAGTTACCCATATTTGGTCGGGGTCGCTTACAATCCCCATTGGATTTTGATTTGAAAAACTCCCCCACCTTTTCAATGGTCTCGAGATATATCTCTTCGAAGCCTCTAGATACCACGACATTGGGAGGGGCGGCCATGGCGGTCTCCAGCAAGCCAGTGCTTCCCATCACAATGTTTTTGATCCTGGCCAGGTCCACCTCTCGCTTGGCGACTCTAGACCATTTAAGTCGTCTGTTGCAATTTGTTGGAACAACCTCTGGACCAGTAATGCTGGACTCCAGTGGGCGCAATAGACGTAGTGATCATACCGCACTTAAGTTGCATGGTTAGTGGGTTGTGCTCGCTCTCCTGTCTAGGCAAGACTTCCATGTCAATGAGATCCGGCCACAGCTCCACATCCAGCAAGATGTAATCTATGCGCGAAGGGACCCTAGTTCTAATAAATGTGGGTGCTCCCTTGCTATCAGAGCGGGATCTACCATTTGTTGCCCTTAGATTAAACTCCAAGGTTAGGGCGGTAATTTGAACAGCCCTTTTTGACCATTTTTTAAGTGGTTGAAGACCAAGTGGAGGAATACCTCGATTGTAATCAGCCTCCTCCGTGTCCAAAATATCGTCATCACCAAGGGGTTCAAAGGTGCAGTTGAAGTCACCGGCTACTAGGACACCCAAGGAGGTGGTAAGGGCTGAAAGTAAGGACTCAAGAAATGACAGCGTAGGGCTCTCTTGCGCACCTGACGACCCTCTAGCATATAAATTAAAAATTTCTAGGCCACAATGGGATTCAGACCCACCGACTGATAGATGGAGAATGTCGTGGGACGGATTGGCATTATGCTTAACTATCCAGTTCAGCTCTATGTTCACCCAAATTAGGAGGCCCCCCGATGGACGCCCTCTGGGGGAGCTGATTGCCGGAACAGAGTATGTTATAAACCCAGATCTATAAATTGGTTCCAAACACCAAGTTTCCTGGAAGAGGATAATATCGAATTTGCTGATAAAGTCGTTCCACACAGGATCGGTGAGGTTCCTTTTTACGCCGGCAATATTCCAGGATAGAAACTGGATAACTCTTGGGGAGCGCGAGATGGATGAGGGAACAGCCGCTCCATCCCTTTTTGTTGTGCGCCCCCTGATTTGTCCCCCCCCCTGAAACTGCACCTAAGGTTGTATGAACATCTGGGCTAACCGCAGTAGGGTCCAAAGGGAGGGCAGGACACAATCGTGTGTCCTCTAATAGAGAGCTTTCTGGGGTGGATGAAGGGATATTTAAATGGGGCCTGGATAGTCAGTCCACCTGTCTAAGGCCTGAATCCACCTGGTCGCTAAACTGGGACCAGATTAAGGAGCTGCGAATTTGGATGGAGGAGTGAGCGGGTGGTGAAGTCCTATATTCCAACAGTATTACATTTTCTGCTAGGGCTAGGTCGTTAAGCTCAATTTCCACGCAATCCAAAGGTGAGTCCACTCTAGATAGCCGCCGCACCCTCAGGATGTCATCTCTAATAATTGATCTACAGCCTCTGGTGTGCCTCAACCAGTGGATGACTTTGTTATGCAAGGACTCACTTCTTTCAAATCCACCAGGGTTGGTCATTTTCGGGACATGTGTCATGTAATCCAAAGGTTTTGCAGGGGGTTGATGGTGCCTAGGAGCCGCGGCCACCGGAGGTGGAGGGGGGCCGTACTCGCCCCTGGTAAATGAAGAGATTGCGTTGTTGCCTGTCCTGACCTGGGGGTAGGTAATAGACGCCCTATGAGGCGCCAAATTACGTGTAGCGTCAGCAAAGGACATAGTAGTGGAGGATGGCTTGGTGTTTCGCTCTCCTAAGGCCCTAATTTGTGGCACTGCTAGAGGGTTGATTGCTGGCGGACAGGAGTAAGCAGGGGGGGGCTAGGTCACTTGACTTCAGGGTAGGTGTGGGCCCAGAGGGTGAAACTTGCGTGGGGGTGGTCAAGTGCGAGCCACGATCTAAAATGAGGCTCGTCACCCTATTGTTAAGAGCTGAAACCAACTCTTCCAACCTTAAAACCCTAGCCTGTAAAGCTTCCAGGGAGTCAGCAGGAGGCCTGACAGGGGTTAGAGAGATGGGAGGGGCCCTATCAGGTGGAGAACTGGGTTCATCGTCGTGCGGAACAAGTACGGAGAACCTATTAGAACATAAAACTAAATTATAAGGGGACTCAGGAATATGTGAATCTAAAACAGTAGCCTGGTGAGTTAGGGTGGTCTGTGCTACAAGAGCTGAGGACTCGTCAAAGGTCTGTAGCGGGGTGTTGGATAGGCCATGCGCGTTAGAATTGTGCTGTGAATTGGAGAACATCGAGGGAATAACCTTTTTATCACTTTTAGAAACAGTCTTTGCCACTTTGCAATTCCCTTGAGAAGTGGCGTCCAAACTCCCGCTCCCTAATGTCTCCTCGCAATCATTAACAATTTCCTCAATTCTAGACATAACACAGTTCATAGCAGAATGGGTAATATTTTTTGCCTTTTTACCCCGTTTGCTGCTGACCACCAACCCTCCCTCTGTGCTCTTCCTCTTACCGATCCTGGAAACCCCCAGCGACTGCACACAGACAAAACACAAATACCAAATGGAGCGATAAAGTCAAGTGCAATCCAAAGATAGGAAGCGTCTCTACATGCGCAATCTGGAAGTCATAAAGGGACAGCAAAACGAATTTAGGGCAGGACACAGTACCTTGAAGCTTGGAGCGCTTTTCAGGGGGATGGCCCTGCCTGGCCTCTACCGGCTCCTAACGGCCACAAACGGCCCGCCCTTTGCCCGGGCTCAGCCCGGCGCCCGCCCGCGACGCGGGAGGCACTAGAAAGTTATTTACAATCCCCGGTGCTGGGGGGCGGGACTTCTGCAGGCGGCGCTACCTCTCAGGGTCCTAGGTCAGGTAGGTAGCTGGCGAGTCTTTTCTCCGGCCCCAAAGTGCTTGCGCGGCGTCTCCCGCTTATTTATCTTATGCAGCTAACAACCATTGATGAAGCCAATAGTCCTGACTTGTTGTAGGTATGATGTTACTTGTTGAATCATATATCAGAGCTCCTTCGCGGGGGTCCTTCAATCCGTGGACACCGAGGGCAGGGCAGCACCGGGCACAGGCAGCAGGACGGGGGAGTTCAGTGTTCCATGATGATTTAATCACAAAACATATACTGCCAGTGAACAGGGTGTCGTAGGAGTGCCATTTTGGCAGGACCCTTTTCCTCAGCAAAATTAGATGGTTGGTGCTGGACCAACCGACTTAGTACAGTGTTCTGTGCTCCAATTCCATTTCAAATTGGTGTTGTATGAAAATTGGACTCGGAGACACTTGCCACAGACAGCAATAAGCTGTGTGAAAACTAAGTGATCCTGGTCCTGTTACACACACACTCACTACTAAAGAAACCATTGGCAGACCCCACCCAGCCAGCAAACTACAGATCAATCTCCCTATTACCCAACCAGGCCAAGGTCATGGAGAAAGCCATCGACAAGCAACTCGCCCACTATAGACACACCCAAGCTTCTAGACACCAATCAATCAGGCTTCAGACCCAATCACAGCTGCCTTCGTTGCAGCAACAGACGACACCAGGATGGTCCTTGACCGAGGCGAAAAAGTGGCCATCATCCTGCTCTACCTCTTAGTGGCCTTCAGCGTGGTCTCTCACTCCACCCTGATCAGAAGATCACATGAAACATGCATCCAATGACCCGCCCTCAACTGGATCTGCTACTTCCTCACAGGAAAAACTCAAAATGTCGGCTTGCCACCCTACACATTGGAAGCCAAGAACTGCATCTGCAGAGTCTGCTAAGGATATTTTCGCAGCCCAATCATATTCAACATCTACATGACCTGCTCTGTCTGACCTCATCAAATATCCCAGCATCAACAATCTTTCCTACACAGACAACACCCAACTGATACTCTCCCTGACAGGCGAGACTCGCTTGACAAAAAACAACTTCTCCACCTAAATGACTACGGTAGTCACCTGGATGAGCTCAAATTACCTCAACTCAGACAAGACCGAAGTGGTTATATTCAGAAAGTAACCCTCTGCTTGGGATTCCACCTGGTGGCTGGCAGACTTCGGCTCCACACCAACCTCCACCGCGCACGCCTGAAGCTTAGGAATCATCCTCAACAACAAGCTTGAAATGACAGCCCAGGTAAGCACAGTGACCTCCACCTGTTTCCACATCCTGAGGACGCTGCGAAAATTCTTCAAGTGGCTACCAGAGAACAGCAGGAAAACAGTTACACAGGTCCTGACAGCCAGCAGACTTGACTACAGCAAACCACTCTACTCAGGAATCACCAAACCGCTCCTGAACAGGCCCCAAGACGTCCAAAATGCTGCAACAACACTTGTCCTCAACCTTTCTCGCTGCACCACTGCACACCTCTAGGAACTCTTCTGACTCCCCACACGAAAACGTATTCAGTTCAAACTCGTCACACACACAAAACACTACACAACATAGGCCCTACCTTACTCAACAGACGAATACACTTCCACCAACCCTCCGGACATCTCCCTTCACCCGGACTCTCACTATCACATGCATCCCGCCTACACAGAAACAGGGCCGGAGGTCACTCCTCGTACATCTCCCCCCAAGCATGGAGCGACCCCCCTCAGTACATCAGAGCCTCCTCATCGCTTCTTGGAGTCCTCAAAAAGCTGAAGCCCTGGCTTTTTGAATAATTTCACCTTGAAAGACCACGGATACACACCTGGGAAGCGCCTAGCGACCCTGATGGCTGATTAGCGCTCTATACACATAGGCATGCCATTACATAACAGTATCTGCTTGTCAAGTTCACATTCTTTAGAGTAAGCCTTGTATTTGATACGATTGGGAGTAATTGCCCCAGCTTCATCTATACCCGGGGATGACGGTGGAAACAACTCACTTTCAAGCATCAACCGCTGAAGGTATAGAGGTAGGTGCTTAGGACCAGGGAACTAAATCGGGTGAGTCCAGTTCTGCCGTACTGCCTACTAGAGCATGCTGCTCCAACCCTTGGGGGCAAGACCCTGGCACTGTGAGACGAGGAACAAAAAGGAGGTTTTAGCACATAGCCATGGCGTTTTTATTTTTATCTTTATTCCCAATTTTTACTGCAACCGCCACTAACACTGGAAAATACCGTATTGCTACTCGTTAGTGATGTCTGTGACTCCCCAGCAGAGGGCGACACAGGCAACTGTGTCTTGGGTATGGAAACGCATTCGGGTGGATACTATGCTTTTTTTCAAATCAATGAAGACTTCACGAGCTGTAGTTAATGTATTGTGTGCTGCTAGATGGTATCAGGGAAAAACGAAGCCACAGATGTGCTTTAATACTACTTTTTGGCCAGTCAAGCAGTGGCGGCTGAGATACTTTTAGGGTTTGGGTAGAGTTGGATGACTCAAGGTAGAATTCCAGTCTTGCCCCTCAAGGACCTTGAACTCACAAAGAACTGTGTGCGTGTTTGCAAGCTGCCGTGAGATAAACTGAGATGCAATTATGCTGCCTGAAAGAAAATTTAAAAAACTGTCCCATTCAGACACTAAGGGGAAAGGACGAGGGTCGTTTGGAAAGGAACATGTCAGTAGTGTTAACATGGGTAGGAAGAGCAATACAAGCGGTCCCTTTTCAAGACTCCTGAGTGACGTACTATTTGGAACCAGGGGTCTCTTGAAAAACGTGACTGGAAACAAAGCTCAATATCGGAGGTAGATGGACAATAAAAGGGTTGTGCATTTTTCTTGTGCCGCCCCTTTTTTTAAGTTCCCTATTTTGAATAGCCATGTTACAGCTGTGTGAGTCTGATCTAAAAGACAAAATGGCCGCCATCAGATTGGCTTCACAGTGACCACTGTGACATCACAGTGCACCCCTGGACATCACAGCGCTTCACTGGAACATTGCCCCCGTAACCTCTGCCGGCCACTTCATAGTTCTGCTTCATACTGGTCAGTCGGAGGAGGTGAAAACTTGGGAATCTGGAGTATTTTCTTCAAAATGGTAATTATTTTTAAACCAATATTTCCCTGCATTAACTCTCACTGTAGTTTCAGACATGTTTGTTTTTATTTTTTGAGTGTGTAACTCTCCGTTCGTATTCTATAATGTGGTTGTTGTAATTTTAATCAAGCATCACGTTGGTCAAACAACTTTTTACCAACAGGGGTTCACCGGTGACCGGAGTTTTCAGCTTGTGAAGCGAACGGTGTTCGTTGATTTTTATTTAAGATGGTTTATTTATTTCTTTGTCCGCACTTAACTTGTGGACATCATCCGTTGCTTTTCTTTTTTAGCTCAGTTTCGAAGCCAAGCCTTATACATTCTTCTTGGTATTTTTGTGTTGGACTCAGAGATGTTTGGGCCTTATCAAACCGGTTTTATAAGAAAGGAGAAAGCGGAAGGGGAACTATTTAAAGATTGCTGGGTACCGCTGGACAGTTCCCAAAGTGTATACTTCACTTTACTGTCTTAACAAGTCCACAACATTTCTAAAGTGGAACTTACTAAATCTCAGACATGTCTTTGCTGGGGAATTAAGCTGAAGAATGCATTACTCATATGCTTCTTGAGACCTCCGTGTATTTATATCTGTGTACTTTAGAGAGCACCCATTGCTTGCTATTGGTTGGCTTCATTGTCACTCTCATTTGCTTGCCTTTTTATTGGTTACCTGCTGTAGCCTTCCTTCCTCTTTGTGTGTTTGTCCCCTCCCTAGAGTATGGACGCATTGCTTGTGTCCTTCTACTGCTCAGTTTTTTAGGCAGTACTTATTTTGTGTTTAAGCACTCTTTTAGAGTGCGTCTTTTTGAGCTGTCTCCCTAGTGTACTTCACCCTCCTCTGTGTTCCTCCCCTCCCTCCAGCCTCCCACTGTCCGCCATGTTGCCTTGTCCCCCACCCTCCCTCCCATTGTCCTTCGTATTGGATTACCCTCCACCCTCATTCCTGTTGTCCGCCGTGTTGCCTTTTGATCTACCCTCCACCCTGTTGCCCACCATGTTGCTCTTCCCCCTCCATTCTCAGACATGTTACCTTTTGCCGTTGCATTGCCCTCCACCCTCATTCCTTTTGTCCGCCATGTTGCCGTTTGATCTAGCCTCCACCCTGTGGCCCGCCATGTTGCTCTCCCCCCCCCCCCCCTCCATTCTCAGACATGTTACATTTTGCCGTTGTCTGCCACTTTGCCTTTTGTCCCCATCCTCATTCTCGTTGTCCATGGTGTTGCCTTAATCCCACTCTCACTTATTTTATCTGTCATGTGGGCTGAGGTTTGTTGGCCCTCCTGTGTACAGTTCTAATTTTATATGTATTCCCAGACCCTTGCACTGACATCACTTGTGCATGCCAAGCATGCGAGGTAAGTGTAACACATGCATGGTGTGTGAGTGAACCAGAGTAGTGGAGGTCAGTGGAATCCATTTTGGATGCACCTGACTGAACACAAGATGGATGGTGAAGACTTTGCTCCCAGACAGTGGAAGTTTATTGCTTACAGTCTTGTTGCTGAAGGGGGGAAACTAATACACTAAAGTAAGGTGGGTGAAGATCGGGCCACTTTTCTATGAGGCCGTTGCTTAGCAAGCAGCTGATAATTAGTCATCGTCACCCTGTCATTTGTTAGATGGTAGGGGTGAAGAGGGGAACTGCAGAATCAGTTGTGAAAGGTGAGGACATTTCTAGGCGAGACCTGCCCTTTTGTCTATGCCTTGTTATTTCTTCAGTAAGGCCTGATTGCAGCTAGATGTACAAACCTTACACCTCTTTGTGTCTGTTATTGTGTGCGCCTGGATGGAGTCTCCCTTTCTGAGTGCTAGCTGCTTTGAGAAGCATCAGTCTACACAAAGGCTGTCTCTGGAGTGCAGCCTGAAGAGGACACTTAAAAGAAGAACCTCCCTAAACCGGTTGTATAGTTTAAGACCGTAGATCCGCATCGCCTGTCTAACAGTTGTACATAGGGTGGGACCCAAACCACCCCAGTTCTTCATGACCAAGCAAGGGAGTGCTCTGGAGAGTACTTAAAGGACTGCTATACAACAGGAATGCTGACTGTCTCAAAGGCAGACTCCCAGAGAAGTTGTGGATTCTTCCTGAAGCACAGAGAATCCTCACTAGCTGCATGCTTAGAGAGGTAATGAGTTTGCCTGGCCCTGAAGGAGAGGCTGTTTTGGAGGAGTGAGGCCCAGTCCAGTTAGCTGTGGGATGGCCCAAAAAAGCAGACTGCTCAAGAGCGAACTAGGTAGGACCATTGTACCTCCAGCTCCGAGACCTCTCATCTCAGTTCCTGGCCGGAACCATTGCACTCATCTGCCTAGATGGGGCCCCTGCTGCGTGATTGCCAAAGGCCCAGAAGGGGGCTGCAACTACATGATTGTCACCAGCCTAGATGAAGCCTGTTACTAGGTGATTGCTGTCAGCCTGGACAAGGGCTTCAACTACCTAATTGCCGTTGGCCTGGACATTGGCTTCAACTGCGCAATTGCCGTTAGCCTGGATGAGAGCTGCATCTACATGACTCACGGCTACCTGGATGTGGGCTGCAAATACGTGATTGCCGTGGAATTGGAAGAGACCTGCACCAACAATCTGGTTCAGGGAAGCCCAGGCGGGGCTGCACCCATCTTCGGTACAATTACGACTGCGAACTCCAAGACTGCCACTGCCTGACTCTTGGGTTATATCTGCTTAGGCCCAGGTGGTACTGCAGCACCACACCAGATTAAGACTGCTGCGACTTGGCCTTTGCCTGTCATTGCACAGCTCATGGGTCCATAGCTGCTGCTAGTCAAGAGATCTGGGATAAATCCATCGTTCTTTTGCTCACCATGCCACCCCAGTTTAGACCCAGCCATATGCAAATCAGCCTTGACCCTGTTCCTTTGGGAAAAGCCCGCCCCAAACTGCCAAGCCAGGTCCTCCCAGGAGCGGAAACAAGCATCCTGGGGACCGGTTCGGGCTGGACAGTTTAGTCTTGACCCTGTTCCTCATAGGAACAGTCTAGCCTGACCCGGCCCCAGGATGCTTGTTTCCGGTCTTGGGAGGACCTTGCTTGGCAGTTCGGGCCAGGCTTTTCCCATGAGCAACAGGGTCAAGACTGATTTGCATATGGCTGGGTCTAAACTGGGGTGGCATGGTGAGCAAAAGAATGATGGATTTAACCCAGATCGCTTGACTGGGGGGTGAATGTATAATTCCTACAGCATTCCGTCCATCATTTGTTTGCGTAGCACATGTGACTGTGGGCACATAAATTGGACATTAGCTTGATCACACTACTCCTGATTTCATGGAGGGGAGGGAACCAAGAGGTAGGGTGGAACACTTCGGAGGGATTTGTAGAAGGAGCGGTGAGGGTGTAGCGCCTTCAGGGGGATTGCTCTAAAGTACACTGACTTGTTTGATCATTGAATTTTTTAGCCTGTAGTGCAACTGTGATTGCACTTTTTGTCTTGTAAAGCCCAGCACTGGGTTGGACATTAAGATTGTTCTGACTATTGGTTGATTGAGTCCTGAGCTCGAGCAACTCCACACTACTTCTATGAGAAGCCTGTAACTGCACGCCCCTGCTGCACCGAGAGGCCATAGTGGAAGGGATTGTACTTGGCCCAGTTGGCAGCGCCACAGTAGGACTTTGCCAGTGGCAAATGATTTCACCCCCAACGGTTAAGGCCCAGTAGCAGCTGCCTGCTCCATGCCCCACCCATCCCTATACTGAACGAGGTCTTTTCTTGCCTCACCTGGAAAGGTCTAACATTTGAGAAAGCAAAAGTGGCGGGCTTTTAAATGCTTATGCCTTAGCACCTCAGTTTAATTAGTGATTCATCAGAATGAAGTTCTTTATTGACTATTGCATAATAACCTCTTCAAGGTGATGTTATGTGTATTTGTAAAGGGCACTATCACCGTGAGGGTATCATCAGGTGTGTATGTGTAGGCCTGACTATGGTTGGTTTGTTAATTGAAAAGCCAGGTCTACAGCATCTTGCAGAATTTAAGAAGAGTGGCGTAGGCTTTGAGTGGGAGGCTGTTCCACACTCTAGGAGCGATGTAAGCGACCGCCTGTCATCCTAATCAGGTTCTGTGTATGTGTGGGATGTGTGCGAGTAGGAGTCCTGCAAAGCGAAGGTGTATGGGTGGTTGGTGGTAGGAGATGCATCTGTTCAGGTAGGTGGGGTCTTAGTTGTGTAGTGACTTGAATGTGTGTGTGAGGAGTTTGAAATAAGCACGTTTGTGTATCAGGAGCCAGTGGAGCTGCATGAGGTGTGGTGTGATGAGACGTCTGTGCAATAGGTTGAGGAGGAATTTGGCTGCCTAGTTCTATCCTATCCATTGGTTTTGTAAAGCACATGGCTACCCGACATCAGGCTTCCTAGCGCTATCGGTCTAGATGTAGTGAGGGAATCAAAAGATTCAAAATAACTGAAATGAATTGGGGGAATAGATCAGTCTTCAGCTTCTTTCTGAAACTCGTGAAGTTGTCATCCATTCTTAGGCTAATAGGCAAGGAGTTCCAAAGCTTAGGTGCAAGCTATGTAAAAGACCAAACTCCACTCCTCACTCTCTTGATTCTGGGGACAGCAAAAAGCTCAAGATTATTTGACGTAAGGTCCCTATTTATACAATAAGGGGTGGCCAGTTGATGAAGAACATGTGGACCTGTGCTGTGTCCGATGTATGATGCATAATACCTTAAATTGTACTCTGCAGTTTATGAGCAGCCATGAAGAGTTTTGAGCGCTGCACCTGCTGACTGTGTTTTTGGAATACCTAACAGTATTCTGGCAGCAGCGTTATGAATGAATGTTCTATCCCCACCTTGCGAACCGGTTTGCTCCCCTTTCCGGCCTGGAAGGTGTGGATTGACATGATGTAGAACAATCGATTACCGGGCGTTCTAGTGCTGTAGTAACTTGCTCTTTAAATAATGTGAGTGTCCCTGGGGTAGAGACTGTCCCTGTGTCTAGCGCAAATTCACAGAGGGTGGAAATAAGGGAAACATTCTTGTCAGGTACCCCTAGACAGACGATCACTAAGGCTGTCGCCAACCCAACCGCCAAGATGGCAGAGAAAACAACTTACACCCTCGCAGTCTTGTCTTGGAATATAGCGGGCTTAAGGGGGAAAGCGTCAGAGGCTGATTGGGGCTCCTTTGTGGATTTGCATGATGTTATTATCCTGCAGGAAAGTTGGTCAACCGACGCTATTTATCGGGTTGGCTACCTTAATTACTACAAACCAGCTAGTAAAGGACCGAAGGGTCGCCCTTCAGGAGGTCTAGTTATTTGGATTAGACAATCCTTAGCCATTACTATCACGGAACTCCCTACTCTGAGTAATGACATCCTAGCGTTGAAATTAACCGGTAAAAATAACCAGGACCTTTGTTTGTTCAACATATATGCTAGAGGGTTACCAGGTGGGAAGCCTGCGGGAGTGGTAGTTGAACTTGACTCCCTACTGAATAACATTAGTAGTGACAAATGTGTCATGGTGGCAGGTGATTTCAACTGTTGTTTCGAACCGTTTCCTAATCTTGATAGCGGGGGATATGGGGAAATTGATCAGATTTGGAATATTCCCCCTTTGTCTATTCCTCCAATTAAAAAAGTCACGGAGGCAGTTATGCAGTGGTTGGGTCTTTGCCTTGAATGGGATTTGCGTGCAGCGAATGGAAGGACCAAATCAGACCAGATGGGAAAAGTTACATTTGATAACTCCCTAAACTCGAGCCGCATTGATTATTTTTTGTTAAAGATAGAGTTTTGGGAAATATTGGTGGACATGGAAATAGTCACTAGATCCGAGAGTGATCATAACCCCCTGGTAATAAAATTATCAGTGGATGAGGGTCTCCGCATGAACCCTGCAACAAATATTGATACAGCAGACGCTGGTCTCACAAATGATTGCAGAAGGGTAAGATGGGCTGGGCTCCAAGACAATACTGCTACTATTAGCAGGATTGCCATGGAGGTCCTAGCGGCTACAAAACAGATGGTACCCATACTTGAGGCTGGAACCCCACTTGACCAAATCGGGACAATTCATGAGTCTCTTTTTAGTAAAATTAAGTCTTTTTTTATCAAACCCGTAAAAGGAGGAATTAATGTCCCAGCACAATCTAGGTTGAAATGGTATGATAAGACCTGTAGTATTGCCCACAGCTCTCTGTTAAGGGCTATTAAATCCAAATCATGTCCGGATATAAGGATAGCCAGGGTGAATTATAAGAAAGCATTAAAAGAGGCAAAAATCAAATGGGATGATCAGCGTTGGTTAGATTTATACCAGGCAAGTACCTCATCTAACCAACAAAAATTTTGGGAGGTTGTGAAATGGGGAGGGGCGGGGGAATTACATACTCCAGTAAACCACGTCCCTGCAGAGCAATGGGTCAAGCATTACGAGGCACAGTTCAGCCACACGGAACGGATCTCCCTTACTACTATTAGGGAAGATGCCAGTGTGCAGTCTGAGGTGTCCTCACTTGATCACATTGTTTTCACTGAAACTGAAGCTATTTCTGCTCTTAAACAAGTGCAGAATGGCAAAGCCCCCGGCATGGACTGCATCCCTGCGGACCTCTTCAAATACGATCAAACACACTGGGTCCCGTACATATTAATCTTAGCAAATGCTATAGCTAGAGGGACTAGGATCCCAAACTCCTGGAAAGGGGCTGAGATTTTGCCAGTGCACAAAAAAGGGGATAGATCTGATGCGGGAAATTATCGCCCCATCAGCCTCATCGATGCCCTACAAAAAGTAATAGCCAGAATGCTGTTAGGGAAAATCCATTCGTGGATGTCAGAAGTAGATATTCTGTCTCCAATGCAGGCGGGTTTTAGAGCACACTTTAGCACAGTTGATCAGATATTAAGATTTGTCATGATCTATTGGAAAACTGTGTTATTGAGAGACGGGAAGATCTTCGCTGCATTTGTGGACCTCAAATCAGCGTTTGATCTGGTCCCCAGAGGGAAGATGTGGGCAGCATTGAGAAGGATGGGGGTCCCTAGTGCACTATTAGAACTTACCATCAGGATGCATGAGGGTAACTTTGCAAGAGTCAGATGGGGTCGCCAGGGCCAGGTTACCGATTCCTTCCCCGTAACTCGCGGTGTGAGGCAGGGTTGTGTCCTGGCCCCCACCCTATTTGTACTCTTCATTAATCAGGTGGTTAAGTTCCTCTCAGATACCCCCACTGATGCTCCTTCACTGGGTGGGACCAAATTCCCTCTTTTAATTTTTGCAGATGATACTCTCATATTGGCCAAAACACAGAAGGGTTTACAGGCAGCAATAAATAAATTCATGGACTTTTGCAATATGAATGATCTTGAGATCAATATTAATAAAACCAAGTTCATGGTCCTGACTAAGAAAAAGCCATTGAGGGGCCATGTTTTAATGAATGGGTCTAGACTGGAGCAGGTTGATGTAATGACTTATCTTGGTGTTACCTTGGATTATAGGCTACAATGGAAAGATCAAGTAGCGGCAGTCTGTTTGAAATTTGCCCGCCTGACTGGTTGTCTAGTAAAAGTACAGCGGTGTTCCCTGACTAAAAGAGTACTGCCCGCACTTAAAATTTATAGTGCTAAAATCAGCTCAGCCATATTATATGGGGCCGATATTTGGGGATGTGTGGACCTGGCTGTCCTGGATAGGATACAGAATAAATTTCTTCGAAACTTAGTTAGTCTCCCCCCTCAACACCAGTCCTTCCACTTTTGATGGACATGGGCATGCATACCATTAAACACCAGGCCCTCTATAGGATGGTGGCGTTATGGAGACGCATATGGTCCACCCCGGAGTCGGCC
The DNA here is from genome assembly GCF_964204655.1 of Triturus cristatus. Taxonomy (NCBI): domain Eukaryota; kingdom Metazoa; phylum Chordata; class Amphibia; order Caudata; family Salamandridae; genus Triturus; species Triturus cristatus. The sequence goes on from NC_140595.1 coordinate 611,515,558, forward strand.
ATGTTTGCCCGTGAATTACAGGATGTGAGAATGCAACAAGGGGCAGGTGACATACCGTGGCTAAAGCTAATTAAGAACACTCTTACCGAAATGGGTCTTCCCTTGCTTTGGTCGGAGCCGGGTTCTCAAACCTTCCCTACCAAGAATGAATTTAAACTTCTCTTTTGGTCTATGGTAAAAACGGAACATGTGGCACTTTCTGAGAAAATGAATTTGACAGGCCAGTTTTTGCTCCACAAAACAGTACCTAACAAAGAAGTATACTGGGATGTTATCCTTAAAACATTAGATAGGAAACTATACCATCAGTTCCGTGTAGGTACACTGCCTCTGAGGGCTTTTACTAGTGGCTGGCAGAGATTGGAGTCAAGTTTTTGTCCCTGTTGTACCGTTTGCAAAGAAACACTAGGTCATTTTTTATTTGTCTGTACTGCTTATTGTGAACCACGTAATAAGTGGCTGAAACCTATATGTACTAGACTAAACACCCGAGTGAGTAGTGAAGCATTGTACATCTTGAGAACCAACACTTCTGAATGGCTAACCATAGGATTGGCCAAATTCCTTGGGTGGGCTTGGCTGATAAGGATTAAGTCAGTCAGCTCATAGTATCATGACCCAAATAATTTGTATACTGTGTTATCCCACTGATTTTTTGGCCTATGATTTTATTAGTATTGACGATCTGCTATTTTTTATATATGCTCAAATGTTTTTACAATTCCCCTTGACGTCTTTACAAGCATGTTTAATTGAGATTTTTAACTAGATTTGCCTTGCCTTAACTTTTCTTGTCTTGTTTCTTTTTGATTTGTTTAGCATGTGTATTTAAATATTTATGATTTTATGACTTCGGCGCACTAATTGTATTTAATGTAATTTTGTGTATATGTGTGTCTTTTATGATGAAAAATCGAAATAAAGACGTTAAAACTGAAACTGATTTGGAGTTTTTTTATTACTGACATTGGCCTGCCCAGGTAAAGTGAGTTGCCGAAATCAAGGCTCCATCAGGAGCCATTTCAGAATCTTTCTCAGGGCTCACAGGAAGCCGAAGCAACTACCAGCCGCCTTCTTTACTTGGAAGGCAATGGTTAGCTGTTTGTCCATCTTGGTTTCTAGTTTTGTAGTGATTTGCTTGATGATCCCAACATAGAGGCTGTTCCCATAGTCCAACTTTTTGATGATTAGGGAGTGTTGCTTGGGAGCCATTTGAAGATCTTCCCCAGCATCTTCAGGGTGTGAAAGCAGGATGCAGTGACAGTGTTGATTTGTGCAGCCATGTCCCCTTTGATGTTGATGATTATTCCAGGCTTTCTGGTGCAAGTGCTGGGTGTGGGTCTGAGTTTGGCCGGCCACCAGTTGGAGTCCCATGGTGACTTGTTCTTGCCAAAGATCACTACTTCTGTCTTGTCTATGTTGAGACAGTTGGTTTTAGCGACTTTGGTCATGCAGGCTGTAAACTTGTTTCCTATGTTGGGGGCGGGGGGGGGGGTCTTGTCCGAGAGGGAGAGTGAGTTGCATGTCATCTGCGTAGGACAGGATGTTGATGTTGTGTGCGGAAATGACCAGAGTGATCAGACTTGCAATAGAAGATGGATTAAAAACTCTTCCACCCTATGGATGGTTGAATTCTAGGTTTTAAGAGCTTGCACAGCTGTTTTTCTGAGGGGTACGTCAACCTGCAAATTCCTCACCTGTGGATTATCCCCAGATGCTACACTGGATCCAGTAACGTTAAATATCTCTCTGCTGGCAGGGGGTTGTGGCTCCATCTTTAGGCCGGAAGCAGTGCGCATGAGACATCACTGGAGCTGTATAGCACCACTGCGCCACGCCAACATCACTTCCCTTTTTTCCAAGCCCTTTGACTTGGATCCTGAGTTGCTCTCCATGATTTTTCATAACTTTGTCAGGACTTCTTCTTATTTTCCTTGACATTTTCTGTGAATTAATTCTTCCCCCAAAAAATCAGGATTCCAACACTGTCACAACTGTAATGGACAAATGTCCATCTCTGATCCTCATGAAGTATGCCCTTGATGCTCGGAGTCAAAGCATGACAGAGGTAGTGGCTCATGCACTCGAAAGCCATCAAAGAGTGAAGGCAGGCTCTTTAGATCTCATGTGCTCAATGTGTGCAAGGCTTGACACACATTTGAGGTTGAGATCAGCCTCAAAGTCACATTCCTCTCCCTCCTCCAAGGTCAGGAAGAAGAAAGACAGGAGAAGAGAAGGAGAAGAGGAGGAGGCAGGCGATGACACACCTCGATGTCAGTTGAGATTCTGGGGTGGATCACCTTGGCGTACTCCGTCCCCAGTGGGAGTCCTCCTCGGAGCCAGAACTAATGGACATTGCTCTGGCCAAAGTGCCCCCTCCGACAGGGCCACTTACTCCAGAACTTCTTGCAGGGCCTGTTCCAGTCCTTTTGCTGCCTCTAACAAGATTCTCTGGTGCTGGTATACCTGGAATTTACCGCACCAGGTGCCAATGTGGCCTTCTTACTGCATGTGATAATAAAGATGTTCAGGCAGGCTGCGGCACCCTTTGGTGCACCTCTGGGCCCCATGGGACTAGTCGAGGCTCTGTTTGGGCTTCCACTGGTGGGCCCTAGCTTGGTGCCATGCGACCCACAGTTCCACCTCAGGGAACGTCTACGGCATAGTTCGGAACCATTCTGGTACCCAGGTCCTTGCAAGTAGCCCTTCAAGCGGCTCTTCACTGGTTCCTCATTTGGTGCCGCCACCAGATTCGGTCCCTTCACATCCTCCTCCCAAAGCAAATGCTGTTCTAAAGAGGTCTAGGAGGGAGGCCAAGAGGATTGTTTAAAAGACTAGGTGTGAGCAGGCGTCTCAGCCAAGCTTCCCTTTACAGTGTTACTGGTGGACCATGGAGGACATTTTTGGCTCAGATTTGGATCCGGCCCTGATGCCTGAGGTGGTGCCTCATGATACAGATGACAGCAGTGAGATACCCCACTTGTTACCACCCTCTTTTTCAGATAGTTACCTGATCTTTCAAAATAACATCTGCTTGGGCACATCACCTGAAACTGATATGGAGTGTCATTCGATGCCTGTTTCTTCTGAGTAGTATTCTTTCATGCTGTTTTGAGAAAGATGACTGATGTGTTGAAATTACGTCTGCCAGCAGTGTATTTGCGGTCTAATATCTCGACTGAGGTCTTGCAGTGGGCTACTGCTGCATCAGAGCTCTTACTGCCATTTTAAAGAGCATTTGATATAACCGGGAAACTTGGCATGAGGCAAGCCCAAGTTAGCCCCAGCCATAAGCCGCTTGATAGCCAGAAGGGATAGGCCTGCAACTGGAGTCCTGGCATTTTTGTCAGGTCGAGAAAACTGGTGTAGGAAGATGGCTAGGATTCCTCTAACCACAGTTAGTCGGCCTTGAGCACTGTGGATTTAGTGGCCATGGGCTCTTCAAGACCATGCGAAGGCATGTGTGGTTGAGACTAACCAGATTTCCCACTGATGTTCAAGCGGCATCGATGGACATGCCATTTCAATAGGCACAGCTCTTTAGGAACAAAGCAGCAGTTGCCTTGGAGAGGTTTAAAGCAGGCAGCACAGCTGTCAGATCTTTGGGTCTTCAGTCTCCAATCTGGCACTATAAACCGTTCCTAAAGTTTTGGGACTTCTCAAGATGTTTTAAGTTCCGCCAGTGCCAGTCCCCTACCTCCCCCCTCTTGCCCCAAACCAGTCCAACAAAAAAGCCTGTTCTTCGCCAGTACACAAGAAAGAGAAACAGGGGCACCTGAGCTCCTTGCAGCTGCCACCAGAAGAGGTTGATTTTTTTCGTCAGCTCATCAGCCCTTCACAGAGTCAGTGAATTCTGGAAGATCATACAGGTTTTTGTTTGGTGTACGGAGCACAATGTAGATCATGTGAAGACATGATTGTCAGAAGTCCTAAGTTTGGCTGTCACTAGCCCAGCTGGGTTGTGCAGTGGGCACTGTCAAATGATACTTTATGACCCTGTTGGTATTTCTGTCTTCCAGATCAGCCATCCCTCTTCAAATTCCCAAATGTAATTCGGTTCTTGAATGGACTGACACATTTCTTCCAACACCCTTTGTGAGGCCCCAATGAGATTTAAATCTTGTTCAGGCTTTCTTGATAGGTACCTTTGTGTCCCTTCATAGTTGCCAGTTACATTGTTAACCTTCAAAACTCGTTTTCTTGTGGCTATTACTTTGGTGAGACGCGTCAGTGAGTTGAAGGAACTGAGCGTTTGTACGCCTTTCACATACTTCTTTCCAGGTAAATTGGTCCTTTGAACTTTCCTTCCAAAGGTGATGTCCCCTTTCTATATGGGACAGTATATCAAGTCTCCTATCATTTACCTTCTACCTTAACCCACCAAGAAGGAGGAAAGATTATACCAGCAGGACCCCGAGAGGGCAGTCAGATGACTCCATGAAGGCGATCCAGTCTATGACGGTTAGCTGTTTGTTGGTATGTAGGCAGCAACAACGGCAGGGCAGCCCAGGAGAACACCTTATTACGCTGGATCATTTTGTACCGTAGTACTCCAGACTGCCCTTCTATGTTGTAGCAGCTGTCCAAGGACTCTTGTCCCTCCTCTAAGTGTTGGCAACCAAAACTTTTGGGGTACTGCAACACAGTTTAATTTACTAACCTCCACATCTATCATGTTTTTTTAGGATTTATTTAAGGGAGATTTAGGAAATAAAAAAAACAGAAACAAAATCATTTCTAAAACACATTCTAAAAGAGGACAGGTTATTTGTTGGATCAGTCATTATCAAAAAGGTTTTTGATGGTATTTTTCACAGCCATGGTTTAAATGGATTTCTTGGGGGAGGCAGAGCTAGCTAGACTGCCAAATGGACACTCTTCAGTGGGACACCAGCTTAGTCCCACTGTTTGGCTGAGATCATAGGCCTCTGGCTGTAGATGGCCAGAATTGGAGTTGCGTGGGCCAGCGAGAGCATTGGGCGTAGGAAGGTCCAATACCCAAAGGTGGGTTTTGCCCCAGAAACTTCGAAGGGCTGTAGCTTCTCCCTGCTCTGCTGAAGTGTGATTGAAGATTTCTCTGCGACTCCTGCCACAGTGCTAGTGGAAGGCTGTGTGAGATCGCTCTTCCCACTCTGAGGCACGAATAAGAGGATGAGTGACAGGAACAAATCCACCGTGATTAATGTAGATTCTCCAATGTTTGGTGTTAGGAGAAACTGGATTTCATTAAAGTCTCACAGACTAGCATTATGCATACATCTTTTATTACTTCTCCATTGCCCAAGGTTCATGTCTCTGATAAGGAAGCTGAGTGAACTCTATCATGTAACCTGTTATTGTATCTAGCACCCAAGGATTCAGAGGCAAAATGTTCCATTCCTTTTGAACAAATTTCAAATTCCTCCTACCCTTTTGAGATGAGAACCAAAATGTATCTTCCTACTTACCTTGATTTCCTTGACTCGCTTGATTGCCTCTTCCCCAAAATTGACAACCTTTTGGGGAAAAAACACAGTGGCTACATGAAACCCTCATTCGGTTCCTCTTCCAGACATTTAATAGTGGGACTTGTTGAACTGACACCCGAAGAAACGTTCCCTTGCTCCAGCTCTGTCAAAGACTCTACTTCCAAAAACACAACTTGCAGAGGACTGGCATTTATCTAAGGCTGTAGAAGTTTTTAAAAAAAATCCCTACTCCTCTCATCAATCTGTCTCTAAAAAGTAAACGTCTTAGATCTTCCAGAGGTTCTTTTTTGCACAAATTACACTGTTTGGAGCTAATTCTAATTAAAATGGCATTACGATTTTCAGTAATGAACCTTGCATTTGCATTCCCTAGAAAACAAATTGGTTGTTGATTCTATCCTTTACGGAGGACTGTGACCACACTTATTCCCTTAGGTCTAGCTTCCTCTGCTCTATCAAGTATCCTGACCAAAGGACATATTGTGTCCACTAGCCTATCTTGGCATTGTTTAAATGCCCTTGCTAACCCTTCCTGAGAATCACTACCCAACTTAAAAAAGAAATTAATTAAATTTGGGTCCAGATCAGGAGTTAAACTCACCATATTTTCAGTAATCGGACAAAACATTCCACTTTTATGATGTTCCTGTGATCTTTCTCTAACCGTTTACGCATCCATTGTTTAATAAAATCTACCACATGGCTCAAAGGCCACCAATCAGCCTTTCTGGGCTAAACGTACTCTCACCTTGAGGGCCTTCAAATACCCCCCTTTCTCCACAGGTACCACTGTTAATGTCTTTAGCCAAATCCCATCCGTCATCATCTTAAAAAGGACTAGGATGTATTCTTCATCCACCTCATCATTGGGTGAAATCCAGATCTCTCATGTGCTGCTAACATCATCACCTCTTGTGGTGTTTGAACCACCCATCTCTTAGAGGATAAACTCTCATTATCAATAGAAGCATGTTTCCTTTTCATCTTTTTTTACCTTCTTTTGTAATCTCCTTTCCCCCTCCTTCACCTAGAGACCAAAACTCCTCATCAGTATCCGATGATTTCTGGATTTTTCTTTTCTTATTTTTAAAATAGACCACAACATCCTGAAGGGAGCCTTTGACATCGTTCTGAATTTCTTTACAAATCAAATCATCCAGACTATTCTCAGTAGAGACAGAAGGTACCTTAATATTGATATATTCTTAAAACGTATAAACAAATTATATTTGTTTATAATAATAAAACATGTTTTTTATATTTACTACATATATATAATCTAATTTAAATATTGTTATGCTTGTACTAAAACCTAAAAAAAAATGCTTGTACAATATCCCACTAGAACCTAAATACAGCACTGTTTAAACCTAAATACCTAAAGTGCTGCAATTCCTACTTTTTCAGAAATTACAAAAAAATAAAGAAAAATCAATTCTTGAACAAAAATGAATAAAGAGCTAACTCAAAATACAAATCCTGCTCCGAAATAAAAACTGCACGCTTCACTGATCCTGTAAATTGGAATACATTTTGTGATTAAAATTATATGCAGTAGTTATTAATTATTCAAGATAGAAAAATATATACTATACCATATATACATTATATATTCAATCTCACTGACGCCTAACTTGGATGAAAAGGGATACTTAACTGACCTGGAGCAGCGATGAAAAGTGGAAGATGGCTGTCAAGCCTATGGTTATAAGCACTATGGATTTCTAGTTCTGGAATTTTTAATCTGCCAATATGTTTATTTTAAAGAGCTACACATGTAGTAGAAATAAAAAAATGTATGCATATTGTTAGCCTCCAGTCTTGGCATGAAATCCCTAGAGTCCTTTAAGAACCAGGCTAGAGGATAGGAAAACCCTGGTTAGACACCAGCTGTGGTGCCACACTGAGCTCTGGGAGAGACAGGGGTCACCAAAGTGGGAGGCAGGAGAGACCTGGTGCAGGCCTGGATGAGCTGCCTTGGCTGTATTAGCTGCCAGAGGAAACCTTTTGAGGAGTTGCTCAGATGCCAATCCAGACTTTTCATCTGTGCATCGAACAAGGGAAAACAGCACACAGATCTTTACTACAGTGCTCCCCAAAGTAATAAAATTTAAAGGCACCAGAGAAAAAAAGACTATTGCTGCATGTTGTGCAGCACCATCTGAGAATGAATGGGGGAACAGAGACCCAGAGGATTCCCGTTCCGCCAGTCTGATCCCAGGTGAGACACTGATCCACGATTCCTTCAGAGAAATGAAGGCTACAATGGGGAGTATGGACTGTAAGGTCACATCGTTTGACACTAAAAGAGCTTGAGTGGAGAATGGGTCAGCATGAAGTTCGACTGGGGGGGATTGGATAAACCACCTAGTGGTGGGCACAATGGAAAGCATAGAGGAGTTCAAGAAATGTGTGATTACCACCACTCACAGGCTATTGAGAGAAGTGGGTACATTGGATATCTCTTTGCAGGCCTCACGGATCAGAGTTCTAGGGTTCCCATGCCTGGACTACAAAGACACCATTAAGGAGCTACTGAGGCATTTCTTGAGGTTGGAAGTTTTCGGCTCTGATGTCACAGCTTGGAAGTGCGTCAAGCAGTTTGTCTTCAGAGAAGCAATGTGGAAGGAAAAAACTGGGGCGTGTAAAGTCTTCCAAATCTGAGCTCTATTCTGTAAAGAGAGCAATGTACTGATTTTCCTGGATTTGAGCAGGGCAACCCAAACCAAAAGGGCAGACCTTCAAGTTTTTAAAAAAGAACTGGTGTCAGGCTGCAAGGCCTTGCTTTGGTTTCGCCTTTACGGACACCCACGCAGCGAGAAGCGTTTTTGAGTAGATAAAAGTGGATGCTAGACCCGAAGTCCACCCGGGGTTCAGATGACAATTAATACAAAGTCCGAGAAGCAGCAGGTAGTACTGCTTGAGCTCGGGGGAATTAGCTAGAAGAAGTTCCTAGCCGAATTACAAGGTTTTTGTTCACCTTCCCATCCTTCTTTCCATACTTATGGATGTCTTAAGTTTTTTTCTACTCGGGGATTGTTGTCAATTGGTAAAATGGGTTGCTTTATACGCAGAAGCGCAAATATAAGGCATGTAATTTGATATGTAGCTAGCGTCTTATGAGTATAATATTTGGTATTTTGCAATCCTTGATTCAATAAACTGTAAATTAATTTGTTTTGGAAAAATTGTGCTTCCGTAGAGCTAAGAGACTGTAGTATTGTCAGATGTTTATTTTTAATTTTACTTAAAAAATGTGCCCAATCATCTATATTCACCCACCAGCTCACTAAACCTGTCCACATCCACTGATTCTCCAAATCATACATTCTCACGCTCAAATGTAAACCCACAGTCACTTAGTAAATGCTTCCACTAATAAAACGCCAGATCTGTTGGTTTTGCCAGTGCTTCTATGAAAGAGGTGCTGCCAAGAATTACAATGAAAATTCAACAGCATCTTAAAATAGATGGTGGGGCTGGCTATACCTGATTTCCTGTTGTATTACCAGGCTGTGCAGTTGATAATCTTAGTCAGACTATCTAGGGTCAAACTAGACAAGCTCTGGACACACCTGGAAAGGGCGGTGATGGGGCGGTTCCTTTGGGATGTGGCCTGATTTGAGGGCACTGAGATTCATGACCACTGAATTCGACACTCCAGTTCGTCTCACTCTGATAAGCTGGGATAGTGTAGATACAAAACTGAAGGTCACCTGTTTTTCCTCACGTGTCACACCGCTAAACCGATGTTCCGCTTGTTCATCATGATTCTCCGTTTAACATATGGAAGGAGGGAGGGTGCAGAATAATCATGGTGGTGGTCAGTGAAGGAACTATTAAACCCTTCACAAATTGGAGTTTGGGGATGACAACTCTGAATGCCTTCATTACCTACAGCTCCACCATTGGTTATAACATCCCACATTAAAGGCAACAGTGGTTAGAGATCGAACCCCATTTGAAAAGTTTTTCTCTACCCTCGCAACAACTAAGGGAGTACTATCTAAAATATGTAAGATCGTGGTAGGATCCATGTACGCACCCTATGCTTCGTATAAGAGCAAAGGGGAGAGGGATCAAGCCAGGGAGAAGTCGTTCCAGGAGTGGGGTACTCTGTGGAGGGATGCCCATAGTAGCACTGTGGGAGGCTAAGAGGTATATTATAAAATAATGCCCACTGGTATTACACCCTGGACAGAATTCTCCGCATGTTCCCTGCGGATATTCCCAGTTGTTGGAGGGGATGTGTCCAGCGATGCATACATGAGGTAGTTGTCCACTGCTAGTGTGTTAAGAGAACATATGCAATTCAATACGATGTTGAAACCGTATATATAATAGATTATATGTTTAGGTCACAGGACTGTGGCCTCTGCCACGTGCCTTCAGGCTTTAGGCCTCTTCGATTGATATCCTTGCCTGCTGAGCAGTAGTATCATTGTCATTGTAAAGGCTACCATGGTCTCTATCTATACTGGTTCAGCTGTGGGCAGGCACGCCAAAAATATTTTGTACTTTTTATTTGGTCGACTCTGAATGGGGAGGGTTTAGCATAGGTGTGAGTAGGGGGGTACTTTTTTTCTCCCATTATTATTTTTCTCTCTTTGGGGTACAAGAGTGATAATGTGTATCATCCATAGGAGAATAATACTGTGGCTTTTACCCTAAAATTACATTTTGTGAATAGAAATAAAAATATTGTTTAAAAGTGCAATATTTTTACTGAATTTGATCTTCCGCCTTCTAATAGTGATGCTAGATTCGCTCACAACCAATCTTTTGCCTAGATTGCATACAAATGTAAATGACGTCCGCCTGTGTTAAATTATCGTGAGTCAGATGATATCAGGGTAGGTTCAGATATTCCTGTAGGTCTCCTCTGTACCTTAGTCCACACAAAAGGAAGGTGCACTTGATAGAAGTCAAGGAGACACACTCGTAGTCCAGAAAAGTTCTTCTTTTTATTTAATCTTGTTTAAAACTGGCACACAGCCAACGCGTCGTTCCCTAGTGCCACGGGAACTTCGTCAGGGCTTTCAGGAAATATCAATTAATATGTGGAAAAAACAGAATATTTCAAGGTCGGTCAAATACAGACGTTTACGAGCACATGTTAGATTTAATCAGTTTGAACGGTCCATGTAATTCTGGATCAAACAAAAGATTTCAGAAAGGCTCACATAAATTCGAGCAATGCTTACAAACGTTTCTTTAAACAGATTCTTGATAAAGTAAAGCTATAGTCCAATAATGATCACCAGGTAGAAGCATGGACTCATAAATATAAGAACACCCGGGTGGGAGTAGGACCCGTTGTCAATGTCTTAGTAGGTTACAACTTATGTCCAGTGAAAATTCGCAAAATTGGAACATGAGCTCATAAAGATAAAGACACACAGGTGTGAATAGAACCCGCTGTCGATATCTCAATTAAAATGAAACCAGTATCCAATGGTAGTCACAAGGTTAGAACATAGACTCATACGTCTAAAGACCCACGGGTATAAGTAGGACCCAATGTCAATATTGCAAAACGAACGAACAGCTACCGGGCAGCGTGGTGGCTTGCAGCGGCATTGAAGTAACTCTGTACCTTAGGTGGCACCACCAAGACCCTCTCTGAGCGCATCCTCCCTTTAAATTGGCTAAGTGAGCAAAGTGACTGTTCATAGAGGCTGCCGAGAGCCCTTTGGCCATTTTAAAGGAGCTACAGGCTTTTTTTTTTTTTTGCAAGACTGCAAGTGTGCATCTGTAACGAGCACTCGAGTGTACACTGTATGGGATAGTGTCAAAAGGAAGCCATTGCTCAAAGCCTACCTTGAATCCAGTTTTCAATCTCTGGAGGAGATTATGTAGCCTGTGGATAAACTTTTGGGGTCTGACAAAACTAAAATGGAACTTTTTTGGCACGAATGCACAGCTTTATCTTTGGTACATACCCAACACAGTGTCTAATCCCTATTGAGAAGCATTGTATTGGCAACATCATGTTATAGGGATTTTTCTAATCTGTAGGGACTTTGGCAAGAGTCGGCATAGAAGAGTATGAAAGTAGGAGTGAGGACTTAACCAACTTTGATGTATTCTGTTCAAAATCCGAGGAAGGTTCAAGGACCTTGTTTGTTATCATTCTGCAGGCGCTTTATATCTATTTGTAAATACCGCATTATTCAGTGACCTTCTACAAGACCTTTGGCACCACCTTTTCGCAAAGCTCTTAGAACCTTACCTTTCCCCCGACAGCACTGTCCTTCTTGGCTGGCACCACTAGTTTATTTGAGGTTGGATCCTCGAAGTAGTGAAACATTATTTTATCCTCTGCGACAGAGATCCATAATGTGGCACATCAGCCCTAAATGCTGTTTATCCAACATTCCCTAAACAAAGCTGCTCACACCCAGGCCTCCGAAGTATATTGTGCAAAGCAAGTTGTATGTACAGATTAAACACCACTATATTTTTTGAATTTCTCGAGTTGGTGTTCACCACAGACCACTGACAGTATAATCACTCAGAGCTGGCAAGTGTACAGTTTGAACAATATAGTTTTTTTGTTGATGATGTCATTACCGCTACTGGCTTTATAGTGCTTAGCATGTTTACTGAAGAACTCGCTTTCTCAGTTGATTTCTCCTTCCTCGTAGTTATCGTAGGTATAGAGTTTGTCACTCACTTTCTGTTGTTCTTTCCAGGAGAAGTTGTTGTCTTTGCTGAAGATGGTGAAGGATTTGTTGGCCCAGAACTCCTTTTGCCGCTCAGTGTTCTGCCAGGAGCTTTGGAGAGTGCAGGTGAGTTGTGAAGATCCCCCCATGCCATCACAATGAGTCGCACTGCACTTGGGAGGACACAGCACTTGAAGAAGCCGAGATGTGTTCGATAAGGGTCCTCGGAAGGCATGTCTAGTGTCAAGTTGAATACAAAAAAGCAATCGTTCCAAAGAAGGTATTTTTTCCCCTTAGAACTAAAATGACAATTTTAGTAAACTGACTGGTGAAAAGCCATAAAACACCCATGCAATCCAATCAGTGTCCAAGTTTTCTATCCTCCTCATTTCCCTCAGTGTAACTCGTGTAATTGATCAATGAACACAAGAGTGTTACGTAAAGCAAGAAACTCTTTTCAGTTGTGGAGTTCAATTTCTGAACCTAATGAGTTAACGTTTAATGTATATAGGATCTACGGAATGCCAGCATGATTTCACCTTTAATTTGATAAGAACAAGTACTATAGTCGACCCCTTAAAGTCTAAACTCCTCAAATTATCCCAGCTGTGAAGATCCCATACGCGTGCGCAGGGGCGCAACGCCCACTGGGTTGAAAAGGCTTCAGCCCCCCCCCCCGTCGTGTGTGGCAGCCCGGCTGAGACAGCTTCCCGGGTACACACACAGCCGCACCCGAGCACTTCACAGCTCTTTAAAAGACCATTTACTTGCTAACGATGCTTTGTTGTTTTTCACCCCTTCTTAGAGCCCCTGCAGCTCCACTCTGCCTATTGCTTGAATAATTAGAATCCCCCCCGAAATTCCGAAATGTTTCTTGGAGGTGGCCAGAAGCTGTCTGAGACTAAATGCAGAAGCAGTATTAATCTCCCCCAGGCGGCACACGTCCCACGGACCTACTGTCCACCAATGACAAGAAAAGCACATTTCAGTCCAATGTAGGCATTCAAGCTAATCTTTTTTAATTGTATCATTCTCTGTGTTTAAACCTTTGAAACGTATTGAAGTGGCGAAATTAAAAGCGAGATGGATAGGTTATTTGTTATATCAAAAAACCTATCTAAGGACGCTTTTACGCTGGGACCATAATTAATGTTTCTGATCACCATCACTACTAACGGGAATTCTAAAATGAATCCTCATAATGAATCCACAACTTCCTTGTTGTCAGCGAAGAGAACGATGCAACTTTCAGTAGAATTGTCATGGGCGGTCTGCGATGGTGTAAAGTGTGACTTTGTTTCTCTTCACCCTCAGACCCCCCCAGTGTTGGAGGCTGTCTGGCACCTGCACAAGGAGGTCGTGGAGTTGGAGGAACTGCTGGAAAGGTGTGTCCTGTTTTAGTGCGTTCCAGAGTTTAATCTTGCAGGGTTAGGGTCCAACATTTGCAAATTTTGCTTAGTGTTGTCTAAATGAAAGTGTGACCATTTCCCAGTGGAAAACTAGACATCCACAGCTCCTGCATGTGTTTCTATTTTGTGGCGAAACAGTTTCAAAATGCTCTCTGGTGTGTAGATAACAATAGGTGTGCGTTTTCTTCTGCACTGTACTAGCCATTTGATTGAGGTTGTGTGTTTTGCATCAACTTAATCTAGATTCACTTGCTGTGCACTATATTACCATTACCATAATATTACCATTACCGGTCATAGGTCACCAGTGGCAAACAACCTCAGCCTCAATGGTTGGGGCCTGGTTGCCATGTTTGCCCTGTGGCCTCCCTAACAGGCACTGACAATTAAGATGTTTAACCATCATCATGGCCGGCTTTAGGTTGGTGCGACTGGTGTCACCGCACCAGGCGCCAAGCTCAGTGTAGCTATGTTTTGAAATAAATTATGAGTTTAAAACCACTAGCTGCACAGTTCCTTGTGTTTGCAGCAATTTTTGGGTAACAATAACAATGTCAAGATAACTCTAGAGGGGAGAGGATGTGGCTAAACGGATAGGGCTGTCGACCTCGAAGCTGGTGAACCGGGTTAGAATCTTGGCAGGGACGCTCAACATCCTGTGATTCTGGGCAAATCACGTAATCTTTCTGTGTGTAAGAAAAAAATGAATGTGTCCGTCTGTAACGCAACTGGTGCTCATGTAAAGCGCTCTGATACCTTCGGGTCAAGTTAGTGTTATATAAAACTCTGAATTTGTCTAGTAGCTAGTTTGACTCAAAATAAAGTGGTGCAAAGGGTTAATATGTCTGCTGCAAAGCACGCTTACCTTACAGATGACAGAATTGCTCAGTGGGTTACTGCTTTTGTCAGAGAGATCCTTTATTATTATTTTTTTTTAAACATACTTTATTGATGACCGTGACAGCATATCCAGTGCAATGAATACTATAGAGAGGTGGTCTTTTGTATTTAAAACAGATACAACATATACATCGCATGAGTCTATCATACCGTGTTCGTACTATTTGGTAGGAAATGAAAGGCAAAAGGTTCCGGTGACAACATAAGTTCCATATCATTGCATCTGTATCAGATAAAGTTACATCATAAAGCATATACATTTCCAATTAATGAGAGCAACAATCACAACCATATCCCATCCCTCCCTAACCCTCCCAACCCATACTCCTGGTAGGTCAATGCCTGAGATCCATAATAATTGGAGGAAGATGCTAGCAGTGTAGTTCTGAGGGGTCTGCAGTGCCCCTAGGTCTTAGTGTATGGGTCTGAGTCTTGTAACCTAATGGCGGATAGTCGTAAAGCGACATTGTGTGTTACGGAGGTGGGGTACTTTGTGAGGGTAGTAAGTCAAGTAATTCGAACTTGTGTAGCATGAGCTCCCAATCCATCGAAATGGGTTGCTTCCGTAGGCCTTTCTCTTACTCGCTCCAGAGAGCTGCACCCTCAGCTTTCCCCCACTGAATCATGTCCTCTTGCCAGCTGGACACCGCTGGGCACCTGGGGGATTGCCATCTCATGGTGAGGGCTCTTACTGCCAAGATGAGGGCTAGGTCTAAGAATCTCAGTCGTACCTTCTGTACTTTTGTACATCAGAGAGATCCTTTTGTTACTTGTAGTTCATAAGTCACAATCCTAATGTAGCACAGTGACGTATGAACGGTCCTCAAAGAGCAGCACGCAAACTGCAAGGTATATGTTACCATGTTAGTTTTTTCCCCAGTCTTTCGTTATCCTAATGTTGTTAAAAAGTGTTCATTTAGACAGAAATACATTCTTATTAGTAAAGTCAACTCCAACCACTGTGTTACGTTTTACATCTTCATTTTGGGCTTCCCCAAGCAAAGCACTGTTAAAATATACTACATGTCAGTATGGATAACATGTGACCCCTACACCTTATAGTCCTCTTTGTCTTATGTAACCTTTCCTTAACACTGATTTACACACAGATGATTATTTGTCTTTGTGTAATGCGTGTGTGATGTAATGTGCTCTGACACACTAAACTGATATGACTAGTCCTATAAAACAAATGAAATACCTGTGAGAGCCGGGCTATGGCTAGATGAGGGTCACAGTTGGAGGGTGGTATTGAGGGACTCCGTGGTGAAGTCAGTCATTTGGGGGGTGCCAACAAAGATTGTCACACCAGTCACCGCCATTGCTTAAGCTGACCCTGACAATCATTCTAGCCTGCGTAGTCTTTGCTTAGCATAATGCACACTCATAAGCAACGCTTGTGATGCTACAGAAATTCTCTTTGATGGAAGAGCTTCATGTGCCAGAGCTTATGTCGTATGTATGGTGAATGGTGAAAGCTGGCCTATATTCCTCTGTGTTGCTTAATCATAAGTGAATAACCCTGAATGTGGTGTCCCTTTTACAGCTCTCCTGACCATGGGGTGGCAGTGGAATGGCTGTGCGGTGGTCTGTCTCTCATGTGTCGATGCATGACAGATCACCCTTCTGACCAGGAACTTTCCACTCTGGTTCTTACAGGTAAGTCTGCCTCAGGTGTTTGCCTGCGCATCTTTTCTGCAGCTTCTTGTTCCTCTGTATTCACATAACTGTTTTACGTATCTCTCTATTTTAGGGAGATCTCTGTTGGGATTCTTAATTTGTTTACATTATTACAGTACAAATGACCTACAGTTTAGTCTACTGACATCTCATGTTGGTGCTGTCGATCTGCCTCATTCTCCCTTCATGTTTACATTTCACTGACATTGTCCATTTACTGCTACAGCCACCTTCTGTTGTTTACATAGTATACATTTCCTCTTCAGAAATTCTGCATGCATCCCGAACCACATTAGTTTCTCTTAACTGCTCATACTACTCTATTGAGCACCTTTTTGGTATTTAGTTAGAAGAGGCATCCACTATTTTTTATTCCTTATTCACTCGCACTAAGTTTATCAGTCTTCTCATGTGGTTAGCTTAATTAAAATTTTATTAATTGGTGGTACCCTGTCTACAAGAACTTTAGTCATGATTTAAGACTACATCTTAGTTTATTATTTGGCAGTCATGTCATTCCACTGATTTGTAATATCTAAACCCCATCAGCCATCTGTTCCCAGTGGTCCATCTGATAACACTGCTATTAAAGTGTGTGGTTCCCACTGCAAGAATCTTATAAAACCCTTCCACAGAGATATTGGTTCAATGAGAGTTGTAATTTTTTAATTCTAAAGTTGACCTCAACGTTTCTACACTTCTGCTGAATCATCTGCTTTTTTTGTTCATTTACCAGAATTACTAAACTATCCAACTTGGATCAACCCTCATATGTATGGGTGAACTTTGTTTTTCTTAGTTAATGCCATGCTATCTGTAACTTTAGGCTGCTGTCCCTGACCCTTTTAGACAAGTCTAAAACTGTATGCCATGGTTTAGCAAAACTGCTCTAACATTTCTGACATCCAGCCCTCAATGGCATATTTTATGAACCAGGCTCTTGGTTTTGTTTTCTAATTTATCCTCTCTCCTAGGGATTGGTGTGTTCTGCTGATATCTTGTTTGTCTTCCTGCAGCTAGAAACTCACTCTATGGGGTTAACTTATAGAGTTTTGTGTTCTGATATGGACCTTACTCTCCATTAGGCATGTCTATAATTCTTTGTTAGTCCTTGGTCCCAACATTCCAACCCAACTATCCCATCCTGGTTTATTGTGCCCTGAATCATTTGCATTTCGATGTTGTTGTTTTTTTTTGCCTGTATCCTCCAAATTTTGAAAATCTTGTATCATGTGTATTCGCTCTACATGGCATATCTATCCTGTTCTTGGGAATGAATGCATGTATTGATGCTCTCTGCTAAATTTAGCACCTGGCCTCTCGTTGGGCTTTTGTGTTAATCTTGTTCAAGTTTCTCTGTTTGTCTGTTTTTCATGGTACTCTTCAATCTGTGCTGAAATCCTCCTTATTGAAGATAAATAATGCCTTATAGATGAATCAATATGTATTTTGGTGATTGCGCGGGGTTATTAGTTAAGTTCTTTAAGCATCGGTGGGATCAAGTCATACTTGGATTGCTATTCTGTAATGTCAGATGGCTGTCCGAAATGCTGGTGAGTAGGCGTTGCTGTGGTCCGGGTGAGACTAAAACCCAGCTTGATCAACAGTTTGGTACTCTGACTTCAGGATAACGTGTGTAAGGGAAATCTGGTGACTGGCTATCTGGGTCTTCTTGCCCATGTGAATTTTGAACTGAGCCCGCTGCAATGTGGACGATCAGTGATTTGGCACAGTTCAAGAGTTGAGGTGTAAAGTTGTTGAGGTTCTTTTGTGTGAGCTATTCTTGTATATGAACTTGTTTGCGGTTTGTAGCAATCAGTGCGGAACCTATTTTTAGGGGAGTTAGATTGAAAGAGCCCTTCAACATGGAGGCTTGAACAATGGCAAATGGATCCTTCAGCCAGCTGTGTTGCCAAGAGTTGAGACCTTTAAGTTGAACTGTGTGTCCAGTCACAAGCCTGCCTAGAAATTTCTTGTAGAGGTTGAAGATGACTGGAGATAAGATAGTCCTTATATACACTCTGATCAGTAGGTTCTAATTTGCAGGAGGTGGTTTATGTTGTTTAGGTAGTTGATTACCCACTGTAGGACTGTGCCACAAAAGCCCATATGTAATGCATAAGTGATGTTGAAGGCACCATCTGCCACCTAGATTGTTGCCATCTATCCTGTAGCTTAAATCCTTATTGATAGGAGCGTGTTGGTCTTGATGCTCAACTGCTTTGTTAACTGCTTACCCAGCATTGGAAGGTGAGTAGTAAATCAGTAGTTGGTGAAGTACTTTGGGTCGAGTATTTTTCAAAAGCAGAAGGATCTGTCTGCTCTATAGAATGAAGGTCACGTTATCTAGAATGAGAAAGGTAAGGGCAGCACCCTACAGTGGCTTAGATATCACATATCAGCTTTTTCCCATTTCCCCATGCCCCCTTTTTTATTTATTTATAGTGAAAACCCCTAATACTCCCTTTTACCCCAGTCAGGTTTTCAACTTAACACCTGTTCCCTATTTCACTTACCTGTCTTGAGTACTTACCTGTCCCTAATTGTCCCAATAATTTTTCATTTCTGAAATGTATTTCCCCAGGCTCAGGTGTTCCCTACATATCCTCATGGCTCTAGTCGACCCCGAGTCCGCAATGAACACTCCCCTGCAAAGAGTGATGTGTGCAGCAGGCGTGCCGAAGGGAAGCTCGTCCGCGACCGTTCTCTGGCCACCGCCAAACACCATTCCTGTTTGAGTGCACTGTTTCACTGTTAGATACTCATTTCACAAGCTGTATAATCTGAGAGGTTTGATGGACTGCAGGTACAAGGTTACGAAGGCAGGTCACCTGGGTCTGCAGATATGTTGTAAGTGCTCAGCCTTACTTCCTGGGTGAGTTAGGTCGCAGGAATAATTCTGATGTTAGCCCCACTTATACTTGGGCCACATCAATCAATGTCCGCTCCCTTCATAAAAATACTCTTTATATAAATAATTTGCTCAGGGATGAGTAGCTAGATATGTTATTCTTAGCAGAAACCTGGATTCATGAGTCGTTTGCACTTGATATTGAGCTTTTCTTCCCAGAAAGTTACTCTTGTGTGCATGCTGATAGAACATGGAGCAGAGGAGATGGAGTTACTTTTGCTTTTAAGAAAAGTTACAGGTGCTCTGCTTTTAATTTACCAGACCTCAAAGGAGCGGAAGCCCTGGGGTTCTGTATCTCAATTTCCGTCCAGTTGTTTGTTGCAAGGGCCTTGTTACGCAGGTGATGTTTTTCAATTCATTAGAGGAGACTATAGCTCAGTTCACCCTTCAAATTTCCAATTTCACCCTTCTATGGGTTTTCAGTCTTCATCTTGACAATAGGTCGGACCCTTCTGCGTCTGTACTATTGGAGAAGATGACCTAACAATTTGCCTCAATAGTTTACTACCCCACCACATCAGGCAGGACAGACCTCGGGCCTCATTCTTTCCAATAGTACCATATCAGTTGAGGATTCTCTGCCCATAAAATCATATGATCTGATCATACTCTAGACCTTTTTTTCTTGGTGTTGGGAGGGTAAAGTGCTTAGAGGGTTGTATGACGTTACAACGCATTCCGTTGCAATGCATGCCTTTACCACGCATGTGTTTCAACGCGAATGCCATTGCCACGCATAACCTTTACCACGAATATTCCTTTACCACGCATACTTTAACAACTATTTTTGTTGTAAATTCATGCATGGTAATGAAAGGTTATTCCCCCACCCCTAAACCCTTCTTACAAATACCCCTCCCCTGCCCTTAACCCTAAAATCGGACCCCTGCGTTATTTTTTTAAATCTAAAATTCCCCTTACCTCTCCATGTCGTCTCTTCTCCATGATCTGACGTTGCACGTCGTAAAGAGGAAACGGAAGTGTCTTTCCGTTTCCTCTAACGACGCCGATTGCCTCCCGATTGCCTCCACATCGCTACTTAAACAGGTGCTGTTTCCCCCCTCCCCGCCGCCCCCTTTTATTTGCACGCATTTTTGGGGGGGGGGGGGTCCCCCAAGCCCTCTTTTTAAATTTTAACACACATGCCTTTACTACGTATCTCGTAGTAAAGATATGCGTGGTAAAGGCTATTCGTGGTAACCACGCATGCGTTGTAATGCATGAGTGGTTAAGTTATGCGTGGAAACAGCCGCGTTGTAGTCGCCGTTTCCCGCTTAGAGAGACGTTGGCTAAATCTGTTTCCTACCTCGTCTGGAAGAAAGCTAAGCGCTCTGAGATTGAAAACCCTTTGGCTAATTTGGTTCCCGAGGTTTGCGGAGGCATAGTGAAAGATGTCAAAGCAACTGATAAGTGGCTTCAGTCTATAGCTAATAAAGTGGCTCCTCTTAAAACGACTTCTAATCAGAGATGTGGCATTCAGCAACTGGGTTTTCCCCTGCTTGAGAGGGGGATAAAAGACGCTGTATGAAACATGAGAGATTGTGGAGGTGGTATTAGTCTCTTGCAGACCAGCTCGGATACAGAGAGGCCCTCAGAAAATACCATGCTGTAATTAAGGTGCCTACTTTGAGGATACAATATCAGCATCTGCCAACAGACCTTGTGAAATTTTCAAAATCGTCAGGCACTTCCTTCATCTTGGGGCTTTTTTGCAGCTTATTATGGGTGTTCCAGAATTGTGTGACAAGTTATCGGATTTTTTTAATACATTTTTTTGTTGCTAAAATCATTAGAATCGTGAGTGACTTAGAGTCTAATCCACCAAGGTTGGCTGCAGCGACCAGGCTGGGTGGAGTAAGAAGGACAGGACCCTATGAGTTGCTTGCGTTTTACACCATCTCGCTGAAAGAGTCGGAGAAAGCCATCCTTAACTGTAAATCGGGATCTCCTGTTAACGCTTGTCCCGTTTCGATTCTAGCATCAGTTATGAATCCCATTAACCCAATTTTTAACTAACTCATTAATTTGTCCCTTCGATCAGCGATGGTGATGGATTGCTGGAAACAGGCTGAAGTTATTCCGAGGTTAATAATTAAATAAAAACAAAAGCTTTGGCGGATTGGACACAGCTGACCAATTTTACACCCATCTTGCTCCTTCCGGCTGCATCTAAAATGCTGGAAAATTATATTAACTCTGGCGCAATGTATTTTGCTGCACTCTTCACAGTTAGGACATTGGCACAGCACTGCGACTGCTCTCTTGGAGGTGTTTGACTCAGTTAAAATGTCATTAGAACAAGGAAAATGCTGCCTTGATCCTACCTGCGGCAATTGATACTGTGTCCCACACCATTCTTCTACAACATTTAGAGAACATTAGAGTCGGGGCCTGGCACTGGCCTGGATTTGATCGTTTTTAGAAAATACTAATACGGCTCCCTACTCTTCCGCCACCAAGGTCCTAAATTTCAAGTTAACCCAGGGCCCTGCTTTGAGCCATACTTCATTCAATAATTTTATATTCACTTTGGCTTCCTTGGTGGAGTCTTTTGACATAAGGATAGTCTTTATGCAGATGATAAGCAGTTCTTCATTTTTAAAATTATTTCTTGGCATACCAAGCCTGAAACCATCTTCCAATCCATCTTCGTAAGACTGACAATTAACTTCAATTTCGAAAGCTTCTCAAAACCTGGCTTTTTGCGGATGCTTACTGAATGGGATTTAGCTGGTTGTCAGTGTCCTAGCACCAGGACACTCTTCAGAATAGATGTGCGCTTTAGAAATTGTTACATTTCATTACATTACATGGGTGTGTGTATAATAGTCTATAAAGGAGTGAAAATACTATTTGGCCCATTTTGACTCGCTTGATGTGAAGGTCTGGTGCGATCGATGCCAATGAGGATGTCAGTGTGGTCAGTTTAGTCAAGGGGCAATGATAGATGGCAGACCAGGGTGGACTTGGAGTAAAAGACTAAGTCAAAGGTATTGACTTAGATGTGTGTCAAAAATGAGGTGTGGTTGGTAGTTTTCAGAAAGTGAAATAGTTTTATTTTAATGGTTTTGGTGGCTGTCCCTTAAGAGATTGAGTTTGCTGAGGAAGGTGTTTTAACATAGTTAATTGAAGTTCTGGTAATCAGGTCAAAGATTAGTGCTGAAGGATAAGTTGGGTCCTGGAGGTCTTTAGATGAGGTGGAAAGGTACTGTCTGAGCATCAGAAATGTTGTATAAAGAGCTCAAATGACTGCAGTTTAGTCTGTTCCTGGTGAGTGCATGGTAAAGTAGATTTATGAATGACCGAATACAGAGTTCTTCCTTTTGTCCATATGTAGAAGCCCAGAAGTCTTCCATTGCTACAAGGGTACCTTCTAGATTTTCTAGACGCATTCTTCCCCCCCTTTCCTATATGCCATTTGTTTTTTCATTTGTTAGTGGGTGGGGTGAAAGAGTGCAGTGGTGAATGGCCCTCTGCGGCTCCATTTCTGATAGTCCTGTCCTCCTTTAGACCTTTCCTTTTATGAGTGTTTCTCTCTATTTTTGCCCGTTTGCTTTCATCATCACCACTCTAGCTCTCAGCTTCTGGCTCTGTTTTTATGGCAGTCTACATTAATGAGATGATGACTGCAACATGGCAGCCAAGATGCCTATGTCATAAGGCCTCTTTCAGAGTGGTGCCTTTTCTCCTGTCTGCTGATTTTAATTCAACTTGTCATAATGGCAACCTCCTGTATCTATGACATAGGGCAGTATTTTGCCACAGACGTCCTGCTTCACCCAGTGTCTCTATCTTCTGTTGTCTGCCTTTAGTTTGAGTTTCAGTAAAGTGCTGGGCCATTTTGCCGTCCTGTCCTTGATGTTGTCTCTGGCTTTTCTGGTGAAGGTGAATGCCTTCCTCTTGATATGCAAGTCATAGAAAATCCTTGGTTTACTCCTTTCCTGGCACACCTAGTGTCTTTAACTCTATCACAGTCTTACTGGAATTTGGTGTTTATCGGGGAAAAACAGTGACTTCTCTGCTCTCTGGTGCACATTGGGTTCTCCCAGCTGTTATTGGAAGTGTGAGCGTCATGCTATTTCATTCCTTTTACCCTACATCTGTGGTAGATCTTTGATTGAGTAGTAATCTTCATCAGTTAGCCTCACCCCATTTCTAAGCCATTTTGAATACACATTAGGGTACCAACAGGTTGCCCTAAATAAAGGTGCAAGGAAAATGGCAACATTTTCCAAACCTGATAGTTAATTTCTGTCTACTTTGAGTTGAAGAATGCCTTATCCATCTTCCAAGGTCAGGTTAACCAGGCTCTGACTGGACTGGGTAGGTCTACCTAGTATTTGAAGCACTCCCTTGAAATGTGCTAAGAGGCTAACCTGACTAATAAAACACGTGAGTGCTATGCATAGTCTTGATTGTACCTGGGCGACAAAGTTGGCAATGGTAAAATAAAACCTGTTCAAGAAGAAATATGTCCAATGTGAATGGGGAGCTTCGTTGGAAATCACAGTAGAACCACGGAAGCTGCAGACCTGAATTATTTCTTAAGGGAAAAGGTACACCCTTTCTGTAGGAAGCTTGCCCTTTACATAATGGAACAAAAAGAGGTACAGTGTGTAAAGAGTCCAGGTAAGCCCCAAAGGAGACACAGAGGCACAAATGACACCCCAAATGCTCTTTGGTGGTAGTGTGGGCGAGCAGTTAAGCATATCAAAGGGTAGTGCTAAGCATTCATTATACACACAAAGGCAGTAAGTGAGACGCAAACTCCATAAAGAAATCTGACACCAATTTATAAAAAATAACATATACTTTTATATACATTTAGATACCAAGATGATCAGAATCGGGAAAATACTTTTTGAGTTAGGAATTTCTACAGGTTTAAAAAATGGATACAATGCAGTTTCTGAAGCTGTAATGTTATCCTATGAAGGAAAAACATGTATTGAATTCGAGCACCTAGCAGTGACTTACAGGACTGTTCTTCAGGACTTAAGGTGAGTAGGGGTAAGGTTCAAGGCCACACCAACGTGTCCGGATCCGATGATGGAGTTTCTCGTGGTTGGAGCGGGCCTCCACAAAGATCCTGCAGGCGCCGACTGGAAGTCCAGTCTGAGCAAACCCAAGAATGGGCTGAGCTCTTGTGGTTCTGACGACCCCGTTGCCCCTGTCATGTCCCTTGGACTGTGGCAGTAGAGTGCAGGTGTGTAGTTGCTTTGAGGCGTTGGATGGCGGCGTTCAAAGACTTACTCTTGGTCTTTGTTTCTACTGCAGAGGGACAAACAAGACAGTTGACCCACTCTCGATGTAGGTCTCACTGTCCCTGAAGTCTCTTGACGTGCAGGTCGGTCTTCCTCGGCGTTTGTGTCCAGGCTGGACACAACAAGCCTTGGCTGCTGTAAGGGGTCCTGTACCCCAGGTGTTGATGTTGTGCTGCTCCGGTCAGTCCTGGCGTCCCACACTTGGAGGTTGGACAGATCTGACCTGTAGGAGCACTGCTACCTCTTCCTGGGCAGCTGCTGCGTCAGTAGTCCCCGTAGGCGGTAGGTCGGTGTACCTGGTCCTGCTTTTTTGGTGCCTGCCTCTGCAGGGGGGTTGCTCCTCTACTCCAGGGGAGTCCCTTTGGCAATTTGCGAAGCACTAGTAGCCCTCTGGGTTTCTTAAAGTCTACACAGTGGCAGGTTGAATTAGTTGCTCCACGAGGGTCAGTGGAGCAGGCAGGCTGGCAGGGTTGGTGCCAAGTCCGTCGTGCTCCTCGGTTCTCAAGTCAACTTCTGTTTTACCCACTTCATCTTCTGGTTTGTAGAAATCTGAAGTCCTTGTATCAGGGGATCCCCTAAATGCTCAATTTAGGGGCGTTCAGGGGAGTGAGGGCTAGTAGCCAATGGACTATTTACCCATGGGGTCACTACACTCCCTAGATGACCACTTCCTTTGGGGAGTGGGCATAATCCTGTCCCAGAATTCCTAATTCCATCACACACAATATGGTGGAATTTCTAAAGTCGTGTTCAGGTCAGACTTGGTCACCCTAGAGGTGTGTCCAGCCTGGCAGTGTAACACGCCTCCTGCATAGCTCATTTTCCCGCATGTTCTGGCGCCAGATAGCCCAGGGCAAGGGGTTTGGCATCCTCTCCTGTGAGGGAAGCCAGATTCGCATACCAAAGGCGGTGGGCTCCTTGAAGCACCCTGCCTTGGAATGCTAATTTGCAAGTCATACTATGGGAGGGGGTGTAAACATCCTCCACCCGAGCTAGCTTTGCTTATGACCTCCTGAGAGCAAAGTCCTTCACCCCTGGGGGTCAGAAAAGCATCTGTGGCGGCAGTCTTGCTAAGACCAGTCTGTCAGCACACTAGTAGTTGGTAGGTTTTCAGGGGGCACCTCCAAGGTGCCCTCTGCGTGCATGTATTAATAAATCCATCACTGAAATCAGTGTGGGTTTATTAATCTGAGGTGTTTGATATCAAACCCCATATGTTTCAGTGAAGCCATTATGTAGCTGGGGAACCTGTTTTGACCAGTGCCCAGTACATATCTTAAGATGGCTTCCCTGCTCAGTTACAATATCTAGCAGGAGAACAAGACGTCACAGCTCGTGCTCATGCTCATGCAGATATGTCCTCACATAAACTACAATGCACCCTGCCTTATGGCTCAAAGGCCTGCTGTAGGGGTGACTTTGGCATGACACACAGGAGTGTGTCATGTCATGTATTCACTCATGGTTTGCACCATGTCATGCAGCCTGCAAAGGCAGTTTGTGTGGAATTTGTATGTGGATCCCTTAGGGTGGCATAAGATATGCTGCTGCCCTTTGGGACCCTCTTTAGTTCTTATGCCCTAGGTACCTGGGGTACCATCAACTAGGGACTTAAAGGGGTGCTAAAGCCATCTGCCAATTGTAGCCAATTAGACAAAACCTTGTTTTAGGTAAGGAGCGCTGGCACTGATGTCTGGTTAGCATGCCTCAGTGCACTGAGTCGAAAATCAGCATCTAGTAGCTAAAAACGGGGTGAAAAGTGTGTTTGTGTGGGGGGCAACTGCAACAAAAGCCCAGTTCCCTTTACTTCCGTAGTGGCAACATAAATATCAGAGTTTTCAAGAATCGATTATAAGAATTAAGTTTAGCCTCCATGTAAACAGACCGTGGGATCCGTGACTTGTCACCTGCCATTAACAAGAACTTGAGCCAAAGTTTTGGGGAATGCACCTCACACAAGCAATTAATGAATAACGAAGATATGCACTTTAGTCTTTGTGCCACCCTGCAGGGAGGATTTCAGAAAGTATGGTGCCAGAACTTAAATCGGCGAGGTGGCATCCCCCCCCCCCCCCCTGTTCTTCACCACTATAAGCTGAATGAGGGCACTTCAGCACTTTAGCTTCTGTTGGATTTGGACCAGGTTAATCACTGATGAACTGTACTTTTAGTGTTTTACTGTTTCTGCAACCGATGCTGCTCTATGACATTTTAGCCTTCACTATATTTATTAGCTCATCATAATGATTTTTATTCTTTTAATATATTTTTTCTGTCCTCTGTTTTCTCTAGTTCTTGAAGTAATTAATGCATTAGGTTATTTTTCTTTTTCAATACCCAATTGCAATAGTTTTTTATTAATCATGCAAATAACGTTAAATCCTTCACAGACCTTGGGGCCCTCCTCCATCAAACACTTGCTTCACTCAACGGACCTTGTGTAACCTGCATTGAGAAAGAGCTGATTGAAGCTTTTTAAGGACACACAAATGTTCGCATTAAAATGCGGGTACCTGTTGGTTTTTTGTAGCATTCATTTTTCAAATGGTTTTGTCAGAGCTCATTCACGCTCGCTGATTAGGTTCAGTGTAGCTGTAGTCATCAGCCAGTAGGAAAACAGTGAGATTAAAATACTACTGCGGTCCGATCCAGGATGTGACATAATATGTCTTGAACCCATGGCTGAAGCTTCTACAGCAAAAAAGGACTCTGGCTTAAGGAGGCTGACCTGTAGTCTGTTAAAGCTAGTTTTGAAAGTGATGTGGTCCTTGTAAATGACGTATGTGCCATACTCGTCTAACCTACAAAGGGACAGCGTCCTTTGAGGCAGTAATCTCTGTAAACCTGCCACTAACTGGGGTGACAGAGGATCGTTTAAAGGGCAACAGGTCAGTCATACATATTAATTCGTTTAGACAATGGTTAGGCGCCAGCGTAGTTCTATAGCTCAGTGGCAGAACAATTAAAAACGGTATAGCACCTATTTTCATTGCTCTAGCCACAAACCACTGGCTAATCCATTCAGTATCGTAGCCAAAAATAGGTAAGTTCCAAGAAACAGAATAGAAAGAAAAAGAATATTGTGCATGTAGGCTACACCTGTGGACCTGCCATCTGTCCTCTGAGGGCTTGCAGCGATGCAGAGTGGAGCGGACCAATCTATTGATCTGTATCGGCACCTGAAGACATCAAGGGATCAGACCTTGGGTCTAGAGAGAGTCGTAATGGCACTTGAAGGCATCAAGAGGCAAGCCCTCGGGTCTAGAGAGAGCCGTAATGGCACATGAAGGCATTAAGGGCAAATCCTTGGGTCTAGACAGAGACGTAATGGCAACTCAAGCCATCAAGGGACAAGACCCCGGGTCTAGATAGAGCACCTCGAGGCATCAAGAGGCAAGTCCTCGGGCCTAGAGATAGAAAGCCGTAATGGCACCTGAAGGCATCAAGGGACAAGACCTTGTGTCCAGAGAAAGAGCCGTAACAGCACCTGAAGGCATCAAGAGGCAAGTCCTCCTTCTAGAGAGAGAGCCGTAATGTCACCTGAAGGCATCAAGAGGCAAGACTTCATGTCTAGATAGAGCCGTAATGGCATCAAGAGTCAAGTCCTCGTGTCTAGTGAGAGTTGCAATGGCACCTCAAGGCTTCAAGGGCAAGTCCTTGGGTCTAGAGAGAGAGAGAGAGCCGTAATGGCACCTGAAGGCATCAAGAGGCAACTCCTCTGGTCTAGAGAGAGCCGTAATGGGACCTCAAGGATTCAAGGGCAAGTCCTTGGGTCTAGAGAGAGCTGGAATGACACCTGAAGGCATTAAAGGACAAGACCTCGTGTCTAGAGAGAGAGCCGTAACGGAACCTAAAGGCATTAAGAGGCAAGTCCTTGGTTCTAAAGAGAGCAGTAATGGCACCTCCAGGCATGAAGGACAAGCCCTCCGGTCTAGAGAGAAATGTAATGGCACCTGAAGGCATCAAGGAACAAGACCTCGGGTCCAGACAAAGTGCCCATTGCATTGAAGTCCATCCTTGGCACTACTGCTGCGCAGGAACCCACAGCAGTGAAAGTGGGGCGGTGTAAAGAGGACTGAAATATGGCCGGGGACATCGATGGGAGACCGGAACAAGAGGTTGGAGACCTATTCTTGTACTACGAGCAGCAGTGTTAGCATTCCTGTTGGTTCCATTCGTTTACCTGGTTGCTTCATGGCACCAACAGTGCAATTTACTTTTGACAGTATCCACAACATAACTGGCCTCAGTATTTCTGTGTTCTATGCCTCACACACCTGCCTACGTCAATTATGGGTAGACACTTTTAGTTTTGGGCCTGCAGCTTGTGCTAGTCTCCCGCTTGTCGAAATTCACTGCTTAGATGGGAAGGAAAGACCCTCAGTGGTGATGAATCTTCAGTTTCTTCAGTCTGCATCAGAAGTTGAAGTTAATTCAGTGTTCATGGGCAGTTATGCCCCCCCCCCCCCTAATACCCGAACCTCTGTTTTGTGGAATAAATAGTGTTCATCTAGTGGCAGGACTTGTTTTGGGCGGTATTACATTTATGTGTAGGGCCCAGAGCTGCAGAGAGAGTCGATAGGTGGGAAAGCCTGTGCAGTGCCAGTCACTCATTTGCTTGAAGTGATTGGGCTTCCGTGAGGAGAGAGACACAATGGTTCGAGAAGTAGTACACTGTTGGGCTGCTAAGAGTCACGCCCTGGCACTTTATGATCCAAAGGAAGCAGGGCCCTGGCACTTTCTGATTCCAAGGAAGCAGGGCCTATGCTGATAGAGCTCTCACCCTTGTTGGCCCAGAGAGCCGGTAGTTGTCTAGACTAAGCCTGATGAGGGTTGTGCACCCAACATGCAGTAGAAGGCACAGGCTACAGAAGGTTGCCTTTCACTATAGGATTTCTCGGACAGAATAGATTGCCGTTGTACCAAGCTGGCAGTATCGAGTACTTGTCCTACAAAGCTAGATCTACACACATAGAGATACCATACCTCATATACAGCTTTGAGGTGGACTTCCAAGTCTTTAGTTTGGCCTGTGAACAGAGTAGAAGCAGGGGTCTGGGATGTATGATATTTTTTTTAATAGAGAAGCCTGACTCTACTCAGCCACAGAAGAAGTTTTGGCAGCTACTGCTGTACCCATATTCCACTAAGTTGTTGTTCATTATGTCTACAGAACAAATGGAAAAAGCTGATCTATGCTGTCAGTTTTTGGCTTGAAGGGATTAACCAAACATTTCTTTTTTTGGTGTTTACACACTCTGTGTAAATAACATCTTTCATATAGTGAATGATACTGCACTTCTACCCTCCATACACTATTAAAAATAGATGTTTCTGGTATCCATTTAATAGAGCCTAGATTTTCATCATTGAAAGGGTGGAAGGCAGAGTTTTATGGGCTTTATCATGTCGCCTGCAGATCAGTGCAGGTATCAGCGTTGAAAGTTGAATTAACTGGGCCTCCTGGATGCAGCGCTCTCCTTCCGCCACAAAGCCTCTATATGTAGCAATGGAGCCGTTTCACTGCTGATGCTCCTAGATGTCACTTTGAAGCTTGTTCACGGTTACTCATACTGTGGACCTTCTAGAGCTGCCTCAACTTTTCCCAGTTGTTCAGCTCTGTCACAGCTGAATTGTTTGTGCTCTTCAAGCTTTGTGGTAGTTTGTGCTTGTAAAGCTAAAACTGGATCCCTCGCTTTGTACAGACTATATTCGCCATCTGCCCGCCCACATTGTTGAATATACAGGTATATGTTACATGATGCAAAAACACAATGTTTTCTCTTTGCAGATGTTGTTGTGACGTTGATTCAGCATGGATTTCTTAGAACTCCAGATCAGGCAAAGAAGCCTGAGCATAAAGCACCACAAGTAAGTGTTAAATAGAGGTTAATTTATATAAGGGCCTTATCTGATTCCATGTTGTGTACAAGAAACTGCCTTTTTGTATGTTTTTAGACTTCTGTGACAATGTTGCACTTTATTTATTATTGAAAACAGTCCTATCTGACTCTCTTCATTTCGAATTTGGTGCTCCAAGAAATGGGGTTGGAAATGCTTCTTAAAGATCCTGTTGCATGTGTTGGGTGGACACTGCGTGGCTTTCTTCTCTTCTGTCTCCCCAGTCTCTCACCTGCCAAAGAAATAATTTAACAGTTATGCAGGTCAGATGAACACATCAACTGAGTAAGATAATAAGAAATTGCACCGCTAATGCGAGTTGACTCTGTGCATATGTAACTACATTATCTAGGGGGCATGTGCAATATTTGCAGCCACTCATAATGATGGAGGATGTTGGCCCTGGGATTAAGGACCAGTGAATAAGATGCAACTATGTGACATTTGAGACTTCCCAACATATATAGTTGGAGCGACCCAGATCACAGTAACGCAGCATGCTTGTTTAGTTGAAGAAATATCTTATGGTCCGATGTGAAATATCTTATGGTCCGATGTGTGTGCAACCTTATCTCCTTGCAAATGTCACTTGGTGCAGATTTTCCCCGGGACCTTAATCTTTTGTGTGAACTTCACTACCCCTTACAAAGTGTAGATCATTCTCTCCCTCGTTCTGTGATGGTATTGAACCTCCGGCTGACCTTCATGATAATAATTTGGGAATCTTTAGTCGAAAAGTCTACATTAGGAGAATCTGTTAAAGTATCCAAAGCATGGCATTTTTAATAAAAGATGCCATTACATGTCTTCCAGGGGACCACTGCCAACAAAAAATTTTTTTTTTAACGCATCCCCTTTTGCTTTAAGGAAAACGACTGCAATAAAAAGAAAAACAAGCTGTCCTACTTCACACGCCCAAATAATAGAAATACAGCACTCTCTCACAGAGGCACACAAATGGCGAAGCAAGAAAACACCTGAAAAGGGGTTGCACTCTCATAAAATGAGGCACATCAAAAGATAGTTTTCAGAATAAAGTGTGGGGATTTCTTTGTGCAACACTCTAACAGAAAGATTTTCCCTGATGTCAATTGATTTGTTTTTTCAAATGTGTGTGTATGTGTGTGTGTATACATACATGCATACATATATATATATATATATATGTGTGTGTATGTGTGTGGTCAAACAATAATAACACACTTACAAGTAAGCAAATGCAACTGTTAAATGCATGGGATAAAATACAAGCAGATAATGATAATACTAGATGTGCACTGCAAGAAATAAACACTGTTATAGGCAAGTAATCAGACACAAGGCATCAAAGGAAAGCACGAAAAGATATAAAGATATATACATAGAATACAGAATTATGACCTCTGGAGACTTGAATGTGCACACAGACACACACCCACATCACAATGCCAATAATCAGAGTAAATACATCATCGACTGCAATGACTTCATCTTAACCCACACCAGACTGGGGTATTCACAGCCGGGGTCAAGAGACTCAACAAGCCGGGAACTGCTACACTGAATAAGACGCATCTGTCCCTTCAGGTCAAAACAAAATCCCGCTTTCCAATTTAAGAAACCCCAGTTTTAAAATCTCAGTGCACTAGAAGTTTCTGAGGAAACCTCCTCTGCGCCACGGAAACTTACTGGAGTTAGCCAATCTCCCACAAGTATTCCAA
Organism: Triturus cristatus; assembly: GCF_964204655.1. Lineage (NCBI taxonomy): Eukaryota > Metazoa > Chordata > Amphibia > Caudata > Salamandridae > Triturus > Triturus cristatus. Next base: position 611,547,456 of record NC_140595.1, read on the forward strand.
AGGCAAATGAGTTCTCACATATTCTTCTGCGCTCCTACATGTTCCAGCCCCTTAGTGAAGCCCCTAAGTGAAGCTTGAGAAAGTAGAAAACATCTCCAAAAGTACAGAAAACAATCTTGAATGCGAATAACCTAAATAACGTGAGTAATCTGGGGGTCTGCTTTTGTGTGCAAAGCTCAAGCTAGACAGAGTCAGAATTCATGATGGCATAAGGGCATGTCAAAGCCAATAGTAAAAACTTCATAAAACTTCCCAATGTACAACATAATGCACATTTGAGCACCATTGCGTATAACACTACACTCCGAGACAGAGTGCATTTCACACCTTTCTCTTTTTCATGCTTTCAAACACACATCCCACACATTCTGTTCCTGGCAATGCTGTAAAAAGCAAACACTCCCACTCTGAAGCCACAAGGAGACACAAAATGAAGTCACAAGGCACAGTGAATTAAAACACGTAAATTCAATTAAAAGAATGGTAGTCAAAGGTCATCACATGGTTCCAATATATGGGAGTTCCTCTGTCCCTACATTCCACCTCATGACCTTTGACTATCATAACATATATATCTAAAATCAACTTTTTAAGTGAAAGCACAAATATAAAATGAAGCACACAGTGAAACATTCACATTATAAAATCATGACACACATTACTATAAAGGTTCCATCTAAAATAATTCATGTATGTTCAATAATAACTCAGCTACAATCAAACATGTTAACACATTAATACTCCTAGTGTTATAAATGGCTAATCCTGCAACTTCTACTATTGAAGCAGCCAAACTTATATCTGCTATCTAAAAATAATAATTGAACCTCAAAATAATTTCATCAAACTGAGCAGTTTCTCTTGTCTGCAATGCTGGATTGAATTAAAATATCCTCCATTAGTCCTAACAGTGTAGATATACACAGCCCTCCTGCTATATTTAAAATAATATCTTTTTACATTTTTCATTCAAAAGTACGCTTGGTTCAGTTCAGTCTCATTTGAGCACATTCTAAAATAGTCTGTGCTAGGTAAGCCCATCTAGTTGAGTTAGCCAAAGGATGTCCGCAACCGTTTCAGTCTGCGCTGTCAGGTGGTCACTTCGGGGTTGGGGGTTCCCACACCCTCATGACTCCACTCAGACACAGGCGCCCACATGCAGGGCAGGGACATCAGGTACACCAACACTTTGCATATGATCTAGAAAAGAAACAAACATCACTCTTCTTGCAAAAAAATATTGTTTAGAAAAGACATGGTCTCCTTTTTCTGTCTTGGGTGTGTTGACAAAGTTTTATCTTTTCTGTCTGCACTGTTCTCAGCTGGTCCATGGGAATTATCTGAGAGTTCTACCCACACTGTGTCCTATGGATGCTTAGTAGTGAAGTCAAATCCTCCTTACCCTTGCTCAGTCCGAAGGGCTGGGGCAGTCCTCTTCCTGACTGTTCCTCCATATACTGCTGAATAAGTACACCCTTGATCATTTGGCATGGGCCTAAGGCAATCCATCTGCCCTATATTCACTGGTAATTTTCATTTCTCCCACTGGCCCCTCACCTCCTGTGGGACTGGTCTGTGCTGTGCATGCTGACAAATAGGAATCACAGTTTTAAGTAAGTCTAGGGGAATATGCATCCCTTCATTCTCTGCCCACCTGTCTTTGCCTCCTCCATATTTCTGGTGTCCCAACTTCAGGAATCCCACCAATTTATAATTCTGTTGTCACCTCTGCCTCCAAGATTTTAGCCTTTTTATGTGTACGTAAATTTAGGAGTCAACGTTCAAGTCTTCCAGGGACGCTGTCCTTGAAGTAGTGCAGCCGTCGTCGTATCCCTTTGGCTTTCCTCCAGGTCCTCATGGAGCCCCAACAGCCCAGTTCTACAGAATAGGACTGGAGTTATTGCTCGGTTTGTCCTTGTCCTCCTGGTTGCAGAGTTATTTGTAGTCGAAGTGTTTGTGACATCTCAGTCTCCGATGATCCTGTTCCTCCCTGATCCCCACCTGTGATATTGTCCAGGGACTGAACACCGATCTGCTGACATGATCAGTGTTCTGTGAGTGACCTGAGATTCTCAGTACCAATCTGTCTCCTGTCTCTTCGTCCTCTGCAGGTGTCCCTCGCTGTTCTGGACCATATGCTATGCTGTAAGTATTGGCTGTGGATCTGAGCTGTGGCAAAAGCCCTTGCAGGACTGCAAAGCCTAGGGGTGGAGTGGGGGGGGGGGGGGAGCAGCTGCTTGAATGTTGTAAAATACAATAACTTTTTAGCTTCTATAGTGGTCAGATTAAAAAAACATAAGCTGTTGCACTAGTGAAGGTGGAGAGCTAATAGGAGGAATACCCATTTTGAGGTTATCGCAGTAAAGTAGCAGATGAAGGCATACATGTGATGGGCATTCACAGTTGCACCATTAGTGCTGTAATAGGATGGTCTTATTTAGAGGGTGCTGGAGATGCACACTTAACTCTCTTCTAATGAATGCAGCACTAAAAGGGCAGAGAGATGGTCAAAGGCGAACTGGAGAGGAACCCAGAAATAAAGGGAAGAGCTGAGAGCTGATTGGATCGATGCATGACAAGCGGATGGATGGATGGATGGATGTATAGATGGCTGGCTGGATGGATCAATGGATACACTGAAGACAGTCCTGCATTATTAATACAGCTTTGGGAAGGATGGGAATCTTATCAATTATATTGTGAAGCTCCTGGCATTTAATTATATAGCACCAGGGAGAGTCGGGTACAAATTACAATAATGACAATTATGTGCCTGTTCCCTCTCTCCATTCACTTTCCCCCCCCCCCCACTGCCTCCTTTCTTATTTCTGTATTCCCCTCCCCTCTTCCTCCCTCTTCCCCCCTCTCCTCCCCCTCCCCACTGCCAGGACTATTGCCCTTGCTGGTGCTACTGTAGGATAGGACAGAAATGTTCTCAGTGGCAAAGTTTAAGGGAAAGTTTGCGGGTGGGGTATATATTGGGTGGGAGCTCAGTAGGAGGGACGTAACGTTTTATTAGTAATGTTTTTGATGTCATTGACAGATTTGTAGGTATGCGCCGAAGGTAAAACTGGATGTAGACGTGTGTACCACTGCACATTGATGCTGTATGAAATATGGACATAGGGTTTAAAAAAAACAACAACTCCATTTGTATTGTGATATCTGATTGCAATAACTACTGCCTAATAAAGTATATGTTAAAAAAATAGCACCAGGGAGAGTACAGAACTGATATAGAGGGCACTTATGTTTCGTGGTAAGTGGACCCCAGCAATGCAGCAGTGGGAGTAGGGCGCGATGAGAGGAGTGATGGAGAGGTACATAATATGATGTACAGGTAGCGTGGAGATTCACACTAATAGTCAGAAAGCTGAACAGAGTGTAATCAGTAAGAGCAAGACCGAAAACTACAGGGTGCTCATGATGAATACACCCGGGACGGTTATTTTTTTTTTTTTTTTATATGCAGTCAGAAGGTTGATAGAAAGCATGTGCCCCAGAGCGGTGAGACTCTGAATGTGGTAATGGACATGAAGGGACAGGTGTTCGGTAGCCACGGAAGCGGTGAGAGTGTGAATGTGGTAATGTACATGAGGGGATAGGTGTTTGTTAGCCCCGGGAGCGGTGAAAGTGTGAATGTGGTAATGGACATGAGGAGACAGGTGTTGGGTAGCCGCGGGAGCAGTGAGAGTGTGAATGTGGTAATGGACATGAGGGGACAGGTGTTGGTAGCCCCGGAAGCAGTGAGAGTGTGGATGTGGTAATGGACATGAGGGAACAGGTGTTTGGTAGCCCCGGGAGTGGTGAGACGGTGATGGTGACTGTGGTTGTGGACATAAGGGGACAGGTGTTTGGGAGCCCTGGGAGCAGTGAGAGTGTGAATGTGGTAATAGACATGAGGGGACCGGTGTTTGGGAGCCCTGGGAGCGATGAGACGGTGACTGTGGTAATGGACATAAGGGGACAGGTGTTCTGTAGCCCCGGGAGCGGTGAGTGTATGAATGTGGTAATGGACATGAGGGGACAGGTGTTTGGTAGCTTCAGGAGTGGTGAAAGTGTGAATGCGGTAATGGACATGAGGGGACAGGTGTTTGGTAGCTTCAGGAGTGGTGAAAGTGTGAATGCATTAATGGACATGAGGGGACAGGTGTTTGGTAGTCCCGGGAGCGATGATTCTCTGAATGTGGTAATGGACATGAGTTGACAGGTGTTTGGTAGCCCCGGGAGTGGTGAGAGTGTGAATGTGGTAATGTACATGAGGGGACAGGTGTTCGTTAGCCGCGGGAGCGGTGAGAGTGTGAATGCTGTAATTGACATGAGGGGAGAGGTGTTTGGTAGCCCAGGGAGCAGAGAGACGGTGACTGTGGCTATGGACATAAGGGGACAAGTGTTTGGGAGCCCTGGGAGCAGTGAGAGTGTGAATGTGGTAATAGGCATGAGGGGACAGGTGTTTGGTAGCCCCGGGAGCGGTGAGACGGTGACTGTGGTAATGGACATAAGTGGACAGGTGTTGTGTAGCCCCGGGAGCAGTGAGTATGTGAATGTGGTAATGGACATGAGGGTACAGGTGTTTTGGTAGCTTCAGGAGCGGTGAAAGTGAATGCGGTAATGGACATGAGGGGACAGGTGTTTGGTAGCCCCGGGGAAGATGAGACGGTGACACTGGTAATGGACATGAGGGGACAGGTGTTTGGTAGCCCCGGGAGCGGTGAGACTGTGATTGCGGTAATGGACATGAGGGGACAGGTGTGCGGTAGCCCCAGGAGTGGTGAGAGTGTGAATGTGGTAATGGACATGAGGGAACAGGTGTTGGTAGCGCCCGGAGCGGTGAGAGTGTAAATGTGGTAATGGACATGAGAGGACAGGTGTTTGGTAGCACCGGTAGCAGTGAGACGGTGACTGTGGTAGTGGACAATTAGGGGACAGGTGTTGCTAGCGCCCGGAGCGGTGAGAGTGTAAATGTGGTAATGGACATGAGGGGTCAGGTGTTTGGTAGCTGCGGGAGCGGTGAGAGTGTGAATGTGATAATGGACACGAGGGGACAGGTGTTTGGTAGCCCCGGGAGCAGTGAGACTCTGAATGCGGTAATCGACATGAGGGGACAGGCGTGCGGTAGCCCCAGGAGCGGTGAAAGTGTGAATGTGGTCATGGACATGAGGGGACAGGTGTTGGAGGCGCCCGGAGCAGTGAGTGTGAATGCGGTAATGGACATGTGTTTGGTAGCCCTGGGAGCAGTGAGACTCCGAATGCGGTAATGGACATAAGGGGACAGGTGTTTGGCAGCCGCGGGAGCGGTGAAAGTGTGAATGTGGTAATGGACATGAGGGAACAGGTGTTCGGTAGCCGCGGGAGCGGTGAGACTGTGAATGTGATAATGGACATGAGGGGACAGGTGTTTGGTAGCCCCGGGAGCAGTGAGACTCTGAATGCGGTAATGGACATGAGGGGACAGGCGTGCGGTAGCCCCAGGAGCGGTGAGAGTGTGAATGTGGTCATGGACATGAGGGGACAGGTGTTGGAGGCGCCCGAAGCAGTGAGAGTGTGAATGCGGTAATGGACATGTGTTTGGTAGCCCTGGGAGCGGTGAGACTCCGAATGCGGTAATGGACATGAGGGGACAGGGGTACGCTAGCTCCAGGAGCAGTGAGAGTGTGAATGTGGTAATGGACATGAGGAGACCGGTGTTCGGTAGCCGCGGGAGTGGTGAGACTGTGAATGTGATAATGGACATGAGGGGTCAGGTGTTTGGTAGCTGCGGGAGCGGTGAGAGTGTGAATGTGATAATGGACACGAGGGGACAGGTGTTTGGTAGCCCCGGGAGCAGTGAGACTCTGAATGCGGTAATCGACATGAGGGGACAGGCGTGCGGTAGCCCCAGGAGCGGTGAAAGTGTGAATGTGGTCATGGACATGAGGGGACAGGTGTTGGAGGCGCCCGGAGCAGTGAGAGTGTGAATGCGGTAATGGACATGTGTTTGGTAGCCCTGGGAGCGGTGAGACTCCGAATGCGGTAATGGACATAAGGGGACAGGTGTTTGGCAGCCGCGGGAGCGGTGAAAGTGTGAATGTGGTAATGGACATGAGGGAACAGGTGTTCGGTAGCCGCGGGAGCGGTGAGACTGTGAATGTGAAAATGGACATGATGGGACAGGTGTTTGGTAGCCCCGGGAGCAGTGAGACTCTGAATGCGGTAATGGACATGAGGGGACAGGCGTGCGGTAGCCCCAGGAGCGGTGAGAGTTTGAATGTGGTCATGGACATGAGGGGACAGGTGTTGGAGGCGCCTGGAGCAGTGAGAGTGTGAATGCGGTAATGGACATGTGTTTGGTAGCCCTGGGAGCGGTGAGACTCCGAATGCGGTAATGGACATAAGGGGACAGGTGTTTGGCAGCCGCGGGAGCGGTGAAAGTGTGAATGTGGTAATGGACATGAGGGAACAGGTGTTTGGTAGCTTCAGGAGTGGTGAAAGTGTGAATGCATTAATGGACATGAGGGGACAGGTGTTTGGTAGTCCCGGGAGCGATGATTCTCTGAATGTGGTAATGGACATGAGTTGACAGGTGTTTGGTAGCCCCGGGAGTGGTGAGAGTGTGAATGTGGTAATGTACATGAGGGGACAGGTGTTCGTTAGCCGCGGGAGCGGTGAGAGTGTGAATGCTGTAATTGACATGAGGGGAGAGGTGTTTGGTAGCCCAGGGAGCAGAGAGACGGTGACTGTGGCTATGGACATAAGGGGACAAGTGTTTGGGAGCCCTGGGAGCAGTGAGAGTGTGAATGTGGTAATAGGCATGAGGGGACAGGTGTTTGGTAGCCCCGGGAGCGGTGAGACGGTGACTGTGGTAATGGACATAAGTGGACAGGTGTTGTGTAGCCCCGGGAGCAGTGAGTATGTGAATGTGGTAATGGACATGAGGGTACAGGTGTTTTGGTAGCTTCAGGAGCGGTGAAAGTGAATGCGGTAATGGACATGAGGGGACAGGTGTTTGGTAGCCCCGGGGAAGATGAGACGGTGACACTGGTAATGGACATGAGGGGACAGGTGTTTGGTAGCCCCGGGAGCGGTGAGACTGTGATTGCGGTAATGGACATGAGGGGACAGGTGTGCGGTAGCCCCAGGAGTGGTGAGAGTGTGAATGTGGTAATGGACATGAGGGAACAGGTGTTGGTAGCGCCCGGAGCGGTGAGAGTGTAAATGTGGTAATGGACATGAGAGGACAGGTGTTTGGTAGCACCGGTAGCAGTGAGACGGTGACTGTGGTAGTGGACAATTAGGGGACAGGTGTTGCTAGCGCCCGGAGCGGTGAGAGTGTAAATGTGGTAATGGACATGAGGGGTCAGGTGTTTGGTAGCTGCGGGAGCGGTGAGAGTGTGAATGTGATAATGGACACGAGGGGACAGGTGTTTGATAGCCCCGGGAGCAGTGAGACTCTGAATGCGGTAATCGACATGAGGGGACAGGCGTTCGGTAGCCCCAGGAGCGGTGAAAGTGTGAATGTGGTCATGGACATGAGGGGACAGGTGTTGGAGGTGCCCGGAGCAGTGAGAGTGTGAATGCGGTAATGGAAATGTGTTTGGTAGCCCTGGGAGCGGTGAGACTCTGAATGCGGTAATGGACATAAGGGGACAGGTGTTTGGCAGCCGCGGGAGCGGTGAAAGTGTGAATGTGGTAATGGACATGAGGGAACAGGTGTTCGGTAGCCGCGGGAGCGGTGAGACTGTGAATGTGATAATGGACATGAGGGGACAGGTGTTTGGTAGCCCCGGGAGCAGTGAGACTCTGAATGCGGTAATGGACATGAGGGGACAGGCGTGCAGTAGCCCCAGGAGCGGTGAGAGGGTGAATGTGGTCATGGACATGAGGGGACAGGTGTTGGAGGCGCCCGAAGCAGTGAGAGTGTGAATGCGGTAATGGACATGTGTTTGGTAGCCCTGGGAGCGGTGAGACTCCGAATGCGGTAATGGACATGAGGGGACAGGGGTACACTAGCTCCAGGAGCAGTGAGAGTGTGAATGTGGTAATGGACATGAGGAGACCAGTGTTGGTAGCCCCGGAGCGGTGAGAGTGTAAATGTAGTAATGGACATGAGGGGACAGGTGTTGGAGGCGCCCGGAGCGGTGAGGGTGTGAATGCGGTAATGGACATGAGGGGACAGGTGTGCAGTAGCCCAGAGAGCGGTGAGAGTGTGAATGTGGTAATGGACATGAGTAGACCGGTGTTGGTAGTGCCGGAGCGATGAGAGTGTAAATGTGGTAATGGACATGAGGGGACTTGTGTTGGAGGCGCCCAGAGCTGTGAGGGTGTGAATGCGGTAATGGACATGAGGGGACAGGTGTGCAGTAGCCCGGGGAGCGGTGAGAGTGTGAATGTGGTAATGGACATGAGGAGACTGGTGTTGATAGCGCCGGAGCGCGAGAGTGTAAATGTGGTAATGGACATGAGGGAACAGGTGTTTGGTAGCCCCGGGAGCAGTGAGACGGTGACTGTGGTAATGGACTTGAGGGGACAGGTGTTGGAGGCGCCCGGACTGGTGAGAGTGTGAATGTGGTAATGGACATGAGGGGACAGGTATTGGAGGCGCCCGCAGCGGTGAGGGTATGAATGCGGTAATGGACATGAGGAGACAGGTGTGCAGTAGCCCGGTGAGCGGTAAGAGTGTGAATGTGGTAATGGACATGAGGAGACAGGTGTGCAGTAGCCCGGTGAGCGGTAAGAGTGTGAATGTGGTAATGGACATGAGGAGACCGGTGTTGGTAGCGCCAGAGCGGTGAGAGTGTAAATGTGGTAATGGACATGAGGGGACAGGTGTTTGGTAGCCCCGGGAACGGTGAGAGTGTGAATGTGGTAATGGACATGAGGGAACAGGTGTTTGGTAGCCCCGGGAGCGGTGAGACGGTGAATGTGGTAATGGACCTGAGGGGATAGGTGTTAGAGGTGCCTGCAGCGGTGAGGGTGTGAATGTGGTAATGGACATGAGGGGACAGGTGTTGGAGGTGCCCGGAGCGGTGAGGGTGTGAATGTGCTAATGGACATGAGGGGACAGGTGTGCGGTAGCCACGGGAGCGGTGATGGTGTGAATGTGGTAATGGACATGAGGGGACAGGTGTTTGGTAGCCCCGGGAGCGGTGAGACGGTGACTGTGGTAATGGACATGAGGGGACAGGTGTTGGAGGCGCCCGGAGCGGTGAGGGTGTGAATGTGCTAATGGACATGAGGGGACAGGTGTGCGGTAGCCACGGGAGCGGTGATGGTGTGAATGTGGTAATGGACATGAGGGGACATGTGTTTGGTAGCCCCGGGAGCGGTGAGACGTTGACTGTGGTAATGGACCTGAGGGGATAGGTGTTAGAAGCGCCTGGAGCGGTGAGGGTGTGAATGTGGTAATGGACATGAGGGGACATATGTTGGAGGCGCCCGGAGCGGTGAGGGTGTGAATGTGCTAATGGACATGAGGGGACAGGTGTTGAAGGCACCCGGAGCGGTGAGGGTGTGAATGTGCTAGTGGACATGAGGGGACAGGTGTGCGGTAGCCCCGGGAGCGGTGAGACGGTGACTGTGGTAATGGACATGAGGGGACAGGTGTTGGAGGCGCCCGGAGCTGTGAGGGTGTGAATGTGCTAATGGACATGAGGGGACAGGTGTGCGGTAGCCCCGGGAGTGGTGTGAGTGTGGTAATGGATATTTGGGGACAGGTGCTCGGTAGCAGTTACATTGTTAATTCAGTAATGACTAGAAGATAAAAAATGGTAATAAACATTCTTTGATTGTCCACGTGTAGACCCGTGGAAGTCAAAGGTATTGCTGACTGCTCCTTTTGTAAGGACGCTTCTTTCACTTTGCTGGTATGGCAGTAATAAATAGCTTTATTTACTCAACAGAACATAAATCTTATTTTTGCCAGTTCCACACAATTCCAGCTCACAGCCCTTTACTCTTCTCACGTATTTTACGTTAAAATGTAAGCTCCTTCTAAGTCTCCTTTAGTCTGAAACTAAGAATTAGAAAATGAGTTCTTTTTAACAGCAGAACACCTTGTGGTGTAGTAATGAGTCCTCTTGTTGATGGTGGGATATCAATGAGTGAGTCCCAGGAGTGTTCCTGAAGAAGCTCCTCCATTCATTGTATTGTATTGTAGTATTTATTTAATACTTACTCCTCTTATGTGGGCCTCTGAAGCTGTGGCCAAACGGCTAGGAAGTTACACTGTTCGGTGTGTGGTTGGAAGTGTGTTGTGTATGTTGTGTATTGTAAGCCTGTGTGGGAAGTGTTTTGATATCATGCACGAGTGAGGCGAGAGGTGGTCTTATCTTGTTTTGGGTCACAGCTCTTAAGTGTGTGGTCAGTTTACTTCTACTCTGGGTGCTTATAAAGGAACCCGGGTATATACACCATGCAGGACCAATCCAGAACCAACCAAGCACTGGGGCAGTGCTAAGCAAATAGGGAGCAGTTTTGGGGGTGGGCAGGGAAACGAAGATTGGTCTAAAACACTGGTGCCGCAATATCACAACTTTCCAGCCAGAGAAGCATTGGCATGCTGTGCGCCTTTACATTAATGAGGCGGTGATCACAAAATTGGATTGCATCACTCTATTTTAATTTGGCTTATTTGTGTGCATCATGGAACACTGCCATGGTGTCTTTGGCTGTTCCTCAGTTGTGTGTTGCCTGTTGAGGTCCTGCTCACTGTATGAGTCCAAGCTTCTCTTTTTTCCCTACCTCAGGGGTCCTTGATGCCATCACTGAAGGAAAGCAGGCTGAGAGAGAGAGGCTTCAGATGGCAGAGCACTGGTAAGAATGCACCTCCCTCCTGGGTCTTAATTTGAAATAACACTCTCCAGGAGAATTGATCTCAGGTCATCCCACGCAGCCCTTCATGAATGGATTTCACACCAGAATAAAAGCACAAAAATCTCCAACAATCCTTTCCCCAGTTTGTAAATGAAATACTAAAATCTTATGTAAACTTGTGACATTGCAGAATACGGGCACAACATGGAATCAATTAAAGAAATAAGAATGTGCTTAACTTCTCTTTATTTGTAGCATGTATCGACCTGGTGAATAGAATTGTTACTAAATGAGCCTACTTGCCCTCGCTGTGGTGACCGCATCAATTTCTATCACATGGTCTGCCTATGCCCCGGGATTCAACTGTTCTGGACTGCGGTGGTGGGAGAGGTGACTGAGGTGCCGGGGTGGGGAGTCCCCCTCTCCCCTTCAATGCTTCTGCTGGGTGTCGTTGAAGGCTCTGGGACACGAGGGCTGATCGGTCCTTCTTAGGACCGCCCTTATGGTCACCAAACGCAACATTGCCACTCGCTGGAAGTCCACTACTCCTCCCACCCTTTCACAGTGGCACCCGGGGGTGGACTGGTGTGCACAACAGGAAAAAACGGTTAAGCATGGGTGAATTTGGGTGAAATGGCCGGGCCAATTGGCCTATGGTCCCGACTAACCACTGGAATGCTGATGCTGATGTTGTTGCATTATACTATTGTACTGTATCAACGGGATGCCAATGCCTCAAGTGAACGCTGTGTACCTTTCTCAAACAAGCTGCTTGTGTGTCCTATTGTTAATGTTTCTCTCTGTGCAAGAATCAATCAAATCTGTTTAGCAAAAAAAGAATGGTTATGCATAGCGCTCATAGATCACCATTAAAGAGAATGAGTGGATTGTCGATCCAGTCATTCGCTTCAATTACATAGCAGTGGTGGGTAACAGAACTTCTAAACCACTGTTGCCTTCTGATAATGGAGTTCCAGGCTGGTCTTGTAGGGGTCTCAGGGAGCCTATCAGAGTGGTGTTGAAAAGCAGAGAGCAGAGCTTCTGGAGGAAAGTGAAGGGAAGGCACAGTCAGTGGTGGGGTGCTCGCTGGAGGCCATGTATTGTTTTTAATTTCCGACACAGAGGAGAGGCCTTCATTTGTATGGCTCCCCATTACTCCTCTGCCCCGTGTAGCTGTTAAAAACAGGGGCAGATGTTTTTCGGGCAATACATAGCCTAAAGTTCTAGATGGGTAAAAATGTGGTTACCGGGCTGTTTTTCAGCTTGGGGTTCTGATTGACATCATAGACAACTCGAGCCTCGCTCTTGTTGTCTATTCGATGTCACTCAGAACTCCTTTGTGAAAAACATCCCCATTCTTTACCCATCTATAACTCTGAATGATATTGCTCGCCTCGTTTCAGTACAGTGAGAGTTGCAATTAAGTGCTCTGAAAACATAATAGCAATGTTCCCATTCAAGGCTAGAAAGATGGTAGCAGTAGAACGCCTGAAAACTAGGCCTGTAGCACGTTTAGAGCCAGTTTGCTTAGTTGCTAGATTATTTGGTCTCATCCATTTGGTTGTCTTTCAGTCTGTACTAAACAGCGGGGGATGGTCTAATTCAGTGGTGTAACATTTGATAAAATATCTACTTGTCCAAGGGAAGGGATTCTTCATGAATCTACTTGTCCTGTTGGTGCCATGCAGTGAGGTGGATAAGCCCGGGCCCATTTTGTATCTGGTTTGGGTTCGATTCTGAATTTTGATTTTACTACTATTGCTCAATTCTGCAGGCGGGAAGGGTAGTTCCTTGTTTTGAATGCCTTGCAAAGCCCGTGTATACCCAAAAACGTATATGTGTGAGGTTATTGATCAACTCATCTCTACTGTCTTCCCACTCTGGAAAAGGCTGGAAACTTACTGTTGACAATGGCAGGTGTAAACCTTTTTCAAGGGTGTGAAAAGAAGTTGGTTTAGGGGAAGGGAATTTACAGTCGCTCTGCAGATTTTTGCATGAGCGAATATATGTTTGTGTGTTTGATCAGTCGCAAATGGAATTCATAAATGGTTACCTGAAGAACGGTTTCCAGGCCTACTTATGTAAACATTTGTGAATTTCTGGAAGTCGTAAATTTAGGTCACTTTAAACATGTACATTCTGTGCACTTTTATGACTTTCTTTAAGACTCTGCCCATAATGATTTTACACTGATTCTCAAATCTTTAAATCTTTTTCTAAATATTAGCGTATATCATACTCGTTTTACTTTATGAAATGAGTGTACATTGATTTGCTAATTAATCTTTTTTCTAAATAATAACATGTATCAAGCACATTTCATTCCACGAAACGCTGTTTGAAGCTGAGAAATGGTATTTAAAGTTGTAGGATAGGTATTCTAAAATGTTAGTTTTTCAAATTGCATTTTGTATTGTGTACATTTTATTTTGAAAGCAAACAACCACCACTCCTGTTTTGGTGATTCTGCATGTATATACATGTAATCACAGAGCAATATAGATGGCCTCAATTGTTAATATTTTTCAAATGTGTTTGTTTTTATACTGGAACCAGTGTCATTAATGCAAGCTGAGCTTGCATCTCAGTGCATTTCATTAGAGTGTTCACTCTAATAGTAAAAGCTAATGAATCGTATACACAGGTTAACACCCTATAGATAATACAGATACATTTTGCCTTAATGGTAGACAATCCTCTTTAACAGATCCCTACTGTGACACTGTAAACTGGAAGCCAAAATATTTGTACTGGGTATTCTGGGATGAGCCTACTTGTCCAGTGGACGCAATAAAAGCAAAAAATTGTTGCCCTTGACATAAAAAAAAATAATGACTTGGGTATCGGGCGATACTAACACACACCAGCAATTAAAGTATTGTTACTACCTAAGTACAATGAGATCTTCCAGGGTGCCACTTCAATGAGGATAGTGGGTCGGTCCTCAGGAATGATGCAAGCATTTGGGGTTCTAATCTATGATAGGTTAGCATACTTTCCTAAAAGAATTCCAAAACTACACCTCAAAATATCAATTTAGAATTTGAGCAACATATGAGATGTGAAGAATTCCAGGACCTTCTTCGTTGACTCAGGCAAAGATTGAGATAAACAATGCCTATTTCAGATTATAGATGGTGTTCTTGATGTTTAAACAGAAATGTCACAGATGACGTAATTTACCCCAAAAGGTCCGGTGTGAGTAGAATCAACTGCAACGCACACATCTGGCTCTTGTGTGATTGAGTCCCAAGACTCGTAGAGTAATGTCTCAGCCACTCCCAGCTGTAAGAGCCTCTAGGCAGAATATACTTGCCTATATATTTTTTTTTACTTACTACTGCTACAATTCTGCCTGTTATGAAGTGCTCCCATTATTGCTGTCAATAGAACAGAGGTTGAGAAAAATAAACAAATTCAGCATGTTTTTCTCTGTAAGAAAGTAGGTCTTACTCATGAAAGCTGAGGAGTATATTAAACCTATTGCAGCAGTCGGACAGAAAAAAGTTTGATCAGTCTGTAAGTGATTTGCTTAGAAACATAGTATTTGGGCTCTATGGGAGGTACAGGTTACTTTTGTCATCTGCCTCCAAAGTAGGCAACTTCACCGCTAGAGCACATCTCTTCTATAACCGATGTTCTTCACTATCTAGTGTATGGGAAAAGGCCTAGGCCTGCCGTGAACTACAATATGTTTTGGACTAGTCCTAAACATGGAGGGAACACAACGTGGGTCCAACTACTGACTGAAGGACCACTGCCCAGGTTATGGGTTTCACAGGTGGCAGCACAGGGTGGCAGCACTCTGTAGTTTACAGTGACCTGCGTCATGTGAATGTGAGCCTACCAGACCATTCATCTGAATGTTCCTCTGATCACAGTGAACCTGGAATCCTAGCACCAAGAGCCAGGGAGCTGGGCATCTCAATGGATTACTTGGCAGTACACGTATGTATGGATGAGCCAGGGTGATAGAGGACATATGACTTCCATGCTTCAATTTGGGAAACCGCTGGAGATGCACCTCTTTGAGAAAATACTACTTAATGGCAAAGTAGCAGTCCACCTTCACTATCAGATCCCAGCTACTGTAATCGCCCATTGACTGCTTGGTTGCCTTAGGCACTGTACCACTCTCCACTGCCTTTTGTTTATGTTTGCGCTATACAAATATTACATTTATGCATTAAATATGAGACATAACTAGTAAGCAGTTTTCAAAGGAAGAAAGAAAATCACTAATATGATCAATAGCAATAACAACTACATTCATTTATTGGTTTTTTTTAAAAATCTTTTTATTTTTTATTGAGTATCACATATGAGCACCAGTAGTCAGCGTGTTGGAAATAGTACCAAAAGTCATTTGGAAGACATCACGTTCACATTTTGTACCCCAACAATCGAAGAATACCAGCAGCTCACAGAGAATACAACAGTTCTTATAGCAGAAATGAACAAACTGCTACCCCAGGCAGCTAGTAACAATTCCAATAAATGCAATCTAGTGCAATACCCATTTCACCCCCACACACAATAACCCTCCCCCCACCATACCGCAACAAAACCATTAACCTAAGTGCCGCTCTATGGCAGACTCACCCCGCTGATGTACCTGCGGCCGGTGCTACATACATTTATTGTTAACGTTTTATCGCAATCTTGGAGGTATTCCACACCTCCTGCACTACTTGTATTTACTTGTTTTAAAGCAATCGCACATGGTATTTTACATGGTTCAAATCATGTATCTTCATTTGTAACACCTATTAACATGTACGGTAGTAGATGTGTTTAAATCAGGTGTTCTTTACACGTAAATTATTTGAACTCTTTGTATTGCAACTTGAATAACAGCAATGATTATAGCCAGTTTACTGATGCTAATTTTTCATTTAATTGGTGTGATTACCTGGTCCTTTTTTAGGAGTCTTAACTGACCAATTTTGTTTGCTGTTTTCTTCATGCAGAATTACCATCAGTGAACTTTTTTGAATTTTTTAAAGTAGGCGGATCTGGTGGAATTGTACAATATTTACATTACTACACGTTGTATGGCTTTAATACAGCGTTTTAACGGAGACTCTGAGGAATTTTATATTGTTTCTTATTAACCAGTGTACTTACTACTTTGAAGTTTAAAAAGCAAAGCTGGGCTCCTGTGGGATTCAAACCTCTGACCTCTAAGTTGTATGTCATTACACTAGTGTCATTAACTTGTTGAGCTATATTTCTACTAGCATGGGGAATGCTATCTCTTACTCCAGTATTCTTAGGTGCTGTCGCACCTATCCGTTCTATAGTCCTCGTGCCCACATCCCCTCTTGTTCTATGTCACCGCTCAATCCTTATTAACTAATTATTTGTTTTTGTCCATCTACAGGCTATGTGCTTTTGAGGTGACGAAATACAGGAGCTCTGTTCCTCTGGAATGCAGTGAACAGTTCTTCATTCACACGCTGACACAAGTACTCACATACAGACCCTTGTTAAAAGGTGAGCATTTCCTTGAATGTTTTTGGGAAACTTGTGGTAACGAGACTGTTTGAACCCCCTCATTTCACTGACGGTGCTCAGTGTTGGGTCAAAAATATATGAACCAAGAAACTGATCTGAAAATTGTACTTCAGACTGACCTCTGTCACCCTTCCAACTTCATCATGGACTAGTCAATCACGACCTATATTGTGGGACCTCCATCTTTACTAATGTAGCAGGACAGTGTCTTTCTTACGGTCAGCTGTGCATTCAGTCATGCTGAATCCAAAGTCTATCAAGAGTGGATTTGTTTCTTCAGTCAATCCCAGAAGTAGTTAATGGGGGTCATTGTTTAGTCTCTGCTACAGAAGCGTCCTCATTCAGCATACACTCGATGTATTCAAACACACAGCTCTATTCAACCAAACTCTCCATGGCTTCTAAATTTCAACCGAAGAGAACATAGTGTATTAATGTACAACTACTGCCCACTTCCCCTCATCTTCAGAACTTCCAGTCAGCACAATTGAGCACAACAAGATTGATCGCCAGCCCTTATATGCATAAGACCTCACTTAGCTAATTGCTTAATTAATCCAGACAATGGTGGATGTGCGGACTAGTAGGGATTATAGAGCTTTGAAAGGTCCTACATTGTTGAACGATGAAAAGCACTGAATCCAGTAGTATTGCTGTATTTCATCTGCTCATGCATTGGACTTCCCACCAATGTCACTTGTGCAAAATTGTATCCTCTTTCCTTTTATTTATTTATTTATTTATTTATTTATTTTAGCAATGCCGAAATGTAACCATAATAAGATGCTGATGTTTGATAATTCTTAAAAGGGCAAACAAAGTTATCTTTGTTTTAGAGCATGCATGCCCCTGATAGTACAATGTCCTGTCAGCAAGGCAAAGCAAGGGAGGTGAAGGGGATGTTTCTTGGCGTAGCTTGGATTCCAACCTTGCGTGGGGCTGGTATAGCGAATACTCTGAGGGATTCACAAAGCCTAAAGCAAGAGACGAATTCATGGAGGCACTAGGCCATTGGCTGACAATTGTGGACTCCTAATACAAAAAGGGGCTGCTGTGATTTTTTTGTTTAAAACAAGTTGAGCAGTAATTGGTCAATTTGTGAAACCACTCTTGGGGCACAGATAGACAGAAACCTGCTTTAAAGGGGGCTTTGGCCAGGCCATTTCATGTGGGACCTTATCATGTTTATTTTAGGTGCTCATATCTTCATTAATATTGTATTTGCTCAACCACTTTGTACAGTGCTGGAAAGTAGGTGGAGCCTGCCAGAACCCGGTTCTGGCAGCTATTTCTTGGCAGGAAACATGCTGAATTTATCCTTTATCTTGGTTGCATTTTTAGATACTTGGACATAATTCAGCAACGCCTGCAGGTTGCCTGTATTCTGAAATGAGCAAGAACCTGCAAGCAGCGAGGGGGTTTTCTCATTTTTGCTTCCAACCGGGTCTAAAATACCATCCTGATTTAAAGGGTTATTAGCTCTTCTTTTGTTCAACTATCATCTTGGCTGGGATCTAGCCAGAGCCTAACAAGTACATGCCATGGATACAAAGGCACACAACTTATCACTTCACAAGTACTTCAGGGAAACTATGACTTGGCGGCAGGTTTTCTGCTTAGTTCAACCCCCTATGTAAGGGGGAATTTCTGTGCTATAACCGTTTTAGTCACTAGTATACCCAGATGAAAATGTGTACTTATTAATGTCTATGTCTACAATAATTTCTGCAGGCCACATCCCTGTCTCCTGTAATCACCCAACCATCCTCTTCTGAGAGATAGGTAATAGAGGTATGGTGTCGCAAATTCCGGCAGAGGTGGTGCAGTGACCAACTAGCGTCCTCCACCCTCCCCCAT
Source organism: Triturus cristatus (assembly GCF_964204655.1). Classification (NCBI taxonomy): domain Eukaryota; kingdom Metazoa; phylum Chordata; class Amphibia; order Caudata; family Salamandridae; genus Triturus; species Triturus cristatus. The sequence continues at coordinate 611,565,621 of NC_140595.1, forward strand.
TGGTAACGTAATCCACAGCCTTTACGCCTCATCTTGTAGAAGCTGTTGTAGCAATGTCTTAGTGCTTAGTAGGTCATTGAGTCTCCTGGATACTGGAGAGCACATGCAATGGAATTCCAGGTTAAGAATCAAGGATTCCAGTTTTATTATGTCTTGTTGTCTCTGTTTATTCATTGTTTGCACATAATGTGGATTTAAATTCCTCCCAATGGACTCCAGGAGAAACAACTGTTCCTCTGTTCACAGCAAAGAAATTATCGATTGCCTGGCCTATGTACACTCTTCAGCACTCATTTCACAAGGACCACGCCCCCAGACACCAGTTAAGCTCAGGACATTGTGTGACCGTACAAAAGCATAACTAACTCAACCGATGAGTGGTTCAAAAGGCCACACGCTATAATATATGCCCTGGCAATCCAGTACATCTGTCTTGGGAAGCAGGAAGTTGTCGAGGCGGGAGATAGTTTTATATGCCCCAGAAGAATATGTGATACTGCGCTGGCGAGGATGAAAACCCGACAGACATCCACCAATCCTAGAGAGCCTCTATAAATTGCACCCTTAGTGAGGTCTGTCTCATGGGGCCGCTAGTGTCTCTCGACCTATCTCTAGATTTGTCAATCACCTCATTCCAATCTCCTCTCAGTATCACTGGCCTCTAAGAGAATCGCTCCAGTAGGCGTGTAATGACTACTAAAAAGGCAGCTGTCACTGTTGGTGGGGCATATATACTGATCAGGGACAATGGTTTCCCTGTTAACAGATCCTACATTGCGACATATCTACCCAGTTCATCATGACTAATCTGCTGTGGCTTAAAATGTGGCTTAAAATGTATGTTCTGAATGAGTATGGTTGTCAGGGTTTAATTTGTGCTGGTATTGGCCGTTGCTCGGCATTAGCACTTAATTCTGAGCACCGGCACTTAGGTATTATAGTCCACATACTTTAAAAAAATAATAATAATTAACCACGGATGGCTGTCTCTTGGGATCCACCCACAAACCCCAAGCGGAATACCTGTATGAAACCCCCTTGTGTCAAGAACGGACATTTGTTTTTCACCAAATGGGTCTCTTGTAAGAAAAGTATGTCATTATAAAGCCACTTGGCCGTTTTGAGGATTGACCCCCTTTTCATTTTATCGACCATTAACGTTCCACATCAATATATGCGTCTGATTCTCGTCAGATTTAAAACTAAGATGGCCCTCCTGGGGCACCTTGTGTGCATTCTGATGCGGACTGTGGTACATAATCAGTGGAGATGCTGTAATGGCTAAAGATGGAACAGACTGTAGAACCTGAAGCAAAGCCCCCCCACCCTTTCCCACCCCTATATTTTGTAAACCTGAAGCATCTGTCGCAAGATAGACGGAAAGGAGAACAGCGCTAACAGGACAGCCAAATTCACTCCTCTCAGTGATTCACATCTCAAAAATACCATGAAAGAACCTCTAATGAACAAAACCAGTGATAAGGAATATCCCCTTCATGGGGCGGGGTGGGGGGTCAATCCAAAAAGCCAACCACTGTGCCCCTGTTGTCGTCTACTTTCCTTCTTAAACAGTTGACCACATAAATTCATGACTATTATGGATGTAAAATGAGCAGTCGATTGATTCATTCCCCTCGGAGAGCCACTTCAACAGTGAAATTTGTGGAGTTTTATAAAGGGTAAGTCTGATAATAGAGTGGTACTACTCCTTTCTGTTTGAATCCTTTTGTCGCTTTCCGATATCTCATGTTCTACCCAGTGTTTTTTAGCAGCAGAGATTGAGGATTTCCATATCTTGGATTGGGACTGGTTTCTGTTCCTTGAACGTTGTTGGGTCTTCTACGGTGATCAAGGTCCAGCACCCGATCACAAGGGGTCTGTGAATGGTAATTGTCCATGCGGTCTGATAGTCTTTCTCTCTTCAGCCCTCCCTCAAGCCAGCTAAGGAGTCTAAAACAAAAGTGCATAGGTCTGGTAAAGAACGTTAAATTTAGCTGGGCAGAATAATATGTCTCAAATGTTCAGTGATCTCGATTTCCTCTTGACTTTGATGAATGACCTTCGTTGTTGTTGTACTAACCTTGTGTAGTCTGGGGAAAATCATGATTATGTGGGGTTCATAAACTAATTATTCATGATTGTGGTTGAAGTAAATGATTTCTTCCTGTCGCCATAATTGAGGAAATGGGCAGTCACTGGGTGGGCTGGAGCACCTGGGGCTGATTTTTTGTGTCAGTGCCCTATGCACACGTTCAATGATGAAGCAATTTGAGATCTTTTCTTGAGATATTAGCGATCTTAGCCACTGGTCGAAGAATTTTTCGGGGAAGGTCCCTTCACAGTTCACTTTTGTGAATTGGTTATATGATTTCTAGTATGTAAAATTGCTGTAGCAAAGCATTTGTTGATAACTTGTCTTGTTGTGAATGCTGTAACAAAGATTAAGGCTCACTTTTGTGCTTAAAAACCCCTTTTTAAATCACTGTATTTACTTTGCTTTGCGGCGCTTTGTAGTTCTTAATTTTAATCTCTCATAAAAATTTGTGTTACATTACTTTGCAGGGAACGCATCGTGTATTGCTTGAAATTTACCTTTGTGTAATCTTGCTTTCCGCGTTTACTCCCTGGTCCACCACAGCTGGTGCTGGTTGTGTGGAGGGAGAATTTACGCTACACGCTTGTTCCCACTTCCTGTTTGACATTTTCGAACCGCCATCTTGAAAGAGTGACGGTCTTGTCTACGGACCTACTCTCTCCTGCACAGTACTTAAGCTGGCTATGGCGCTGACGCGCACTTGATAACTTGTCTTGTTGTGAATGCTGTAACAAAGATTAAGGCTCGCTTTTGTGCTTAGAAACCCCTTTTTAAATCACTGTATTTACTTTGCTTTGCGGCGCTTTGTAGTTCTTAATTTTAATCTGACATAAAAATTTGTGTTACATTACTCTGCAGGGAACGCATCGTGTATTGCTTGAAATTTACCTTTGTGTAATCTTGCTTTCCGCGTTTACTCCCTGGTCCACCACAGCTGGTGCTGGTTGTGTGGAGGGAGAATTTACGCTACACACTTGTTCCCACTTCCTGTGTGACATTTTCGAACCGCCATCTTGAAAGAGAGACGGTCTAGTCTACGGACCTACTCTCTCCTGCACAGTACTTATGCAGGCTATGGCACTGACGCGCAGCGGACGCGCGCAGCGGTCGCGCCGGCGGCGCGCCGAAGGCACGCCCAGGGCAAGCCCGTCTGCGCCCGTCCGCGACCGTTGCGCGTCCAGCGCCAGCCATGCTGCTTGTTGCCCCTCAAACCAGACCATGACCACTTGTCATCTGAAGGAACTGAATACAGGTAAACAATGCGGTCATTCGTTAGAGGTCAATAGCGTTATTGGTCCGATAAGTTGCTTGAAATGCCAGACCCAAATAAATGTCATTGATCACCATATAATGACTGACTTGGATACCACAGGCAGTCATTCGGTACCCATCCTTGGGGGCTTAATAAATGCTCGATCTTTAAGTAAGCATGCCCTGGATATTAATGAGTTGATTGTTGAGAATAAGCTGGACCTCTTATTTATCACCGAAACTTGGTTGAGGGAAGACTGCAATCCGGACATAGTGGTTGCTCTGCCGCCAAATTTTACCCTGTGCAGGCAAGATAGAGAGGATGGCAGGGGAGGGGGAGTTGCCATCATACATAGGGAGACTATGCAGGTGAAGACCTTTACCCTCCAAGGTCTTAAAGGAGCAGAAAATATGGGCTTTTGTTGTACCATGCATAACTCCATTTCCTTTTCTGGGGTATTGCTGTATCGGCCTCCAGGTAACAGCAACATTTTTTTAGAATCCCTGGGAGATGCCCTCAGTGAGGCAGTGCTTAGTTACTCGAACTTCACTCTTCTTGGGGATGTTAATCTTCACCTGGAATGTGAGAATAGCCCGGGAGTGTCATCTTCTCTAGAAATTATTTCTATTTTGGGACTTAAACAGATGGTTCAAGGTCCATCTCACTGTGGAGGGCATACGCTTGACACCGTTTGTACCAACTTAAAGTCCTTACAGACTAGTAACTCACTGCCACAGGTTTGGTTGGACCACAGTTTTATTCCCTTTTCCTTCTTAATTCCCCAAAAAGTTAGTACAGGTATAAGTGACAGTGACCCCACTAATGTTTTCAAGCGGAAATGGCTCTCATTAGCCTCTAATCCCCTCCTGATAGCTACGGCTCAAGACACTGTACCTGCACTCATTGGGGAACCAGAAGAGGACTCAGTTAGATTGTTTAACTGGATCACATCCATAGGGAATAAACTGGAACCCCCTAGAAGAGGTACTAGAATTTCTAAAAGGAAAATCCACAATGATCCTTGGTTCTCCAAGGATCTAGTGGATCTTCACTTACATAGTAAGCAGCTTGAGCGTAAGTGGAGAAGGGGATACGAAACATCTAACCTGCACACTTTCAAAGCTTTCAGGAAGAAATATAAGCTGGCTACTAAAATCGCAAAAAGGGAATACTTTTGCAATCAAATTATTATAGCCAAGAACAACCAAAAAGAAATATTCAAAATTGTAAAATCTTTTACTGATCCTAAGGCCCTGCACACCACCATACCTTTGTCTGTGGCACTTTGTAATGAAATTGCATGCTATTTTGATGACAAAGTTAAAAATATTCAAAGGAATTTTAGGACTTTTATACCGGAAGATTTCACTGACGAAAGAGCATTAGATCTTGGCTCTAACCCTCCTGTTTTGCAATCATTTCAAGCTGCCACATTAGCCCAAATGAAAGAGGCCATCTTAGCCTGTAAATCTGGTTCACCATTGGACGTATGTCCTCCAACTTTTTTACATCATATCATCGATGTGGTTAATCCAGTTATTAATGGTATAGTGAACTCCTCTCTCACTTTGGGTATTGTTCCCAAGGACTGGAAATTTGCCATTGTAAAACCGTTAAAAAAGAAACAGAATGTAGAGTCCTCAATCTTATCCAACTATAGGCCTATATCTCTCCTACCTATTTTGGGTAAAATCACTGAGAAAGTAGTATATCAACAACTTGTCAGCTTCACTGAGTCTGCATCTATCCTTCATTCTCGACAGTCGGGTTTTCGTCCAAAACATTCGACAGAGTCAGCCTTACTTGAGATATCTGACACCCTAAAATTCATCATGGACAGTGGCAGGAAGGCAGTCTTGATTCTTTTGGATTTGTCTGCCGCGTTTGATACCATTTCCCATAACATCTTGGTAGCCAGATTAAGATCATGTGGCATAACAAATCTGGCATTGGCATGGATCACATCATTCCTGTCTAACAGGAAACAGGTCGTCTCCTTGGGTTCTTGTGTGTCATCTGAACGCACTGTCTCCACGGGTGTCCCACAGGGGGCCTCTATCAGTCCCCTGTTGTTTAACATATATATGGCTCCACTGATCTCATTAATCTCGTCTTTTGGAATTGAGACCACATCTTAAGCTGACGATACCCAACTCATTCTGTCTCTGGAAGATAGATCAACAACAGCAGAAGAGAATTTCAAAGCTTGCTTCTCAGCGATCATTAAATGGATGACTAACAACCATCTCTGCTGCAACACCGATAAAACAGAGATTCTTCCCATTGGTAAAAACAATATGTTTCAACCCAAAGATTGGTGGCCAGATGATATTGCAGCCCCCCCCTCAACGGTTGAGGTTGCTAAAAATCTGGGGGTACTGTTTGACTCCTCCCTTTCATTTAAGCCCCATGTCTTAAAATTAACGGGGCTCTGTTTCAGTTACATCCGTACACTGAAAAAGTTCTTCAATCTCATTCCATCAGCAGCAAGGAAAACGGTGACAGTAGCTCTCATACTGTCTCGGCTGGACTACTGCAACAGCCTTCTTGTTGGGACGAATAAATCCTCCCTGAGACGGCTTCAGGTAGTCCAGCATGCAGCTGCTAGATTGGCTTTGGGACTCCCCCGTAAATCATCTGCTTCGGCTGCATTGAAGACCCTGCATTGGCTCTCAATTCCTAAAAGAATCCTCTTCAAACTACTTCTGACAACTTTTAGAGCTGTAAGGGGAGTCGGCCTTGCTTATCTCTCCGTCAGATTTAAACCTTACGCCACTACCAGGACATTACGATCAAGCTCTGCTAATCTTTTGGCAATAGGTAGGTTTAAATTGTCATCAAAAGGAGGGAAATCAGCCACGATACTGGGAGCAAAAGCATGGAATAATCTGCCAAAGGAACTGAGGGCAATTCAACGTGAAGATCTGTTCAGACGAGCCCTTAAGACCTGGATCTTTGGCCTCACAGATGCCTGCCCTCTGGCCTTGATTTAGTTTGTACAGCAACAGTTAGTCTAGTTATCTGCAGCGCCAGGAGGCTCCGTTAGGAGTGACAGTTGCGCTATATAAACCTTCCTTTTCATTTCATTTCACTGGGAACCCCACCAAGCGTAAATTGTTTCTGTGGGCCCATCTTTCCTCCTTCTGCCGCGCCACCAGTTCCGTGGATGTTGTCATTAATCTATTAACTGTATGTAGCCTTTTTATAGTGTCCTCCAGGTTCGAAATAACAGTCTCGGCCTCTGTTATACTGTCCACTGCCCGCCTCAGGCCCTGTCTCAGCAGCATGACATCCAAACCCACAGCCTCGATTTTTGATTCCTGTGTTTCTTTAGACATTATGATGGGTTGAAGAATCGTAGCAGTGTTGACCGTGACTGGCTCAGCCATCATGGGGTCTGAAGACTCCTCTCCAAATGATAATTTTTGACATGGATTGGTTCCATTTTAGTGCACAAAATTATCTAAAGGGGACTCTTTTCCAACTGGGTTTTGCTTGTCTTTCACCATGATGTGACGCGCAGTTTTAACGGGAGAAGCGTTCTGTCAGCCAAATGGGAAGGAATATAACCAGCATCATCAAGACGAATCCTCTGTTATAAAAGGTGAGGCCAACCCACCAGCCCTCCCATCCAAACAGACAGCTCAAGCAGTCAGACGACACCCAGGCCACAAACTGGGCTTGTCATAGCACCCATGAGGGTGTCTGACCAGTTTTTAGAGCGACCTCAACTTTAACCTGTGAGGCCTTCTTTGGATTGGGGGCTAGGATAGTATTGCAGGCCTCCACGACAGTGCTGCATCATGATGCATCGCCAGTTTGTCTCAAGAGGAGTGCTGGTGCCCCTCATCTCCCGCCTTTAGCTGTAGGCCATGTGGCTGGGGCTTCTACTTTGCTCCCGCAGATGGTTACCAAAGGGCAGTTAGACTGCGCACGCGGGCCATCCAGCTGATGTCTCTCGGGTACCACTCGCAACCCCCCCCCTCCTTGCCAACTTGCCATCTGTCTGCGGGGATATTGAGCTGCGGCTCTTCACTGCCTCTCCTGTCTTTTGGATGCCACCATACAAAGTTGGATGTAGTCAGTTAAGGAGGGAGAAGATAGCTCCTTCTCTTATAGGTTTTCTTTCTCCTTCAGCTGAGCACCGGGCCTCGTGTCAGCACTGCACGCATCTGGGCGCTCCCAAGGACTGATACAGCAGTTTTGGGCCAAACAACCACTGTGTTCCCTGGCCCAGGGTTTCGGTCCATTTCATGCTCTGTACCCCAAACGATCTGATTCAGGTCTCATCTGATAGCTTCCCCTCTGTCTACAGACCGTCACCAGTTCCTCACTACCTACTCCAGGCCGAGGCCACCTCCATGTCTCTTACTGTGGCCACCTGTCTATGCCGGCCAGGCCACCGTTCTCCTCCAATGGTCTCTCTCTAATTCACGTTGCGAAGAATTCCAAGTCAGCTCTCCAGAGTTTTAGAAGCAAAAGCAGGGAGGGGAGACAGCATAAAGGGATGTTGCGGGATTATTATAGGCACTTGTGGCAGAGCTTGTTTATTTCCCACTGCCATCTTAGCCAGTTAAGCCACTTGTAACTCTTATCTTAGTGGCTCCAACCTGTTCCAGGCAGCCTTTGTCTTCTGGAGATATCCATTAGCCCACAATAGAGGCCTCACCCTCAGGGCAGAACAGGCTTCCAGATTCAGCCAGGATAGCTCAATATTGCGATTTGGCAGCAGTGGTCCTAGAGTTCCGATACCTCTGCCTCCCACAAGAATGTATGTCCATCCTCCAAGAGGCCAGGCAGTCTACAATTCACGCCTGCTATGGAGCAAAATGGAAGATATTTGTTTATTACTACATTTCCAACAAATCTGATCTTTTAATCCCTATGGTGCAGAACATTGTCACCTACCTTCTCCACGTATGGAAGGCGGGCTTGGCCTACATATCCATTCGCCTCCACCTAACTGCAGTTGCAGCATACATGCAGAATAGGCAACACACATCCTTATTCAGGATGTCAGTGGTGAAAGCATATATGAAGGGACTAAAAAGGGTCATTCCCCCCCCCCCCCGCCCTCCACTCCTTCAGAGTATCCAGCTCTAGTCTGGTACCTCAACGCAGTCCTTCCCAGATGTATGGGCCTAGCATCTGCAGTTTCTTTCCTGAAAGGTAGCCTTCCTAGTAGCCATTACCTGACCTAAGAAGAATAGTGTGCTGCAAGCTATTACAATTCAGGATCCTTTAATGCTAGTCCACAGGGATAGGATGTTTCTTAGAACCATCCCTAAGCTCCTTCTTAAAGTGGTGTTAGCCTTTCATCTTCACCTAATGTTAGAACTTCCAGTGCTCTTTCCACAGCCCGATTCGGTAGCTGAAAGAGCATTGCACTTCGTAGATTTAAAAGGTCCTGCATGTACTACATAGGCAGGACCAAATCATTCCGCAAGTCAAACCAGCTGTTTGTGTTGATTACTAAACCTCACTTAGGGCAGCCTATCTCCAAAGCTGGTTTAGCCAGGTGTGTTGTCAAATGTATTCACATTTGCTACCTCAGGGCAAAGCGATTCCTCCACTACACTCCTAAGGTTCACATTCCCATAGCAGATATTTGGAAAGCAGACCCCCTGGAAAACCCCACACACTTTTACTAAGCATTATTGTGTGGGTATCTTGGCCCTTCAGCAAGCTTTATTTGGCCAAGCACTGTTAAGTATATTGTTCCACGCACCTGGATCATCCATGCCCTAGCCACAGTGGCCTTGAGGAGATTTCTATACAGTCTGTGGTAAGCATGTCTATCTACAGCAATTTGCTACGAACAGGAAAAGCTCCTACCTTGTTGGCAAATGTTAGTAGCGTATAGTGCTGAAAATTCACATGCCCCCACCTCCCCATATTACACATTGTGCTAACGCACCAGATTTTTCTTTCACACAACATAAAGCCTCTCAACTGCTTTGCGGAAAACAACTTAACATTGAGTTGGTGCTCATGAGCAATGTACTCTGAGAGGAGGAGCCACACCACATCTTGTGACTCGAGTACCTTCTTCAAATCAAAGAAAAACAGCTTGCAAACGTCTGTATTTATGTGTTTTTCTTTTTTTAAACTTATTTTTACCTAAACCAGGATGCAAAGTGTTAGCTTTGTGCAATCAGATAAAATTGTTTTCCACATATAAATTAATTGTAACTTGCAATCTGTGAGACTTTAAACAATCATTTTCTTATGCAAATTTCATGTACTGATCTGGAATTTTATCTGTGCACAGCTCTGTTAAATATCTAAATAGTATGGATTATTCTACTACATTTATATTCACTGCCATGCTATACATTTAGCTATTACACAGTGGTGGTAGCCACTGTGTAGCTCTATTGGGGCCAGTCTTTCCATAGTGAGATCATTTTTTGTTTCGCTAATCATTTTGGTGCCGTTTGCTGAATCTTTACAATTTCCCCCAAAAAGTTCATCCACTTCAGCTACTTTCTGGAAAGTTTTGTGGTGATCCATCAAGAGGGGAGCCGAGAAAAAGATGTGGGAGGGGGGGGGGGGGAGGGGGGATCTTCTTCCGGTCCTGGTATTGCAGATCAGAGGGACTGTGGCAAGGGCCAGTTGGGCGGATCAGAGGTGTCTGATGGGTACGTGGAATATGAGGCAGTGGTTGAGGTATGCTGGTCCGGTGTCTTGGAGGGTTTTGTAGGTGTGTATGTGGAGCTTGAAGGGACTTTATTGTTGACTGGGAGCCAGTGGAGTTCTCGCAGGTGTTCGGAGATGTGGCTGTGGCAGGGAATGTTAAGGGCCAGTCTGGCTGTGGCGTTTTGAACGTTTTGTAGTTTCTTGAGGAGTTTCTGGGTGAAGCCTGCATAGAATGCGTTGCCATAGTCGAGTCTGATATTGATGAGTGCATGGGTCACCGTCTTTCTGACCTCAGTGGGGATCCATCTGAAGGTCTTTCGAAGCAGGCAAAGAGTGCAGAAGCATGATGAGGAGACGGCGTTGATCTGGCGGTTCATAGAAAGCAAGGAGTTCAGTATGATGCTGACGTTTCGTGTGTGGTCCGTGGAACGTTCCTAATGCGGCGGGCTAGCAAGAGTCTTCCCAAGCAGAGGTGTTGGGTCCCAGGATGTGGACTTTGGTCTAGTCCGAGGTGTGTTTGAGGCGGCTGTCTCATCCAGGTGGCGACGGCCTTCCTCCCGTTGTGGAAGTTGTTTCTGGAGATTGTGGGCTCATTGGTGAGGGAAAGGATCAGCTGGGTGTCGTCGCATAGGAGACGATGTTGAGTCTGTGGTCCCTGACAATGGCTGTGAGTAGGGCCATGTAAACATTGAAGAGGGGGGGGCTCGGGGAGACTTGGTGTAAGTCCCTTCGACCGTTTTAGAGATGTTAAGGTTAAAAATCTATAGATATCTGTTGCCACAGGACTCTTGTGATAAAAAGCAACAAAAATGAATTCTGTTTGGTTAGGTCCGTGGGAGTCCCAAGGGACCAAGCAATGTGACTGGCTTCCACAGCATGGAGAAAAATGTTGTGGCCGCTGTTACAGGACTTGGGGACTTGGTCCTCGACTCCTGAACACATTTTTAAAAGCAAATAGAAGGGGGTAGGGTGGGCAGACCCAGAACTCTTAGCTCGTGTGTCGGGTTCCCAGGGAGATTCCCAGGGGCCAAAATGTTAAAATAATTGGGGAGAATTCTTAACGGTCCCATGGGATCCAGCACAGACCCCATGTTTTTCTGGAGGACCCAAACAATTCGGGGGAAAAGGAAATTATTATTTGGAGGGGGGCGAAGGACATGCATGCCAGGGTTTGGGGTGTTGGCTGCCGATGTGGGTTGGGTGGACAGTCGCTGTAGCCAGCCCCACGCTGCACACTGCAGGAAGTTGGCCATCCCTGGAGATTAGGTATGCTAATTGGATCTCATTGTACGTAAAACAAAATGTTTTTTTAATTCATTGAAAAAAAAGGTTAAAATTACATTATAGTTAGTTGAAAATGTCAGTCATGTCATGTTTTAAATACATAAAACACTCAAATTAACCAGTTATAGTTTATTGAGCGAACTATACCTTGAACTCCTGCCATCCCCTTTTTATGATAATACAGGATTTCAGATATGAGATTGTAGGAAAGCCACTTCTCTATATAGTGTGCCACAATGGGGTACATTGTGCAGAGAGGTAGGAGAGACCCTTATTTGTTTACAGAGGCAAAAGGGGATAATACTAACGCTCTATTATGTGGTAGTGTGGGTGAGCAGTTAGGCTTATCGGATGTAGTGCTAAGCATCTGGTGTACTCACAGAGGCAATAAATGGAACACACACTCAAGAATGAAGTTGACTGATTTTATAGAAAAATAGCACATCTTTTTATATATATTTTGAACCAAGAACTTCACTTAGTTATAGAATGTAATATGTTTCAGCAATAAGCAAGGTAAGTACAAGCAATATACAGTTGTGCATAATTAAGCACAATCGTATCTTATGGAGAAAAACTGAATGCAATAGATCACAGTGCAGTAGGGCTTAGGGGTTCACCTTCGGAAATTCGAATGTTAGAGAGCCAGGGTCCAAAGTTTGACCAGCAGTTTCTTGGAGCGTCATGGATTCGGCTTGGAGAGTAAGTAGTGTGCTACGAAAAATGGGGGCCACCTAAAAACAGGCTGCACAGGAGGACTTGTGGGCACGTCCCAGGGCTCTCAAACGAGTGCAGAGTTCCCAAGGGCCTGGTGACCATGGGAGCACAATGGTTTCAGAGATTTTCCAGACAGTGGGGCTGGGTGCAGAGCAAATAGGTGATCCAAGCTCTGGTGCGCAAAGTGCACCTGGCGGTCAGAGGCAAACACCTCAGAGGGTGGCTGGGACACTCAGCGAGTCGTCTCATGCTACTGACGTCCCTTGACGAGTGCTTGGTCTTCAGTTAGTTGGAGTCTGGCTTGGACTCTTATAGTCGGACTTGGGTTGCCGGGCTTCCGGTACTTGGCACCAAAAGATCCTGGTGCCCCCAAACTTGGTGAGTAGGTAGAGTTTGTAATTCAGAGCTACAGTACCTTCTCCTGGGCAGGGGCAGTGTTGGCGGGGCCGGAAAGCTGCAAGTCGAGAGTTCGGCCTCTGTGTTTTGGTGCCTGTGATGCAGGGGAGTAGCTCCTCTACTCCAATGGAGTTCTTAGGCAATTTGGCAAAGTGCTGGAGGGCCCTTGGGGTCTGTAGAGATTTCTCAGCAGAAGGATGAGACAGTGTTTCGCGATTGTCGAGTCTTTTGCTGCAGGCAGGGGTTTGTGCCAAAATTCAGTCCAGGCTCTCTGTTTTCGGGGTCAGATGCTCTTTTTTGTCCTTGGTATTCTTGTGTATGTTGAATCTGAAATTCAATGCTCAGGGGTGCCACCTAAATACTCAATTTAGGGGTGTTAAAGGGAGTGCCAGATAGTAGTCAATGGGCTACCTAACTTTAGAGTGACTACACCCTCTACATGCTCACATCACGTGGGGGGTGGGCATGACCCTGGCCCCAGTAGGTTATTTTCCCCATCTTCAAGATGGTGGAAAGTGATCTGTGGAGTCCACAGTGCATGGGCCGCCTTAGGAGTGGTGCAGGTTGGCTGAAGACCCTCCTCCTCATCGAACTCATTTTCCTGCCTGTCTTCCCACCGAAAGTGGGGTCAATACAGGGGGGTTGCTATCTGCTGCTAGCAGGAGAGGCGTGTGTTGGCGTTCACAGGCGGCATCGCCTTTGAAGCTTCCTGCCCTGACAAGCTGCTCCTGCCTGCAGCAGGTGTGAAGCACCTCTGCCCAGCGCAGGCTTTGTTTCTGGCTCTGAGAGTGGAGGCTCACACCCCATGGGTCCAGAAACATGTCTAGTAGTGGCAGGCGAGTGGAGACCAGTCAGGAACACACTAGAAGTCAGTAGGTTTCAGAGGACCCTTCTAAAAGGGTCCGCTAGGTGCAATTATTAATAGATCTGACACTGGAATCAGTGCAGGTACCAAACATCCCATAATACAGTGAAGACATTATGGAGTTGGAGAACTCGTAATGACGAGTGTCCATCCCATGTACTCTCTATGGCTTCCCTGTTGACTTACAATATCCAAGAATCAACATGGATATTGCAGGGCATATCGGCTCAGACAGATATGTCCTCACAGGAGAAATAGGGCACCCTGCCTTATGGCTAAGGCCTGCTAGAGGGGTGGCTTACCTATATCCCATGCAGTGTCTTTGGGCATGGCACACGGATGTGTGTCACGGAGACTGCAATGGCAGGGTGCATAGCCTTGGTGAGGGGACACTAGGGTGGTACAATTAGTGCTGCTATCCTTGGGGTCCCTCTTCAGTGCCAATGCCCTAGGTACCAGGGGTACTATTTACTAGGGACTTACAAGGGGTACTGAAGTTGTGCCAATTGTGAAACAAAAGGTACAGTTTAGAGAAAGAACTTCTGTCGCAGAGGAACTGGTTGGCAGGGACCCTGTGCACTTACTGTCGAAATTACATATTTTTCCAGTGAAAAAGTGGGGGCTAACCATGTTCAATAGAGGCACTTTCCTACATTTAAGTACTAAGTGGTGCAGAATCATGTAAACAATAATTACCATTCACACGCATAAACTCGCTATGCTGAAGCAAGGTCCTCCTACGCACAGCGTTCGCCCAGTACTGAACATTTTATGCATAGCCAAACTCCTTTGGCAATTAACCAGGCACAAGTGGCCAAGCCCATGCTGCAGAAAATATTTGCTTTGTGATATGCGAGGTAATGGTTGCGCAGTAATTGTCTTATTTGATAGTTGGTTGCGCATCATCTGATGGAAGTGTATGGATCACATTTTAAGATGATGGTGAACATGTACAGCCATTGCTTACTGCACTCTGAGCACTGAAATCTTGCATAATATCTCTAGTAAAATATCGCTCTATAGTAAGATCACAAGATGAAAAATTGTAAAACACAGCATTTCAGTTGATTCGGTTGCACTTCTTATGCTGTGATTGTGCTCTGCTTTTTGCTGTGTCACCTTTAACACACTGCCTGCTTCTGGTGATAGTTTTCCTTTGCCAGTTGAACTGTTTAGTCCACCTTTACCCCTCACAGCAGCTGTACCTCCTGTCTGACTCCTTGCCAAGATTCCCTTTTCTTTTGTGTCTAGTCTAGGGCAGTGGCTAAACTTCCACATCTCCCATTTTATATTTATTTTTATGACTTTTTAATAGTATGTCAGTTTGTCCTCATTAAGGCCGGATATATTCTGACAGGTATCTAAAGCAAACTGGGATGATATTGTTGGGTTCAATGAAGACTCAAGAGCCGTAGAGTAACTTTAAGAGGTGTATTCAGTAGAATGAAGCCCAGCACCAGACATCGCCTCCTCTCCCCATAAACAAAGCAAAAATAGAAAATATATGTAGATTACAAAATCCTTGAATTTGCGTGGTAATAAACTTCTCCTACCTGATCTGGCAACTGTATATTTTTCCCTAACTATATCAGGCTGTTCAGGAATATTGTTTGCAAGACCACTCCTTTGCCTGGAGTTAATCGAGCCATCGGGCCCAGCGACAGATGCAAACCCCGCTGAGGAGTCTGGTACAAAATCCTTATGTTCTTTTCTGTTCCGCACCTCACTCAAAACGTGTGCTTCCAATCTATCAATGGGAACTACTTTGTTTAAACTCTACCAGCCTTTATTCTTCAAAAATATTGAATTCCTTCCCACTTTGTCCACAAGACAGGGATTCTGAAATTTGAAATAGCCTTTGGGTACAAAACTTGTTTTTTGTTTCAAAACCCAATCTCCCACTTGAAACTTTTTTCTCCTTTACTCTGAATGTTTACCATAGTAAATTTTCCTTTTTGCTTGTCGAGATTCCTCCACAGTTTCTCTCACCTCAGACACCTCTTTAACCAGCATTTTCTTCGAATCCATCCACAGGGGAAATGTTTTTGAAAATCCTATTTTCATATGTAGTAACCCAAATGGTAGTGTACCAGTGGTAGAGTGAGGTTTATTGCGATAAATAAAAATGTTGCACCGTATATAGTGAATCACATTTAAATTGGTGGAAATGGCTGTTTGAACAACCTCCTTAATTATTCTGTTGGCTCGTTCCACCAGGCCATTATGGAGAATACAGAGCCACCCTATAATGATTGACACCATTTTCTTCAGAAATATGCACATTTTTGTTGAGACCAACGGTGTGCCATTGTCCGACACCAACTCTCACACCGTCCAAGAAAAATAAAATTTTCAGAAAATCAATAGTGGAATCAGCTGTAATTTCCTTGACTGAATAAATAAAAGAAATCCACTTGGAAAAGTAGTCAATGAGGACAATAAAATATCACTGATCAAAAGGAAGACTAAATGGTCCTAGAGAACCTTATCCAATGGTTGCTCAGGCATCTCCACCTTAATTAATGGGGTCTTTTTCACACGCTAACTCTTATTTGACAACTGTCACTCTTGACTATTATGCGTATGATTGTCTACCATTTTTTCTATTCCCGGCCACCAATAATAGCTGCGTACATTTTATTTACTGGAAATAACGACTGAACAGTGGTAAACCTTTTAGGGAAATGGCGCTACAAAGGTGATGTCACCCACTATCAATATATATAGAAGTATTTGTTCAAAGGTGCCCGTAAGGTAGGGAGAACCACCAGCCTCCCCAAATTTGTGCAGCCTGTGCCACACTTGTAATATAAATCAACAACAGCACCAGCACACAATACGTATAAGGGTATGACAGCTGTAGCAACAGTAAGTCAAAACAGTGCAATGTTATCGCATCTGTTTTTCTCATCGCGTCCTCCTCGTTCTCGAGGACGTGATGAGGAAAACAGATGCGATAACGCCGCTCTGAATTAAGGTTACAGACCATTACTCTGGATCTGTTCTCTTTTGGACCGCATCACACCATTACCCTCGCCTGCATATCATGTGGGTTGGAATTATCACCACACTTTAATAACATATTAACACAGGACTTAGGAGCCTTGAAAAAGTCGCGGGGTTAACCCCCATGCTGGCGACGAAACACGTGTTGGCTTGTTAACCTGTATATAAAGACTGAGAACAAAAGGGTAAAAAAATAAAGAACAATAAAAGAACAAAAGAAACGTGTTCTAAACACTTGTTGCACTGTTTTGACTTACTGTAGCTACAGCTGTCATACCCTTGTACGTATTGTGTGCTGGGGCTGTTGTTGTTTTACATTTTATTTACTGGAGGTAACATCAAGGTGACCTTCATGAACAATTTTAAACTGTCTTCCTTTTAAAGTTTCAGGTGGTACAAATAAACCCCCTCTAAGAATACTACCAGATTCAACGCTCAATTCCGGTAACACATGGACAAAATCTTTCATGGTGCCAAAAGTACTCTTAGACATTCTAATACCTCCACTATTGATGTTTCTAACAAGTTCTTTGTACTGAAAATCAACCATACATTCATTGTGCCATTCCTCAGGAGTAATGGGAGCATTACTTCCCTCAACAGTATCAATTGCAGCGACCACTCATTCATCTAATACTAAGTCATCCACTCTGTCATCACTTTGGATAGGCAGACGCAACAGTCAGCCCTGATGTTCAAACTCCTCAGTACATAAGAAATTTCAAAATCGACCTCACCAGCCTAGATGATGACTTCCCAACGGCCTTTGTCACCCATAAGAAACACCAATAGCTTGTGATCTGTATAAATTTAGAATTTCTGACCCCACAGATACGTTTTAAACTTGTTTATAGCCCAGACCAGAGTTCTCTTTCTATGGTGCTGTATTTCAACTCCTCACCCTTAAGAGTGTGTAATATAAACGCAATAGTCCTTTCTTTACCATCTATCCTCTGGCACAACACAGCACTGACATTCACATACCTTTCCCCGAACAAACAGTTTTAAAGAATCACATTGTAAAATCAACTGTTTCACCTCCTCAAATGCATTATCTGGTTTCTCAGTTCTACAAAAGATTTCCTTCTTCCTCAACAACTGCTTTAAAGGCTCTGACACATCTCTAAACCCACAAACAAACTTTGCTTAATACTCACTTAAACCGATAAAAAAGAGCATACACTGTCTTTCTCTGTAGGAATAGGAGCTTCCTTAATTGCTTTCAACAAATCCTCTTTGGATCAATAACTCTCTCAGAAATGGAATGACCTAAATATTCAATTTCCGCTACTCTGTACTTCAATTTATCCCTACAGACAGTCAATCCTCTCTCCTGAAGCATACACAATACTTTGTGCAATATGGCATCATGTTGATCCATAGTGGATGCAAAAATGAGTATATCATCCTGATACACCAGCCACTTCCTTAAATAAACCATCGATAAGTCTCTGAAAACACTGGTGGCTGATGCCAGGAACAATCGCACTCCCACATCTGATAAAGACATCTAGCCACAGCTTATTACCTTTGAATTTCCCAGGTGTCACACTGGATCCCTAAGATTTTTCTTTGAAAAATACCCCTGCGCACTGGTAGGTGGCGTCAGTCAGCTCTGTGTGACGTCATCAGCGCTGTCCGCGCCGTTGTGACGTCCGCGTCACCTATAAAGGCACCACTTCTGTGTGCTGACAGTTCTTTTTTTCTGCGCCAGCCAGCGCCGATCCGTGAAGAGAGCTACCCTATGTTGCTTTTTGACAGGCTCAACCCCTTTTTTGGTGTGTAGGTTTTTCTTCCATGTCCAAGAAGACTTCTGGTTTCAAACCGTGCAGCGCCTGTCACCGCCCCATGTCGGTGACCGATCCACAATTGCTTTGTATCTGGTGCCTGGAGCACGAACCCAACTCAAAGTTGTGATCAAACATCCGGGCCATGGCTCCGAAAGCTTTTGAGGGAGCTGTCCCTAAAGCTGCTTGCGGTCCAACACGCGGCCCCGCGTTGTTTGCCACGGAGGTCTTGTTCATGGTCCCGGTCGAGAGGAAGGTCTAGGCACTGCTCTGGAAGCCCCAAGTCTTCGTCCCCCACTAGAAATCTTCGAGTCTATCAGGTAAGAAGCACAAGAAACATAAGAAGTCGAAGCATGGTTTGACCTCTCCCCATCTATTGGCCATCACAACAGAGGAATCTCAGTGCCTGCACCTGCACCTGGGTCGGCTCCGCGCTTCCCAGCCTTCCCGGGAGATGGAGCAACCCTCGCCCAGCTCAAAGAATTTTATGTTGCTGTGTGCCTCATATTTGGGCAGCCTGACCCTACTGGCGCACCTTCGGGCCCCGGAGGCTCAGAAGGGGCCTCACCTGGGCTGATTTCCCTCATGGATCCGGATCGACGCCGGTCATACCTCTGCAACCTTCTTCTACACCGGTTCCGATGCCGAGACTGCTTGGTGCCCACCCACGACACCAGCCCATTCTTATCCCCAGCGATCCGGAGCTAGATCGGCGTCTACCGGGTCTGATAGAAGCCTTAGGTTCTGGGTTATTTCCGCAGCCCTGTTTTGAAGAGTTAGGAATGGAGGAAGATTCGGAGGGGTCCGCTGAATCCCTTACAAGACCAGCCTTACCAAAAAATGAACTAGTATGAGGAATTGGGTGAGGCCAGCGTATTGGATATCTCTCCAGATTCAGGCCTGCTTTCTCCCCCTAAGGTGGCTAAGGAGGAGGGAGCATCATACTCTATGGTGATGCGAAGAGCAGCTGAGGTCCTGAGCCTTGAGTTCCATTCTGTGCCAGTCAAGACGAACATCTTGATGGAGGTCCTGCAGCCTGGTGTCTCCTCCTTGGAACCCTTGCTGCCTTTCAACAGGCCATAACTGATGTCCTGCTGGGAACCTAGTCCAAGCCCAGCACAGGGGCTCTTGTGAATAGGACTGCCCACTGCTATTGCCCTGCACCAGGTGACCCAACTTTCATCACCAACCACCCTACCCCAGAGAGCTTGGTGGTCCAAACGTCTACCTCCCAAGGGGGGTTCTCTTCCACACTCTCATATAAGGAATCCAAGAGGCTAGATAGTTGGGGTAAGAAAATATTTTCTTCCTCCAGCCGTGCACTGTGGTTGGTGAACACCCCATGCTTATTGGGCCGTTATAACCACACTTTGTGAGAAACGGTTGCGCAAGTACTGCCACAGGTCCAGGAGGAGGTCCGGGCCATTCTCTCCCATGCGGGGCCAGACGCGAAAGATGCAGTGAAGTTCGGCATCCGTTGTGGGCTCGTCATAACCGACTCTCTGGGCATAGCAATTTCCACAACAGTGGCTGTTAGACGCCGCGCCTGGTTGAGGACTTATGGCTTTTCGGGGGATTATCAGGCCTCTCTCATGGACATACCTTTTGATGGGACCCGTCTCTTCAGAGACAAGGCGGACATGGGGCTGGAGCGCTTTAAGGACTCACAGGCTACGGCCAACTTCTTGTGCCTCTCAGTTGCCACTCGTCCCCAGACTGCCTTTCACCCCTTTTGTGGCTACGGAAGTGGCTTTCAGCCGCGCCACCCATACCCCAGCCACAAGACCACGCAAGTTAAGCAATCTCTGTTCGCCTGTGGGAGCGTTTTTTCCGGCCCGTGGGTTGGGCAGCCAGAGCTCCGGTCAGTCCACCACCCGCTCTGCAACCTCAGCCTCTAAACCTCTCCAATCAGCCATTCAAGACCATGGGTGGCCAGTTGGTGGCAGGATCAGCCATCACCTCCACCACTAGCAGAACATCACGCCGGACAGGTACGTTCACCAGATAGTCCAAAGGGCTGTTCCCTCCTCTTCAAGACTGTCCCTTCCTCCATACATCCAACTTACGACCAGCTGTCAGAGGATCACCTGACTTTGCTTCAGGAGGAGGTTATAACTCTCTTGGCCAAGAGAGCCATGGACAGGGTCGCGATACCTGAAGTAGTCTGTGGCTGTTATTCCCACTACTTTCTGGTCCTGAAAAAGGAAAAGGGTCTGCGCCCTTTCCTAGATCTGCGAGCCTCCAACTACTTCCTCAAAAAGGAACAGTTGGAGATGCTCACCCTAGCTCAGGTTTTGTCTGCCCTGGACCTGGGAGACTGGATGGTAGCGTTGGACTTGCAGGATGCCTATTGTCACATGTCAGTCCTGCCTGCCTATCGGCCCTACCTGCAGTTTACGGTAGGCCACGATCACTTTCAGTTCACCGTGCTCCCCTTTGGTGATACCAGCGCCCCTCAGGTGTGCACCAAGGTGATGGCGGTGGCCGCAACTCATCTGCGCAGATCAGGGGTGCCAGTCTTCCCCTATCTCGATGACTGGCTGTTGAAGGCAAGTTCGCCCCAGGCTGTCATCTCCCTCCTCCAGTCTACGGCGAACCTCCTGCATTTGCTGAGGTTCACTATCAACGTGCCGAAGCCACACCTGACTCCCTCTCAGAAGCTCTTTTTCATCAGAGCTGTTCTGGACACAGTGCAGTTTTGGACCTATCCTCCTGAATGGCGAGTCCACGATATTTAGGCTATGATACAGATGTTTCAGCCTCTATCCTGGATGAGAGAATGACTCTGATGCTGAGCTTTATGGCCTCCTGCACCCTGCTAGTGACCCATGCCAGATGGCATATGCAAGCTCTGCAGTGGGACCTGTCAACTCTACGCCATCTTCCATGAAGATTGAGCGGCGGCAGTTGATAACATTCGACTTTCCTCCCAAAGTTTGCGATGTTATTTTGGCATCCAGGTGATCTTCCACAAGACTGTGTATGCCTGCCGGTGACAAAAAGTTTTAAAATATTGTACAGAAAGATCTATTGATCCTCTTTCTGCTTCCCTCTCTCAAGTTTTACTTCTTATTTTGACCCTTGCCCAACAGGGCTCTGCTCTGGGCCCTCACACAGGGTACATTTTGCACCTATCTGCCTTCCTGAGGCTGCCAGACCAACCCCCTATATTTAAATCCCGTATTGTACATAGATTTCTTGAGGGGCTTGTACATATGTTTCCACCTTCCCCTTTCATCATGCCTGAGTGGGAACTTAATTTGGTTCTCACCTTCCTGATTTGTGCTCTGGTCGAACCTCTGCACAACTGCCCCCTCCAGCAGCATACCATCAAAACAACCTTAGGCAATAACTTATGCTAGTAGGGTGAGTGAATTGCCGGCTCTGTCATCCAAGCCTCCTTACCTGGCCATCTGCCCTGATAAGTTGCCGCTTTGCGCTAGGGTCTCTTTCTTACCGAAAGTGGTAACACCATTCCACCTGGGGCAATCGGTCACCTTGCCCACTTTCAATGCTTCTCCGCACCCCTCTAAAGAAGAGGAGCAGCTCCACTGTCTGGATCCAAAAAGAGCGTTATTGTTCTACCTTGACTGCACTAAGGAGTTCTGGATGGACGACCAACTCTTCGTGGGGTACATTGGATCATAGAAAGGTCATGCAGTGCAGAAGAGGACTATTTCGTGATGGGTCTTCCTCTGCATCAAAATGTGCTACTCTCTGTCCAAAAAGCAGCTTCCTGAAGGCCTAAGAGCCCATTCCACCAGAGCCAAGACTGCTACCACGGCATTGCAACGTGGAGGTCCAGTCCTCGTCATTTGTCAGGCAGCAATGTGGGCATCCCTGCACAAGTTTACCAAGAACTACGGCTTGGACAGTCGGGTCCGCAGGGACGGCCTTTTTGACCGCTGTGTCATGCAGGATTTCCTAGTCTGAACTTGCAGTCCACTGGGAATGGTATTGCTTGGGTGTCTATTCAAAGGTAAGGAATGTGCTGCTAGATGTCTTTATAAGATCGACAAGTTACTTGCCTTCGGTAACACTGTATCTGGGAGAGACATGATCTAGCTGCAGATTCTTTACCGGCCCACCCATCCTCCCTGCACTGAGGACCCGTTCTAAGGGTCAGGGCTAATCACTTTCAGTTGTTCAAGAACACACCAATGTCAGAGCACTTCATAGATCTGCGCTTCTAGTTTGGAAAGTTGTGAAAAGTAACTTATGTCAGCTCGCCGAGGTGGTGCCTCTAGAGGTGACGAGGATGATGCGGATATGTCATTTGGAGCTGACAGACGCCACCTACTGGAACACAGGAGTATTGCTCGTAGAAAAATCTTCGGTATCCAGTCCAACTCCTGGAAAATTCAAAGGTAAGGGATATGTCACTAGATCATGTCTCTACCAGATAATGAGTAATCGAAGGTAAGTAACTTGTGCATCAGCGAAGTAGGAGCATTAAACGAAGCGGAAGTGCTTGCGCTGAGCTCGGCGATCCACTGATGTACATGCTGCTTGAGCCTTACTGAACCAGGGCTTTCCTTGTGGCCCTTGAGGCACTTGTGGCAATCCCTGCATATCCCTCAGCAGCCTGTAGTGTGCAGCAGTCGTCACAGAGCCACTCTCTACCATCCAAGCAGGACCGCATCATCAATCCCCGCAAGATTAGGTTAGCCTGGGCTTCACCTCCTCACCGTCACGTTGCCCAACTCGTCGCCAATATTTATGTAGGGTTCAATGAAGAATCAAGAGCCGGTGAGTAACTTTTAAGAGGTTTATTCAATAGAATGAAGCCCCGTACTAGATGTCACCTCCTCTCTTCAACTGGGTCTTCCAAGCATCTTCGCGTAGAATCATCAAACCATTCCTGTGAGCGATCATCCTGAGCGCAACCTTACAATCTAACCCCTGGCATCTACCACTTTGGCATATAACCTTTGCATACAACAGATATTTGATCAGATTCTAACTTTAATATTTGTTTTTGCTAATTTATGGTACATTCGGTTTACTTCACATTCTACAGTGTCTGATGCTGTCCGCATGCAGAGCGAATGGAGCTTCGCCAAGGCTTCCCCGCTTCTCAGAGGCCTATATCGCAACGTGAGTCCAGACAATACGGCGTGCCATTTGACTTGTGGTTTCTTGAAGTCATATTAATGTGTGGGCTTCATTGCATGGCCTGAACGAAAACTTTTGTATGTAGTGAGATCTAGCCAGGCAAGGACTTATATCAAGATGATGAGAAAAACACTCAGAGGACCCTGATCAAATAAATTATGTGAGTGAGATGCACAGTGCAAGCTGTAAGAAGTGTGAGATTCAGAATCACAGGACACACGCTGAGAGTCAAATGAATATGTACTGTTAACTTTAAGTGGCCTCCTTCATTCATACTATGGGTGGAAAGTTAAACTTGATATAGAAATAGTCGGAGCTGAGTTAGATTTGTGTAACGCCCCGCACCCCAGTGTGCAAGGGCTGACTGGCCATTCAATCCATCAGTCATTTCTCTGTGTACCTGAAGCCAGTAGAAGTTCAGTTTTTGAGAGTACAGAGCTCCCACTGGACTTTGAAAAAGACTCTTCAGCTCCCCTGATATTATTGTAGCAGATACCGTGGGGAAGCGAGAGAGGGAGAAAAGGTTTGCAGCTGTTTTGAACATTTGTAGCAAGGACTGATTTTGTATTTGAGACTGACCCTGCTATTGTGGGGCGCTGAAGTGCATATACAAACAGGTAGCACGCTACCTCATTGGAGAGTGATTGCCTTGTTAGACAGGTTGTAAGCCTATGTGGGAAGCGTACTGGTGTCATGTGTGTTCTACCAGTGAGGTGCCCCATCTTCTATTGGGACAAAGTGCTTTGTTTTGTGAAGGAGGGAGGGATATGTGAGATTTAGGCAAGCACAGAAAATTATGATGAGCTGGCAACTATAATTTACCCTGCAGGTCACTTGTAGAGTTTGTATAAACCTTTCCATTTCTTTTTTCTCAATTGACTGCCTTTGTTGTATACAGCAGAATAGTCACCCAATATTTAGGATACGATGGTGTGGGAAGGAGGAGAGGCAGGTAGTGAGGAGACCTGCAGCACACCCTATAAGGGTATATACTTTCATATAACAGGACCCTGGATGATAAATAATAAGGGATTGCAATGCTGCTATGGATAGACAATGTGAGGAGGCAGTAAGGTCCACACTACTTACTGCTGGGAGACAATCAGTCCACTGCATGCCCTCTAAGAATCTAATCTGACATAATTCAGACCCTTCGAGGGCCATGAAGACAGGAAGTGTGTGGTATGTGAAAGTGTGCACCGTAAGGGGAATGGCGATCTATAGTGTGCACTGTGAGGGGTAGCAAGACCTTTGCTTTGCACTAAAAAGCAATTAAGTTCTATTGTACACCCAGTTTGGTAAAGCCTTCTGTAGTTTTGGTGACCCTCAGAAAAGATAAAAATGAGGTGCTAAAGGGAACTAGGGCCTGTTTTTCAGTTGATAAATTCACAGTTATACCTCTGTTGGTGATGTTATTTCTTCCACTTCTACATCCACAGTTGTTCGTTATGTTCAGTGCAGAGAAGCTGATTGTTCACCTGCAGCACGTTCTGGAGACCCATGAGGTGAACTGGCAAAATGTGCTGACCTGCGTGTCCACACTCGTGATCTGCCAGTCTGAAGCCCAGTCTCTGGTTAAAGGTATTTGCTTTTTATAATACAGAGCCAAAGATTAAATGTACTTATTCTGCACTGAGCTGACTAGCTCCCAACTTTTCCTTGTTAGTTGACAAGTTAAAAAAAAAAGGTTTCCAGTGTGCAAGGGAACATGTCACCTCCAAAACTACAAGGTTGAAGCTTTTTAGAAACTGTCTCAAACAAATGTCTGTCGCGTAACCCCATGAGCTATGTCTCTAGTGTTTTGGTTCTGGCCACAACTCCAAGTCGTGTGATAAGTGTGCCTTTAAGCACATAAAAGTGATTCAGGATTGTGAAACCAAGCTGTAAATCGCTGAACATCGCAGGAAGTAGCGTAAGCTCTGTTTCCACTTCAAGTTGAGAGCAGACACATTCTTACTCCGTGGCACTGGACAGCCGCTCCTAGGCAGAGGTGCTGTTTTGTCTGAGTCAGAACGAACTCTGTCTGGTCGCATTGATTCTGTGGTAAGACATGACCTTGCTTGAGGTTGCGATGGACCAAAGCCCTGATGCACTAAAGCCTTTGGTGACGATGAAGCTGATGGAGTTGAATTTCCCCCACAATCTGATGATGGCAATTTCTATTTGGCCCTACAAGAGGCCAGAGGCGCCAGTGTCTCCCTCCTGCACCACCAATGTTCCCAATAGGGTTCCTCCTTGTGATTATTCTATTTCCATAAGGTTTCTTTCTCTGAAGTTTTATATTGTTCTTAGGTGTAATTTGCATCAGCAAATGTATCTATATCTTCCAACTTCAAAACCATCTTCAGAAAAATCATTCAGGTGAATTTCATTGGTTTATTTATTTACTCAAGATTTCATTCATTTTGTATGAAGACAATATTCCTTTCGTATCATATCTGTCCCATCAGTCCCCAATGCATTTCGAACCTTTGTTGTCCATCATCAGGCAGTTTGCTTCCCTGAGGAAAAACAAACAAATATATACGTATATTACCTACTGGCGCTCGCCAGTAGGTAGTTATAGTTAGGACCTATTTTCCATAGGAAATCTGCAACATTCTATTCCCAATAACTTTGGCACCGGTTGACGAATCTTCGCGAAATTTTCAAAACTTTTGTCCAGCTCAGGTCCGCTCCTATCCTGAAAGTCTCGGTGTGATTCGTCAAGCGGGGGCTGAGAAAAAAGGGGGGTCCCAAAACGTGTTTTCCCCATGCAATTTTCCATAGGAACCTTTAGTCGCAGCTAAAGCCCGAACTGCTGAATGGAATTACACCAAATTTGGCAAAAAGGTAGCCCTTGGTTCAGAGTCGTGCCTTTTGGTCAAATGGTGTAAATCCGTTCAGCAGTTCCTGAGAAAATCTAAAGTAAAATCACATATATATTTATGGGCGCGGTGGACCCGCGCCCCCTGCGCGCACCCTCCCGATCACGAGCTGCATGTTAATTGGCTGTCAACTTGCTGTCGACACTCCAAACCAGGAAGTGTTGGCAGCCATTTTGTGCCTCGGTAGAACCGAGGCACAAGAAATCCTTGAAAAAGTGCGCAAAACGCAAAAAGGGGGCAGTGTAGAAACACCCTGACCCCGTAGGCCTGCTTAGGGACATGGAGAAACGGATTGAACGATGATATCCCATGGCTACAAATGAAGTAACTTCCCTTAGCGCTCACTAAAACATACACTTTAACAGTACCCATTATAAAGACAAAAACACAAACAATAGACACAGTAATACATGTGAATAGAGCTACACGCAGTTTCCCTTACTCCCTAAAACTAGAATCATCTTGATCAGCAACCATGCGGTAGCTGTAAAATCAACTTGTGCACTAATTGTAGGTTTAACCACACCGCCACCCTGACTGTAAACAATCTGGGTTTGTTTTCTCTTCCTTTCTTCTGTGTAAATACTCGTAACTGCTCCCGTCATGAAATAATACTCATGAGCAGGGCACATGATCCCCATATTTCTATATAACTTGTCTACACACGTTAAATATCTCCAGAAACTATGTCAGGCGCTCTCATTGGACCACAGCTGGTCCCGCCCCACCCCAGGCAATCATCTGAGGTAATGACGGGACACAGGAAGCGGCGTGTCATAGAGCAGCGCCATGTGCTGACACACCCCAACGAGGGTCAGGCAACAAACAGGCAACATGCAGTCCTTTCTGCATGCTTCGCTCAGGACACAGGAAATGCAGCATCATCACTGTGCGCCACGCTCACCTGAAACCCATATCGCATGCCACGACCCCACCCAACAGTATAAAAGCTTGCTGCGCACTACACTTAATGTCACCGGGGAGGAGGCTGGACGCATGCAGCACTAGGTTTTCTAGCGGGGAGTACGCCTTGAACTGTAAGTCATTGTTCTGATTTCTTCTTCCAACAGGTTGAAACTATAGTAGACCAAGCACGCCCTGACGTTTTTTTCTGCTAACTAATTCAGTATCTTTGATATACCTTCCCAACCAGTCTGGTTTTTAACCCTTTTGTCTTCATCCTTTATCGTCTCCCACCAGAATGTGGCCACAAGGATTTCCCCCCTACCCTGGGGCAAATAGGTTTTTCCAATAGGGTAAGACTTCTATATTTGTTTCACATGAATGTCAGAGTGAACACAGATGCCTGACACTCATATACATTTTTCACCTTTTCACTTTAGGAGAGAGCAGTAAGTATGGAGCGTGACTGTGACACATCAAGGTCTACCGAATGACAACCATTTTGAGTATTTTATGTTTGTCTCACCCCCTCTCTCTTACAGGTTTCTCTAAACAGGTGGCAGCTGGCTATAGGCCTACGCCCCCAGTGGTAAGATTGGAGCCCAATATTTAAGGTCCTGACGAATGCCACGTACCCAAGTGGACAATACAGGCAGAAACATGTTGACCCCCTATTAACAATCACTGATTCACAGCGGCGACGGGATGATAAGGTCCCCACTCACCACGCTTATATATTTTAATCCCACATAGTAACCCCATAGAATAAAAATTGTTCAGGTATACTATGATGGTTTTTAAATTCACTCACTCCTTTTTTTGTTTGGGCCCCCACTTAGTCTAGAAGTGCATCCCTGTCTTCAGGTGTATGCCCGCCCTCTATCAAACGCGGTTTTTAGAGGGCGAGGACTGGCAGATGATGAAGCATGACACCTGGTGGTGTGTGATGCCAGTCCGTCAATTTTTGTGATTTGCCCCCACTAAATTGGGCATCTCTTAAGACACAACTAGGGACGGTCCTTTCTGTGGTTCATAGCTTTGGTTGGAGGCTGACCGTTCTCTAGTGCCCGAACGCCTCTAGTTCCCTCCACGGGCCAGACCCTGGGTGTAACTGTGGTTCTCTGCTTAGGGAGTCCCACAAGGACCCCCTGGGCCCCCCAAATTTGTTTAAAAATTGTTTTTTTAAGCGGGAAGATGCGCGTTTTGTTGGTAATTAGCCCCCGGGGGGGGGCAAGTCCCGGGGGCAATATTATTATGTGAATTGGGGGCCCAGAGGGGCCCCCCAGCCCCAGGGACCGCCACTCCCGGGGCTTTATAAAATTATGTACGGGGGGGCTCACAGCCCCCCACAGACCCGGGGAACGCCACCCCCCGGGGCTTCAATATTCATGGGTGGGGGGGCTCAAAGGCCCCACCAAGCCCCGGGGACCGCCACCCCTGGGGCTTCTTTAGAATATATGCGGGGGGCTCACGGCCCCCCTGCAGCCCCCGGGTACCGCCACCCCCCTGGGCTTTTCAAGCGCAAGAGCGTCGCGTAAAGTAATACGTATGTGTTGCGTATGTGCCTGGAGTCCTGTTGCATAGCGATCGCGCACGAAAATACGCACCCATCGGATCCTACACAACAATCCTAAAATGGCGGCTAGGTTCCGCGCAGTGATAGAGAAAGGTACGCTTTGGGTGCGCGACTCCCAAAAAAAAATTGGAAAAAAAAAACCAATAAAGAAAATAATATAAATATATTTAAAAAAAAATATAAAGCAAAACAAAACATTAGAGTTGCAATATTTACATTTTTTTGTTCCATTTATATTAACCCTTTCACCGCGGCGGGAATTCCGCCGCGGTGCTGGGGGGTGCGGGGGGGCAGCGCGGTGGCGCTGTGCTCATGACGGAGCCGCTCCGTCATGAGCCACGGTTGGGCTGTGCTCATGACGGAACGTTTCCGTCATGACTCCGCCCATTTGCGTTGTCCCCCCGCACAGGCGGGGAAACAGCGCCGCGCAGGCGGAGCGGCCGCCAACGGGCGTGTCATGACGGAACCGTTCCGTCATGAGCACACGGCAACCGTGGCTCATGACGGAACGGTTCCGTCATGAGCAGGGAAGGGGTTAAAAATATATAATGTAATTTAAAAAATAAAATATGTAAAAATAAATAGTTTAAAAAAATGTAAAAAATCGGTATCAAACAAATAAATAACTACAACTATTATTACATTTAAAAATTCACTGAAAAGACCATAGGTTTCAGACATGTTATAGTTAGCAATTAGCATTTAAAAAACCTTTGAAATTCACTGAAAAAACCATAGGTTTCAGACTTGTTATAGTTAGGAATTAGCATTAAAAAAACCTTAGAAATTCACTGAAAAAACCATAGGTTTCAGGGGTGTTATAGTTAGCTGGACATTTCACTCGTACAAAACCATCGAAATTCCTTTGTTCTAGTTAGTTCTACGAACTATAACTCGCGCGCCCGCAATCCACTGCTGATGATGTCACATATTGCATCATTCATGACATGACATGGTCAGTGACATCCCTGATGACATCTCAAATGACATCGCTGATAACATCATCCACGTGACAATCTGATACACCTCATCATACACTAGTATAACCTTTCATCACTCATTATAAAATATGGAGTACCATATTTGAAACCATTGACACACCAATATAAGTTTCTTAAAACCCACTCAGTGATTCCTACATCTAAACACTTACCTATAGATTCACTCATACATGCTGACAAAGATCAATAGAACACTATCAAATATACTTATACACCTACATCAACATTACACACCAGCATACATCCTATTCACGTATGCAGTCGTCCTACTCACTTATGCAAACAATTGATCATACTTACATTTACTCAGCTACGCACTTATACAAACACCACATCATTTATTCATATAGATAGTAACTCATACTTAGTGTGTTATAAAATCACTATTACAAGTATACAGTTATCCATACAGTCACTCATAGAATCATTGAGTCTTATGTATACTTATTTATATACAACAACTGTCACATACACTGCCTTTTATATTTCTACTTTGTTGGACATGTATCATTAAGAAATATATTTACTCATCACTACACCCATAAAGACATTCATTCACCCAAACAACTGTTTCCACATGCAGTCTTAACCTCATATACCTACTAAATCAACTATTTACACATCTTTGGACAGTCACACACCTCCCACCCAACCACACACATTCATTCTCCCATAAAAATACTCACTTAACTAATCAATAACTAATATAGACTTTCACATTGCTAGTAACCAACTTATGCAGTAGTTTACACAACAAGAGATGGAGTGATACAGATATTCACACAGTTTAATCACTATCCCATATATTTAGTGAGACACTTTAAATTAGTCACTTAAACAGTCAATCACACTGCTAGTAAATCCTCCATCCAGACACTTATACTTCCACTCATTCTTCAATGCAGATGGCTATATCTATAATACATATTTAAATATCGAACCAAACCACATTCACTCGATGATGTCATCAGTGATGTCACTGACCATGTCATGAATGATGTAATATGTGACATAATCTGCAGTGGATTGCGGGCGCACGAGTTATAGTTAGTAGAACTAACTATAACGAAGGAATTTCAATGGTTTTGTACGAATGAAATGTCCAGCTAACTATAACACCCCTGAAACCTATGGTTTTTTCAGTGAATATATATATATATATATATATATATATATATATATATCACCAGCTTCGCCTAGGACCCAAAAATAAGGTGCAAAATGTTATTAACTGCCCTGCACCGCCGCCATAACGCGTTTCGGCATCCCAAAGGCCTTGATCACATGACGTGTTGCGCTGTGCCTTTGAATATTTAAAGTGCCAGTGCAATGACTCGTGATCACACAGGTGACCGGATCATAAACGTGGAAGAGTCAGAAAGGTATTCCAGCAGAATGCAGATCAATTGTAACATACAGGTAAAAAACGGATGTTGGTTTAAAGTCTATTAATATTTCATAATCGGTAAAATATTAAATTGGATAAAACACCAATGCTTATGACAACCTAATTTCTGTTGTATAAATGCAACAATCCGCTATGGCCTGCATCGTTAAAAACAGTGTAAAAAGATTGTTATACAAGTGTTAAAATATTGAAATGGTAAAAACATAGCTCAATGTCAGTACATCTTGTTTACCTTGGATATCAATATTATACACTCTTTCACTGTTTTCTAATAATATGCTCTCTTATAACATTAAACTGGTGCCAGCTGTTCTGCCCAAAGTGGGCCTAGAGTCCCCTCCATGTCCTACCGTGATAGAGTGTAAGTGCATATTAGTGTCACCCTAATGAATTCACTAGGATTCTAAAAGTGCAAAGTGTTTTTTCTATGAAGACAAAGAACTATGTGACTGAGGGGCTGAAATGTTAAAAACCAAACAATGTGCAAATATGCTGAAGAGAGATTTGGTCATAAGCAAGTGAAAAAATCTTCACTTGCGTGGAGCCCAAATAGCGTTTTTGTGTCGAGTTCAAGAATGTACCTTGTTTCCAATAGACTTAATTGAACCTTGCGGTTGCCTCCCCTTCTGAGTGGGGGAATTGTGTCTATGACAAAGTACTTAAGATGTTCCGGGCTGCCACCATGACATTACACAAAATGTCTAGGCACAGGGTAGGCTGGATCGCTATTGGATATGGCTCTTATGTGCTGGAGTATCCTCTTGTGTGCTGGCAGTTTGGTACTGCCTATGTAGCGTTGGCCACAAGGACACTCCAGCACATAAACTGCAAATTCGGTCTGGTTTAAATGGGCTGATGTAGCATGTTTTGCTGTTGGCAAATCTACATGCTTTGCATGTGGGGCATTTGACAAACCCCTTACAGGAGTTGAGCCAATTCTTGGTGGTTCTCAGTTCGGGGCTGCCTTTTACCAGGCTGCTACTCATGGATCTTGCCTTTCTGAAGGTTAAGTCAGGTGTCTTGGGCAGTCGATCTCCCAAAATTGGATCATTTCTCACTAATCCCCAATTCCTGTTGAGTATTTTGCGCAATGCTTTATGTTGACTGTTGTAAGTAAGGATCATTCTTGTTGGTTGCTGCCTGGATTTGTAGGAAAGAGCCTCTTCTCTGACAATAGCTCTGTTTTTATTGATTGCTATGTCAATCCCATTGGCAGCATAGCCCCTCTCCAGGAACCTATTTCTGCTTTTTAACTGAGCGATGTCACAATCTTACTCCGTGCTACAAATGCGTTTAATACGCAGCATTTCCCCGTATGGAATGCTTTGTATCAAATGTCTGGGGTGATGACTCTTAGCGTGGAGCACAGTGTTTCCTGCAGTAGGCTTCCTATACATACTAGTCTCAAGTTTATCCTGTTTAACAAATACCTCAACATCAAGAAAATACATTTTTGATCTGCTGATATTAGCGAAGTGGAGATTGAGATCATTATTGTTGATCTGTTCTTTGAATTGAAGGGCCCCTTCCTCTGGGCCTCTCCAAATCAAGAACAGATCGTCAATGTAACGAAACCTGTAAGGCACATGATGTTTCATTATATCAGTAAATTGGATCCTGAGGACCTGCTCCTCCCATAGACCCATAGGCAGACAAGCATAACTAGGGGAAAAGCAGGCCCCCATAGCCACACCCCTGGTTTGCTAGTATATTTGATTATAAGGGAGAAAAAAGTTTTGTTCCAGGCAAGTCAAAACCATACTGACAAGCATTCTATTGTGCATATATAAACACATTGGTCTTCTGTTCAAATAATATATATATATCGCTCCTTTCAAGGACAGCGACGACACTGTGGGTGAGATTATGTGAAAATGTCCTTTATTACGACCACATCAAACGCATTTCGCCTGAAACTCAGCCTTGTTCACTGATGGCGAAACGCCGACATTCTTGCTTATTTATGTGAGCATGTTGTTTGACGCAATGCCATAGAGATCGTAAACAGACTCTTCTATTATTAGCACCAGCCTAATTCATATGGGAATATTCTCTCATTTTTGTATGCAGTCAATTTCATAATTATACTAAAGAGCAGGGTTAAAATCATAACACATACTTTTACATAATATTCAGATAAATACTACGATAAATACATATATGCTTGTTATAACTGGATAAAAATTCAGCAAATAAATATATACAAAACTCATTTATGTACACATACTTTATCCATTCTTCTGTATAAATACAGCCTTTGTATAACACTTGATGAATTAAAACTGAACCAGATGAATTAAAACTAAACCAAATTCATTCATATGACTCCCATATATGTTTTAAGTTAAATTTACAGACCCCTCTTTTAATGTCTGTAGTATTTCAGAACCCATCATCAAGCATATATATTTTTATATATTTAATAATCCATATTTGTAAAGTGCGAACAATCACCCGCAAGGGTCTCTAGGTGCTGGGGGCCGTCGGGAAGATTAAGCAGGCTATTGCCCAGAGTCACATGGTGCTGGGCTAATCTGCCGCCGGCGCCGGGGATCGAACCGTGATCCCCAGATTCCGGAGTCAGTCGCCCTGGCCGCAGCGCCACACCTCTTCCATATATATATATATACACACATATATACATATACACATATACATATACATACAACGTTGTAGGCTCTCCCCACTTCCCGGTCGGCGAAGAGAGAGTCACTGACTCCAAGTATTGTGGCAAATTCAGGTCTCTATTTCTTCAGTTTTACAACGCGTTTCGGACATCGAAGTGTCCTTGTTCACATACGGAAACGCAGTCCGCTCACTATTTTTATACTTTTGTTTCTGTGATTTCTCTTGTGTCATGTGATACAAATGGACATACAAAACATACTCCATTGCCTTTTTCTCATTTAGTCTGTTTTTACACAAAAAAATGCTCAGTTTGTACTGCGGATTGACTTTCACCATTAATTTTGGTTATTTTGTTATATGCAACAGTTCTCACATTTGTTCATCACATTTTTTTCTGTTTTCTATTTGTCGAAAATGACTGCATAAATGCAATAATATCCTATCATGATACATCATTGATAGCACAGTGTCCCACATCAACATTATCATGTTATTATAGTGTAATTTGTTATCCACATATATAATTAAATATTATGTCCTACAATTCATGATAATAAATACATATATATACATATATATATATATATATATATATATATGTATATATATGTATATATATATGTGTATGTTAATTTGACAAGAGAACAACGACAGGCTGTAACGTCTTTACAATCTGACTCGAACATTGTAATTCGCCAGTCGGATAAAGGCGGTAATGTAGTCATATTGAATATGATCGATTACATAAAGGAAGGAGTTCGACAGCTACAAGGTGGCGATTGTTACGAACAGGTTTCTATGAGTGTTATTGAGGAATCTAACATGAGGTATTTTGGGATGCTTAAATCGTGGCATACTACTGGTATTCTAGAATGGGATGAGTATGCCTTTCTACTCAATCGGAATCCTAAAATTGCTATCTTGTATCTTCTACCTAAGCTCCATAAGGATGCTGTCAATCCTCCAGGGAGGCCCATTGTGTCATCTAGGGGCTCCCTATTAGAAAAAACATCGAGGTATATCGATTATTTTCTCCATCCTTATGTAGAGAAGTTACCATCCTATATTAAAGATAGCAGACATTTCCTAAGTCTGATCAAGGACTTTGAATGGAAAGAAGGCTACTTGCTAATGACATTAGATGTCTGTAGCCTGTATACCTCGATCAGACACACCCAGGGTATACAGGCATGTCAAGAGTTTTTAAACCTTCGTTCCATCTCTTTTCTCAGACACAATGAGATGCTGGTGCAAATGATGACTTTCTGCCTAGAAAATAATTTTTTTATTTTTGATGGAGGACTGTTCAGGCAGAAACAAGGGACAGCTATGGGCACCTGTTTTGCTCCCAGCTTTGCCAACCTCTTTATGGGGTGCTGGGAGCGACAGGTGTCTCAGACACAGCATCTTTACCGCAGCCATGTGAAATTATGGCTGCGGTATATTGATGATCTGTTTATTATCTGGGGTGGGTCTGAACAATTAGCGACTGAGTTCATCTCCATGTTAAATCAAAATGAAATGAATTTACAATTTGAAGGAACTATGAGCAACCAGAACATTGAATTTCTGGATTTACAAGTACAGGTGTTGGGCAAGAGATTGATTTCCAAGCTCTTCCGGAAACCGACTGCAGGGAACACTCTGCTGTTTGCTAATAGCGGACATCCTAAAACCTTGATCCGCAGTATCCCCTATGGGGAGTTTCTCCGGGCTCGGAGAAATTGCAGCCTGGATAGGGACTTTATTGCTGAAAGCGAATGTATGTCCCAGAGATTTGCAGAAAGAGGCTATAACCCTAGGGTAATTGAAGAAGCACTAAGAAAGGCTAATGAATTTACACAAGAGCAGTTGTTGACACCTAAAGCTAAAGAGGATGACAACAGTAGTGATGAAGTTATAAGATATATAGCTACATATCACTCTAATTCCTGGGAAGTGCGGAAATGCCTACACCAACATTGGAAAATCCTATCCACCGAACAAACTTTGGCTAAGAGATTAGGACCAGTGCCGAGTATCACCTATAGAAAGTTTGTTTCTCTAAAAGATAAGCTTTGCAAAAATGAGGTAACCAGCACGAATAGAACACAGAGTGACATACAGGGATTCTTTACATGCATGCTTTGCAAAGCATGCAAGTTTAGCACTAATGTAAGGAAGGTTTATTACCCCATCAGTGAAACTGAAAGAATCATTGGTAAACATCTTACCTGTTTGTCTGATTTCTGTGTGTATGTTTTGGTTTGCCCCTGTACTAAGAAATATGTGGGTAGCACAATGTTTACAGCGAAAAAACGTGTGCTAGAACATCAAAGGGCAATCCAAAACAAGGACAAACTCTCACCTATTGCCAGACACTTCGAAGAATTTCACAACAGTAATCGTAATCTGCTGAAGTTCTTTGTGATTGATAGAGTAGAGGCAAAACAAAGAGGGGGTGACAGGATACGTAAACTCCGTCAGTTAGAATCAAGGTATATTCTAGATCTAAATACCAAGGCCCCTGCTGGTTTGAATTCAGAAGAAGAGATGTCTTGGCATTTGGGGGAATAATATGTGCCAGGTATCTTTGATTGGTATGCTGAGAGTTTATGGGATCATAAATTCAAAATCCAAAATTCAAAATGTATTTTTATATGTTCTTCCCTGTGTAGTGGAAGCTTCCTTATCTGTGAGGTATACTATTGGAACATGTTGTTCCTTATTTTAGGTCTTGTGGAAATCCAGAATTTCTTTCCATTAATTTCTTCCTGAGATGACTTTTTGTCTTTAAATTATTCGAATTTTTTGAATTTTTAAATTAGTCAAATTACCACGTACTCTTTAATATCCTTAACATCCATTTTTGGTATACATGTATGTATTTTTAAGTAGTCATTCGGAGGGCTCCACCTGGCGGACCCCAATATAACATTTTGCAGTATTGATGTTACTATGGCAACACTTTTCTCAATTGGTTTCTTTTTCTTCTTCCTTTATTTTAGTTTTCTTGAAACATCGGAAGAAATGAAGATGATCTGTTTGCAATTTTGCATTTTTCAAAATGAAAGCATTAATTGTCCATTTGGGCAAAATAAAAGAGACGCTACAATGAATTAGATGTGTACAATTGAAGAAAAGTTTCATCCAATATTACCCACTTGGGTATAAGAGCAATATTCTGTATGGGGGTCATAGACAGACGCTGTTTTGTAATCACTTGATAATAATGGGAGCACCAATATGCATAAATTAACTGCAAAGTTTGGTTAAAATGATGTTGCAATGAATTATATGTTTTTCGATTGAAAAAAATTTTTTCATCTAAGATTACCCACTTGGGTATAGTAACAATATCCGTTTATGGGACATGGACAGACGTTGTGGTGTAATCACTTGATGATAATGCAAGCTTAAATATGCATAGTATTTTTGCAAAGGTGGTAGTATTATCCAGCACAATGAGGAAAAAGTAAAACAATTGATTAATTCCCCTCTTATCGACATCTGCACACGGAGAGATATTTCACGGGTGCTTGAATAGGATGTAATGGTGCATATTCGGTTCCATTTTTCTCCATGGCAACTGTAAAGAATTTCCATGTTCGTTAACGTGACTGATATCATTGCAACATCAGGGTGAAAATTTCGAATTTTAGAAATGTGTAAAAGTCTGATATAATTGATTTTTATTGTTTATATCATCACCCTCATTGCTTTTTCAATTAACTTTATGTATAAGAACGTTTATGGGTAGGAGAACACTGCTCTAAGATGGCCGCCGTTATGGTGGAGCTTAACCTCTAGAATGACAGTCCGTTATCTATGTTGGTACGTTTCACGTAAATGTGTTTAAAAACCACTTGGTGAAAAATGTTTTTGTGTTTACCCGTGACCAAGGCGAGTGGATCGCTGAAACGCGTAGGGTATTTGATGGCTGTAAACCGATAAGCAAAGAATAAACGATTATTTCACCTAATGACGGATGGACTCTGTGCGGTGATTTGTGCCTGACGGGAGTGCAACGGTACCTGTGAGTACTTGGTGAAAATGTATGTATATATATATATATATATATGTGCAAAACTTTACTCTCGCTTCACCCTCAGTCCTGGGGTTCGTCGCATCAAAGGAAAGCACGGCACCACAGAGAACACTCAATTAGTGTTTATTTAGCAGGTACACATCAGGAACACGCACAAAAAAGACGGTCGACGCGTTTCGGCACTCAGCCTTCAACTGGACCATAGAGTCTTAATGTCCAGAGCGTCTTTTTAAAGAAAACATTTACAAAAAATAGTAGAAAGTGAAAACATACTGGACGTGAATTGCATCGTCGATCATATTATATCATTTCAAAGTAAATGTGAGTTTAGATCAAAAAGAACTACAATAGTTTATCCTCCATGGTGACTGCTGATAATCTAGGTGTTTTTTAAAAAGATTATTACAAGTGATATGTAACAATTGGAATTAAAGATCAGTCACAATAACGGTAAAGTACCTTTGGACAATGAGTAAATCAATTAGATTTTGACAATTGTTAATAATAAGATCCTGCTAAACAATGAATATCCACAGGGTCAGTGATTATATCATAATTTTTAACCACTCATTTGTGACTTCCTAGGTGAAGATTCTCATAAAGTATGAATTGGTATCAAATGGCAAAGTTAATTAGTTGTCAAAAATTCATAGTGCTACCAACCTAAAATCAACTAAAGACAGATTCCAACTATTACAAAGTAAAGTTCCATGTCCTATATCAGCAGTGATAAAAAGAAGAAGGATGAATGGAGGGAGATGCAGTGAAGACTAATGACGATTTACAGTTTTAGATCAACAGTGGAAATTATGTACAAGAGCAGGGGGGGACGGGAAGGGGCCCATCATGAGTAGTAAGTTCAAATGTCTCAAAGGTGCACATGCAGTTCGGCATCCAAGTTGTGTCCTGATGGGTTTTCTGTACCCATTAGTAAAATCATTCTCGACTCTGCTCTTCTTAACTCAAGAATTCGGTTTCCACCCCTTTCTTTCTGTTTGACAATTTGAATGCCAGAGTATTTAAGTTGATTACTGTCACTGGAGTGGAATTCAAAAAAATGTTTGGCCACAGGATATGTAAAGTCCTTATTCTTGATTGCGCGCAGATGTTGCAGGATGCGGTGTTTGAGTTTATTGATTGTGCTGCCTATATAATATTTTTGACATGGACATTCCAATCTGTAAATTACATATTTAGATTCACATGTGATGTGGTCTTTGATTTTTTCATTGTGGCCATTCTGTAGATGATAAGAAGTGATGTTTTTACCCTGTTCACACGCCTTACATGTATATATATGTATATATATATATATATGTGTTGATTAAAAATCTTAAGGATAAAATATATATTTTTTGGGGATAAAATGTATATATTTTTTTCTCTTTTTTCAACAGTGATTTGTGCAAAATTCGCAGTTTGTAAACATCTTGAGACAAGTTAGGTTATGTAAACATTACTAGTTTGAGTGCAAAGGAGAATATTACATGTTTGGACGGAGCAGCCGCCCCTACCAAACTTTAAAGTGCAAGTGCTAACTTATTGTGTTGGTTCATGACTATGAATAAAATTATGTAATGTAAGTTTTGTAACAAAACTAAAACAAATAACAAAAAAAGGGAGTTAATGCTCTATTTACAGATGAGGATTTCAAAATATATGTATCATTTTCTTTCTAAATGTATTTACAAGAAGTTATGTAGATCCTCTGTATTATTCAGTCCTCTGGGGTGCCCACTGTCTAATTCCAGAATCATTTTAGACTCCAGTTGGCGTAATGTTCGCTCCCTATTCTCTCCTCTACGGGGATTTGGCACTGCCGAGATCACATAGTATTTTAGGCACTTCAGATCATTACCATGTGTCAGTCGAAAATGCCACGCCACTGGGTACGCTGTGTCATTATTAACAATTGCTCTAAGATGTTGCAGAATTCTGACATGCACATGTAGCTTTGTGCTTCCCACATATCGTAGGCCACAGGTGCATGTCAGAACATACACAGCGTACTCAGTCCTGCAATTAAAACTACCTTTGATCTTACTTTCCGTAGGGCTGAATGCGGTCTTATATTTTGTGGTGTTTTCCCCAAATCTACAAGCTCGACACGCTGAGCATTTGTGAAATCCATGTTGTGGCTGAAGCAATGTTTTATTTTTCATCTGGATTTCAGGGCTATTTCTCACAATTTGGGATCTCATTGAAATCCCTTTTCTAAAAGTGACGGTTGGATTATCAGAAAGATCAGGCGCCAAGACCGCGTCAGTGAGCACTATAGGCCAATTTTTATTAATAATAGACCTAAGTTGTCTTTCTTGTTGGTTAAAAGTAAGTATAAGTCTGGGCACATTGGTTTCTTGTTTCTGATCTATATTTCCTATTTTTGACTCAAGCAGGGAGTCCCTAGATCTGAGTGCCACTTTGGCCACTGCTTCCTTAAGGATAGATGTATTGTAACCTCTTTCTGAATCTCATTAATACTTCTTGCGTACATGCCTCCTGGTCTTCTGTGGTACTGCATATTCTCTTAATTCTGAGGAGTTCCCCATAGGGTATACACCGTACCAAGTGTCTGGGATGGACACTAGACGCATTAAGCATTGAATTGCCAGCTGTGCTTTTTCTATAAAGAGTGGTGTTGATGTGACCTTCATTGATGTATACTCTCACATCTAGATATTCTACACTCTTTTCGCATATATACGAGGTGAATTTCAAAATTACAGAATTGTTATTAATAAACAAAATGGCATCTTCTTCACTACCCTGCCAAACAATAAAAACATCATCTATATACCGAAGCCAATGCTTCAAATGCTTGGTATATGTTTCTGAATGCGTTGACCTGAGGACCTGCTCCTCCCACCAGCCTACCATGAGACAGGCATAGCTGGGGGAGAAGCAGGACTCCATAGCCACACCCCTTAGTTGTTTGTATATTTGTGTTCCAAACATAAAAAAGTTGTTAGTAAGGCTCCATTCTATACATTCCATAATGATTTTGTTATGTTCATAACATTCTGCAGGCCTTGTCGCTAAAAAATATTTAGTTGCTTCAAGTCCAGTCACATGGTCTATGCAAGTGTACAATGACTCTATATCTAGAGTTATGAACCTCATATCATGTTCCCATTGTATATTCTTGATCTTATTCAAAAAGTCTCCTGAATCTTTTACATAGGTTGGAAGTTCTTTAACCAAACCTTGCAAAAAGTAGTCCACGTATTGGGATATGTGTTATCCCATTCTGTTGATAGCGGAGATTATGAGTCGTTCTGGAATTGGACTAGTGTTTTTGTGAGTTTTAGGTATAAAATAGATAGATGGAATTACCGGATATTCTACCCATAAGAATTTAAACTCATCTCCTGATATCATCCCTTCACGTTTAAATTGATGGAGCTTTTTGGTCAATGTCTCTATAGTCTTGTTGTAATTCTTTATGTTGGATTCTTCCTAGCAAGCTTGATCCGATAGTTGTCTAGATGCTTCTTTTATATAGTCAGCTTGAGGCCATAGCACTATGTTGCCTCCCTTGTCTGAATGTTTGAAAACCACCTCATGATTGTTACTAAGTTTGTTGATCAACGTCTTGTATTCAACTTCTTTGTGTTGTTTTTGCTGTTTTTTGTAATTTATTCCATGGTGCAATTGTTTAATGTCATCTGTCACTCTCTCATGGAAAATATCTATTGAGTCTTTGGGCATAGAGGGGATAAAAGTTAATTTTCTTTTGAATGGGCTGCTACCTGCCCCTTGTTGTACAATGTTAAATTGTCGAAGCTGTTCTTGTGTTGATATCTCTAGCTGCGAGACTTCGTTGTGATTACTTACAGCACAAGCAATCATGGCTGAAACCAGCAATGTCGGGATGTCTGATACTAATAGGTTGCTTTTATTGCCTGGTTGTAGTTGCTGTTCAGTACTATGTTTCCAGACCATTTTTGATAGTAAAAAACTTCTTTAGTTTTAATTTGCGGATATAACTAAAGATGTCAATTCTTGTTTGCACATAATTAAAATCATTAGGTGGACAATATGATAAACCCAACATGAGCACTTGTTTTTCCGTGTCCCTCAGTTGTATTGTTGAAAGATTAATGATGGTTTTATCTTCCTTCATATCTATTTTCATTTGCGCCAACATTTTCTTTTTGGTTTTGCATTTGCATTTTTACCGTCTGTCTTTCCTTTTTGCATTCCTGTATTTTCGAATGTCTGTTTCCGTGGTCTCAGGGTGTTGCGGCGATCCGTGACTAAAAAATCAACTTCCTCCCCTAGATCTAATCGTCTTCTTTCTGTGGTGTCACTAATTGAGCTTATGTTGCTACTTTCAGAGCCTGTGTCACTGATTATGAGATCTTCTGATAGGGACACGGAGTCTGCTGATGGCCCCGCATGTTGTTGTATTCCCGATGCTGTGTCTTTTTTGGCTTCAGCATTCAATGTTAGTTTCTTCGCAGTTTCATATTTGCGGGCAAATGTATGAATCTGGCCTTGCTCATAGTCTGTTTGATCTCTGGCAAATTTAAATATTTTGCGCTGTTTTCTTTTTCCTTTTTGTTTGGTTAGACGGTCATGTATCTCCTTTCTAGTTTTGGTGATAAACTCATTAGGCTCCAGCTTGCCCAGCTCCTCATTGATATCATTTATTTCTTTCATTAGATCCAAACGGTCCAGATCTGCATATTTTAGAAGAATCCGGACTAAGTTAATTTAGGTTCCAAAATTGCTTTCGCCCCATTCTTTTAACATGGCCGGGTTCGGGTTCGCATAGCTCGGTGCCAAAAGGATCCGGAAACCCGCCCCGCCTCCACATATTTCGTTAACGATTTATTCTCCCACCACTTGCTCGGATCTCATACACTTCTCAAGTTGTTTCAATAATGCCTTTGCAGTTTCATCCTTGCTGTTAGCATTATTTTTGTTTTGCGTGTTGCTACCCACTACCGTTACTTTGGGTAAATTATTGAAAAGTTCCTCAGCTGCTGCCTCCCTTATTTGGACTATTTCCAATGAATAAATATATATATTCTGTGAGCAAGGACATTCTGTACGAAACGGAAAAGTGCGAGGAAGTGCGGATCTATCTATCTATCTATCTATCTATCTATCTATCTATCTATCTATCTATCTATCTCTATATATATATCTATCTATCTATATATATATATATCTATCTATATATATATCTATCTCTATAAATATATATATATCTCCTAATGGCGGTCGCCAGTTGGTAGTTATAGTTAGGACCTATTTTCTATAGGAAATCCGCAACATTCTAATCCCAATAAGTCTGGTGCCGGTTGACGAATCTTCGCAAAATTTTCCAAACTTTTGGCCAGCTCCGGTCTGCTCCTATCCTGAAAGTTTTGTTGTGTTTCGTCAAGCGGGGGCTGAGA
Organism: Triturus cristatus; assembly: GCF_964204655.1. Taxonomy (NCBI): domain Eukaryota; kingdom Metazoa; phylum Chordata; class Amphibia; order Caudata; family Salamandridae; genus Triturus; species Triturus cristatus. Next base: position 611,608,592 of record NC_140595.1, read on the forward strand.
AAAAAGGGGGGTCCCAAAACTCTTTTTCCCCATGCAATTTCCCATAGGACCTGTTGACGCAGCTACAGCCCGAACTGCTGAACGGAATTACACCAAATTTGGCAGAAAGGTAGACCTTGGTTCAGAGTCGTGCCTTTTGCTTAAATGGTGTAAATCCGTTCAGTAGTTCCTGAGAAAATCAAAAGTAAAATCACATATATATCTGGGCGGAGCCTAACGACACATCTCATCGTGAGATCTGATTGGCTGTCAGCACTTCATCCAAGAAGTGTTGGCAGCCATCTTGGGACCAATATACATGATAGCACCTCATTAAAAAGCATTGCAGTTAATAGAAGGTTTTAAGACTTTAGTTACATTATAAATCATTTGTTGATGGTACCATACTCATTTTAGGAATTGTGGTATGTTCTAAGGTGATTTTACTATGTGAAAAAGCCTTCTGCTGGGATATCATGAATCATGTTTGAGAGAAAACTATTTTCACATGCTTTTCCCACAGAGGTTTGGAAGGTGATCTATAAGCTAAACTGAGAGCATATTTTCTGTAAATTCACATTATCTTTCTTAGTCATGTGAGAATGAAGTCTGACATTCTCAGTAAAACATGTACATCCAACAAGGGCAGAAACTGTCAGTTGATTCCTTTGTGTTCTACTGCCGCTTCCCAGAGTGTTCCAAAGAAGAACTAGAGCGCTAACACTCCTACTTATGATAAACGTATGGCACACCTGAAGCCATCTTGATTGGAATACAGTGGTAACTCTTAAAACATTTAATTTAAAAAGGAACAAAATTAGGGGGTTCATTTTGCCATAGAATGTATGATTAGTGCTGCAGAAAGAAAAATCAATCACACATTTTGAGAGACTTCTCAAATCCTCTTCTATTTCATTAAAGAATTCTGACATGCAGACTGAAACATGCACTTTCAATACCAGCAGGAGACTTCCCTGGTGAGCAGTAGCTTTACTACAGTGATCTAATGAGCAACTAGAGTGCTAACCTTCTGAATTTATGGCAAATGTGTGACACATCTGAATGCCTTCTTCATTGAATCAAAGTAAAAAACTGACAGTCTGCCTACTGAGGAGACTGTAGTAAATGAGGAAATTAGGAAACTTCATAACAAGTCTCCCAAGATGGCCACCAGAGACAAAAGAGCCCAAATGTAGCACAAATATCACCGAGATGTAGCCCAAGTATAGCCCAATGACAGAAATCTCAGAGTGTTTTAAAGAACAACTAGAGCGCTAACAGTCTTACTTATGACAAAAGTATGGCACACCTGAAGCCATCTTGATTGGAATAAAGTGGTAACACTTAAAACATTTAATTTGCAAAGGAACAAAATGAGGGGGTTCATTTTGCCATAGAAGTTATGATTAGTGCTGCAGAAAGAAAAATTAGGGCTCATTTTGACTTCTCAAATCCTCTTCTATTTCATTAAAAAGTTCTGACATGCACACTGAAATATTCACTTTGAATACCCGCAGTAGACTTCCCTGGTGAGCAGTAGCTTTACTACAGTGATCTAATGAGGAACTAGAGTGCTACCATTCAGAATTTATGGCAAATGTGTCACATCTGAATGCCTTCTTGATGGAACCAAAGTAAACAAGCATTGGAAATGCAATAGGTCTCGCCCTCGTTTAAGTTAAAGCAATTCTGTTTGTAATTAGGTGGCTTTTTGGCTTTGCTTTTATTAGTGTTTTTCAAAATTTCATGTACATAACATGCATATATGTATATGTATGCATGCATTTATATAGATATGCAGGTTAAATATATGTGTATATATGTATGTATATATATATACACATACATATATATAAATGCATATGTGTGCGTGTAGAGAAAGGTAGAGAGGTAGAGATGTAGAGGTAGAGGTAGAGAGTAGTAGAGAGAGGTAGAGAGAGGTAGAGAGTAGAGGATGAGTAATAGAGAGTAGAGAGAGAGTAGTAGAGAGTGAGTAGGAGAGAGTAGTAGAGTGAGTAGTAGAGAGTAGTAGAGAGTAGTAGAGAGTGAGTAGTAGAGAGTGAGTATTAGAGAGTGAGTATTAGAGAGTGAGTAGTAGAGAGTAGTAGAGAGTGAGTAGTAGAGAGTGAGTATTAGAGAGTGAGTAGTAGAGAGTAGTAGAGCGTGGGTAGTGGAGACTGAGTAGTAGAGAGAGAGTAGTAGAGAGAGAATAGTAGAGAGTGAGTAGTAGAGAGAGAGTAGTAGAGAGTGAGTAGTAGATAGTAGAGAGTGAGTAGTGGAGTAGTAGAGAGTGAGTAGTAGAGTGAGTAGTAGAGAGCAAGTAGTAGAGAGTGTGTAGTAGAGAGTGAGTAGTAGAGAGAGTAGTAGAGTAGTAGTGAGTGAGTAGTAGAGAGTAGTAGAGTGAGTAGCAGAGAGAGTAGTAGAGAGTAGTAGAGTAGTAGAGAGTGAGTAGTAGAGTGAGTAGTAGAGAGTAGTAGAATGCGAGTAGTAGAGAGTGAGTAGTGGAGAGTGAGTAGTAGAGAGTGAGTAGTAGAGAGTGAGTAGTAGAGAGAGAGTAGTAGAGAGAGAGTAGTAGAGAGTAGTAGAGAGTGAGTAGAGAGTGAGTGGTAGACAGTAGTAGAGTGAGTAGTAGAGAGCAGTAGAGAGTGAGTAGTAGAGCGAGTAGTAGAGTGAGTAGTTGAGAGTGAGTAGTAGAGAGTGAGTAGTATAGAGTAGTAGAGAGTGAGTAGTATAGAGTGATTAGTAGAGAGTAGTAGAGAGGGAGTAGTAGAGAGTAGTAGAGAGTGAGTAGTAGAGTAGTAGAGAGTGAGTGGTAGAAAGTAGTAGAGAGCAGTAGAGAGAGAGTAGTAGAGAGTGAGTAGTAGAAAGTAGTAGCAAGTGAGTAGTAGAGAGTGAGTAGTTTAATTTAAAAGGAACACAATGAGGAGGTTCATTTTGCCATAGAAATTATGATTAGTGCGGAAAAAAGAAAATTAGGGCACATTTTGAGTGACTTCTCAAATCCTCTTCTATTTCATTAAAAAATTCTGACATGCAGACTGAAACATGCACTTTCAATACCAGCAGCAGGCTTCCCTGGTGAGCAGTAGCTTTACTACAGTGATCTAATAATCAAGTAGAGAGTAGAGAGAGAGTAGTAGAGAGTGGTAGTGTGAGTAGTAGAGAGTGAGTAGTAGAGAGTAGTGGAGAGTGAGAAGTAGAGAGTAGTAGAGAGTAGTAGAGAGTGAGTAGTAGAGAGTGAGTAGTAGAGAGTAGTAGAGAGTGAGTAGTGGAGACTGAGTAGCAGAGAGAGAGAGTAGTAGAGAATGAGTAGTAGAGAATGAGTAGTAGAGTGAGTAGTAGAGAGTAGTAGAGAGTGAGTAGTAGAGAGTGAATAGTAGAGAGTAGTACAGAGTGAGTAGTAGAGAGTGATTAGTAGAGAGTAGTGGAGTAGTAGAGAGTGAGTAGTGGAGTAGTAGAGAGTGAGTAGTAGAGAGTAGTAGAGAGTGAGTAGTAGAGTGAGTAGTAGGGAGTAGCAGAGTGAGTAGTAGAGATCAAGTAGTAGAGAGCAAGTAGTAGAGAGCGTGTAGTAGAGAGAGTAGTAGAGAGTGAGTAGTAGAGAGTGAGCAGTAGAGAGTGAGTAGTAGAGAGTGAGTAGCAGAGAGAGTAGTAGAGAGTTGTAGAGTAGTAGAGAGTGAGTAGTAGAGAGTAGTAGAGAGCGAGTAGTAGAGAGTGAGTAGTGGAGAGTGAGTAGTAGTGTAGTAGAGAGTGAGTAGTAGAGAGAGAGTGGTAGAGAGTAGTAGAGTGAGTTGTAGAGAGTGATTAGTCGAGAGAGAGTAGTAGAGAGTGAGTAGTAGAGTAGTAGAGAGTGAGTGGTAGAGAGTAGTAGAGTGAGTAGTAGAGTGAGTAGTAGAGAGTAGTAGAGAGTGAGTAGTAGAGAGAGTAGTTGAGAGTGAGTAGTTGAGAGTGAGTAGTTGAGAGTGAGTAGTAGAGAGTGAGTAGTAGAGAGTAGTAGAGTGAGTAGTAGAGAGGGAGTAGTAGAGAGTAATAGAGAGTGAGTGGTAGAGAGTAGTAGAGAGCAGTAGAATGAGTAGTAGAGAGTGAGTAGTAGAGAGTGAGTAGTAGAGAGTGAGTAGTAGAAAGTAGTAGCGAGTGAGTAGTAGAGAGTGAGTAATTTAATTTAAAAGGAACACAATGATGAGGTTCATTTTGCCATAGAAATTATGATTAGTGCGGAAAAAAGAAAATTAGGGCACATTTTGAGTGATTTCTCAAATCCTCTTGTATTTCATTAAAAAATTCTGACATGCAGACTGAAACATGCACTTTCAATACCAGCAGCAGACTTCCCTGGTGAGCAGTAGCTTTACTACAGTGATCTAATAAGCAACTAGAGTGGTAACATTCCGAATTTATGGCAAATGTGTGACACATCTGAATGCCTTCTTGATGGAATGAAAGTAAAAAACCTGAAAGTATTTCCTACTGAGGAAACTGTTGTAAATGAGGAAATTAGGAAACTTCAAAACAAATAAGTCTCCCAAGATGGCCACCAGAGACAAAAGAGCCCAAATGTAGCACAAATATCACCGAGAGGTAGCCCAATTATAGCCCAATGACTGAATGTCCCAGAGTGTTTTAAAGAACAACTAGAGCGCTAACAGTCTTACTTATGACAAAAGTATGGCACACCTGATGCCATCTTGATTGGAATAAAGTGGTAACACTTAAAACATTTAACTTGCAAAGGAACAAAATGGGGTGGTTCATTTTGCCATAGAAATTATGATTAGTGCTGCAGAAAGAAAGATTAGGGCACATTTTGACTTCTCAAATCCTCTTCCATTTCATTAAAAAATTCTGACATTCATACTGAAACATGCACTTTGAATACCAGCAGCAGACTTCCCTGGTGAGCAATAGCTTTACTACAGTGATCTAATGAACAACTAGAGTGCTACCATTCAGAATTTATGGAAAATGTGTGACACATCTGAATGCCTTCTTGATGGAATCAAAGTAAACAAGCATTGAAAATGCAATAGGTCTTGCCCTCGTTTAAGTTAAAGCAATTCTGTTTGTAATTAGGTGGCTTTTTAGCTTTGCTTGTATTCGAGTTTTGCAAACTTTCATGTACATACCATGCATATGTATGCATATATGTATATGTAAATGTTTGCATGCATTTATATTTATATAGATATGCAGATTATATTAATATGTTTATATATGTATATATATATATATACACATACATATATATAAATGCATATGCATATATATGCACTTATATATGTGCATATGTGTGCATGTACAGAGAGGTAGAGGTGTATAGGTAGAGGTGTAGAAGTAGAGGTGTAGAGGTAGAGGTGTAGAGGTAGAGAGGTAGAGAGTAGTGTAGAGAGAGGTAGAGAGTAGAGAGCGAGTAATAGAGAGTGAGTAGTAGAGAGTAGTAGAGAAAGTATCAGATAGTGAGTAGTAGTGAGTGAGTATTAGAGAGTGAGTAGTAGAGAGTATTAGAGAGTGAGTAGTAGAGAGTGAGTAGTAGAGAGTGAGTAGTAGAGAGCAGTAGAGATTGAGTAGTAGAGAGTGAGTAGTACAGAGTAGTGGAGTAGTAGAGAGTGAGTTGTAGAGAGTGAGTTGTAGAGAGTGAGTTGTAGAGAGTGAGTAGTAGAGTGAGTACTAGAGAGTAGTAGAGAGCGAGTAGCAGAGAGCGAGTAGCAGAGAGCAAGTAGTAGAGAGTGAGTAGTAGAGAGTGAGTAGTAGAGAGTGAGAAGTAGAGAGAGTAGTAGAGAGTGAGTAGTAGAGTGAGTAGTAGAGAGTAGTTGAGAGCGAGTAGTAGAGAATGAGTAGTGGAGAGTGAGCAGTAGAGAGTAGTAGAGAGTGAGTAGTAGAGAGTGAGTAGTAGAGAGTGAGTAGTAGAGAGTGAGTAGTACAGAGTAGTAGAGAGAGTAGTAGAGAGTAGTAGAGAGTGAGTAGTAGAGAGTAGTTGAGAGCGAGTAGTAGAGAATGAGTAGTGGAGAGTGAGCAGTAGAGAGTAGTAGAGAGTGAGTAGTAGAGAGTGAGTAGTAGAGAGTGAGTAGTACAGAGTAGTAGAGTGAGTAGTAGAGTGAGTAGTAGAGAGTGAGTAGTAGAGAGTGAGTGGTAGAGAGTAGAAGAGAGTAGTAGAGTGAGTAGTAGAGAATAGTAGAGAGTGAGTAGTAGAGCGAGTAGTAGAGAGTGAGTAGCAGAGGAAGTAGTCGAGAGCCTGTAGTCGAGAGCCTGTAGTGGAGAGTGAGTAGTAGAGAGCGAGTAGTAGAGAGTGAGTAGTGGAGAGTGAGTAGTAGAGAGTAGTAGAGTGAGTAGTAGAGAGTGAGTAGTAGAGAGTAGTAGAGAGAGAGTAGTAGAGTAGTAGAGAGTGAGTGGTAGAGAGCAGCAGAGAGTAGTAGAGAGTGAATAGTAGAGAGTAGTAGTAGAGAGTAGTAGAGAGAGAGAGTAGTAGAAAGTGTAGTAGAGAGTGAGTAGTAGAGAGTAGTAGTGAGTGAGTAGTAGAGTAGTAGAGAGTGAGTGGTAGAGAGTAGTAGAAAGTAGTAGAGTGAGTAGTAGAGAGTGAATAGTAGAGAGTAGTAGAGAGTGAGTAGTAGAGTAGTAGAGAGTGAGTAGTAGAGTAGTAGAGAGTGAGTAGTAGAGTAGTAGAGAGTGAGTAGTAGAGAGTGAGTAGTAGAGAGTAGTAGAGAGTGAGTAGTAGAGAGTGAGTAGTAGAGAGTGAGTAGTAGAGAGAGTGAGTAGTAGAGTAGTAGAGAGTGAGTAGTAGAGTAGTAGAGAGTGAGTAGTAGAGTAGTAGAGAGTGAGTAGTAGAGAGTGAGTAGTAGAGAGTAGTAGAGAGTGAGTAGTAGAGAGTGAGTAGTAGAGAGTGAGTAGTACAGAGTGAGTAGTACAGAGTAGTAGAGTGAGTAGTAGAGAGTAGTAGAGTGAGTAGTAGAGAGAGAGTAGTAGAGAGTGAGTAGTAGAGAGTGAGTGGTAGGGAGTAGGAGAGAGTAGTAGAGTGAGTAGTAGAGAATAGTAGAGAGTGAGTAGTAGAGCGAGTAGTAGAGAGTAGTAGAGAGTGAGTAGCAGAGGGAGTAGTCGAGAGCCAGTAGTGGAGAGTGAGTAGTAGAGAGCGAGTAGTAGAGAGTAGTAGAGTGAGTAGTAGAGAGTGAGTAGTAGAGAGTAGTAGAGAGTGAGTGGTAGAGACCAGCAGAGAGTAGTAGAGAGTGAATAGTAGAGAGTAGTAGAGAGCGAGAGTAGTAGAAAGTGTAGTAGAGAGTGAGTAGTAGAGAGTAGTAGTGAGTGAGTAGTAGAGAGTGAGTAGTAGAGAGTGAGTGGTAGAGAGTAGTAGAAAGTAGTAGAGTGAGTAGTAGAGAGTGAATAGTAGAGAGTAGTAGTAGACAGTGAGTAGTAGAGAGTGAGTAGTAGAGTAGTAGAGAGTGAGTAGTAGAGAGTGAGTAGTTGAGAGTGAGTAGTAGAGAGTGGGTAGTAGAGAGAGAGTAGTAGAGAGTAGTAGAGAGTCAGTAGTAGAGTAGTAGAGAGTAGTCAGTCAGTTTCGGTCAGTGTCAGTCAGTGTCAGTCAGTCAGTCAGTGTCAGTCAATCAGTGTGTGTCAGTCAGTGTCAGTCAATCAGTGTCCGTCAGTCAGTGTCAGTCAATCAGTGTCAGTCAGTGTCAGTCAGTGTCAGTCAGTCGATGTCAGTCAATCAGTGTCAGTCAATCAGTGTCAGTCAGTGTCAATCAGTCAGTGTCAGTCAGTCAGTGTCAGTCAGTCAGTGTCACCTAGAGCAGCTCTGCTGACCTGGTTCTCTGGCTCTAAAGCAGCTCTGCAGACCTGGTTCTCTCTCTCTAAAGCAGCTCTGCTGACCTGGTTTCTCTGGCTCTACAGCAGGTCTGCTGACCTGGTTCTCTGGCGCTAAAGCAGCTCTGCTGACCTGGTTCTCTCTCTCTAAAGCAGCTCTGCTGACCTGGTTTCTCTGGCTCTACAACAGCTCTGCTGACCTGGTTCTCTAGCTCTAAAGCAGCTCCGCTGACCCAGTTCTATGGCTCTGAAGCAGTTCTGCTGACATGGTTCTCTGGCTCTAGAGCAGCTCTGCTGACCTGGTTCTCTCCATCTAAAGCAGCTCTACTGACCTGGTTTCTCTGGCTCTGCAGCCGCTCTGCAGACCTGGTTCTCTGGCTCTAGAGCAGCTCTACTGACCTGGTTCTCTGGCTCTAAAGCAGCTCTGCTGACCTGGTTCTATGGCTTTAAAGCACCTCTGCTGGTTTGGTTCTTTGGCTCTAGAGTAGCTCTGCTGACCTGGTTCTCTGGCTCTAAAGCAGCTCTGCTAACCTGGTTCTCTGGCTCTAAAGCAGCTCTGCTGGCCTGGTTCTCTCCCTCTAAAGCAGCTCTGCTGACCTGGTTTCTCTGGCTCTACAGCAGCTCTGCTGACCTGGTTCTCTGGCTCTAGAGCAGCTCTGCTGACCTAGTTCTTAGGCTCTAGAGCAGCTCTGCTGACCTGGTTCTCTGGCTCTACAGCAGCTCTGCTGACCTGGTTTTCTGCACTCACGATGCACACACCCGACTTCGCGAAAATATATTTAAAAATAATATACGTTTATTATAAGTACAAATATATTATTTTGATGAATATCTTACATAATCTCTTGCCTTAATATGTATATTAAAGACACATACATATCATTTTGGAACATACTTTTTTTGCGGGAGTCGCGCACCCAGCGCGCCCCAGCACGTTTATGATGTCACGCGGGACCCGCAACCGCGCAAACATCTCGTACCGTAATGTGCATGTTTCGCAAATGCGCGGGAGCAGGAGTCGCAGACTGGTCGCATACCAATCGCGCATATCACGTGATATTAAATGTATATGATGTAACTGAAAAACACGCAGCCGTCGCACACCATACGCTGATCCTTCATGACTTTTCTAAAATGGCGGGTAGAATGCGCGCACCCACCGTGATGTGTACACTTTGAGTGCGCGACTCCGAAAAAAATTGGATTTTTTTTTTAAATGAAATAAATATATTAAAATAAAAAATGAAAACAAGAAAATTAATCAATATTTCAGTTTTAATTAAAACATTTTTTTTTGCAATTTTCAGAAAAATATATGTTTAATGAATAAAATATTTATAAATAAACAGTTAAAAAACTGTAGAAAATCAGTAAAAAAAAATAGATATAACTACTATCACACTTAAAAGTTAGCATTTAAAAAACCTTTGAAATTCACTGAAAAAAACATAAGTTTCAGGGGTGTTATAGTTAGCTGCCCATTTCACTCATACAAAACCATAGAAATTCCTCCGTTATAGTTAGTTCTGCTAACTATAACTCACGCGCCCGCAATGCACTGCTGATGATGTCACATATTGCATCATTCATGACATGGTCAGTGACATCACTGATGACATCACTGATGACATTTCAAATGACATCACTGATGACATCATCCACTTGACAATCTGATACGCCTCATCATACACTAGTATAACCTTTCATCACTCACTGTAAAATACAGAGTACCATATTTGAAACCATTGACACACCAATACCAGTTACTACATACCCATTCACTGATTCCTAAGTCTACACACACAACTACCCATTCAACAACAGAATCATCTATACATGCAGTCATTAATTAATAGAACACTATCAAATGCACTTATACACATATATAGACATTGACACATCAGCAGTCATCTTAGTCGGTTATGCAGTCATCCTACTCACTCATGAAAAAAATGTATCGCACTTAAATTTTCTCCCTTCACAATTATCCAACAACACCTCATTTATTCAAACACATAGTAACGCATCGTTAATATGTTAAAAAAGCACCATTAAAATTATACACTCATTCATATAGTTACTCTCACAATTACTGACTCTTACACATACTTATTTATATACACCAAATCTCACATATAATGCCTTTTATTTGTTTACTTTGTTGAAGATGTACAACTAAAACATATATTCGCTCACCAACACACAAATAAATACACTGTCACCCAAACAACTGTTTCCACATGCACTCTTAAACCCATACACCTAGTCAATCAACCATTCACACATCTATGCATAGAGTTACACACACCCCATCCAACCACACACAAACTCAGTGTCCCATACAAATACTCACCCAACTAATCAATAACTAATATACACACTTATGTAGTTAGTGACCAACTGATGCAGCATGTTATACAATAACAGAGACAGTGCTGCACACATTCACATAGTTTAGTTACTAATCCATGTATGAAGTGAGTCACTTTTAATTACTCACTTAAAAAGACAGTCAGACAGCTACTAAATCCTCCATCCAGACAGTTATATATCCACTCAATCTTCAATACAGATTGGTATATATATAATACATATTTAAATTTCAAACTAAACTACATTCAGTGGATGATGTCATCAGTGATGTCATTTGAGATGTCATCAGTGATGTCACTGACCATGTCATGAATGATGCAATATGTGACATCATCAGCAGTGCATTGCGGGCGCGTGAGTTATAGTTAGCAGAACTAACTATAACGGAGGAATTTCTATGGTTTTTTATGAGTGAAATGGGCAGCTAACTATAACACCCCTGAAACCTATGTTTATTTCAGTGAATATATATAGACCAAGTTTTGAAATAAATCGTTCTCTGTGCCAGAATTATTCACGGAGTTGGTGCCTGTTTGTAGAAGAGACGCTCAGGTTGTATATATATATATATATTCACTGAAAAAACCATAGGTTTCACACATGTTATAGTTAGCGGAAATTTTACTGATAAAAAACCAATGAAATTCCCCCGTTATAGTTAGTGCAGGCAACTATAACTCACGCGACCGCAATCCTCTGCTGATGACATATGTGTCTTTATGAAAAAAAAATATTTGTAATATATGTATAGCTAAAAATTTATGGAAGAAGACATGGGCAAATAAGTGTCTAAATACAGTATTAGCATCAGCAGAGGATTGCGGTCGCGTGAGTTATAGTTGCCTGCACTAACTATAACGGGGGAATTTCATTGGTTTTTTATCAGTAAAATGTCCGCTAACTATAACTTGTGTGAAACCTATGGTTTTTTCAGTGAATTTGCAAGGTTTTTTAAATGCTAATTCCTTACTATAACGTGTGTGAAACCTATGGTTTTTTCAGTGAATTTGTACGTTTTTTTAAATGCTAAGTTACTTTACGCCATTCGTGGCGTGCGCGCCCACTTAACGCAGTTCGTACCGTGCGCGCACAGTGAGCATGCGGTGCGCTTCGCGCACCGCGCGCCCACTTTACGCAGTTAGTGCCGTGCACGCACGGTGGGCCATGTACGCACGATGCGCTTCGCGCACCGTGCGCACATGGAGGACATATGATGCGCTTCGTTGTGAAAGGTAATATTTTAATTTTTTACTATGTATGATAAGCCATGCACAAATGGTGCCCTTCGGGCACCATTTGAATATGGGGTGGGGAGAGTGTGGATATTTATTTTCTTTAAAAAATTTTACCGGAGGCATACGGTAAGCGTAATCGGCGAAATTATCGAAAAAATTAAAATTCCGTTTATGGCTTTAGGGGAACTTTGGGGACTCCCTCACCATGGCTAGGTGCTTAGGAGCTGTCTAAACAGCCCCTTTACATGTTTTTGCTCTTTGTTTTTTAACCCCCTCTCAGAGTGCGAGAGAGAAAATGGCGGCCGCCACTTCCTGGTTTCGACCGATTCGAATGTTTACTAAGATCTAACAGCCAATCAGAATCGCGCTCGCGCACGTCACCGTACGCGTACGGTAAGCGCACCGTAAGCGCACCGTAAGCTGGCTCAGATATATATATTGATTTAAAGGCTATTTTCTCAGAATCTACTGAACAGATTTACACCAAACCTACAAAAGGCACTTCCTTGACCTGTAGACTACCTCTCTGCCAAATTTCAAGGAACTCTGTTCAGCCGTTCGGGCTGTAGCTGTGTCTAAAGGTCCTATGGAAAAATGCATGGGAAAAACGCGTTTTGGGAACCCCCTTTTATCTCAGCCCCCGCTTGACGAATCCCACCGAGACTTTCAGGGTAGGAGCGGAGCGTAGCGCCCCATTACTTTTGAAAATGTCGCGAGGATTCGTCGACCGGCGCCAAAGTTATTCAAAATAGAATGTTGCGGTTTTCCTATGGAAACAGGGTCCTAACTATAACTACCTACTGGCGACTGCCAGTAGGTAATATATATATATATATGTATATGTATGTATATATATATGTATGTATGTATGTATGTATGTATGTATATATGTATGTATATGCATATATGTATGTATATGTATATATGTATTTAAATATATATATATATATATATATGTATATATGTATATATGTATATATATATATTCACTGAAAAAACCATAGGTTTCACACATGTTATAGTTAGCGGAAATTTTACTGATAAAAAACCAATGAAATTCCCCCGTTATAGTTAGTGCAGGCAACTATAACTCACGCGACCGCAATCCTCTGCTGATGCTAATACTGTATTTAGACACTTATTTGCCCATGTCTTCTTCCATAAATTTTTAGCTATACATAGATTACAAATATTTTTTTTTCATAAAGACACATATGTCATCAGCAGAAGATTGCGGTCGCGTGAGTTATAGTTGCCTGCACTAACTATAACGGGGGAATTTCATTGGTTTTTTATCAGTAAAATTTCCGCTAACTATAACATGTGTGAAACCTATGGTTTTTTCAGTGAATTTGCAAGGTTTTTTAAATGCTAATTCCTAACTATAACGTGTGTGAAACCTATGGTTTTTTCAGTGAATTTGTACGGTTTTTTAAATGCTAAGTTACTTTACGCCATTCGTGGCGTGCGCGCCCACTTAACGCAGTTCGTTCCGTGCGCGCACGGTGCGCTTCGCGCACCGTGCGCGCACAGTGAGCACGCGGTGCGCTTCGCGCACCGCGCGCCCACTTTACGCAGTTAGTGCCGTGCACGCACGGTGGGCACGCGGTGCGATGACAAAGCAAGAAAGCACGTCAACAAATCTGTTTCTGCTTTCCTCCGTGACTATGGTATGGGTGCCATTTACCACAACAACTTGCGTTTCAATGATGAAGGGAACAGAGTCTTCCTCTTGAACCTTAGACTCTGCATCGGTACTTACTTGTAGGTACCACTAAAAAATCATTTCATAAACACAACGGCTCTTTTTAGAGGCCCCTAATATCTAAACACTTAAATCTGATTTTCATTTTTTTTTTTTTTTTTTTCTACCGTACGCTTACCGTAAGCTTACCGTACGCGTACCCCGTGATTTTTTTTAAAATCAATAAATGTTTTCTTTGTACTTTTCTGTCCTTCTTTGACCCCCTTACAAATGTTAGGGGGTCTGTAACTCTCCTCATTGCCCCCTTTCCTTGTTTTCACTCTTTTTTTTCAGAGTGAAATACACAAAATGGCGGCCGCCGCTTCCTGGTTTCGGCCGATTCGAATGTTTACTAAGATCTAAGAGCCAATCAGAATCGCGCTCGCGCACGCCACCGTACGCTTACCGTAAGCGTACGGTAAGCGTACCGTAAGCGGGCTCAGATATATATATTGATTTAAAGGCTATTTTCTCAGAATCTACTGAACAGATTTACACCAAACCTACAAAAGGCACTTCCTTGACCTAGGGACTACCTCTCTGCCAAATTTTGAGTAATTCTGTTCAGCCGTTCGGGCTGTAGCTCGTTCTAAAGGTCCTATGGAAAAATGCATGGGAAAAACGCGTTTTGGGACCCCCCTTTTATCTCAGCCCCCGCTTGACGGATCCCCCCGAGACTTTCAGGGTAGGAGCGGAGCGTAGCGCCCCACCTATTTTGAGAAATTCGCGAGGATTCGTCGACCGGCGCCAAAGTTATTCAAAATAGAATGTTGAGGTTTTCCTATGGAAACGTGGTCCTAACTATAACTACCTACTGGCGACCGCCAGTAGGTAATATATATATATATATATATATATATATATATATATATCTATCTTGACCATAATGGAGTGCCTATTTAATGTTCTAGTTCCACGGCTGCGGAGAGATTATAGAACAGACTAAAGCAAATGTAACTATGCTTTTAATTTTTAAATTCCTTACTTGAAAGGACCTAAACACACTACAAGGACTGTCCCACATAGCGCGATGGTCCTCAGGGAGATGGTATTTGGCTGGTTTTGTCAGGGTTTACCAACACTCAGAGAATCTGTCTGGTCCTTACAGTGTGTGTGAATTATATAAATGTAAATTATACATGAATTTTAATGTAAGAAGTCTTTAGTAATTTAGTTGTCTGTCTATTTTGGTTGTGGTCAGGATACAGCATATGTGATAGTCTATAAAAGCTGAGTGTCAGTGCAGAAATAAAACTGAGCAAAGCTTTTTAAATTGAAATTCTATTTGTTCATATATGTTTATTATATAAAAAAAAAAATACATGGAAAAAGCATATATATGGGAAATAGTGTAAATACGTTAAGTACCTGCTGTTCTCTCTGATCGTATTTGCTTTGAGTCTTTGGTCAAATGAATCTTCACTCCAAATTTGTATCTGCTACTAGTTGCTTTGTAGTTGCCTTTAGTACATTATTACACTCACTAACTGAACCCCTTTTGTTTCTTTTCTTTGGGTACATCTTACCAGACCTGTTGGCTCGCCTGCTCAGCAAGGCTTTTGAGAGCTATGAGCTGGAGAGCATAATCACTGCATTCCTAATCACGCGCCAGGCAGCGCTTGAGGGCCCTGCTGCTTTTCTGTCCTACACGGAGTGGTTTAAGGTAAAATCCCTTTCCTAAAACCCCATGACGATATGGAAGGCAGCTGGCACCTTGGGAGGTGGGAGGGTGGTTAATGTCTGTTATAGATTTTTTCCTTATTCTATGATGCTTTTAATATTCCTCTGGTTTGGACATTTAATTGTGTGCATTCACATTCGAATTTTATTAGACTAGTTCTCTTTTTTTGTGAGTTATTTCTTACTACATTCACATCGGTCTTCTTATGGACAATTAAAATCTTTGCTATAATTTAGTATGGGCTGGAAATGTCTTGGTGGGGAGGGGATGTGGAGCTTACTGGCCATGAAATGAAAGTGTCAGGCCCATAAACCCTATTTGGGGACAGAAGTGAGTAAATGGAGGATTCATAAGGTTGCAGTTTACCTCCCAATGTGGTGAAACACTTGCAGTGTTCATTTTCTTTTTAGGTTTCCTTTGGAAGCACCATAGGCTACCACAGTGGCAGTAAGAAGTCTTTGGTTTTCCTCTTCAAGTTCCTCTCTGACTTGGTGCCCTTCGAAGCTCCCCAGTACCTGAAGGTGAGAGGATCTAACAGAATCTATTATCTTGATGCAACGTGGCAGATCTAGTGATAGTAACAGTGCCATATTCAGAAAGCTCAGATGTATTTCCATAGGTTTCTACCTACATTTGGAATAAACCCCTGACTATTTTGTAATTCACTAGGGAGTAGGATGATATGTGTGAAACTAATATTTTGAGTTTTTTTCTTAAAGAATACTCTTGGATTGCTTTTGTGAATTCAGTTTCTGGACATGCAAAAGTGTTTCCGCATGTGTAAATTTACATTTCGTACATTTACCTATTGCAAGTTCTAGCAGCAAACTCCTCAGCATATTCATGTATATTATTCACATGCCATGGTTGTGCAGAGCTCCTAGCCTCCCCACACATTCTGATACTTGTAATGTTGAATGTTCTTAGAATGAGACTGTTATAGGAAGGTGAGTGTCCCAGTGCCACACTGTCAGTGTTAAAACCTCTGTTTTCTCAGTTACTGTCATCAGACCAATACTGCTGTGTGAATACTGGCAATCTTCTTAGAGGAAATGTGTGCTTTTTGTGATCATCATAGAGGAGAATTCATACTTTTCCCACAGCAAGTGGGCTAGTATGTTTTTCAGTTTAATTTTAATCAGGATTGCAAGGTACATATCATAGTGTGACTTAAGGTGGGAATGGTTTGTGAAACAGTTTGTGAATACCCATTAACATGTTTTATTGTGAGTGGGCCCAAATTTTCTGAGGCATTTCTTCCCTAGAGTACATAGTCGATGCCTATGGGTGAAGATTTACTCTAAAGGTATATGAGAGTAAACTTTTATAAGTGTTTAAAATCCTTGCTTTGAGAATAAAAACTGTGGGTTCACACTTAAAAATAAAGGCATGTCAGCATCTAAGTTTGAAGTTAGGTGCACAGATGGCTTTGTGAATCAGGCCTACCCTCCGCAAGCAATACCACTGTCATCTTGAGCATATTGTAGCTTTCCTGGCATTTCTAATCACCACAAAACTGGTTGAAGTAGAATGTCTGCTCTAGCGGCCAGTAAAAATAGATGAGTGGCATGAGGGTCTAATTTAGAGATCTTGGTGTAGCCTGTAGGACAGAGTTGCAAGTTATCTCAAAGATTTTCCAGGTGTCTTAAATAGGTTCCATTGAGTTATTGAATCAAAAGTTTACTACTTATTATGTTCAGTTTGTCAATTGAATATAGTGTGAATATTTTCTCTCTAAATTAGTGTTAAATTATTCTGCATTTGATTCTTTATTTTAGGTCCACTTAATCTACCCTCCCTTTGTGCCAACAAAATATCGCCCAGTGATGTTGGAGTACATTTCTCTGGCCAAAACTCGATTGGCAGATCTCAAGGTTAGCGCTCATTGAGATTTCCATACACATCTTCTCCCACTGACTGACAGTTAACTATTTTATCCTTTCAGATGTATATGATTTTCTTAATATTTAAAGGTACCAAAGTATTGCCACTTCTGTAAACCTGAGTCTCAAACATTCTTGATTGCCTTTGTGTGTGCTCATTCCTTATTTCCCAGTTTCTATCCTCCTATTTGACAGTGTTTATTGCCAGATATCATTTGCCCACTAATTGTAAGTTTTCTTCCCTATATGGCCCCATGCCTGAGGCTTCTTTCCCTTTTGCTGGTTTATGCATTGTACTTTTCTCTGTTTCTTATTTATTCCTGCTCTCCGCTGTCCTTTCTATTCCTTTGTGCCATAATCCTCTACCTTCATCTAGCTTCTCTGTCCATATGTTCACTGTCCTTTCTGAATGTCTCTACTGCCCTAACTTTGCTCGACTATGGTTCTTTGAGGGTATAATCCTAAATTAAGAGCAGTATTACTATAGTAGCTCTGCCATCCTTTGCATTGGTGATACTCATTGGCATTATTTTGTTTGGGTGAAAAAAAACAAGACCCTAACAGGTGTTGAACCCGACCTTTAAGCAACTTATGGTGGCAATGGAACTGTCCATGTGTGCTTGCCCTTGACCCTGGGGACACAGTGACCCTTATACTACTTGACCTCTCTGCAGCTTTTGACATGGTCTCCCACTCCACATTGATCAGAAGACTACACAAAACAGGCATACAAAGACCTGCCCTTAACTGGCTTTGCTCATGCCTCGCACGAAGAACACAAAGAATCAACCTGCCAACTTAGATGTCGAAGGCAAAGAAGCTCATATGTGGAGTCCCCCAAGGATCTTCCCTCTCTCCAACATTATTTGACATATACATGCCTCTGCTGTCAGACCTCGTCAGATCATACATCAACATACTCTCCTACGTAGACGATATCCAGCTGATATTCTCCATGTCAGACAAGACCTCCAATACAAAAAGCTACTTTGCCACATCTGTGACTGCGATAACCACATGGATGAAAACCCTCTTCCTCAAACTAAACACAGACAAAATTAAAGTGGTGATCTTTGGAAAGAAAGCCTCAGCCTGGGATTCCACATGGTGGCCAACTAATCTCGGACCCTCACCTACCCCACCACCCACTCAAGAAATCTTGGAATCATCCTGGGTAAGCTTGAAATGACAGCCTAAGTAAACACAGTGACCTCCACCTGTTTTCACATCCTTGGGTTGCTGCGAAAGACCTTCAAATGGCTACCAGAAAACATGAAAACTGTTACACAGACCTTGATCACCAATAGACTCGATTACGGCAACACACTCTACACAGGAATCACTAAGAAGCTCCTGAACAGTCTCCAGACCATTCAAAACGCTGCAGCACAATTCATACTCCACCCACCTTTTCGCACTCTGAGAACTGCACTGGCTCCCAATCCACATACGCACTCAGTTCAAACTGGTCGCACACGTACAAAGCACTGCACAACACCGACCCTGCATACTTTAACAGCCTCATACACTTCTACACACCTACCAGGCACATTCACTCTTGTTGCATTCTTGATTAGTGCCTGGTTAAGAACTCCATGTTCTAACTCATAGTATTGGAGGTTCTGTGTTTCATTGGATCTAAAGTCCTTCTTAAATGTCTCAGGCTTATTTATCTTTTATTAGTCTGCTTCGTCCATTTTGAAAAGGAAATATCATCTGTTGCCATCATTAAAGATGTTTCTTTGTGTATGAGCAGAAATAGCACTGAGTGTGGTCCTGTCTGGCCTTGTCAGATAAAGAGTGTCCAAATGTGTCAGATAAAGTCCCAAATGTTTTAAGGGTTAATGTATAGCAGTTTGGGTCGGAATCCAATGTATCACCCACAATAGCTGACCAGTTACTACCTGCTGAAGATCATCACTTTTCTGTCTCAGTGCAACATGGTCTACCAGTATTCCCATTTGAGCATCCTTGTAGCATGCTTATGCATTTGGATACCTCTGTCCTCCTCTCTCAGTGGAATGAGTATCTTCCTGCTCACTCTTGCTCTTTTTCCTCCCAAATGAATTAGAACAAGCACTATTGTAATTTTCTCAGCTCCTGTTTTGTGAACTCTACTGGCCACTAGTGACAGTGATAAGAGGTATAGGAGTGTTGCCATCCTCATGAGGGCAGTGAATATCTTTTCATGATGTATTTTGTCCGTTTAACCTGCTAAAGCAGTCTCAGGGACCTTTGCCGGTTTTGTATAATTAACTATGCTTGTGGAATCGATATCTCTGGTTTTATATATGCACATGTGTAATCCATGTTTTTTTTAATCTGTATTAAGTACACAAGAGCTCTTTGTCCATTTTTGATTTCCCAATGTTTTTTTTAACTTGGACACGTCTTTTAAAAAATTCTGTTTGTGAAAGGAGTGTTGGCATGGACGTCAGCAGGTCTATTAATGTCAGCAGCATATTGTTTGTAAACATTCTGTTTATTTATTTCCCAATAACTTTGATCCCCCTGGGACCCCTTGTTTTCACAGCCAGTAGTTTGAGCGTTAGCACAACTTATATCGGGGACAGTGGGCATCCATTTTTGTGTCCCTCTTTAGCCCATTCTTGTTTGATAGAATCGCATTCATCAATACCCTCACTGTCGAAGTAGCGTCATTTGCTCTGACCCATCAATGTACACTTCTCATTAACCCACATTTTAATAGCACCTTTTGCAGGTAAAACTAGTCAGTGTGTTGGAAACCTTATTGAGCATCCTATAGATAAGATAAGGTAGAACAATTACTAGTTTAGTGCAATTAATTTATTGAATGCAGTTGAAAACAGTCAACCTATGTGAAGCACACTGCTACTGATCTTTCTCCAGTTTCAGTGTAGTGATTAATGTGGTTGCTGCCTTTGTCTGTGTCACCTTCTCTATCGCAGGGAATAATTTAGAGTACTTTTCTGTGTGTCTCGGGAGATTATACTCCTTTTCCTATAGAAAAGATCCAACAACCCATCTAAGCCTGGAATTTTATTAAGCTTGATGGATCTCATCGCTTTAGGGATCTCCTTTTTGTTGTTTGGTTGGACATTTGTTTACTTCTCTTTATTGTGGTGGTATTTCAGAGGGTAGAGTAGGTTCCATGGAGGCACGTTCAGTTTCTTTTTCTAGAAGGTCTAAATCTCGTAATTTGTGGTAGATTTCTTTAAAGAGAATCCTGTTTTGATTCTCGTTTGTGGAAGATGCCCTCCCCATCCCTAAGAAACGCCACGAGTGACTTAACTGCCTTTGCTGTCAGCCTAGATGGCAGAACCTGAGCTATTATTTTACAGTTCTCAAGAAATGGTGTCTGATTTTCTGTAGAAAACTTTGTGCTTTATTGGTCAGAAGTAGGCTGAGTTGTGCTCCAACTGCCTTCATTCTCCTGAAGCCTGTCTTGGATCCCATTTCTTGGTCCTTCCGTTCTAGGTGCTTCACTTTCCATTCCTATTTTCTTTCATCCGACCATATAGTCTCTTCATTTCCGCTGCAGAAGGCGTAACGTTCCCACTTACCGCTTTGTATGTGTGTATCATGCTTCCAATACCCTGCAATGGTTCCATCACAATTGCCTTTGTTCTCAAAATATTGTTTAGTAGTGTTTTTTTAGTGATTGTTAATGGGTGCTTACTTATGGCAGCACTAATCCTACTCCTGCCAGGCATACATTTCTTATTTACTGTATATAGTTTTCTTACTGGTGCACAATGTGACATTGTGATATTTCCTATTTCAGAATTTCTAAATCCTCTATCTCCATTGCCCCGTAGAATTTATTCTTGTATAAGAATTATGGTCCTGTGAATAAAACACTTTTAGAAATTGCCTGCTGCTTGTGTACTTTATTTGACCTGTCCCACTCATGACCATATTTTTTTTTTTTTTTTGGAAAACCTTTATTGATATTTCAATCAATTACACGTATGGGCCTACAACCCCCGGGGCCGGCCGCTAAACAGTCAGAATAACAGAAAGCAATTGTATCACAGTCAGCACCTCGGGGAACAGAATCTCCACGCTAACATACTCTCAGTCTCTGAACGGCCCAAGTAGGAGACCAGGATAATAAAGGTTTACATTTTATAATAGAGGAGGATGGAAGGATCAGGTGCCAAACAGTTTCCCAGCAGCGAAAAATGGCAGGCAGAACGATGAACGTAAACAATAAACAGCAGTCTATCTAAGCAATGGCGCTGAAACAGGAAGTTCAGGATGTGGAGGAATATCACGGCCACTTGCGCCTGCAACCCCCTGCCCTAAGACCCAGGAAACACCACGGAAATTATGGCACACAGGAAACAGCAGCGATTATCAACTAAGGAGTTCTACCATGCTGATCCCAGAAAAAGACAAAGAAGAATAAAAGAAGAAAAGGAGGCCATGGAAAAAAGAGGTTAAAGACTAAAGAATCCCCTCCCCCAACCCCCCACCCTGCACCTCTGCAGATGAGTACGGCCCCCCCCCCCCAGCAGTGTGCCTGTCGCCCCGGAGTCAGACCCGAAATATAGAAGAAACAGAGAAAAAGGAATAGGAAAAGAACCCCCACCGGACGGGGGGGTAGAGAGAGTATTAATAAACTGGAGGAGGGCCTGCAAAACATGCCCCCGGCTTCTCCCTCCCGCACCATATATTTTCCCGCAAAGCATACAATAAACAACACAGGATCGACCCTGTCAAAGAAAAGTAAGGAGCATTACGCACTTAGTACACTAACAGTTCTGCCGTGAGAGCACGCAACCCCCGAGCCCGCCCGCCTATTAGATGACCACGTGTGAAGGATCATCCTTATCCTTGGCCACTCTTTGCAAATCTATCCATGCATACCCATCGACCCAGTGCCAAGTCCAATGTTACAAGGAAGAGGAGCGTCCAATAAAGGTCAGGAAGCGACACACACAGGTAGGGTAGAAGGCTCTGAAGATCGACACAGTCAGCTCTATGGAGGGTCGTCTTTCCCAGTGCTGCCCCAGGATTTACACTGCACACCAGGTCCAGGAAGGCGGAATCAGCCAGAGCAGGCGACCGTTGCTTGGATATTGCCTGAGTCGCCGGAAGCCGCGCACGGGACAAGGCCACCACCCCCCACTCAGGTCCAAAACCTCCGGAACCGTCCAGGTCCACAGCCAGCTGAGCGCACGTTAGCATACTGTCCGGAGTGTCCAGTTGTGCACTATTCACAGGGGCGGCCACGACACTGTCCTCCCGTGTGCAGTGTAGGAAGTCCCAGCGTACCTGGGGACAGGCAGGCCGCAACTGTTCCGATGCTGTTGTCACTCCATCGAGCTTACTCCCCAACACCCAGGCGCCGTGGACCAAGGTGGAATGAAGGGCACCGAGAGCTTCGAAAAGGTCACCGTACCCCAGTACAGCTCCCGGCGCTCGCTCCGCTACGCTCCTCAGAGTCGCACCCTCCCAAGCTTGCTGCGACCCAGTGCACAGGATGGTGGACCTCGTCCTTCCAAAATGGCCGCTGGGTAGGTCCAACCCAGTTTGGGACCGGGACTCAGGCACGAGCGCCTCGGGTTCCATGTCACTGGAAACAGGGTTCCGGGGGCAGGCAAATAATGTGTCCGGTGTGTGGTCACGGGCCACAGTCAGCCCCACCACGCACCAGCGCCCGCAAAAATCCGGGAGCAGCCCGCAGGAATCGGGGCGAGTTACGGGCGGCGTCCGGGCAGCTCACCAGTGAAGGCTGAGGCAATCACCGGAGAGTCTTGGAGTTGCCACCTCGGGCATGCACTCGTTCCGCCACGCTTAGTGGTAGGAGCGACCACGGCGAAATGTAGGCCGATATTCGCACCGCTCCGGTAGTCCGACTCCACCCAGTCACCAATGGCCGCTGTTGTTGAACTGCC
This sequence comes from Triturus cristatus, assembly GCF_964204655.1. NCBI lineage: Eukaryota > Metazoa > Chordata > Amphibia > Caudata > Salamandridae > Triturus > Triturus cristatus. The sequence goes on from NC_140595.1 coordinate 611,631,157, forward strand.
GCCCGGCCATGGTGTCCACTCGAGGTCCCGGTTCCAGGGTTGCACAGGCCGCAAACTTCAGACGGACATTTCTCCGGCGGTACCGCTGCCAGAAACTTCGGGGTCACCCTATCGGTTGCCGCTCTCATTCACCAACACGGGCAGATAGCGCAGGCTAAGGATCTCATGCAGGATATCTGTGCGGGGTGCGGAGGTTCACGGAGCCGGGAGCCTACGCTGCCGTCCCGGTCGCCATCTTGGCTCCTCCCCCACTCATGACCATATTGATATTGCCGCCATTTACTGTGGTCTTTCTAAACAAAATATTATACAGAATACCAATTGACCATGTTTCAGTTCCTAGACTGCTGCAGCTTTGTATTATGATAATGCAGCCCACCTTAAGTCTCTGGGGTTCTTTACTTGTAAAGTCGAATCCTTCTTTTTATTTATTTACTTGAGTTTTATATAGCGCTGGTTAGACCCGGAGGTATCAGAGCGCTTTACATGAGTAGAGTTACATAGGTTTCAAGTTACACATTGTTACAGAAGGTACATCAGTTACAGGTTACATCCGTTGGTTCAAGGCGTGTAGAAGGGTAAGGGGGTAATGTAAAATGGTAACGGGGAGGCAGATTAAGCGGAGCATAGTCATAAGGATAAACAAAGCAGGCAGGGGGAGAGAATTTCAGGGGAGAGAGGAAAGGAATAGGGTAGGTAGGCAAGGAATGAAGGAGAGAAGAGGTGGGGGAGGGGTTAGGAGAGACAGCGTGGAGACGAGAAGTAACTGTGTCTGATGTCCGGCTGGGTGGGAGACGGCTCCCTGCGGTAAAGAGATCATTCCCAGTCCTCCGTTTTGTGTGATTCCCTTGTCGCTGTGGACTCTCTCAGCGGGGTCGCTGAGACTCCAGGGCATAGATGCCGGATCCCTCCCCAACAAGGGGAGAGGAGTGCTTTGCTCATGGTCACACTCAGAAGAATGAAGGAGGGAAGAGGTGGGGGAGAGGGTAGAAAACCCAGCGTGAACACAGTGTCCGACGTCCGGCAGGGTAGGAGACGGTTCCCAGTGGTAAGGGGATCAATCCGAGACCTCCAATATGTGTGACTCCCTTGTCACTGTGGACTCTCTCAGAAGGATCTCTGAGACTCCAGGGCAAAAAAGCTGGATCCATCCCCAACAAGGGGAGTAGAAGTGCTTTGGACAAGGGCATACTTATGGGGGCCATTTTAGGGAGTCAGGCTGGAAGAGAAAGGCACTCACTGTAGAAGGGTCCCCCAGACCGGGAGCTCTCCGTGTCAGTCCCTGTTGTGCACTCGTCCGCGAGCTGCATGCCCTTTGGACTCTTCAGTGCCTAGACTGCTGCACCTTTGTGTTATGATAATGCAGCCCACCTTAAGTCTCTGTGGTTCTTTACTTGTAAAGTCCAATCCTTCTCTAAATAAACATGCATTGGCATAGCCAATAGGTCTCGCCTTTTGGGACTTTATAAGTGTTTAGCCATGCAACACTTGATGTTGTTGCACCAAGGATATTGTGCTGGATAACTAAACACATATAAGGTCCCAAAGGCGAGACCTATTGGCTATGCCAATGATTGTTAGCAGAGCTACAAGCAAAATTAGTGCCCACAATACTTTAGTGCATAGAAAATAATTTCAACATTTTATACTGTAATGTACAAGTAGTGGTTGAAAACAATGCTTCCAATGTAGCATAAATATAGCAGAACTAAACTTCCAAAAACAAACACGTTTAGTTCAAAGTTCTGCAAAATATCATATTTACATTTTTACACATAGATGTTTATGGTTTGCTCCACAAACATAAAACCACTACTACATACTCAGGGAAGTCTCCAGAAAATCAAATGCCGTGAATCAGAAGTCTTGGGTGAAAGGCATTTGTGGTGGGCAATTGGAGCCAACCGCGCACTGCAGGTGACAGCCTGATTTGGCGGCTATTGAACCCTCAATGCGGGTGACACCCTCAAATTGCGTGTAACTTGACGGGTCTGCTGGGCACTCGATAATCTGGTAGAGAGAGCCTAAAGAACTCTATTAATCCTAAAAGGTGAGGGACATCACCTCACCTGCAATGGGGGCTCCTGGTTGGTTGAGCGACAAATGTATTCCCTCCCTCAAGATTATCTTGAACCAGGTGTGTTTTCTTAGTTACCATGTTATTTAATGTGTAAGAAACAAATGGCAGCTGTAGTTACTCTTGCAAATTCCCTGTTTAAAGTTTTGCTCAACTGTACTACCCACAGTCTTCCTGTATAGTCTATAGCCAGACGGTGAGGCAGACTTTCCCATCTAGGAACACCATTGGTTAGCAATTCTTATTCCCAACTCCTTTGGAGGCACTTTTATCCTTCATAGCGGTCCCAAAACACAAACTTAGGACACATCCCACTCCATGTCAATTTGCTTCGGAGTGGTTGGCAAGCAGAGGTATCCTGCCATTTGTCAAGTCATGAAAAAGTGCCAGCCAATTGCCACACTAGAAAGGTGACAGCAGAGAGTTCTGAAAGTTTGTGCAAGTTAGATTAATCAGTGGGAAGAGAGGATGATCAGCCATCCCAGCTCCGATGTCAGCTAAAGCGATGTGTAAGAAGATTTAAGGGAGCTGAAAGGACGTGTTTTACGATGTGTTTTGAAGTTATAATGGTATGAAAAGGTAGGTAATGAACAAATTGCAACACTGGTACTTGGAAACCTGCATTCAGAATAGAAAAATAAAAAGGCATACCAGAAAGGAAAGTCATGTGGACCAAAATAACAAGCATTGAAAATGCAATAGGTCTCGCCTTTGATTAAGTTAAAGCCATTTGCTTTGCTAATTGTATTGTATAGCAAAGCAAATGGCTTTAACTTAATGAAAGGTGAGACCTATTGCATTTTTAATGCTTGTTTTTTTGTAGGAACTGGGAGATTAAGTAATTTGCCCAGAATCACAGGATGTTGAGCCAATGTAAACCCCCGATGTCAACATACCAATTTAACTAAACCTGCTGCCGCTGAGAGGGCGGGGGGAGCCGACCCCGTCGAAGAGACCCTGGCTGTGAGCCAGGGAGGGTCACTTTTAATATCCGTTCTGAGAATTTTTCCTCCGAGCCCAGTCAGCACCAGTGTCTACAATTACAGCGTTAGTCGGAATGGAGCCCTGAGCACCCTCGCTGTAAACTGATAAACATTCTAAGGTAAAAAAAAGCAATGGGAGAAAATAACATCATCGCATAGCCAGAGATATTAGGAAATACCGTGTAGTTTTGAATTTTAAAGTAAGCAAAACGTTATCCTCTTTTCCGACATAGATTTCACAATAAAAGTCCTTCAATTAATGCGTGAAGGACTTCGGGCAGGGACACTCCCCAGGATCCCGCACAATTTGGGACCAAATCTGAAAAGTGACACAAATACCATTTCTTCCCGATCTGAATTTAACAAGACACAGAGAATGATCCCTGAGACAAAAAAAACAGACATAAGCTCATTTTTCCATTTTATACAACCTTCCATCCATCTCCACTTCCAACGTAACTTTCCAGGCCCTGTCCTATTTCTCCTAGGTCAATGGTTCCTTCCCTCCCTTATATGCTATTTTTCTCATCATCAACCAGGCATTTGTATGCAATTGACCGTTTTTCATTAATTGCCATCTCTTTCACCAACTGCCATGTCACTTAAAAGTTCTCTTTTTGATGGGGGAGCCTTACCTGAACTCAAATTAAGTTTGCAGTGTTGCACCATATAAAATAATGTAAATACCCCAAAGCACCTACAAACCGAAATAAACAGAAGAAGCCACCTGAAAACTGTAATGATCATATAGTATCAGTAAGTCAAGGAACCGCGTGAAAAGAATATGGGAGAATCTTTAAGAACTGTTTTACGATCGACAAGTATGGGAAAAGGAGACATGTTCATTTGTAGTACATGCTCTTCTGATAAAACTGTGTAAATCGAAATAACATTTATTTTTTAAACTGCATATGCTTTAAAACCAAAGGCGTAATGGTATGTCAATAAAGTAGAAGACATAATAACCCTTTAACAAGCAGATGTGTTTTGGTGATTAAGTAAAATGATAGTGATTAGCTATTGATGAAAGTATTTGGGAGAGATGCGTCTGTCGAACATAAACTCAGCAGTAGTCCTACATTTATCTGTCCTCATCATGGTCTCTGCAATTCCCGATAAGACAAGCTCCAACCCCTTATTCTACTTCATGTTCTTGCCCTGATCAGTCTCCGAGTGGCACCTTTACCTCTCTTTTCAATGCAAGCCACGCTAGTATTTCCTTCCATGCACTCCACTGTCCATTTACATGTATCATTTAGGTACCAAGAGACAATTCTATTTGTGGTGTACACTATTTATTTGCAATATTATATTGGTTACTCTCCATCCTCCTAACTCCGCTGATCCTTCCATGGCCTGACAATTACTGAGCCACTCTTCTCATCTAGGTTCTCCTCCGTGGTCCCTACCCGTCATTTCTAATGTCCGTCACTTTCCCATTTTTTCCTCAGTCTCTGACCAACCTGACTCTCCCGATCACTAAGTGCTATGGTCCTTCGTAAGTGCCATGTCCCATCATTTGCCCATCTCACGTAATATGGTTCCTCGTTCACCCTCTGGCCTTCAATATTTTCTTCACCATTCACAGCCCCTGCAGCACGTTTGCCCCTCTCTCGTCGTTTGTCCCGTCACTCTATTCAGACGCCACCCTTATAGGTCTTGCCCTAGTCCCTCTCCTCCACAAATCGACGCTCCAGTTTCTTCCTATCATCACTGTTACTTTGTTGCTCTCTCTCTGGTCCAAGTCCTGCTCCTTATCAGTCACTGTTTCTTTCCCAGATACCTGCCTTCCCGTTTGTCAGACACTCCACTTGCACCCATATTGCTCTCTGCCCTTTCCAAGTAACTCTCGCACTCCTCCCCATGACCCTCTCTCACACTGTTCTCTTCATATTCACTGTCCTAAGTAATTCCGCCACTCTCTGCCCGACTCAGTGCATCTCTGGTCCATTACCACTCTCCTCATAAGCTTCCTCACCCCATCTTTGTAGCTGTACACACACCCTGACACCAGCTCTCCATCGTCCCACCTGGTCCATGCCTATGTCCTGAACAGCCCTCACTTCTACCTCAGCTTTCCTCCCCACTACCTGTCCTCTCCCAGCCACTCCGACCAGCCCCTCTCCTCTTACAGCCGTCCCCACTACCTTCCTCCTCTACCCCAGAGGAGAACCATTAGCCTTCCCCATACATACCCTGTACCTTTGCACCTTCCAAGCTCTAGTTTCCTTCCGTACTCTGCCCTAACCTTCCAAGATCCTCCCAAGGCGGGTTGTCGTCCCTTCTTCACCTGCTGTAGCGAGCTCCGGGGACCGTTCTCTTGGCCGTGCCTCCCTGCTTTCAGCGCTGCCCGGGCCGCCGCCGCTCCTCCATCGCCTCAACTCCCACTGTACCCCCCGCACCCTGTACCGACAACAACATTCGGTGACGTCACTCCCCATCACGTGACTGACCCAGCGTGCCAAAAATAGAATGCCTCCGCCTTCTCTGAAAATGGTGCGTGGCCATGGGCGAGAAACTCGTGAGGAGGGGAGGGGGAGAGAGCACGCACAAGCCATTTGGAAAAGAGAAGGAACAACCATTTGCAATATGGCCATGGGCGAGAAACCGGGGGAGGAGAGGAGAGAGACAGCGCGCGCAAGCTATTTGGAAAAGAGAAGGAACAAGCATTTGCAATGTAATCGGTCCGATTGCATTGCAAATGCTTACGTTTAGAACTGAGCGCGGCGCCACTTCACAGACACCGTGCTCGGTTTCTTTATATTTCTTAACTTTCACACTGAGCTCGGTGACCGTGAAGCAGGCACTGCACTCAGTGCTAAAGTTAAGAAATGTATAAATAATCAGAGCGCGGTGTCAGTGAAACACCGCCGCGCTCAATTTAAAGTTAACCAGCTGGAATGACCAAACAAGCAGTGTCCCACCAGCGCTATAAGACAAGCAGTGTCACAAAGTGGCATGCGCGTGCATCGGTACCTGAGGGCGAGCTCGGCAGGTTCCGTCCCTCGGGGCTCACGGCCTGGATGAAGAAGTACCTGACGGGTATGACGATGTCCCCACACCAGGCTCCTCTGCGGGCTGACGGGCTCCGAGGCGGAGAGGGCGGCCAGGAGGCAGAGACCGGCCAGGGACGGAAGCAGCGAGGAGAGGGGATGCCTGTTTGAAGAAAAAAATTAAAACCTAAAGAAATCAGTTTCTGCGCCGCCGCCTTTCTCCGAGGTGAAGCAGAAATGCCTCGGAGAAACGCAGCGGCAGTTTCGGATTTGGGGGCGTGTTTTTCTTTTTCTCTCCTCTTGCCATTGGCTGGAGGAGAGAAAAACACGCCCAGCGAAAAGTAGCGAAAAAACATGCCCCCGAATCCGAAAAGGACGGGGCCTGTTTTGCGAGACGAACCTCTTCTCCAATGGCTGGCCAGCATTTAAGAGGCCAGCCAATGGAGAAGAGGAGAGAAGAGGGGCGGGTACAAGCCCCTCTTCTCCAAGTCATTAAATCTCGCGAGCGAGACTGCGCAAGCGCAGCCTTCGCTAGCCGAGACCTAAAAACCAAGACAGGCAAGCAATCTCACACCTCACATGGAACAACTAATTAATTACCAGTAGCGGAGATTAATAATTCAAACACCCCACCCCGACATTTTTTGTTTTCCTCAGTTAGAAATAAAAAAAATCTGCAATATACTACTGTGAATGTTACAAACATGTGTGACTGTTTTTCTTATTTTCCAGCAGTTTCCTACAGTTTTGAACTTCTCGCTCCCATACGCCTCTCAAATGAGGTGAGTCATCCAGTCTTCAGTTTTCCACCTCACAGCTGTCGATTGCTGGCACGATATCAATTTGCTAAGCAGTTTTGTGTCCTCTAATTTTTGTTGATGTGCGGCACGCCAGGCCTCGGCAGTGCAATAAAAGCTGCGGCTAACGTGTAGTTCAGAGAAAGAGCCCCGACTGGGACCCGGGGTGAGACAGCCGGGCGGCTCTCCTCCCATCTGAAGTGATAAATTGGATATCTGAAAATAGCACCGCTCTTCGAGCGGAGAAGCAGGCCTAACGCGAATCTCTTTTCTGGAGAAACCAACCCAGCGTCGCATGTGCAGCTGCCGCAACTGATGAAAGCTGTCAGACGGAGCCAGGACCCTTCATTTCTATTTAGAAATAGACTTGATAAGCATGGCACGCGCTCGGTGCCAGGAAAATAAGACCGAAAAAAAAATAATACGTTCGGGTCAGCAAGTATTTGACATCACTATCAACTCAAAATACAGAATAAACTCATGAGAACATGTCAAAAATATCTAGGCCCTGAGTTATGAAAACAGAAGTTACTTAGAATTGTAAGCTATATGTAGGTTCGCTTTTACGTTACGGCTCCTGTTCCCGAAGGTGTAACGGAGCACAGTGTTATTCATTGAGGATAGTTTTCGTTGTCCTTAGTTTTTGTATTTCATGAATATGTGTAAACATATCTTTTAAGTTATTGCCCACAAGAAACAAGTGATGGTATGGAAGACGGGAGTTGTGTGTGCGCGCGCGTGACGTGGCTGTCAAAGTGAAAGTGATCGCGATCGCGGGCTGGAAGGGTGCCCGCGAGCAATGCACTTAATGAGCCATGACGGAAGCGCCCGCGCGCGTAACCGCAAGATCTGTGCCACAAGCAAAGGCGTGTGGTAGCATTTTCTGAATCCCACTTACTAAAAGTCTCGCCAGTGTAGCGCATGCGCTGGCTCAGGCGAGACCTAAAAAGCAGCTCCAGAAGATTCAGTATCTTCAGAGAAATAATATCGCATGGGGAATGTTTTCTTTTCAGCCTGTCTTGACACATACGTATATTAGAGTTAGGTTTCTTATGTGCTTGTTGGGATGCTTTGTAAGAAATGTAGAAGATGTACGTTTCATACTCTTTTATCGGGGTGTGCAGTCCCTTAATATTTAATGTAACCAGCAAGATTGTTCCTTACAACTGTGTTCTGTTTATGTTAACTCTTTTGTTGCAGGAGTAATTGATCTCTTATTTCTTGGCTGGGTCAGATCCTCCCTTCTCAAACAGGGAAAGTGTGGTATGGAGCCTACAGGTGTGGTCTTTCAGAGAATGCAGGCAGAGCCTGTCACTTAAAAGGCATATTCACTTTTCCCTGATATGGCATGCACCTTGTGGTGACGTATTCCTTTAAAGCAAGAGGTATACTGTTCACAGACATGCAAGGTTATGTTTACTAGTTAGAGCCAACTACCTACCTTTCTGTAAACCCATAAACAGGTGTACACTAAGCTTTAATTTTCGTCATGTCCTATTTATAACATTGAATGTATCCCTACCTTCCAGGAATTGTCTCAGCCCCTTTGAAATATGCAGTGGTAACCCATTTGCTGCAGGAATGCTCCTGAAGGTCTGAGAATTAGACCTACTTCTCAATGGCTATTCCTGCCAAAACGGGCTCCTCAGTAGCTGGGTCGGACTTCATCCTAGAATGGACAGAGAATCAATGGATGGAGGCCGGATGCCGACTGACCGCCACAGACGCACGAACAGTTTCACGCCGGACCACTAGTCTTCCCCCTTTTCTCTTCCAGTTCTGCCGCACAGCGGCTTTTGGGTTAAGGACAGATTGCCATTCCCAACCCAGTTTACTGACTCGCTATGCCCTGAGGAAGTCCCAGGCCAGATGGCCAATGTAAAGGGGTGAAACACGTGTTGGCTATAAATGTTCTCACTGCACTACAAAACACGACAAAATAAATTGGAATTGATTCCAAGGAATAATTGATTTCTTCTACTCGTTCTGATACTCTTATACGTAAGAGAATCAATGGTTGTCCCATTTGTAGATTAAATACGACGAAATGAATGAGGGTCTGGCAGCTGAACTGGGCCATTTGGAACTGTAGCTGCATTTGGTACAGAGGACCATCCACTTCTTACCAGACTACATAATATTGGCATTCAGATAACTGTCAAAGGTTTCTTTAGTCTTGTTTTTGTCATACTGATGGCTAAAAGTAACTGTACACCAACACACTTCTTTCTGTTTTACATTTATATTTCTCCTCTGGCCCACCTTGTACAGTTGTTTGGGTTCCTGTATTGCACCTTAGCATATTACACCTAGGTTTTTTTCCAAGAGTGATCTCGTTACGAACATCTAAATCTTGTCTGCCGACTCAGTGTTGTGGATGTTTGAGAAAACACTCATACTAAGTGAAAAAAATACCAAAATGTTGCTCTTATTATATTAAGACCCTCTTCCGGTTGGGCAATTTCCAACAGCATTGGGATCTCTTCCTATACCAACCCAGTTTTTAAGTGATCAAGTTCGAATCCCGAGGTAGAAGTTGCATCGTGGCCTGCTATTTGTATCTGCCAGTTTTGATGCTTCTTTTTCTTGTACACAGGTTTGGAAGTCAATAACTTTGTTATTTATAGCCTTCATTATTGTAATGCTCCTTACCCAGGTACTACTCCGGGAACTGCAGTTAATTTAGAATACAGCTGTTCCACTATTTCTGTGACTGAACACAAGGGACCGTATTATACTGCCCTTACTAACTGAAGTTGGGTACCAGTCCATGACCTAATCAGCTTAAGGCACTATGCGTGGTCCATAAAGCATTGTGCCATTTCCAACTTGTCTTTCATGTAAATTCTCTTCTGATTACCGTTTGTAAACAACCTGGTCGTCTTAATTGCAACAAAATATTAAAATCCTGACTTTCTCATTGTTAGCCAATGGCTTTGTTGTTGCATTTGCTCCCTCTGCACTAAGAAGTTACAGGGTGCATACTGAGCTCAACAAAGGGTTATAAGAAGACTGTACTTAGTCACTTCACTGCAGTTACAAAGGTCACAGAAACTCCCAGTGCTCAAGGAACAGGGCTAAAGAATTGAATCTAGGAGTCAAGGATGATGCTAGGCTCTCACCATGACCATTGCCTTGGCTGTTTCAGCTGTCCACACTAGTTGTCACCTTGCTTGTTCAACATTGTTTACCAACACTGCCTTTGTTATTTCCAACACTGCTTTCTTTTCATGAATGAAGGAGTTTTGGATTGCTCATCTTGTGCTTCCAAGCAAATTTATTGCCTGCATTTCACTCTCCCAGATTACTCTTAAGTGTTTTATTTTGGGATGATTAAGGATGGTTTTGTATTTTTGTTCGTGTTTGTGCAATAATCTTGGTTTTTAATAATATGTTAATCTGGTAGTAGTCTTTGGTGGGTGTTTTAGTGGTTTTTCTGCACCTGTTGGTGGTGGTGGGGGTAGGGACACCACCCATGTGTACTTACGTTGCTTAACCCTTTTTCACATTTAACTTTCTGTATGTTATTTTTTGTATTGCTTGTGAATCCCTTGTCCCACCTTTTATCCTAACCATATCCTAGTTTTTCTTTTGTTCCCTTAAGTGTTCACTTTTTCAATAGCATAAATATCGCATTCTTACCTGTCCTCTTCTTGTTTTATTCCAAATGTTTGTAACCCCAACGCCTTTCCACCTAATTTTTCTCAGTTTTTAAATCATGTCACTTGTTTGACTATTTGGGCCTCTCGTTTTCTGGATCATATATTTGATTTTTTTTTTCTTTTCAGGTTTCAATTGAGGACATGGGACTCTATGAAGACTTATCTTCAGTGAATGACAGCACTCAGGTGTGTTGGTGTCCTTGCCTTGAGATTCTGTTTATCTAGATTCAAGCATACTGGCTAGAGAATGTTTCCCATTAATTTTGAGTCTGGTAAGGTTCCAGTACTCATGCTCAATGGTGCTTATATTCTTTTGCTGGTGTCTTTCTTTTCCACTACCTCTTTTTATTTTTCACCTCTGCATAGATAGGAGCTAAACTTCTTTTGTGTAGGCTCTTTGGCTTGCACCTCAAAGCCTAAAACATTCCTTGACTCTAGTTTTAGTTTAATGCTCTGCATATGTACAGCATAGGACCCATGCAGAACTTGAGTTCTCTACAGAAAGATACAAGTATTAACCCTATGACACATCTGTTTATACTCTGATGTTTTTTAAATCCACCTCCCTAGTGGCTGCTTGGTGCTTATCCAGAAGCTTCCCTTACAGCATAGCAGTACCTAGAAAGTCCTTTTTAAATGTCAGATCCTTAAAACCTCCTACATCTTTAAGTGGACAGAGATGGTGCGAGGGGCAATTGTATATTCTTTTTTTTCCCTTCAAAATACTTTATTGATTTTCACAATACAGAAAGCATATAGCAGGGTAAGCAAGGGTGTCCAAGGCAAAGTTTACATGTGCATACATATAGCATGAGAGTAATGCGCCTTTATGGATACCATGAGCCGAACCCAGGTGACCAATGGTAGGAGAAAAAGGGACAGGCAAAGGAAGGGAAAAAGGAAAGAAAAGGAGTAGCGGAGAGAGGTGGAGCCACGGCTAGGCGAGCTGTAATATCGATTTCCATATCTATGCATATTTTGGTACACGGGCGCCCGATATTGGCAACTTTACATAATATGGCGGTCTAGTACCTGTAACAATGAACATTTCACTTAAATAGAATTATTTCGATGGAACGACAGTGAGGTCACCGGATATGGCTCCGTGTTGAGGGCTTTGTTCATGGGGGTTCATAAGAGTATAGAAACGTGCCTAAGGACTTCCACAGCGTCCTGGATGACGGTTTCCATGGAGAGCTTTGTAATGCTATGTTGTCCGCCCCTCTGAAATGGATGATCCAGTTTATCCAGCTCTTGTATGAAGTCTTACCCGTGTCCTTCCAGTTGGCAAGAACCATTTTCACTGCCGAAGTTAGTAACGGGTCAAGTAGATCTTTGTCAGAATCATCTCTCAAGTTTGTGCTTATACAGGCCGTGGGCAAATTCAAGGAGTCTCTGACCATAGTACATTTAAACACACCATTTATGAAGGCAAAGATTTTAGTCCCAAAACGATTTAAGTACAGTACACTGAAAGCTGAGGTGGGCTAAATCCCCAGTCTCCTGATTACAGTTCCAGCATGTTGCATCTTTCCTGAGCCCTAGTGCAAATAAACGGGCAGGGGTCCAAAGTGCCTTGTGTAGTAGCCAGTATTTGGTTTGGGAGGGAACCGGGGAGATCTTATTTCGTGAGACGGATCTCCATATTGAGGGCCATTCCTGTTCCTTTGGTGGCTCTGGGGGCAGTTGCCCCCAAAAGGCTATAACCTTATCATAAGGTTAGAGGATTTTAAGCAGAGGAGTTTGTATATCTGCGAGACCTGGTGGCCCAGTTTGTTAATATTTTTCACAAATAAGGAGATTGATGGTTGGGCGGTAGATAATTTGGATTTTGTAAGGGCCGATCTAATTTTTAAGAAGTTGTAGGACTCAATGTCCGCAAGGCCATACCTCGCTTGGAGGTCTGAGAATGTAATCGGGTATGTGTTGTTTTCTAGTTGATAAGGGAATAGGATTCCTTTCTTAATCCATGTGTCTAGGGTTAGGCATTTGCCTTTGTACATTATCTTGCTATTGGCCCAGAGTGATTCCAATTTAGACCCTTTAATACTATGCTCCAGCTTTTTATCGACCTTAAGTAGTGCTATATTTGTGTTTTTAAAAATGGACTTGGAGGTATGTGCGTATAGTCTATTTGTTGTTAGAAGTGCAAGGGGGCTTAGGTTATTAAGAATGGCCCTCTCTACCTCTAGCCATGCCGGGGTGTAGCCGGTAGGTGGAGTAATCCAGTATGAGCCTTGTTTCGCCAGGAAAGCCAGCTGATATAGTTTAAAATCCGCTAAGTTCACCCCTCCTAGTGTTTTATCTAGTCTTAATGTTTTGATACTGATCCTTGCTTTTTTACCGCACCAAAGGAATTTAGATATGAGGATATCTATTTTGCGGTGGAAGTCATCTGTAAGAAGGAGCTGGAGCATACTCATGAGGTAGTTAACCATCGGGGTGATCATCATTTTGATAGTCTCAATTCTCCCCCACCACGTAATGAATTTTGGTGACCATGATTCCAGAAGCTTCTTTATTTTCCCTAGTAATGTTTTCTCATTCTGGTGTAGGGTATCTATCATGTTGCTACCAAATTCGATGCCTAAGTATTTGATGTAGCCTGTTTGCCATGTTAGCCCAGACTCTCCCAGGATATCCCTCGTAAAGTGGATGTTCAATGGTTTGAGTTCTGATTTCTCTCTGTTGAGTTTGTACCCTGAAAGGCCTGACTATCTAGTTATTGTGTCCATCAGGGCAGCAATTGATGCCCTTGGTTGTCCTGTTACAATTAGTATGTCGTCTGCGTAGGCGGCTAGTTTTATTTGGACGCCATTGATATCCACCCCCATAGTGTTAGTGTTTGATTTGATGTCCCTGATAAGGAGTTCCAATGCTAGTAAAAATACGGATGGAGATAGTGGGCATCCCTGTCTAGTACCTTGTTGTAGCGTGAAAGGCTCAGAGAGCGAGCCATTAACGACAATACGGGCTGATGGGTTTCCATAGAGGGCCATAACCATACGTATATAGTCCTCACCTAGATTGAAAGATTGCATGCAGCGTTCCAAGAATGCCCAGGAAACTCTATCAAATGCCTTCACGGCGTCTAAGGTGATAGCTACTGCCGGTTCAGCCCTAACGGCGGCATGCTCTATGATGTGGCACAGTAGGCGGGTGTTATTGTTAGACATGCGAGTACATAAGAAGCCTACCTGGGAGTTACTTATTAGTTTTGGTAGTGCCAAGTTGAGTCTGACCGCTAAGATCTTAGCGTATATTTTGCAGTCTACGTTAATCAGTGATATAGGCCTATAGTTTTTTGGTGAGAGTTGGTCCTTCCCCTCCTTCGGAATTACTATTATGTTAGCTTCCGTCATAGTGTATGGCGTGGACCCTTTAGATGCTGTTTGGATAAAAACTTGTTTCATGTTTGGTTTTAATTGGTCTAAGAAGGTTTTGTAAAAAAGAGGCTGTGAACCCGTCCGGGCCAGGAGCTTTGTTGTCTTTTAGGGACAACATTTCAATCTCTGTGTAGTTGATTTCCTGTCCTAGCCTAATTTTCTCTTCTATGTTTAGTTGCGGCAAGTCAAGTTTTTCGAGGTATTTGGTACAATCTTCTAAGTTTAGGGGCTGGTAATTCTTACAGAGTTCCTGATAGAATTCTTTGAAGGTTCTAAGGATGTCTTTGTGTTTGGTGTGTGTTTTATTGTTAGTCTTTAATGGATGAGATGACAAACTGGTTCCGTTTGTGTTTGAGATAGGAAGTAAGCAGTTTCCCCGCTTTGTTAGCTTCGCATAGGTTAAGATCTTTATATTTATTAATCCATAACCCTGCCCTCTCACTTAAGATTTTGTTGTATTCATATTTTTTTGTGTTAGTGATGCGAGGAGCTCGCTATTGTGTAGGGAAGTACTGTGGGACTGCTCCAAACTTTTGATCTCCTGTTCAAGTTGGGTTAGTCTCAGGTTGGTACTCTTGTTGATTTTTGTCTTTATTCCAATTATTGTACCCCTGATGGTAGCTTTCAGTGCATCCCAGAGCGTATTAGTGCTAGTCTCCGGAGTGTCGTTGTGTTTAAGGTAGTCTATTATAGCCTCCTCGATCTTTTTTTTTATCCACAGGATCCGAAAGTACATCGCTGTTAACGCGCCATCTCTTTGGCACAGCCTCATTGTGACACCCAGCCAGTTTTAGGCTAATACACGAGTGGTCCGATACCAGCCTTGGGGCTATGTCTGTGTGTTCGATTAGTTGTGTGTGGGAGCCGTAAGTGAGGATATAATCTATCCTGGTGTATGAGTTATGTGGGTTAGAGTAAAAGGTGTAGTCCCTAGTGTCTGGATGCTGGAGGCGCCACGCGTCCCTAAGGTTAAATTTAGAGCATTTATTTTTAAGTACAGCATGTGAGCTCGTGGGGTGGTATTGGCAGGTGGATTGTCTATCCGTGATGTGGTCTAAAGGGATGTTGAAATCCCCTGCTACAACCATGGGGTTGTTTTGGGGGAACACTTCCAGCGTGCTAGACACCTCCGACCAAAAGGCTGGGTCGTCCGTGTTGGGGCCGTATATGTTTGCTACATGAATTAGCTGTTCCCCCCCCTTCTCAGGTGTGTGACCAGGAGTCTGCCCTCATTATCGTGGGACTGTGAGTCTAGTGAGATGTTGGTTCTTTTCGATATTGGAGTATTCACCCCCCGTTTCTTTTTAACAGCAGGCGAGCAAGCCATCTGTGAGATCCAGTTACCTCTAATGAGTTTGGCATCGTCCTCAGACAGCTTTGTTTCCTGTAGTAGGATTATATCCCCTTTGGTTTTGGCTAGGTAGTCTAGGATTTTCCAGCGCTTGATTGGGTGGTTAAGACCTTTAACGTTTTGGGACACTATGTTGAGGTCAGTTGCAGGCGCGGTGCGTCCATTGGGGCGTAGCCCCCCCCGCCCGCAGCTCCCTCGGCGTCTTTAAACTTAAGTAAACTGAATCAGTTTACTTAAGTTCAAAGACGCCGAGGGAGAACTGACAATTATGTCAGTCAGCATGACGTCGGACCGCCCACCCCCTTCAGAGTCTGAAGGGGGTGGGCGGTCCGGCGTCATGTTGACTGACATGATTGTCAGACGGACCGGGGGCATCAGGCAGCAGCACAAGTGCGCATGAGTGGGGAAGGTGCACGAATTTTCGCACCGTCCCCAGTCATGCTCACTAGTGGCTGCACAGGTTGGCGCATGCCCATTAGGAGAGCGAGAGTTGAGCAAAGGCTCAAACCTCGGTCTCCTAATGGGCAGGCAGGCGAGGAGTAACCATGCCCTAAGCCAATCCTGGCGCTGCGCCAACGGACCCGAGGCGGCTCGGACGGCGGACCTGCTCAGGACAGGTAGGATTTTTTTTCATTTGTTTTAAAACTCCCCCCCGACCCCCCCCCCACCCCACCCCTGCGCGACACCCAATCTGGGTCACTTCTGAGGGTAACATTATAAGCGCGGCCCCTGCCTTGTGCCGGACTGCCGTTGAAGGCCTATTCATGGCCTTCAGCAACGTGAGGCCTCTAAGCCCCAGCATGCCTCCAGGCCCCCAGAGACTACTGCCTTATCTGTCAGCCCGCAGTCACAAATATTCGCACCTCGAATTGGCCGATAAATTGCAGCTAACTGGACGTTTCTTCTTGGCTTGCAATGCATGGCCTCTGGGGATCTGGGCGTGTAGCTTTCTCAAAGCAGCCTGCCGCCTGTTACTGGCCCCCAGCCCGGGCAAGACTGACTCCAGATTAAACTTTTCTCTTAGCTGGCTGGGGTTTTCAGGGGTTCAAGTGAGTCTCAGCAGGAGGCTCACCATCCTGTGATTCCGGGCAAGTCAGCAAGGTCAGATTTAAGTGATTTGAAATCACTTAAGTTAAATCTCTCCGTGCCTAAGAATGAATGTGCCCGTCTGTAATGCAGTGCAGCTGGGGCTCATATAAAGCGCGCAGATACCTTCTGGTCGAGTTTGTGCTATACAAATAAAAACATACAGCATGATTGACCCCCTGGTTTGTTTCATGCTACTCTCTTTGTCGACGAGACTCTTCCCTCGCATTATGCCGTTTGCCACCACCACGGCATTCCACTGATTGCAGTGAGTCAGGGAGAGAAATGCACAGGGTGAGTGAGGCGTGTAGGAATAGCTCGATGGCAGTGCCCATGCTAAATGACATTGAAACGTTAACTTAGCCTGCCTGTTTGTTTTATCTGTTAATTATATCTGTGCCGCTGAGAGGTGTTGATACGTGTTTATGCTGCTTAGAGCATGTGTGACTGCGGTTGGAATACATTAATTCATGGTTTGTGCAAAATGTTTAATTGACTAGCCTCTGTGGGTTACACTGTGCTGTCAGGTTTGCAGGAGAATACCGGAGCACCAAGGGAGCTAACTAGCAAAACACAGTAACTGGAGCCCATCAAGAGGTCGCTTGGCATATAACGTGCACCTGGGGTATCTCATGCCATTAACTGGATTAGGAAAAAATATCTGTAGCCTGTTATGGCCATTGATTACCTGGAGCACATCACGGCTTTAAACATTATATCCATAGAATGGTTAAAAGGTGATCCCTGGAGTACAATATGGCTCCAAGTGTTGTTAGTCAGAGTTCTGAGGCACATCATGGCACTAAATGGCAGACAGGGTATGAGGGGCACATCATGAGGTTGATTGGCAAATGGGAAATCCCTGGAGTACATCATGGCATTGGCGGAATATGCGGGAAATATGAGACGCATCCTAAGGCACTGAATGGTCTGTGGTGGTTAATTAGTTACATGAAATGTATATCTGCCATATTATGGGGTAACTGTGCATATGATGACAGACTGATGTGTGATGTGACACTTTAGTATATAAAAGCAATGGCAATCATTGATGCAGGTTGTAATTTGAGTGTATATCCTAGAGAAAAGTGATGTCATTCTGTGGTTATACTGAATAGGCAGCTACCAATATCATTTTCATGTGAAATCTTTTTTATTGATGTCACAACTACGCTTTCACAAGTGCCTTATTAACCTTCTTACTTACTCAAATTTGCTTGAAAATGCACCGTTTGCCACATCTTTTTTCAAAAGGTTCTCCGGGGAAGAACCCCCCTCCCGCCTCCAACCAGACTTTATGACAGTTGGGCTAGCTCGCTACGCTCGCTTGATACACATCAGTCACGCGATTTTGTTTACGCCTCACCACTTTCAAATGTCACCAGCCGCCCCTGGTCAGTTGCCAGGGTGAGTGTGTTATTGCAGGCCATCAGATGGGATGTTCTGTGGTAGATACATCAATGCTATTCTTTAAGGAGCCCCACATTGCTACCTGGGCCCAGGAGACGAAAGGTGACAATAGCTGGCCTTTCCCTCCCCCAACTAGGCAGGGTTCAGATGTGTTTTCCATACGCCTCGAATACATACTTGCGTGCCAGACCTCCCTACTTGGTCATACAATAAGAAGTGCCAACCACCGTTTGTAGGAGAAAAAGAGGTGAAAAAGGGAAAATAAGCTAGAAAATAGAGAAAGCTCAGACTGAGAAACCAATCATTACGTGGAGCATTCTGCAACCTCTGGCATTTACCACATTGCCCTGAAAGTGGTTGCACACCATCTTGATTTAGGTTCTACTGCGCAATACACTGACAACTTCCTCCATCTTATTGCGGCAAAAGAGATCTTTAAACAGGTTAAAATAGCTCTCACCTGGTGAACCTGGACAGTGCACAGTCCCAGCAAGGCGCTACCAGAGCAAGGTCATAGGAATTATACTCCCTGATGGGCACCAGCATTGCTATTTAGGTCTCTTGTCGCTCCTGGAGATGCGCTTGTGAGGTTGGAGAAAGATTTGTGATTGAGAGATGTTTGTGAAAGAAAATAGTTGTAGGAGTGGAGGGCATTGAAGGCAGAGGGTACTTGAGCAGGTAGGGTGGAGTGCTAAATGATGCTTGGCCAGGAAGGAAATGTTGAGTGGTTTACTGGGAAGTGAGTGTGAGGAGCACGCAGGTGGAGTAGGAGAAACAAGAAAGGGTGAACAATGACTTGCCGGGAAGCTTTATGTGGTGAACTTGGCCCTAGTTTGCAGACCGGTCTTGAGTGCATTGGTCGGTTGTCAGCAGAGCAGTCCTTACAGGAGGAAAATTCTTTAGTGAAGTGGGGAGAACAGTTGCAAAAGCTACATTGCATAATTGACAAAGAGAGTCTTGGAAAAGCTGTTAGGGTGAGGTGGAGTTGCAGGCACCTACTGCACAGAAATAACATTGGGTGATGCTGATCGATAGGCAACAGATGAGAACTTGTCTGAAAGACAAGTAAAGGAATGTTCAGTATATAGCAAACTATAAGTTGGATACATATGCAGCTCACATATTCCATTTAAGCAAGATTATGAAAGGAAAAAAACTAGAAATAGCTTACAGAGAGAAGTAGTTACATGTGTATACAGGCATATGAACCTTGATTAAGTGGTTGGTAGTGGAAATCACTCAGAATGTGAAAGGAGGGCCAAGGGGAAAGGGCAACGTGTAATAAGTGTAAATTATTATTGTATCTACTCTTGTTCATTTAACTGTTATCTTGGGCAAGTGCAGTTCATCTGTTAAGGGCAGTTAGTGGCAATCCTATATTGAGGGGAGACTAGGAGCTGACAAACCACATGGAATCTAACAGAAGCCATGCACTCTGGATTTTCTACCCTCCCAACACTAAAAAAAATGCATTGAGCAAAGAACATTGTTTTTGTCTTCTTAGCAGGGATCAGTAAACTGATAAAGAAGGAAACAAACCCAAAGTAACTGGATGCCCAATGCGCCTGTCTGAGAAACGAAGATGCTAATGAGTCTGATGGGGATAAATAGCTTAGTCAACATGTGATCCAACCCAAATTGCTTATTCTGTACCCCTATCCTACCGGAAACTAAACTAGTTGTAAAATAACAATAATGTACTGAATACAAAAGTCATAGGAGCTCAAGAGCAGACTCCTTTCTGTACTGCTGCCATCGTGACAAAAACTTGTATAACGCACACTCACACCCAAGAGGGCCTCTAGTAATTGAAGTAATTATTTGCCCATATTTGTAAATTCCATTGCTCTTACACCAGTTTAATTCCACTCTTTTACAAAGATGTAACATGCCATTCCTTGATGTGTATTCCCTGTATCGATAGCTGCCAGACTGATGCGTGCATAAGCTATTTCACCATATCTTCCCAGCCAGCTTCTCTGTTGCAGAATCTGAAAAGGTTACTGATGAAAATCATTGAAGCTTTACTTAACAGGAAAAGGTGGAAAGACATGTCTCAGGGGAGGAGAATTGTGTCTGAACATAGATCAGAGATTGTAGGAAGCTGGCCTTTTATGTGATGTATCAATAAATCTGCTATACCGTGTAAAGAGTCCTGGGGTCCTCAAGTGGACAGGGGCTTGCTCTAGTAATCCCAAGGTGCTCTACTAGGGGTAGTGTGGTCAAGCAGCCTTAAGCTTAACCAAGAGGAGTGCAACACATCTGCAAATACTCACAATGATAAATAAATGACACACATGACTCAAGAACGAGATCCTCACCAATTTATAAAAATAGCAAGTTCATCATATATGTTTAGGCATCAGAGAGAAATCGTTCAGGTAAGTACATTTTTAAATATGAATTCTCTTCAGTTCAGAAAGTGGATACAGTGCAATTTTTGAGTTCTGCAATATTATCCTATGAAAGGAAGAACAAGTTCTGCAAACAGGTATAGTATAGCGACTTATGGGAACAATCTCCAGGAGTTAAGGTGAGTTGTGGGCAAAGTCCAAGGTAGCACCAACAGTACACCACAAGTGGCACGAAGGCGGCCAGGTGCAAGGTGCAAAACAATGTTGGGAGCCCAATGTTGGTCTATGGATATCGGTCTCTGCGAAAAAAGGCTTCAGGCTCTGGCTAGGAGGCCAGTCAGACGGAACCACCAGGTGAGCTCAGGCCTCACGATGCTCGCTACGTAGGGACACCTTTGGTCCTCTTCTCCACAGCCCAAGGGCAACGGGTTTTAGAGGTGTCTTTAGGCGTTTGGTTTTTCCTTACTGGAGCAGTCGTGATCGAGGTGGCATGCATGCAGAGGTTGCAGGTGACGTCAGAGGGTCCACGAGGGGTGAAACCACGGTGGGCTTGGGTGCTGGGGGACTGTGATGGCACCGTTGGCCCACTTCGACTCGGGCTTGGAGCGACGGGTGCAATGGTGGTTTCAGGTGTCGGGTTTTTGTGGTTCCGAAGACCTCAGAGTCCTTTCTTTTGGAGTTGCTGTGAGATGCAGGGAACAGTTCCACTGTCCCACGGGAGGGCTTGGTTCTTTATCGAAGGCAGGCAGTCCTCCCAACTTTCTGGAGTCTACAGCTGCAGGCCGATTTGACTTTGCAGTTTTTGACGAGGGATGCAGACATTCGGCAGTTGCTTCTTCTCTCCTCTCTGCTTTTGTGGCTCTTCAATGTCCTCTCTCTCTTCTTTAATCATCAGGATCTGCTCTTCTGGTGCCAGGGTCTCCCCTAAGTACTCAATTTAGGGGCGTTAGAGGAGTGTAGGTTAGTAGCCAATGTGCTACTGACTCTTGAGGTCACTACCCCCCTATATGTCCTCTTCCTGTTGGAAGTGGGCATAACCCTGTCCCAGAATTCCTAAGTGTGCCATCGCAAGGGTGGCTACTTCTAAAAAATGTTGTCCACCTCAGTGTAGCCCATTTTAGGGGTGGGCCTAACCTGGATGTGACACGCCTACCTGACCAGCTAATTTTACTGCCTGTCCTGGTGGCCAGGGGGTCCTGGACAAAGGGGGGTGGCGTCCTCTCCTGTGAGGGAAATCAGACTCTCATTCCAAAGGTGGCAGCTCTTTGAAGCTAGCCAGCCTGAGGTGGCTAATCAGCAGGTCATCCTGTGTATGAGGGGGTGTTACACCCTCTTCCTGAACAGGCTTTTGTTCTGGGCCTCCTGAGAGCAGAGACTCTCACCCTAGGAGGTCAGAACAGTGTCTGGGGTGGCAAGCTGGCAGAAACCAGTCAGGGAGCACACCAGAGGCAGGTACGATTTCAGGGGGCACCTATAAGGTGCCCTCTGGGTTCATGTATTGGTAAATCCATAATTGGAATCGATGTTTGATACCAAGCATCCATATCTTCAATGAAGCCATCATATAGCTGGGGAACTCGTTTCACCAATGTCCAGCACGTTTTAAATGGCCTTCCTGGCAACTTGTACTGGCAGCAATGGGACTGACCAGCACAGGGGCATATCTGCTCACATGTAATAGAGTTGACTTTAAAATATTTTATGCAGTGTTAGAGGACATGGCACACAGGGATGTGTGACATGTTGTGTTTTCACTTTTGTCTGCACCAAGACGCAGCCCGCAATAGCAGTCCTGCATGTGCTTGCTGCCCTGAGGGACCCTCCTTAGTACCTCCGACAATAGATACCAGGGGTACCATGTACTCCGGACTTACAGAGGGTGCTAAAGGTTTTGCCAATTGGGGGAAACATTTGTATAATTTTGGGAAAGAGCTCTGGCACTGGGTACCTGGTTAGCAGGAACACAGTGCACTTCCAGTCAAAATCACATCAGGTACAGAGTAAAAAGTGGGGTGACCATGTGAAAAAGGGCTACTTTCCTACTGAGATCTATGATAACAGAATGAGCTGCTCACTCAGAACAATATCCTTGATAGGTTTTAGGGGAAAACGATGGTCCTGTAGACCCTCAAAATGTATTTTTTAAATGGGGGAAGTATGTGCCCTGGTGCTATATCGGCAACACCAGATGAATTTGGAGAATTCTTTTTCGTCCTAGATAAAAGCCAGAGAAAGCCAGTGTCATCACCTAGGATTTCTAAGGACAGAGGACAGGAATTGTTTCCATGTCTTACCTCCGCTCACTCTAGATTTTTTTTTACCTAGTCCTATTGTTTTGTGTGGTAGTCTTCATTGTCATTATCCTCAAGTGAGGAAACATAAGGAAATGATAGAGAAAAGTACTGCATATGCTTGGACAGCGCTTGTCAATGAGATATTGACAGACACATTGATGCCTTTAGTCATTCGATATAATAGCATACTCTAGAAATAGCAATCTATTTGCTAGTATGCATAAAGAGCCACTGTGCTGCTGCTTTTCTGTGTTTTTCCTCAAACTTGGGCAACGAAAGTCCCAACATCAGATGTTGTTGCTAGCAGTGCAATTACATCCAAGCAAAGAATGACAATTGCTTGGGAGGGGTTTAGAGCTGCCGATTGCATTGGACTGCAATTAAATGTTGACAAGCTCGAAGGAAGTAGTATCTATAAATTAGTTTCAAGAACAGCAGGACATCTGTTGAAGACATCAGCGGCAGGATGCTACTTTACTGTATGTTATATGCCAACTGGGGAAACAAAAAACACAGGATGGAGAAACAACTGTTGTTTTAGCGTTACCTGGTAATACATAATATCCTGAGGACTGTCACATTTGCAGTGGTTTTATTTATATGCAAAGTGTTCTGAAATTGAGGTATGGTAAAGTTTGCATAGCAATAGCTCATGCCATTGCTTGGGGGCATACTGCCCTATCTCTGGCAGACTAAGGAAATAATGAAATGCGATATTTAGTGCTTAGGAAACCAACATGAAGCATCTTAGTTGAATGTTGAAGTAAGATAGTCTGCAAGAATGTATCTAGGTTGCGTTAAATGCCAAATCACTGATAGATTTTGCTTGTTTTATTTGCATAACAGAATACGTAGAATTGTGTGTAAATTTTCACATTGCTTCCCAGTTAGGAAGTGACCCTCACCCTCAATGCCTTACTCAAGACATTTCTTTAGTGCAGGATTTTAAATTGAGTAACCAGTGGTTTTCTAGCTTTGAGATCCTCCACATACAATCAGTATAATCTTGGGGAGACCAGAAATATTGGCTCTGCAAAGTGTTTCTGGAGTAAATTGGTGTTTGATTCTAATGACTGCATGAAAAGACCAGAAGATGCATAAGGAAATGGTTTTTACTATGACAAAAAGTCCAGCAGTAAATCATAGAAAGTTAGTGCCAAATTGGTTTGACGAAGAGACAATCTGTATGTGATGGGAGATGCACAGATATACAACATTTAGCCTCCATTAGAGAAAATTCTGCTGAACTTAGCTACCTTTTCTAACCATGAAAACCTATATAAAATATAAAATAAATATTGAACTGAAAGCCTTTGGGCAAGCTTCAGAAGGGATGGAAGAATAAGATATTCTGGAGATCTTTTGCAGCAACCAGTAGTGTGGGTGTTCGTCTTGTACAGTGCCTGAAGATGCATGAGCTGCACACAGACCATTTATGCACTTATGCACTGCTGACGAACAACAGCATGAAACCCAATTCTAGAAAAATTGCAGCGTGTACTGAGCTTTCATGTGGAATGAGAACGGGTGGTATGCATAATTGCCAAACATTTAAAGATTCAGGCCCTAGATGGCTGGACTAATGACAAACCTAAATTGTATCCTAAATGAATGGCCTCCATAATATGTACACCATTGATCAAGGGCGCTGCATGTTCTTTGACAATACCAGAAGCTTGGAAAGGAAATATTAATTTTCCTGTCCCTGAAAAGGAGGTATGAAGCTTACTGGTAATTATATACTCCTAGCTATGCTAAGCTTGCCTTCCAAAATATGTACTTGAGTCCAACATGTGCATGTGTTAGCACTAGTGGAGAAGCATGTAGTCTTGCCGTTAGCCCAGATTAGATTTCCCTTTGGTGGTACGCTTGCAAATCATAATGAGGCAGCACTGACCCTATTGTAGGTATTTAGGTGATATTTGTATTGCATAAACGTAGCTGAAAAACAGCCGAGTGCTGTACTAGATCAAAGTCAGACATACAGTCAACAAGTGACTAGAGGAGTAACTGGGTTCTGAGAGTGCAAGTGGATTGTTACTTTGCTGTTTTATAGTTTTCTTTTGGGAGTCGGATTGTGTCAGCTCTTTGTTAAACTGGAGTTGCTTTGGAGTGGTCTTGGTGTGTACATTTACCCACATACTAGGTGTATTGATGGAGAAGTCCTGTTTCCTTGGTATTTTCTTTTTTGCAAGACTTTGCCTGATGGAAACATGGTTATTAGTGTTCCAAGAGCCAACTGAGATGGTGACCGTGTCCTCCAGATAGGTGTGGTGACAGTCCTGATGAGTTTGTTGATGATGTGGCGGTTTTGAAGATTTTGCGGGCCAGTAAGCGGAGCCACTGGAGTTCTATCATGGTGAGAGTGATGTGGTCATATTTCTTCAGATACTTGATGACTCATGCTGCGGCATGTTGGATGCTTGTAAGATGGGTCTTTTTGTACTCTGGAAGGCTGTGGAGTAGTCACTATCCAGATGTGAGAGTATGAGTGCTTGAGTGGCAGTTCTGAAGTCTTTCTGGGAAGAATGGTTTTACTTTCTTTGGGAGAGAACTTAATATCAGGACATCTTGGTTTTCTTTGAGATGTGTTCCTTGAGTGTAAGGTCGGTGTCTGGGGTGAACCCAAGTGCCTTGGCATTCTCTGAAAGTTGGGGTTGGAATCCATCCAGATTCGTGTCATTGAGCCATGTTTAGACCAGTAGTTAATTGCTTTTCTCAGTGAAAAGAAGGAATTTTGTTTGGGTAGGGTGGAGCTTCTTGTATATGCTGGCCATCAGGGTTTCGAATAGGTGAAAGCGATGTTTTACCCCTGGATGTCAGGAGCAGAATAGATTTTGAAGTAGAGTTTTATGTCGTTGGAATATGGCTTAAGCACTTTAATTGTAGGGTGCCACAGCAAATTTTCTTCAGATAAGTTGATTAGACACAGAGAATTGCACTTGTAAAGTGTGGCGTTTTAACATACAGAACTAAGATAAACTGTTAGTTTAAGCAGGATTCATACCAGCCCCTAAATATATATTTCCATTTTTAAGAGTCATTGTTTCATATGTGGAATAGAATATATTTAAATCAACAATTTTAAGGCAATGCTCCATTATCAGCAGTGCATTATGTAAATAGTCTAAGCCTGCATGACCATATTGCCATTGGGATTACAGTGTACATTCGACACTGTAAATAACCATGACAAGGAAAATCAACTGATGGTGTCAGCAGTTTCCATTATACATGAGGTGAAACTTTGGCAACATAAAACTCCAGGTGACGTATACTTATTATTAACTTGTGTTAGAAATGGGATTTCTGGTTGACTAGGGTATGCACCTAAGCCAGGCAGAACCCACCACTCTAGTCCGGGTGAGAGAGCTACACACAAACACAAGATAACCCCTGTTTACCCCCATGGTAGCTTGGCAGTGCAGTTAGGCTTATCCCAGAGGAAATGTGTAAAGGCTTGCACAACACACACACACACACACACCAGTGACACACTAGGCTCACCACAAAAGAGACTCCACACAAGGTTATATAAAAATATCCCTTGTATTATACATCTGAAAGAAACACGTTAGTTAGATTCCTCACCTTAGAATATCCCCAGGCGTCAGACTGGATCCGGAAGATTTTTCGTCAGCAATACCCCTTGCGCGTCGCTAGGCGTCGTCTGTGGCTCCGTGTCCGTCGTCGGCGTCGTGCGCCGGAATGACGTCGTCGGAGTACTTAGACGCCGCCCTCGCGCGCTGACGTCAGTTCTTCTTTTTTCCGCGCAGATCCGAGAGAGCTACCCCTTTTAGTCTTTTTTGACTAAGTTTTTTGATCCTTTTTGATCTTGTCTCGACTCCGGTGCCGGTAGGATGCCTGGTTTCAAAGCCTGTGCTGACTGTAACCGCTTGATGTCGGTTACGGATCATCACCGCTGGTGCCTTTACTGTTTGGGCCTCGACCACGACGCGGAGTCGTGTTCGGACTGCAAGGCCCTGACCACGAAGGCTAGACGGGAGCGGTCCCGTAAGCTCCTCGAGATTCGCCACTCGGCTCCGCGCCCCTCTCGATCCCGGTCCAGGAGGAGGTCCAAGGATCGGTCGCGGAGCCGCAGCCGACGTCATCATCGCTCGTCTGGCTCCAAGTCTTCGGGTAAGTCGAAGCACTCCAAGAAGTCCAAGAGGCGACACCGCTCTTCTGACTCCCCTCGCCGGTCGCGCGACTCGGCCGAGGGTCAGGGTGGTTCCACCCCCGCGGCTCCAGCGGAGCCGCAGGCGCCACGCAAGTCCCCATACCCGCCGGTCCCTGGGACTGACTCGACGCCGGTGGAAGTCAGTGCCTTCCTCTCGGCCATGAGGAGCCTGGCTCCGCCGTCGACGCCCGCTGGCGCGCCTTCGGGCCCCGCGGACCCGACTGGGCAACCTTGCATGCCGGCGGCTCCGGCCCCGTCGCCGGCTCCGGCCCCGACGCCGCAGGTTCCCGAGGGACTCGTCCCCGCCGACGCCGGTCGACCTCGTCACGCCTCCTCCGCCGGCGTCGACACCGGTTCCACCTCCGACGCCGGCTCCGCTCGACGTCGAGCCCCAGTTCAGCCCCGCTCCGGATCCGGCGCCGTTGCGGCGTCGATGGACGCCGCGTACGGCGCCGTTAGAGACACATTATGTCTATCGTCCGGCTCCAATCCTTCCTCCTGTTTACCAGGAATCGGATGACGGGGGTGAATGGGAGGGGTCCGAGGACCCTATGGCCGTTCAGGCTCAGCTGTCACAGGACTGGGCAGATGAACTGGGGGAGGCCAGTGGTCTGGATACCTCACCAGACACTGGATTCATCTCTCCTCCGACTGTGGCTTCGGAGCAGGGTGCTGCTTTCTCTGTGGTGCTGCGCAAGGCGGCCGCAGCCCTTGGGCTCGAGCTGCCTGCCGTGGCTGTGAGGACTAACGTCCTCACTGAGGTGCTTCAGTCTGCAGCAAGCTCCACTGAGCCTCTGCTGCAATTCAATGAGACCCTCATTGACGTTCTGCAGGGCACCTGGTCCAAGCCCTCCACAGTTCCTCCTGTGGACAGGAACGTCGCCAGGCGCCACCGCCCTGCTCCGGGCGACCCCAGTTTTCTGTCCCAACACCCCACCCCCGAGAGCCTGGTTATCCAGGCTTCTACCTCCCAATCCTCCTTCCCGACCGCTCCGCCAGACCGGGATTCCAAGAGACTGGAACAGTTTGGCAAAAAGCTGTTCTCCTCCCTTAGTTTGGGTCTGCGGTCCTTGAACACCGCCTGTCTTTTGGACCGTTATTCCCACTCTCTGTGGGATACGGTGGAGGACGTGCTGCGCCTGTGCCCGGAGGAGGCCCAGACACGACTTACCCAGGGTTTGGCCGATGGGAGGGATGCAGCACGGCATGCAATCCGATGTGGGCTTGACACTACGGACTCGCTGGGTAGGGCGATTTCTACCACGGTGGCGCTTAGACGTCACGCCTGGCTGCGGTCCACGTCCTTTTCGGGGGATGTCCAGAGCACTCTCATGGACATGCCCTTTGATGGCACTCGCCTTTTCGGTGAGAAAGCGGACAGTGCGCTGAATCGTTTTAAGGACTCCCGGGCTACGGCCAAGTCCTTGGGCCTCTCGGCCCCGCGGTCGCAAACTTCCGCCTTTCGCCCCTTTCGTGGCCAAGGAAGGGGTGCCTCCTCCCGTCCGCCTAGCCACCAGCCGCAGAACCAACCTGCGCGTGGTCGCGGACGTGGTTTCCGCCGAGGCGGTTCTGGAGGACGACGCGGTCAGCCCACATCCACCCCGGCAGTATCCGCCTCCAAGCCTTCCTAGTCCGAGCTTTCCGACCCATTCCTCGCCAGTGGGCGGCAGAGTTCACCATCACCTGCTCCACTGGCGTACCATCACTTCGGACAGGTGGGTGCTGCAAATCGTCCGAAGGGGCTACTCCCTCCCCTTCGAGACGACCCCTCCAGCCATGCCACCGCAGCACCACCGTATCTCGGAGGATCATTTAAATCTTCTGCGAGAGGAAGTTTCGGCCCTCTTGGCCAAAGAGGCCGTCGAGCGCGTTCCGAGCCCAGAAGTAGGTCGTGGTTGTTATTCCCACTACTTTCTGGTTCCCAAGAAGGGCAAAGGGGGCCTACGCCCTATCTTGGACCTCAGGAACGTCAATGCCTTCCTCCGGAAGGAACGGTTCAAAATGTTGACTTTGGCTCAGGTTCTAGCTGCCCTCGACCCTGGAGACTGGATGGTAGCGTTGGACTTGCAGGACGCATATTTCCACATCCCCGTCCTGCCGGCCCACCGGCGTTACCTGCGGTTTACGGTGGGCCAGGAGCATTTTCAGTTCACCGTGCTCCCCTTCGGCCTCACCAGTGCCCCTCGGGTGTTCACGAAAGTGATGGCGGTGGTCGCAGCTCATCTGCGCAGATCATGGGTTCCAGTCTTCCCCTATCTCGACGACTGGTTGTTGAAGGCGGGCTCGCCCCAGGCAGTCGTCTCCCACCTCCAGACTACGGCGGATCTCCTGCATTTGCTGGGGTTTTCCATCAACGTGCCGAAGTCACACCTGAGTCCCTCTCAGAAGCTCCTCTTCATCGGAGCGGTTCTCGATTCGGCGCAGTTCCGGGTCCATCCACCGGAACAGCGGGTCCGGGATATACAGGCCCTGATTCCCATCTTTCGGCCTCTATCCCGGGTTTCGGTCAGGCTAGTGTTGCGGCTTCTGGGGCTGCTGGCCTCCTGCATCCTACTAGTGCATCACGCCAGGCGGCGCATGCGGGCTCTGCAGTGGGACCTGAAGTTTCAGTGGGCCCAGCATCACGGCAACCTGTCCGACCATGTCTTGATCTCGGAGGGCACTGCACAGCAGTTGCAGTGGTGGCTCACGGACCGCGATTGGGTCACGGGCAAGAGCCTCTCCCTTCCCCAACCGGAGCATGTTGTAGTGACGGATGCGTCCCTCCTGGGATGGGGTGGCCATATGGGAGAGGCGGAGATCAGAGGCCTCTGGTCTCCGGCGGAGTCTCGCCTCCACATCAACCTGTTGGAGTTGAGAGCGATCCGACTTGCACTGAAAGCCTTCCTTCCCTCTGTCAGGGGAAGTGTCGTGCAGGTGTTCACGGACAACACCACCGCCATGTGGAATTGCAACAAACAGGGCGGGATGGGGTCGTGGACCCTTTGTCAGGAGGCTCTGCGCCTCTGGACGTGGCTGGAACACCAGGGCGTCACCCTAGTGGTTCAACATCTGGCGGGCTCTCTGAACGCCAGAGCAGACGAACTCAGCCGCCGGTGCATGATGGATCACGAATGGCGTCTGAACTCCGAAGTGGCGCAAGGTCTCTTTCAGCAGTGGGGAGAGCCTTGGTTAGATCTATTCGCCACCGAAGAGAACGCGCAATGTCAGCAGTTCTGCGCGTTGGAATTTCCAAGGCGGCAC
The DNA here is from genome assembly GCF_964204655.1 of Triturus cristatus. Classification (NCBI taxonomy): domain Eukaryota; kingdom Metazoa; phylum Chordata; class Amphibia; order Caudata; family Salamandridae; genus Triturus; species Triturus cristatus. Next base: position 611,660,973 of record NC_140595.1, read on the forward strand.
TCGCTCGGCGACGTTTTTCGTCACGAGTGGAGTTGCGGTCTGTTGTACGCCTTTCCGCCTATACCACTTCTGCCCAGAGTGCTGAAGAAGATCAGGCACGACCGGGTCCAAGTCATCTGGGTGGCCCCGGATTGGGCACGAAGGTACTGGTATCCCGAGCTACTCAGTATGTTGACCGATCCTCCGATACGTCTGCCCCTTCGGGAGAATCTTCTGTCGCAGCAGCGGGGGACGGTCCTCCACCCGAACCTGTCCAGCCTCCACCTCCATGCGTGGAGACTGAGCGGTGGCAGTTGATGCCATTTGACTTGCCTCCTGAAGTCTGTGATATCATTCTGGCAGCCAGGCGTCCCTCCACAAAGACGGTATACGCCTGCCGGTGGAACAGATTTGTGGCATGGTGCACAGCAAAGGCTGTGGATCCCCTTTCCGCCCCTCTTTCTGAGGTTCTCCTCTTTCTTCTTTCTTTGGCCCCGCAGGGCTCTGCCCTGGGCACCTTGAAAGGTTATCTTGCTGCCCTCTCTGCCTTCTTACGGCTTCCTGATCAGCCTTCTCTTTTCAAGTCCCCTGTAGTTCAACGCTTTCTTAAAGGCATTACTCATACGTTCCCTCCTGTTCCTTTCGTAATGGGACTTGAATCTTGTTCTCACATTTCTGATGTGCGCTCCCTTTGAGCCTCTTCACAATTGTCCTCTTCGTCTTCTGACGCTTAAGACTGCTTTCCTGGTAGCCATCACCTTGGCTAGACGGGTGAGTGAGCTCCAGGCTCTATCGTCCAAGCCTCCTTTTCTCTCTGTTCCTCCGGACAAGGTTGTCCTTCGGTCTCGTCCTTCTTTTCTACCGAAAGTGGTGACTCCCTTTCATCTTGGGCAGTCTGTCACCTTGCCCACCTTCTTTCCGCCTCCGCATCCTTCCAAAGAGGAAGAGAGGCTCCACCGTCTGGACCCAAAGCGTGCGTTCTCTTTTTATTTGGACCGCACAAAACAGTTCCGGGTGGACGACCAACTTTTCGTTGGATACGTGGGTGCTAAGAAGGGAAAAGCTGTGCACAAACGGACCATCTCCCGGTGGGTCGTTTTGTGCATCAAAATCTGTTACTCCTTGGCGAAAAAGGAGCCTCCTGTTGGGCTGCGCGCCGATTCTACTCGGGCCACAGCGGCTACTACTGCTTTGGGACGGGGTGTCCCTTTGCAGGACATCTGTCAGGCGGCAACGTGGGCTTCGCTACACACATTTGCCAGGCATTATTGCCTTGACAGCCAAGTCCGGAGGGATGGCTTCTTTGGCCGTTCTGTCCTCCAGGACTTTCTGGTGTGATCTTGCTTCGCAGACCCACTACCGGGGATGGTATTGCTTGGGTATCTATTCTAAGGTGAGGAATCTAACTAACGTGTTTCTTTCAGATGAACAAGTTACTTACCTTCGGTAACGATGTATCTGTAAGAAACATTAGTTAGTTAGATTCCTCACCGACCCACCCATCCTCCCCGTTCTGCGAACTGACATCTAGGGTTAAGGCTATCCCTTTCAGGGCCCTAGACTTTTTTGGCACCATTGTCGGAATCTTGCATGGCTCTGCGTTCCTGGCGCGGAAGGCTGTGTACAAGAACTGACGTCAGCGCGCGAGGGCGGCGTCTAAGTACTCCGACGACGTCATTCCGGCGCACGACGCCGACGACGGACGCGGAGCCACAGACGACGCCTAGCGACGCGCAAGGGGTATTGCTGACGAAAAATCTTCCGGATCCAGTCTGACGCCTGGGGATATTCTAAGGTGAGGAATCTAACTAACTAATGTTTCTTACAGATACATCGTTACCGAAGGTAAGTAACTTGTTCACCAACACATTAGACCACAATCACCTAAGTCGCTTTGCCAACTAGGCAATATTCATGACATTACATAGCTCCTAAATCACTTTGCCCTAAGGCAAAAGTCATACACATAACAGTTAGTGCAGTAAAGGAAATACTTTTTTGTTGCACACATTATCAAATATCATGGAACATTGTACATAACAACACCTAACACCATCCTTGTGCACATCATATTATCTAGATATTTCATTACATTAGGACCTCACATTAGGGCATAGAACCCTGTGGCACGTCCAGCGGGGTCTTATGCGCAGCAACTTACTGCGGGGGAGGCCTTGCAGGCTCTCCTGCGGGAAGGCAATCCAAGACAGCTGCTTGCGAGCCTGCGGTGTCATAGCCTCCCCCCTCGAGCACCTCGGCTCCTAGCCTAATCACCGTGTTGCCCTCAGTGCTCCTGGTGCGGCTCCCTCCGCACTTGCCGGTACGTCGATGTTGCCGGCAGCCACCGCCTTACTTCTCCTTTTCCGGGTGGTTGCTGGGCAACGGCCGGAACTCCGGGCGGCTGCGTTGGTTGCCCAGCAACGCTGGAGGCTTTTCTCGCACTGAAACTAGAAATCTTCTCTGCTCTTGGCCAGTTGCTAGGTAGCGCCTGGCAGTCCGGCAGCCCTAGCTTCGCTGAGGAGCGGCCGCTCTCTGCTTTTTCCTTTTTAGAGAATAAAGCGCTCACAAGGGCACTGCATACCTCCCTTGGCCTCAACAAAGAGGATTGTGCAAAAATGGGAGCGCTCAGCACGCGCTTCCCGGGCCGTGAATCGGGCCACCACAAGGCGCTCACCATACGCTGGGCAGCATACACAGCGCTCCTCACGCCTTTTCACTTTTAGACAATAATAATGAAAAGAGAAGCATCCTAAAGCACTCCATATGTTCTTTACTTGAAAAGTTGAAGAACATTCTAGTCTTTACAAGCAGGATACCACAGACAGACGCAGCAACTGCAGGCCAAGCCACCCCTCACTCAGAAAAGGCAGTTGTCCTCACACAGTCCTTCCACTCTTCTTCTTGGCAGGGCCCTCCTGTTCCTTGAAGTAATCTAAATTCCTTGGGTTTTAAGTCTAATACTTATACCCAAAATTGTCATTCTTCTCTTTGTGGCAAGGATCTCTGAACCCAGTCCAAACCAGTCCTGACCTCCCTGGTGCAGCATGACTACAGGGGGTGGAGATAGCATTGTGAGAAGTGACACAGCCTATACAGGTGCAAGCGAACCTCCTCCCACCTCTAAATGCAGGCCAGGTCTATTCAGCCTAGCAATGAGTCACCCAGGCAAGGCAGGACTCACATCAACCCCCCCTATCCCCTCAATGACTGTCTAGAGTGAATGCACATCCCAGCTCCTGCCACTCAAACACCAGACACTGAATACACAGAGGCACACAGGATGATGAAGTAAGAAAATGCTCACTTTCTAAAAGTGGGATTTTCAAACACAGAATTAAAAATCCACCTTCACCAAAATGTGTGTTAATCAGTTCTGAGAGCCTAAACTCCATTTCTCTATCTTGTCCCTATGGAAAGTTATACTCTTAATATGTTAAAAAGTAACTCTCATGTTAGCCTATCGGACAGATAGCCTTTCAATAGTGAAGAACGAAATACACAGTATTTCCCTATCAGGACATGTCACACACACCATATTTGCCCTCCCTCTCACATTCACTGCACCCTGCCCTTGGGGTACCTTGGGCCTACCTTAGAACTGCCTTACATGTAAGAAAAGGGAAGGTTGGGGTCTGGCAAGTGGGTGCACTTGCCAGGGCAGTTTAAAACTCTGCACGCAGATACTGCAGTAGTAGGACTGAGACACATTAACGGGGATACTCATGTGGGTGCTACAACCAGTGCTGCAAACCCACTAGTAGCATTTGATTTACAGGCCCTGTCACACACCATGCACTGTACTAGGGACTTACCAGTAAATCAAATATGCCAATCATGGATAACCAATCATATCATAATTTATACAGAGAGCTTAAATACTTTAACACTGAACAGCAGTGGTAAAGCGCCCAGAATCCTATAACCAATGAAAACGGGATCAGAAAAAAAAAAAGGAGGCAAAAGGCAAAACGTTTGGGGGTAAACCTGTCAAAAGGGCCAGGTCTAACAACTTGGAATTAGAGTTGGTAAAATAAGCTAACCAAGTAAAAATGAATAGTGAATTAGTTAATTAACACATTGTTAAGCTTTTGATGATGGGAAGCAAGATAGTTGCACTAGTAAAAATAGACTCATGCCACAAAGGTGATTTTTGTCTACTATCTACGGTGCAGTAGTGTGGCTTCCACTTATTTCATATTCTCTTGGCAATATTGAGGAACCTTGTGGAGAAGAGCGCTCACATTATGTTCTGCCACTCCAGCTGAAGCTGCTGCTTGAGTTTGAACTTGATGAAGGTTATTGGTATTTGCCTATGATAACAATAATATTGTACTTTAACCCATTTGAGCTACACCTGAAACTGTTGTACCTGATTAAAATACAGTTCATGGAATTACCTAGTGGTGATGATAGCTACATTGTCGATGTACTGTTGGCAGTAAATCAACTATGGATCCCCAAATGTCTAAAAAGGCATAAATGTTGATCTATAATTCCAGGATAGGGAAATGCATGAGTGGCAGATGTATGTAGTTTATAGGACAAAACACTTACAGCCAGTATTATGAATACTAGGACTTAATAAAAAGACAGCCTTCACAGGAAGGTTTAACATTTCGCAAAGAGCATTCATATGTATATGACTAAGGGTGCTAACACTTTTGATTGTAGAACAGGAATGGAGTGTCCTCACTAACAGAAAGTACAAATACAGTTCATGGAAAGTGGCATCGTAGAATGCAAAGACGTTTAATAACTCCATAGCTAATTATTTGTTGTAATACATTCTGTCCCTACAGTTGATTTCTATATTAGCTCTTTGTAATGATATATTTGACTCTAAAGTTGTCTTATTGTCAGGCACGCAGACACCAATTGTTTTTACCTCTATTTAGACATCTCTCTCTCTCTCCACCCCCACGCTTAGCAGTACTGGACTAGAAATTAGAGCAAGGCAGATACTTGACAGAAGATAAATCGATCTATTTGGCTGAGTTTATTTCCAGAGGTCTGCTGTGTCAATGGTTAGCATGTTTTTGGGCGACGCCTCAACTCGCAAGGCATCAATATAGACACAGATTTATATAGTTCTTGCTGCCAGAGTTTAAACCAGTATCTCACAATCTGGTGTTGCTCCTGAACCTGAGCCCCTTTTTTCCACAATTGACAGCTTGGCTACTGCAGCATAAAATCTTGTAGTCATCTTTGGCCAATGGACATTAATATCATGTGGCTACTTTGTGACCGGCTTTCCTTCTGAGGCAGGCTAGCTTGGCATCACAGTCTTGGTAAGAGGTGTTTTTATTCCCACCTCCCACAGTTACAGCCCAAGATCTTTTTTAATGTGCATGTGTGGGTGTGGGTGCTTGCGTGTGTGTGCGCCCGCACGTGGGTGTGTATACTTTGCTGCCATAAAAAATTCCATCTTGCATAATACTGATGTTTTCTTTACCTTTTACTCCTATAACATTAAAGAATCAGCCACAGTTCCAGGCTGCCCAAGATGTGGAGAAAGCAATTCATATTTATGAAAACACTGGCAAGATCCCTGCAAGTGTGATGGAGGCCAGGTGAGCAATCTTCCAGATATTTTCTTCTTATTGGGTGACTTTGATATTTATTATTCCTTTTTGTTTTTTTGTGTGTGCTCACTGGGCTTGCTCATGCGTTGAGGTGCTATAACTTTCACAATGTTGTTTACACTATAAACAAATGAAACCCCCACAGATGTGATAATACTGTCAGAATATATAATGGGAATCTAAAATGTTATTTTTTGGTAAAGGGTAGCATTGGTGTGTCTCATGGATTAACAACATTAGGACCAATTGGAATTTCCTTTTGCCCAAAAATCTCCTGGTAATTTAATTTCAGTGCTAACTTGACCCCAATTCAGCTTTGACAGGGGCCTCCTCCAGTCATTTCACACTGCTCATGGGTTTTCAAACATGCCAGTCATATCTTGTGCACACAGTCTGGCAGGTGAAGGAGCCTTGATTTGGGGAACTAAATTGATTAGATTAAGAAACAGCTTAGATTGAACACTAAGAGTTAGGGCGAGATTGTTCCAAATTTGGAGGCTGACTTAACGATGACCCAGCTGCTGGTCCATGACTTTTTAACAGGAGACAGCTTTTAAAGATGGTCAGAGGCTGACCAGAGACAGCGATAGGGTATATATGTCAAAACACAAGATTTAAGAAATGAAAGGGTTGCTTCTTTATGGCATGGCGGCAAATGCAAAGTCTAATTCTTGTTGTCTCCTGCATCCAGTGAAGCCTTGGAAATGGTACACCACATTTGCTCTTTGGGTTAGTCACAGAATGAGATGTTCCACAGCATTGTGGACTGACTAGTACTGAGTAATTAAATATTTATGGAGTCCCAAATATAAGGCATTGCTACAGTCCACTTGGAAGGATTCTACTTCATAATAACCAGTTAACAAAAAGTAAGCTGAAAAAGGTAACCAGGTTTATCATAAAGTTGATAAGCAGAAACAACAAAGTAGACTCTTTGTAAATCTGTGGTTTGAGTGAAAGATCACTCTCAAAGATGAAATCAAATGTTTCAAACTGTTATTGGCAGATTAGGCGCTGGGCATGTCAATCAGATTTAAAAGGAAACACTAAGCATGACTACCTTTGTTTTTTTTTTAAGTTCAAGAAAAGGTTTATTGAAAAGATGATTATGATCATAAAAACAATACTTCATATATGCAGTTATTTGTTAATACATAAATACATGAAGGTGTAATAAAGAACAATAACAATATATAATATCCATTAAAATAGTAAAAGGATAATATAGAAGATGATATGAATACAAGCAAAGGTTCACAGAAATCATAAATAACAGTACATGTCAAAAATACACAATTAAAATAAAAACAATATATATATATATATATTCACTGAAAAAACCATAGGTTTCACACACGTTATAGTTAGGAATTAGCATTTAAAAAACCTTGCAAATTCACTGAAAAAACCATAGGTTTCACACATGTTATAGTTAGCGGAAATTTTACTGATAAAAAACCAATGAAATTCCCCCGTTATAGTTAGTGCAGGCAACTATAACTCACGCGACCGCAATCCTCTGCTGATGCTAATACTGTATTTAGACACTTATTTGCCCATGTCTTCTTCCATACATTTTTAGCTATACATATATTACAAATATTTTTTTTTCATAAAGACACATATGTCATCAGCAGAAGATTGCGGTCGCGTGAGTTATAGTTGCCTGCACTAACTATAACGGGGGAATTTCATTGGTTTTTTATCAGTAAAATTTCCGCTAACTATAACATGTGTGAAACCTATGGTTTTTTCAGTGAATTTGCAAGGTTTTTTAAATGCTAATTCCTAACTATAACGTGTGTGAAACCTATGGTTTTTTCAGTGAATTTGTACGGTTTTTTAAATGCTAAGTTACTTTACGCCATTCGTGGCGTGCGCGCCCACTTAACGCAGTTCGTTCCGTGCGCGCACGGTGCGCTTCGCGCACCGTGCGCGCACAGTGAGCACGCGGTGCGCTTCGCGCACCGCGCGCCCACTTTACGCAGTTAGTGCCGTGCACGCACGGTGGGCACGCGGTGCGATGACAAAGCAAGAAAGCACGTCAACAAATCTGTTTCTGCTTTCCTCCGTGACTATGGTATGGGTGCCATTTACCACAACAACTTGCGTTATGACATGCAAGACATTTATAGAGGAGATGGTGTGCACTTCAATGATGAAGGGAACAGAGTCTTCCTCTTGAACCTTAGACTCTGCATCGGTACTTACTTGTAGGTACCACTAAAAAATCATTTCATAAACACAACGGCTCTTTTTAGAGCCCCCTAATATCTAAACACTTAAATCTGATTTTCATTTTTTTTTTTTTTTTTTCTACCGTACGCTTACCGTAAGCTTACCGTACGCGTACCCCGTGATTTTTTTTAAAATCAATAAATGTTTTCTTTGTACTTTACAGTCCTTCTTTGACCCCCTCACAAATGTAAGGGGGTCTGTAACTCTCCTCATTGCCCCCTTTTCTTGTTTTCACTCTTTTTTTTCTGAGTGAAATACACAAAATGGCGGCCGCCGCTTCCTGGTTTCGGCCGATTCGAATGTTTACTAAGATCTAAGAGCCAATCAGAATCGCGCTCGCGCACGCCACCGTACGCTTACGGTAAGCGTACGGTAAGCGTACCGTAAGCGGGCTCAGATATATATATTGATTTAAAGGCTATTTTCTCAGAATCTACTGAACAGATTTACACCAAACCTACAAAAGGCACTTCCTTGACCTAGGGACTACCTCTCTGCCAAATTTCGAGTAATTCTGTTCAGCCGTTCGGGCTGTAGCTCGTTCTAAAGGTCCTATGGAAAAATGCATGGGGAAAACGCGTTTTGGGACCCCCCTTTTATCTCAGCCCCCGCTTGACGGATCCCCCCGAGACTTTCAGGGTAGGAGCGGAGCGTAGCGCCCCACCTATTTTGAGAAATTCGCGAGGATTCATCGACCGGCGCCAAAGTTATTCAAAATAGAATGTTGAGGTTTTCTTATGGAAAAGGGGTCCTAACTATAACTACCTACTGGCGACCGCCAGTAGGTAATATATATATATATATATATATATATATATATTCGTAATTCGTCAAGTTGCGATAAAACACACTCTCAGGCTCCAAAGTAAGTACCCAGTGGGACGTTTATTTCCACGCTACGCGTTTCGGCTAAACAGCCTTGTTCACACGATGGAAATTCAAGTAAATGTCACCATTTTTGTAAACCATTCGTGCTTCCCGTGGTAGTAAACATAAAAAATGGTTTTTCTACAGGAAAACACTCGCTGGTATAATGCAAATGTCGCGGCCATATTGGCATGGTTAAGTAGCCTGGGAATTCCCAACTGTGAATACATTTTGCAATGTGTGTTTTGTCAATAAAGTTGAATACATAAATTAAACAAAATATCGTCACGTTGTGGATATCACGGACAAGTTGGTATCATTCAATAATATGGAAATTTCAAATGGGCATACACTGTGCGTGATACATGTCAATAAAGTTAAATATACAAACTGCGCAGGAAAAGTATTCACATTGCAATGCCAGTCAAGTATTCAGCGTATTTGTTATACAATGAAAATTCGCATATGTTAAATACCTCGAAGCACGAGAAAATTTTTTTTTTTCTTCTAAGAAAATATAGTTACGTGAGAATCTAAGTGAAAATGTGATTGAAAATGTGAATATAAATAACTCTCCGTGAGAATATTGGGCTGAATCCCAACGTGCACATATCTGCTGCAAATGTAACAGAGGGAGACTCATGACCTAGCTGAGTTACTGCACCGGTTAGAATGGGTGATTAAGATTACGGACAAGTGCCCATATTGGGTGTATCATGGACAGTTGGGAATTCCCAGGCTACTTAACCATGCCAATATGGCCGCGACATTTGCATTATACCAGCGAGTGTTTTCCTGTAGAAAAACCATTTTTTTATGTTTACTACCACGGGAAGCACGAATGGTTTACAAAAATGGTGACATTGACTTGAATTTCCATCGTGTGAACAAGGCTGTTTAGCCGAAACGCGTAGCGTGGAAATAAACGTCCCACTGGGTACTTACTTTGGAGCCTGAGAGTGTGTTTTATCGCAACTTGACGAATTACGAATTTGAAATACCGGGTGCTCTTCCGGAGTACACACCACCCTCCACGGGTCCGTGGTCTCACAAGGAGCGTTCTTCTGGCTGGATATATATATATATATATATATATATATATATATATATATATATATATATATATATATATATATATATTATAGAAAATGATAAATTAAACATAATTATAAATAAACAATAGGAGGTCAAGGAGGCTTGGTCACTTCTTGTTGTGAGGGAGCAGGTAAAGGAGTTTTCTTCACGGTATCGTCTAGAAATTGTGTGAGTGGGCCCCAAAGGTGAGAACGTTTAGTAGCAAGAGAGATAGGATGAACGAGTGCTGTATCGAGGCGATGATTGTGGCATACAGCATACCAACAAGCTATATAGGACAATTTAGAGGAATCTTTCCAGTTTTTTTATATTTGCTGAAAAGCTACAGCTATTAACAAATCAATAAGTGGTAACTGGGATTGACTTGTTTTCCAGTCCGGTGTTAAACTACCTAGGAAAATGTTTGTAGGGGAGAGTGGAATTGTGGTGTGAAATATAGTGTTGATTTGGTTCCAGACCTGTTTCCAGAATATAAAAACATCTGGGCATGTGAAAAGCATATGATGGAGATCAGCGTGAACCTGGGAACATGTCCAGCAAGTGTTGAGATTTTTGTGGTGTATTTTATGTAGGTATGTGGGGGTAAGAAACAATCTGTTGTAAATAAAGAAGAGTGTTTGTGTTGTGCTGGCCGCTCTGGATGATTTCCTAAGTTTCGTCCAAATTCTGTTCCAAAAAGAGATAGGCCAATTTGTCCCCAGATCGGATTCCCACGAGAGTTCCACTTTGGTTTTGTCTCGGATCTCAGGAGGTACCATTAAACGGGAATAAATGGTGGACGCTTTGGGGTTTATGTGCAAAAGGTTATGCCATGGGAAAAGGGGGTGGGAGGGTGAGGAAGGTGAAGATTTGAGTTTAGCATAAGTATCAAGTATTGCTTTCTGCAAGGTCAAAAATGTAGGTTTAAAGGAAGAAGGAAAATGATAAAGAGTTTGTAATTGCGTAAATTGAATGGGTATGCCTTGATCTAAAAATTGTTAAACCCAGAGTAGACCTCTATTTCTCCAAGCCTTCCAAAATATAGGTTTCCTATTGAGAAGGATTTGTTTATTGTGCCAAATTGTGGAATTGAGAAAAGTGTCTAAATGATGTACTACTAAGTGGGGTGCAGTAGATAGTAGTTTACAGGATTGCTTAATTATGGGAGTAGAGAGCTTTTGTGGTTTGCGAGTAAAGAAGAGATATTCCTGAAATGTGAAGGGAGCTAAAAACGAGGTCTCAAGATCCACCCAGAGAGGTTTATCTTCAGATTGATTAGTGATCCAATTTGATAGTTGTCGTAACTGAAAGGCTTTGTGATAATTGGAGAAATGGGGGAAATTGACACCGCCTTCAGATTTTGGTCTTGTTAATTTTTGTAATGCCATTCTTGGTTTTTTAGCATTCCATAAAAAAGAAGTCAAAATAGAATTAATCTTTTGAAAGAATTTAGATGGAATGGAAAGTGGAATGTTAGAAAGGATATACAAAACTATTTGATTGTGTCCAGACGACCCCACCAAGAAAGATGAAGGGGATGCCATCTTGCGACCAAAGTTTTAAATTTGGCAGAACATTTGTCTATGTTTAAAGAGATAGATGTCTTTATAGAGGGAGAGAACCAGATACCAAGATATTTTATATATTTAGGGCTCCAAGTAAAGTTGGAGATCTTAAAATCATCCTTAAAGGTGTATTTGGTAAAGGGTAATCTCTCACATTTTCCTCTATTCAGTTTATAGCCAGAAACCAATCCATAGGCCTCCACCTCTCCCATGAAAGCTGTAAGTGAAGATTGTGGTTTGGAGAGAAAACTAAAATATCGTCAGCATATGCTGCCACCTTAATTTGTTGAGGATCCAAGACAAAACCTGTGATTGAGTTATTCTGGCGTATTCTTGAGAGAAAGGGTTCTAAGGCCAAATTGAAAAGAAAAGGGGACAAGGGGCATCCTTAGCGTACTCCTCGTTTAAGATTAAAGTAGGGGGAGATGAGGCCATTGGTAGATATGGGGGCCTTGGGCTCAGAGTAAAGTAGGGCTATTAAAGAAATGATTTTCGGTCCAAACCCAAACCACTTGAGAGCGTGGAAGATAAAAGGCCAGTAAACCCTATCAAAGGCCTTTTCTGAATCTTAACGCAATTGCCGCCAAGGAGTCCGGATAATGTGATTATTTAGATAAAATGTCAAAAGAATAAGCGTGTATTGTCAGTGATGTTGCCACCTTTGACAAAACCTGATTGTTCTTTTCCAAGCAGCATGGGAAGATATGGTTCTAATCTTGGGGCTAGAAAATTTTATAATCTACGTTATCTAAGGATATAGGTCTATAATTCTTACAGTAACGTAAATCCTTATCAGCCTTTGGTATTAGACAGATCAAGGCTTCAGAAAAAGAGCCAGTGGAATTACCGGAAGCAATAAAGGAAGAAAGAAGAGTGTGTAAGTGTGGGAGTAATAGATGAACGAAATGTAAATAAAATTCCACTGTGAAGCCGTCTGGGACTGGGGCCTTGTCTTTTTTAAGAGTTTTTAAAGCATTTAACAATTCTGTTTGTCTAAGTTCAGCTTCCAAAGAGGCTAAATCTAATTGGGGATTAATATGTTTTTGAATTGTGGAGAAATATTGGGATATGTCTGTATCTGAGGGTGTGTTTTCTGGTGTGTAAAGGGATTGATAGAAATGTAAAAATTCTTGGATTATTTCAGTGTCTTTGAATTTCGGTGCTTGGCTATCATCTATAATGGAATCAATATGAAGTTTCTGTTGTTTATTCTTTAGATGATTGGCTAGAAGTTTGCCTGATTTATTTTGGCCACCATAATACTTTGCTGAGGATTTCAGTAAGTATAGGGAGGCCTGTTCGGTAGTGGATTCGTTAAAAGCAATTTTTGCAGTGATGAGATCTTTAAGGGAGTCCTTCGACTTGGAGGTGTGAAAGGAGTGCTCAAGTTTTTTAATCTTAGCAAGAAGAGTGTTATGTAATATGCGGAAAACTTTACGTTTATTTGACACAAATCTAATGATGAAATCCCGAGCGGTGGCCTTAAAGGCGTCCCACACTGTATGAAAGGAGACATCATTAGTTAAATTAATGTGAAAAAACTCTTGAGCGAAAGAGGTAAAAGATTAATTGAAATTAGGGTCAAGGAGTAAGGAATTATTGAAACGCCATTTTTTTGGCAATGTGGATTGATTTAAAATGTCTAATTGAATTGAAACAGGTGCATGATCCAAAATGAGTATAGGGCCTATGTCAGCAGAACGTAAGGGTTGGGAAATGTTGCGTGAAATAAAAATATGATCTATTCGAGATTGTGTTTGATGTGGAGAGGAAAAAAATGAGTATTCTCTTGTGGATGGGTTGTAGAGGCGCCATAAGTCTAATAAGTTTCTTTGTTGAATAGTTTGTGTGAAAACTTTGTGTGGCGTGTTTGGGATAAAGGGGGATTTAGAATTTCTATCAATAAACGGGTCCATCACTTGGTTGCAATCTCCTGCAAGAATAAAGTTTTCTGATGGGTATTTGAGCAATAATTGAGATATACGAGACCAAAACGTGGCATCACCGCTAGTAGGGGCATAAATGTTAAGCAAAGACAGAGGGGTCTTCCCCAGCAGGAGGTTAGTGAGACTCCACCTACCCTCTGTGTCGGATTCTTGAGATACAAGCTTGGCATTCAGTGCTTTGTGACAGAGTTATAACACCATTCCTTTTTCCATCTCCTGGTGAGAAAAAGATTTCACCAACCCAATTTCTTTTGAGTTTTAGTGATTCGCCTTCGGTGAGATGTGATTCTTGCAGTAAGGTAATATTAACATCTAATTTGGAGAGGTGAGATAAGACTCTCTGTCGCTTAATGGGGGAGTTCAAGCCTCTGACGTTCCATGTGACAATTTTCAAAAACATTTGTGAGATGAAAGTAATAAAAACATAAGTGAACCAATAAAATCTCGTAAATTGTAAACATTAGTACATGTGAAAAATTCAACAATAAGAACTATAAAAAACATTGAAGTAAACCTTATATTAGGTACGTAGATATTAAAAGTTAAAACCAATTGAGAGAAGCTGAAAAGGTGGGAAAGATGAAGAAAAGGAAGAAGCAAGATTGGAAAAAGAGGCAAATGATAGAAACATGTATGATAAGAAGAAAGAAGAGGGAAAAAAGGAGAAGGGGTGAGAGCTGTAAAGAAGAATATAAGAAAAAGGATCATATCCACAAAGAAGTCAAAACAATGGAAGGATTGGGGGGGGGGGGGGGAGACCACATGGAACGATGACGTACCCAGACTCCATGAGGTAAGGCGGGGAAGACTTTGGGATGTAAAGAACATTCAAAACTAAATAGTCAAGCACATGAGGTTAGGTCCTGTGTAAAAAGAAACAACAAATGGTTAATACAATAATACAAACAGGATGGAATATGTCACGACACATTATGACATCAGACATTATGAGGTTATAATGTGAAATGGAAGAAGATCATGAGAACAAACAGACCATTATACCATGAAAAAATCCATTCTAGAATTCTGTAAGTAAAACAACATACTGAAAAGCTAAACCCTATTCCAATATATAACAGAAGAAGAGCTATTTAGAGATTAATGAGATCAAACAAACCATTATACCATGGCAAAAGGTATACTAAACTTCTATAGTTAAAACAGCACACTGAGGATTTAATCCCTATTCAAATATATTCCAGAAGAAAAACTATTTAAAGCGAGTGCTGGAAATGTCCATCTTTTCTGGGCATTGTGCATTGAGGAAACTCTTCAGCTTTGTTGGGTCCTCATAAGTCGTGGTGTTATTGTTGAGAGTGACTTTAAACAAGCAAGGATGAAGCAATCCGAAACGAGCTCCAATTGAACGCAACGCTGGACGCATATTGAGGAATTCTTTGCGTCTGTCTGCTGTGGATTTGGCATAGTCTTGCGAGAAGAACAGTTGATGACCTGAAAATGAAATATGCTTCAGGTGCCTAACTGCGGAAAGCACTTTGAGGAGGTCCGTATACTCAAGGAAATACAATATAACTCCTGGTTGTCTTTTCGTGCTTGAGGGTGTTGAATGTAGTGGGCCCAGTCTATGAGCACGTTGTATATTGAGAGTAGTGCCCTCCGATAGATTTAGTACTGTGGGTAAAAATTTTGAAAGAAGGAGATGGGATCCGATCCCTCCGTGCCTTCCGATAATCCATAAATGCGAAGGTTGTTGCGTCTGTTTCTATTTTCAAGGCTTTCAACCTGTTTTTGCAAGGATGTAATCTGGGAATGAAAGATGTCTACTTTGTTGTAACATGCACTGAGAGTTTCAACATTATGTTCAACCTTGGTGACTCTTTCTTCCAATTTTTCCCATCCATCGGTTAAGATTTGTATTTTAGAATTTGTCTCTTCAACAAATGGCCACAGAGCTCGAATTTCCTCCAGAAAGAGATCCATGGAGACAGACAAAGAAGGCTTCGATGGAGAGGGTGGATTTTGTTTAAGGCGTTTAGTTGTTATTTTAGTAAGAGAAGAGGAGCCATTAGTCGTATTCGAAGAAGCAGCTGTTTTGGGCGTCGATGTTTGGGAGTTCTCCATTTTAATGAAGTTCACACGTGGCTTTGCATGGACAATAAACCTACGATGTGAAGATATTTGCAATGAAGATAGTTTTTTTTAACCTAACCATGCAATGGGGAGAGTTAAAACCTATACAGAAAAGGTTATGTAAAACTGCAAGGTATAACTTAAGTGCGCAATTCCACCTCATAATAGTGGGCAAGGCACACTGTAACAGAATTTGCGTGCATTTGGCGCATGACAGAATATCAAAATATACATTTACCAATAAGAATGAAGTGAAATATAAAAGTGATATCTGTATGCTTAAATGGAATAGAATATATGTATGAAATGTAAGTCACCACAATACATTACAAGACTGTGTCTATGCCCAAGCAAACCATACCACATGCTTAGCTTAATACCATATCCAAGAAAGCCACTTTAAATAAAGAATCTCGTGGTACACTCATATAACATTGTAGCTTCTGAGAGAAACACAGCTAAGAAGTGCAGATATTTGCACATACACATATTAGCAACACAGGAACAAGGTTGCTGAAATGCCCATCTAAAGCCTGTTAATACAAGCGCAAGGCAGTAATGTCCAAATTCACTTTTCTACATGACTTCTAGTGTGAAACATCCATAATCAGTAAACCGGGGTCAGTAAATGAATAAAACATTGCTCCTTTCTGAAGAAATTGAGAGTGCGATGGAAATAATCTCCTCAGTATGCAGACTGCTTTGAAGCCACAGTTCTCATTCAGTTAGTCAGGAAGCGATATGTTTCACAGAAGGGGCATTGGAAGGCAAAGTGAGGCAATAAATCACTACAGAGTTTAACTTTAGAGTTCTTCTCATGTTCAATTTGTTAACTTCCATAAATCTATGCTGCCAGTGAAAATGCAAACTGAAAGGAAACCGGGCTCTCCCAGCCAGCGCGTGCGCAGCAGTTAAGCAGCTGTCACAGATACCTCAGCTGTGAGCAGAAAGGTTAATAAAAGGTCTAAGCTTGCCAGAAAGTAGAGGAAAATACTTCCATTTAGAGGCTCTTACATTCCGACCATAAATTATGCAGTTTTGCAGACCTTCAAGACTCCGGTGAAGCCAGAAAATCCCTCAGAAAGCCCCGTCACCTCAAGCGAGTCACAGGAATGCCGCCATCTTCCTCGGGCTCAAGCCACGCCCCCCGACTACCTTTGTGTTATTTATCCATTTTAATTCAGAATTTTACATCCAGAAATAATACTTATAGTGACAGCAAGTTGAGCGCGATCACAACATCCACAAATCATACAATGTCATGTTCAAATTGTAATAGAACTTGTAATAGATGTTTGAGCCAAAAACCTGTAATCCATAACACAGCCCTCAGACTCCTTTTCTATGCAAGTTTAAAGGACTTTACTTTGAAGCAGTTTCCGACTCATAAGACACTTGAACTCGTGCTTGGGTGTTTGACATCATTTTTTAACTACATGAGTTGTTTGTTGACTTAGCAGTAAAATAGAAACCCACCCGAACTGATCAACACAGAAAAAGGTGCCACATAAATAAAAGGAGAAAAGAAACTCAACCCGTTATTGTAATTATGCAAAAACAGGTTGTAAGAAAGGGAATTATAATTTGGCGTGGGTGACTCCTCAAAAGTCACTTATTTGGCCAGAGCTCACCCTCTGGTAGTTATGACACAGAGCAGAAAAGCTTAACTTAGGGCAGTACCAAAATAGTAATAAAGTAAATTATCAACCAATAAAAATCCCTAATCGAATTAGAAAAATAGAGTAAACTTTAATCAGTAAAATGGCACAAAAACAACAAAAATCCAAACGGGGCGAACCAGGGATATGAGTTTTTAAAGGGTTAAGTGAAAATAGCACCAAAAAGTGCAAAGAGTCAATGTCCAGTAAATTGGTCATAACGAAAGTCTGGAAGTGAAAAAAAGTTTGAAAAGGTTTTTCAGTCCCACTGCGGAAAGGGACACAAATAAAATGAAAAAAAAAAAAATTCTTCCAAATCTCAAATCAGAAATCACTTTTTGAGAAGAAAAATCCTCTCCACATGGGACTCTGCTGAAGTTGTAGCCACTAACATCAAACTGAAGGCTTGATACATGATGCAGATTGGTCCTGCTGGAGCTTTTGAGATTTCTCACTGAATCTTTGTAAGTCCCAATGCAGAATGGGACTTGACTGAAACTAAGCTAAAATTCAATAAGATATTCTGGTACTACCAGTTGGATAATTTTTCTGGAAGGTCTTGCTAAGACTCTGGAGCCCTGAAGGAAAGGTTTTCGGAGTTTCCAAACTTTCTTCTGGTACCCAAACAACCACAGGAGTACACTAGTAATGCCCCATGACCTCAAGGGAGGCACTTAGACTCTCAAGCTGCCGGGCAGAAGACAGCAGAAAAGTGCAATACAGACTCATTTGCTACTGGTCAGCTGGGTACATTCGGAAAAAGGCCTCTTGCAACTTGTGTGTCTGAAGCCCCACAGAGGTCAGCCAGCTGACCTTTGAGGTAATTTGTTTTAAATATATTTTTTATTTTCAAAACTGAACAAACAGTGCTGTACAAATTCACGTAAGATCTCCACAAGACATGAGCATAAGTCAGTGCATAAAATCTCCATAAAACAAGGTCACAAATCAATGAATACATTTTCCTACCCACACCAGGTCATCTTTCCCCCCTTCCCCCGGGGTCATATATACCAATACGTCCTGCATCGGCCATTACACAGCGGTCTTATTTCTTCACGTGGAGGACGGAGATAGTAGTATCTGGGTCAGGCACTCTTGTGTAGTATGTTCCGCGGACTGTTGCGTATCCCTCCCCATATAAAATCCAAAGTGTCGTCTCCAAGGCCCCAGATTCTGTGAAATTTTTTGGGGCACCCTCTGCTGCAATATGTGGTCTGCTCGGTTATCATAAACACATCCATGTCCCATGTCCATTCCTGAATAGTCGACTTATCGGCCACCCCCCATTTCCTAGCAATGTCCCTATTCGCAACCACCAATCCCAGGGAAACAAAGGTCAGTTGTGTCCTGTTAATATCCACCTCACTCGGTATACCTAGTAGCACAAACCTGGGTTCTACCGGTAACGGCACCCCCAGGACTGTACCTAGTAGCCTCAGCACTTGTCCCCAGAATGGTTGAATTTCAGGACATGTCCAGATCGTGTGGAAAAAACTGCCATTGGTCGCTGCGCAGGCCAGGCAGAGCGGAGACTCCGCCCTCCCCATTCTATTTAGTCTGTCCCTATCATAGTAAGACCGATGCAATATCTTCAACTGAATAAGTCGGAGTCTCGCCTTTATGGCCACCTCCCTGGGGTGCATCAACGCCGCCTCCCAGTCGATATCTTTCATGACTCCCACCTCATTCTCCCATTGTGACCGAAGTCGCACCAGACCATCAGGAATATTGTTGTTAATGGTTTTATATGTGAATGAGACTGCCTTTTGGGCAAGCTCCTCTTGCAGGAGTCTACCCTCCAAGGGCACATATTCCGGGATTTGGTCACTCGGGACATGTTCTGCCAGCCATGCATGACACAGCTGTGCGTATTTAAGGAATTGTGTGGGGCTCATGTCGTAGTCTTGTTGAAGTTTGGCCTAAGTTATAAAATCTCCCTTCATAACTATGTCGCCTACCGTGGAGATCCCAGGCCCCGAACCGAGTGAGCTTATTCAATTCCCTAAAGCGAGTCGTTTCCCAAAGAGGGGTGGCTTTCGTTACCCATCCTGTCCATCGCATGATCCCAGTCGCCTTTGTCCATGCCACTAGAGTCACCTGGGTCGCGGGTAGCAGACGAGAGACACCTTTTCCTCCCTACAGGTAGTGCAGGCATATATGGGGCAGCATGACCTCCCTCTCAAGCCGATATTTAGGTGGTTGGCTATGTTTATGTATCCATTCGTTTATGGGTATCAAATGAGAAGCCCAATAATAGGCTTCAACATCCGGGAGGGCGATACCTCCGTTGTAGGGATTACGTTGCAGCGTTTTCAGCGCAATTCTCGGGTGGTCCCCTTGCCATAATAAAGTTCGGAGGAGACCGTTGATCTCTGCAAAGAGGGCATGAGGAAGGGGGTGATACGAATTTTGTAGGTTTGAGGTAATATCTTTGTCCTGATTACAAGGAGGAGCAGTTCCAGTCCTTCAAGGCTCCTCTATTGTCACAGTCAACAGGTCCATTCATATTCTTATCTTTCACAGGTCCAGAAAGTGTTCTGAGGATATTACCTTAGGGAGCTACATTTATGTCTGGCCCCAGCTAGTGGTTGGCGTGACTCCTTGGCACTCCTTAATCAATGGGGCAAAAGTTCTCAAGAGCAATCCTGCCCAGCTTTTCAGCAGTTTCTATTTGCCCAACTTCAAACAATTCCACAGTGCCCCTCACTCTCAGAATCTAAGAAGGAGAAACTCTTCTCCCATTGTGCAGAGCATATGTGCCCACCTTGGGGTTTGGTGTGGGTAACGAGCAGTCCCCTTCTCTGTGGTCACTCAAAACTGGTTCTGTGGGTAGATTCCCTCCCACTGGGTTTGGCGCCTGCCTGACTATATAGACAAAGGCTAGGCCTTTCCACGTGTCACCTAACATTTTCTTGTGACAGGTCAGTCTCCTTTGAAGTAAATTAAGTTACTGTGCCCAACTCAGCTAGGCTTCCTGCTAATCAAAGAAAACATCTCCCCACTCCCAGCCCACTGGATCTGCTCTGTTAGCAGTTTACACACCTCTTTCATATCTAATTAAAGCCAGGTACAGTCTGGACAGTTCCTGTAGAACTAATGCAAATTAGCCTCCTGCAGCATCAGGCAGGACAAAGGTAACTTTCTAAACAAATACTAAAAGTTAAATTTCCCATATTTAAAGAAAAAAAAACCTGACTCTACCATTAGATTTTCATTAAAAATAACTTTGAATGTAGTCTGTTGCTGGTACAGGCCAATTGCTATAGATTAAAGTTTAGAATCTAGACTTTTAATTTGCCTATGGGCCAGGTACAGCCTGGCATGTGAAAATGTCATTTTGGGCTTGGTCATTGTGGGAATGTGCCACTTATATTATGACTCGTTCCACTTGTAAATATTAGGCACTCTACATTGTGAGGGGCAAGTTTCTTAGGGGTAACTTATAATATATTTAAAATCTGGTTTTCCTACCTGTCAAAATGGTGATTTTGACAGGTCTGTGCAGCACGGTTGAAGCTGCAGCTGCTGTTAGGCTATACAAGGTGGCCAAAAGCTATGTTTTCACTGTAGTGGTGGGTACAATAGGTGCTGCAGTTCACAGGTCATATTTAGTTTTCCATGCCAGTGATGTATTTGTATGCTATATACTATGGCCTTATAGGTATGTGTTTTGCGCCAATCAGGTTTCAGCCAATTTCGACAAGTTTAGAGGGGGAGCAAAGTCTTTGTATTCATTTATTTATTTATTTTAAATATCTTTATTGAACTTTTCAAATGGTTCACAAATGAACACTGCAAGTAATATGTTTTTTGAAGACAATACAATAGCGCAGTTTAGCCTAAATCTTGTTCACTCATCATTACTCTGCATACTGAAAGTAATAGGAGCTTACAGGGAGTACAGCAGATCTTACGGCTGAAGTGTACCAATTACAATCCCAGGCCGCTAGTATCGATTCTATTAGATGCTACCCAGTGCCGTACCCATTCCACCCCCCCTCTCAAGACCCTCCCTAAACAACACCCCAACAGAACAAAAAAAAAAATGCCGCTTAGTAGACTAACCGCCACGCTGATGTACCTGCGTCCGGTGTTCGTCGGGTCTAAGAGCCCCAATGTGGGGCTTGCCCCGAGGAGGGGGGGGGAGAAAGGAGAGGGGAGGGGACAGGGGAGCAAAGGGAAGGAGGGAGGGGTGGGAAGGAGGGGAACCAGCTACACATCGGGGGAGGGGGAGGTGAAAGTGAAAGGGCAGCACTCCTATAGAGCATTAACGGTCACAAAACCGCCTCCCACTACCCCTCCGTACCGCTCCCCTGCAAGCTGTTTTGTGTTACCGCCGGGTCTACTTCCTCCCCCGCCTTAAATTGTTCTACAACGCCTGCCCAGTCCATTGCAATCGGACGCTTCCGCTGACCCCTATGCTCCTCTCTTTCAGCTACCGCCCATCTGCCCACCTCCTCACGCCAAGCGCCCACCCGCGGCACTAGGGTTGACTTCCAGCGTTTTGTTATACGTTTAGCCAATATTAGTGCCACCCCTACAAATCTGCGCATCAGTTTTGCTTTTTTGGGGAGAGGGAATAATCCCAAGAGGCAGTCCTCGATGGTGTCCCATGGTGAGCGCTCCATCAACACCTCCAGACCCCGAATAACCTCTGACCAAAACCCCCGCAGCCGTGGACAATACCATATCATATGTAAGAATTCAGCTTCAGGTGCCCTGCAGCGCGGACATGCCGCGGATGCCGCGGGGAACATCTTCCGAATCGTTGCTGGGGCAAGGTATGCTTTATGCAGGATAAACAACTGGATTGTTTTTAAGCGGCAATTCCGAAAGACTCGCCGGGGATGCTCTGATATTTGTGCCCATTCCCTATCCTCCAATTCCCGCCCCAAGATCAAGTCCCACTTCTGCCGAAGATGTAGCAGTGGGATATGCAATTGTTCTCTCAAGCCGCGGTAAAGCCAGCGCACCAAGTATCGGCCATGTCCCATAATGTGCAATGACCTCAATAATTGTAAAGTCGGAGGTTCTGCCTGATCTGTGTACCAATATGTTCTAATGAAACGCGCTACAGCCGCATGCGTGAGAAATAAAGTGTCGGGCACCGAATTAATACGTGTAAACTCGTCATGCTGCATCAGTTGACCCTCGAAAAAGAAGTCCCCAACGGTCTCCACCCCCTCCTGGGTCCACCCTCGTATTTGGATCATCGATAGTACCCCCACCTAGTAGGCAGTCCACATAGAGGGATATTCGGGGCGTACGGAGATGGTACCCTCGCCATCCTTTTCGCCTGTGCTCAGTAGTGCAATGCGACATGCAACAAGTAAGGAGGGTACCGCAATCTCTGTGCACCTGGACAGAGCTGCGACTGAAGAAGCCATCACTTTAACAAGTTCGGAGAGTACCCAATTTCAAATAGGTTCTTACCCGCCAGCCAATACGCCAGCCACTGTAACTGTCCCGCTATACAATACGACTTAAAATCGGGTGCCCTCATACCTCCTGCAGTACTGGGCAGCTGTAGCTTCGCCAACGCCAATCGACGCCTGCCCACCCCCCACACCAAAGATATTAATAACTTATCAAGCAGTTTAAAAATCCAGGCTGGTAGGACCACCGGTAAGTTCACAAAATAATAAAGGAGGCGGGGAAGCATAACCATTTTATAGCAATCATTTTTATTGATTTTCATAACAACAGTATCATTGCACATGTGTAGTCATACAATAACAAGTAACTGCCGGGTGTCCCCTGGCCATAGGTATCTGCAGAATGCCCCATAGGTGGTTCAGATGCTCCATGTGCGGCCCATGGGAACCCCTCCTCAGACTCCTCCGGTACCCCGTCCCACCCCCCACCCCCCCCACTACCCCCCTCCCGCCACCCCCCCCCCCCCCCCCCCCCAGGGGCTGCTGCAAAGCGTCCGAAAAAAGGGGAAACAGTTTGTCTGTGGAATGCCAGGTCCGGAAGATACGCAACGTCCTCCACGCGGGCGGGAAGACGGCTGCCGGGAGGCCCCTAGATAAGTAGGCCAACAACGAGCCCCAAGACTCCTCAAAGGCTGTGGGATCATCCCTAAAGCACACCGCCAGACGCTCCATCGAGAGCAGGCGCCACAGGCGGGCATGCCACAGTGACATAGCGGGAGCAGCCTGTTTCTTCCATGCCGCAGCCACCGTGAGCTTAGCTGCCCCCACGCAGAGCCACCATATAGCTTTATCTCCTCTGGACACCCCCTCCCAGTCCTCTCCCCGAAGACCCAGGATGACATGAGCGAGGTCCCCGGGGGGTTCAAAGCCCAAAATCTCTTTAATCTGCGCTAAAATTTCTGCCCAGAAAGGTTGAATACTAGGGCAGTCCCACCAGATATGTTTGAAATCCCCGAGGAGACCACATCCCCGCCAGCAGAGTGCAGAAGTCCCCGGGAAGATCCTAGCCAATTTTGTGGGGTATAGGTACCAATCAAAGATGGTCTTGTAGTGAGCCTCCCGTAAGCCTACCGACAAGTTATGCCTGGGAATATCCCGCCACAAGCCCCTCCACTCAGCTTCAGTTATCCCTCTCCCCAGGAGTTGCTCCCAGAATTCCATATGTCTGGCCCTGGGTGTGTGTAGTGTAGTCAGCAGCATCCCATAGAGAGACGAGATTGCCCCCTTCATAGAGCCCGCCCGTGACAAAACCAGTTTCTCCATATCCGTGAGGCTCCGGCAGCCCGCCTCCCTTAACGGTGGCGCCGTGGCCCAGTGTTTGAGCTGCAAATAATGGAACTGCTCACTGTTGGGGACCCCAAATTCACTCTTACAGTTCTGAAACGAGCGGAACGCCCCCTTGTCGAATAGGTCCGCCAGCTTTAGACACCCTCCCTCTCGCCACCCATCAAAGGGACCCTCCTCTCTGGCTGGGGCGAAGGCCGGATTAAAGTGTATCGGGGTATATGGTGAAGGGAATGTCGTCCACCCCTCTCTCCGCGTGACCCTATCCCAAACCTCCAACGTAGTGCGCGTTGGCGTGCTAAGATATGCATTCGGCGGTCTATCTCTCCTCGGTTTCCACAGCAGATCCCAGATGGATCTGCCGGCTATCGCGCGGTCCATATGAAGCCAATGCTTCTCCGATTCCCGTACCGTCCATTCCAACACGACCCGCAATTGGGCCGCTTGATAGTAAAGCTCAAAGTCCGGCAGCCCCATCCCTCCGTCCGCCCTTTGTTTCCGAAGCACCGTGAAAGGGAGCCGGGCCCTCCCTCCTTGCCACACAAACTGAGTGATCAACGTCTTCAGCTGCGGAAGAAATGCTTTCTCCAGCGGGATCGGCAAGGCCTGAAACAAGTAAAGGACCCGGGGCAGCACCATCATCTTCACCGCGTTGATTCGCCCCAACCAAGATATGTACAAGGGCGTCCACCGCCGCAACTCCTGCCGCAAGTGCGGCATAACTGTGGTGTAGTTGGCCCCATACAGTCCCGAAACCGTCGGCGTAAGCTGCACCCCTAGATATTGTAGCGAGTGTTGGGCCCATGAGAGCGTCGTCTGGGATTTGAGCGAGGCCACCTCCGCTCTCGAGAGTGTGAGATTGAGTATGTAGGATTTGGTCATGTTGACCTTGAACCCTGCCACTCTCTCAAAGTCCCTCAATTCCCCCTGCACCGCGGGCAGAGAGACATGTGGCTCCCCCAGAGTCAGCAGAATATCATCCGCGAAGAGGGAGATTTTGTGGTCCTCCCCGCCAAATCGAATCCCTTTAATGGAAGCATTCTCCCTCACCCGAATGGCTAGTGGCTCAATGCTGAGGGCGAAAAGCAGAGGGGACAGCGGGCACCCCTGTCTAGTACCTCTAGTCAGATGGAAGGGCTCGGAAGGTGTCCCGTTGACCACCACTCTCGCGGAGGGATGGCTGTAGTTAGCTCGCACCATCTCCATGAAAGCGTCCCCGAACCCAAATTTTTGCAAGGTCAAGAAGAGGAAGGGCCAGTCCACGCGGTCGAACGCTTTTTCAGCGTCCAATCCTACTAGCACAGCTGGAATCTTAAATCTGGATGATTTCTCGATAAGGTGGATGGTACGCCGTATATTATCGTGCGTCTGGCGCCCTTTAATGAAGCCCGATTGGTCCGGGTGGATCAATCGAGGCAGCAGGTCATCCAGGCGGCTAGCTAGGATCATGGAGTAGAGCTTGGCATCTAGGTTCAGAAGTGCTATGGGGCGGTATGATGCACACACCAGCGGGTCCTTGCCCGGTTTAGGCAGGACCGTAATCACCGCCTCTGCCATTGACTTGGACACTCTCGCCTCCTTCGCCACCGCCCGAAACAGAGCCGTCAGATGCGGGGCGAGCTCGTCTACAAAGTGCTTATAAAAGTGGGCGGTATAGCCGTCGGGCCCAGGCGCCTTGTGGAGCTTGAGACGCTTTATGGCATTCCGCACTTCCTCCTCGGAAATAGGTTCGTCCAGCTGCTCCCGGTCCAGCGCTGATAGCTGGGGGCACTCCACCCCATCGAGATATGCCGTTTGTACGTCGTGCGCCAGCGGGCTCCCCCCATACAGCTCACCATAGAAATCCCTAAAGGCTCTAGTCTTCGCTGCCTCCTCGTGTGTGACTCGGTCTGGCCCTACCCGAATGCCTCCCACATAGGATTTTGCCCGCTGAATGCGAAGCTTTCGAGCCAACTGAGAACCCACCTTGTCCCCCTGTTCATACCCCGCGCGGCGCAGCCTCAGCAAGGTATATTCCGCCCTGGCGCTGTAAATCGCCCTCAATTTACCCCTCACCGCCGTGAGTCGTCGTTGCAGGTCGCGAGTGGGTTTATCTTTATGTCTGCCCTCCAACCCCCTAAGTTCCTCCTCCAGTGCCTCCCGTTCCAATGCCTGTTGTCGCCGCAGCGACGCCTGTAGTTGGATGCATTTGCCCCTCATCACCGCCTTGAACGCGTCCCACGTATTCTGATGTGAGGTGTCTTCAGGCGGGTTGTCCTGGAAGTACTCCCCTATGGCCTCGGTCAGCTCCACCCTCCGCACTTGGTCTCGCAGGAGGGCCCCCGGAAAGTACCATCTGCCACGACCCCGCACCCCCCACCGAAGCTCCAATAGAACCATCCCGTGGTCTGAAACCGAGATGGGGAGAATCTGCGCCCCTGTCGCCTTCCCCACTAATGCCTGGCTAATGAAGATGTAGTCTATTCGAGTGTAAGTCCGGTGAACATGGGAATAGAAAGTATAGTCTTTTACCGACTCGTGGAGAGCACGGCACCCATCCTGCAGACCTAGGGAATCGAAGCGGTCCTTGACTCGCTTGGAAAACACTGATGATCTGGCCCCCGCAACGTGGGAGCCGTCCAGGACGCCATCCCACAGGCAGTTAAAGTCCCCCATCAGAATGATGGGGCCCTCCACGAACCCGCCCAGGGACCCCAACATGCGCGCTGTGAACACCGCCTGACCCGTGTTCGGAGCATACACGACCGCAATGGTGCACAGTTGGCCCTGAAGCCGCCCCTTGAGCATGAGCCACCTCCCCTCCTTATCTCTCTGTGAATCCACGACTTGGAAGGGTGTTGAGCTATGGAACAATATCGCCACTCCATTATGTTTGGTGGTGGCCGCTGAGTGAAAAATCTGCGGGAATGCCCTATGCTTGAGCCTACCCACATCCTCCCTTGTAAGGTGCGTTTCCTGCAGAGCAACTACCTTGACCTGCCGATCCACAATGTACTTCAAGACCTGCTGTCTCTTCTGGGGCGAGTTCAGGCCCTTCACGTTCCATGTAGCCCACGTCACCATCTTAAGTGAGTGTAGACCCCCCTCTCCACCCCGTGTTGTGGGATCCGCCGATACCAGACCTCAGCGCCTGTCCGCCTCCGCCCCCCGGGCCCCCCTTCTAATGTCCCGCCGTCCCTCCCCGGACCCTCTCCACGTCTTCGTTGCAGCCTACCCCTGTCACCCTCCCCCCCCGCCCCCACCCCCCCACATCCCCCCCCCCGCCCACACCCCCCCACCACAAGAACCCAGCCATGGAACCCCTCGTGCCTGGGGTAGTAACCAAGACCCCGCCCCATCGAACTCCTAACCTCATCAACTTGCTCCGCAACCGGCAGAGCATCAACAACATGTGTGCCAGACAAAGGGCTCATAGAGAAAAACAAAAACCTCAGTGTCCATGTAACCTCAGTGTCCCTGTGGAGACTGCCGCATCTCTCCGCTGAGCCGTCACAGACTCGTCACCAGCCACCTGGCTTCGCCGCTCGGGCTCCCGGGTCCCTCCCGGCCGGAGGACCCCCCGCGGTCGTTCCTGAACTGCATCCCGGAGAATCCCGTTCCTCCAGCTCGCGACCTCTACTCACGGTGGGGCCCTCCTCGCTGGCGTTGCGCCCTGCGCCACTGCTCCCCCTGATAGCCGACTGCCACTGTCCCGGATGGCCCCGGGCCGCCTCCTTCCTCCGGTTCCGTCGGGAGGCCCAGGATACGCAGCCCATCTCCCAAGTCTGTGATGTGGTGTCGTTTATTTTGCCATTCGAAGCTGAGCCCAAAGGGATAGGTCCAACGATAGCGCACATTCTCCTCTCTGAGTTTGCTGGTCACCGGGCGGAGCTGCTGCCTCCGAACAAGGGTGGCCTGCGACAAGTCCTGATATAGAGAGCAACTGTGGCCCTGGAACGAGACCTCCTTCTTCTTCCTAGCCGCTTCCAGGATGGCCTCCTTGACTGGGAAGGCGTGCAGCTTTGCCAGGACATCCCTAGGTCTCCGGCGTTCGCCGTGAACCGGTGGTCCGACCCTGTGCACCCGATCCACTTTTATTTTCAGGTCTGGCCTGTTCACCACTTCTCCAAAGAGGCCTATAATAAACGCCTCCAGGTCCGGACCCTCTGCGCCTTCTTCCAAGTCTCTCACCCGTATATTCTCCCTCCGGGAACGATCCTCCAAGTCCTCCAGCTTCAGAGCAGATTGCGCCAGCTGAGCGCGAAGCTCCGCACACTCCGACCGGGAAGCCTGAGCTGCACTATCCAGGGATTGCACCTTCTCCTCCACCTCCAGGATTCGCGACCCCACGGCGTCCACATCACTGCGCAGATCACCAAGCTTCTCCGTCAGGTCCCCACGCAGTTGGTCCAGGCTGGCGTGGAGGTCCCGTTTAAGTTCACCACATAAATCCCTCTTGAAGTCCTGGAGCGTAGCCACCAGGTCATCCTTCGTCAAGGCCATGCTGTCCCCTCCGCCTGGACCTCCCTCGTCTGCTGTGCTGGAGAGCGCCTGGAAGTACTTCGCCACGCGGTTTTCCTGTGGCTTCGGCGCCTTTTTTGTCGGGGGCGCACGGGACGACCTCCCTATCAGACCGTCCCCTCCGTGCCTCACGACGTCGCCTCCACCAGTTCTATGGCCCCGTTGCGTCCGACCACCACTACTCAGCCACCGAGACCCCGGAAGCCAGAGCAGGGACCGACTTGTCTCCGCTCGCCGCCTCAAGGCACTCAGCTGGTCCCACGTGCCGTGCCTCAGAAAGTCCTCACCAGCGCCGACCCGCACCTATATCTCAGAGCACCCGTCACATCTAGCGCGCCAGAGAACCAGTGCTGCGGAGGCTCCCCCGATGCCGGCAGGTGTCTTACTTGGCCGCCATCTTGGAGTCAGGCATCGTCTCGCGCCCGGGCGCGCGGTGATTGCCCCCCGCGCCCCTGCTCCCTCCAGCCTGCCTCGGTCTCCGTCAGGGCGGACCACTTATCTCCTGTTGGCCCTCCGTCCCTCCTCATGGGCTCCGTGATGGCCGCAATCTCCGCCTCCTCATGCGCGTCCCACGGTAAGGTGTCCCCGTGCGTTGTCCCGCTCTCTGGCGCCGGCAGATTCAGGTTCAGCCTCACTCCAGCCGCGGCGGTCACTCCCGCTGCGCGGTCACCACGACCAGCCTCCAGTCACTCTCCTGAGTCCGGGTGAGCCGCCGCTCGGCGAGCGATCGTGGCCCTCCGCCGCCATTTTGCTCGGTCATCGCTCCCGGATCAGTGCTCGCTTTCTAGCCGCACCGGGGCCGCCTCATCCTCACCGCCGGGCCATTCGCCTCCACAGGTGTCCCGCGAGTGTTTTCCTTGCAGTGCGCCAGTCCAGAGCCCCCGTCTAGCCGCTCACAGGAGTCCGTGGGGCCGGAGCTGACTCGGTGCACTACCAGTCAGCCATCTTACTTGGCCACGCCCCAGCATAACCATTTTAGACACCGCCACATGGCCAGCCACCGTCAAAGGCAACGAAGTCCAAAAGGCAATCTGGGAGTGCAGCGAGTTTATGGCGCGGACTACATTACCGTCTATGGTGTCAGCGTTTGATCTGTAAATATTAATCCCCAGGTATTTAAAAGTAATTGGCTCAACTCGGAAATGCAATTCACCAAATGGTAATGTAGGAGGCGTAACTACATTGTAGAAGGCGAAGGCTACCTACTTAGAAGCGTTAAGATCCAAGCCCGATATTGCCCTGAATCTAGATAAAGCTGCAGCTATTTGTTGTTTATCAGCCTCCAAGTTACGAAAATATAACAGCATATCATCCGCGTACAAAGATACCGAATGTAGCTCCCCGTGCAGCGGAATGCCATATGGGTCCATTATCTGACGCAGGTACTGCGCAAGCGCCTCCAGGGCCAACACAAAAAGCATGGGGGATAAGGGGCAGCCCTGCCGAGTACCCCGGGATATTACATAGGTGGAAGAGATGGTCCTACCTGTCTTAGCACGTGCCGTGGGACAAGTATACAGCAATTTAATCCATGCACAATAGGACGGGGGCAGGCCGAATTTAGTTAACACCGCTAGCATATATGGCCAGCTGAGGGTATCAAAACTTTGCGCACGTCCAAGGACAAGCAGTCAGCAAGAGGGAAAGAATCGGATACCGCATGCATCAAGGCATGTAGTCGGCGGATATTCAAAGAAGTACTGCGTTGGGGCACGAATCCACATTGGTCCGTATGGATCAAGCGGGGTAGAAGTGGGAGGAGTCACGACGCCAAGACCTTACTGAGTATCTTATATTCTGTATTTAGAATAGAGAGTGGCCTATAAGACAGAAGATCAGTCGGTGCCCTGTCCAGTTTTAATAAGGACGTGACTATCGCCTCCCTGGTAGTAGGGGGCAGAACCCCAGCCTCCAAGGAAGCAGTATAGAGTTGCAACAACCTCGGGACCAATTTATCTGCAAAAGTGGAGTAAAATTCTACTGGAAGGCCGTCGGAGCCTGGCGTCTTATTGCGGGCCAGTGCCTTTACCGCCACCCGGATTTCCGCTGCAGTAATCGGAGCAGCCATCTCCTCGGCCACCATATCGGAAACCGTAGGGAGCTGAACCTCTGACAGGAAGGAAAGCGTGGGAGCCATTATGTCGATACTTGGGGCGGCGTATAAGCTAGCATAATAGTCTCGAAATGCGGCGTTAATCTCGCCCTGAGACGAAACCAATACATTGTCCACCATATTTACTGGCAGGATTGGAGTAGGGCTCAACGTCAGCTGTATCAGACGTGCCAACAGTGTGCCCGCCCTGTCTGCCTCAGAGTGTGTACGCTGCGTATATGCCTCAAAGTCTAACAGGCTTAGGCGCTCCAACAGCTCTGCATACTTAATCCTGGCAGACTGTAAAGGCTCCGTGCCTCCCGCGCTCCCCTGGGCCGCCACTTCCAGTGCCTGCAATTTCCCCTCCAGGTCTGTAAGCTCTCTATTCGTTTCCCTCCGTGACCCTGCCAGTGTCCCCATGGCAACCCCACGTACCGTCACTTTGAAGGCCTCCCATTCGATAGCCCTGGACGAGGCAGAGCCCTCATTCTCCACAAAAAAGGTATCAGTAGCTGTAGACAATGCCGCCCGATATACCTGATCTTCTAATTGTAAAGGTTGCATCCTCCACGTTGGAATTGGGGCTGGGGAAGGGCCCCAAGACAAGCGCACTTCAATGGGATTATGATCAGATATTGTCTTGCCCAGAAACTCACAGTACGTAATAGCAGAGGAGAGCCCCGGGGAGCATAAAAAAATATCCAGGCGTGTGTGTAACTTATGGGGGTAAGAATAAAAGGAATATTCCCTCATGTCCGCATGCAGAGCCCTCCAGATGCCTATTAAATCCCAGCCCTGCGCCCAGCAAGTTAATGTTAACGCCTGCGTCCTCGCTGCCGTGTTAAGCAGGGGAGGATGGGAACGGTCCAGGCCAACATCAAATACTGCATTTAGGTCACCACCCAGTAGCCACGGGATATGTGACCAGTCAGCCAGTGCTCGGGATACCCGCGTGAAGAATGCCACTTGGTCCATATTTGGCGCATAAAGGGACCCCAGCACCACCTGTCTACCATCTAACACTCCCAATAGAAGAGCGAACCTGCCCTGATCATCTACTCTGCACTCGGTAAGGGAAGAGGGGATGCCCGCCCTAATCCAAATTGCGGCCCCCCGGGAAAAGGCCGAATAGGCCGTCGCAAAGAATTGCCCCCGCCATCTGTGTTGCAACTTCGCAGTTTCAGTGGGAATTAAATGTGTTTCTTGAAAACAAATTATGTGGGCTTTACAGCGATGTAATTGCGCTGCTATTCTATGACGTTTAGCTATGGAACACATACCTCTCGCATTCCACGACACCAAAGTATAAGAATTAACTGCAGACATCATCAATTATAATAAAACCACCCCCCCGGATCCCAGCCTAGCCCACTCAATGCCACCCAAACCCCCCCGGAACCTCAGACCATGCGGCATAACTACAACCAAATCAACAAAACCCCAATACTCGGTCCAACGCCCAAACATCGTTCGACCAAACCATGCAAACAAAATTAGCATACTTCACGTACTACCAGTGCTATCGCCGTTGGGGGAAGGTCGCTAACACCAGTAACAGTCGCGTAAAAGCATTAAGGCACACATGAAAGCACCCAACACGTGGTCCGGGCCAGGGACCTACTTTTCTATTAAATATCACAAGATAGAAGAGACAAGGGATTGAGTCTTCTCTGACTCCCTTACCAATATTTAAGTCTCACACAACAGAGAAAAACTTTATAACAAAAATAGCTTTACTATACACTAGATACGGGAAAATCAGAAGAGTTCCTAATACTGCCCTCACACACTTGGTAGTGTCATGCTTCATCATTGGGCCGCATCATACATCCAGGTGCAGACCAACACTCTGAATGGAGCGCAATTTTTTGAGAAGATGAAGAATAGTTGTGAGGGTAGAGTGTAATAAAGAAAGGCAAAACGAAACACAAAAGTGTTACTCAAATCATAAAGGGACCAAGAGAGGTGCAGATATAATTGTAAAACTACCTAAGGGTTAACCCACAATTTTTTATTTTTTGTCAACCTCTGGCAGGATTAAAACCAACAATATGGGGTATTCAGGGAAGGTTACGACCCTTCTATCCCCACTGCAATTACCAACATGTTTCTGCCAGCTTTTTTTGCGCCAAACCCGGTCGCTCTGGCATTCGTCAGGGTGTTGGTCCCTATTTTCTGGTCTGTACCCCTATTAGGGTATTTATTACCTTATTGCTCTGTGTGTTTGGGCTTTGCCCCAACGTCACTCTTTTCTGGAGATTTCCAAGAGGATTCACAATTCTACAACAAGAGAAAAAAACATAAAAGAGGGAAAACCATCCATGATTTCCATACTCATCGTTACTCTCATTAGCCTTTTCTCTTTTCGAACTTCATAGCGGAGATATACCCAACCCTAGCACTCTCAATTTTCATTTCGTCTGCTCTTTAAATGTGTTGGGCGAAGGATGAATAAAGACACGCTAAAATAAGTAGAGTTTTTATTTGTAATTGTAATTTTTGTTGGTAATTGCAGTGGGGATAGAAGGGTCGTTACCTTCCCTGAATACCCCATATTGTTGTTTTAATCCTGCCAGAGGTTGACAAAAAATAAAAAATTGTGGGTTAACTCCTAGGTAGTTTTACAATTATATCTGCACCTCTCTTGGTCCCTTCTTCCAGGAGAAGATTTGTTTTCCTTTATGATTTGAGTAACACTTTTGTGTTTCGTTTTGCCTTTCTTTATTACACTCTACCCTCACCACTATTCTTCATCTTCTCAAGAAATTGCGCTCTATCCAGAGTGTTGGTCTGCACCTGGATGTATGATGCGGCCCAATGATGAAGCATGACACTACCAAGTGTGTGAGGGCAGTATTAAGAACTCTTCTGATTTCCCGTATCTAGTGTATAGTAAAGCTATTTTTGTTATAAAGTTTTTCTCTGTTGTGTGAGACTTACCTACTTTTCTATTCCCACATGTCACAACGGCGACCATGGTCTATGTTTCGTTACCCACCAAGCAAAGGTGTATTCAACGAACTATACCTTCTTAGGCCTAGCAGGAAAGCAACCATAAGCTAATCATATCCTTATAGGCCTAACAACGTGGATCTAAGAGTCTGCTGAGGCCAGCGGATCCCTGCTGAGCCGGGAGGTCACCGATGGAAACAATGCAAGGCTACCATCAGACTCAGTGTCCGTGTTCACTCCTTCAGACGGACTAATCTCAGTGCGAGAGGTGCGCAAAGTGGAGGCCGCGTGTAGAGCCCCCTGCCTGCCCTCCAGTATCTGCGAACGACTCAAGGAGTTGGAGATCGAACTTTGCGTGAGAAGACTCTTCCTACGCCTCCGAGGGGGGCGTTGTGGCTTGGGTAGTGAGGAGTCCATGTGCCTCATGGGTTGCACAGCGGGAAACGTCTTGTCCAGCCACTCCCATGCAATGGCAGGGGTATTGAAAAACAGGGAACGTTGATCATAAAGGATTTTCAGCTTTGCAGGGAACATTAAGGCAAAGGACAGGCCCGCAGCACGAGCCCACGCCTTCACCTCCATGAAGGAAGATCTTCTGCGTTGAACGGCCAATGTGTAATCGGGAAATATCGAAACTTTAGCATTGTCGATCTTTAGCGGGCTTATATCCCTCGCCGCCTGCAGTAGATGACCCCGATCCCTGTAATTTAAAATCCTGGCCAGGATGGGCCGTGGGTTGGCTCCTGGGATTGGATGACGTGTAGGGACCCGATGCGCTCTCTCCACTGTGAAATGTACAGACAGTCCGGTGGGGGCCACAGCAGTCTTTAACCAATTCTCGATATATTCCGTGGGCCTTGTTCCTTCCGTCCCTTCCGGCACACCCACGATTCGGAGGTTGTTCCGACGTGCCCGACCTTCTGCATCATCCGCCCGCGCCTGGAGGGACTCAATCTGCTGGCGCATGTGTCGGAGCTGCTCGTCATAGGCTTGCACCCGGGGCACCATGGTGTCTACCTTCTGTTCCGTCGTTCGGACCTTCTCTGCCAGTTTTTTATGGTCATCTTTAAGCAAATTGAGATCCACAGAGATTATGCCTAATTGCGCTTCCATCACAGAACGGGAGTCGCGGATCTCCCGCAGAATCATATCCAGCTTGTCCCCAGACACGATGGTCTCCTCAGCTCCCTCCGTCTGTCGGGACATGGTAGAAGCGTGAGTTGATAGCGGTGAGAAAGATCCTGCTCCTCCAGACCGCAGCAGCACCCTAGGCCTTCCTTTTCCCATACTCTATGGCGTAGGAGGGCCCTGGAAGGTACACCCAGCAGCGATTGTGTATCCGCAGTCACCACTCAGCCAGCCGTGTGGTGCGACAGGCAACTGGCGTCGCCCTCTAAGCAACAGCCCGAGGCAGCAGGAAGGGAGCCACCCAATTCACGCCCAGAGGCTACCCAGTCAACCCGACTGGCCACGGCTGCTGTCCCCTCATAGGTCAGTGCACGCGCTAGAGTGCCCCAGAACTACGGGCATCGGTTAGGGCCACATGCCGCTCCCGAGGCATCCAGTCTAAGCTGGCCTTGATACAGCAAAGTTCCTGTGATGAAAGGCCCCAACCCCTGGCGTCATGGCAGGCCCAGTACACTCCTAATTACTGGACCTCACCAGGACTGCGAGCCACCGCCTCCGTCTGAGGGGCAACCCTGCTTCCAATGCAGTGATATGGACCTGCCAGGTAATGAAGAGCCACCTCCAGCTGGCCCCACAATGCGCACCCCTGGGTCCACAAGGCTGCGCTCGGAGAGAAGGGAGGATTCTAGGCCGCAAGAATCTGATGCAGCCGGCTCCAAACAGGGTCTCACCAGCACTAGTAGTAAGCAGCAAGGAGTCCCCTGCGGTAGATCGCACACCCCCAATGGCCAGTCTGATGGATGGGGGGGACTCACCGCGTGTCAATGACGCTCCCGGAGGTCCAAGTGTCCCCTCACTGCATCCAGGTCCACAAAGCAGAGCCAGTTCCCAGCGTCAGTATTTCCGCCGATGGAAAGCAGCCGGCAGCCGTAAAGGGGGCCGCAGGTCCGACTGCGTGGCACCGGCGGACTCTCGTGCAATCCGCTATCGGCAGCGAGGCACAGCAGACAACCACAGGATGCCCCGACTGCCGTCAGATCCCCAAAACTGCAGGCCCAAAGCAGGGGCCTCGCGTACTTAAGCACGCCGTCGTCAGGCTTCACAAGGCCGGGCAGGTCGCAACGCAGCTCGTTGCTGCAGAGGCCACTCCCACTCCGCAGGCCCGCCGCGAGGCCGGAGACCGCACCGGGCCGTACTCAGCGTGAGTGGCAACCTCGGCCCTCAGGATAACGGCAACGTGGCCCCGGCATCATCCGCCTCAGCACTCAAGGTTAGCAGTCCGTATGCCACTAGGGGGTTCAGGATAATAAACGGAGTTTGGCGCCCCTGGCCCAGAGCTCGTCGCTTATGCGACCGCCATCTTGGGCTGCAGACCACGCCCCCAAGTCTTTATATTCATATTAAGTAGGGGTAAAGTGCACAAAGCTTTAAGTCCGGAAAAAGGTGAGAAATCTAGTGTGACCATGCAGAAATGCTGGGTTTCCTACAAAGACTGTACCTTCTAAACGTCGGTAAAAATGTTTTACCTTGATTAACTCAGCACGAAGAGGCAGTTTGTGGGTTAATAACTTCTTGTCCATCTCTGGACATAAAATGTATATCTATTAAGTTAAAGTTGTACCATACCTTTAGAGAGTGATGGTTAATTCTTGTTTGTTTTAGGTAATGCAGGTAAGACATTGGACTGAGCCAAGGTTATATTTTATATAAATAATGTGCATTAAAATGTATCAGTTAATGAACACGAATAGGCACCAATGTTGTGGAACTGGGGTTTTGCCCAGGAACTGTTAACATTCACCCACCTCTGAGCCCTAAAGACACTTTCTATTCCAGAGTGCCAATTATTCCTTACCGCTAAAAGCCCCTCATCATCCTAAACATGAACCATCCCTGAACCCCAAAAAGCCATAGTAATCCGGTTATGTTTCAATTGATTTTCAGTTTTTTTGTATTTCCTTAAAATTGTCTTTTCTCATAAGTGGTTTTCCATGATTTAGTTTCCTCCAGTGTGGTTTCTCAGTGTTCATTTTCCATTAATTCAAACACATTTGCTCTGGTTGTACATGATTTCATAGATAAACGATTTAATGGAATACCATTAATAAGAAACGATTTCATGTAAACTGTTTAATGGAAATTTTCAGAATGAATGGCATTTACCTTTTCGTAGAAACCAATTAATAGAATATCTTTTCGTTCGAAATTGGCTTTTGAATACTTATTTTTTAAGTGTAAAATTATCTCTCTAGTAAATTTATCCTCTTGAAAATTTCAGTCAGCTGGATCATTCTAATGCACATGTAACCAGCACATTGGCAAGACATCTCAACCACTCACAGACCGGATATATTTTACCTGACTACCTGTTAAACTAACAAGCATCACTTATGTACCATGTTTTGCACATAGAACCAACAACATTGGGAATCTGTCTGCAGGGGATGTAAATTCAGCTGAAAATGCAATATTTTCTGGCTGTTCTGACCCATTTATATTCAGGAAGCATATCTCCTAAACGCTCAGGTACTCTGGCTGACACACCTGGCTTAGCCAGTCAGAATTCTCCATAGGTTCTCTTCACTCATCTTGCATTCAGGAGAACTCTCAGGGTTGTGTTGTCTTTCGCTGCAATTTATAAGATTACTTGTTGGAGTGAGGCAATGATTTCTTAGTCCCATCTCTCTGAAGACTAGAATACCTCATATAACTATGTCACTTGAATGCAGCTTTGGAAGCAATCTACTTTTTTGTGTGTCTGCTAGGCTTACAGATACCCAGTTAGTTATTTTTGTGTGATGACACCTGCTCTTTCAAAAACCTAAACAGTCCTAGTTATTTAAGTTTCATTTTGGTTGTTTTCCCAGCAGGTAATCCTTATCTAGGTTCACTAAGCTGTAACCTATCCTTTTTGTTTTGCAGTATTTTTAGAAGACCTTATTACAATTCACGTTTCCTTCCTGCTTTGCTGTCACCGCGCCCAGTAAGTATCTTTTCACTTCCTTCACTGCTGAAGGGTTGGTCATAGTCCATCTGGATTTGATCTCTAATCTGAATTTTTGTTTCTCAGCTTCCCATTGTTCCTGACGTGCGCATGCGCTTCATCGATTCATTGAAGAGGTGAGAGCAAGGGACTAGCTTTCCCAGTGACACATATCCTTTAATGACATTATGTTATCGTTTTGTATTGTGTTCTGGTTTGTTCACTTTAGAGCGCTTTGAGAGCTTGAGAATCTGGAAAAGGACGGCAGAGCGCAGTGGAAGGGATAGTGAAATTAAAGCAATTAGGAGTGCAGCAGAAGGCGATTGGAAGAAGGGGGCACAAGTGAAAGCAATTTACGTGTTGGTCTATTTATTTATTTTAAAATGCGCAACTCTCCTCTGTCCCACAAGATTCTAGGCTTTTAAATATCTCTGCCCTAAATGTATCACCACATGAGAACCATGGCAAATAGGCAGCTGAATAGAAGAAATGGCATTGGAAAGCATAAAATGTAATCTTAACTGAGCATCCTTCAGTGTAATGAGTTGTGCTTACTTGGGAACACACACCTTTCTAGCTCCTGTTAGAATGAAGCAACAAAGTGCAAAGCATTCGGTGCATTTATACAGTGCAGTTAAGTTCCATTTTTGTACACTAGCCATTATTTTAGAGATGTCTACAGCCTGGAGGAGATTAAGACTGATGTAGCCTCTTCCCATATTGTTTGTTGTTGAGGGAGAGGAAGAGCACATTTATGTCGCCTGATGATGCAAGTCAGGTTTTATACCTTGTAGAATCTCTGCACAGGCCATTCAAAATCTTTGCACCAATCGGTAGGACATCATATGATTTGAAGTCTGCCCTTGAAGTGAGTTAAGCTGGGTGCTTCATGTTTAGATGAAATTCTTGTGAGCGTTTGAATTGGTCTGTTGAGAGTTCAACCAGCTGGACATTTAACCTTCAGGGATTGCAAGTCCAGCAATGTCCTCTTGTTATCAGTTTTAAGGCAATGTTGAACTTTGTAGCTGTAGAACCAGGATTTGCTTATAGGTCTCCTCTTTCAACCAGTGGGTATTGTCCCGCTATTGTTAGGTGTAATTTAATAATTCATTAAATCCTCTTACATAGGGCGCATCACAGGTTTGATCTATGTTTCTGCAGGAGGTTGTTTCTTGTAAATATTTGAAGTGATTTTGGGGCTCCAGCTGAGATCCTGAGGTTTCTATCACACCTTTTCTGGTGTTGATGTAGCACTTTCTCAAAACCTATCCTGCAGAATTTGCACGTCTGAAAATAGATCGGCTTCTTCCTCAATTGGGAAGCTAACGAATGGAGGCGGTGCACAAGCATTTTTCTTTCTTTCTCTTTATTGTAAGTTAGCCCATTTATTCCTGTATCTCAAAGCGAGGATGACAGGGTAACCATGTATCTGATGTGGGAATAATATAAATTGCCAAATGTGCGGGAATGTGTAAGAAATATGCATTATGGCCTATGTGAAGATGGAGGCTGATTGACTCCAATCTTCACTGTTAAGCTCTTCTCCACTCCACCTAAAATTCACACACAAATATCCTCAAACAACCCCGAAAAAGAACACACTCTAAAGGTATTTCTGTTTTTGAGGCTCGTAACAAGGCAAGGCTTCCATGTAGACTTCTTTTTGGTGCGGTAGTATGGCCTGCAGCTGTGCCAGTGTGGTATGTAAGAATGGCTTCCTTCTGGGGGGCGTGGCCAAGCAAGCCACGATGGCGGAGGCAGTCTGCTAGGGCTCCGCGACCTGGCAGCCCACAGGCCGACACACAGCGTCGCTCTGGCGGTGTGAGCGCGGATACCAGCATCGGAACAGCAGCGGACGGTGGGGAGCCACCCTGGGCGATCACTACTCCCGGGAGAGGTGTTCCCGTGGCGCCGGCCGTCCCTGGGACGACTCGGGCCTCCGAGACAAGATGGCGGCGGCCGTTGGGTAGCGCCCGGCGGAGCGTGAGCATACAGCCGGCAGCGCCGGCCGCCCCTGGAGCGACCACGAAAGGCACTAACACAGGGACGGATGCCCCCTCAGCCAGGGAGGAGCGGAGGAACACCCCAGACCGACCTGACCGTGCCCCGTCGGGAGATCCTTCCAGCGCCCGAGATCGACGACGCCCCCAGGCGACCCCGGCGGAGATACGAGGCGTGAGTGGGGGTGTCGGCCCCCCGGGGCTACCATGGGCGCAGGGGGCCGCGAGACGGCGGATCACGGGAAGACCACGGAGAGGCCCGGACACTGCAAGACCCGCTGCCTGACCCTAACATGGCCGCCGCACAGCATCAGCGGCACTGCACCTAGGGCTGCAGCCAAGCACAGAGAAGGGCACAAGACCGGGACAGCGCCGACCCCTGCCAAGGGGCCATAAGTCTGGCGTCTACACGCGCCAACTGGGGGGGCTGGCCCCCCCCCCCCCCCCCCCCAGCCACCGGACGTCACCATCGGATCGACCCCCCGGGGGCCGGCGGACCGAAGACCTGCAGCCAGAGCCCACGGTTGCGCTGGAGAAGACGGGCCGCGGCGGCGCCCCCACAGGGACGTAGTGGACGGGAGCCGCATAGCGCTCGGAGTTTGGGGTCACCGTCCCAGAACACTTGGAGGGGCGCCTTGCGGTTGGGGCCACCCCCTCCCCACGCCTAGGACCGGCGGTGCCCGGGGACCGGCGACGAGGGGTTACAGAGGCGGAAACGGCAGCAGGAGGAGATCGGTAGACGCTGGGAGACCCTTGGGCTGGCACCCGCTTCCCTACTGAATAACTCCCACAGGGGGAGTCGCCGGCAAGGTGACTGGCGACCCGGCGAAGCGGCCCCGGGCGGGGCAGAGGAGGGGATATACGCACTCACTGTATCCCATACACGAAACGAACGGCCAGGAGATCGCCGGAGGAGGCGGTGGCCCCCAGGGAGAACCCGCACCTCGCCACGCCCTTACAACAAGAGATCGCTGGTCGCCGTCTGGACATAGGGGAAAACACGTTCGACGCAGCAGACCACGATACCGGAGACGGCGCCGGAACACCAACCACAAGCCAGTGTGATGAGGATACCCATGGCCACGCAATCGGACCCAGTCATGACAGCCAAGCTTGACCAGGTGCTAGCGGCCATCGAGCTATTCCGGATCTCAATGGAGGAACGCCTCGGGTCCATCACCACAGACATTAGCCTGTTACGCGATGACCATCGGAAGCTGGCGGACCGGGTGAGGGATGGGGAGACCTCGATCTCGGAACTCACACCAGTGGTGACAGCTCACAAGACTGTGGTACGGACACTGCAGGATCGGCAGACCGCCATAGAGGAACGCCTCGATGACTTGGAGGGACGCTCCCGAAGATGCAACATTCGGGTGATAGGTCTCCCGGGAAGGAATTGAAGGGATGACGCCACGGGACTATATGGAGACCTGGATCAAATCCTTCACCCCTCAGGCGGAACGAACGGCCTTCTTCACCATAGAGCGGGCTCACCGGGTACCATCGGGCAGACCGAGCTCCGGGAATCCGCCCCGGCCGATGCTTGCCAAATTCCTCCACTTTCAGGACAGAGAGGCGACCCTCCAAGCGGCCTGGGCCGCGGGCCCTCTTCAAGTGGAAAACAGCCACGTTATGGTGTTCCCCGACTATGCCAGGGCAGTACAACAACAGCGCTCATCATTCCTGGAGGTGAAACGCCGGTTGCGGGACAATAACATACAATACTCACTGCTGTTCCCGGCCCGTCTCAAAGTCATCCACGAGGACACCACTCATTTTTCCATGGCTGCTGAGGAAGCCGCCGACTGGGCGGACCACCACTGCCGGCCAGGGCCGCGGGAGGCCCCAGCCGGACCCCACAATCGGACCAGGTTACGCCCGGCAGACGCAAGGCCCGACAAACACGGTCCCAGCGATGGCAGAGCGGCCGGGATCTACGTGACCAACGTACAGAGCATTCTCCGAGCCCGGACCAGATCCTCAGGGAGAGGACCGGAGCCATGTAGGCGGTGGCAGCGCTGGGGCCCGATGCTGCCGGAGAGGGGCTAGACGGAGCACCTCATATCTTCACCTCGGAGGAGGAGGAAGAGGCCCCCCCCGCCCGGTCCCCCGCGAACTCCATCCTAACAGTCCCGGACACTATGCTACAGTCGGACACGGGCTGAAGAAGCACCCGTACCAAAGAGTCCTGGATCCACAGGTACCCGCACGACATACATTCTGCACCCACACGAACTGACCAATTCACACTGCTCCAGCACCTTCACACCTAGGCTGTCAACTCGGCCAGGCGACGAATAACACTCCTACGAATGCCCGGCGCGCCCCAGCCTCGGCGGCGCCCGCCACCCCCACTGTTTTGTTCTGATGGTTACGACCCCTAGATTGGGGAGAGACTGTTTGGACGCATTAGCTTTGCTGATGGGTCCCACGTATTGGGACGGTTGCCCGACCATGGCTTTGGTTACTTTTTTGTTTATCTCCAACCATAACAGTTTCTACCCTAAGGAAACCACGCATGAGGTACACGCTCGACACCGAGACGCCTACGCCACCACACACCACCGTTTCTGTCGGGGCAAGGACACCCGGGGGCCGTCACCACTAGGCCGCTATGCACGCACCAGAACCCCATCCAATGCCTAACACGGAACTTAGCATCCTCACGCTAAACACCAGGGGCCTACATACACCGCGTAAACGCTATGCCATCTACTCATACATCAAACGGCAACATGCGCACATAGCGTTTCTCCAAGAGACTCACCTCACGGCCACAGAAGTAGGTAAATTACAGGCGAAATGGAGGGGGACCTTGTGTGCTACCACGTTCTCTGCTTACGCGCGGGGGGGGCGCTCATTTGGCTGCGCCCGGGCACCCCGTTTCAGGAAATTCTAAGGGTAGTAGACAAAGACGGGAGATATGCGCTACTGCATGGGGTGTTGGATGGGCAGGCGATACTACAGGTCAGCATCTATGCGCCGAACACCGAGCAAGAGCGATATTGGGAGGTCCTGACGGGGGTATTGGCACAGTTCCCATCCATCCCCTGGATCCTAGGGGTGACTATAACGGAGTACTGGATCTCACCCTTGATAGGTCTCACCCGCCTGCACGCCATTCCCCGGCTTCGAAACACACAGAGCAATTCCGAAGGTGGGTGGCGCATTGGGCATTGGTGGACGCATGGAGAGCACACCACCCTCACACCAGGCTGTACTCCTTCCATTCTATTCCCCATAATTTACGGGTCTGACTGGACCGGTTTTTATGCTCCCCGACGCTCATCCCAAATATACATGAGACAGACTATCTAGGTAGGGTAGTGTCCGACCACGATGCGCATGTCATCCGATTGCGCTGGAGACCGCCGCTTCCTCCGGTTCCCACGTGGCGCCTTCCACGGGATTGCCTTACTGATCCGGCTTTTAAACATGACCATGCACGCACAATCCAAGACTACTTCACCAATAACACCGACACGGCTTCGTCAAGGCTAGCAGAGTGGGATGCAATCAAGGTGGTGGTGCGAGGCGCGTGTATCATACAGATAGCAGGGGTAAGGCGCACACTGGAGCGATCACTTTCGGGCACGGAGCGACATCTGGCAACACTCACACAGTGCGAAGATAGGGATGCGGCGTCGG
Source organism: Triturus cristatus (assembly GCF_964204655.1). NCBI lineage: Eukaryota > Metazoa > Chordata > Amphibia > Caudata > Salamandridae > Triturus > Triturus cristatus. The sequence goes on from NC_140595.1 coordinate 611,704,001, forward strand.
CACACCAGGTGGCTACAGCACGGTCCCGATGCACTGAGGCGCTAACCACCCTGCGGAAGTACAACTTCAGAGCTTACGCGGCCAGAGTACACCGAGATAGAGATAAAGCGGGAACACTCCTGGCCTGGCTGGTGAAGCAGGATGCGGGCATACACCCCATCACGGAGATTACTAGCCCCTCGGGGGACATAGTGCGGACCCAGGTAGATATCCTCCAGGTTTTTTATCAGTACTACAGTACCGTCTACCGGGCCCCACAATCGATCGACCCAGACGCCATTCCCCGCTTTTTAGACCCCTTACCGGTTCCATGTATCCCCAGAGCTGACAGCGCCAGCCTGGAAGCGAGGATCTCGGCGTCCGACGTCTCGCAGGCTCTCCGGGCCCTGGCACGTCGTAAAGCACCAGGGATGGACGGTTTGCCCCTAGAGTACTTTAGCGCCTTCTCGGCCCTCCTGACCCCGCGCCTTGTTGCGATGTACGCAGCGGCGTTTGAGAAAGGGAGTCGATCATTTTGTTCTTCGTGAAGCCGCATCGGGACCCACAATCACTATCATCCTATCGCCCAATTACGCTCCTTTAGGCTGATTGCAAGATATTGGGGAAAATTCTTGCAGAGCGCTACGAAGGGGATCCTTAGACCCCTGATTCACATGGATCAATGTGGGTTTGTCCCCGGTCGTTGTACCTCCCAAAACCTGCGGCGTCTTTTTCATGTCCAGGATCAGGTGAATACCAGATATCCCAACGCAGCGTGCATGATCTTGGACCTTGAAAACGCATTTGACACTCTCACATGGCCGTATCTCTTCGCAGTTCTTCAGAAAGCGGGGATAGGTCCCAATTTACTTAGATATACCCAACTTCTCTATACTAATCTTACCTCCCGCGTCAGGATAGGGCAATATATCTCCGCGCCACTACAAGTCGAGCGTGGAACCAGACAGGGCTGCCCCCTTTCCCCCCAATCTTCGCGATGGCGATGGAACCCCTTGCCATACGCCTGCGGGAGGGAGGGGTTGACTGGGGCATACCAATAGCAGACACGATACACAGTGTCTCCTTGTACGCGGATGATCTGCTCCTCTACATCCGAGATGCCACAACGGACCTTACCGTGATTTGGACGGCGCTGCAGGGCTTCGCGGCGGCCTCGGGGCTGCGGGTGAACTGGGACAAGTCCACCGTGTACCCTCTTCACCCGGGATCCCGGCTGCGGGATGTCCGTCTCGGCGAGAAAACGCTATTGATGGGGGCTGCAGCCCCCCGATACCTGGGGGTGCGGCTATATCACTCCCCCGCTGACCTGTTCGATGGCAATTATCGTACGCTGTTGGCTGGGATCAGATCGGCGGTACGCTTCTGGACAGCCCTCCCTCTGGTGCTCATAGGTAGAGTGGCGCTTGCAAAGATGATACTGGTCCCCCGCCTTCTCTACTAGCCAACCTGCCGGTGATCCCACCTCAAACCATTTTTCGGGACCTGGACACACTCCTGCGCTCCCTTATCTTGGGGGCTGGCAGGCCTCGAATCGCCCTACGCACACTGCAGTTGCCCACCACGGAGGGTGGCCTAGGGGCCCCAGCCTTTGAATCCTACTTTCTGGCGGCACAGCTCCAATGGCTGTCGTACTGGACAGCTAGCCGCCACATGGGAGAAACCTATACGCAACAGGGCCAGGTCCCCGTACCGGAATTGTGCCGACTGCTACTCCCTGGCTCAAACCCGCGACGCACCTACCCACTTCAGGTCTCCGTGGCCAGACGCTGCATGTTGCGGAGTTACCGAAAGGTGCCCGACGCACCGGCCTACTCTCCCAAGCTACCCCTGGCTGGCTGGCCATGTCAGGAGAATTATTTCCAGGCGTCCCAGCTCGGCCCTTGGACCGCGTGCGACATCACGGAGGCCGAGGCGCTCTTTACCGAAAACCAGCTTGCGCCCTTTACTCACTCGCAATTTCTGCTCCACAGGCAGTTGATAGCACACTTCCAACCCCATGCGGACCTCTCCAAAGGGGAGCCGGAGACGCATCCGGTCATCCACGCGATCCTCCACATGGGCACTGGTCGCCACCTCGTTCGATGGTTATACAAGGCCATCAGACAACTTCTACATCAACCATTGGTCGCCCTTCGATCCCAATGGGAAGAGGACATCGGGAGACCATTGCATGATGCAGAATGGGAGAAAGCCCTCGAGTTCCCCAAAAAGATATCCCGCAACGTGCGCTTCAAAAACGTCCAGTATAATATCTTGCATAGGGCGTATCAAACCCCGGCACGTCTGCAACGTATTTATCTGGATGTGCCTCTCCGGTGCCCCCGATGCTGATCCCCGGATGCCCGGCTCCAGCACATGTTCTGGAGCTGCCCGTCACTGGGTCAGTATTGGACGGCCGTCCTCACATCAATCACTGCGATAACTAAGCTCCCAGACCTGCACTCCTGGGAGGCGGTGGCCCTGGGATTGTTCCGCAAACCTAAACCGCTCAAAGCCCACACCTGCTTTGCTTCCCTCACACTGTTGCTAGCTAAACGGGCTATCGCCATGAAATGGCGAGACCCCCAAGGGCCAACTAGAGAGGCGTGGGCGGGAGCGGTGAGGAAATGGACAGCAGCAGAGGAGGAAGCAATCAGAGAGGAGGAAACGCGGGGGCGGAGAAAGCACCCATTAGCAATGGAATGGACCCAACTACTCTTTCAGTTCACCCAAGCCTGGCCTCCCACAGGGACGCACTTGACGCCACTATTGCCGCCAACGCCACCCCCCCCCCCTTAAATCCCGCTTCGGAAGGTAATAGCCCCCATGGATTCTGATACTCTGACCACAACACCTAATGGCTCACATTTATCCTTCGCACTAGCCAGGTGCGCCCCTAGCGCTGAGGCGAAGAGTAGGCCCACCATGGTGGCTACAGCGTGATCGCATGCGCTACGACGTCCCCAGTCCACCCCCAGCCTGCATCCCTGCGGCGTATACTATCACGGTCTATTACGGCGCACGTACCCTAGCACACACTTCGAGGATGGTGGTTTCCATTCCCTAGCTCCTTCCCTGTTATATATTTGTTTCAAAAGGAAAAAATACCAAAAAAACGAGATCTAATTCACCTTGTGTTATTACCGCTGCCCCCCTGACGCGGCCGGCCCCTCATGGGGTTGTAGGCGGCTTGCTGTGTATTTTGCCCCCCCCCCCCCACATACCACCTAGCATTGTTACTTTGGCCCTGCCGGCCCGCAGGGATGTAGGCAGTGGTTGAGCTGTATGACCAATGATACCAATAAAGATCTTGTTTATTTAAAAAAAGAATGGCTTCCTTCTGCAACAAGTTTAATACTACTGTGTGATGGAGAGGCTGGATGATCTAATTGCCCGCAGCCTCTCATTCAGCCCGGACATGAACATCAGCAGACTGAATGTTAAGAGCAGGTTTTAAAAAAATGCAAATTAGGAACAAAATGAGTTGCCTTCCTACCATAAAACTTACTGAAAGAGAGCCTCTGCAGGAGGTATGAAATGACAGTGATCGCAGAAGATAAAAAATGTGTAATTGCTTGAGTTGGTTCGTCGAATTCCAATAGTGACCGGGATCTGCCATAAGCAACCTCCCAGATGCTCATCACAAAACCTCCCTGATGCTCACCACAAACCACCCTCGTGTAGCTTTAGACAGAGGCCAAAATAAACACACTTGTCCTAAAAGAAAGTGGGGTAAGCAAGGTGGTGAATGGGGAGAGAGCAAAAACCTATATTCGGTAGTGTTCCCAGGAAATTGTCTATTCAAATAACACATCATCTTTAATCCTTTTCTTTGTTTCTGGGCATCATCTGTTAGGTGTACCATGAGTGTTTACACTAACAGATGGAAGTGTCAAGGTGTGACAATAGCAACCTCTGTTCAGAACACTCAGGAGAGAACAGACAAGCAGTCAAAATGCTTAGCACATGCTTTATAACTCCTGGGGCCTATGCTGGCATGGACCCTGTTCCAAACTGGTCTTTGCTATCACAGTCAGAATGATTGGGCAGAGATGAGGAAATAAGTGATGGTATGCTTCTCAATTAATTAAGAAGTACAGGTGTAATTGATCAAATTGTGTAAGCATCATTAATCAAGAAAAGAATGCATGAAAAGGTGCACAAGGTAACATACCCATCTAAAATGCTTCTGAAATAAAGTAGACAGTATCTGGGCAATCTTCTGAGTTCCATTAATTAAGGTTGAAGCTCTGTTGGAGTGGGAAGTGACAGATAAGGGTCCAAAATGTGACTAGCTGATAGCAAGCTTCTAAATTTATTGATGTCACTTTTATATCTCACTCCAGAGCTGAAAAGATTCCTGCAAATGTCTATTCTGGATATCTGCAGGCCTGTCACCAGGAGAAGGAAAGACGGAAACAAGGTAATCGCATTGCAACCTGAATGTTCTTGGAAATCTCGTATGCTTTATTTGCTGAATGCTTCCTTTGTATTCGCACCATTAATGGTTTAATAGGTGCATTGCAAAGTTCTTGAGGATTTGTTAGCAGCACAGCGTAATCTCTGGACATCTTTCAATAAAATGCCATTTTTTTTTAAAAACATATTTTATTGTGTCAATTTGACTATCACAGCGCAGGGCTCTGCACTCCAGAGACGTCTGCCATATTCATCATACATATACCGGCAAGCAAATGACAGATATATATTAAAGCATAAGATAAACAAGAAAAAAGGGGGGTAAAATCACGATGTATACCAAATGCATATTTGAAAACACTTAGTATCCCCTCCCTGAACTCCCCCCTCCCTCCCCCAACTCCCTTTTGATCGCACTCCTGCCGCCTAACTTTGCTCTCCCACTCCCACCAACTATATATCCCACCCTCATGGCTCGTACCCCCACGTGCCCCCTCTGTGGCGACTGGACCCTACTAGCCACTACCCCAACGCACGGGTCTCCTCCTCCACCAGCGGCTCTAACCATATTCCTCGATAGTCCGCCCACCTTTTCCAGATCTTGTAATGTTTGCGTGGGCACCCCCTGGCCTCAAAGACGGGCTGCTACAGTCCCATACAAAAATCTAATCCATTCTTCCATACTGTCATGGACGGGGCTCATGCAGCCTTCCACTCCCTAGCAATATCTCGCTTATCCAGCGTAAACCCCAACAACAAAAGGTGTCGTTTATAAATATTACCCCCTATGCCTTCCATGACATGAAGTATAGCCAGCCATGGCGATCGGGGGAGCTCCCACCCCAGCACCTCCGAAAGGCATGCCAACACTCCCCTCCAAAACCGATCTAATGACGTGCACTGCCATATTGTGTGCAGAAATGTGCCCTCCTCCCTACCACACCGCAGACACTCCGGGGACGCAATCAATCCCGCCCGCCACAATCGTGTTCTTGTAAAATATACCCTGTGAAGATATTTAAACTGAACCAGTCGGAGTCTCATGGCTATAGCTGCGCCCCACGGCGCTGCTAGTGCCTCCCTCCAGTCCTCTTCATCTAGGGCACCCACATCTGCCTCCCAATCCCCCCGAAGTTTGCTCAGTGTGGGGGAACTGTGTGTGACCAGGGATTGATATATCTTGGAAATAATTTTTTCCCTAAGGTCCCCCATAAAGACTTTCGCCTCCAGTGGGCTAAATTCAGGGACGGACTCTAAATCCACCAGACTAGGTGACAGGGTGTGACGGAGCTGTAGATATCGAAAAAATTGTGCCCGTGGCATGTGGCACTCCCGCTGTAGATCCTGAAAGGATTTGAGTGTCCTACCTCTCATTACATCTCCCAGTGTTGAAATGCCTGTCGCATCCCAGCCCTTGAATCCCTGTAGTGCCGCCAATTGGGGCAGACGCCCATTATTCCACAGAGGGGTCTCCCGAGTCAAGGTGTTCCACCATCCCATGCGACGCAACACCTGCCTCCAGATCTGAAACACTATCCGTGTGACCGGTGGCAGCTCACCTCTCAACGACGTCGAGTATAGGAGCGTGTGTAAGGTGTCACTCCCCATAAGCTGCCGCTCCAGCGCATATGCCGGGTCTCCCCTCTCCCCATACCACCATTCATTAAGAACTAGCAAGTGCGAAGCCTGGTAGTATGATAAGATATCCGAGGTCGCCAGCCCTCCGCAATATGTGGACAGAAAGCACGTTCGCATTGCCACACGTACCCTACCCCCTTCCCACAAAAATTGCCCAAGCACCGAATTCACCAGCCTAAACCAGCCAGGCGGAATCTGGTATGGGTGGTTCTGCAGCTGATAGAGGAGCCGAGGGAGCGCCACCATCTTGAAAGTTGCTGATCTTCCAGATAGGGACAGGGGCATACGAGACCAAGATTTAATGTCTGAGCGAACTCGCTCCCACACCGCAGCCACATTCCGTACCCAGGAGATAGCCGGCATATCCAACAGGAATACCCCCAAATACTTCAGGCCCCCCACCGCCAATTGGATCGAGGAAGCCCAGGCACCCACTCTCGCTCGCTCCCCCAGAGCCCACAAAATAGACGCGTGAGGATTCATATGCAAACCCGATGTTTCCCCCAAAATCTGCATGATGCGCAGCAGCCGCGGTCCTGTCCTGTCCACGTCAGTAAGAATAAACAGCACATCCTCTGCGTATAACGCAATCCGGTCGGACAGTCCCGGGGCCTATTCAAATCCCCGGACCTGCGCATGAATGCGTACCCACCTTGCCAATGGCTCCATGGCTAGGGCGAAGAGGTATGAAGACAGCGGGCACCCCTGCCTTGTACCCCGCCCTATGGAAAAGGTGGGGGAGGACGCTCCAGCCACCCAAACCGACGCCGTGAGCTCCGTATAGAGGAGCATTATGTATGGGAGGAAGCGGGGACCAAGATTGAGTCTACGTAGCAATGCAAAGAGGTAAACCCAGCTGAGGGAGTCGAACGCCCTGTCGATATCTGCCAGTAGTAGAGCCGCCGGCTCTCCCGTCTTCCGTATTGCCGCCACTGCGACGTGCGCCCTCCGTATGTTGTGTCTAGTTGCCCGCTGGGGCATAAATCCCGCTTGGTCCGGATGCACTAAGGCAGTGATATGAGGCAAAAGACGATTTGTCAATGCCTTCGCCAGTATTTTAGCCTCCACATTTAACAAGGATATGGGGCGATATGAGGCATGCTGATCCGGGGGCCGACTCGGCTTGTGGAATACCACCACTCCCGCGTGCCTCGAATCCAACGGGAGTACCCCCCTTTCCCGGGCATTGTCCGGCGTTGCCCCCGGCGACCCCTGCCCCGGACCTGTGAACTTGTCTATGGGGCCTTTCTTGCTCGATCCGCCACCGCCCTTGTCTCTTTGGCATGATTGCCCCGACGTCCCAGCACCGCACCCGGGAGAGCCGAGCAGGGCACAGGCACGAATACTGCCAGCCCCCGCGGTCCGACTCGGCCGCCGAATGGGAGCCTGCCAGCAGACGCAACCGCTCCCCCCGCCTATCTGTTCTTTACTCTGCCCCCCCTCTCCGGGGATCCCAGACTCTTACACAATGTTGGATCTGCTGCCACAGCCCAGTCGCTATTGTCGGAACAATGGGGCGCGCTAGCACCCCTGCCATGCGTTGTCACCCTTCGCGGCTATATCCACCGTCCCTGAGGCCCAATGGGCGCCCACGCGGCAATCCCGACACCTCACCGGAGGGGGTGGGGGGAATAAACGCCCACGAGTCCGCAGCCCCCCCTCGCGGCTCGAAGTCGCCACCAGTCCTCCACCTCCTGCACTCACTCGGGACGAATATATACTTTGGGTCGCAGATCCACAGGCCACCGTCCAGGCCAGCACCTCGAATAACCCAGCACGGGGGTGGGGGGAGCAGAAACCAAACTCAAGCCACTGAAGCCCCACCCCTGCTGCCCGCTTCAGCCAGCAAGATGGAGGTGCCCCCCAGCCGGCAACCCAGCCCCACGCGGTTCGCCCGACCGCCGATGTGGGAGGCGACCTGACCCTCACAGAGCCCAGGTGAGGAGGAAGGAACAAAACCTGCGATGACCCCCCTGCACCTCTCCCACGGGCCGACCGCGCCGCCGATCCCCCATCAATATTCAATCGCCCCTATGAGGGGGGGAGGTCCACTCTCCTGTAGGCCTAGTAGTCGCTCCTTCGGGCCTCCACTGCCTCCAAGGCGCCTAACACCTCCCCTGAGCACGGCCCGACCAGGCGAACAGCACAGAAGATTAGCCCCCCACTCGCCACCCCCGCGGGCCGACTGCACCGCTGATCCCCCGCACAGTGTGAGCAGTGCCCCCAGGAAGGGGGGGCACACCACCGGACCTGAGCCTGCGTGCCAGTGCAACGATTATGCCACCTGCTACCTCCACCACCATAAGGCCCAATCACAGCTCCCCGCTTGCGCCTCATCTACGCGGCCCGATCAGACCGCCGAATACCCGCTTCCAGCCGTATCTCGGGCCCAGCCGCAGAGTTGCTGAGCCGCCTCCAGCCCGTCCGCCGGCCAGTCAGGTCCTCTGCTGTCATGCGTCAATGGGCGGGCCCCGCAGGGCCACACGTCCCCCGTTCGTCGCCGATGGCGCCTAACGCGACCCCCCGGCTCCACCGCTCTCGGGCAGGCCGCTCCCAGGTGCCCCTCAATCGGTCACTTCCGGACGTCTTCAGGCACCCGAATGACTCTCGGGGCGAATGCAGGGAAGTGCAGTGTCGATGGATTGTCTCCGCTTCGTTGTAGATCGCAGGGAAGGAAGGATATATGTCGGATGATCGGTGGGCTGGACGGAGCTCACTCAGCACACGTCCGCCATGTTAGGCTGCCAAGCCACGCCCCCAATAAAATGCCTTTTGATCTTTGTTCCTGCCACTGTGTTACTTACTTTTTTGGTATTTCATGATGTTAGATACTCTTGCTGGCATCTCCCCTATGAATTCTGGCTGAGGTCCCTGAAAGGACCTACCATAAAATAAGGTGTGTCCCTGGGACTGTTTGAGTGTCTACTGGATCAAACCGAGTATTGAGCCCCTTTTGCTTTTACCTTGCTCTGACCTATTTTGCTCAGGACACCTCCATTCTCTTCCATTGGACAGCGTGGGTAAAGACTCTCCGGAGCACAACCCCGCCATATCCTTAGTTTGCAACGTGCTCCGTGTAGTTTGCATAGCTGATTTGGAAGCGCCAGCTGTGTTTCAACTTCAGGAGCTGCCTGTGAGTGACTGGCCATATTGGAGACTTGTAGGTCTTCATATCTATTCCAAGGTGGCACCCTTCCTTTTTCCACTGTAGAAACGTACCCTTTTTAAAGGTGATTTCCTATCTGACACCTTTCTTTGCCACTATAAAAGACTCCATTGGTAGGTAAATTGGACATTCCAAATGTTTTCAGTCACATTGCCGGTGGGATAATTATCCCCATAGTCTACATTATTGTCCTTAATTTTTGTCCCTGGTTTGTTTGTGGCAGATTTTATTGTGCTCTCTTTTACTAACAGGTTTTGGGTTTCCTACTTGTTTTCGTGTTTACTGAATTGTTCAAAATCTTTTCAGCACTGTAGTGGCAACTTCTACCTTAGATGCTAGACCTGCTAGTGCTTTACCATTGTTTTTTTAAAGTTGGGGTATGCTGCAGACGTTTTTTCTCCTGTAGTAGTGATCTTTTTTGAGTGTTCTAATCCAGTTTTATATTTTTTGTATTGTGAAATTGCACTGTGCTATTGGAAAGGAGGGGGTTCAAACAATATTTGTGTCAAAATGCTTTAACAGGAATCCCCCAAATTATTACGTACTCATAGGTGCCGATCACGATCCGGTAAAAAATGTCCCCGTACGACTCGTATCGGGTCTTTTTACCGTACGAATCGTACAAGTGCCGTACGAACTGGCAATCACGATTCGCATGGTAAAAAGTCCATACGAACCGCACTGGGAATCATTCCCCACACGTCCTCGGGTCGGAAAATGTGTCCGACACGTCCTCGGACGATTTACCTTACAAACGTGAAAAGCCAAGTCCGAGGAATCACGATCCATCCCGTGCGTCCGACCGTACAACCGTATGGAAAAAACACCGTCCGCACCGAACACCCATAGCAACCATGGAGACATGTGCCCGCATACGCGCCCAACACTCCCCCCAGCCCCCGTACGTCCGACACGTACCCCCCGTGTATGTATACCCCCACCCGTCTAGGTACACCCCAGTACGTTCCAGTCGTACCCCCACCCCAGTACGTGTCATACCCCCCGTGTACCTACACCCCAGTACGTTCCAGTCGTACCCCCACCCCAGTACGTGTCGTACCACCGTCAATGTACACCCCCCACCCCTGTACGTGTCGTACCCCCCGTGTACCTACACCCCAGTACGTTCCAGTCGTACCCCCACCCCAGTACGCGTCGTACCACCGTCAATGTACACCCCCCCACCCCTGTACGTGTCGTACCCCCGTGTACCCCCACCCCAGTACGTTCCAGTCGTACCCCCACCCCTGGACGTGTCGTACCCCCCGTGTACCTACACCCAAGTACGTTCCAGTCGTACCCCCACCCCAGGACGTGTCGTACCACCGTCAATGTACACCCCCCCACCCCTGTACGTGTCGTACCCCCGTGTACCCCCACCCCAGTACGTTCCAGTCGTACCCCCACCCCTGGACGTGTCGTACCCCCCGTGTACCTACACCCAAGTACGTTCCAGTCGTACCCCCACCCCAGGACGTGTCGTACCACCGTCAATGTACACCCCCCCACCCCTGTACGTGTCGTACCCCCGTGTACCCCCACCCCAGTACGTTCCAGTCGTACCCCCACCCCTGGACGTGTCGTACCCCCCCGTGTACCTACACCCAAGTACGTTCCAGTCGTACCCCCACCCCAGGACGTGTCGTACCACCGTCAATGTACACCCCCCCACCCCTGTACGTGTCGTACCACCGTCTATGTACACCCCAGTACATTCCAGTCGTACCCCCACCCCAGTACGTGTCATACCCCCCGTGTACCTACACCCCAGTACGTTCCAGTCGTACCCCCACCCCAGTACGTGTCGTACCACCGTCAATGTACACCCCCCACCCCTGTACGTGTCGTACCCCCCGTGTACCTACACCCCAGTACGTTCCAGTCGTACCCCCACCCCAGGACGTGTCGTACCACCGTCAATGTACACCCCCCCACCCCTGTACGTGTCGTACCACCGTCTATGTACACCCCAGTACATTCCAGTCGTACCCCCACCCCAGTACGTGTCATACCCCCCGTGTACCTACACCCCAGTACGTTCCAGTCGTACCCCCACCCCAGTACGTGTCGTACCCCCCGTGTACCTACACCCCAGTACGTTCCAGTCGTACCCCCACCCCTGTACGTGTCGTACCCCCCGTGTACCTACACCCCAGTACGTTCCAGTCGTACCCCCACCCCAGTACGTTCCTGGCGCACCCCCAACACAACCTCCTAAGTACGGAGCGCACCCCATGCCCCAACATCACAACCGCATGTACGAGTCTTACAAAGCCACACACAAGGACAAAATCGTACAACCAAATGGCCCATGTACACACCGTACACACGCTCAAAACGCACGTACACAACCAGGACAAAATAAAACAACACAAGAATACACCAGTCGAAAGGCACACAGCCACTAAACATGGCCAACAACCACTTAAATAACACAATCACTGACCTGCAACTGCCAAAAACAAACAGAGGCCCAATACACCACCACTCCTTATAACACACCCACCCAAAATTCAAAAACTGCCACACCCACCCATGGACCAATAAAAAGGGCCCACACACACAAACCATGAGCCTTTCCAACAGACTCACTGCTGCCAGACACCACAGAACCAGACTACAAGCTACACCACACCTTACACTTGCACACCTTCAAACGACCACCCTCACAAACACCCTCTCATCACATTCACACACACACACAACCATCCACACCCCCCCCCCCAACATCCACACCCCCCCCACACCCTCCCCACCCACACCCCTCACCATGCCCACTACCAAGAATCCAAAGTTCAGTCACCGAGAGTTGGAGGTCCTTGTTGATCAAATCCTCAGAGTCGAGCCACAGATCTTTGGAACATTGGTCAGAAGCACCAGCCAGGCAGCCAAAACAGCCATGTGGCAGACCATCGTCGATGCTGTGAATGCTGTTGCGGACACCAGGAGGACCAAGCAGGATTGCCAGAACAGGTGGTACGATCTGCGGAGGAGGGTCAGAGCCAAGAGGCAGGAGGAACACGACCAGGCCAACGCCACCGGAGGAGGGCCCTCCCGCAGAGCCGTACAGTACCATCCCTGGGAGGAGAGGGTGATGGCCATACTGCCGGTGGAGGCAGTTGAAGGAGTAGAAGGACTCCGAGACCCGGGTGAGTACACAAACAACGCACCTCACATGGGGGGAACTGCAACCACAACCAAAATCAATAACAGGCACGCAACCACCACAAGCCATCGCATTACTCAACCACACTCCATGAGCAGGCACATGCCACTGCTGCCACCATGCCCCATGCACCCAGCTGGACAATGTCAAGTCACAGGCCACAGAAGACAACAACACATGACACGGTAACCCGGATGGCGGGAGGCTGGGCACCAAGAATCACATAGTGCGACTCCAAAGCAGACAACAATGCCCTCTGCCCATATGGCCTAGGTCACAGCCAGACAAACACTGTGTCCCAACACAGGAATGACTTGCCAGCAAATGGCGGACGCCTTGCATCAACACATGGGGGTGAAGGCACTGTTTTGCACATGCCAGCAGCTAATGAACAGCCAACAGTGTGAAAGAGTGGCAGCACACACCACCACAGCAGCAGCGCACAGACACACAGCAGACAAAATGGGTGCCTGGAGATCAGAAACAAACTCACATCAACAGGCCAAGGGCCACTCAAAGATCTGCTAACAGTGTGTGCCCAGGAAGCTGGGCCAAGGTGACAGAGGGTGACACACGGAGGGAGGGAGAGGGGGACACAGAGGGAGGGAGAGGGGGACAGAGAGGGAGGGAGAGGGGGACTGAGAGGGAGGGAGACGGACAGAGGGAGGAGGCTGACACACGGAGGGAGGGAGAGGGGGACACAGAGGGTGGGAGAGGGGGACAGGGAGGGAGGGAGAGGGGGACTGAGAGGGAGGGAGACGGACAGAGGGAGGAGGCTGACACACGGAGGGAGGGAGAGGGGGACACAGAGGGAGGGAGAGGGGGACAGAGAGGGAGGGAGAGGGGGACTGAGAGGGAGGGAGACGGACAGAGGGAGGAGGCTGACACACGGAGGGAGGGAGAGGGGGACACAGAGGGTGGGAGAGGGGGACAGGGAGGGAGGGAGAGGGGGACTGAGAGGGAGGGAGACGGACAGAGGGAGGAGGCTGACACACGGAGGGAGGGAGAGGGGGACACAGAGGGTGGGAGAGGGGGACAGAGAGGGAGGGAGAGGGGGACAGAGAGGGAGGGAGAGGGGGACAGAGAGGGAGGGAGACGGACAGAGGGAGGAGGCTGACACACGGAGGGAGGGAGAGGGGGACAGAGAGGGAGGGAGAGGGGGACAGAGAAGGAGGAAGACACAGGGAGAGCAAATCAGTCCTTTGGTGTGTGGGAATGTCTGCTCGTCAGCAGGTGGACTGCGTGCATGTAGACAAGGGTGCCCAGTGCCAGAACCCCCCCTCTTCATCATGGCAAAACGCAGGGCCATGTTACAACCTGTACACGAGCACAAGGACAGCCACCTGCATCATATGAGTGTGTGGATCCACTCCATGTGCACATGTACAGTGCTACAAGGAAGGCGCAAACGCATAGCTCGGCACACATGCACACTCCACTGCTGACTGCAGTCACACTTGACGCAGCAAGTAAGACTGTGCCACACATAGTTAAAGGGGCCAAATTGGTGCCCAAGGGACACACACATGCACAAGTGCACTGTGAGTGGAATGCAAGACAGATCCTAATTCCAAGAGGAAATGTGCCAACTTTGTAACGGATGAAACATGGATGTTGCATGGATCAAAATTAACATTGTCTCTCTCACACACAGGTCAACGTCGTGCTGCACCCCCCAACACTGGGGGGGAACACTCACAGGACCCGGATCTGCAGGAGACCGATCCCACCGGCAGCGACCACTCTCACCACTCTGCGGACGACCCCGACCGACCTGGCCCCTCTGGTGTCCAACCACCTGCAGCACCTGCGTCAGGTACAACCGTGCCAACCACCACCCCCACTCCTGCCACATCCCAGGAGACACCCAGGATCCCTGCCCCAACACCACAATGCAGCCAGGCTCGCCAGGAGGGACACGGTGTCCCGGGCACCCAGGAGGAGGCAGGCGACAACGCCAATGCCACCCCTCAGGGGTCCCGGAGACCCCATGTGCCCACAAGTGCAGGCCAGACGCAAGTGGGCAGGGGTGGTGGGAGTGGAGAGCGGCGGAGGCGCGAGCCTGACCAGTTGGCTGGGGATCCGGTATTTTCCCATGTCCGTAACATCCTGGACTCATACCGGCAGGACACCACGGGCATGGCCCAGGTTGTGTCCGTCCTCGAGGGGATCAAGGTCCAGCAGGCCCAGCAACATGCGGAGCTAATAGCCTGTCTACAGCTACACCAACGGAGGATGGAGGACAGACAGGCTCAGCAAGTGACGGCGTCCCAGGGGATTCACGCTGAACTCCGTCGGATGGCCGACACCATGGCCGACCCTCCCTGTGCCAGAAGGCGGAGAACATCACCACCCACAGGGAGGGATCATGAGGAGGAGGAGGAAACATCCGACGGAGCATCCCAGACGTCGTCACGGCCTGCTGCTGAGGTTCCCCGCAGGAAGCCGGGTCGTCCACGGAAAGGACCGTGAGGGTGGCTGCTACATCACCATCTCCCAGGACACCTGGCCTGGCACCTGGCCCACTGGAGCAACAGCATCACAGCATCAAGAGACATTCTCTGCCACATGGCCCTGCTGGTCACTGGCTGACCAATGTTGACAAAGACTGTGGCATGGACTCTGAGGATTTCCAATGGCAAGGACACCAACTCCCCTACTGAACTTTGGATTCCCTAATCCCGGAAAGGCCCTCACTTGGCCCCCCCCCCCCCCAATAATAAATCACACTATTAAGAGTAGATGCCTGCTGGTAGCATTATTACCTAACATGTGTCTTGTACAGTCTAAACATGCCTGAGTCATCTGTTCACTTCAACCATCCACACCCTGGGGCCTGAGTCTGGCACAGGACACATGGGTCACAGTTTTCTAGGCAAGACAGACATGGAGCACCATACACACCCGTGATGGTCAGAACCAGCTGAGGGGGTGGCCGAACAACCGTGCTGACAGACACATTGAGTACAGCAACAGTCATGCGCAGAGGTCAGGGATCCTGGCCCGTGTCCTGGGGGGCACCCAGGTACGTGTAGACAGGTGGCAGAACCATGTCCTGCAAGCTTGAGTCCGGTGGATGCAGAGAATGGGGTCATGGACAACGTTGGATGCATGGGGATGGCACATGTCACAATACCCACACAGTCATGGACATCATGCCCATTACACAGTCTCAGCACACACACACAGCTTGCATCTTGCCACTCGACACATTGACACATAGCCACAATCAGGGAATACCATGCCAGACATGCAGGATGCACCGTGCCAACACACCAGCATTGACTGAGAAGAGGCACCTTGGAGGCATAGGGACACCTTTAATAGTCATGTGTTTGGGATTGCAGAGGCAACTTGAAGTACACATGAACACATCATGTGGAGTAACATGTGGCTCCAACACTGGCACCCCCCTTCTGCAGCACAAATGCGTGATAGCCATGGAACTGGCACACAAGTGTCGGATAATAGCTAAATACCCACAGCTGCTCACGGAGAGCCTGCCATACACCATACATCCGCTGATGTGGAAGTCCCACGCCATGTCAAGACAATGTTAACCGTATGTGTCCGAGGGCAGTGTCACACACATTGATGCCTTCATCACAATCCACCATCCCATCACTGATGACTGACAACCAGGCAGCCCATCTATTCAGGTGTACCCAGCTGCATGTCGTGTCCCATGGGGATGCCACATGTCTGCAGAGGACCCAAACCCCGACCGGGGCAGTGTGCACACATCGTGAACAACTGCCACACCCAATACACCCCAGATGCATCCCTTACCCCATGGAGACTTCCAAACATGTCCGTGCCTGTAACGCTGAGTCAGCCCACGATGCCATGTCCATGAGGAATAGCAGTGCCACAACAATGCAACCAGCAAACGGCATGCGCAGGTACCTGGGGAAGAGAGACACACAAGAAGTCAGCCACAAGAAGCACAGCCACTTGCATGTGCATTTACTCGACACATGTATGTATGACAACATGCTAGGTCACAATTATGCCTGGGGAAATACTACCATCACTGCCACCATCACTCCAGTGACACACCCACACACACCTCTGACCCACGTGCCATACATGCAGGTGGAGACACACATCACAACGCATGCCACACGGGGACCAATGCGTGCACACTCAGACCCTGGTACTCACCACTAAGCAAAGAAGTCGCGTATGAGCCGAGTCCGGATGTCCTCTTGCGGCTCCACATCCTCCACATCACTAGCCCCATTGCCAAGCCCTTCGTCCTCCACGGGTGGATGGTCCTCGTCATCTTGATCCAGGATGAGGGGCACAGCTCTTTCAACTGCCATGTTGTGCAGCATGCAGCAGACCATGAAGATCTTGCAGACCTTCGCCGGGGCATATGGGAGTGCGCCGCCGGTCTTGTGGAGGCACCGGAATCGTTTCTTCAGCATGCCAAACGTCCTCTCTATCACTCGCCTTGTCCGGCCATGGGCGGTGTTGTAGCGGAGCTGGGCCGGCGTGATGGGGTTGCGGAGAGGTGTCAGCAGCCAAGGCATGTTGGGATAGCCAGCGTCCCCTAAATGGAAAGCACATGGATATCGTTAGAACTGGCGAAGCGGTAGTGCTGCTCGGCCAAACAGAATACAGGACAGACAGACTGTACCCACCAACAACACATGCACGTTCGTTGCGCAGCTGCATCATCATATCAGGCATCCCGCTACGCCTCATGATGTAGGCATCGTGTGCTGATCCTGGAAAACGAGCACAGACATGTGAAATCACCATGTTGGACAGACACACCACAAGGGCATTGATGGAGTGGTAGTGCTTCCGATTGCGGTACGCCACCTCCCGTGCGTGTGGTGGTACCAAACCTACATGTGTCCCATCTATGGACCCAATGACATGGGGCATCCCTCCCAGGGCATAGAATCCACGCTTGACCTCAGTCATCTGTTCAGGGGTTGGGAACTTGATGAAGTCATCCAGGTGAATCAACATGGCCTCCAAGAAATCATGCAGCACACCGCTGAACATGCTCTGGGACATGCCACCAACATGAGCTATGGTATATTGGAAGGTACCCGTGGCAAGGAAATGTAGGGCAGCCATTACCTTCAGCTGGGGTGTCAGTGCCGTAGGATACCTGTGCTGCGGTTGCAGGTGTGGTGCCAGTCTCGCCGTCAGCTCCAGAATCAACGGTTGGGTGAAGCGGTAGAGCCGGATCCTGTCATTCTCCTGCATGGTGGCCAAGTCTGGAATTCTTCGGGCAACAGGAGGCGCTCTGCAGTAATTTGGAAGTGACAAGGAAGAGTGAGTGCACTACGAGAACAACTCATGTCTACTGAGCACATGTAAATCTGCCAATACACACATGCCACATAGGGAGTCAGGCATGTGCTACATGCCCAGGACACGTATGGATGCAAGGTGACACTCCTTCCAAGACCCAGCTACACACGGTGATTGAGAACCTCCCCATGCCACGCCATGGGAATAGCTGTGTCCCAGTGCAAGTGCACTGCCCGACGCAAGACAGGAGTGACATACACCCACACATCAGCAGAAGTGTGATGCTGATTGCAGAGACTGGCAGCGGAACACTTGAGCCACAGGTCACATGACATTACACTAGTCCAGCCCACACACCTTGCCATGAAGGTGCACATGTCATGACTCACCACACATTCCTTGTGAGTTTGCTGACATGGCCTTGTCACGCTACTCCGTGTCCCTTGCATACATGTGCACCTCACATCCGGTAACACATGTGGCATGGTGTTGGGAACAGTGTGCAATGACAATCTACACACAGCCACATGTTGGTTGCTGCAACGGCTGCAGCTTTTGAGGGTGCAACAACATCAACCCGATGTAAATCCCGGACACATATATGGCATAGTCACATTGTGCACTGTGGGTAGTGATGAGTCATGTGTCATGACCCCTGTACCGGGCATCATGGGACACTTCCGTGTGTTGGTGTCCGTGCCATGCCAGTGACGCTCACCCCAAGTGCGCAGTCCCACATGCACACATGTCAAAGGAGTCAAGGGCATGCCTGGAACACATTGCACCCTCACACAGTACACATGTACACATCTCATCATACATCTGGTGCCTTCTCCACTCAGGAGGCATGTTCCACATCACAGCCTGTGACACCTGTGCCCAACACATGTGGTAATGCACAGACGATGCCTTGGTGTCCATTCCTGGACAAGTATGTCCATCCATGGACAAGTATGTCCGCCCTATTCCGACATGTGTGTCGCCTATCACCACAGTGATGTGTAAAATCCGCCGTACTGCTGCTGAGAGGGCCTGTGCATGTTCCCAAATCACTGTGGGAGTGCTGCCGTATGTGTACCCATCGTGATGGCGAGCGTAGATGCGAGTGTACGGTCCGTACCACTACGGGTACGCATACGCGTGCAGACCCATAGTGATAGTGAGCGTAGATGCGAGTGTACGGTCCGTACCACTACGGGTACGCATACGCGTGCAGACCCATAGTGATAGTGAGCGTAGATGCGAGTGTACGGTCCGTACCACTACGGGTACGCATACGCGTGCAGACCCATAGTGATAGTGAGCGTAGATGCGAGTGTACGGTCCGTACCACTACGGGTACGCATACGCGTGCAGACCCATAGTGGTACGGACCGTACACTCGCATCTACGCTCACTATCACTATGGGTCTGCACGCGTATGCGTACCCGTAGTGGTACGGACCGTACACTCGCATCTACGCTCACTATCACTATGGGTCTGCACGCGTATGCGTACCCGTAGTGGTACGGACCGTACACTCGCATCTACGCTCACTATCACTATGGGTCTGCACGCGTATGCGTACCCGTAGTGATAGTGAGCGTAGATGCGAGTGTTCGGTCCGTACCACTACGAGTACGCATACGCGTGCAGACCAAAAGTGATGGAGAGCGTAGGCATGCATGTACGGGCCGTTGCCATGCATTTGGGGTGCCCTAGGGCCCCCACACGCACCGTACCTGTGTGTGATGCTCCAAATTACATGGGGGACAAGTATTAAGGCCTACATGCATGCTGGTTGTCATGGAGACCAAGTTCAAAATTGGAAATTGTTCTGGAAGGTGCACAGCAGAAGTCAGTTGGGATTTGTCTACTTTGTTGCAATGTGTTTGTGGGGCTGACATCATGCAGGAGAATGAAACCGATAGAGAACCCACAGACTGCTAGGTTTGAAGGGATTGGTGGAAACATAGGATGCAAATGTGAGTGACCAATCTCTCTGTACTCCTGTGCATGAGACTGGGCAGAAGGGCACATATAAGGCAGCCAGGTCCCATGAGGGAGCACTTGCCTGCACATCTTTGCATTCGTCGACCCAGCTGCTGCTACTGATTCCCTGGAACCATGTCAAGGGCTGTGGAGAGGACACAGCCATTCACCCTGGAGGAGAACATGGCTCTGCTGGATGTGATCCTCCCACAGTACTCCATGCTGTATGGGCGACCAGGTTATCAGGTGAGTGCATAGGCCACTGCCACAGACTGTCCCTATGTGGTGACTGTGACTTCTGCCATTGCGTCCAGGTGTAACACACATGCCATGTACTGTCGGGGGGGTCCCAGGGGGGGGGGGTGCCTGATGTCTCCCAGCAGTGCCCTGAGACAGGAGGGGTGGGGGCCTATCACTCACAGCAGTGCCCTGAGACAGGAGGGGTGTGTGCAGAGTCCTCCCAGCAGTGCCCTGAGACAGGAGGGGTGGGTGCAGAGTCCTCCCAGCAGTGCCCTGAGACAGGAGGGGTGTGTGCAGAGTCCTCCCAGCAGTGCCCTGAGACAGGAGGGGTGGGTGTGGAGTCCTCACAGCAGTGCCCTGAGACAGGAGGGGTGGGGGCCTATCACTCACAGCAGTGCCCTGAGACAGGAGGGGTGGGGGCCTATCACTCACAGCAGTGCCCTGAGACAGGAGGGGTGTGTGCAGAGTCCTCCCAGCAGTGCCCTGAGACAGGAGGGGTGGGTGCAGAGTCCTCCCAGCAGTGCCCTGAGACAGGAGGGGTGTGTGCAGAGTCCTCACAGCAGTGCCCTGAGACAGGAGGGGTGGGGGCCTATCACTCACAGCAGTGCCCTGAGACAGGAGGGGTGGGTGTGGAGTCCTCACAGCAGTGCCCTGAGACAGGAGGGGTGGGTGTGGAGTCCTCACAGCAGTGCCCTGAGACAGGAGGGGTGGGTGTGATGCACAGTGTGAGCCTAGATCATTGATTGTGACATTGCCATCATTCCACCTGTGTACCCACTGTGGCACGTACTGCTTTTTCCCTCACCAGGGGATGATGTCCCTATGACAAAGGTGCAATGCGTTGGCTGCATGACATGCCTTGTTGTTACCAGCTAATTTGTACCCATATGTCTCTCTGTGACATGTGGCTGGTGTATTGATGTGGTGTCACTTGTTCCTCCTCACAGGTAGGCGCCACTGCCAAGGAGCAGATCTGGCTGACCGCCGTCAGTGCCGTGAGGGGTGTGGATGGTCGGAGGCGGCGCCTGGCCCAGGTGAGGAAACGCTGGCAGGATATCCGGTGCTGGACGCGGAGGATTGCACGGCTCCTGCTGGGGGACTCACCTGAGAGCCACAAGAACCGCGGCCGCCGCCGTCTGAGCCACCTCCACAGGCGTGTGCTGCCGGTGGTCTTTCCAGACCTGGAGAGGCGCTTACAGGCGATGCAGCAGCCGGAAGGGGGTAGGTACATGTGTGTTTGTTGTGTGTCACCGGCATTTGTAAGGGCACAGTAGCATGAATTCACTGGCAGGGTTTAAAGGTGCTGTGCAGATCCTGTTTGGCCCAGTATAGCGCTGTGCCCCTGCCACCCTTCCCCTCCTTGCAATGTGTTCCCTGGTCTGTGTGTAGTCACTCCTTCCCAGGGTAATGTAGGCTGGCGCTTTGTCCACGGGAACAATGTCTGTAGCATCATGTGTGGGGGTGGTGTGTAACAGGTTGTGGGACCTTGCCTGTGCACTGTCAAGTTCACTGCATGTGGGTTCCATGTCAGTTGGCACTGATGCTGACTCCAGACATGGGAGTTGGTCTCTCATGTGTCATGCCTTACAGCGCGCATGTCCTATGTAGTGGCCTGTGACATGATGTGCATGACTGTGCGATACACATAGTGCAGGGATGGTGACGTGTGTTGCTGTCATTACCATTCAGTAGCATGTAGTTGCGTGCCCACTACTGTCCCCTGGGGCACCTTTTCCTCAGTGGTGTATGTGTCATCATGAACGTGGCCACTGTCAGTGTCTACAGCGTAAGTTGTGCTCTGTGCCATTGTCCCCTGTCACCATGTATATAGACGTGCTAATTTGTACAGGTGTCCACTGTGCAGCCTGACCTGATTGTCCTTCTTCATACTCACAGTTGCCAGTGCCTGTGTGTCTTGTTATACTCATCTGAGGATGGGCACTGGTACCTCATTATTTGTACAGGCGCACCTTGGCTGTTTGGCGTCCAATCTTGCTTTTTGCCTGCCCCTGTGTGTATCACCCAGACCATGAGATGTTGGTGCCACCTGTGTCTCCACAATTTGCCTCGTGTAGGGTCTTGTTGGGGCGGGCAATGCCTATGTGTTAAATCCTGATTACCACTTGCTGGGTCTGGGCAGTGTGTGATGTGCCTGGACACACACGCAATGTGCAGTGACCGAGTCATGTTGTGCATGTTTTCAGCATTACCTATGCAGCATGTGTCTCAAGTTCATGGATATGGTCCCTGGTCATCGGTATTTTCGCAAACGCTGTGTGGTGCAGATGCAGTGCTGGATTGTCCCCAGGACCTGGGTGCTATGTCAGACTCCTTTTCCTGTGTTTAGCTATTGTCTCATGCTCTCCATGGTATTTCAGTGGCATGGTGGCTCAACCAACTGTGTGATGCATGCCCTACATCGGTACCCTGTTCAGTAGATGTTAGGGATCTTCCTTTTCAGGCCATGCAATGTTACCTATGTAGATTGGACTCATGTGACAGATGTGTACAGGTGTCTGAATAATTTCTGTCTCTCCACCCTGCCCACAGCATCGTCGGGGGACACAGAGGGAGACATGGACACAGACCAGGCGGAGGGACCGAGCACCAGTGCCAGCCGTGACATCGGGGCTGGCACATCGAGTGGGACAGAGGCGGAGGAGAGTGTGGCCGAGGACCTGTCGACTGGCACATCAGACTACGAAGCTGACAGGTCCGGGGACGATGTCTCCGAGTGGGCGGAGGCTGCACCAGCAGCTGACAGCGGAACAACACCTCGCACCGCCCCCTCAGTTTCCACCAGCCGCCTCCCACTTGCTCGTGTCCCTTCCCAGCGTGCCCGGTCACAGCATGTCTCCTTCCTGCCAGGCACCGCGCCCCCTGCCCCTGTCTCCACTGCTGCCGCCAATGCAGAGTCTGTGGACATCCAGCGGCAACTGCAGGTTGGTCAGGCTGCGATCCTTAATGTCCTCCATGCCCACGGCAAAACCCTCACCAACATCGAGGCTTTCTTGGAGGGCATTCATTCATCGCAGGCTGACCAACGCAACTTGCTGAGGTCCATCGACTCCACACTGACTGCAGCAGTGGGTCTCCTGCAGCGCGACCTCCCCCCACCTACCCCTGCCCCATCCACACTTCCCACTCCCATGCCTGTCACACGTACACCCAGACGTCGGCATGCACCCACATCAACGGACACGGGCACCACACCAGCAGGGAAGGTCCACCGCACTCCTCCTGACACGCACACACAGGGTGAGGTAGGCACACCCACTGGGTCGGGGGGCAAACGTGTGACACGCAGCCATAGTGGGAGTCCGCATTCCACCCAGTCCACTCCCTCCAAATCCCCTCCCCTCAGCTCTCCTGGCCACATCTCCCCCAAGGACTCCTTCATGGCCGCTCTGTCCCTGAGCCCCACAGTTACACCACCACGCAAGCGGTCACGGAGGTCCCCGGTCAGGGTGGTTGAGTCTCCCCCCCTGTCTCCACCCTCCCCCGGTGGCGCTGCGACCCATCCCTCTGACCCCCCCCCCTCCTTGGGGCCTGAGGTCCCTTCGGGTGCAGGGGACTCCCTGGATGACCTTGCAAAGGTGTGTAGTGCCATCCTGGCCTCCGCCTTTGGCACTGACCCACCCCCTGTGGTGGACTCCTCCATACCTGCACCCACAACGCCGCCCCTTTGCCCTGATGTCCCTGCGGTGCCTGTTGCTCCCCCCCCCCCCTGATGCCCTCACCAGTGTGGAAGACGATGCCATTTGACTGTGCAGGCAAGGTAGGGGACACGCATCCCACTGTGTCCCCCATCCAGCTGAGAATCATTGACTGCCCTATGGGCTTTGTGAAGATTGAACTGCCTGCGATCCACGGACATTGTGCTCCTGCAGAATAAAGCTTAATTTTGTTTTCATTATCACACTACTGCTATGCTGGTATTGGTGTTGGTGGGGCTGCTACATGGTTTTGGGTGGTGTGTAAGGGTTTGGGTGTGTGGGATATGTAGTAGTGTACTGCTCATTGGTGGGACCCTGTGATCTGTGTGCCATCACAAGGTGTTGGCTAACTTTCTTTGTTCATGTAGGCAGTTACTGCATGGTGCACTTGTCCAAGGGTGTATTCCTTCCTCTGTGTACCCAGCTTTCTTCCCTGCAGGGTGTTCCCAATGTTTAGCGCAGAGCTGTGTCTACATGAGCTGTGTGTGTGACGGAGCCCTTCTACTTTGGCCATGCATGCAGGGCCATGTCTCCACCTGCGACAATCGTGGTATCCTTGGTGATCACTGTACTTGTGTGTGGAGTCTGTTGACATGAGTTCATGGGGACATGTTCCCTTGTAGCCAGTATGCATGTGGATAATTCTGGCCTCACACACATGTGTTACACCCCTCCAGTCTCAGGGCACTGCTGGGAGGACTCTGCACCCACCCCTCCTGTCTCAGGGCACTGCTGGGAGGACTCCACACCCACCCCTCCTGTGTCTGGGCACTGCTGGGAGGACTCTGCACCCACCCCTCCTGTGTCAGGGCACTGCTGGGAGGACTCTGCACCCACCCCTCCTGTGTCAGGGCACTGCTGGGAGGACTCTGCACCCACCCCTCCTGTGTCAGGGCACTGCTGGGAGGACTCTGCACCCACCCCTCCTGTCTCAGGGCACTGCTGGGAGGACTCCACACCCACCCCTCCTGTGTCTGGGCACTGCTGGGAGGACTCTGCACCCACCCCTCCTGTCTCAGGGCACTGCTGGGAGGACTCTGCACCCACCCCTCCTGTCTCAGGGCACTGCTGGGAGGACTCCACACCAACCCCTCCTGTCTCAGGGCACTGCTGGGAGGACTCCACACCCACCCCTCCTGTGTCTGGGCACTGCTGGGAGGACTCTGCACCCACCCCTCCTGTGTCAGGGCACTGCTGGGAGGACTCTGCACCCACCCCTCCTGTGTCAGGGCACTGCTGGGAGGACTCTGCACCCACCCCTCCTGTGTCAGGGCACTGCTGGGAGGACTCCACACCCACCCCTCCTGTCTCAGGGCACTGCTGGGAGGACTCCACACCCACCCCTCCTGTGTCTGGGCACTGCTGGGAGGACTCTGCACCCACCCCTCCTGTGTCAGGGCACTGCTGGGAGGACTCTGCACCCACCCCTCCTGTCTCAGGGCACTGCTGGGAGGACTCCACACCCACCCCTCCTGTGTCTGGGCACTGCTGGGAGGACTCTGCACCCACCCCTCCTGTCTCAGGGCACTGCTGGGAGGACTCCACACCCACCCCTCCTGTCTCAGGGCACTGCTGGGAGGACTCCACACCCACCCCTCCTGTGTCTGGGCACTGCTGGGAGGACTCTGCACCCACCCCTCCTGTCTCAGGGCACTGCTGGGAGGACTCTGCACACACCCCTCCTGTCTCTGGGCACTGCTGGGAGTGATGGGCACCCACCCCTCCTGTCTCAGGGCACTGCTGGGAGGACTCCACACCCACCACTCCTGTCTCAGGGCACTGCTGGGTGGACTCTGCACACACACCTCCGATTTCTGGATATGTGCGCTTGGCACATACACGGTGGGGTTACGCACACTGCATTAGAGGTGAGGGTACGAGTCTACTGACACTGGTGTGGTGGGGGTACGCTCCGTACGTCCGCGGGTGTGGGTACGGGTCGTACTTACACTGTTGGGCAGGGGGGTACGCTCCTTGCATTCGTGGGTGGGGGTTCGAGTCGTACTTACACTGTTGGCATGGGGTGTACGCTCCATGCATACGCGGGTGGGGGTACGGGTCGTACTTACACTGTTGGGCAGGGGGGTACGCTCCTTGCATTCGTGGGTGGGGGTTCGAGTCGTACTTACACTGTTGGCATGGGGGGTACGCTCCATGCATACGCGGGTGGGGGTACGGGTCGTACTTACACTGTTGGGCAGGGGGGTACGCTCCTTGCATTCGCGGGTGGGGGTACGGGTCGTACTTACACTGTTGGGCTGGGGGTACGCTCCGTACGTCCGCGGGTGGGGGTACGGGTCGTACTTACTCTGTTGGGCTGGGGGTACGCTCCGTACGTCCGCGGGTGGGGGTACGGGTCGTACTTACACTGTTGGGCTGGGGGTACGCTCCGTACGTCCGCGGGTGGGGGTACGGGTCGTACTTACACTGTTGGGCTGGGGGTACGCTCCGTACGTCCGCGGGTGGGGGTACGGGTCGTACTTACTCTGTTGGGCTGGGGGTACGCTCCGTACGTCCGCGGGTGGGGGTACGGGTCGTACTTACACTGTTGGGCTGGGGGTACGCTCCGTACGTCCGCGGGTGGGGGTACGGGTCGTACTTACACTGTTGGGCTGGGGGTACGCTCCGTACGTCCGCGGGTGGGGGTACGGGTCGTACTTACACTGTTGGGCTGGGGGTACGCTCCGTACGTCCGCGGGTGGGGGTACGGGTCGTACTTACACTGTTGGGCTGGGGGTACGCTCCGTACGTCCGCGGGTGTGGGTACGGGTCGTACTTACACTGTTGGCATGGGGGGTACGCTCCATGCATACGCGGGTGGGGGTACGGGTCGTACTTACACTGTTGGGCAGGGGGGTACGCTCCTTGCATTCGCGGGTGGGGGTACGGGTCGTACTTACACTGTTGGGCAGGGGGGTACGCTCCTTGCATTCGTGGGTGGGGGTACGGGTCGTACTTACACTGTTGGGCAGGGGGGTACGCTCCTTGCATTCGCGGGTGGGGGTACGGGTCGTACTTACACTGTTGGGCAGGGGGGTACGCTCCTTGCATACGCGGGTGGGGGTACGGGTCGTACTTTCACTGTTGGGGTGGGGGGTACGCTCCTTGCATACGGGGTGGGGGTAGGGTCCGTACATATCCGTCCCCACGCTATGTGATGTTTGTGCGGCCCGTACCCAGGCCTTTGCCACGTGGGTGCGATCCGTCCCGCCATTGTTGGGGTGACGTGTGTGGGCGTGGTCCGACTCGTACCCACGCTCTTCAGGCGTGGGTACGGGACGTACCTGTCTGGTTGTGTTGCCGGTTCGCGTGGTGACGGACTTCCGTTGTGGCGGTCGCTGGATTATCAGGACACGCCCCCACCCCCTCGTGGTGACCAGGGCATGGGAGTCAGGTATGTCCAGGCCATGTGTAGTGTGTCACTCATGTGGTTGTTTTGTGGCCTGCCCTGGTCGTGCCACCCCCACCCCACCCCACTTTCCCCCCTCCCTTAGTTATTCTGACCTTCTGCGGCGTCTGCGTCGTAACCTGTAGAGGAGGTGTACTGCTATGAGGGCAGGGATGACTCGTAGGTTCGGGTCCATGTCTGTCCGTCGCGTACTGGTACTCCTTGCTCGCGTCGTCCTGTCGCGTACGGGTCCTCCTTGATCGCGTCGTCCTGTCGCGTACGGGTCCTCCTTGGTGGCGTCGTCCTGTGTGTCCGTCACGTACTGGTCCTCCTTGTTCGCGTCGTCGTCTGTCCGTCGCGTACTGGTGGTCCTTGTTCGCGTCGTCCTGATTTCCCGGCAGTTTTTGGCTGCCGCAAAATATTCACCGTGCGGGGTGACGTCGGTGCGAATCGTGATTCCTGGGTCGTGAATGGCTGGCTGCGTGCGTCCCGACGTCAGGTCGGCGCTTTCCCGGATCGCATTGGTAGGTGTTTTTTGTTCGGTCGGTCTTTTTTACGATTCGTACGGTAATGGTGTACCCGTGCGAATCGTAATTCCATGTTTGTATATTTTGACGACCGGGTACGCGTCGGACGGAGAATATGCTCCGTCCGACGGTTCGTACCCGGTTTTTAACGGATTGTGATCGGCACCATAGTGATTACGTGGTGACATACATGAGGCACACAATGTGTGCATATGTAAAATGACACCACCATTAAATAAATTTAGATAGACAAACGGGGTTGTTCAAGCAAATGTTTCCAGGCATCTAACGTATGAATCCCTAATTTACAAAGGACGATTTTGACAAATATGCTACATCAGTCATACCACAATATTGTGAGTTACCAGTGCCCTCCTCCTTGGGTCCGAACTAAATATCGACAGACAGAAAATCGACCTACAAAAATATCGACACAGAAATATCGAAGTCAAAAAGTCCTATATAAATATAGGTAAGTACAAAAATATCGATGTTAAAAATATCGTTTTCTTAAATGCATTAATAATTATGTTAAAATAAGTAAATAATACATATATTAAAAAAATATAGATATAAATATTTAACATATTTAAAACATAATAACTAATACATATAATGTTAAAATTAATTAAACATCTACATATAAATTAATATATATACTTACTCCACATTACTATTACCACTCCAGAGAGTGCAACAGTAGGGAAAGCATTGGATAGCGTAGGGGTAAAAATTACTATTCCCACTCCGGATAGTGCAACAGTAGGGAAAGCGCTGGATAGCGTAGGGGTAAAAATTACTATTCCCACTCCAGTTAGGGAAACAGTAGGGAAAGCGCTGGATAGCGTAGGGGTAAAAATTACTATTCCCACTCCAGAGAGTGCAACAGTAGGGAATGCGCTGGATAGCGTAGGGGTAAAAATTACTATTCCCACTCCAGTGATTGCAACAGTAGGGAAAGCGTTGGATAGCGTAGGGGTAAAAATTTATATTCCAATTCCAGAGAGTGCAACAGTAGGGAAAGCGCTGGATAGCGTAGGGGTTAAATTAACATAATTATCAATGAAGTAATTTTTTATAAGAAAAGAACATATTAATAATTCATTTACAAAATAATTATTAATAAATACCAATAAATTAAAATGTATATATAATTAAATAACATTAAAGTACATCCCACACTATTCCCCCTTTAACACACAATACACTACACATAGAAAAACACAATTATTGAACTATCAATTAATCAATTAATGACAATAATCAATAATTTATAATTAATATAGTTATAAATTAACGAATTAATACATATTGACTACCAAATAATAATTATTCACCAATTACTTATTAATTAACAAATTAATTAACAATAACAACAAATAAAAATTATTAATAAATTAATTATATTTGATATATTTAACTAAGTAATAACAATTAATTACCAATTAATAATTAATTAACAATTAATTAATAATAAATACCAATAAATAAAAATAATATCATTAATTAATTTAATTTAATTACATCCCACACTATTCCCCTATAAACCCACAACCCACTACACATAAAAAATCACATAATTAATTGAATTATCAATTAATCATTTGATAAAAATAAATCACCAATTAATTACCAATAAATGAATAAACAATAAATAAAAAACAATAAATTAATTATAATTAATATAGTTAACTAATTAATAAAAGTTAATTACTAATTAATAATTAAAAATTAATGATAAATACCAATTAATAAAAACATGAATTAATTATAATTAAATTACTTCCCACCCTATTCCCCTATAAATCCACACCCCGCTCTGATACTAAAACACAAAATTTACTTTAACCAAATTACTAATTTCTAAACATTTATTTTAAAATGTATTAAAATACATTAAAAAAAGTTTCACATACATATAAAATACATACTAAAATACATAACACTAAAAAGAAATCGATATTATTGACAACAATATTTTTGCTTACGATATTACTTACTTCGATATTACTTACTTCAATATTAAAAAAAGTAAACAATATTACTTACCTTGGGGTCAATATTCTGGTCAACGATATTCTTGACTTCGATATTCTGTCCCTACGATATTAAAAACTCGATATTTATGTAGGTCATTATTTAAAATTCGATATTTTAACTAACCACCCTTGGGTCCACCGTCACAAAGTCCCAAAAACAATTCATTTATTCAAGAGCAAAAGATGCATCCTTCATTATTGTGCAATTCCTCCTAAAATGTTATTTCCTGATAGGATTCTTTGGTAATGGCTTGGTAGGTATCTTTTCAGTTCATGCCAGTAAGTTCCTCAACAGCTTCTAATAATCTTTAAAATGATTATTTATTAATTTCTTCACAGACATCCAAAATATAGTCACAGCCAATGCGTTTTGTTCCACTGGAACTTACTCAGGGCTCTATAAGTGCTTAACCCGTTAACCGCGGCGTAAAATCAGCCTTGGTGTGGGTGAAATCTTGCGCGGGCGGGGCCGCGTCGGCCAACGAACGTGCGCAGCACTACGGAGGTAGTGCTCGCGACGGCCGTTGGCCGACGCATGCATCGAAGGGGTTAAAACAAACAGTCCTAACTGTCAACCAGTTTTCACAGAAATTAGTTCTATTACGTACAAATATCAAATAACCGCTATGGTATCCCTCTCCTAGAAAAGTCAATTCTCATGAGGAGGGAAAATGAGCCACGCCTAGACGCGACCTCTCACAGAGGTGAGAAAAAGGGCAAAGATTCCTTTTTTTACATAGCCCTCACACACTCTAGTAGGGGCATGCTTCATCATTGGTTTCACCCTGACTCCTAAACGTCTTTGAACATTTCTGTCTAGTGGGGTGATTCAATGAAATAAAATTCCCCACCAAGCCCCAAGTTATCCCTTTGTTAGCAGGGAGGATGGGAATGATTAAAAACTGTGAAAGGGGCATTCAGTCTATTGTGGTCGTATGACCCTATTAACACGCCAACATGGCACTGCCCTACACAATTGGCCTAAAAAGGTCCTGGGCATTCGTCAGGGTGGAAAACTATTATTGCTCCTCCAATGACGTCAAATTATGTCCTATGAGGACGGTAGGTGGCATGCAAACAAAAATTATTTGTGGATGCAATAACTATATTCACTTACCTTTTCAAGAGTACCTGAAAGAAAAAACAGTATATGGCATGGAGAAATAATGCCACAGCGTGTGTTTTTAATAGTTGTGCTAATCACCCTCTGATGTGAAGTGCCTTAAATACTGCCGGCGGTGACTGGTGCGTTCTTCTACTTAAAGTGTCGCACTCACTCACAGCACAGCACGTGAAATTGTGCCTGCCATGGATTATTAAATTCATTTCTAGAATGCATTATGGTGCTGTTATCTGATCACTCAGTTTAAATATCACACCACATACTCAACATCTAACCAGTTATAACGAGCATTTGATGCTAATAAGAACAATTACATAACATTTTGGCTGAAGGCTGTGGGTTGCATCATACACTTACCATAGATTTTGTTTTTTTAAAACCATTTTAATGAGGTTTTTCCCAGTTTACAGACTTATTCTCTCGTGTCATACATATAGTTCACACACATGTTACATAATAATTTGTACTGTAGAGGCAGTGGTAATGTTATAAGGTGGTAAGCATGTGTGGTAATTGTTCAAATGGAACTGGGGAGTGCTGTATTGTGTTTTGTTGCTGCTCCGTAAGGGGTTCTCCGCGTATGGAATTACCGGCGTGGTCTACTATCTACTAACTTGGGGTGAGAACTGGGGATAGGTAGTTTGAGGCGGGGATATGTGTATGCGGTCGGGCGTATGTTGGATATTGGGGGCTTTACTATGGCCTTGCAGGATTGGATGCGTTGTGAGGGCATCTGTCTCAGTGGGGATACTAGGGGTTTGTGTGCCTGTGTGGTGCGCAGGCGGGTCTACAGTTTCGTGGGTGCCCTGGGGGATCCCAGTTGGCAGGTCTCGATCCAGGGCCTCTGCGGGGGTCAGCAGTGATGGGGGCTGCTGGGTGTTTGCTGTGTGTTGTCGGAAGTTGTACAGTAACACGGCCCAGTCTGTGGATATGCGGTGCCGGTGCACACCCTGCACCTCCTCATGTCTGTTCGCATCCTCCTCTTACGCATTCCATTTGCATACTGTCCTGTCCAGGCCGCCAGCGGGGGTCCTGCTTGAGCTTGCCAATGCATGGTGATCCCTCGTTTTGCTAGCAGGAGAGCTAGTGAGGAGAATCGCATTTGAACCTTGGTGTTTCCGTCGACGGAACACCCCCAGTGTGCTGGCCTTCCATGTGTTGATGTCGGTGAGACCGGTTATCTCCCGTAGCGTTTCATGTACTCTTTTCCAGTAGGATTGTATAGTGGGGCAGTTCCAGAACATATGCTGGAATGTTGCATCGGGGTCTAACAGTGTGGGCTTAGGAACTGCGTTTCAGGGTAAAAAACTCTGGAGCCATGCCGGCGTGAGGTATGCGCGGTGTAAGATGGTAAATTGTATGTTTTTGAACCCCGACTTTAGAAATACTTTCTTTGGGTATTCTAGGGCGTATTCCCATTCTTTGTCGTGCAGTGGGCGCTCCAGTTTTTCCTCCCACTTTCGCCGTAGTGGAGTAAGTGATGTCGCGGTAAGGTCTTGTATGGCTTTATACAGCCAAGTGATTAAGTGGCGCCCTGTGCCCATGTGGAGTAATGTGTGGAGTACTGTTTGTGTTGCTGGTTCCCCCTTGAACAGATCCAAGAGTTGGCGACAGCTTAAACCGATTTGTCTGTGGAGAAGGAATTGTTCTCGCGGGAGGCCACTCTCCTCGGCTATTTGGTCAAATGGGAGAAGCTGGCCGTCCGCGAAGATGGACTCTACCTCCAGGAGTGAGTGGTCCTTCCAGTTCTGTATAACTTGAGCTGTGTAGTATCCTCCGCCTCAAGGTAGGCTGGCCAGCGGTAATAGGGGGGTGTTTAATGGGTCCCGCTGGACACGCGATGAAGTCGTAACATACAGGCACAAGCCACAGCTACCTGCAGTGGATTTATCTGCTGGAGTCAGGTTCCCAGGAGAAGTAAACAACGGAGTGCCTGTATTGGCAGAGGTCCTGTCTCTGAAACGGTCTTCTCTATATGATGTCCTGCTGTCCAGCGCGATAACCACTGGAGTTGTGCCGCCAGGAAATAAGCCTCAAAGGAAGGGGCCCCCAGTCCTCCGCGGTCCGTCAGTAGTTGCATCTTGGTTAGGGCCACGCTCCGACGACCACTAACCCAGATAAGGGAGCTTAGTAAGGTGTCTAGTTCCCGAAAGAAGGAGCGGGAGAATGACAGGGATGTTGGTAAAGTGGTACAGGAGCTGTGGCTCTATGATCATCTTTGCTAGGGCTTTTCTACCTACGGGGGCTAATGGCAGAGTCTTCCAGAAACCCACCCGGGTTCTAATGGTTGCCAGCGCTTTGTGATGGTTGCCTTTGGCTAGTTCTATGGGTGAGTGTTAAAGTTTAACTTCTAGGTAGCGAGGGGCTTGGGCGCTCCAGGAAAGGCTAGAGTCTCCCATGTTTATCGCTCTTGGGGGGAGGTCTGGGCTCAACGGGTATATGGTGGAGTTCACCCAATTACCTTTCAGGCTGCGAAGTCTGTGAGTGTGGTCCAGATGGAGCTGAGGTCTGCCGTGATGTCCTGCACATATAGCAGCAAGGTCATCCGCGTACAGGGGCACTCTGTGGATGGTTCCTGCAATTGGAATACCCCATACCTCCCTCCTGGTGCAGGCAGGTCGCCAGGGGCTCCATTGCCAAGGCAAACAGCAGGGGGTTGTTGTGTGCCCCGTTCTACCTGGAAGGTGGGCGAGATGTATCGGCTCAACCGCACTCTGGATGTGAGCTTCGTATACAGTAGTCTGGTATATGTCTGAAGGGCGTGGTCTAGCCCTATCCGCTCAAGCACTCTGAAGATGTATGGCCAAGTCAGGGTATCGAAGGCTTTCTCCAGGTCCAGGATCAGGCACGTGGCCCTTGGATAGCAGTTCTAGACCTGATCCTGGGCATGGAACAGTCTACGGAGGTTTTGAGAGGAGTTCTTGCCAGGGACAAACCCACATTGGTCCGGGTGTATTAACGGCGGGAGGACCTGGGCAGATTGATCCGGTAGGATCTTACAGAGGATCTTACAGTCTGCAGACAGCAGCGTTATCGATTGTTTAAGAGGTCAGCAGTGTCTGATTACGATCGGGTTTTAGGAAAGATGCTATGAGAGAGTCACGTAACAAGCCTGGGAGCTCTCCTTCCTTCAATGCTGCATTGTACAGGTTTTATAGTCTTGGCGCCAAAAGTGTGGCAAAGGTACCATAGTACTCCAATGGCAGGCCATCTGTGCCGGGGGGGGGGGGCCTTGTTCCGTGCTAGGGCCTGGATTGCTTGTTTCACATCTATGGATGTGATCTCTGCATCGAGAGAGGATGTGTTCGCTGCCGAGATTTGGGATATGGTTAGGTGAGTGAGGAATTGGTCAACAAGCACCTGACAATCCTGTCCCGGGTTCCTATATACCCTTATGTAATGGTCATGGAAGAGCTGCAGGACGTCTACTTGTGAGTGGGCCGCAACCCCTGTGGGACTGATGATTTCTGTTATTAGCCACACGTCTGTGTTTTGATGGGATAGCCATGCCAGGAGTGCTCCGGACCGATCCCCTTCCCTGTGTGTCCTGGCCGCGTATGCTTTGATATTGTACCTCTGTAAATCTACTAGTGCTTCTGCATATGCCGTCTTGGCTTCCGCGACCTGAGCCGGGGACACCGGTCCCATGTCCGCAGCCTTGGTCATGTGCGCTAGCGTGCTCTCATTTTTTGTAGATTCCGATCGAGCATCCTGCAGACTCCAGCAATCTGTCTGATAGAGGCCCCTCTGATGACCGCCTTAAAAGTGTCCCATTTCAGCATCCTAGTAGACGCTGTATGGGTGTTCGCCACAAAGTAGTCCCGAATACTATTTTCTTGGTCATAGCGGAATACCAGGTCTTCTAGGCAGTCCCGCTGCAATTTCCAAGTAGGGACCGGGGGGATGGGTGGTCGACAGTTAAGAGTTAGGAGGTGTGCGTCGTGGTCGGATAGGACCCGACCCAGGTAGTCTACCCTGAAACCGGTCAAGGCGCACCCGTAGGTTGTGGGGGATGGAATGGAAGGAGTAGAGTTTGGCCGTTGGGTGTGGGCTTCTCCAAGCGTCTATCAGTGACCAGTGATTTTCCCCGTAGCGGAGACACTCTGTTTGCTACGTCCGCCATCTTGGCTGGCTTGGCCAGACCCCACCATACACTTACCATAGTGATGTGTAAATTATACCATTCGAGGGGCGGTGGGGGTATGCCCTGTAGACAAACCCTGGGGTTCACATCTCTGAAATTTAAATGAAAAGGAAAAACAAAAAAACGCTGTGGTGTCAGCGTTTCTTATTGAATAAAGGAATTGAAAATAATGGTTTTTGCCAAATTACTGAAGTGACAAACACCAAACTACACAAAAGGTTACTCTGGGCAAAGAACGCCCCAGTGTCGCAAATACTCACATCATCAAGTGTCCCTACCCTCTGTCAAACTGCTCATCCTCCGCTTTCCCCGGCTGGTGACAAACGAATGCCGGGGAGGGATGGTATTTTTCCCCCGGGCCCAGTCCGGCTGATACGGATTGTGGTGGGATTTACCAATGCAGCCGAAGAGATGGCGTATGTGTGGCTACTAATGCTGCTAAAGCTCTCGCAGGTGTCACTGGGGCTCATGTTCGGAGGGTCTAATGAGCCTGATAATGTGCCGATGTGCACACTAGGTTCCTTCTTCATGCTCCCTTAATGATAAGCCTGCCTCCGATTGGGGCCAGGGTAACCCCTTCCGGAATCTGCTGCTTGCCCGTATGGGGCATAATGGGAAGTGTGGTTCACTAAATTACAACAACCCTATCTGAAAGAAACACGTTAGTTATAGATTCCTTACCTTAGAACTACCCCCAGGCGGCAGACAGGATTCGGAAAGTTTTTTCGTCAGCAGTAACCTCTGCACGTCGGAAGGTGGCATCGGTCGGCTTCGCGTTCGATGTCGGCATTGTGGTCGCCGGGATGACATCGCGGCAGCTACTTAGACGCCGCCCTCGCTTGCTGATGTCAGTTCTTTCTTTTTCCGCACCAGCCAGTACAGATCCAGGAAAAGCGGTACCTTAGTCATTTTTTGACTAAGTTTTTCTCGACTTTTGTCGACGTCTTGTTTCAAATCTCCGACTCCGAACAGGTGCACGAGGGGCCTGCGGTTCCTGTAACCGACTGATGTCGGTGACGGATCCGCACTGCGTGTGCCTCTTTTGCCTGGAGCCTGAACATGAGCCCAAGTCCTGCTCCGACTGTCAGTTGTTGACGCCGAAGGCTTTGCGGAAGCGGTCCCGAAAGCTGCTTGAACGACGGCAGTCGGCTCTGCGCCGTTCGAGGTCCCGGTCGAAGGACTGGTCGCGGAGCCACCATCAGTCCGGCTCGAAGTCTTCGCACTCGGGTCGGGTAAGTCAAAGCATAAGAAGTCGAAAAAGCATCGTCGCTCTTCACCTTCTCGTAGTCAGTCGGCCGACTCGACGAAGCGCGCGGGTTGTGCCACTCCCTCATGCGGAGCCTGAAGGGTCGACTCCGAGCTTCCCTCCCTTTCAGGGACCTGGAGCGACCCCCTCCCAGCTTCATACGTTCTACGAGGCGATGCATGCCATCTTTGGGCGGACCGACCCCACCGACGTGCCTTCGGGCCCCGCGGACTTGGATGGGGTGCTTAGGTCTTCCGTGGCGTCGGCCCTGGCGCTGCAGGCCCCCCTTGGATCCAGGCCTGGATCCGGATTGACGCCGGTTGACCTCATTACGCCTCCAATGGCGCCGCTTCCGCCGGCACCACTACCGTGCCCGACTCCGGTCGGCCCCCCGGCCGGCGTAGACCTCAGCCTCCTTCCTGACGTGGATACGGCGCCGGGTGGGGTTTTCGTGCCCATGTTCACTTCTGGGGCCGCTTTCCAACCACAGTGGCAACCAAAGAAAGATGAGGAGGACTGGGAGGGGTCAGGTGACCCTTTAACTGACCAGCTTGTTTCTGAACAGGACTGGAGAGTGGGACTGGGGGATGCCAGCGTCATGACACTTCACTCGACCTTGGCATGTTGTCTCCTCCTGCCGTGGCTACGAAGGAGGGAACGTCATACGCTGTGGTGTTGCGTAGGGTGGCCGAGGGTCTCAACCTCGAGCTTCCTACAGTGGAGGTCAGGACTAACCTCCTGACTGAGGTGCTTCAACTGGCGGCGAGCTTTTCTGAGCCCCTGCTTCTGTTTAATGAGGCCCACACTGATATCCTTTTGGGCACCTGGTCCAGGCCCAACAGGGGGGCTCCCGTGGACAGGATGATATTCCGACACCACCGCCTGGCTCCGGGTGACCCCACTTTCCTCTCCCAACACCCCACCACGAAGAGCTTAGTGGTCCAAGCATCCACCTCCAAGAGTGCCTTCCATACCGCTGCACCGGAAAGGGAATCCAAGAAGCTGAACCATCTTGGGTAGAAAATGTTCTCTTCCGCCAGCTTAGGGCTGCGGTCTATAAACACTACATGCCTCTTGGGCCGTTATTCGCACTCCGTATGGGATATAGTGGCCCAAGTGCTGCCTCTGTGTCTGGAGGAGGAACGGACAGTGCTCTCCCAGGCTATTGCCGCAGGGAGAGATGCAGCAAAGTTTACGATCCGTTGTGGGCTGGACACCGCCAACTCTCTTGGCAGGACTATTTCAACATCGGTAGCGCTTCGTCGCAACACCTAGATGAGGTCTACTGGCTTTTCAGGGGATGTCCAAAACACCTTGATGGACATGCCCTTTGATGGCCGTCGCCTTTTTGGCGACAAAGCAGACAATGCCCTAGAGCACTTCAAGGGCTCATGGGCTACGGCCAAGCCCTTGAGGCTCTCCTCCTGTCCGGCGCAGTCTGGTTTTCGCCCCTTTGGTGGCTATGGAAGGGGTACCCCGCTGCATCCCACCCAGGGCCACAGGCCGCAGCAAGTTACCCAGCCTTCGCGCGGCTGGGGATGTGGGAACCAGAGTCGTGATTCCGGGGGCCAGCGGGCGGGCCAGTCCACCAACCTCCCCTCTGCAGCAGCCTCCAAACCCTCCTATTCCGACCTTTCAGGCCCATCAAATGCGAGTGGGCGGCACAATCACTTCGGACAGGTGGGTTTTGCAGAAAGTCTGAAGGGGCTTCTCCCTCCCCTTCGAGACTACCCCTCCAGTCATGCCCTCTCGTTACCACCGCATGTCAGAGGATCATCTGGCACTTCTCCAGCAGGAAGTCTCTTGGACAAGGGAGCCATCGAGCACATTCCTGTCCCAGAAGTAGGTCGTGGTTGCTACTCTCACTACTTTCTGGTTCCCAAGAAGGACAAGAGCCTGCGTCCTATCTTGGATCTCAGGAACGTCAATCGCTTCCTCCGGTAAGAGAAGTTCAAAATGTTGACGCTTGCTCAGGTCTGGTCTGCCCTCGACCCGCAAGACTGGATGGTAGCGTTGGACTTGCAGGATGCTTATTTTCACATCCCCATCCTGCCGGCCCACCGGTGTTACCTGCAGTTCATGGTAGGCCACAAGCATTTTCAGTTTACCATGCTCCCCTTTGGCCTTATCAGCGCCCCTCGGGTGTTCACGAAAGTGATGGCGGTGGTCGCAGCTCATCTGCGCAGGTCAGGGGTTTGTCTTCCCCTATCTCGACAACTGGCTGTTGAAGGTGGGCTCGCCCCAGGCAGTCGTCTCCCACCCCCAGACTACAGCCGACCTCCTGCATCTGCTGGGGTGCTCCATCAGTGTCCCGAAGTCGCACCCGATTCCCTCTCAGAAGCTCCTCTTTATCGGAGCGGTTCTGGACACGGCGCAGTTTCGGGTCTATCCTCCCGAACAGCGAGTCCGGGACATTCGGGCTATGATTCCAATCTTTTAGCTCTTGTCCCGGGTTTCGGTCAGAATGACCCTGAGGCTGCTGGGACTCTTGGCCTCCTGTATCCTGCTGACCAATCATGCCAGGTGGCATATGCGGGCTCTACAGTGGAACCTGAAGTTCCAGTGGGCTCAGCATCGGGGGAATCTGTCCGACTACGTTCAGATCTCGGAGGGCACTGCTCAACAACTGCAGTGGTGGCTCACGAACCAGGAGTGGGTCAGTGGCAGATCCCTCTCCCTTCCCCAACCCAACCACACTGTGGTGACGGATGCCTCCCTTCTGGGGTGGGTTGGTCACATAGGAGAGGCGGAGATCAGAGGCCTCTGGTCTCCCGGCGGAGTCCGAGCTCCACATCAACCTTCTGGAGCTCTGGGCGATTCGTTTTGCACTGAAGGCATTCCTTCCCTTTGTTCGGGGAAGAGTAGTGCAGGTGTTCACGGACAACACCACCACCATGTGGTATTACAACAAACAGGGCGGGGTGGGGTCGTGGACCCTATGTCAGGAGGCCCTTCGCCTCTGGACATGGCTGGAACATCAAGGCATTTCCTTGGTGGTTCAACACCTGGCAGGTTCTCTGAACGCCAGAGTGGACGAACTCAGCCGCAGGTGCATGATGGATCACGTATGGCGTCTTCACTCGGAGGTGGTGCAAGGTCTCTTTCAACAGTGGGGAGAGCCTTTGTTAGATCTATTTGCCACCGAAGAGAACGTGCAATGTTAGCAATTCTGTGCGTTGGAATTTCCAAGGCGGCACTCGCTCGGCGACGCTTTTCGTTGCGAGTGGAGTTGCGGTCTGTTATATGCCTTTCTGCCTATACCACTTCTGCCCAGAGTGCTGAAGATAATCAGGCGCGACCGGGCCCTATTCATTCTTGTGGCTCCGGATTGGGCACGAATAGTCTGGTATCCCGAGCTGCTCAACTTGGTCATCGATCCTCCGATCCGACTGCCTCTTCGGGAGGATCTTCTGTCGCAGCAGCAGGGGACGGTCCTCTACCCGAACCTGTCCAGTCTCCACCTCCTTGCGTGGAGACTGAACGGCGGCAGTTGACGTCTTTCGACCTGCCTCCCGAAGTCTGTGACGTAATCTTGGCAGCCAGGCGTCCCTCCACAAAAACGGTACACGCCTGCAGGTGGAACAAGTTTGTGGCATGATGCACAGCAAAGACTGTGGATCCTCTTTCTGCCCCTCTCTCTGAAGTCCTCTTGTTCCTTCTCTCTTTGGCCCAGCAGGGCTCTGCTCTGGGCAATTTCAAGGGCTACCTTTCAGCCATCTCTGCCTCCTTCTGCTTCCAGATCAGCCTTCTCTTTTGAAGTGCACGGTAGTTAACCGTTTCTTGAAAGGCTTAACGCATCTCTTTCCTCCAATTCCTTTCGTTATACCTCAGTGCGACTTGAATCTTGTAGTAACTTACTTAACCCGTTCCCTGCTCATGACGGAACCACTCCGCCACAGGCGCCGTGTGCTCATAATGGAGTGGTTCCGTCATGCTGCGGCCGTTGGCGGCCGCTCCGCCCACGCGGCACTGATTCCCCGCCTGTGCGGGCGATCAATGCAAGTGGGCGGAGTCGTGACGGAACCACTCCGTCATGAGCACAGCACGCCCGTGGCTCATGACGGAGTGGTTCCGTCACGAGCATGGCGGCGCCGCGTTGACCCCGAACCCCTCCAGCGCCGCGGCGGAATTTGTGCCGCGGCGAAGGGGTTAATGTGCGCTCCCTTTGAGCCGCTTCATAACTGCCCTTTACGTCTCTTGACTCTTAAGACTGCTTTCCTGGTTGCCATCACTTCTGCTAGAAGGGTGAGTGAGCTCCAGGCTCTTTCCTCAAAGCCTCCTTTCCTGTCTGTTCACCCAGACAAGATGGTTCTCCGGACCCGTGCATCCGTTCTTCCTAAGGTGGTCACTGCCTTCCACATCGGGCAGACCATTACTTTACCCACCT
The DNA here is from genome assembly GCF_964204655.1 of Triturus cristatus. NCBI lineage: Eukaryota > Metazoa > Chordata > Amphibia > Caudata > Salamandridae > Triturus > Triturus cristatus. The sequence goes on from NC_140595.1 coordinate 611,744,425, forward strand.
TCTTTCCGCCTCCGCATCCTTCAAAGGAAGAAGAGAGGCTCCACCGTCTGGACCCAAAACATGCGCTCTCATTCTATCTGGATCGCACAAAATAGTTCCGGGGTGGATGATCAACTTTTGCTATGTTGGCTACGTGGGTGCAGAGAAGGGTCGGGCCGTACACAAACGCACCATTTCTTGATGGGTCGTGTTGTGTATTAAGGCTCTCTGGCTAAAAAGGAGCCTCCAGTCGGGCTACGCGCTCACTCCACCAGGGCTAATTAATTTGAAAAAACTGAGAAATCAATTTCCTTTTTAAACTATATTTAAATCCACATATATATTAATACTGTACAGGACTGACCAAAAAACATACAAATCACAACGTATATAATGACCAACAGTGCATAGTGACATGACAATTGACATACATTACATTAAACTGAATAGACATAAAATTCAACAGTTATGTGTTTTGAATGAAGTTGATCCAAGATGAATTGCATATGACATCACAGTTTATATCTTCTGTTTTTGAAATGATGAAATTGCATGGACCAATCTGATGAACAACGTCGACGTTTCGACCCTAGAATAATGTGTGAGTTTGTGCGCATCAATGGCGGGTCTTCCTCAGGACAATAGTCTAAATGTCAGCCTGAAAGTTCGAAATATAAATTCATCAACACTAATGTCACATCTGATGAATTCACTGGACTTCGTTCTTCGTCAGTTCGATATTAATTCTTAGAAAGATTAATTAGAAACATTTCTTGTCCGGCACGCTGTGAACTGGAAGCGGAATCTTTGCGCTCCAAATTTCGGTGATCGTTTTGACGGCACCGTCCCTTGACTTGTGACTGCTCAACGCCTAAGAATATATATCGAACAGACGAGGATTGAAGTCCATTTAATTCATCAGATGTGACACTAGGATTGACTAATTAATCTTTCTAAGAATTAATATCGAACTGACGAAGAACGAAGTCCAGTGAATTCATCAGGCTGACATTTAGACTATTGTCCTGAGGAAGACCCGCCATTGATGCGCACAAACTCACACATTATTCTAGGGTCGAAACGTCGACGTTGTTCATCAGATTGGTCCATGCAATTTCATCATTTCAAAAACAGAAGATATAAACTGTGATGTCATATGCAATTCATCTTGGATCAACTTCATTCAAAACACATAACTGTTGAATTTTATGTCTATTCAGTTTAATGTAATGTATGTCAATTGTCATGTCACTATGCACTGTTGGTCATTATATACGTTGTGATTTGTATGTTTTTTGGTCAGTCCTGTACAGTATTAATATATATGTGGATTTAAATATAGTTTAAAAAGGAAATTGATTTCTCAGTTTTTTCAAATTAATTATCTCTATATGTGTGTGTAGGAAAGTGAAAAATTCAATATTTATTGAAAACATTTAATGTTATTCAGACTAAGCGTATTCCCAACAGAACCAATATTTTTGCTTCATATATACACCCAGGTTCTGAGGGTCACTGGGTTACCCCATTACTCTTAATGGCACTCCACCAGGGCGGCGGCAGCCACTACTGCCGTGGGAAGAGGAGTGCTTCTCAGTGACATCTGTTAGGCGGCAGCGTGGGCATCCCTGCACACGTTCACCAAACACTACTGCCTGGACATTCAAGTCCGGAGAAACAGCTTCTTTGTCCGTTCTGTTCTCCAGGACTTTCTGGTGTAATCTTGGCTCGCAGACCCACCACCGGCGTTGGTTTTGCTGGGGTATCTATTCTAAGGTAAGGAATCTATAAGTAACGTGTTTCTTTCAGATGCACAAGTTACTTACCTTCGGTAACTATATATCTGTAAGAAACTTTAGTAAGTTATAGATTCCTTACCGCCCCACCCATCCTCCCCGTTCTGCGAACTGATTTCTAGGGTTAAGGACATCCTTTCAAGGGCCCTAGTTTTGTGCACCAATGGTCTGTGTCTTGCATGGCTCTGCGTTTCTGGTGCGGAAAGTCGTGTACAGAACTGACATCAGCGCGCGAGGGCGGCGTCTAAGTAGCTGCCGCGACGTCATCCTGGCGACCACGACGACGAACGCGGAGCCGACCGACGCCAGCTTCCGACGCGCATAGGTGCTGCTGACGAAAAATCTTTACGGATCCAGTCCGACGCCTGGGGGTAATTCTAAGGTAAGGAATCTATAACTAACTAATGTTTCTTACAGATATAGTGTTACCGAAGGTAAGTAACTTGTGCTTCAATGCCGACATTCGCCTATGGCGGCGATATATTGAGGAGGTGCTGGTCATCTGGTATGGTACCAATACAATAATCCAACCATTTATGGTAGGAACGCCTTTTTGAGATTTACCATGACAACAGATAGGTTTCCTTTCTCAACGTCACCATTTCAGCGAAGGATGGTACATGACCTTGCGATATAAAATATCCACGGATCGAAATAGCCTCCTGCACTTTAATAGCGCACACCCCTGAAATCTCAGAGAAAATCTACCTATAGGACAGTTTTTGCATATTAAGGCAGCTGAGATTCTCACCACAAAGCCTAAAGAAAAAGCATGTCTTGCTAGGATCATTAAGAGATCTCCGAAACGGCCACGTAACATCCTAAGGGAAGCACTACTGGAAACCAACATCAAGCCGAACAAGATCTAGATCTTCGTCAGTACTTAACTTCCTCTTTTAACACCATCAAGAAGATTGTAAACAAACCCTGGAGGATAGTTGCATCCAACCAGCTATCCTTTACTAAACCTATGTTTTCGTTCAGATGGAACAAAAGCATTAGAAACAGATCGGTCCACAGTAACATATGGCAAGGAGCCCCCAAACGACAAACAATATTGTGGGACCTTCCTCCAGTTACAGGCCATTACCCAGCACCAGTAACGGTGCTGTTTACCCTCTAACTGAACAGTCAAAAATACTAGATCTTGGACTGCCATCGTTGTTGGATCAGAGAACCCAAACTAATTGCAACAGCAGCAAGACAAACGAGGTTCTTAAGTCGGACCCACACCACGTTTGTCCTTGATGTTTGGAGCTCAACTATGACACCAAGTTGTGCTCAGATTGCCCGACCGTGGCCCGAAGGCTTTGAGGGAGAAGTCCCTGAAGCCATAGGCCTGGCATGCAGTTGCGCGGAAGTCAAGATCCCAGTCGAGGGGAAGGTCCCGGGATCGTTCACCGATCACAAAGTCCTTTTCGTCCCATTCAAAGTTCTCAGAACACTCTGGTAGGAGGCACAAAATGAAGCACAAGAAGTCAGAGCACTCTTTGACTTATCTGTGTCTGTGGGCCGACAAGATGAGGGAGCCTAGGTGTTCTAGGTCTTGTTCCCTGGAACCTGCACCAGGGCCGCCTCTGCTCCTCCCTGAATTTCTGAAGGCCGGAGTGACCCCCGCCCAACGGAAAGAGTTCTATGAGGCCATGTGCCCCATCTGGTTCCATGCTGGCAGCTCTGGCTGGGTCCCAGGGATTCATTTCTGGCTCCGGACCGAGACTGGTCATGTCATTTTGAACTTCCCCCGCACCAATGGCTCCAGCGGCACCATCCTCATTGTCATCCCTGATGCCAATATGGAGCCAGAGGGACATCGCAGGAGCTGTGCCTCCTAGATTGGAGTGTGAGCCTTATTTACATCAGCTAGGCCTCGGGGAAGCCTGGGAGGGGTCACTGGACACTTTAGAATACCAGCCCTATGAGGAACAACAGTGTGTGGACTAGTGTGAAGATCCGGGTAAGGCCAGCAGCCTGGATACCTCTCTAAATACTGGTCTTCTTTCTTCCCCTACCGTGGCTACGGAGGAGGGAGCGTCTTAAACAATGGAGGTGCAGAGGGCGCCTTAACCTTCAGCTACAGCGGTGGTAGTCAAGATTAATCTCTTGACAGAGGTGCTGCCTCCGGGAGTCTCCACGTCAGAACCTTTACTCCTATTTAATGACCCCCTCACTAATGCCCTGGTCCAAACCCAGCACAGGGCCTCCTGTGAAAAGGACGATTGCCCGCCGCCATCGCCCGACACATGGAGACCCAAACTTCTTCGCACAACACCCTACCTTTGAGAGCTTGGTGGTGCAAACCTCCTCCTCCCAAGGCAATTTCCCTACTGCTCCCCCGGATAGGGAATCCAAGAGGCTGGACTCATTTGGGAAGAAGAGGTTTTCTTTCGCCAGCATGGCATTGCGGTCCGTGAACGTTGCATGCCTTTTGGGACATTATTCTCACACTTTGTAGGATACGGTTGCGCAAGTGGTGCCACAGGTCCTGGAGGAGGCCCTGGCTGTATTCTCCCAAGCTGTTACCGACGGGAGGAACGTAGCAAAGTTCACTATTCAATGCTGACTTGACACAGCCGACTCGCTAGGCAAGGCAGATTTGGCGCTCAAACGCTTTAAGGATTCTCGTGCTACGACCATTACCCTGGCCTCTCTGCTGCCCTATGTCCACCTCAATCTGGTAAATCTGCTTAATTTTGACCACCAAGCAGTCCAATTAGCAGCGTCATGTTACGGCATCACTAGGCATATGAGAAAAATCCTTCCATTCCTTCCTCAATCAGCACGCAGGATCGTGGTCCAGGCACTGGTGTTGTCCTGACTGGATTATGGAAATTCTCTTGACTTGGGGACTCCAAAGGCCACAATAAGGAAACTACAAGTGGTCCAGAACTGCAAAGCCAGGCTGCTGCGCAACATCCCTAAAGCACACTCGGCCAAGCCGGCACTAAAAGAGCTACACTGGCTACCAATCAAGGAACGCATAATGTTTAAGTCATTATGTATAGCACACAAAACACTCTGGGGTAGGAGCCCTAAAATCAACCTCGCACTTATAGCCTTCCATCGCTCTTCAAGAAGTCTGTGCTCAGCGAATTTGTTCCTGACGACAGTGCCGAAACTCAAGAGAGCACGTGCTGGAGGCCGAATGTTTGCCTACAACACTGCAAAGCTTTGAAATATGCTGCCCATTGACCTCCGGTCAATGACCCACCACCTAACGTTTCGGTAACATCAAAAAACGTGTCTGTTCCAGACATGAGCGTGAACTGTACTTGACTGCCTGCTGTCGTAAGCGCTGGGATATCTAAGGGTAGCCATGCGCTCTATTAAATGCTAATTAATAAAAATCTGCATTTCGCTCCTTTTGTGGCTACGAAAGGGGCTTCCAGCCGCACCAGTTCTCTCAGCCACTGTGCCACGCAGGCTCCCCAGCCGCTGTATGGCTGAGTGTGCAGTACCCACAGATCTCCTGGGTCAGGTGGTCAGTGGTCTGACCAGACCCTCCTACTGCAATTGTTGCCAAACCTTCCTAGGCTGCACCCAGATGGTGTCAGGATTTGCCATCACCTGCCCCATTGTCAGTGCATAACATCAAACAGGCGGGTTTTGCAGGTTTACAGAAGGAGCTACTGCACCCCCCCTCCTTCGAGGCTACCCTTCACTCCATGCCACCATCTCACAATCAGCCGTCTGAGGATCATCTGTCTTTTCCCCCGAGGAGGTCACAGCTCTCTTGGCCAAGGGAGCCATAGAAAGGGTTCCGGCGCCAGAAGTAGGCTGTGGTTGGTATTCCCGCTACTTTCTATTTCCCCAAAAGGACAAGGGTGTTCATTTTAGTCTCAATCTCCAAACTCTCAATTTCTTCCTCAAAAAGAAGAAATGTTAAATACTCATGTTAACTTAGATCTTGTCTGCCCTGGACCAAGGAGACTCGATGGTAGCGTTGGATTTACAGGACGCTTTTTTCATATTCCCTTTCTGCCTACCCACCTGCGATATCTGCGGTTATGATAGGCCACGAGCAATTTCAGTTCACTGTGCTTCCTTTTGGACTTACCAGCGCCCCTAGAGTGTTCACCAAGGTGATGGCGGTGGTTTCAGCTCATCTACTGAGGTTGGGGTGCCAATCTCCCCCCCCCCCCCCCACTTCGATGACTGGCTGCTGAAGGTTTCTCCTACCTCCAGACTACTGAAAACCTTCTGCACTCGCTGGGGTTCACTATCAGCGTCTAGAAGTCACACCTTACTCCCTCTCAGACTCTCCCTTTCATAAGCGTCCTTTTATCTGAGCTGTTCTGGACACAGTATGGTTTCGGGCTTATCCTCCAGACCGGTGAGACCAAAAGAATTTTCAGGCTAGGATGTCGATTTTTCAGCCTTTATCCTGGGTTTCGGTGAGACTTACTCTCAGGCTGCTGGGTCTCATGGCCTCCTGCATCCTACTGGTGACACATGCCAAATGGTTTATGCGGGCTCTGCAGTGGGACCTGAAGTTCCAGTGGGTGCAGCATCAAGGGAATCTTTCCGACCTTGTCCAGATGTTGAAGGGAACTGCAAATGATCTGCAGTGGTAACTAACGAACTGCGATTGGGTCAGAGGGAGATCCCTCTCCCTTACCCAATCAGATCTCACAGTAGTGATAGATGTATCACTCCTGGAATGGGGCGGCCGTCTGGGAGAGGTGGAGATCAGAGGACTCTTGTCTCTGGCAGAATCCGGTCTCCAAATCAACTTGCTGGAGCTCTGTGCGAACCGACTGGCATTGAAAGCCTTTCTTGAGTCCATCAGGGAAAGGCTGGTACAAGTGTTCACAGACCGCACCACCGCCACGTGGTGCTGCAACAGACAGGTCAAAGTGGGGTCCTGGACCCTTTCTCAAGAGGCCCTATCTCTCTGGACAGAGCTACAGCAGCAGGGCATATCCCTGGTTGTTCAACACCTGGCAGTTTGTCTGAATGCTAGAGCAAAAAACTCAGCCGAAGATGCCTAACGGATCACGAATGATGTCTCCAACTGGAGGTGGCGCAAGGTTTCTTCCAGCAGTGGGGAGAATCTTGGTTACATCTGTTCGCCTCTGCTGAGAACGCAGTATTCCATGCTGGAGTTTTAAAGGCGGCACTCGCTCGTAGACATTTTTCATCTCAAGTGGAGCTCAGGCCTCCTGTATGCCTCTCCGCCCATACCACTTCTACCCAGAGTTCTCAAGAAGATCAAGAACTGAGCCCAAGTCATCCTTGTTTCTCCGGACTGGGCACATAGAGTCTGATATCCTGAGCTACTGAACATGGCCATTGATTCTCCAATCAGACTGCTCCTATGGGATGATCGCATCAGCAGGGGAGGATTCTCCACCGAACCTGCACACTCTGCCTTCTTGCATGGAGATTCTTCTCTGGTCATTCTGGCTTGATTTGGAGTTATTTCTGCAAAATATTACTTGAGGAAGTGTTTTTATAAATTGAATGCATCATCAATCAGTCAGTGGTGCTAAATGACGGTGAGACCCAATGGTGATGGTCTGGCAGATCTCCATCATCTTCATGCATAGATTGAACAGCCTATTAGAGATTGCACAGTGCTAAAAAGCTTAAAAGGATTTGAAACATAGTCCAGTGCAAAGCCTCCTCAATCCTCCTACTCCCATGCATAGTGGTTAAATTATTGGAGAGGCTGTGAGAAACCAGCCCCAAAGGCCATATGGTATAGAGAAAATTGTTAATGAGTCCCATAACTCAAAGGCAAGCACAAATCCTATCAAACGCCACCAGTATACAGCATGCAGAGGGCATTGCCTATTTTCTTTGTTGATGCTTTTTCCATGTGCAGCTGCGATGTGTACCCACCTGTAAGAAAGTGGGTTATTAGTTGCGAATGATCTGAGTCTTTCACAAGTATTTCGTCATTAACCTTCCCTGTATTTGAGAACCAAGTACCTCCATTGTAGCACTTGAGTGTCCAGGTAGTGAAGCAGAACAGTCCATGGTCTACTCAGGGGAGGCGGTGTGGGTCAGTGCCCGAACCTGCTGGTACACAACAATGCACTCAATAAATCATTGTCCAAGGGTTCCCCCATGCAGGTCCATATCTCTGCTGTCCCTCGGAGGGTATGAGGAGGCCCGCACCACTGGCCCTCGTGTAACACTCCCAATCCCTGGGTGCTAGATTTTTGCTCCAATTCCATAAGTCCATACTTGCAGTGGAGTCATGTGGCTTCTCCTTCCAGTGTGGCATTTCTCTGGCATTATTGGTCCCATGTCCTGAAAGTTCTCAAATGTCTCTCCCCTGTGCAGGGGTTTTTAAGAAGGAGTGAACATTTAGACACCTTTGCCTAATCCCAGGACGCATACCATCACCACCCCAGCCCTAACCTTCCTACACAGAATTATGTGATATTTAAAAATGGTGGCATGATGTTGTCTAGGGAAGGCCACGATGGTTCAGAGGTGGGCCCTGAATCCAGTGGGGGGCTTCAGTAGAGCGGACCCTGGACCATCCGCCATTTTGCGACTACCCGGCACCCTTTACCACACGTGTATTAGCAACCGCGTGTATTAGCGACCTCCTGCTACGAGGCTTGGTGGCCTTGGGGACCGGGTGAAGCCTGGTGGAGGCACCGGATGCCTTTTAACCCCTGGCGGAGCTGCCCGGGATTGGTGACTTGAGGCCTGCCCGATCTCCCGACCACAAGCGGTGCACTGACCTGCGGCTGTAACCGCTCGTCATAACGACTCTCCGCTGCAGGGTCTGGCAGACTTGGGGGCCTGGCGGTGCCCCGAGGGGGGACCGGATGCCTTCTGACCCCTGGAGGGGTTGACCGGGGCTGGTGGACAGAGGCTCTTCTCGCCTTGAGACCTGCGGTGGGGTGCGAAACGGCTCAGCATCTGGCCTCCCTCACGCCACTTCTCCCCTGGAACCCGAGGCGGCGGACCGGCTGCGCAGGTGAGGTGTGGGTCGGGGGTGCACTCTCACGCTTTGTGGCCCATCTGAACTGACCTACTTAGACTGGGCCCTGCATGCTACTCCCGGCTGCCTGCCCCTCGCCCCCTGCATGTACCACCGCTGCCATAGAACTGCTCGAGACCTGCGTGAGGCCTATCCTGACATCATCCTGTGCCACCCCGCAGAGTAACTGCTGGGCGCCTCGCCACTCGACGGCCTTCGGGGGTAGGAGCCTCTGGTGTCTGCGCCCCCTGCTGTGGGCGGGACCTACATCTTCTCTGGGGCCCCGGGGAAAGTGCACCTTCTCCTCTGCCTCATGAGTCTTTTGCCTTGCACGGGGGAGCAACCTTGTGGGGCTTCCCTACTGCCGGTCACCTCACAGTAATCCCTCCCACACCCCCGTTCCTGGAGCTCGAAATTATACCCTGGGGGTGCCCTCTCTATGCCCAGGTGAAGGCCTATTGCGGACCCCTGAATCACGGCGTATGTGGAGTCGTCGTACGTGGAGCCAGAGCACCCCCTGAATCCCCGTGGCCGTCTCGCGACGCCCCTTCCCCTGTGGGCCTCTACAACTCTAACGGAGCTCTGGCAGTGCTGGACCTCGAGGTGAGATGACGCGCACTAGAGTAGGAAAGGAACCAGTGGCACACCAGAAGGACAACCCATTCGTGGCGCTTTGGAACAAACCCACCCCCCCCCCCCCCCCCCCCACCCCCCTCCGGGAACAATGACGTCCCCAGCCGGGGATGACTCCGTGCCAATCACGCAATCCTTCATGGCGAACATTATGGCGGAACTCAAATCTGCGCTCGGAGGTCCACACCTATGTGCAGGAACTCAGGAAAGAAGTCACAGATCTGGGTGAGAGAGTGGATGGCCTTGAGAAACAGTAGACGCTTGAACGGAGGACCAGGAGCATCTCTGGCAGCGGCTGGCTACCCTGGAGGAACAGCACATAGATCTGCAGCTGAAACAGGAGCACTTGGAAAATAGGAGCCGCCGCAACAACCTCCGCATCAGGAGGGTTCCGATCAGAGCGGAGGGGACTGACATTATGACCTTTGTAGCAAAACTCCTCCATGGCATCTGGGCTGGTGACGACGCCTGGCCCTCGACCGGGCTCACCGGGTCTCGAGCCCCTCTGCCCATTCGGGCCTCGTGCCCGAAATCCTGACCCGAGTCCATTTTTTCGTGGAGAAGGAGGCGATCCTCAGAGTGACAATCTCCAAACCGGAAATCACCTAGCAGGGGGCCACCACTCAAATCTTTCAGGACGTTGCACCCACCACATTGCGTCGGCGACGTGACTTCAAGCCGGTGACAGACAAGCTGTGGAGCCTTAATAGTCAATATCTATGGGGCATCCCTTTGCGCTCTTCTTCCAGTGGGAATATAAGCGTAGGATGGTACGGTCCCTCCAGGAAGCAGCACACCTCCTGCACATATCCCTCTCTCCGCCATCCAGTCCACCGCGCTCATCCTCCCGTGTCCGGGAACCGGCCAAACCGTCTTTGTCCCAGGTGCATCGTCACAGAAAAACATCATACACAGGGGAGCAATCGGCCTCCCAAGCCAAGCAAGACATCATCCAGCACATCTGCTCCATGGAGGAGGGACCGTCATTGGCAGACTCTCGCTCTTCCACACCATGACTGTAGGGCTCCACACCTGCTTACGTAGCTCTGTGACATGGTATCAATACCCGAATCCTTGCCTTGGCGAGCTCTGGCCCCACTCCGAGCCTAAAGACCCCCCAGCTCCTCATCTCTAAGGCTGGCGACGCGGGCTCACCCTTCTCGCTCTCATGGTTTGAGTTCGAAAGCCATCCCCCCTGCTCCTGGGAGAGTGACTTCTCCGGGATGGTCTGTGCCTCTGGGCCGCGATCACCCCCAGTACGGAACAGGACACTGTGGCCCAGTTGGCCGATGTTATACTTTTGTTTGCAGAATGTTGGTATTTCACCTTTTTTGCCCCCCTTCTTCTGTCACTTTCTCTGCACTTCCCCCCCTCTTTCCTCTCAAGTCTTCTAGGTGGGCGGGAGATTCTTCTTTCTTTCCTCCTTCATCCCTTGCCCTCTACTTACTTGCATGGCAAAGGGACGGCCTTGACAGCACTTGGGCTTACCGGTGGGCGGGGTGTCCTTGGGTTCCACTTTACCTTTCCCTGATCACCATGGCCGCTGAGTTCTTTCGCAGCTCTATCGGGGAGGGGGGGATCGGCTGTGTTGTCCTCTGACCTCGCCCTGCTTGCGCTAGCGTGCCCTCCTGACAAACTACCACCATGACCTTGGTACCTTGCTTGAAGCTGCTATCCCTTAACGTGAAGGGGCTCAATACTCCTAACAACCGTCGCCAAGTCTGGCGCTACCTTTTGTTGCACAATCCTGACATCATCTTCCTCCAAGAAACTCACCTTCTGAGCACCGACACCTCCCGTATGACCCACCCCCGATGCCCCCTCCAATTCTGGGCCTCTGCTCCCACCAAGTCAGCCGGTGTCGCAATTCTCTGTCGGGCAGGTATCCACCAGGGGGATTCCAAAACGGTTCGCAGCAAGGATGGTAGATTTCTTAAGGCGATGGTCAGGATCGGACACCGTACCCTTACATTATGCAACACCTATGCACCAAATCAAGCCCAGGACTCCTTCCTGCGAGGGCTATTGCGGGAACACATCACACAGGATGACCCGGGTCTTATTCTGGGGGGGGGGGGGGCTTTAATTTGGTATGGGAAACGAAGCTTGATCGTAGCGACGGCACATTTCAGGGGACAGGGGCCATGTCAGCCTCCTTAAAGAAACAGCTATCTGCGCTAGGCCTTATTGATATCTGGCGCTATCACTCACCAAATACGCGCGATTACTCCTACTACTCTCATGTTCACCGTTCGTACTCGCGTATCGACCACCTCTTTGTCTCACACTCCCTGGTTAAGGACACTGTATCAGCATCTATGTCCGATATCTCGATTTCGGACCATGCGCATGTGGAACTCCTTATCGACGACCTTTTCTCACACCCCAAGCGCCCCTCCCGATGGCAGCTCCCTCTTCACGTTCTTAGAGACCCGGTGGACGTGAAGGAAGTCCGAGATGCTATCACGTCATATTTTGATATCAATGATCTTCCGGAGACCCCTCTCCCAGTGGTATGGGATGCATTTATAGCCACGATTCGTGGCACTCTCACAGCCATTGCAATAGCTCGGGCACAGGAGGCTCGCTTGTTCGAGGATAAGCTATCCCGCGATATTAAGTCACTCGAGAAACTAGACCAAGAGCGTCCTCTGGCGCTGCACAAGAGGCGCCTGACCACGCTTTGTGGCCAACTCCGTGTACACAGAACGAACCAGGCTGAGCGCGCGCTCTTAGCTTTGCAGCAGCGATATTACGAGGGAGGGGATAAGTAGGCCCCGGTGCTAGCTCGTTGTCTTCGGAAACGAGCAGAGAAAGCACATATAGCTAAGATCAAACTGGAAGACGGCTCCTGGGCCACTACTGAAGCCGCTAAGCTACAGGCGTTCCGGACTTATTATTTGTCTCTCTACGCCAGGGAGTCCTCAGAACCGGATCAGCTCTTAACTGCCTTAGACGCTAGTGCCTGGACCCCGATTAACACACATCACTCTCAACTAATGGAAGCACCCCTCACTCTGGAGGAATTGGCTGGAGCATTGGAGGATCTTCCTCTGGGCAAAACCCCGGGCCCGGACGGCTTGCTGGTCTCGTTCTATTGCGCCTTTTTACCGCAGCTTCAACCCTACCTCTTGAGCCTTTTTTACTTTCTCAGAGGGGGTGGGCCCCTCTTCAGACATGGCTATGGCTGAAATTGCCCTGATCTCCAAACCTGGGAAGGATCCCACGCTCTGCTCTTCGTACCGCCCCATCGCGCTCCTGAACACAGATCTTGAGCTCTATACAAAAATACTAGCTAAACGCCTCAGCACGCACCTCCCGGGCCTCATGGAACCTGATCAGGTGGGATTCATACATCAGCATCAAGGGGCAGACAACGTCCGGCGTATCGCGCATCTGGTGGGGAAGGCGCATCATTGGAACATACCCGCCTGCTTGCTATCACTCGACGCTGAGAAGGCATTCGACCGAGTCGACTGGGTATTCCTCCAGGCGGTCTTGCAGAATATAGGGTTAGGGCCGCAAATGATTGCCTGAATCATGACCCTTTATCTCTCCCCGCTTGCTAGGGTGCGCGTCAACGGCCAACTCACACAACCCGTTTCCATCCACAGGGGAACCAGACAGGGATGCCCCTTATCCCCTCTACTATTTGCCCTTGTGGTGGAACCTCTGGCCAACATGATTCATCAAGCCCCAGATATCCACGGCATCAGGCTTGGAGGTCTGGACCACAAAATAGCCTTATTTGCGAATGACCTCCTTCTCACTTTATCCAACCCGTGGGAATCATTGCCTGCCCTGTATAAGTTCCTCCAATTGTATGAACAGGCCTCGGGGCTCAAGATCAACCACACGAAGTCATGGGCTTTAAACCTTACGCTCCCCGCAGACGAGGTTTCTGCACTACAAGCTCTCGTCCCCTACCAGTGGGCATCCCGTTCTATCCGATATCTGGGGCTCAACCTAACACCCACTCTCGCCACATGGACTCAAACAAACTGGCAGAAATGTAAAGCTGCGGCTGTGGCTGACTTAAGGGCCTGGAAGCCTTTATCGGTCTCATGGCTGGGGCGATTAAATACGGTTAAAATGTCAATTCTCCGAAAATACTTTATCTTTTTCAGACCTTACCTACACCTATCCCTGAATGCCAAATTCAGGGCCTCCAGCGTGAACTAAATGCGTTGGTATGGGGAGGGAAAAAAACGCGCTTTTCCAACAAAATACTCATGCTCCCACGAGACAGAGGAGGACTGGCCTGCCCCAACCTGCTGGAGTATTATTGGGCGTCACACCTCCGCTTCATCTCGGAGTGGATGGCATGGGAGAGTGAGAAGGTCGGGTTCCATATGGACCGGGCAGTGGCTTGTCGCTCCATTTGGGACCTGGCATGGCTCACACGAGAGACACGCACCCGAAGCACCTACCTCGCTGTGCCCACCAAGACTGTCCTTGAGATTTGGGATAAAATAGCAGTGCGCAAAGGCCTTACCTCTTTCCCGTCTCCCCATACCCCCATTGCTCGCAACTCCCACTTCCAGCTGGCTTATCACCCACCCTACTTCTCGGAATGGACGGAGGGGAGATGCATGACCATTAGGGACCTATTCCAGTTATCCGAGGGGGCTCGATTCCAATACGTTCAACTCAGACATTGGATACAGGCGTCCTCGCTGACGCCAACGGCTACTAGGCCCCTCCCAATGGGCACATCTATGGCATGATATCCCGAAGGTCTGCCGTAGCATTCCCCAACAGGAGTCCGCTTATAAAGTCATGACGCAATGGTACTATACTCCCGACAGGCTGCACAAAATGTTTCCCACTGCCTCCCCTCTCTGTTGGCACTGCGCTGGCGCCTCGGGGGACTTTCTGCATATCTGGTGGACGTGTCCGCCCTTGACCATCTTTTGGAAGGAAGTTATCAGTCATATTCGACTGGTGCTAGGTTACACGCTCCAAGAAAATCCGTCTACAATTCTCTTGGGCCTTCGGCCGGTGAACCTGCGTGCCATGACCCGACGTGACCAGCATCTTAGCCTACATATGCTGGGTTGCGGCCAAGCAAACTATTGCCCTCTATTGGAAAAAAGCGGAGACACCCTCGATTAACGTATGGTTCACACGCCTGTGGCACACAGTAGCGATGGAACTGCTCACAGCGCGTCCACAAAATCGAGACGCTAAGTTTACTAAATTGTGGGGCCCTCTGGTGGATCACTTAGGTCGGCAGAAATATGCTAGGCTCAAACCCCCGAGGTTGAGGGCCCTCTGCCTCTTTGACGATGCTATTTCCCCTCTAGACACAGATAGGTCCAGCAAGCTCACAGTTAGCCCTACCTGAATTGTATCCTGGGTGGCCTCTTTCTTTCTTCCCCCCCGCACCTGGGACCTCCATTTTCCCATTGCCATATTCAATGCTGACCCTGACACACACGCCCCTAGAGTTTGCTGGCGGCCCCTTGCACAGTAGCGCTGGCGTGCCTGCTCTCCACGGCTTTTGCAGCATCAGTCCTCCACCCCCCCGGACCCCTCTCCACCATACCTTCGACCCTATCGCTCGCCCGCCTTCTTTACTCCTCTCTATTCTGCACTACGTCTCTTCCTTCTCCTCCCTTTTGCTTTCCTATACTCGACACACTGCTATCCACTGTGTTTGGGTTTCTTCTGTGAGCAAACCAGTCAGCGGTGCCTCATGGGCTGGCCTCTGCGGTGGTAGGGGACGGCTCGGAGCATTGGCTGTTAGGCGATTATCTCAACCATATCTGCAACACGCAATAGTGCACTCAGGAGGCCGGCTTTCGTCGTCAAGCCCAGCCACACGCATATCACTAACGGGAGCGGACATACCCTTGAAGCTTTATTGGTACCCTTATGTAATGGGCACTCCTAGATGCCATTTTACGCTCATTGACCACTGCTCGAACTAACGAGCTGATGTGCAATGGATATCGCTAAACAGCGATACAGGAAGTCATACAATAAACTGTCCATTCAAAGCTATCCAAATTAGGCATATCGAAAGTACACTGTATATCGGGTCGTATTCCCTAACTCCCTGCACTACTTGCTCAGCACTCCACTTTTTCGCTCGAAGTACCTCTCCACCTCTCCTACACCCTGCCCCTCGGGGCCCTCTCTCTTTCCCTCTGATATTCCCTTGCTGCCCCTCTGTCCCTGTTAGAGTTGGTTTGATTATTTCTTATCTGCGTACATGCCAGAGTCCTATCATAGCCTTTTATTGTTACAGCTGTCACATTACGCAGCAGGCCCCAGTGTGGGCTGTAGGCGACTTGCTGTGTAATCCAACATAACTGCAATGTCAAACGATGCCTTCACTATGCATATTGAACGGTAGCCAAATCATGCAGCCGGCCCATTCCAGGGTTGTAGGCGTATTGCTGTATTCATGATGCCACTCCGTCTCTTCGAAAATAAAAAGAGTTCGAACTGAAAAAAAAAACATAAAAGGTGAGCTCCTCCTGTATTTGACTAAAGACGTTTTTTGTTTCTGTGTGCTTGGGCCTGCCCAGGCCATGTTCAGTGTGAAGAGTTGGTTAGCTCATGCTGATTTGCTCCTCACCCCTTCCTTTGCCATGAATTATGCTCAGCACTGGCAAATGACTTTATTATGTGGGGAGGCCTTTGAACCTCATGCTGCCCACCAGAGTAATTAACCTGGTCCAGCAGTGAGGGACTGAATCTGCTCATGAGCTGAGCCAGGGAATTATGACAATTCCTCAAGTGCCATAGGCTGTGCAGTTATGATAAGTGACAGTGGGTCTGCATTCGGGCTACATACTTACCCTAAGCTTGATAACCTATGTGCTAATACTGGGCTGAGTTAGACAGTAGTCTCACATGCCTAACCCGCACACATGAGCACGTGTGTGCTAACATGTTTGTGTATAACCAGCCCAGAGCCTGTTACATTAGCTGCGCAGCAGCATCCTTATTATAAAAGGCAGACACTGGCGGTTTGCACTCTCAGTCCATTTCCAAAGAAATCTCTGTGAGTGACTGCGAGATTCACTCATAGTAAAAAAACAGACCGAACAGTAGTCTCTGTTTTATTAGTGTTTTACTGCAAACTGCTCATGCGCATCCATTGGAATGCAGATGAAAAGCATGCCTTAATTAAGGAACTAAGAGCATTTTTGTCTAACGTGAAGACAATCAGTGTGTCATCGGCGTACGGCACCACTTGCATGCCAAAGATTTCGATTAGCACAGCAAGCAGTTTCATATACACGTTAAACAATGATGGGCTCAATGCTGACTATTGGGAAATACCGAACTCTAGGGGCTTAGGTTCTGATATAGGGTGCCATCCAGACTGCTTGACTGCTGTCTGATAGAAAAGAACTAAGCCAGTCTATACGGGTCCACTGACACCAATGTTTCCTAATCGTTAAAATAGGGTGGTGTGGGGGGCGTGGCCAGGATGGTGGCGGGATAGGACTCTCGCTCATCGGCTCCTGCCCGCCCTTCACCCCATACAGCATAGCGCGGCCCCTGGGGGCCCGAAAAGACGTCGTCCGGCACTGGGGGCAGACACATGTTCACCCTGGATTGAAGCGGGGCGCCAGGTCCGGGCCGAGGGGGTGAGTGGAGAGCCCCGATCTAGTTCGGCGGTGTGGCGGCTCTGGCCGCCCGGGATCGGGAGGCCTCAACGACGCGGCGGTCCCGGCTGGGATCGCCGAGGCCTGCAGTCTTGCCCCCTTGTGGTAAATTGGCTTTTCTATACCCTATCTTTCCATCTTGTTCATACTTAACCCACTTTATGGACCTCTGATCTTGTTCTACAGTAAACTTAGTCAATAGGCTTCTTCTCTGACTAAATTCTTACCCTGAAGGTGCTCTTTCACACTTGTTCTCTATTTTGTACCCTGTGGACCATATATATAAACTATGTTAAAGGTATCATTGTGTTTGCACTACTTGAGCTGATCCTCATGGACAGATGTATCATTCGCATGATCGTATATTAGATTCAATGTACAATGTGCATTTTTGTTTGAGTTTATGTTGTTCTTATATGTTTTTCTTTGATCAATCTTTAGGTATAGCCTATGTCCCCCTCTACCTACCAGTCTGCGCCCTGATGAAGGTGGGACCCTAGTTCGGGTCCAATACCGAAACGCGCGTTGGCGCTTGTTCTTTCGGCAATTTTCACTCCATCGTACCGTATGCTCTACATCTGGATGATATAAATGTTTATCGCCCATACGACTACATTGCTGGAATTGTGACATCTTGACTGTTATATGCTAGTGGAACCGTGATGGAATGAATGTCTGTATGCTTGTGTTGAGTGGGACATGTTGCTATCTGTTTATATCAATACCATGTATTGTTATTTATATTTGTCTCACCATATTAATATGTCTATGTGTAAAAATTCACAAAAAGTATCCGAAAATATTGATGTTGTTTTGTATATATAAAAAAAGCACAATAAACAAGAAATTTATATTTTTCTATTTAGCAATTTTGTTTGATACTTTGTTATAATCAGATTGTGCTTTCAGCTTAAGTCTAGTGTTTTTTGATCCAGGGACCTATGTTCTAGGCCCGTTCATATATTGAAGAGGGTGGGTTCCTTCCTTGGATTTACATTGATCTGCAGTCTTGCCCCTGCCTTCCCCCCTGAGGCCCGCTGCCCCTGACGATTCATCAGAGCAGGGCGCCTGGAGTGGGGCCCGACCTCGGCTGCACTGGCGCTGGGGTCGGACCCGGATGCTGCTTCTCTCGAGACGCCGGAGCGGCCTGGGGTTGCTGCCCTGCTGGGGTGCCAGACGGGCGCGAGGATCGCCAATGGATGGCTGGCCGGTGCAGGCGGGGAGAGTGACGGAGCTCCACTGAGCCGGAGTGAGTTGTGCTGACCCCCGGCCTGTTGTGGAGAGGCACCAGTTGGAAGGGAGACGGTGGCGACGGAGCCAGGCACGCGCTGCGTGACACGTCTCGGGCCTCCGGGATCGGGAGGTCCGGCACCTGGGTGGCGTGCTGAGGGGTTTTCTGGACCCCTGGACGCACCGGCCCTCTCATCGGCGGGGTCCCTGGATGGCCGGAGGTATTAGGAGCGACGCATCCCTGCCTGCGCGACATTGCCTGCGCCGCAACCACAGAGAGGCCCGCTCTCGCGGGAGGTGGCGCCCCCGGGATGGACTGTTAGTAGCTGGAGAACGAGATAGGAGACATTGTGTGGGGAGCCTGTGCCATATAATATCGTGGAGGAGAGAGAGCGACACGAGCCACGCGGCCAGCGGCGCTTGGGTGCCGGGGAAATAGGGAGCCCGGTGTTGCCCCCCCTGGATCCCCCATCGGACAGTCACGACGGACCCTGCCTTGTGGGCCTACGCGGAGCATCGACTCCCTCTGCTCCGTCGGGGGGCAGTACCCGTGGGTAGTCAGTGAGGCTGGCCTGACGCAGTGGAGCCAGGAGTGAGAGTCTGGGCCCCGGGGTCGGCCTAGCCCTGGGCGCGGGGCCTCTGGCAGACTAGTGGTGGGTGCGACGTGGTTGGCTTCTCCTCCGCATCCCCTGTAGTGACTCAAGGTGTTTTCTTTGGCAGCTGGGCCCGCGCTGCGGAAGGGGAGCGCCTGGAAGTGACAGTCTAGACGCGGGATGGCCCGCGGGTTGGCCCGCGGGTTGGCGGTGAAGGGATTGCGGCCCCCCCCTGGCTTGGAGGGGCGCTGTAGCGGTGGAGCGGTGTCGGCGCTGCATTAGGGGGCACCTGCTCAGCGATCGGGTTCGGCGCCCTGGTCAAGTGTGAGGACCCGATAGAATGTCCAAGGCCAAGTCTGGCAAAGGGAAGTCCCTTAAGGATATCTTCGGCTGAGCGCACTCTGCGCCTAACATGGCGGCCGCATCCCAGGATGTTCCCGCGGAGCGCTCTCCCCCGTCCACCGGGGACCAACCTATCACTAAAGCTTTCCTTGAGTCGCTCTTTCTCATGCTGAGAGAGGAGATTCAATCAGTAAAGGCAGAGTTTGCCGCGGAGCTCCGGGAGGTTCGTCGAGATGTGGACAGTGTGGGAGAACGAGTGGCCGCTGAGGAGGAGAAATGCGACACTACAGTGACGGACCTCTCTGTGCTTCAGCAGGAGGTGCTCCGACTTCGGGACCAGAATCTCGACATCCAGACCCACCTAGAGGACTTGGAAAATCGGTCCCGGAGACACAACATCCGAATCCGGGGGGTCAAGGCCTCAGAAGACACCCGCGATCTCTTTGCGTTCGCACAGGGCCTCTTCTGCCACATCTTGGGGGACTCCCATCAGACCGAGGTGGTCTTGGACAGAGCGCACAGGGTGGGGCCGCCCCGTGCCCCTAACACCCCACCAGCGGACATTCTGGTGTGTGTCCAGGACTTCCGTACCAAGGAGGCTATCCTCACAAAAGCGAGGTCACTTCACCCCATTGTTTACCAGGGGCACTCCCCAGTGCTGTACCAGGACTTAGCTCTGATTACGCTGCAACGGCGCCGCCAATCCGTCCGGTCACTGAACATCTGCGCCAGCAGGGAGTCTCCTATTCCTGGGGGCACCCTTTTCGCCTCATTTTCCGCCACGCTGACAGGCTCTATCAGATTTGTTCACTTGCGGAGGCGTGTCGGGTGTTGGGGCTGGCAGCTCCCACCGAGGACGACGAGGCATGCAGCTCTGCTTCAGATCCAGAGGTGTCCCCGGCGGGATGGCTGCGCCGGGGCGGTCGACGCGGATCTCGGCGGCCGCCCCGGTCGGAGATTGTTAAAGGTCAGCAGGCGGCCCTGTCTGCGGCAGCTGAGGCTCTTTCTGGAGAGGATGCGACAGAGAACTGACTGCCCTTCCGGGCCGGATATGCTTCTCGCTTCTCTGCTGGGGGGGGCGGCGGGGGGAGTGGGTCCTTCTCTTGGTTCACGTGAACCCCATGTGGCAGACTGACCAGTTGTCCTGGGACGACGGACTCTTTCAACTATCAAGACGGGCTGTTCTGTTCCGAGTTTGGGATTGATTTCAGGGACAGTTGGTATTTGGGTATTCAGGATGTTTCTTTGTTCCTCTTTTTTCCCCCTCTTTATTGTTATTGGATGGGTCCCCTTTGTCCACGTTTTCTTTTGTAGGTCCCATTGAGCGCGCCTCGGGTAGTCATAGCCCGCTCCTGCCCGTATTGCTCCCTTCTAGGGCCCCTACTGCGGCTGCTCTCACTCATTCCCCTTAGTGCGCTAGATGCCAAGTAGACCGTTCAAAGTGTTGACTCTCAATGTCCGGGGTCTGAATAACCCAGTTAAGCGTAGGGCGGTTCTGAGCTATCTGGAGTACTCGGCTGCCGACATTTGCCTCCTACAGGAGACTCGCCTGCTTGCCAAGGATCACCATAGACTTAAGTTCCGTGCCTTCCCAACGCAGCTTTTCTCCTCTAGCTCCACTAAATCGGCCGGGGTGGCAATTCTCATTTCCCGCTCCTTTCAGGGTAAACTACTTCAGAAGGGTGCTGAGGGAACTGAGTGACTGAGATCATATGGTCTATCCATAAATTGATTATGAATCGCTATACTACTACCTGATGCAGTGGGAGTCCAATTTGATATCGTGTACCATTAATGTGCCAATGTCTTGTAAAGGTGATCTTTGAATCTCTGTACACAGTCAAACGGTTGTAATGCTGATGTATACAATGCCAATGTACGTTGTTTTGTGTTTGAATTGATCAATAAAAATATTTCCACAGAAGGGTGCTGAGATCAGGGGTCACTTGCTTACATACCATTTTGCGGTGGCTGGGGTGTCCCTTGTGATTGGCTTGGTATACGCTCCCAACGAAGGGCAGAACAAATTCCTCCATCATGCACTCACTGAAGCGACGGCTAACTCGGAACGGCACCTATTGCTCGGGGGGGACCTAAACCTAGTGTTCGACAATGTTGTCGATCGCTTGTGCCAACGCACTAGTCAGGTGGGGGCCCTCTCTCGGTCCGGTTTGATGCATATTCGTGACTTGGGATTGGTGGATCTGTGGCAAAGTTTCCACCCCTCGAGCCGCACATATACTTTTTATTCAGGGGCTCGTAAGACTTATGCCAGGCTTGATTATTTTTTTATGCTCCTCCCCACTGCAGACACTGGCTACCGAGGTGGAGATTCTCCCCGCGGCGTTGTCGGACCACTCGCCGGTCATGGCTTCTTTCTCGCTACCACCCACGCACCCGCCACTGCGGCATTGGCGTCTTCGGGATTCCTTGCTCCATCGCACCTCCACGGTGGATCAGATTAAAGTAGCCATTGCGAACTACCTGGTCACTAACGCTAACGAGGACACTTTGTTCGCGACTCAATGGACGGCCCTCAAAGCGGTCCTCCGCGGAGAATTTATAGCTATTTCCACTGCAGATAACAGGGAGCGAGGCCGGAAACGAGCCGAACTCACACAAAGGGTGGCGGAGCTGGAGCAGATGCACCAACGCACTGGTGCTGCTCGGGCTTGGCGCCAGCTCTGTACGGAGCGGAAACAGCTGGCGGCGCTGGACCAGGACAGGGCCGAATATGCAGCCCTTCGCCTTTGCCATTCTTACTATACTGGGGGGGACAGGGGTGGCCGGCTTCTGGCGCACAAACTCAGAGAGGTGAGGCAGAGGCAAGGTGTGCAGGCCATCCGTCAGCCGGGAGGTGAGCTCACCTCAGATGATAGCGCTATGGCAGAGACCTTCTGCGAGTTTTACGCTAAGCTGTATTCGGGGGACTCCCTTGATAGGTCGCATTGCCTTAACTATTTGGAAGCGGCCCAGGTGCCTGCTCTGACTGCGGAACAGGCCGCTCATCTTGACAGAGATATTGGCCTGGTGGACGTGGTCGCAGCTATTTCCCGTCTCCGCCTCGGCAAATCGCCTGGCCCGGATGGTTACTCCGCGGCCTTTTATAAAGCCTTTTGCTATCAGGTAGCCCCTTTGCTGCGTGACCTTTTTAACACATTTGCACCGGAGGGGACGGTTCCGGAAGAGATGTTGGAGGCCTCGGTCATTGTTATACCAAAGCCCGGTAAGGACGTTACAATTTGCGGCGCGTATAGACCGATTTCCCTATTAAACATTGATATTAAATTATACACTAGCATCTTGGCGACACGTCTTGCCCCCTATATGACTCAACTGGTGGAGCCAGACCAAGCAGGCTTTATCTCGCAGCGGCAAACCAGTGACAACACGAAGAGGGTCCTCCATCTTCTTGAAAAAGCATCACGCACGCAGGGGGAGTATATGCTACTGGCGATTGACGCTGAAAAAGCCTTCGACAGGGTTCACTGGCCCTACTTAGAGCAAGTCCTGTACGGGTTTGGCTTTGGGGACAAGCTGCGCACCCGGATATTGAATTGCTATCACAGGCCCCGGGCAACAGTCAGGATATAAAGAACAGACGTCTTCCCGTTTCCCCATCGAGAGGGGCACCCGACAGGGGTGTCCCCTCTCTCCTATCTTATTTGCGCTCTACATGGAGCCTCTGGCGCGGAGAGTCCGACAACACCCTCTTATTTCAGGGATCAAATTTGGGGGAGATATACATAAGATCAGCTTGTATGCGGACGACATTCTTCTTTCCCTCACTGACCCCGTCCAGTCGCTGCGGGCCCTCTTCATTGAGCTTCATAACTTCGCCCTAGCCTCAGGCTTTAAGATTAATGTGGACAAATCACCCTTCTTAAACATCTCACTGTCCACGCCCACATTAGCCTGAATACAGGAAGAGCACCCGCTCCAGTGGTCCGACACTACGATACCATACCTGGGGGTGCAGTTGGGCCCAACGATCCCAGCTACCATCACGGTCAATTACGATAGGCTTCGAGCTCAGATCCGCAGGGAACTCGGCAGGTGGAAGCACTACCCCCTCTCTTGGCTTGGCAGAATCGCGGCTGTCAAGATGACCACACTCCCCCAAATTCTTTATTTTTTCCAAACTCTTCCGCTGCGCCCTCCCGCAGGTTGGATTCAACAGACCCAGTCCGACCTGGCACATTTTATATGGCAGGGGCGCAAACCTCGGTTTAAGCAGGAGATTGCGGTTTTTTCCCCGGAACAGGGAGGGGTGGGCATACCGTCCTTGCAGCTCTACTTCCAGGCGGCACAGCTCCGCTATTTGGTTGAGTGGAGCCGGTTAGAATCTGAAAAGCATTGGCTATTTCAGGACCAGGCGATTGCGGCGAAACCTCTTCAGGGTATCCCCTTTCTCCCAAAGCGGCATAGGCCGGCCAACCTCTACGCCTCTTACATCACCGGCACTATTTTAGAGGCCTGGGATCGCACTGCTGCCTCACACGGGCTAACCACATTTCCCTCCCCCATGACCCCGTTGTTTGACAATCCGGACTTCACCCCTGGGTTGGATCCTAGGGCATTTACAAACTGGCGTCTCACCTCTTGTCGGTCCTTAGGGCACTTGTTTGATCTAGAGGGCATACTATCCCTCCCACAAGTCAAGACACACCATGGTGTTCTGGAGTCTGATCGGCTACAATATTTGCAACTCTGACACTGGGTACTTCAGCCACAAATTAAAGCCGGGGCTCAGCGCTTTTTAACCTCATATGAGAAGTGGCTGCTTACTCGGTCTTTAGATAAAAAAATGTATCTCTGACCTATACAAACATCTGCTTGCAGCCACTACCCACACTTACAACGCCGGACGGGCGGGATGGGAGCGGGAGCTGGGGAGGACTCTCTCTCACAAAGAATGGGGCAGCATATACTATAGAGCTCGACACTCGGCATACCATACAGGCCTAACAGAGACGCTTACCAAGGTCGCCACTTACTGGTATCATACGCCGGAACGACGCCACCGTTTTGACTCTCGCGTTAGTGATAGGTGCTGGAGGGGCTGCGGGGAGGTGGGCACTTTGGAGCATATTTTGTGCAGTTGTGATCTCATCCAGCCCTACTGGGCATCAATTTTGGATGAAGTAGATGCCCATTTAGATACGCAGCTTCCTCCTCGCTTTCCAGCCTATGTCCTCCTTGGCCTACCCAACCCGCTAACATACCCCTGAAATCCCGGAGAGGCTGCCTCATTGCCATTGCCCTAGGGGCAGCCACTCAGAATATAGTAGCACATTGGCGCTCCCTGCAGGCTCCTCCGTATTCGGGCTGGCTACAGCGGCTGTGGAGGATCTTGGGCATGGAAAAATTTCCCTCACTCTAGCGGGCAAGGGAGAGGAATTCCCGGAGCTCTGGCGGCCCTTCCTGTCTCTGCTTACAACGGAGTTCCGGGAGTTGACGTGCCCCCGGTACCCCAGGCTTCTCCGCCTTGCGGATACTGAACTCCCTGCGAAACGTAAGCCTCAAAGGCTACGCTGAATGCGTGTCTCGGGGACCGTCCTCTTTTTTCTATTTCTTTTCGCTGTTTTTAATCATAGACTGTGGACAAGGGGGGAGGGTGGGGTGGGGTTAACGGGGAGGTCTGATATGGGGGTTTTGCGTTGGCTGTTAAGGGCCCTTGTTGTTGACCGCTCCTCGCATCTTACTTAGTAATGCTACTATAGCCGGCATTCATTGTCTGTACTGCGCTGTCTTTCAGGAGCATGAGGTCCTGTTGTTTGTTCTTGTTTTTTTTTTTAAATCAATAAAACAGATTTAAACCATAAAATAGGGTGGTGTGGGACACAGTATCAAAAGCTGCTCCGAGATCCAGGAGAAGCAGTGCTACTTGTTTCCCCAGGTCCACTGTCAACTTACCAAGAGTGGATTCCGTTCTGAAACCTTGTCTTAAACCAGATTGGGAGGGGTGTAATAACTTGTATCGTTCAAGGGATTCGGAGAGTTGCATTTTACATACTAGTGGCTTATTTTGCTAAAACCACTTCAAAAGAAGCAGCACTGTAAACACTCTATACTTTAACCAACTCAGAAATGGTAACAAAATTGTCAGTGAGTGACAAAACGTCTTTCTTGTGAGGCAGCTTGTAACATGCCCAATTACCCTGGAACACTCCCCCCCCCCCCCCCCTCCCATAAGACTCACCATAGATCTAGTCCTGCCCAAAGACTTTTAATGCCTCCTTAAAACCATTTGTTTACCTTCAGGCTGGATGGTACATCCAAGAGCAAATTTTTATATCTCTCCATTTCATGAGAATTTCAGTGTTTTTTGCTGGTTTAGGCTCCCTGTAGTTAGTTTTGTATACAAATGTTGATATTTTTGGATTACCAAATGAGCAGTTTTAGTGCTTTTCTGCGATGATGTGGTGAACAGAGCCCACAAGAAAGCAGCTTGAATGCAGAACATTTTGACCTCAGAGTAGTCTGAGATGATCATCCTAATGTGTTTTTTCCATACAACATTGCTGGGCAATAAATTCCACTATTGTTTTTTCCCTTTTTGTCTCTCTATTTTCCTCCCTTCTGTTCCGTACTTTTCTTACTCTTCTCTTCAGAAATTCATGGGCAATCCATCTCAGGCATTTCTCTCTTATGTATTCAGGTGAACCAATGGAGACCAATCAATCAGAGGAGCCCATGGAGTTCTTGAAATCGGCTCTGGAAGATCTTGTGCCTCTAATTACAGACCCTAGCAGATTTGGAGGTATGGAAAAGGGAAACACTTTCAGAATATCTCTTTTCTTACGCGTCTTGGGGGTGTCTCCCCTTGCCATCTTGTTCAGCTCCTAGAGTTGTAAAGCTGCACTCTTTTTTATTATGCAAATCTTAAGAATGCCTTTGTCTGTCCTTTCTCCCATAATTAGCTGTCCAGTGTGTCATGAGGTCCTCTGTCCTATGCGCAACTGAGTGTCTCACTGTCCTCCCTCAGTTGTGCCACTATCTAGCATGCCTTACACGCTTCTTTATTCCTTATGCTGCTAACCATTATGTCACTGCACCTATTTTTATAAGCCTATGTAATAACAGTCTCTCCTGTGTCTCGTTCCTGCAGCAGTCCCAGCTCAGATAGCTGTGATCTCTGAAAGGCTTGGCGTGTTGTTCTGCAGCAGTGATGGTGATGTTACAGCCTTGTGCTTACCAATCAAGCTCGACTTTGTAGCCCCAAACATTGACAATCAAGATCGCATGGTGAGTTTGGTATGAGTCAGGAACTGTAAATAAGACTCTGCTATTGCCTAAGGAGCTTTCCTGGTAGTGCACTTTATAAACTGTACTAGACTATATTGTTTCCACATGCTCAGTAAGAGAGCCCTCATCACACAAGGCAGCTGTCTCCTCTAATGCAAGTGATAGTAATGTGGTATTTTAAGTCTTCAAACCAAAGTCCAATAACTCTTCATATTTCCTTCGAAGATTGCATTTGACCTTTACATTCTCGATGGTCCTTATGATCTGAGGACCCCAGGATAATATGTAACCTGTAGAGGCCCAAGAAAGTATCTAGGAACTTAAGTGTCACAGGTACCTGTCAACTGCAGGATTTTATCTGGACCATAAGAAGGTGCAGGACATTATTAGGACATGAGTAGCATCAGAATTT
Source organism: Triturus cristatus (assembly GCF_964204655.1). Lineage (NCBI taxonomy): Eukaryota > Metazoa > Chordata > Amphibia > Caudata > Salamandridae > Triturus > Triturus cristatus. Next base: position 611,771,223 of record NC_140595.1, read on the forward strand.
TACCTATAATTTTAGATGATCAAAGATGTTTCAGTGACCCCAGGAGGCACAGTATATTCTCTTGACCTAAGAAGCTCCAGTGCAATATGTTGGATTACAGAATCCAAATTATATGTAAGACCTAAAAAAGTTGCAGACAATTGTTTGGGACAGGAGGGGCTAGAAAAGCCGACCCACAGGTGTGATTTCCTTTACAGCCCTTTTTTTTTAGATGCTTGAAGTCAGACTTAACATCCCTTCTAAAACAGGCTGAGCCCTCGGTGCTGTACACTGATACTTTTCCATTATTGAACAGTAAGAATACATTATTTCTCATTGTGCTCCATAATGTGCTTAATAGGACAGAATTCAAAAGAAGTGGGAAAGGGGTAGCATATATTTTGGCTGAAAATACAGTTTCTTTCTCTGATACGAAATGTACAATATCTTTTTTTTAAAGCAAGATAATGTGTTTATGTATGTGTTATTGTCATATAAGGTTCTACCCTTCTTGGGCTATCTTGTTCTTGATTGTTTCATTGCAGGTGGCCGATATGTTATTGAAATCCTTTTGCAAGAATGTCTTGGTGGCCTCCTCCTGGAACCCCCCTGGAAGGTAAGCAATAGAACATTCTTGGAGGATTCCTTAGTGTATAACATCATAGAGACAATGAAAATCAAATGCAACCCAGCTTTTAGAGGCATACTAAAGGTTGCTCTGAAGTAATTTTGGAAATGACTGGGGAGAGCTTGTCCAGCATTTGGAAGCAATCATAGCCTCCTGAGGCAATCTATAACTTGTTGCACAGCGAAGCACATATATTAAAATATATATATTTAACCTCTAAAATGTAAATTTCATGACATCACAAGAAACAGTAGACATCTGCAAGCCAGTGTGACATCACAGGAAGTTGCACTGATATTAAGCAAATGCTCCATCTCCCTCAAATAGATATTTCTGAAAAAACCCAATTACCATCGGAAACGAAAAAGGAACAATCTACCTTATTTTTCTGCGATGAATTCTAAGAACTCTAGCGGATTAACTAAATTAATATAATACTTGGTTATCCCAAAATGTATTTGGTGCCTCCACATAGCTTAAAATTTGATACGTTTTTTATTTATCTAATTTGACCAGAGATCGCCCTATCTCGCAAAACATACATTCATTCTTTTAAACCCTAAAGCTTCTAACTTGAAAATGAGGGAGTTTTTTTCTGGGTTTGCCATTTCTCATGCCGTAGAGACCCAGAATATTAACCACAAAAATACTGTGATACAAAATCTTTTTGCCTAAATAGTTCCTATAACAGTATTGACTTTTCATGCAAACGATGTAAAACACCATAGTATCGACAACGCAAATATAATAAAAGAAAATATTGTCAAAACAATATTGACCATAAAACACATTTTCGAAACAACACACTGGAAGAAAGTGAAATATCAACAACATAAATATTGTCAACAACAGTATTGTAAATATATCTTTAATAAAAACGAAATAAATCTCTAATCCAAAAATATGAACAAGCCAACTTTAATTAAAAGTAACTTCCATGCAATTTCACCCCCCCCCTCAAAAGCAAAATGAATTACTGGACTAATCGGATTCAAACCCACAACCAGTAATGAGTACAAAACCTCAATTACAAACTAAGATTGTATAATTACTACATTACACAATCATGACTCCCCCAAACCTGCCTGAGAGGAGAACATTTTTCTGTATAACACATGCAACTACATTTCTAACTGAAGTACATGTGTATTTATTAATGTAAGGCCTTTCACCAAACGTTCACTTAATTTAAAATTATATTTATTAGATTAATATATTCTTATTATATTTTCATGTATGATGTATAGATACATTACCTAAAAAGCTTTGATTAGCAATACTACCACAGCAGATTTAATCCAACAGTGTAGGAAAATTAATCTAAACATAGCACATTCAGCCTTTTTTTAATGTATATAATTTTCTGCTCTAAAAATGGCAACCCAGCCTACACAGCCCCATAAAACGTACATGAGAGTCTCTAAAGAAAACACTGTAAATGACAGAAAATATTGTAAATGTATTAAATCCTATTCCAGTGGCGCAGCTACATCCATTACTGAGGCCTTGGAAAACATCAGCGACCACAATCATCCGCCTGCAATGACTGTAATCAAAAGTTGAGGTATTGAACATAACATAATTGTGTCTACCTCTACAGCTTCTACGGGCACTGTTATTAAAGATTATGCCCCCCAAATACTTGCACAATTATCTTGTCAAAATAAACAGGTACAAACTGTTAAAAGAACACACGAGAATCCAAATCTTTTTAATAAATGATGAACTTCACCCCAATTTCCCCAACCAAGGTATAACACTCATTAAGGAAGACTTCATACAATAAGGTAATAAAAATAACAAAAGAAGAAAAAATTTCAGCTATGCCACAAACATGCTACCACTAACATAGTCACCTAAGTGGCTCATGGATGGGCCTTTCACTTCCTACCCCAACTTTACTCAATCCTATGAAATACATGGGCAATATCTGTAACAATATTACTTTTATCTGAGCCCTTTCACCAAGAAGCAAACCTCAACCTACAATGAATAAAGTACATTAATAAAAAAAAAAGTCCTTTAAATATCTAATATTAATCATTATAATTAAAACCAACACTGAAACCCCCCAAAAAGGCTGCTATTGTCATTTAATCAAGCCAGTTACAAATCCACAAACTAATTGTGGAATATTCCACTAACATTACCTTTTCTTTTGAATTGAAAAAATGATTTGCTTTTGTCTCCCCCACTGAAATTAAGCAGTATGTGTTTTCCACATAGCTGCCCTGCATATTTCTCTGCCAGCAGCACAGTTACAGACCAGGCACCCGACTTACCAATGCCGCTAATGCACTGCAGTTTACAGCCTAGATGCCAGCTCTGCTGAAGCTGCTTACAAGATGCAGACTTTAGTCACGCCTGCCTGACCCACTGAAACTACCTACCTGCATATTCATCAGTCCTTGTCTTTCCCTCATGTTTGTTTGACTAGGAAATCCAATCTAGGATTTCAGATTGGTTTTCTTACTAGTGAATCCATGTTCTTCTATCCCTTTTATCCAAAGCAGAAGGGTAGGAATTCATGTCCTTTTATTACATCAAACTACTTCCAGGTCATCAATTTACATTACTATATAAGGGGGCCATATTAGGTAATTTGACGCATTGCCAGTTTAACTTTTAGCTTGTTCCTCGTTCTGTAAGACACTATCTGATAGAGACTTCTAGCTGCAGATTCCTTACCTCTGAATCTCCCAGGCGTCAGACTAGATCCAGAAACGTTTTGCGTGAACAGTACCCCTGTGCGCCGGCGGGTGGCTCCATCTCGCTCAGTTGTGACATCGCGGTCACCTGTGTAGGTGCCACCCGCTTGCGCAGCTTCAGTCCTTTTCTTTCCGCGCCAGTTAGCGCTGATCTGGAGAAGAGCTACTCCTCTGTCTCTTTTCGACAGACTTTTTTCGACATTTGGTTGAGAGATTTTTTTTTGTGTGTGTCGAGAGATATCCTCTAGACGAGTAGGTTTCAAGCAATGTGGCGCCTGTCACCGAGGCATGTTGGTAACTGACCCCCATCTGGTCCATTTGTGGTGTCTCAAGTGCGATCACAACTCTTCGTCGTGCTCGGACTGTCGGTCCACGGCAACGAAGGCCTTGCAGGAGCAATCCATGAACCTCCTTGCGGCCTGGTAGTCGACATCCTGCGCTATTCTGCAGAGGTCCCGTTTGAAGAAGAGAAGGTCCCAGGTCAACTCCAGGAGCCCCAAGTCCTCTTCTTCGCACTCAAGGTCCTCAAGACACTTGGGGAAGAGGCATAAGAAGAAGTCCAAATGGACTTCGACTTTGCCTCGTCTGTCGTCCATTGACAAGGTAAGGACCATCAATGCTCTATGCATGAGTTGACGGCATCATTGCTGGGTTCGACTCTGTGCCTCCCCCATTTCAAGAAGCCGGAGCTACCCCTGCTCAGGTGAAAGAATTCTACGAGGCTATATGCTGCTTATTTGAGCAGGCGGACCTCTCTGGTACGCCTTTGGGCCCTGCGTGGTCAGGAGAGGCCCCACCAGGTTCCACGCTGGCAGCTCCAGCCTCAGCGCTGGTGTGGTCTCAAGGATCCGATTCCGGGTCTGCGCTGCTCATGCTAACGCGACCTTCCCTGGAACCAGCCCCGAGTTGATGCTTCCGGCGCCAGCCCCATTCTGATACCAGACCACTCGGAGTCGGATCGATGTCGACTCCGCCGGTGATAGAGCCCAGAGGTTCTACATCATTGCCTGTTCATTTTGAAAAGGTTTCAGGCATGGGAGAAGAATGGCAGAGATCTCTGGACCTTTTAGAACACCAGTTGGACGGTGTTTATGAGCAATGGAACTCGTATGACGAGCTTGGAGAGGCCAGTGGACTGGACACATCTCCAGATACTGGTATTCTCCCTCCGCCTAGTCTGGCTACAGAGGAGGGGGCGTGGTGAAGAGGGCAGCGGAGGTCCTGAACCTGGAGTTGCCCTTGGTGCTGGTCAAGACTAATCTCTTGACCAAACTGCTTCAACCTGGGGCTTCTTCGTCAGAACACCTTTTGCCCTTTGTTGAAGCACAGACAGATGTCCTTCTAGGCACGTTGTTCAAGCCTAGGACAGGGGCTCCTGTGAATAGGACATTAGCACGCTGCCATTGCCCTGCACTGGGTGATCCAAGTTTCTTCAGCCAACCACCCACCCCTGAGAGCTTGGTTGTTCAAGCTTCAACATCCCATGGCGTGTTCCCTTCTGCTCCCTGGATAGGGAATACAAGAGGCTGGACACACTTGGGAAGAAGAGGTTTTCTACACCAGCATTGCACTGCGGTCGGTGAACCCCACATGCTTATTGAGCCATTTCTCGCACACCTTATGGTAAACAATTGCGTAAGTGCTGTACAGGTCATGGAAGATGCCATTCCCGCGCTCTCCCAGGATGTGAAAAAAGGAGAGATGCAGCAAAGTTCACCCTTAGGTGTGGCTTGGATACGACTGCCTCACTGGGTAGAGCGGTTTTGTCGACGATGGCCTTACAGTGCCATTCCCGGCTGAGAACATCTGACTTGGGTGATGTCCAGGCTTCAAGGAATCTCGTGCTATGGCCAGATCTGTGGGCCTTTCGGTTACACATTGTGGCCAGTCTACTTTTCGTGGCAATGGAAGGAGTTATCAACCGCGTTAGCCTTATCCCAGCCACCGACCTGCACAGACTCCCCAAGTTGTGTGAGGACGTGGACGAGGTACAATCTGACCTCGGGGGAATGCAAGCCAGAAGGCATCTACCACCCACCCCTGGCAGCTGCAGCCTCCAAGCATTACTAGTTTTATTCTGCAAGACCATGCCACTCAAGTTGAAGCGAGAATTCAACATCATCTCCGGCGCTGGAGGCCCATAACATCGGACAAATGAGCCTGGCAGATCATGCAGGATGTCTATTCTCTTCCTTTCTTTTCCTCCTCCTTAACTGCCAATTCAAGAACCGCTGGTGGAGGATCATCTATTATTACTCTGAGAGGAAGTCAAGCTCTCCTGGCCAAGAGAGCTATAGAAAAGGTTCCGATTTCAAGTAGGTAGTGGTTGTTATACAAACACATTGATAGTGGATGATCATATTTAACATCTCAAATCAATTAAAACCATTCAATATTTAACAAAGCGAAATTCCAGCAATAAAACAGGGTACAGGAGCGTTAAACAAAAAAATGACGATGACTCGTAAAATGGATCACATTAAATTCAATCGGTTGCACATAGTGCACAGTGCATCAAGAACTGTCCATGTCATACATTTCTCAATATCCAGTAATAAGCCACTGCGTGTTAGTATCTCCAGGACTCACATTTTGGCTATCCATACCCACTAGAGCGTTTTAGGCTCTGCCCAGGGGGTGTCTCAATAAATAATTTTCAAAGATTGCCAGATGTCTCGTGGGCGTGAAGTCGGTGAAAGCAGGGTAGCATATATATCACTCATGGTGTCGCAATGTATCATGTCAAGAAGCCAGGCCCTAACAGTCGGTGTTTGTGTTCTGCCCCAATGTAAAGAGATCTGGCGCTTTGCAATGAGCAGAGCTATTACTGTGAACCTTCTAATATTATTTTTTAAAGGTTGGACTTATCCAAGCAGAGCTGTCAGTGGTGCAGGTTGTATAGTTTGTTCCAGCATAAGAGATAAATGGTGAAAAAAATCTCTCTCCAGTATGCCTGAACTGGTGCCCAATGCCATGCCAGATGTGAAAAATCAGGATCTGTAGCCGAGCATTGAGCACACTATGAGAGGTGCTAGGATCGATTTTGGCCAGTAATTTCGTGGTTATATAAGCATGGTGTATATATTTAGAATGCAATAATTTGTGGTGATGATTATTTGAAACATTACGTGTTTGTGCACAGCAATAATGCCATATATCGTCTGTTATTGACATATCCAGGTCTCGCTCCCAGGCAGTCCGCTCCTTGGTGCCAACCACGGGGCGAAGAGATAATGAAAGATGGTACAGGCGTGAAACCAAATGGGTTTCATCCGGTGAAGCGATAACAAGCGTGAGGGGGGGAAATCTGCTGGTTCCGATGCAGCATCCGGGATTGCCCCAATCAGTGATCCACGCACCCTATGTAGAAGGAATCTGTCCATATACAGAGCATTTCTACGGTTGTAATAAGTTCTGCCGTGGTGCATGGATGCGACTCTGAACAGATCTCGCCCTCTAAAACCTTCGTTTGATAGAGGGCGGGCATACACTTGACGACAAGGATGCACTTCTAAATGACTAAGTGGGGGCCCGTGAGATAGTGAGTGAGGTTAAAAATCATTAAAGTAATCAGAAGTAAATTTTAATGTGACTGAAAACTATATGATATTAAAATGTATGCGACGGTAATTGGGGTGATTAGTGTCCCCTAACCGCCTTGTGAGTGGTCAACATGTTTCTGCCAAAGTGGCCCAGTTGGGTCCATGGCATTCATCAGGACCTAATTATAAATGGGGGCTCCGTTCTTACCAAGCGTTGGTAAGATGCTACCACTGTGTGAGTGTAGCGAAGGCCACACTTCACTTCCTAGAATGCTTCCAATGATGAAGCCTATGGAACAAAAAACATGTAAGAGACGTAGGTTAGTTGTACCTCGTTGGGTCAAATGTACCTGTAAAGGAAAGAAGGGGAAAACAATGCATGCATTGATTTCTAAGAGTGAAAAAAAAAAAGTGTATGTGACTTTGTGACACTCTATTTGTGTACGCATTTGTGAGACTTTGAGGCTGGAGGCAGACAATGCTGTCGCCAATCTTACCCTAATCAGATAGACAACTTGTCCCAAGGGGGAAGGTAGCAGAGGGAATCCACTGTTTGTCACTTCTGTAAGAGAGAAACATAGAACCAAGAACTACATCAAACGTACAGAAGGAGTTGCTGCACAGACTGAGTTGTAAATCATCTCAAAAGAAGCCTAGTTGAGCAAATGTAAATGGAAGACATAGAAAACAAACAATCATTGTTGTTGATCAATCGTTTGGGCTAGAATGCACACTCACACGCACACACGCTAATTAGTCTCTCAGTACACCCATACTCATACTCTTACTGTGACTCGATCCTCCCGAATGTGAGAAATGGAGGGAGCGGGCGCCGTCTTTTAAAATGAGGTCCGATCGTGTTAACTGGACGATTGAGCGCTAAATATTTACAGGTGCAGGGTTCCCGGTGTCACAAGAGCGCCGAGCCTGTATTAAAGATGTCAGTTAAGGGCGTGAATGAGAGAAGGAGCCCCATTCGTGGCGAGGTCGGAGGTATGTCAAACTCCTTCTACGATAGGAGGAGGCGCTGGGGGGCGGAGTCCCGTGAACGGGAGACAGCGTTGTGAGGGCGTGTAACCCGATAATTGGAAGAGCCTATGCCTGGTTGTAGGACTACGTGAGACCAGATGTCCTGTAGGTAGTGAGGCTGGGGGCGTCCTAACAAGGAACGTGATTGGGTGACATGCTATTGGGCGGAGTTCTGCATGTTTTTGCCAGCACAATAGTAGAGAGCTATCGCTATGAGCCCGAGCGTCTGTTGTCATGAGTTGGCATGGAAACGCTGTGCGTAGTTGGAGCTGGGACGTGTAGTACATGAGGAGGAGAGGAATGTGTGACCCACAGTTAATCACATAGCTCACATTCCTCGCAACCGGGGTGGATATTCGTCATACCAACTGTGCGTGTTTTTAAACGGCGCTATGCACCAGAGAGTGTTTCAATAAAACGAGCACCTCCCCAGATATTCAAAAGATGTTTCACCTGTGTTCCATGTGGTGGTTGGCCATGCGCAAAGCGCATACATATCATCTTGGTGGGTGACGTGAAGGGCATAAGGGTAAAAGGAGGTGATGAATTACATCCCATTGTTCAAGCAGTCCCAGGCGATGTAACTGTTATAATCACGTGAGACTGATGCGATGTGTTGACGGCCATATGCCGGTGGGTTGGTTTTTTAAAAAAAGAAGAAAAATGAAAAATGAAAAGGTGAGGAGTACAAAGACGCTCCCACCTATTACATTTGTGAGGAGGAATGCTGAAAAAGTTGGCAGCTATGGTGTTGGGGTATGTTCATGAACCTCCAACTAAACTGTTGTATTATATATTAAAAGTGTGTCAGCTTGAGCAGATGAACAGAGGTATGTGATATGGATTTACAATTACACTATCAAAAGGGCATATACCAGATTCATATCCCCTTTCTTTATCGTGTAAGCTGCAGCCATGGGATGTCATCATTGAGGCCTTTCTCGTGAGAGCGTAGGCGGTGGTGTTTTTTGTGAGATTACATGACTGGCATCCGCCACAGGAGAAATGACCTACTGCACGTGGTTGGTCCCAGAGTCTGAGTTGTTCGGTGTTCTCATTTGTGGTCATCTGGGCATGGACCAGTTCGTCCCGGAGGTTTTTATTGCGTTTGAAGGCAAACAAAGAGGTTTCCCATTGTTTGCCAGCACTGTTTAGTATGTGCCATCTTTTCCTGATAATTTTTTGAACTGAGTTTGATGCTGGTGTGAATGTAGTTACACAGACCGGTCTGTTGGTTTTTTCTTTCTCCGCGTCCTCCAGAAGTGCCTCCCTTGAGTTGTTTCTTGCTCTTTTGTTTGCCTTTCTCACCATTCTCACCAAAGAAGTGGACATTGGCACAAACAAACCATGGCAGCTCCGATCGTTCAGCAATTGCAACATAGAAAACGTGGTATATCTATTAACATGTCCTTGCAACCTCCAATATGTGGGGATGACCACAAGGAAAATAAAAATTCGCATTAATGAGCACCGTAGTACGATCAGGTGTAAAAAAACGAACACAAAGCTAACACGACATTTCTCCGAAAAAAGTCATAAAGACACAGACCTGCGCTGGACTATTCTTGAGGTCATGAAGAAAAGCAAATTTGACCTCACTAAAGCCCTCCACGTGAGAGAGCAACGTTGGGTGTACCGCCTACGCTCTCACGAGAAAGGCCTCAATGATGACATCCCATGGCTGCAGCTTACACGATAAAGAAAGGGGATATGAATCTGGTATATGCCCTTTTGATAGTGTAATTGTAAATCCATATCACATACCTCTGTTCATCTGCTCAAGCTGACACACTTTTAATATATAATACAACAGTTTAGTTGGAGGTTCATGAACATACCCCAACACCATAGCTGCCAACTTTTGCAGCATTCCTCCTCACAAATGTAATAGGTGGGAGCGTCTTTGTACTCCTCACCTTTTCATTTTTAATTTTTCTTCTTTTTAAAAAAAAACAACCCACCGGCATTTGGCCGTCAACACATCGCATCAGTCTCACGTGATTATAACAGTTACATCGCCTGGGACTGCTTGAACAATGGGATGTAATTCATCACCTCCTTTTACCCTTATGCCCTTCACGTCACCCACCAAGATGATATGTATGCGCTTTGCGCATGGCCAACCACCACATGGAACACAGGTGAAACATCTTTTGAATATCTGGGGAGGTGCTCGTTTTATTGAAACACTCTCTGGTGCATAGCGCCGTTTAAAAACACGCACAGTTGGTATGACGAATATCCACCCCGGTTGCGAGGTATGTGAGCTATGTGATTAACTGTGGGTCACACATTCCTCTCCTGCTCATGTACTACACGTCCCAGCTCCAACTACGCACAGCGTTTCCATGCCAACTTATGACAACAGACGCTCGGGCTCATAGCGATAGCTCTCTACTATTGTGCTGGCAAAAACATGCAGAACTCCGCCCAATAGCGTGTCACCCAATCACGTTCCTTGTTAGGACGCCCCCAGCCTCACTACCTACAGGACATCTGGTCTCACGTAGTCCTACAACCAGGCATGGGTTCTTCCAATTATCGGGTTACACGCCCTCACAACGCTGTCTCCCGTTCACGGGCCTCCGCCCCCCAGCGCCTCCTCCTATCGTAGAAGGAGTTTGACATACCTCCGACCTCGCCACGAATGGGGCTCCTTCTCTCATTCACGCCCTTAACTGACATCTTTAATACAGGCTCGGCGCTCTTGTGACACCGGGAACCCCGCACCTGTAAATATTTAGCGCTCAATCGTCCAGTTAACACGATCGGACCTCATTTTAAAAGACGGCGCCCGCTCCCTCCATTTCTCACATTCGGGAGGATCGAGCGGACGCATAGGACACAGGAGCATTCCAACTCGTGTCACAGTAAGAGTATGGGTGTACTGAGAGACTAATTAGCGTGTGTGCGTGTGAGTGTGCATTCTAGCCCAAACGATTGATCAGCAACAATGATTGTTTGTTTTCTATGTCTTCCATTTACATTTGCTCAACTAGGCTTCTTTTGAGATGATTTACAACTCAGTCTGTGCAGCAACTCCTTCTGTACGTTTGATGTAGTTCTTGGTTCTATGTTTCTCTCTTACAGAAGTGACAAACAGTGGATTCCCTCCGCTACCTTCCCCCTTGGGACAAGTTGTCTATCTGATTAGGGTAAGATTGGCGGCAGCATTGTCTGCCTCCAGCCTCAAAGTCTCACAAATGCGTACACAAATAGAGTGTCACAAAGTCACATACACTTTTTTTTTTCACTCTTAGAAATCAATGCATGCATTGTTTTCCCCTTCTTTCCTTTACAGGTACATTTGACCCAACGAGTTCCAACTAACCTACGTCTCTTACATGTTTTTTGTTCCATAGGCTTCATCATTGGAAGCATTCTAGGAAGTGAAGTGTGGCCTTCGCTACACTCACACAGTGGTAGCATCTTACCAACGCTTGGTAAGAACGGAGCCCCCATTTATAATTAGGTCCTGATGAATGCCATGGACCCAACTGGTAACAACACATGATACCTCTGTCACCATAAATCAAATTATCAACTTTTTGGAGTGGATTTTTATTTTCCACTTCGTACATATAATATACATAAACTATATTTCATGTTTTTCATCAAGACCTGTTAAGTGCTGTACAACTTTGACTCAAACGACAACAGAGACACTTGGGAAAACTTAACAAAGAAATCAAATAGACAAATAGACAATCATATACATCGACAATATCCACATGAAAAAGCAAAAACAATCCTGAATTATACTTTTTTCAGACAACAAAATGAAGAATATTAAACATATAAGGAAAGTCCTACACTTTTCACATAAAGTTCCAGGGACTTATTATTCTTTTGTCCTCACAGAATAGCAGTGTTTTAGAGTGCCAGAGGGAGGTAGCCTCCAAGGGTTAAGAAACCAGATTTTCAACACTACTTTTTGATGTCTAACAAGTGGTGTTGGAGACTTGACGTCGGTTTTGTTCCTTATGATTCCTTATAAGGCTTGCCTCCTCAAGAAACCAACGCGTTTCGACCTTCTGCGTGGCACTTATTGTGGAAGGTCTTCATCAGGGTAGACAAATGTTGTGCGGAGGACTGGGGATATCTAATGGTAAAAGAAGGGGGGGGGGAACCGTTTTACTTGTTTAAGAACACAAAGGGAGTTTTTTAATATTTAAAGATGTATTGACTGATTAAAAACATGGTTATTCGTACGTACCATAAATATGTCTTATAGGTGGTGAAGTTCTACATTCTTGTAGCTCCAGGCACAGACACTATTGGACTAAAGCAAGGGAGAACATCCAATCAATAAAGGGTAGCCATTCCGGCACATACGAAAATATATTTTTTGATATGCTGGAAGCATGTCGTGGCTGACAGGGTGTTATCGAGAAACGGACGGGCTTGTGTTGATTGTTAGTGACTAAAAGTGCTCCGACCGGGCCTTGGTTCGCGAGTGTATTGAGGTGGCAGTGCTAATTTAAAGACATTGGCGGTACGTCGTGTCTTGGGTGAGGCAACGAGATGGGCGTGATCTCATGTTCAACAAATCTGGCCCTCGTGTTAAGAGATTCATTGGGGGTACATATTCTGTAATAAACGGAGGGTGTTCCACCTGTGACGGATACTTAGTATGAATTTAGTGCCCAACAGAAGCCTATCCCAAGGGAGTGGGGTGTTCGCTGCCTCCGACGGGGTCCGGGCTCTCAAGTTCTATAGCTGCTCCGGGGCGACAGAGCGTGACTGGCATGCGAGTTTACACCTGTGCAGGATACTATATACATGCCTAGTTCACAAAAAAGGATGGCCCAACGATATAAGGTCTTACCTAATTTGGCCGGGATCGAAGCTCTCGTGTGCTGCGGTAGCTCCAAAGCAGTAGAGCGAGGCTTTCGCAAGTAAATTGCGTAACGGCTCAACAGGTAGCTCCAAAGCGGTCAATTATGCAGAGTGTAGCGAAAGCTACTGCTACACTCACCTTACTAGTGTCTGCGAACGAACCGGAAGTGGTTTTCCTGGTTCCGGGTCCTGCGTGTGTGGGCTCGATGGAGGGCGTGTAGGGGGGCGTGTCTTCATCAGCTGGAGGGCATTCTGAAGGATAGGCTGCCTGATTTTAAAGCAACCGGGCTAGTGGAACCTGGATAGTATCGCCAAGTGTTCTTAGCGGAACAGTAAAGTAAAAAGAAAGAATTTGATGTACCTCGACTCGGACCCGGTGGTTGTGTGATCAAATCAGTAAGTACCCTCACCCATAGTGGATGGTACAACTCAAACACATACGATGGAATGTTAAGACGGGTATCCGCTATCCAGGGGAGAGTGATTTGCGGTCGGATGGTTTGCCGAGATCTTGAAAGGCTGGTAGTCTTGATATAGTACATATGGCATGGTAAAATTCTACACTGGTTTGGTGACTTCTGCACTGATAATCAGAAAAGAAAGCCTTGGAAGTGACATACAAGGGAAGCTATTTAGATGGTTGTTTGACTTCTGTTAATCTGTTCGAATACTGATTATCCCAGTGTCCCTAACTGTCCCGTATGAGCTACTTATCATCAATCCTGCTACTTGGGTAGAAGCCCCCAAACCATATACAATGTAGTAATTTGTATCCAATTGACAGTCTAACTGTGTGCACAGCTAGTATTTCAACAGACTTTCAATGCCAAGAGCACAAGCATGATCAAAAATAATCACATTCTCAGATTTGATAGTATATCTTTGAGCTGTACATGGATTGGTTGCTCTTGTGTTCGGGGCCACACAGGGATGTTATTTCCTTATATAGTGCTTAAGTATCCAGAGGATTGTGCAGATTTACATAGGAGAGGAAAGAAAGAAGAACTAGAAAGAGACAAATTCAAGACCAGTGATTCAGTTCACTAATTTCGTTCAAACCATTGTCGATTGTGTTCAGGTACAAAATGGTTTTCACCTCAAACTTGGATAGGAGACTATCAACGTTGCCTCCATATACCCGTTTTAAGACAGCACATTTAATATCGTTGGGGTTGTGTTGGTATTCAATGCAATGTGTTACCATCGGTGCAGTTAGAATCTTGCACTCCATTCTGGAACGATGTTGGGTCATTCTTGTTTTGATGGCTTGGGTTGTTTTGCCAACGTATGCCAGTGGGCATGGACAGAGAGCGCAGTAGATCACATTATGAGTGTTGCAATTCGTAAATGGTTCATGTTTTACGAATTTGTTTCCATATGCAAAGATATCGCCCTCTATGGTGCTCTGGCAAGATGAACAATTGCCACACCTCCGGTGGCCCTTAATTGGTGGTAAGGATACCATAGTTTGAATTGGATTGGTAGCACTCTTCTTTGCTGTGTTGGCATGTACTAATTTGTCCTTAAGGCTTCGATTTTTCTTGAGTGCAAAGATTGGAAGATTTTTTAATGGTTCTAGAGATTTAACAGTTGACCAATTTTTTCGAACTATTTTCTTCATCTCGTTTGTGCGTCCTGAAAAAGTAGTGACGCAAACCAGAGGTAAATTCTCTTCTCGTTCTTTCGGTACCAGTAGGGATTCCCTGGGGATGTACCACGCCCTCTTCATCGCCTTCTTTAGTAATTTCTTCGGGTACTGTCTCTCAACCAATTTCGCCATCAATGCGTTGGCGTTGTCAAAGTAGTCTTCCTTCTTCATGCAATTACGTTTAATGCGTAAAAACTGACTGAAGGGCAGGTTTTCTCGTAAATTTCTCTGGTGGAAACTGGAAAAGTGAAGTGTGGTATTTTTGTCGGTTTTCTTCTTGTACAGGGTTGTGTACAGGCAACCAGCTTCATGTCGTATCAGTAGATCCAAGAAATTCATCTCATTTTTGTCATGGTTAACCGTGAATTGGATGTCTCTATTTCTGTTATTAATCCAGTTAACGAAATCCAGAAGTCACTTTGGCAGAAACATGTTGACCACTCACAAGACGGTTAGGGGACACTAATCACCCCAATTACAGTCACATACATTTTAATATCATATAGTTTTCAGTCACATTAAAATTTACTTCTGATTACTATAATGATTTTTAACCTCACTCACTATCTCACGGGCCCCCACTTAGTCATTTAGAAGTGCATCCTTGTCGTCAAGTGTATGCCCGCCCTCTATCAAACGAAGGTTTTAGAGGGCGAGGACTGGTCAATGATGAAGCATGACACCAGGTGGTGTGTGAGACCAGTCCGTAACTTTTTGTGAGATGCCCACACTCACGACGTTCTTGTAACTCGTTTGGGTTATCACACTAGGAGCAGCTCTTTGTGGTAAACATTTATAGTGGAGGCTGCTAGCTCCTAGAGCCCCATGCCTCTTGTTCCCCCCCACATATCTAGTGGAATCCTTTTGTGTGTTAACTCTGAACAGATCGCCAACAGTCTGGAGTCCATGCTTAAGTAACGTACGTTTGGTTAGGCCTTCAGTAGTAGGGGGTAACCACGGCTTATCTGCCAGTGGTATATTTGCTGAATAACTCCCGCTACCTTGTGATAACGAAAAAGAACAAAGGTTTACAGCCTGTTCTGGACCATCAATCTCTTCCTCAAAAAGAAAAAAAACGAGATGACCATGTTAGCGCAGTTCTTGTCTGCCCTAGACAAAGAAGACTGGTTAGTAGCGCTGGACTTGCAGGATGCACATCCCCAACCTGATGTTCAAGGTAGGCCACAAGCACTTTCAGTTCACCGTGCTACCTTTTGGCCCTACTCTGCCCCTCGGTTGTTCACCAAGGTAATGGCGGTGGTCGCAGTCTTTTGAAACTGAAGGGGGCTCTATGGCCTTCCTATTGCGCCATATCAGGGCTCAGGGACCCTATCCCCCGGGGCCAAAGCCAATTAAAATGGGGCGTTGCGTGTGGCCCCCCTCCCGAGCCTTACCAACCAAATACAACGTTGGAGGTTGCAAAAGAGCCCCTTGGCCCCTGCGGTGGTAGCCTGCTCCCTGCATGGTGCTGGAGTCAGCATTCTTCCCACCTAGATATTTATGCTGCTCCCTCCAGGCGGGTGCAGTAAGTGTTCTGTTTCCCTGCCCACGTGAGTGGGGGCACATAAACAGAACAAAAGTCTGCACCCAGCTAACTGGCAGGAGCATTTTTAAAGCTCCTGCTGGCTTGGGGGAGACTTAGTACTTGCTTCTGTTTGGCTGGAGATTTGAAAATGCTCCAGCCAGATTGGAGCAAACACGTTTCCCTGCCCGCAGTAATGCTGGCAGGGAAATTACTGTGTCCTGGGGGTGTACTCCCTGGTGCACAGTAAGTGAGCCATCCCCAGAGGATCGGGTTCCTGGGGCCATTAAAAGGCTCAGGTGGGGGACTGCGCAGCCCACCCCCCTTTTAATGAAACTGGCTGCCATGGGGATGGGGTCGCCAGGGCTGTTTTAAGGCCCGGGGAGGGAGGCTGAGCAGCCCCTCTCCCCTTAATAAATTAATTGGACCTTGGGAATGAGGTTCCCAGGGCCGAAAATGGCTCAGGGAGTGGGGCCATGCACCCACCTCCCCTTAATCGATGCATTGGACCCCAGGGGTGGGGCCCGGGGACGAAAACAGCTTGGGGAGGGGGGCAGCATGCCCACCCCTTAAAAATAGCTAGCCCCGGGGGATGGGGGTTCCAGGGACCCTTAATGGGTTGGGGAGGGTGGCCCTACAGACGTGACCGTTAGTAATATATATTTTAGTGAACCATACATATGTAATACTTGTGTAGATCTTATCTTTAACCCAAGAGGTGGTTGCAGAAGTAAATATGGAAGCATGCTAAAATGGAAGCATGTTAAATGAGAAACGATTGGTGCAGTATAAATGACAGATCGGTTGTGAGTCTGCTTGAATGTGTATTCCCATGGACCAGCAGGTTACGCATTAATTTGAGACGTGGTTTTTTAGTATCTACAGACTTATTCTGACGTACTGATGTATAATGTGTTCGAGGCATATGAGCTGCAGATTACACACTGAGCATAGATCGCCATCTGGTGTTGGGCCCGGATGTTTGCAGTTGTTTTTCCTCTTGGAAAGTCTTTGGAAGTCACGAGGTATGTGACTCCTCCTTTGGATCATATTGCGCATGGGCTTCGGCTCCATCCTCAGATTGTTTTTTTCCGCCATCGGGCTCAGATGTGATCTACGTGCTCCGGTTCCGAACAGTTTTCAGTTCTTCTATCGACGCGCAATCCTCACCCTACTTCGCGGTATTGTTTTCAATCGCGATCTCCACACTCGGTGCGGCTCTCATCGATCAAGACCTTTGATTCCAGTCGTCGACGACGGCCTTTGGGTCTACCCAAGCTCCGGTCCTGGCTAATGGAAAGGACTCCCTTCAAGAAGTGCCCTCGATGTGGGTCCAAATTCCCCCACACCGACCTTCACGAAGTATGTAACCTCTGCCTCTCCCCTGAACACGAGGCTCGAGACTGTCCGGCGTGCAAGTCCTTCCGGTCCAAGAAAACCATTTGAGACAGAAGGGCACGAAGAACCATGGCACACTCGTCGACGGTGATTCCAGACGACATCTTCGGGGAAAGCGTCGACGCTCCAGAAGAACACCACACCGACAAGGGCCTCGTCAGCGCCTCCGAAGCCGACGATTCAGATGTGGAGGACATCACTCCGGCACAGAGGGTCGTGAGTACCGAAGCCCCTCCCCCCACACCCTCGACGGCACCAAAAAAGGCTTCGGTCACGCCTTCGCCTCCAGGCCTAGGCAAGACCAAAGACACTGCTTCCCACACCGCACCTTCGGGACCGGTAAAGAAGCCTATTAAGCCTTCCGGCGGCTCGGGCAAGAGCCAGCCCACCGTCGGTGCCGAGACGCACTCCTCCGCACCGACGCCGAAAAAGAAAATGGCCTCCTCCTCGGCACCGAGCTCCACACTGAAACACTCGGCGCCGAAAACCAGCTCCACCTCCTCAGTACCGACACCATCCCCGGAACCGAGCAGAAGACACAAGGCCACTGACACCGATAGCTCAAAGCCGAAAACCATCTCGGCACCGAGTAAACAAACAGCCCTTTCCAAGCCGCATAGTTCCAAACAGCGGACAAGCGCAGACTCTAAAATGAGAAAACCTACGGCCCGATGCCTTCGGCGCCCAGGGACAAACCACCCTCGGAAGAACTTTTTACACCTGATTCTTTGCAAAAGACATTGATCAAGGACCCTAAAACCGGACATTTGATGCTCAGCATCAAAAAGAGACAGCTAGAAAAGCCTGCCCCAGCTCCACCTCCAAAGAGGAAGGACTCTGCGACCTCCCCTTTCAGGATGCCTTCACCAGATCCTCCACCCCCTCCACCTTCCCCTCCTCCGTCTCCCCCCACCTCATCATTCCCCCACACCCTCTCCGGATGATGATAATGATGATGTCTATGAGGACATAGGGGACATACCCCATGACCTACCTACAGGGGACCCCACTCCCACAGGCTCCCCAGACCCATGGGACGACTATAACATCCCTGACATTCCTAACGTACCGCAAGATGACCTCTACCCTTCGAGACCATCCCCACCAGAAGACTCATTAGGGTTCAACCACTTACTCCAAAGGACTGCACACTATCATGGGGTGGATCTCCATACCGACCCCGTGGAGGAGGACGTCCTTCTCGATACTTTTGACACCACGCATAGGGCCACCTCCATATTGCCCATGCTCAAAGGAGTTGTCAAACACGCGCCGGAGGTCTTTAAAGACCCAGTCAGAGCCAGGTTCATTAACCCGCGCATAGACAAAAAATATAAAGCCGCCCGACAGATCCCGCCTACATCAGAGGGCCAGCACCACTAGATTCCCTAGTAGTGTCTACAGCACGAAAGCGGGCAAACTCCCAAGCATCAGGCGAGGCACCACCACCTGATAAAGAGTCAAAACTCTTGGACGCATCGGGCAAGCGCACTGCATCCCAAGCTGCCAACATATGGCGCATCGCTAATACACAAGCGCTACTGGCAAGATACGACAGGGCCCATTATAACGAACTAGAAGCCATAATGCAACACCTCCCTGACAAATATAAAAATGGGGCAAATTAGTTAATTCAGGAGGGCAAAACCATTACCAATACCTCCATCCGCTGTGCCCTAGATGCAGCTGACACCGCCTCCAGAGCCATTAATACCAGCATCCTCCTCCATCGCCATGCCTGGCTAAGGATCTCAGGTTTTAAACCAGAAGTACAAGCTTCCATCCTGAACCACCCCTTTGACAAGGAACATCTGTTCGGCCCAAAAGTGGATGAGGCCCTAGAAAAAATGAAAAAAGACACTGATACGGCGAAGTCTATGGGAGCCTTACAATCACACCCTCCCAGGCGCTCCTTTCGCCGCTCTTCCTTTCGGAGCACATCCAGAGGCTACTCTTCTGACACCGCTTCCACTTCATATAAAGCCCCTACCCAATCCACCTTTACAAGGGGTTACCAAAGAGGCGGCTACAGAGGCAACAATAATAAAGGCAGAGGCAAGACAAACACCGCCCGCTCTGCCTCCGCACCTGCCCAATGACTCCCCTCCACTCCCCCCAGACCATCCCACTCCGGTCGGGGGCAGACTCCAAAATTTCCTTCCTGTCTGGACTACCATCACCTCAGGCAAATGGGTAACACAAATAATTCGGTCAGGCTACTGCCTAGAACTAATATCTACCCCCCAAACATTCCACCCAGACAACGCCTAATATCACAGGAACATCTAACACTACTAAAGCAGGAGGTAATCTCCCTCCTACAAAAGGGGGCAATAGAACAGGTTCCTACTTACCAACAAAATATGGGGGTCTACTCCCTATATTTTCTCATACCAAAAAGGGACGAGACTCTACGGCCCATCCTAGACCTCAGGCCCCTAAACAGATAGATACACTCAGACCATTTTCACATGGTAACACTTCAGCAGGTACTTCCACTGCTCTCCCATAACAATTTCCTGACCACTTTAGACCTCAAAGACGCCTGTTTCCACATTCCTGTGCACAACGCTCACAGGAAGTTCCTCAGATTTGTAGTGGACGGCCAACACTACCAATTCAAAGTACTCCCGTTTGGAGTCACAACAGCACCACGAGTATTCACCAAGTACCTAGCAGTAGTGGCAGCACACCTGCGGAGACAACACATGTCTTCCCATACCTAGACGACTGGCTAATAAAAGCCAGTTCATACAACCAGTGTGTACAACACACGCACGCCACTATCCAGCTACTTCACCAACTGGGCTTCAAAGTAAACCACGCAAAGTCCCATCTCCAACCGTCCCACGTAAAACAATATCTGGGTGCCACTATAGACACCTCAAGAGCGCTAGCCTACCCCACTCCTGCCAGTATAGCAAACATTCAGGCTCTACGCGCCAAATTTCAGCCACAACACTCTCTTCCAGCTCGAGTGTTCATGCAACTAAAAGGGATGATGGCCTCTTGCATATTCATAGTACCTCACGCAAGACTCCAGATGCGTCCTCTCCAAGAGTGCTTAGCGCGCCAATGGAACCAGGCCCAGGGTCACTTAACAGATCTGGTGTTGGTAGACAGTCGTACCCATCGCTCTCTGCAGTGGTGGACCACCAAAAACCTTTCCAAAGGGCGACCGTTCCTGGACCCGGTTCCTCAGATAGTACTGACAACGGACGCATCGCTCTCCGGCTGGGGAGCTCACCTATTACATCACACCATGCATGGCAGATGGACACTTCAACAAAAGTTACTCCACATCAACCATCTGGAGTTACTAGCCATCTTTTTAGCCCTAAAATCTTTTCAGACACAGATTTCAGGCAAGGCAGTCCTAGTCCGCACAGACAACATGACAGCCATGTACTATATACAAAAACAAGGTGGCACACACTCTCCACAGCTCTCTCAGCTTGCACAGAGCATATGGAGATGGGCCATACCCCAGAAAATCTTTCTCCTAGCCCAACATGTCCCAGGAGTCCAAAACACTATGGCAGATCTGCTCAGCAGACAAACGCAACAACTCCACGAGTGGGAACTCCACCCGCAAGTTCTTCACCCGTACTTTCAAATGTGGGGGCATCCACAGATAGACCTCTTCGCCACCCACCAAAACGCCAAATGCCCAAGCTTCGCCGCCAGATATCCACACCCATTGTCCAAAGGCAATGCGATATGGATGAACTGGTCAGGCAGATTTGCATACGCTTTTCCGCCTCTCCCACTCATTCCATTAGTGGTGCGCAAACTACAACAACACTTCCTTACACTAATCTTAGTAGCTCCAACTTGGGCCAGACAACCGTGGTACACCACACTGCTGGAACTATCTGTAGTACCGCACCATAAGTTACACCTCTTTCCACACCTCTTAACCCAGAACCATGGAGAGATCAGGCACCCGGACCCAGCTCAGCTCAACCTTGCGATCTGGCTCCTGAAATCCTAGAATGCGGTTACTTAAATCTTCCCCCTGACTGCATGAACGTCATTAAAGAAGCTAGGCGACCCACCATTAGAGCGTGTTACGCAGCCAAGTGGAAACGTTTTGTTGTCTATTGTCACAACAATACCATCAATCTCCTAGATGTGTCCATTCAACACATCATAGGCTATTTACTACACCTACAAAGATGCAATCTAGCCTATACATCCATTAGACTGCACCTTGCATCCATAGCAGCTTATCTACAAAACAGGCAACATCTATCACTTTTTAGAGTACCTGCCATTAAAGCCTTCATGGAAGGCCTCAAAAGAATAATTCCCCCCAGAGTGCCACCCTCACCTGTGTGGACCCTGAATATCGTTCTCACCAGACTAATGGGGCCCCTCTTTGAACCTCTATACAAATGTGAACTTCAATTCCTAACATGGAAAACCGCCTTTCTTGTAGCCATCACTTCCCTCAGAAGGGTCAGTGAGATACAAGCACTTAACATTCAAGAACCTTTTCTCCAAATGCACCATAAAAAGGTTGTTCTCCGTACCAACCCAAAATTCCTCCCTAAAGTCATTTCTCCTTTTCACCTAAACCAAACTGTAGAACTCCCAGTATTCTTCTCGCAATCACAGACCGTTGCATAAAGAGCTCTTCACACATTAGATGTCAAACGAGCCTTACTCTACTACATCGAGAGAACACAACCTTTTCGTAAGACCAAACAACTGTTTGTCTCTTTCTCGCCACCACACAAAGGCAACCCCATCTCCAAGGCGGGTATAGCTAGGTGGATTGTCAAATGCATTCAGATTTGCTACCACAAAGCAAAACGAACGCTATCCGTTCCCCCTAAAGCCCACTCTACACGTAAAATAGGGACTTCAATGGCATTTTTAGGGAACATCCCATTAGTTGATATCTGCAGAGCAGCTACATGGTCAACACCGCACACTTTCACTAAACACTATTGTGTAGATGTGCAAACTAAGCAACAGGCTAGTGTGGGCCAGGCTGAACTCAAAACATTATTTCAAACGACTGCAACAGATACGGGTGGTCTCCGCTAAGGATGGGTACTGCTATATAATCTATGCACAGTGTGTAATCTGCAGCTCATATGCCTCGAACGGCAAATGCTACTTACCAGTATGCATCTGTTCTTGGCATGTAGAGCTGCAGATCTACTCACGCCCACCCGCCTCCCCGGCTAGCTTTATCTGTTCCAGTTTATCTTATTTAGATACAACACACATGGGCATCTTCACTGTTATTACTACGCTCCATCTTTCCCTGCTGGCGAAAAACAGTCTGAGGATGGAGCCGAAGCCCATGCGCAATACGATCCAAAGGAGGAGTCACATACCTCGTGACGTCCAAAGAATTTCCAAGAGGAAAAACAACTGCAAACATCCGGGCCCAACACCAGATGGCGATCTATGCACAGTGTGTAGATCTGCAGCTCTACATGCCAAGAACAGATGCATACAGTTAAGTAGCATTTGCCTTACTGCATGTTTTGGCATGTCTTTTGCTGCAGATACCTCTCAGTGCCCTTGATATTCACCTCTGCATGATACAGGAACATATCCTTGTAATCTTAACAGCAATTTAACATTATAGCTCAATGTATTTACTGATCCATAACTTAATTTCTCTTTTTGGCTCCACAGTCAGGGTCTCTGGCCAGCTTTATTTGTAAAGATGCTTTGCGGCCATCGACTGGTCCTGACTGCTATTCTGCTGAGGTACATGCAGCTGGTCCATCAACAGGTGAGTGATTTGAACACAGCATAGATTGATACAAAGGTAAATTTTGTTAATACCCTGTGTACCACGTGGCTCGAGGCCTTCGCCCTCTTAACTCAAGGGGTTCCATTATAACTAGGGCATGAGGTATTTACTGTACACTGTAATGTTAATGTTACCAGTACTCAAATTGAGTCGCACTCTCAAATTAGGACCAGAATTTCATATATTGACACTTCGATGGTGGAAATAGCATGGAAAATGCCCCTGATGCGGTTCGGTCCCCCGGACCTTGCTCACAGGCTGACTATCACAGTCGTCTTACAATGTTTATATCCATTTTACATATTTTTCGATTTCTCCACTCCTTCCTATACATGGGAGTTGTAGTTTTTAGGTCAAGCCAATGGCAGCGCGCATGCGCTGCATAGGAAATATACCTCTTGGAATCACTTCAGCTTGTGTAGACGCTCGTGCGTGTGGTGCTCACACGCAATTGGCCTTTGCGTCTGGCTTTAGTACGCAATTGGCCAAAGGCGTGTGGAGGTCCCAGCTTCTTGTGAAATGTTTACTCCCAGAGCGGTTTGCTCTCGGGAGCCAGCAGCGGGCCGCAGGGGCCATCTGTTTTTAATTAGCGTGCCTGTGCTCGTTTAATAATATTGTGGACATACTTTAGCAGCGCTGCACCCGGTATACTAGCGCAGCGCTGGTTTTACTTTCATTGTTGTCTCTTCCCACGCTCCTCCGCCCCATTGTCTCTGCTCTTTCTCCCTCCCCCTCCCATCCAATCATTAAAGTGCTCCATTTTGCGCCTGCCTCATAGCAGAGCCGGGCGGATGGAGACAGAAGGATGTGCTGTTAGTTTACACTCCTTACTTAAAAAGAGGGAGAGATTCTGTGTAGAAATATCCGCCCCATCATTTTTTATTTACACAAAGGCAATTTCAGTGTAATTGCATACTTTAATATACTTTGGGAGATGGGTCTATAGCGTATGTGTTGCAGCAGGTTGTAAACAAGCATTTGCAATCTCTCAGTGAGTGGCGAAGGTACAACGGTGAGTGACCCTGTCCAGTTGACACCGGCCTGTCTTCCGTAGCCAGAAGGTGTCGGGTGTGGGACACTGCACCAACCTCGGGCCAAAGTTTGGTGACAATTGCGTGATTTCGTGGCACTTTGAAACCAGCATTAGAACTCGGCTCTCTTGCACCAAGAGCAACTTTGTCCCTCTCAAGATTATTCCTTAGTCTGGAGCCCAATATTACACCAACTGTAGCAATTTCGCTGCACCTGAAGCTTCACTTATTGTGAATAACATTTCTGTGGGTTATGAAAAATGAATAACAGTAGCTTTTTTACTTCGCAAGGTTTATCGGCGAACACGTCACACACTCCATGATTTATCATGTTAACTTTTATTTGGACAGCGCTTTTTCCGTGATGCGCAAGCGCTACGGTCTGTAAATATGACATTGCAGGGTTGTGGATCGCAGGGGCAGATTGAGACAACGGCTCTATACGTTGCCTTCCACCTCCTGCATTGAATGGGTTCAAAATTCCCCAGATGGCTTGTGTGCTTATGTGCGCCATTGTATGAAACTGAATTTGTCTTGGTTACAGTTCCAGCTTGCTAGACAGTTTTCACTGCACGCTTTTGACGTGTCTGTGTTATGCGAGGTGCTGAATCTGCATGCAGCTGACTTTTCGAAGGGGAATACTACTGGTGAAATGACATTTCGAAATTACGCTGTTAGTCACTAATGCCAAACCCAACATATTACCTGAATCAATTTTAATTTTTGCCATAATAAATTATTAGATGTCCCCAATGTTATATGCAAGCACTTGCATCTTGTAGAAACCAATGGCGACGAGTCTGCTGGCGAAAAAATAGGGGGGCGGGCGGGAATGTTTGGAAGTGAATTTCAGGGGGCACAGTCTCGTGAAGGTTAATTCCTCATTTGCTAATGTAGTTAACACAGAATGAATGCACTGGTATGTTTATCTGCTGTACCAGGAATATATGTCAATGATTCATATTTACTGGTGCCCTCTCCTTTTGTCCAAGCTATTTTAATATTAATCAACTTTAATTTCTCCCTTCACCTCTAATGAAATACCCCACCTTCCCTTCTCCTAACCACAGATCTTCACCTTCCAAAGGCGGGAATGTATGTATTTTTCTTAAATTGGTACTGTTTTTCCTCAATATTTGCCCTAATAACTTCGCTTAAAAGCCAGCTTTAGGGCAATTGACTGCCCAGAGTTCAAGGCGACTCGGGCCAAAGCCTCCATCTGCATTTAAAAACACAGACAGGGGCAGCTTGGGTCGCACATGATCAGGACGGATGGCACGGGATGTTTTGGTACTTCAGTAATCTGCATACCCAGCAGGCAGCCAGGGCTGCCTTCATGGACGCCCCCGCAGGGGTAGGTACTCTTATAATAAGGGTATAAGTGCAACCATCTTCTATGAAGACAAAGAGAGGCAACAGAACCGTCCTTAGCAGTGAAACTGCATATATGGATGTTTTAAAGCAGAAGCGGCCCTTTGAGCTAGGAGGTGGTCTTGAAACAATATCGACTGACAGAGTGTCAAGTCAAAACCACTTTATTCGATTATTAAAAATCATAAAAGTATGCTATACAGATACAAGATATAAAAAACAAATAATAACAAATATACATATAAGAATATACAATTTCAAATTATAAAGTTAAAATTCAAAGTTTACCATAACCGTTTAGACAATTAGTACAGATTCAAATTTCAGCTATTAGAGGGGATCAACATCATGTACAGTTTTTAGTCTGGCCTTCCTCTCTCTGACAGCTGCTACTAAAAAACTGGCAACACAGAACATAATTAATGGAGACTCTAACAAGTGAAAAAGTAGAAAGTAAAGTCTCAGGGAGCAGGTAGGCAACTCCCCTCCACCCCCCCCCCCCCCCACCCACTCCCACACATACGCACAGTAGCTTCTGACAGGTAATGTTGCAGTGTTTACTGTGGGGATAGCTTTGTTCTTTTCAGAGGATAATGTAAGCAAAAACAGAAAGAGAGGCCGGAAGCAGTCGGTACACAGAGGTTTTTTAGGTCAAGCCTGGCGGCACCGTGCATGCGCTGCTTGCTCTGCGAGGCATGCTGTAGTAGGGTATGCTGTGGAAGCCTCGCACACTCTCCTCCCATATTTTTCATTGGTTGATGACATTGTCCTTGGTAAATGCTGGCTTCTGATTGATTATGAGGCTTGTGAGTCCCTCCTTGTTACCGCCTTGTCGCCGTTTGTTACCTCCCATGAGGACTGGATCTTTTACTTGTGGCGTTACACGGTCTCCTTCATAAGTCGGTAATCACTTTTTTCTTTAATGATCTTCCCTATTTCACCCACGTCATCCCAGCAGGCCCACTGGTTTTACTAATGTATATATTTAAATTATAGCACGTCCGCTTCAACTACGGCGGGTACACTTATTTATTTATTTTATTAATAGTGCAGGCCGCTTTCATTAGGGCCAAGCAAGAGGGGGGGGGCGCACAACGCGCGGCACTGGGGGGCATGCCAAACATGCAGCACTGCTAGTTCCACTCTCCCACTGAAGAAGGAAAAAAAGTGTTTGCAATGTAATAGGACTCGCATTTACGTGCATTCAAGCTATTGCCATTGTAAATGCCTTTTAGAAACCAAAACATAAATAAAAGCATTGTCATTTACAATGCCAATAGCTCAAACTCTCGTAAATGCAAGACCTATTGCATTGCAAATGCTTGTTTTTACTGTGCCCATGAGTGCACTGTGTGATTAAACAAATTATTAAGTCAAATAAATTATGTGATTAAGTGCAAAATAGTGTGTGACCTTACAGGTAAAATGTGGCAAATACAAACGCAATTAAAAATATGCAGCATTTTTTTGTGCCATGTCAACTGATCATAAAACTATTATATTTCTTGACCTTTATTCGGTCGGTTTTAAACCACAATATTTTACTAATATGTCCAGCCACAATTCATTTGTATATTCATTGAGGATTACCACCTTTGGTTTTGGTGCATAATTATTCGAACGGGGGGCATGGCAGTCCTTTTGCCGATTAGCCCCCGCTATGGATGCTGGTTCTTGTGGTGGCAGAGAAACATCCAATGGCTTTGCTAGTTAACATTTCACTATTTCAAGGTCATGAATGTGCCCTATTTTTAACATTGCAAGTTGATTCAAGGATATATTCATCAGGTTGTTTTTAACTATATTTCATACCTTCCGGCACATTAACTTTTATCTGTCTGATCGCAGATCATAATTTCCTACGAGTACATTTACTTAGAATTATCTCGAAATTATGCTGATTTTGCCTGGTTTTATAGCATTATGTCCATCTTCAATGCTGGTTGATGGCCTTCACAGGTCTCTGATGGGTTGTTTTTGCAGATCACAGTAATTCCATCTATTAAATTTCTTGATTTGGTCTATTGCCTAAAACTTCAATTGGTGCCAGTCAATTTGATGATACTGCTCCATATGTTTGGCCACTGCGTTACTTCTACCTTTGTTACTTGTGGCTCTCACATGTTCCAGGATTCGCTTACAGAGTTCGCAAATTGTGCTCCCAATATATTTCAATCCACACGGACATTCTATTACGTAAATTATGTATTTGCTCTAGGATGTAATATTTTGCTTGATTTTCAATATTTGTTTCTTTGCTGTGGTGAAGTCTTGTGTATTGATTCCAATTCTACAGGCTTTGCATTGTTTGCATTTCCAGAATCCTGGGTGTGTCATCCAGTTTGTTCTGGTTGATTTAATTGACTGTGCACTAGTTTGTTTTTAATGTTTTTGCTCTCCTGAACGTGATGTTTGGGTGATTGGCAACACTATTGGTGACTGTTGGGTCTAATTTGAGTAGACCCCATTTTTTTCTTTGAAGTACCTGATTAGCTTCTGCAGAGAATCCTATGTTGATTACATGTCTCGGGTATTTTCTAATTAGAAAATGTTTTTTGGTTTCAGTGCTGTGCCTTTCCAGTTCTTTTTCCTGAGAAAAATTTCTTATTATACCGAGGAATTCCCCATCGGGGATGCTCCATTTTAAACTGTGTTGGTGGAAATTATTAGCATGTAGCACTAAGTTAGTCATGGTTATCTTTCGATGTAAGGTTTTTTAATAATGTTTTCATCTATATAGATCTTTGTCTAAGAATACCACTCTGAACTCACTGATTTTATACGTGGATTTAAGATTCACAGTGTTATTGAGAATGGTGTAATATTTTTCAAATGTGTGATTAGGTGTATGGTCAAATGAGTTACTGTGTGAGTCAGTGGGTGTGTGTGTTAGTGGCTCTGTGGATGAGTAAGTGGGTATGTGAGTTGTATCAGTGTCTGAGTGGGTGTATGAGAGGTTGTGTGAGTGCTACTGTGGATGATGTCATCAATGATGTCACTGACCACGTCATGAGGGATGTTAATATGTGAGGACATAAGCAGTGAATTACGGGGCATACGTTATAGTTAGCTCAAGTAACTATAACTCCTGCATTTGTATGGTTTTGTGCGTGTAAAATATGAGCCTAACTATAACATCCCTGTAACCTTTGTTTTTTTAATGTTTT
This sequence comes from Triturus cristatus, assembly GCF_964204655.1. Lineage (NCBI taxonomy): Eukaryota > Metazoa > Chordata > Amphibia > Caudata > Salamandridae > Triturus > Triturus cristatus. The sequence continues at coordinate 611,799,864 of NC_140595.1, forward strand.
TTAAAAAAAAATCCATTTCCTAACTATAACGTCCCTGTAACCTTTGGTTTTTCAGTGAAAATATATACATATGTGTGTGTGTGTTTTTTTACACAGTGGCGGTCACCACTGTGTAGTTCTATTTAGGTCAGAGTTTACATAGGAAGAGCAATTTTTTTGTTTTTCAAATACCTTTTACTCTATTTGACGAATCGTCACAACACTTTCTAAAAAAAAAAATGTTCACCCACCTTAGATCATGCCTGAAAGTTTCAGGGTGATCTGTAAAGCACAACCTACTAAAATGTGGGGTTCCCAAAATGTTTTTTCCCTAGGGGATTTTAGACAACGCTGCAGCCAAAACTTCTGAACAGAATCACACCAAGTTTTGCTTTGGCATTGATGACATCACTGATTATCTCAAATGAAATAATAGATGACACCATCCACCATACTAATGACAAATGCAATCTACCAATCAGTACAGCATTTGAAGTATGTAAATAAATACTAAATTGCGGGGAATCATGTTAAACATTAATTGGATAAACAAATGTGCTTATATAAAATAATTAGACCATAGTCCATTTCCTCTAGACACACAAACCTCTTTAGGTGCCCAAGCCCCTACTACTCACAGCCTTCACCCAGACCAAATATCTTCATGCACAGCCCACTCCCTCCAGACACTCAAACCTCATTAGACGTTCAAATTCCTGCGATGTCCAGCCTTCTCTCTGGCCCAAGCTCTGTACTGAGAGCCCACTCCCTCCAGGCACCCAAGTACTATTAGGTGGCCAAGCCCCTACTACGCGTAGCCTATGTCCTCTGCACAGCTCTTCATAGAGACCCCCCTACTTACACACACTCAAACTCTCTTAGGTTGAAGAGGCTCTACTATGCACAGCCTTTTTTCTCTTGACAACTCGCCTCGGAGAACCGATGCCCTCTACACATGCAAGCCCTTTTAGAAGGCCAAGCATTGTGCAAAAGCTTTCAATCATAAGCAATACAGAAGCTGTAGAAATTTTCCTCTAGATATAACTCACTAAATATTTTTTAGTGTAAGAAGCAGACAGCAAACCTTCAAACTCCTTGAATAATGCCTTCCGTTATGTCATCAATAATGTCACTGAACATGTCATGAATGATGTAATATCATAAGCAGTGTAAAGTGGATGTGCAAGTTATAGTTAGCTCAGTAAAGTATAGCTGAATATGAATAGCAGTAGTATTAATAATATTTATTCGGTTCATAATAATACCATAAAAGTACATCATTTATTATTAGCATCATACATATTATTGCTATATTAAATGTATAATAATCAGTAACATTTTAAAGATGGAGAAACCTATTCACATTAATATCTTCCATAATAAAAACAATCCGTGCAAGAGTCGGAATTAGTTAATACACATTATGTACATAATAAAACCAAGCACAGTGAATGGCAATACACAATCTATCTAGGAGTCACCAGAGAATGTAACATTTAACCTGTAAATGAGAAGAGCCTCATTCTTATAACTCATTTCAGGGTCCAACCCACACCTAAGGGGTGAAACATAAATTCTGAAAGGCACACCATGGCATGCTCTTGCATCTAAGACGCCATGCGTGTAAAAAATATCTTGATAGAGCAAAAATCAGCCATACAGTTGTATCACTTCTGAAAATCCTAACGGTGGGCCCCCTTTGTCTTACAGACAGAATGCGACAAATTGGAACCAACCAAGATCTCCTATTCGCAGCAATAACTGGGACAAAGGAATAGAAAATGCTCCTCTGTTTTAGGGCTATCTGGACAGAATGGACATATGGCCGAGATGTTTTGGCCATTCCATCTACAGCAAAAGAAGTTAAGTGGCAAAATGCTGCATCTAATTTGTAGGTTTAAGGATTTCGCTTGCGGGGGTTCAATCTGGTTCAGGAACTCCTCACAATGCGGGTTATCTTTGAAATCCCCAAACCTGCCAGTTAAATCCCCCACAGTGTTCGGGTTCAACCATTGGGCACAGATATAGTGCCAATATCTCTGTTTAAAATACATCGAAGTATTTTTCCTGATGCAGCGAGGATTGGTCTTCAGCTCACTCATGCAGTATTAAATAGCCAGGTTTTAACGTGTTGTAACCAGGCGATATTCCCTTTAGTGTCCGATGCTATTAGTTCTAGAAATGATTCTCTCGTGGGGAGTGGTGTATTGTTATTCCAGACACGTGTCCAGTAGGCTAGAGGTTCTGAACACTGCCACGTGTGCTATGTTACCGAGACCTGGATCCAGACAAATAGGTGTTAAGGGCTCACTGCTTGGTAAGCCCAGAATTGATCTCTTAAAGATATGTTCTGTTTTCTCTATGGGCTGTAAGTTCTGGTAACCCCAGATCTCAGCCCTGTATAAAGCGGCACTTACTCCCTTTGCCCAATAGATATGAATAGCAGGGGTAACTGGTAACTGGATTTCAGCTTCTTAAACAGGGCAGAGCTAACATGCAGAACGGTAAGCTGGAAATTGGAAATATGTGAGGACCATGCCATTGTATGAGTAAATCTGACCTGCTAAATAAACAAATTTATATTATAGAGTTTCCCAGCTTCACTTTACCCTTAAAACATTTATGGGGATTAAACGCCATACATTTTGCCATACATTTTGTCTTGTTAACATTGACTTCAAGACCGCAATCATCACATGCAGCTGAAAACCTTTGTTGTCCGCAAACATTAACTGGGCTACCAGTTATCTCAGGAGGGTCCCCATTAAAGTTATATAGGGACTCTAGTAGCCCATTAATGTATGAGGTGAACAGAGTTGGGGCCAACCTTAAGGCATTCAGTAAGTTTGCCATTTTTCCTATTTTTTTTTGTGGAACCTGATAATCGTTTGAAGGAGGTAGACTAGACACCTAGCTGTGTTAGAACTCCCCACATTTTCCCCCTGGGGATTAGGTGAAAGTTAGCACCCAAGTCCACGAATACGACGTACACGTGTTCCTTTTTAATCACCACGTACTCCCATAGAATTATTAAATATCTAAATAGCTGGTCAATTGTCCCAGTATTCTCTCCAAAACCAGCCTGAAGGGACGAGAGAATCTAATTTTTCCTAATCCAGACATGTAATCTCCCCAATAAGTGCCTGCAGAACAATTTTTGCGAGAGATCTATCAGGCTAATTGGCCTATAATTAACAGAATTATTATTGTCTCCCCTTTTATACATTGGGACCACCTCTTCCCCTAGCCAAGAGTCTAGTGTACCACTGTAGATAGAATTAAAACAGCGATTTAAGAATGACACTCCATACATCCACTTCAGAGAGGAAGAAGGCCCCAGGGATTTTAACTAAACCAGGGGCTTTCCCTCTCTGTAGTGCCTCGAGGGCTAGCCTGGTATCCTCAAGGCTGAAGTCAATAGTGTCAGTGTCCCAGGATTCAATATTTAAGTAAACACATAGTAAGTTATCAGTTTTCAGTACCATTTAGGTCTCGCCAGCATAAAGTGTACTAAAATGGTTTATCCATGTCATTAGTTGAATGTGAATGACCTGTCTCTAGTTACCCTTAGCCACGATGTGGCAGAACAACTTGCTATTCTTGGTTTTAGGCCGCTGAAGTTAAATCTCTCCAATGTCCTTCTTCCTGTTTTCTTTTTGCTAGATTTTGGACCTTGTTGTAATGATAGCTTTTTGGTGCCACAGGTGCTTGGTGTCCGATTTTAATAGCTCCCATTAGTTCTTTCCTTGCTGCTTTACAAAACTCATTAACCTCACCTATGTTGTTATTATAGTTAACAGAGCACTTCACTTTAAAAAAAAAAAGAAGTTTTTTTACGTTCATCAATTAACTTGATATAACTACTTATGGTGAAATGCGCCTCTCTTCCTTGTGTGTTCATATCGGAGTGCTTTTGTTACTTTTGTATATATCTGAGAAATAATATTTTCATTACTCTCTATCTTGGGCCATTTAATCATTCTCCTATTGTTATTTGTGACAATTGGGTAGACCGACTCTTCCGCTGATTTACAGTCAGAGAGAGAAAACATATGATCCAGTTCTAACGCCAGGGCATTATGGTCAATGTTGTCTCTTTCAGTTATCTCCATGACACTCAGGAATTGCCAAGAAGGTAAATCCAATAAAATGTAATCAATTCTGGAACTGCAATTGGCCTTCTTGAATGTATGTATCTGGAAGAGACACGTTAGTGATAGATTCCTTACCTTAGAATATCCCCAGGCGTCAGACTGGATCCGGAAAAGTTTTTCGTCAGCAGTACCCCTGCGCGTCGGTAGGTGGCGTCGTGCGGCTCCGCGTCCATCGCTGGCGTCGTAAGCGCCGAGATGACGTCACGGAGACTACTTAGGCGCCACCAATGCGCGCTGACGTCAGTTCTTTCTTTTTCCGCTCCAGTAAGCGTAGATCCGGTTAGAGCACGTACCTTAGTCACTTTTTGACTATCTTTTTGAGACTATTGTCTCCTGTAAGTTTGAGTCTACCCTAGTGCATGTAGGGATGCCTGGTTTTAAGTCTTGTGGGGCCTGCCGTCGCAATATGTCGGTGGCGGACCCCCACGACGTCTGTCTCTACTGCCTGGAGAGCGACCACGACTCCCGGGCCTGTATGGACTGTTTAGCCATGGCCCTGAAGGCCTTGAGGGAGCGGTGCCTGAAGCTGTTTGAGGTCCGGCACTCGTCTCTGCACCTTTCACGGTCCTGGGGCCGCTCCAGAGAACGCTCACGGGGCCACCATCATCGCTTCTCGGGCTCCAAGTCTTCACCCTCTGATTCGGGTAAGAACCGACACAAAAAGAAGTCGAAGAAGCGTTGTCGCTCTCCGACGTTCCCCCGTCGGTCCCCGGATGCGGACAAGGGGGACAGGGGTTCTGCCCCTGCGGCTCCTTCGGAGCCCGGGAGTCCCGCGGTCTACCCACCTTACCTGGGTCCGTCGACGACTCCCTCACAGGTGCAAGAATTTCTTGCTACCTTGGACCGCCTGTTTAGGCCTCGGGCTCCCGCCGGCGCACCCTTGGGCCCCGCGGTCCCGTGTCAGGATCCTGTCGGGCCGTCAGCGCCACCAGCGGCTCCGGCCCCGGCGCCGCAGGATCCAGCGCCGCTGGCTCCGGCCACAACGCCACAAGGTCCCGCGCTGCTGGCTCCGGCCCCAGCGCCGCACTCGGCTCCGCCTCCGGTGCCGCAGTGGATGCCATTTCCGCCCCTGCCCAGGTTCTCGGACAATTTTGTCCCTACCTGGGATCCGCATTGGGACACGGCGCCGGTTCGGCCCCGTCCGGCGCCGTTTGTTCCTTTCCCGGTCCCTGCCGCCACAGTCTGTCCCACATATGGCGGAGGTGGAGGATGACTGGGAGGGGTCAGAGGACCCTCTTGCTCGTCAGTGTGACTCCGAGCAGGACTGGGCGGACGAGTTAGAGGAGGCCGGCGGCCTTGATCTCTCCTCTGACCCGGGGTTTGACTCTTCTCCACCTACCATGAAGGAGGGCGCTTCGTACATGATGGTGCTTCGTCGGGCCACTGAGGTCCTCCACCTTGATCTCCCTACGGTGGCCCTAAAGACTAATCTCTTCACTGAGGTGCTCCAGACGGCGTACCCTTGGTCGGAGCCCCTGCTGCCATTTAACGACGCCCTCACTGACGTCTTACTGGGCACTTGGTCGCGGCCAGCCACGGGGGCCCCGGTGGATAAGAATGTCGCCAGGCGTCATCGCCCAGTGCGGGGTGACCCTGCCTTTCTGACCACTTATCCTATGTCCGAGAGACTGGTCATGCAAGCTTTGACGTCCCAGAGTACGTTTCCCACGGCTCCGCCAGATAAGGACTCTAAGCAGCTGGAGCAGTTCGGCAAGTGGCTGTTCTCTTCAGCCAGCTTAGGGCTGCGGTCGGTGAACACCGCATGCCTCTTGGGCCGCTATTCCCACGCGGTGTGGGATGCCGTTGCACAAGTGTTGCCTCAGTGTCCTGAAGAGGCCCAAGCTGTGCTGTCTCAAGCTGTTGCCTAGGGTAAGGATGCGGCAAAGTTCGCCATTCGGTGTGGTTTGGACACCGCGGACTCACTAGGTAGAGCCATTTCTACAACTGTGGCGCTTCGTCGCCACGCCTGGTTGAAATCTACCAGGTTCTCGCCAGATGTACAAAGCTCACTCATGGACATCCCCTTTGATGGCACCCGCCTTTTTGGTGATAAGGCCGACTTGCGGGCTACGGTGAAGTCCTTCGGTCTTTCCACGAAAAGCCCAGCCATTCCTGGTTTTCGTTCCTTTCGTGGCCACGGCAGGTGCACCCAGGCATGTTCCTTCAGCAAGCCTGTGCAGAACCAGCCTCAGCGCGGCCACCGACGCGGCTTCCGCAGGGGCGGGTCTGGAAATCAGCGTGGGGGTCAGTCCACCTACGCCCCCACTGCTTCTACCGCCGAACCTTCCTAATCCGAGCTTTGTGGAACACCCCACGCCAGTGGGTGGCAGGATCCGCCATCACCTCCCCCACTGGCCCGCTATCACATCGGACAAGTGGGTGCTGCACATCATCCACAAGGGTTACTCCCTTCCCTTTCAGTCCACCCCTCCAGCCATGCCACCTCAGTACCACTGCATGTCGGGGGAACACTTGGCAACTATCCAGCAGGAAGTTACGACCCTCTTGGCCAAGGGGGCCATCGAGTGCGTTCCTGGGCCGGAAGTAGGGAGTGGTTGTTATTCCCACTACTTTCTGGTCCCCAAGAAGGACAAAGGGGGTCTGCGTCCCATCTTGGACCTCCGGAACGTCAACCGCTTCCTCCTGAAGGAGAAGTTCAAATTGCTGACTCTGGCTCAGGTCTTGGCTGCTCTCGACCCTAGAGACTGGATGGTAGCGTTGGACTTGCAGGACGCATATTTTCACATCCCCGTCCTGCCGGCCCACCGGCGTTACCTCAGGTTCACGGTAGGCCCGGGGCATTTTCAGTTTGCCGTGCTCCCCTTCAGCCTTACCAGCGCCCCTCGGGTGTTCACGAAAGTGATGGCGGTGGTCGCAGCTCATCTGCGCAGGTCAGGGGTGGCAGTCTTCCCCTACCTCGACCACTGGTTGTTGAAGGCGGGCTCGCCCCAGGCAGTCGTCTCCCACCTTCAATCTATGGCCGGCCTCCTGCATTTGCAAGGGTTCTCCATCAACCTGCCGAAGTCGCACCTGAGTCCCTCTCAGCATCTCCCCTTCATCGGAGCGGTTCTGGATTCAACGCGGTTTCGGGTTTATCCTCCCGAGCAGCGAGTCCGGGATATTCAGGCTATGATTCCAATCTTTCAGCCTCTATCCCGGGTGTTCAGTCAGGATGACCCGCCGGCTCCTGGGCCTGATGGCCTCCTGCATCCTGCTAGTGCAACATGCCAGATGGCATATGCGGGCTCTGCAGTGGGACCTGAAGTTCCAGTGGGCGCAGCATCAGGGCAACCTGTCCGATCATGTCCAGATCTCGGAGGGCACTGCATGACAATTGCAGTGATGGCTCAGAAATCGCGATTGGGTCAATGACAGATCCCTCTTCCTTCCCCAACCGGAGCACTCAGTGGTGACGGATGCGTCCCTCCTGGGATGGGGAGGCCACTTGGGAGAGGCGGAGATCAGAGGACTCTGGTCTCTGGAGGAGTCCCGGCTCCATATCAACCTTTTGGAAATTGGACGATCCGACTTGCACTGAAGGCATTCCTTCTCTTTGTCCGGGGAAGTGTGGTGCAGGTGTTCACGGACAACACCACCGCCATGTGGTATTGCAACAAACAGGGCGGGGTGGGGTTTTGGACCCTATGTCAGGAGGCTCTGCGCCTCTGGACATGGCTGGAACATGAAGGCATTACCTTGGTGGTTCAACAACTGGCAGGTTCTCTGAACGCCAGGGCGGACGAACTCAGCAGCCGGTGCTTGTTGGATCACGAATGGCGTCTGCACTCGGACATGGCGCAAGGTCTCTTTCTGCAGTGGAGAGAGCCTTGGTTAGATCTATTCGCCACCGAAGAGAACGCGCAATGTCATCAGTTCTGCACGTTGGAATTTCCAAGGCGGCACTCGCTCGGCGACGCTTTTCGTCGCGAGTGGAGTTGCGGTCTGTTGTACGCCTCTCCGCCTATACCACTTCTGCCCAGAGTGCTGAAGAAGATTCGGTGCGACCGGGCCCAAGTCATCCTTGTGGCTCCGGATTGGGCACAAAGATACTGGTATCCTGAGCTACTCAGCATGGCGATCGATCCCCCGATCCGTCTGCCTCTTCGGGAGGATTTTCTGTCGCAGCAGCAGTGACGGTTCGCCACCCGCACCTGTCCAGCCTCCACCTCCATGCGTGGAGATTGAGCGGTGACAGTTAACAGCTTTCGATCTTCCTCCCGAAGTCTGTGATGTCATTCTGGCAGCCAGGCGTCCATCCACTAAGACGGTATACGCCTGCCGGTGGAACAAGTTTGTGGCATGGTGTACAGCAAAGTCTGTGGATCCCCTTTCTGCCCCTCTATTGGAGTTCCTTCTGTTCTTACTATCCTTGGCCCAACAGGGCTCTGCTCTGGGTACTATCAAAGGTTATCTTTCGGCCATCTCTGCCTTTCTAAGACTTCCAGATCAGCCCTCTCTCTTTAAGTCCCCGGTTGTTAACCGTTTCCTGAAAGGCATTACGCACACGTTTCCTCCCATGCCTTTCATAATTCCTCGATGGGACGTATATCTTGTCTTGACCCATCTGATGTGTGCTCCTTTTGAGCTCCTTCATAACTGTCCTTTACGTCTTCTCACTCTCAAGACGGCTTTCCTGGTAGCGATCACCTCTGCCAGAAGAGTGAGTGAGCTCCAGACTCTTTCTTCTAAACCTCCTGTCTGTTCATCCGGACAAGGTGGTTTTAAGGACCCGTCCTTCTTTATTGCCAAAAGTTGTCACGCCCTTCCACATCGGGCAGACCCTCACCTTGCCCACCTTCTTTCCGCCTCCTTCAAAAGAGGAGGGGAGGCTCCACCGTCTGGACCCAAAACGTGCGCTCTCGTTCTATCTGAATCGCACACACCAGTCCCGGGTGGATGACCAGCTCTTTGTTGGCTACGTAGGCGCCAAAAAAGGTCGGGCTGTGCACAAACGAACCATCTCTCGGTGGGTCGTTCTGTGCATCAAAGTATTTTACTTGTTGGCTAAGAAGGAGCCCCCTGTGGGGCTGCGTGCCCATTCTACCAGGGCAACTGCAGCCACTACTGGCTTGGGACGCGGCGTTCCCTTGCAGGATATTTGTCAGGCATCTACGTGGGCCTCGTTGCACACATTTACAAGCATTGCTGCCTTGACAGTCAAGTCCGGAGAGACGGCTTCTTTGGCCGGTCTGTTCTCCTAGACTTTCTGGTGTAATCTATTCGCAGACCCACCACCGGGGTTGGTATTGCTGAGGTATCTATTCTAAGGTAAGGAATCTATCACTAACGTGTCTCTTTCAGATGCACAAGTTACTACTTGTGTAACAATATATCTGTAAGAGACATTAGTTAGTGATAGATTCCTTACCGCCCCACCCATCCTCCCCGTTCTGCGTACTGAGTCTAGGGTTAAGGTCATCCCTTTCAGGGCCCTAGTTTCATGACACCAGTGGTCAGTTTCTTGCATGGCTCTGCGTCCTGGCGTGGAAAGTCGTGTACAGAACTGACGTCAGCTTACGACGCCAGCGACGGACACGGAGCCGCACAACGCCACCTACCGACACGCAGGGGTGCTGCTGACGAAAAACTTTTCCGGATCCAGTCTGACGCCTGGGGATATTCTAAGGTAAGGAATCTATCACTAACTAATGTCTCTTACAGATATATTGTTACACAAGTAGTAACTTGTGCTTTAAGATCCTGTGTGACTTTGAGCACCCATTACAGGCTCGTAAACAGTGCTTGGGGGTAAGTGAGGTAATTTGGAATGCGACTTTCGTGTTTCTAACTGCGCTACGAGGATGCAACCCCTGAATCCACCATTCCTCATCCTCATCCCCTGTAATATTCGCCAGTAGGTCTGAGGTTTCCTTAGCTGTGTTTAGGTCCCCAGCAATCAGTAGGGCATCACTACCCTCTGTCCTTTAAAGGAGGTCATCCAGTATTACAGTCGGAGACTTCTGGTGTTGTGTGGGGAATCTATTATTGATGTTAATTACAAGGGCATTTTCTTCCCCACCTGGTACTTTCAAATGTAACTGCTAGTACGTCCCTGGAATTTGCAGCCAATATTTTTATGGAACATTGTGGTTGAATGCTAACCCAGATAATAAACCCCCTGCTGGATGTCCCATTGGAGAAGGAGATGCTACAATGCTATAGTTTGAGAACCCCACTCAGTTAAATTCAGTTGTGGCCCAGGTCTTCTGGAAAAGACAAACCTCAAAACTGTCTATGAAATTCCCCCAATCCTCAAAATTGAGCTTGGTTTTGATGCCTGCCAGATTCCAAGAGAGAAGCTTAACTTTCCCAGTGCCGGGTTGCACTGGAGACTATGCTTTCTTTCGATTGGCCCCTTACTTCAGTCTATAAAGGATTCCTTACAGCCCCCCGGCCCATGGAAATATGAGGAGCTAATTTTCCAGAGGCACGGGACTCTTCATCTCCCATCTGGGTGCTGTATTGTGATATCCTTTGTATACTGTTCTGTGGCCTCTAACCCTGGGTCAGCAAGCATATCACAATGGCGTCAATACAGATTTTGCAGGGAGGCTCTTTCTTTGTAAAGTTTTATGAGGAGTTCGTCATTTGGCGCCAAAGTTATTAGCAAACCACAAAAGCAATATCCTATGGAAACCCGGTCCTAACCATAAGCTACGCAGTCGCGAATGCCACAGATATCTATATATTGTGAGAAAGTGGCTCTGTATATACTGTTCCTTAATAGGTACAGGGTGTACAGAGTCCACAGACCCCAAGGGTTTAACAGAGGTTAAAGTTAGATATAACCTTACTCTCCAAAGTGGTGGCCTGGTCGAGCAGTAAGGCAGTATCAGAGGACGTGTAAAGCATTTGTTGTACACACTCAGTCAGCAAATAGTTCCACACACTCAATAACTGAACTCTAGGCCAATGGTTTGTATATAAAAAATATATGCTTGTTTTATTTTAGAACCAACACTTGGAATTAAAATATACTTTCTCGACAGGAGAAGTTTCATAAAAATACTTTTGTATATGCAATTGACTTTTTAGTAAACAGTTACAAATAGTTGCAGTAGGCAACTCTATTTCTAAACACAATACATTGAGCTCAATGATAAATTCAAATTATATGCAACAGATTACTTTGTAGATTACTTTTGTAATTCCAGGCTTGGATCCTGGATCCAGTCCTGGGTCAGTTCTCAGAATCAGCTGTTGAAAGTCGACTTTGGTACTGTAATGATTTTTAACTAATATTTAGCTATTTCAAAAGTGAGCACTTAGAAAATATTTCAGACCAAACAATCAATGATTCCCTATGGAAGGAAATGTAGGTTACAGGTACAGTAGGTTATCGTTACTTTTGTAATCCAGTACTGGGTGTCTAGACTCAGTACTGGGACATTTATCCAAAACAGGTAAGTAATTACGTTTTCAGATGTTATACGATTTTTGACGAATATTTAGAAATTGCAGAAATCAACACTTAGAAGAAATTTCACAGAAAAGCAGTCAATGGTTTCCTATGGAAGAAAAAGGAGTTAAAGGTAAGTATAGTTGTGGGTACTTTTCAGAGTCAGTGCTGGGCACCAAGATCCAGCACTGGGAGTTCACCTAAGAGCAGGTGAGTAAATTCGTTTTTGGTACTCGGCTGATTTTTGGTGAATATTTTGAGTTTTGAAAAGTTCACACTTAGAAGAATTTCCAAGAAAAAGCCAGTCAATGTTACCCTATGAGGAAAATGAAGTTAGCGGTTTAAGGGTAAGTACTCGACTGGCAGAGTTGAAGTTCTGGGCATAGACTCAGGGGTCCCCCAGTGTCAGGTAGGTACAGTCAGTTCACCCTCAGCGGTTTCAGGACGGCCGGGTGCAGAGAGAGTTAGGCCCAATGTTATCCTATGAGGGATAGGGGGGCCTGGGTTGGTGGCTGCTGTCGGGCAAGCCACGCGGCTGTGGGAGCTGGGGTCCTGGTCACTTACTCAGGGCAAGTGGGGAAGTAGGTTAGAGTAGAGTTTTCACTGCCAGGGCCACTCGGGCGGCTGGGTGCAGGGTGCTTTTGAGCCTTCGGGCGCTCAATTGGTTTCTATGGGAAATCTCCGGTTTGGAAAAAGACTGCAGGCTCGGGGACGAGGACTCTTCAGGTGCCACCACCACTTCAAGGGGTAAGTTGGGTAGTTGAAGGATAGGTAGGTACCCCGGGATTGGGCACAGAGGGCCGTGGGGCGCCAGGTGCAGGGGTGCCTTTTGACGTCGGAAATCTTACCCTCTTGTTGATCGCGGTTGGGGTGGCACTCTGTTCCGAGGCTGCAAGCTTCTTCAGGATAGTCGAGGGGGGTCCTTGGGTGCCGGACTCGGGGTCACAGTCGCCGTGGGGTCGTCCTCGTGGGTTTAGTTCACTCCGGCACCGGCCAGGATTGGCGGGTGCAGAGTGGGCTGGGATCGCGGTTCCGGGCTGCTGCCAGGGGTGAAAGGTCGGTTCTGAGTAGAGCCTCTACTCATGGGAGTCCCAGGGGATCAGAGTTCAAAGGTAGCCAGGTCCTCCTGGGTTTCTGAGGTTGCTGGCCACAAGAGATGCCGGGTTTGGAGCAGGAGCAAGTCCGAGGTCGACAGGTCGGTAGGGCTGGTGACAAAGCAGTTGGTGTCTCCCTCTCCTTTGCAGCTGCAGGGCAGGTCTTCTTTTCTTCTCGCTCTTCTTGTAGTTTTGGAATCTGGAATCTACGGGAGGAAGTTTCAGGGTGCCTCTAAATACTAGATTTAGGGGCGTTACAGGTAGGTGAAGGCCAGGGACCAATGGGTCCTTGTCCTGGGGTGGGTACACCCCCTATCCTGCCCCTCCCCTGTGGGAGGGGGGCAGTAGCCTAATCCTGATAGGGTAGGGCCTCCCATCTTCAAGATGGCGAGAGCCCGGAGATGTGCTTCACCTCGCCTCCCCCACCTGAGGGGTGGAGTGGGCAGGCTGGCACATCCCCTGTCCTTGTATGGGGTTTCCGGCCAAGCTTCCCGCCAGAGTGGGGGGTTGCAGTGGCCTGGGGAAACTCCTAGAGGCGGCAGGCCTTTGAAGCTTCCCTTTGCTCATCCTGGGGGAGGAGATCTATCACCTCACCCAGGATGTGCATTGTTGCAGGCCCGGGAGAGCAGGGGCTCTCCCACCCAGGGGTCCAGCAACGTGTCTGCTGTGTGGCAGCCTGGGCAGCCTCAGAGCAGACGTGGATTGTAGGTTAGTTGTAGGAGGGCATCTCTAAGATGCCCTCTGTGGTGCTTGGTACTTTAAATCTCACACTGGCATCAGTGTGGGTTTAATGTGCTGAGAAGTTTGACACCAAACTTCCCAGTCTTTAGTGTTGCCATTATGGTGCTGTGGAGCTCGTGTTTGACGAGCTCTCAGCACCATGTACTCTTAAATGGCAGCACTGCACTTACAGTGCCCGGGAATGGACCTGGGTACTGTAGGGGCACCGGGCTCCTGCTCCTGTGCCCACACAATGTGCATAAGGCACCCAGCCAGAGGGGTGACTGACATATGCCTTGGCAGTGTGGGTGTTGGGCATGGCACACAGAGATGTGTGCCATGTCGACTCTTCATTTTGTCCTGCACCCAGACACTCAGCCTGCAAAGGCAGTGTGTGTGTGTAAGGGTACCGGGCCCCTAAGGGTGGCACAATGAGTGCTGCAGCCCTTAGGGGTCTTCTTTGGTCACAAGGCCCTGGGTACCTAGGGTACCATTTACTAGGGGCTGACATGTGGCCAGGGTTTGCCAATTTGGAGTTTGTGTGTTTTAAGGCAGGAACATAGGCCCTGGGCACCTGATTGGCAGGAGTCCAGGGTACACTCAGTCAAAGTACATTCAGCAATTTAGCAAAAAGTGGGGGCATACCATGCAAGAAAGAGGGCACTTTCTCACACAACCCCTCCCCAAACGAAAGGTGATGAGACTAACCTTGTCCTATGGAGTCTTCATTGTCTAAGTGGAAGAACCTGGAAAGTCCATCTGCATTGGCATGGGCAGTCCCTGGTCTATGTTCCACTTCAAAGTCCATTCCCTGTAGGGAGATGGACCACCTTAATAGCTTTAGATTTTCCCCTTTCATCTGCATTAGCCATCTGAGAGGTCTGTGGTCAGTTTGAACCAGGAAGTGAGTACCAAACAGGTATGGCCTCAACTTCTTCAGGGACCAAACCACAGCAAAGGCCTCCCTCTCAATGGCACTCCAACGCTGCTCTCTGGGGAGTAGCCTCCTGCTTATAAAAGCAACAGGTTGGTCTTGGCCTTCATCATTGGTCTGGGATAGGACCGCTCCTATCCCTAGCTCAGAGGCATCAGTCTGCACTATGAACTGCTTGGCATAATCTGGAGCTTTTAGAATTGGTGCTGAGCACATTGCTTCTTTCAGGGTGTCAAAAGCCTTTTGGCAACTAACTGTCCAGTTCACTTTCTTGGGCATTTTCTTGGAGGTGAGTTCTGTGAGGGGGGTCACAATGGACCCATACCCCTTCACAAACCTCCTGTAGTATCCAGTCAAGCCAAGGAATGCCCTGACTTGGGTCTGGGTTGTTGGAGCTATCCAGTCCATGATGGCCTGGATCTTGGGTTGTAAGGGCTGTACCTGGCCTCCACCTACAAGGTGGCCCAAGTACACCACAGTGCCCTGCCCTATCTGGCATTTGCATGCCTTGATAGTGAGGCCTGCATTGTGCAGGGCCTCTAAAACTTTTCCAAGGTGGATCAGGTGATCCTGCCAGGTGGAGCTAAAGACAGCAATATCTTCAAGATAAGCTGCACTAAAGGACTCCAGCCCAGCCAGGACATGGTTCACCAACCTCTGGAAAGTGGCAGGGGCATTCTTTAACCCAAAGGGCATCACAGTAAACTGATAATGTCCATCAGGGGTGGAGAATGCTGTTTTCTCTTTTGCTCCTGGGGCCATGCCAATCTGCCAGTACCCTGCAGTTAAGTCAAAGGTACTGAGGAATTGGGCAGCCCCTAACTTATCTATCAGTTCATCTGCTCTTGGGATAGGGTGAGCATCTGTCTTGGTGACAGAGTTGAGCCCTCTATAGTCCACACAGAACCTCATCTCTCTCTTTTCACCCTGTTGATGAGGTTTGGGGACTAGAACCACTGGGCGGGCCCAGGGGCTCTCAGAGGGTTCAATGACCCCTAACTCCAGCAGCTTGCTGACCTCAGCTTTGATGCTCTCCGTGACTTGGTCTGACTGTCGATAGATTTTGTTTTTGACAGGTGCATTGTCACCAGTGTCCACATCATGGGTACACCAGTTGGTCAGACCAGGGGTCAGGGAGAAGAGGCTAGCATACTGCTGCAAGACTTGCTTGCAGTCAGTTTGCTGTTGGGCAGAGAGGGTGTCTGATAAGATCACACCATCCACTGACCCATATTTTGGGCTGTAAGAGAGGAGGTCAGGGAGAGGTTCACTCTCTGCTTCCTGCTCCTCATCAGTCACCATCAGCATGGTGATGTCAGCCCTGTCATTGTAGAGCTTGAGGCGGTTCACATGGATGACCCTCTTGGGTGTCCTGCTAGTGCCCAGGTCAACTAGATAGGTGACCTCACTCTTCCTTTCTAGGATAGGGTAAGGGCCACTCCATTTATCTTGGAGAGCCCTTAGTGCCACTGGCTCCAAACTCCAAAACCCACACCTGTTGCCCAGGTTGAAATTCAACCAGTGCAACTTTTTGGTCATACCAGTGCTTCTGGAGCTCCTGGCTGGCCTCAAGGTTCATGGATGCTTTTTCAATGTACTCAGCCATTCTGGACCTTAGGCCAAGCACATAGTCCACTATGTCTTGTTTGGGTTCTTGAAGAGGCCTCTCCCAGCCCTCTTTTACAAGACAAAGTGGTCCCCTTACAGGATGACCAAACAGAAGTTCAAAGGGTGAGAAACCTACTCCCTTCTGTGGCACTTCTCTGTAAGCGAAAAGCAGGCATGGTAACAGGACATCCCATCTCCTATTGAGTTTTTCAGGGAGTCCCATGATCATACCTTTCAATGTCTTGTTGAATCTCTCAACAAGGCCATTGGTTTGTGGGTGGTAGGGGGTAGTAAACTTATACTGCACCCCACACTCCTTCCACATGTGTGTTGGGTAAGCAGACATGAAGTTGGAACCTCTGTCTGAAACCACCTCCTTAGGAAAACCCACCCTGGTGAAGACACCCAGAAGGGCCTTGGCTGCTGCAGGAACTGTAGTAGTCCTAAGGGGAATTGCCTCAGGGTACCTAGTGGCATGATCCACTACCACTAGAATAAATTTGTTCCCTGAGGCTGTGGGTGGCTCAAGTGGACCCACAATGTCCACTCCTACCCTTTCAAAGGGGACCCCTACCACTGGTAGTGGAATGAGGGGGGCCTTTGGGTGGCCACCTGTCTTGCCACTGGCCTGACAGGTGACACAGGAGCTGACAAACTCCTTCACCTTTTGGTGCATCTGGGGCCAGTTGAAGTGACTCACTAGCCTTTCCCAAGTTTTGGATTGCCCCAGATGTCCAGCTAGGGGGATGTCATGAGCCAAAGTTAGGAGGAACTCCCTGTACTTCTGTGGCACTACCACCCTCCTGGTGGCTCCAGGAGTGGGGTTTCTTGCCTCAGCATACAGTAATCCCTCTTCCCAATAAGCTCTGTGGGTACCACTGACATCTCCCCTGGCTTCTGAAACAGCTTGCTGCCTCAGGCTTTCAAGAGTGGGACAGTCTCGCTGACCCTGGCACAGCTCTTCCCTAGAGGGTCCCCCTGGGCCCAAGAGTTCAACCTGGTAAGGGTCAAGCTCCATGGACTCAGTTCCCTCAGGGGTATCCAAATCCTCTCCCTGGGGAGAGGGGTCCTGAATGGTTTGCTGTGTAGAAGCTGGTTCCCCAGTCTTTTTTTCTTTTCTCTTGGTTGGCTGGGCCATTATTCCAGACTCCAGACCTACTTTTTCACCCTTCCTCTTGCTCTGTGCTCTGGTTTTCACACACACCAATTCAGGGATGCCCAGCATGGCTGCATGGGCCTTCAGTTCAACCTCAGCCCAGGCCATTAACCCCCCCCCCCCAGCCTAATGTTACCATGGCCATGGGATGACTAGTGGTGACACTGTCAGCGTTGGTGACTGGGTAAGACTTCCCAATCAAGTATTGCTCAGGGGAAACCAGTGTGTCTTTCACCATAGTGACACTGGCACCTGTATCCCTCAGAGCTTCTACCCTAGTTCCATTCACCCAGGGGCACTGCAAGTAGTTCTTTAAGTTGGGTGGCCACACAGCTACAGTGGCAAACTCCACTTCTCCCAAGGAGACTAGACTGGCTCAGTGTGTTCCCAGATTTGCTCAGGGTACACCTCTGATCCCATTTGTATGCTTGCTGCCCCAGGAGTAGCTGTACTGGGTGCCTTAGGGGCTTTGTTTTGGGGGCAAGCTACAGTTAAGTGTCCTTGCTTCTTGCAGGTATTACACCAGGCCTTTAAGGGATCAAAGTTCTTCCCCCTATATGGTTGGGGCACATAGGGAGTAGTTTGGGTCCCACCCACCCGAACAGGTTTTTGGGGCCCTTTGGAAGACTCAAACTTTTTATCTTGGGGATTCTCACCACCTTTCCCCTGGGGAGGTTTTGGGACCACTTTCTTTTGGTCACCCCCAGTGGTTGTCTTAGTCACCCTAGTCTTGACCCAGTGGTCTGCCTTCTTTCCCAATTCTTGGGGAGAAATTAGACCTAGGTCTACCAAATGCTCATGCAACTTTTCATTTGTGCAGTTACTCAAAATATGTTCCTTCATAAATAAATTGTAAAATCCATTAAAATCCTGCACACCATGTCCAGCTAACCAACCATCCAGTGTCTTCACTGAGAAATCTACAAAATCAATCCAGGACTGGGTCTGGGTTTTGTGAGCCCCCCTGAATCTAATTCTATACTCCTCAGTGGTGAATCCAAATCCCTCAATCAGAGCTTTCTTCATGAGGTCATAGGATCCTGCCTCTGGCCCAGAAAGGGTCAGAAGCCTGTCTCTGCAGTTACCAGAGAACAGTTCCCACAGGAGTGCCCCCCAGAGAGGTTTCTTCACTTTTCTGATATCACAAGCCCTCTTAAAGGTTGTGAACCATTTGGTGATATCATCACCTTCCTCAAATTTAGGGACAATCCCTTTGGGGATTTTAAGGTCAGAAGTTTCCTCCCTATCCTTATTTTTATTATTGCTGCCACCATTGATGGGTGCTAAACCCATCTCCCTCCTTTCTTTTTTTAGAGCCAGGAGCCTGGACTCTAGCTCTAATCTTTTGGCCAGCCTAACAAAGCTGTCCTCTTCACTGGGGGGTCCCCCAGTGTTCTCTCTGGGACCAGAGCCACCTGTGTAGTCTCTAGGTGCCCAGATGCTAATCCTTGGATTGGAGGGTATGGGTGCCCTCTCCTCCCTAGGGAATAGCATGGAGGGGTTGTTGTCAACCTCCTCTGCTTCCCTTTCCTCATCTGACTGGCTATCACCATGTTCAGATGGGTGGTCCTTAGCATACTCAGCCAAGAGCTCCTGGAACCCTAGTTTGGTTGGATGCAGGCCCATTTGTAAATTTTTAAGTTTGCATAAGGACCTCAATTCCTTGAAAGACAAGTGTAAGTAAGGTGTGAGGTCGAGCTCCTCCACCAGGTCCATGTTATTATTATCACTAATAGCTGGGTTTGTTTGAGACATTCTAACCTGACAGTTCTAACCATCTACCCTGACTATAGTGACTTTTATTTTTCTAAAATTCTAATGGGACTTAAGCAAGGCCCTAGCAAGACTTTTAGTAATTTTGGAAAGACCAATCAGAATTCTAAAGGCAATTTTTAGGAGTTCTGTCGTGTGGTCAGATGGTAACCAAGTAGTCCAACAAATGCAAGTTTGTATCCCACCGCTGATCCACCAATGTGAGAAAGTGGCTCTGTATATACTGTTCCTTAATAGGTACAGGGTGTACAGAGTCCACAGACCCCAAGGGTTTAACAGAGGTTAAAGTTAGATATAACCTTACTCTCCAAAGTGGTAGCCTGGTTGAGCAGTAAGGCAGTATCAGAGGACGTGTAAAGCATTTGTTGTACACACTCAGTCAGCAAATAGTTCCACACACTCAATAACTGAACTCCAGGCCAATGGTTTGTATATAAAAAATATATGCTTGTTTTATTTTAGAACCAACACTTGGAATTAAAATATACTTTCTCGACAGGAGATGTTTCATAAAAACACTTTTGTATATGCAATTGACTTTTTAGTAAACAGTTACAAATAGTTGCAGTAGGCAACTCTATTTCTAAACACAATACATTGAGCTCAATGATAAATTCAAATTATATGCAACAGATTACTTTGTAGATTACTTTTGTAATTCCAGGCTTGGATCCTGGATCCAGTCCTGGGTCAGTTCTCAGAATCAGCTGTTGAAAGTCGACTTTGGTACTGTAATGATTTTTAACTAATATTTAGCTATTTCAAAAGTGAGCACTTAGAAAATATTTCAGCGCAAACAATCAATGATTCCCTATGGAAGGAAATGTAGGTTACAGGTACAGTAGGTTATCGTTACTTTTGTAATCCAGTACTGGGTGTCTAGACTCAGTACTGGGACATTTATCCAAAGCAGGTAAGTAATTACGTTTTCAGATGTTAAACGATTTTTTTTTTTTTTTTTTTAAACCTTTATTGTACATAAAAAATCAATACAAACATGGGCCTACAACCACCAGGGCCGGCCGCTAATATGTACATGATCAACAACATCCGGGCAGCAACAGGCCCCCTGGGGCCCAGCCGAATTAACGAGTTACTGAGTACACCTCAGAGATTATCAGGATACATAGTGTTAAACGATTTTTGACGAATATTTAGAAATTGCAGAAATCAACACTTAGAAGAAATTTCACAGAAAAGCAGTCAATGGTTTCCTATGGAAGAAAAAGGAGTTAAAGGTAAGTATAGTTGTGGGTACTTTTCAGAGTCAGTGCTGGGCACCAAGATCCAGCACTGGGAGTTCACCTAAGAGCAGGTGAGTAAATTCGTTTTTGGTACTCGGCTGATTTTTGGTGAATATTTTGAGTTTTGAAAAGTTCACACTTAGAAGAATTTCCAAGAAAAAGCCAGTCAATGTTACCCTATGAGGAAAATGAAGTTAGCGGTTTAAGGGTAAGTACTCGACTGGCAGAGATGAAGTTCTGGGCATAGACTCAGGGGTCCCTCAGTGTCAGGTAGGTACAGTCAGTTCACCCTCAGCGGTTTCAGGACGGCCGGGTGCAGAGAGAGTTAGGCCCAATGTTATCCTATGAGGGATAGGGGGGCCTGGGTTGGTGGCTGCTGTCGGACAAGCCACGCGGCTGTGGGAGCTGGGGTCCTGGTCACTTACTCAGGGTAAGTGGGGAAGCATATCAATCTCGTGGTGATGCTATCCCATGCCTGAAGGACCTGCCGAATTATGAACCTGTGGGGCTCAGCATTGTCGGCAGGTGCCCGACACTTGGCACCCCCAACAGGAGGTGTTTTTTCACAGTTGTCCTCGACTGCACACCATCAGGCCCCATGCTGCAGCTGTGATGGCAAATAATGTAGCTCTAAGTCTGATAGCCTCTCCCCCCACGAGGGGTCCAGTTTTAAGGATTTTCATTCCCACCCTGTTTCACTTGCCGCTCAAATTAACACCACCAACAAACCGGCTAGTTCCTTTAATGTGTGTCGAGGGATTTTGTGTTTTGCTGTTGATGTCCCTATTTTTCACAGCTCATGTATATTCATAAATGCTCTTTTTAGTTTCATGTTCGTGCTTCCCACATACTTCATGCCAAAGAGCATGAAACCAGTCCCAGGATGTTTGTTTCTGGTCCAGGGAGGACCTAGCTTGGCAGTTTGGGCTGGATGGTTGCCACAAGGAACAGGGTCAAGACTGATTTGCATATGGCTGGGTCCAAACTGGGGTGGTGTGGTGAGCAAAAGAATTATGGATTTAACTCAGATCCTTGTGACTGTGGGTGAATGTTTGCATTGTCCAGTATTCCGTCCATCAGATGTTTCTTTTGCATATATCGCCCTAAGTGAGAAGGGTTGTCCCACACATGGGTCCCGTGCTTAATACACCACTAGATTTAAGCTCGCCTGGCTGATGAAGGGTGATGCCCTGAAACTGGTCCCAGGATGCTTGTTTCCTGTCCAGGGAGGACCTGGCTTGGCAGTTCGGGCTGGACCGTTCCCACAAGGAACAGGGTCAAGACTAATTTGTATATGGCTGGGTCCAAACTGGTGTGGTGTGGTGAGCAAAAGGATGATGGAATTAACCCAGATCCTTGTGACTGGGTCTGAATGTTTGCATTGTCCAGCAGTCCGTCCATCAGTTGTTTTTTCAGGCAACTGACCCACTTCCTCGAGGAGAACAACACCCTGGACTCGTCCCAATCCGGATTCCTCAGCAACCACAGCACCGAAACCGCCCTCATCGCCGGCACAGACGACATTGGGACCCTGCTGGACAACAGAGAAACCTTGGCCCTCATCTTCCTGGACCTCTCGGTCACCTTCGTCACCGTCTGCCACCACACCCTACGCACACGCCTCCACGACGCGGGGATCCGCGACAAAGCCCTGGACTGGATCACCTCCTTCCTCACTGGCAGAACACAGAGAGTCTGCCTCCCTCCATTCCGATCCGAAGTCACCATGATCACCTGCGGCATACCCCAAGGATCATCCCTCAGCCCGACCCATTTTAACGTCTACATGGCACCGCTCGCCAACATCGTCCGATCACACGACCTCAACATCGTCTCATATGCCGACGACACCCAGCTGATCCTCTCCCTCACTCACTGCCAAAACCAACCTCCGCGAAGGAATGAAGGTCGTCGCCGAATGGATGAAGAACAGTTGCCTGAAACTGAACAAGACTGAGGTCCTCTTCCTCGGCTCCACCCTATCCGCATGGGACGAGTCCTGGTGGCCGGCCGTGCTGGGTGCTGCACCGACACCCACCGACCACGCACGCAACCTGGGGTTCATCCTGGACTCATCACTATCAATGACCCAGCAAGTCAACGCCGTCTCCTCCTCCTGCTTCAATTCCCTCCGCATGCATCGCAAGAGCTACAGATGGATCCCCACCGGAACCAGAAGGACGGTCACCCAGGCCCTCGTCAGCAGCAGGTTGGACTACGGCAACGCCCTCTATGCGGGAACCACGGCCAAACTCCATAAAAGACTTCAACGCATACAGAACACCTCCGCACACCTCATCCTCGACTGCCACATCACTACCCACCTGAGAGACCTGCACTGGCTCCCCGTCAACAAGAGGATCACCTTCAAGCTCCTCACCCACGCTCACAAAGCACTCCACAATGCCGGACCAGCATACCTCAACAAACAACTCACCTTCTACACCCGAACCGCCAACTTCGCTCCGCCGACCTCGCCCTCGCCACCGTTTCACGCATCCACCATCCACCTGCGACAGACCCAGGACCTGCTGACCTTCAGAAGACTCCTCAAGACCTGGCTGTTTGAGAAGTAGCAGCACTCCCTCCCCCCCCCGCCCCCCCTCCTCCTTAGCGCCTTGAGACCCTCACAGGTGAGTAGTGCGCTCTACAAATGCTTAATTGATTGATTTCTTTTGCACAGAGCAGGTGATGGCATAAATCACTAATTTATTTTTGCATGTGATCTTTGTATAGATTTCCTTTATTTCTCCTGGGCATACGCTTCATGCTCTCCTGAATATTATTGTGGAACAATTTCCAATGTGACTGCTAAGTATTTCATCACTTTTTAGGATTTTTCAATGCTTTATGGGAATCATCCTGATTTGAGTGTGCTTTTATAATAAAGTTGTCATCTTATTTCTTCTTCTGCTTCTCTCTGCTTCCTATTTTGATGGTGAAGTTCTTGTTGTGATCTTTCCATATGTTTTAGACTACTTTTTCTGGGTAATTTCTGGCTCGAAATTAGTTGAATGTTCTCGAATCCTGCCTCAAGTGAACAATTGCGTTTTACCAGCAAGAATTCTCCCATAGGAGATGCTCCACTTTAGATTGCTCTGCTGAAAGCTGTTGGCATGAAGCATGTTGTTGGTAGCGGTGGGTTTCTGATGGAGAGTTGTTTCATTTGTTCCATTTCTTATTAATATTTCTGTGTCCCAGAAATTAGTCACAACTTGATTAATTCATATGTGAATTTGAGAATTACTTGTTTTCATTCAGTCTTAAATAGTATTTCTCAAATCAGTGCTGTTCCATTCCAGGTTATAAACACATAGCCTACACTTCGCAGCCATGTGACAATTGTCTCCCAAAATATTGTGTTTTCCTATCCCCATGCTATTTCCTTATGCCACCACCCCATCGTCACGTTGGTGTAATTTGGTGAAAACGAAATCCATGAGGATCTGGAACAGAAAGCGACATGAACTGTCCCTTAGGTGATGCTATAATGGAAAGGGTGAAAAGACTTTGCTTATCCACCCCTAAGAAAAGCCATCAGATGAAATGCTTAACTTTAGCTCATTAAAACTTTTTCACCAAATCTCCAAAAGTCAGTGAGTTTTCTTTTAATGGAGAAGCTGTTGGCACAATATAAAGTGACCACTGAAGCGCGTCGTCCTGTGTTGGCTTCTGCCATGAAATAAATGTTTTCTGAATTCCATGTTGCTGGTGCCTGCTTTGGGAGAAGAAAGGGCAGGAATGAGATATATGTGTGTGTGTTTTTACGGGTATTAACTCCCCCACCCCCCTGTACCCTTGTTAGGTCTCGTCTGAGCTAGCGCGCATGCACTGCTCTGCGAGGCTTCTAGTAAGGACTTTCAACTCTGACCACTTTTTTTTTTTTTGCTCACACGCCATTGGCCTTTGCGTGCGTCGTTCTAAGAAAGACAGCACGCAATTGGCCAAAGGCGGTTGCATGTCCCGCCTTCTCTCTCCCCTGACCTAGGGAGCTCGGGAGCGAGCAGCCAGCTGCATACCTCACATTCCTTTCTCAGCCATGTGGCCGCGCTTGTTAAATTTCCTGAGTGGTTGAAAGTTGAGCAGCGCCAATAAAGCTGTTCATTTTAGCGCATGTTATATGAATGTCTTACACACACTTCCTCCCTGCAAGCGCGTTCCTTGTAGTAAACGCCCAAGGAGAACTTGTGCTAACTAGGTTAGCTTTCGAATTTCGTGCGGAAGAGTGGAAACCTCAAAGGAGCTCCGCACTGCTTGTAGCTGCCCATGCCTTGTGATGTGTGACTCACGCTGTCCACGGGGTTGAGCTCTATATAAGCTTTGTTTAAGCCAGGATTGTCAGACCGTCCGTATCCCTTGTACACTACAGGTCTGTTTGTGGACACGGGGCATTTTGATTAATTGCTGGTCTGCGTTATTTTCAAATTCCCTGTTTTACCCCTCTCACTCACCACCTTCGATTGTTATCGTTCTCTCCCTCCCGCCCTCTGAATGACGCATTCCCTTTCCTCTTAATCATTCTTTAACTTCCTCTGTCCTTTCCGTGTTCCCTTTGCCTCTCTTGCTTGCGCGCTTCCCCTTCATCTCTTCCAGCCCCCACCCCCCATGACTTCGTATTTTTTCGCTATATCCATAACCTGGAAAAGCAGCGAACACAACCGATGGGCAAACCTGCCTTCTGCAGACTCTCAAAAACCCACGTCAAGCCCCATGCCCCCGTTTTCCTTAGCTCGGGACTCAGGGGCATTTATAATACACGGGAGAATGTAATTGCACCTTTAATAAGAGCATTACGTCACCAGTAAAGTCACTGTTCCCAGCACCAGTCAGTGACTTGGAATAGCCTTAAAGTACGCAGGTGAAGGTGCTTTCTCCATATTTAATGTAGTATTGTTTCACTCCCCTGTTCTCCACCCTATTTGTTAATTTTCCGTGTTTTTGGGAAAGTTTGCCATGGTTCTTTGAAAAGGGTCATCAGTATCCGTCCCCATGCATCTCTCACAGAGGGAATTGCTCTCTCTCGGCTCACAAATTGAGTTATCAGTGTGGACTCTGGAGCACCTGGTCAAATCCTGGTGCATCCACTCATCCTTCTGTGGCCGCCAAATGAGTTTTGTGGGTTTGGTATTGACGCCTGGACTGTGATCCTAGCGACATCTGCACTGTAAACCATGCTCAGTATTTTACTATATCGGGTATGAACTGATACTTCGACTCCTATTGTGATTGTTCGCTGCAAATGTGCTCCGTAACCTGGTACCTAAATCCCCCACCTGCTATCCATGTGCCATGAGTGGTCTGGGGAGTGGGGAAGGACAGAACCACACTTTGACATTTAACTGCATGTCACAGCATCTGAATGGTGCCCTCCGCAAGATTGCCAATGGTTACTCTTAATGCAAGCATTCCAACCTTCACCTTTTCTGTGCTCAATATAATTTTAGCCAGGTTAAAAAACAAAAACGCTGTAGCTCAGAATATATACAAACATGCAGAGAGATCGATTGTTTATGTAGTGCCTTATAGCTTGCAGAAAGTAAACATCATGCCATAAATGTCCCATTTTTACTTATTGTTTATATTAGAAAATCAGATCAGAAGAATAACAAGCATTGGCATAGCCAATAGTTCTCGCCATTAAGACCTTATAAGTGTTTAGACATGCAACAGTTGATGTTGTTGCACCAAGGATATTGTACTGCATAACTAAATACTTATAAGGTTCCAAAGGCGAGACCTATTGGCTATGCCAATGCTTGTTTTAAATGAAGCACAGTGCTGCTCTTTAAAATGAATAACCCAATATGCAAACCCACCCTAAAAACCTATCACGGCTATTCTAAAATGTTTAACAATCCCTACACACATAGCTCATTCGAACCAACTAGCAATTCATAGATAATTACAACTACACAAATACTACCTGTGAACCCTAAATCTCTATTTATAATTTTTGTTTGGGTGTAAGTCCCCCAATGCGTTTGTGTATGCATGTATACTGCACTGCTAATTACCCCACATATTACATCACTCATGACATCTTCTATGACATCATTTATAATATCTCAACATTTACAATGAAATTATCAGTGAGAGAAAACAGTTCAGGGCGGGGGCGCAAGTTGTAGTTACCTTAGGGCACGAGTTACAGTTACCAGAGCTAACTAGAACAGGTGAATTTCAGTGGTTGTGTACGTTTTAACATTACGTTGTTTCTGAAGTACTCACCTAACTATAACGTTACTTTAACCTTTGTTTTTTTTCAAGGTTTCCTAAATGTGCCCCAAAATGTATGCTAGTGCCATAAGGGGCTGTGTAAAGACTTGTGCATACTAAGATGTTAATTGAAATTGCTTAGCATAGCCTCACATGCCACATTGATCCTTCATGTGTTATGATTCAAAATATAATTTAATATTTACTGCTTCTTTATCAGTCTCGGTTAGCTTAGAAGTCAGTTATGTTCATTTGGCAGAAGTTGCAGCTTGTTGTAAGAAAATGAAACATGCTTGTAATCAGGGTCTGCATGATTAAAGCCTTTTTTGTAAGAATTGATGAGACCAATCCTAAGGTACGTTGGGTCAGTTTTGCTAGGGGTGGTAGGCCCTTGTTCCATACATTCTTGTGGCTCAGTGATGCTCTAACAGATGTAAATTGATCTGCCTGTCTTTTGTTTTGGTTTGTGCTATTCGTCTACCTCATACATACATACAGACAATGACAGTTTACATACATTTTTAGGGACAAACACTAATAGTTACAATCTGTGCTGTAATGTATGCTGAACAAACAAAAAAAGCTTGAAATTTGATAAAAGTCACATTAAATGTTAGACCTGTGTGCAGCACACAAACCTACAACAGATGAACAGCTGGTAGTGATAAGTAACACTGTCCTTATTCATTGTGCTTTTAAGAGTACAATTATTTTTAGCAACATACATTAATTTGAGAAAACTGTGAAATGGACAGAGTAAAGCTGGAATAAACATTCAATGCTTTAAATATTTGTTTTATGTATTTATTTATGCATAAAATTATGTTTTAGTTAAAAATGAACACTTTCTCATAAGAACATTTTCTACTGCTAGAAGACATGCATGGTTTAACATTATTTGTTTTAGTAATTCAATCTTTAGCAGAAAAGTATTTTTAAAATTGCATGACGTTCTCCTGAGGAAACAACCACAACAGGGTGGTGTATGTGTTCTTGTAGAATAGCATACTGACCATAGACTTTGAGGTGAAATTATGTAAATGTGATGGAGGAGCCAATAACACCACTCATAAAAACACTAAGCAGGGGCCCATTGAGAAACAAAAGACAGCTGAATTATGTTTGCATTTGTAGGAAGCCACTTGTAAGTTGTTTTCTCTGACAATCGATTACACATTAAAAGGGCATTCAAAGCTAAATCTAAAAATGGGTCATGGCTGTAGGTTTTAATGGGTCTCCTTTGGGCTGACAAATGCTATTGTGCCCACGTGCGAGAATCATCACTGTATTGCTGATTATTTCTCCTATGTATTTTCAGGGGATTTTACTGAATGATGCTCACACACTAGGACTAGCTGTTTTTGCAGTTCACCTGAATGAATCAAAGTCCCTTCTCCCACCGTTGGATCTTGGGGACTATGCCCAAAGCAAGGCTGCTGAGCATAAAGATAAAGATTCAATAGGCAAATTCTGGAACCATCTACTCGAGTGTAGGACCGGCAAGTCCTTGTCCTTCATTCTAAGGTAAGATTGTTTTCTTAAACCTTAGGTCTTTTTCCCTAGTTCTGTTCTTGTAAACTATTTTTAGCCATTGTTGGACCCTGATTTCCATGAGAAACGCACAGCATACCCCTTTGAAAACTCATGATTCCCCCCACCCATCAAATTGTACACTCCAATAGGACATTATATGTCTAACAGGAAGCCTCTTAAAAACAGTGCAACTGAATAGGCTTGTGGAAAAGTCCTGGATATAGAGTCCCACACTCCCAGAAAGAGTACAGGTGATTTGGCTACAGTATTGTCTGACTGGCCTTCGCTTTAGACATTCCAAGTTTTGTTGGTGGGTAATCAGATTTGGGACATTTAATTCGTAGCATTGCTAGGACAGCATCTTCTGTGATCGTTTCTTTGTATCCCACAGTATTCGCCTCTGCTTCAGCTGCCTTCTTTTGCCATTGCGAATGCTGCCTTTGTCATCTCGATGTACTCTGCTTGCAGACATTGTTGAAAGCCTGATTCTGGGTGGTCGCAGTGCCATTCAGCGGTTCAATCCCTAAGACCTTCAGTCCCTTGCTCACTTCAATCACATGGTAGTTTATTTACCCCACCGAATCCACATGTAGTGTCCAGCAAAATATGAATTTTCTGTCAGAGTTCACTGTTCAGGCATCTGCTGGCCCAGTCTGTCCTTTAGCAGGAAGACCGTAGCACATGAACAAGAAAGGTGGCTGGTGTCGGACTTTAGTAATCAGCATTCTGTGGTAATGGGTTAATCTTGGTAAGGATGTTTCATTACCTGTTTCCTGGGCTCACTGTTTTGGGGCCTACTCTGTGCACTGTCTTGATACCTGCTTCTTCCCTTGCTTTAAGCTGCATTATCCGAGAAAAGAGTAGTTAAATGGAGCTCTGGGGGTCAGTTTCTTCTGTATCTTTAAAATTGCATGCTTGTATATATTGTGCCTTGTGTGGTTTTTTAAGTCTTTGCATTTGTCATTTAGTGCATGCAACCTATCTTCTGCAGTGTCCCTCATGTCAATATCAGTTGTTTTTTTCGTAATTCCTCTGTGGCCAAATTGATCGACATACACTCTCTGTGATGTCAGAGCTTCTGTCAGACATCCTGCAGCTTCTAAAGTAAGTCCTCCTTCCATTTGCTACTCAAATCTTGTAAGAGCTCCCTCAGGTCTTCCATGCTTGTTAACACACCGTCTGTCTGTTTCTCAGCTGTAGTTGAAGCTGCCATGTTTGAGTAACTAATGCTCTCTTCATAATGCTGTTTTGTGTGGAAACGTCTCATATGTTTATGCCGTCTGAGGGTTCGGGAGGCAGTGGTCCTTCATGCCTTGCCTCCCTTTGAGGTGTCTTGGGGATCAAGCCTTGTTCCTGGTAAAGTGGTTTGTCGTCATGGGAACAGTTCTTTCTACCTGCCCTGCAGCCACCACAGCCATCATTGACTTCTCTGCTCTTGCTCAGAAGCATTTATCCAAATTAATGTTCTCTAGTGGTCGGTCCCAATTTATTCACCAGACCACCTTTGTGGGCCTGCAAATGATGCTCGTGGTGTACCCTATCTGCTGCTTTGGGCCCCCTCTCTCCTCATTCATAGTTGGACAGTATAGAGTGGCCATAGTACCTTTTCTTTTTACCCTTCCTTCTTTCCCTTTTGTTTTCTCCTTTATTTCCCTCTCTTTCTTTGTCTTCTCCTTTGGTAGTGCTGCTCCCAAGCACTCTATACGGTGTCTCACTTAAGCCCCCACGGAAGCCTCACTGTGCTCTACCTCTGCCTTTCTCCTGGCTCGCGCCGTTTGTGCCTGTACAGCCAACCCCTGCAGTCACCTTTTCTCACTACCACTTACAGGTTTCCTAAGGTTCCTCCTCAGCATGCGCCCCAGGGTCTAGTTTATGCTGTGGTAAGATCTGCTTGCCTGTTGCGTGTTTCACTGAGTGTGTCAGGCGATGGTCTCACTAGACATTTCCTTTGTCTAGTGGAGGCACAACCATGGCATTTCCCCATCCTATTGCCTCCCCCCAAGTTCTCCCCATCACCTCTTGCTGCACCTCTCCATTGGTCAAGCTACAGGTACGTTTCGTGAGCTTTAGGGGAGATCACCTCATGGTTGTAAGCAAAGTCTCATTGGAATGCAACCGCCATCTTTCCTCTACAAGCCATGCCCTCCTCTGCGCCTCGTTAGATGGATGTAAAATAGAAAAAATAGCAGTTAGCATGATGGACAGCCCCAGATGTAAGTTCACCACCTTTGGGAGAAAGGATGCTTTAGTCCTAAGCACCAGTTTGTCCAGAAAGAATGTTGTACACTGCAGATTTACAACGCTGAGGTGATGTGCCAAAGTGATCACAAAGAAGAGAGTTTTAATAGTCAACAATCTCGGAGTACAACTGTGTATGAGACATGCACATCAAAAAGATAAAAACTACATTTTTGCATTAGCTGAGACCAGAGGCTTCTGATTTCCACCTCTTGCTGATGGCCCCTCTGTCCTTACCACCATGACTTCTGGATAGGACAAGTAAAATGGTCTGTCTCAAGTCAGATTGTAATCCACCATTGCAGGTTCTGGGCTGCCTCATCGTAGATGTTGATGTTGTCTGAGAGGCACCCTCAGTTTTGAGAATCTAAAGGTGAAGGTTTCTTTGCAGAGCTCGCATATGCCACTGGGCATAGAGCACCAATCAGAAGCATGAGGGTAGGAGATCAAGAAGCTTCAGCCCTCTGAGGTGGAATCAAGGTACAGGTCCGAAAGATCAGGTACATGAATGCTATGGACTTGTTACAGGGACGGAAGGGACTTCAAAGCCACTGTGTCCAGTACGACGCCGGTAAAGAGAATTCTCTGTACCATCTGAAGATGGGATTTCAGCTTGTTGATGGAGATTCCCTAAGTGGATAGCAATAATTGCATTGTAGGCCATTTCTTTCACCTGTCTTATCTTTTGTCATGGTATTGGAATATAGTAGAAAGAATAATGTTGCCTCTTGTTTGGCTTTTTTACACAGAAGGCTGTGTTGTACTTCATGATAATATATTGCTTCAGCTCCTGTTAGTGGAACAGGTGGTATTTGTATTTCACCAGTCAATTGGGTTTAGTAGTTAGTAGATATGGGATATTTGACACTGAAAGGATAAAGTTATGGCTTTATTTAGGTGTCATAGTTAAATGAACACTTGCCCCTAAAAGATTTTCGTTATAGGAGTGAAAAAAGTAAGGTTCTGGCGTACCTTAACTATGTAGTTTTAACCAGTTCAAGTTGACATATTTTAATTTCCTTCATCACATTTATGTGACAGCTTTGAAATTGTTTACAATATACCCAGATAGGTCGTGTGTATGCCCCAGGTGTGGTGAGAAAAGAGTTGACGTTATACATATGATCAGGAGTTGTGTCCAATTGTGAATGTATTAGCAATTTATAAGGACTAAGTGATACCGTGGGTTTGTCTGTAGAACAGTCTATCAAGCACTGTTTACTTAAGTTTATTCCTAACTCCAAGAAATCATGGATTAAATGCAAATGTGCCCTGTTGGGCTTGGTATTGACAAAATGTTGGATTGCCATAAGCACTGGCACAAACTGCGCAGTCCCACAATGCCATCTTGGGAGGAAGACCTACTAAAGCAGCAATTGCAGAAGAAGACAGGATGAAAAGGTTCAGGACCGATAATAAATTAGCTGATGATTTGAATACTTGGTCCACGATGCTACATACATTGATGATGGGGAATGAGGGGGATAGGTTGTAGGGGTTCCAGTGCCGCAGCGATTTGAGTCACAAACTAATGCTGACAATTGTCAGCATGACAATAGCCCATGCTTTTCATATGTTCCTGTGAAAAATTTTGTGATTACAGTTGTTCGAGGGAAAAGAATATTTATGTAGTTTGCAACTATGTATTAAGTACCTCTGCTGCATTCTGAGATTAAAATGAATCAATCTTGCAGAACCACTGAAAGTACACTACTGTGATATTTACCCACAATCCACTTTATGCTAGAATCATTGTTTATCTGGTGTTCATGAGACCTCTATCTCCTTATGATCCAGCGTCATGATAGATATGACTTCATCTAGAAACTAGCCATTTGTTTACCTCAAGACCCAGGGCAAAGGAAGCAAGCCCTAGGATAATACCTGTCAAGGTACAATTGTTTTATTAGGGTTATGACCTCTAATGGTGTACATATGCAGGATCATTCTGGAACATTAACCTTCACCCCTTGCATCCCATGAAGTAATAGCACCTTTTACTTGGCGAACCTAACAACTTACCTATCCGTCCACTAAGATCTCATCCACAACTCTTTCTCATTCCATTAGTTGATACTGCTCTTCATGGCCCATAAGTTTCTCATCTTGGTTCTCTACTTAGCTGTCTCTCAGCACGAGTAAATGTCCATTTCAGCTTTTCTAACTGATGTCTCTACATCACCATCGGATCTCCCACCCTTGTATATCCTGTGGCGCTCTCAGCTTTAGAACACTTGCCTCTTTCATTTCATGGTACATGTGGTTCTGTTGACTATACCTACTCCTAGAACATTACACTCTTCCATTGATTGTAACAATTTCCCTGTAAATCACATTGGCTCTAATTTCTGATATGCTTTACTTTTTCAAATTATCAGATAATGTTGCCTGTTTGTCATGCTGGTTTTATCTATGACATGTTATAAATAAGTCCTTTGAGGGATAATCTCTGATATGCATACTGCCCTTGATCTCCTCTGTGGTGCATTCTACAGAAATGTAACCATTCGTTCACCAAGAATCTCACATGCAATCTATTATACTAGTTGTATTGATGGGCAGTACCTGACTAGTACATCCAATTTTGTGGTTTATTTCTGACACTTTCGTATGCTTCAACCCTATTCCTGGTTTATTGATGGACTACACCTTATGTAAACATTGAGCCAGATGATGTCCTGTTCCTTGCAAGTTACCTCAATACATTATTGTTTTCTGACTCATTGTACTGCTTCCATTAATGGACTATAAATTAGATGCATAACACCTCGTAATGTCAGACACGGTGAACATCTATATGGTGGATAATCCCCATAAATTTCTGGCTCACTTGTGTTGGTGTCAAACCTCATTGCCAATATCTATGTCACAGTTAGAACACAGTGAAAGGATCCTGATTATTGCACCTCCCATAGTTACACAAATTCCCCAAACACCACTTCGAGATGGACATAAAATGAGGTCTCTATCAATGCCTTTGAGGAAAAAGAAAATAGTACAGTGATTTGTTTTGATGACTTCCTAAATGTTCTTTTTTGGTCCATTCCATTGAATTCTTCATATTTTGTGGTAACCTATGACACGATAAACATAATTAGCTCTCTCCAAATTTCTGATCTTAGATTGATCTTTCTCTAGCTAATACCCACAGTGAAATGATTGGAGGTTCTTCACTTTGTCATGACCTCAGTGGCAGTCCAGCACTTAAATCTAACTTGGGGCCTGATTTAGGGGGCATGATTTGGAGTTTGGAGGAGAGGGTTCTCTGGTGCAATTGATTATCCTCTCTGTGAAACCTTCGATCCACCTGCCTAATTTACAGGTGGGCAGATCATATGTATGTTTATCAATGGTGTCGACTCTCACTCTGTCGCTGACATACTCTCCTGATGGGCTGAAGGCGTATGGGCATTCGGAAGTTTACATAAAACACTGTCTGGCCAATTTAGAGTGGACGGTGGTATATGTTTTTTTTGCTGTTTGTCACTGCGACATAAAACCTGGCGGTGAGTAAAAGGAAAAACATAATGACAATCCACACCATAGGTGACAACTCGTATGTTTTGGGGTCATTAGTCCTGACTTAAAAGAAAACTGCTTTGGGATTTAGACTGGTGGCCATCATGATTGACTGAACTGTTCGTCAAAATTTTAACACATTGACAGGAACCACTGCAATGGAGGTTCCTGCCAGTGACTAGAGATAGGCCGCTGGGCCTGCGGCCATCTCTAAGTGCGTGAGTAGAGGTACTCCATCAAGGCAAAAGAGTACTGAACCTTTAAGTATCAGTGCTCAATGCTTTTGTTAATCTAAACAAACAGTTGCTACATTTTTCTAGTACAAGGGTCTCCAACCTTTTCTGTACTACTTCTGATTAGTCAAGATAGTCTCAAGCATCTAATAGCATTCACCAGCAGTAATGATCACACCAGTATAATCACAGTTGTAAGCATGCCTTGCAGGATTACTAGAAAGGATCACCAAGATATATGTGCAAATAACCTCTTGCCAAAATTCATGCAAATACAATGACTAATGCAATATCATTAAAGTACGTATATATAGATAAGTACAGATTTATTATTCTTAACTCCACATCTACATACCTTGAAGATACATAAATCTTCGAGATAAATCGATATAGAGTTCAGAATGTAAATTGTCATGACTAATGAAATAACAGCTACAGCATAAAGTACCCACTTGCACATAAGAAATATTAAAAGTAATACATCTTTGCATATTGGTCACAATTAGGCCAAGCATACTTGCAGTATGGCAAGGATAGCTGTCATAATGCCATGATTAATCCAACACCGCCCAAGATTTACCATTATTTTGCCAGTGCAAACATTATGTCATGAATCGTCAGAATTTTGCCAGAGTTGAACCCATTATACACCACATACATTTGGTGTTCTTTAACTCCAGGAATGGCTTCCAGGGTGAACAGTTTCTTTCGCGGGCGAACACAAAACCATCCACTTAAATAATACATCCATAATAGTGCACATATGCTCCATATGCACACAGAAACATTTAAACAAATGAACATACATACAAGCCCCCACCATCTGAATCAAAGTGCTTTGCCAATCCAGCCTCTGCTCTCCTTGCCTGTAGGGCCGCTAACACTCCGTTATCACATATTCCCACGCTGTCCCCAGCAGTCCCACAGTTTGGCACCTACACTCTGCCTATTACTGGCACTTCTTTTCTGACCTAGTTTTCATGGGTACTCTATGATCGACTGAGAGATGCTTGCAAAATTACAAATCTTTATATGACTTTGCTAAACTGATAGCTGAGGCAGCTGTTCATGTTGCAAGTCCTGCAGGCTGTCACAGTATATGTTTGTTGAGATGAGGGGTGAAAGCTCCCGAACCCTTACTGGCCATATAGTGAGCAAAAATTCTCTTCTTTGATGCTTGCCCTTGACAGGGGGAAACCCCTAACCCCCTAATATAAGCAATGATCAACAGGATTGTCAGGGCAAGATTCGTTTCCTGTATTCAATACGGAAAAATTCCAATTACACACTGGTTCATTTTGTAAGGTGTTTGTAATGGTGTTGTCACTCTACCCGTGAGAGTGAGTGAAAGAACAGCCAACACGTGTTTCACCCCTTTACACGGCCATCCAGCCTGGGGCTTTCTCAGGGCGGTCTAGAACCAACATTCTCTTCTCTAATCCAATTTTTTTTTCCTGGTTTGGTAATGTGACTATTGATTTTTTGTCCTAGGTGTTAATCAAGCCCTTATGTGTTACATAATTCATGACCTGTACTTCTAGAGCACTATAACCCCTTTATTGATGATGAATCCCTGCTGTATACTTTACTAATCTCATCCCTGACACACTGTTTTACATGTCGTTGTTTTTTCCCATGGCTGTACTTTGCTGCCCCAGGTTGCATGTCTTCCAGCACCAGCAGAATACACCCCCCTACATTAAACCCTGTATTTCATGACCTTCAATGCGCCTTCCTGTCAGTGATTTCTGCCTTTGAATATCAGTATATGGAGCTTTTTACTAAAGGCGCACCTGATGTAGTCAGTAAAACCTGCTAGCAAACATCTTCACTTTTGACATTGTGTATATGATTTGATATCCATGTCCCCTAAGGCCCATACCTATATACGGTCCTCCTTACTGGTGAGAGCCTTCTTTACACTGTAAGGACTATTTGAATGATTGCCTATTATGCAAAGTCCAAAAGGTTTTAGCGTGTTGTAATAGGAGCAGCAAGAAAGCCCAGTTCACCAAAACTGGTACTACAATTAGGGAAGGCCCTACAAATCAACCTGTGGATGACCCAAGTAACTCACATGTGGATTTTGTAGGAGCTGATTGAATGAGATTGTATCCTGTCTTTGTGTCTTGGAATTTGAAGACTTTTGACCACAACCAGTGTAAGATCCACATAGTGGTGTCGCACCCAGAAGTGGTCAAGGTTTTCTGTGTTAGTGTTTGCGATAATTGGAGCAGGCTACCCTTTGGTCATACATCCTAGACATTGGGTGCTCTACTTACTTCCTATCCTTCTCGTAGTTCTGTGATTCCTGGCCAACTTTGAGGAGGAGGTTTGAAATAAGTGAGGGTCTCCCGCTGTGCTATGAAGATGCAGAGCTGTTCCCAAATGTGGTAACAATATTGAACATTTTGTTTTGGACTGCCCTAGGGTGAGGCCCTAATGGGGGTAGAGTGACTGATACTTCTAGGACCTGCCAAGCCCCTGTTCTGTGAAAATTAGCCCACCCACAGCTTAGATCATTCAGAAAGCACCAACAGTCTGGCATATCACTGTTCCTGTAAAGGATTCTCAGCGGATTTTTATTAGTTTTATAGAGTGCACGATTACCCAAGGGAGTGTCCTGGCACTATGTTAGGGTATCCAACTTGCTGGTCGGCTTATAGAACAAATAGATACAAAAGGGGGACATTTATTAACTATTCAATAAAACAGTGAGTCTTTAAAAGCTTACGAAATGTAAAAAGAAATTAGCTTCCTAACGTAAGGTGGTAGATTGTTCCAG
Source organism: Triturus cristatus (assembly GCF_964204655.1). Taxonomy (NCBI): domain Eukaryota; kingdom Metazoa; phylum Chordata; class Amphibia; order Caudata; family Salamandridae; genus Triturus; species Triturus cristatus. The sequence goes on from NC_140595.1 coordinate 611,836,449, forward strand.
ACCTGTACAGTAATCATTGTGTCCTCCGAATCTAACTCTTAGATTCCTGGGTACATGGAGCAAGTACTCAAAGGAGGAGAGGAGGTGCCTAGATGGAGCTTATATTTTTAACATACTGGAAATATTAGTAGCGCGAGCTAGGGCAGTAGGATAAATGGACTTATGATGTATACAAGGAGCCTTAATTCAACATAACTTTTGAACTGGAAGCCAGTGCAATTTCTGAAGATGGGCAAAGATACTGTCAAACATTTGAATGTCAAAAATCAGTCTGGCCGCTGCATTTTGGATTTTTTGCAATCTTTACATAAGCTAGGCTGCTAGCCTGACATATAATGTATTACAATAATCCAGCCTGCTAAGGTTTAATGTCTGGACTAACAACTGCCTAAAATATTGAGGTATGAAATGTTAGATTTGTTTTGATTCTTTCATTATAAAAAAAACATGGGGTTGCTAACTTGTTTATATGATGTTCAAATGATAATTGTTAAGCAATACACTCAAATTATGGGCAGTAATTTCTGGTTTGGGGCATTCTCCCAGTGTTTCAGGCCACCATAAAGAAGACCAATTTGTGGAGTTACGAAATACCAACATCTTAGTTGTATCTGAATTTAACCACAGGGGATTCATCCAGCCAGCCACCTTCATCATGCAACTTTTAAATTGGTCTTAAAGCTGGCCACGGTCACCATCTAAACGGATGATAATCTAAGTATCATCTGCATATCCATAGAATTGAAACCCATGCGAGGCAATTAGATCACCAAAGGAGCGACATATATATTAAATTGAGCCGGACACAAGGCTGATCCTTGTGGAATCTCACAAGGGTATATCCGTAAAGTTTCAATGAAATTAAGCCATTTGAGTGGCTTGCATTTTGTTTTCTAAAAAGGATTCAAACCAGCATAGTGTTATCATGCTGACCAGTCATATTTAATCTTTCTAAAAAGACAGGGTGTGAAATGGTGTCAAATGTTGCCGACAAATCAAGAAGGTTGAAAGCTGCTGAGCCCCCCCCCCCATCCAAAATCATGTGAATATCATTGACAGCCACTGTGAACGCCTTTTCTGTACTTAGAGAGGATCTGAACCCTTATTGATATTTATTTAGGATGTTCTTTTCCTCAGTGTGTGAGGATAACTATGTGTTGACTCAACTCTCCAAGATTTTGGTATGAAAAGGAAGCAGAGAGATTGAACGGGAATTTATAAGGTGGTTTGGGTCTGAAGTTTAATTTTTAAAGAGGGATAGACACAGGTGGTGTGTTACAAAAGGCAGGCAAAACAGCAGTTGCCTAAGACTTATTGCATTTTGTAGTCATTAATGGAATGAAAGTAGAAGACAGTTCTTTAAAAATCTTAATTTGTTAAGGATCTAGAGGTGAATCCGAATTTATAAGAGAAATTGTAGATGCTACCATCTCCTCAGTTATAGGCATAAAGTTTAGACCAGGATGTGACAGCATGATTCACAAAATCAACCTTTTCACCTGTTGTAGTCGCATGTAAAAGATGATGATGAAGTCGAGATCTTATTTTGGAAGAACTCAACCAGCTCAGTACAAAGTTTTTCCTAAGGTGGAACTTAAGCAAGTATATCCTTACTTTGAACCAAAGAGTTCCTTAAAAGGATTTTTTGCTGAAAGTGTTTTTTTCTGATAGTAACCACATCTAGTGGTTCTTATCAGTGTTTTATAGGCTCTGAGTTCCTGTTTGTAAGCCTTCTTATATGACGCGGCATAAAAGCATCTTCATGCTCTCTCTAGCTGTTTAAATTTCCTTTTTGCTAGTGTTAGTTCTTGCAAATACTAGGGGCCGACAAGGTTTTACGATGGTATAATCCAAATTGTTTAGTTAACTCCTCATCTAAAGCTTTTGAGATCCAAGTGTTAAACTGATTACCAACCTTCTACATGCTGTTAGTTGACTGGACATTGGGCTGAGATTTCTCAAAACAATTTTGTAGTTTTTCACCATTCGGTATAGACCAGGGATATAAGGTGCTTTTTTGGCTGATAAAGCTGATGGCCTGTCTTCTCCCTAAGAAGGTGGAAACAAAATAACATTATGATCTGACCATATAGTAGCATGATAGAGATGGTCAAGGTTAGGTCCAGCTTGATGGGTTGGGGATTGAACATGTTGCTGTAGATCAAATATCGAACATACATTGACAAGCTGCGAAGTATTGGTATTCAATACATTGTCATAATGAATATTTAAATCCCAGAGTACAACTAGAAAATTTGCCTCAAGATATGCTGCTGTATTGTCTTTGAAGTGAGTTCGCAAAGTTTTTTACTGAGATTGGGGGTCAGTAAATTAACAAATATTGTATTATACAGGTATGATTAACTGATAATGAAATGCTGAGGTATTCAGCCTCGTGCAAAGGCAAAATGGTCCTCGTGGAGCATTTAAGTGTTTCCTCTTGAATTATAGCTACACTTCCACCCATTCTAGTGTCTTGGTTAACTGAACGTATAACACAGCCCTGAGGTAATGCCAATAATAAATCAGGGCCAGGGTCGTCTTTTAGCCATGTTTCAGTTACAAACAATCTAATGTAGGTTCTCTTCCAGGGGATGCTCATCAATAGTCATAAGCACTGAATAGTCCCGCCCTCGCGCGGGGACCCCGGAGCATATACAAAACTATATATATATATATATTATGTTTAACCAAATCTAAAACCTAGTATTGAGAAACATACATCAATATATATACATATATGTATATATATATATATCCATACAAGAAAAACGCCCATTTGAGGAGCCACAGAGGAAAGTTGATGCCTTTAATGCAGGAAGTTGGCAGCAAAGTATAACAACAGTGTCTCTCTTCCAAATTAAAACCCAACGCGTTTCGAACGTGAAAGTTCTTGCTCACGGGCTCAGGAAGTGCAGTGGCAGTGCTGATTAGGAACACCTTAATAAGTAAACATGGCTCCGCCTCCATTAGTGAGTGCTGCTAGGCATGCTGGAGCCTGTAGTTCTGCCTCGTTTTCCCCAGTGGGTTCTGCCATCAAACAACAAAGTAATCCATAGTAAAAAACCTCAGTGGGTGAAGGTGGACTCAGTGATACCTTGCTTGCTCATATTTCAATCCTGCACGCAGCCTTTCCCCTCTGTGCGCTCGAAATTTCCCAGCGCTCGATCCACTGTTGTTATACTTTGCTGCCAACTTCCTGCATTAAACGCATCAACTTTCCTCTGTGGCTCCTCAAATGGGCGTTTTTCTTGTATGGATGTAAAGCGGCCTTGTCCGGTCGCGAGGAAGCCCGCTGCCTTCCTCAGATGCTGAATCATTCGTGGGTGTCACCTCCTCCCTCCTTTGTAATTGCCAGGGCACTCCCATTGGTGGGAGCTCAGCTGATCCTGCTGCCTGGGAATGCTGCAGTATAGTAAACAACTACAGCTCCCAGCATGTACTAATTCCAATCCGTCCGGCAGCTGGATCCGATGTTGCTCGCATGAGCGCCGAGATTTGCCTCGCAAATATATACACTCACATATATGCAGCCTAAACCACCAAATAGGCTAAAATGCCAAAATTGCATTGTATTTTTCATTTTTTTAAAAACATATCTATTCACCATTTCTGTGACATAGAAACGTGTACTCTTCACTTGTTTCAACATAGCCTTTATTTTCAAATAAAAAGGCAAGGTAATAGCAGGCAGTTAGCCCGGAGGCTTAAAATATAAACACAGCAGATTAAAACTCGTGCCTTTAAGACCTCCAGGCTCCCATCATGCCTCACAGGTGAAAGTTAGATCAGGTCTTTTTACGGATTGTTACACTGTGTAGTGATAATAAGGAGACAGAGTGCTGTTATAGATGGTATCCGTACGGGGAGGGTTACTTATGACTTTGATGAGTATACCCCTTGAAGAGAATTAGCATAACAGGTAAGTAACTTATCCTCCTCTTCCAGGGGATACTTATCAATAGTCATAAGCACTGACTAGAGTAGCAAGCCCAAACCCTGCGGTCACAAGATAACTCCATGCATGCAGAGTCTGGAGCAAAATGGGCAGCATGCTGGGCCCTGGGCATGGAGAAGGTGCAGATAGGTGCAGACCGGAATGCCTTTGACGTCTGCCGTCCTTAAATATCAATAGGACAGTCTTCACATTGCGTGAAAGAAACACTAGAACTCATGCTATCCAAAATAGCCGCTTTAGTGAGGGAAGGCCTGCCGAAGTACAAATTACGGAGCCCAGGTCAAGATGAAATGGGTAAAGAAGCCTAAGCCCCCGATTTACTTTGAAACCCAGTTCAATGTTTGCAATATTCCCTTCAAGACTTCTGACAACCACAACTTATATCAAACAAATCATGCCGATTCATATAGTATATAAAAGTAAAGTGTAAAGTATTTAATTCAATTTAATTACATTCTATCAAAAAAGAATATAGGTACCCCACTCACTAACCCTTAACCAAAGTAAACATGTTTAAATGTCAATAATTAAATTAGTGTTGATATTTACATTAAATTGGTGTCGTTGATTACATCCAAATTAGTTTATTTGAAAAGGAAACCAAAATATTAAATTCATGAAAATGTAGTCTAAATCAACCCTAATCATAGCTTCACACCTTACTTTAACGCTAAATGTATCACTTGAATTGTAATTTGTTTCTTTAAAAAGGCTAACATTGTACCTCTGGAAAAAACATTCCTGGGCTGACTGTCACCCTTTTCCTAACTTTAACTTTAAGTTTAGCAGTAATTAAACTATATGAAAAGTTATATTAATGAAAATATGCAACTTAAACAATAGGTTTCCTTGCCGTTTAAGTCTAAGTGCATTCAAAGCAGTTGAACTAATGGTATAGATTTAGGCAATGGGGTCAAAGATATGGTATGTGGAGGTAATGGATTCAACATTGGGGTACAATGCCATCCAACGTCATTCAATGAATCATGGCATTAATTAATTGATTCTTAATGTTTATGAAATTAAAGTAATTCATTTGCATCAACTGATTGTGTGACGTCTCTTCCTGCACTCTTCATACGTGAGTTGGATGGGTTATTGAAGATTGCAGTTTAATTGTTAATCCTGTAAACACAATGGTAGCACAAAAAAATTATTAAGCAAGATATAATGCTGAAAGGTAGATGTAGCTCAAGTAGCTAAACCATTGAATACAATGTGGAGCAGCGCCACTTATTCTCTCACAACACAGTCACATAAATATTCTGACTTGCTTAGAAAGTGCTTAAGTACACCATCTGTCGAGATTCACCCTCTGCTGTTGGTTATTCCCTGTTGCACCCTTTTTTTGTGCAGTGAATTGCAATACATGGGACATGTGGTAGTAACTACTACAGCTGTATAAGGAATATATGATTTAAAAGGAACATTGAGGGATGCTCAATTAATTTTTTTCTGTTCTAGGTTTTGCACAGCTGCAGTTTCTTATACACTCTGCAAATTTCCATCTGTTTCGCAAGATAGTTTATCCAGCTACATTCCTCCAGTTTTGATTAAGAAGGTGAAGTAATTCACGAAAGAAATGTATTTTCCCTGATTGACCTAACTGAATTTAAATTACTCATTTGTAGAATATTTAAAGCTAGCTATATTTAGCTATGAAAATCCAGTTAGTGTTGAGAACATATGACCTTGCAGCAACATGTTTTGTAGCATTTGATGTTTTATAAAATCGAGTGCTTTGATTTATTCAACAATGAATGACTGACAATACTTGATATAGATTAAATAATGTAACATTAATTATGGCATTAATCAGCAAGGCCCTCACTCCCATCGTCAACACCTCCATCAGTATAGCCAACTTTCCGGAATCATTGAAACACCTAGCCACCAACGCCATTACCACCCCTGTCCAGAGTTCTCAAGAAGATCAGCAATGACCGGACCCAAATTATTCCTGTGGTTTTGGATTGGGCTGGAGAGTCTGGTATCCCGAGCTATTGAGCATGAGCATCGATCCTCTGATCAGGCTCCTCTTTGGGGGGATTTTGTGTTGTAGCAACAGGAGAGGGTTCTGCACCTGAACCTGTGGAGAAGTGTGGCTCCGTGGGTGGAGAAGTGTGGCTCAATGGGTGGAGAAGTGTGGCTCAATGGTTAGAGCGGCAGACCCTGATGCAGAGGTCTGGCCCGGGACCAGGGTTCAATTCCCCGCCTCGGCGGGTCTTGGGCTCAAAATTCCACGGACCTGACAATGCTCGCCTCGGTGCCTATTCCAATCATGGAGTCCCACTCTGCAACTCTGGGCAATAGCTTGCTTAATCTCCACAACGGCCCCCACAACACTAAGGATGCCTGGCCTCCACCTTGGGGGTGCCCAGGAGTGGACACCTCACAGGGAAAGCCAGGATGGGTTCCACAGCGGTATTCGTACAAGCGCCTTGAGACCCTTGCGGGTGAGTAGTTCGCTATACAAGTATCAATTTACATTTAACCTGCAGACCCTCCTTTTTGATCAGCTACAGTTGACAGCCTTCGACCTTCCTCCTGAAGTCTGTGATGCTATTCTGGTAGCCAGGTGTCCCTCCACAAATGCATATATGTCTACCTCTGGGACAAATTTGTGGCATGGTGTGCACCTAGGAACATCGATCTTCTTTCTGCACCAGTTTCTCTAGTTCTACTGTTTGTTCTCTCCTTGGCCCAGCAGAGGTCTGCTGTGGGCACAGTTAAGGGCTATTTATGATATCAGCCATTTCTGCATTTTTGTGATTGCCTGGCCAACTTTCTTTGTTTAAGTCGCTTGTGTCTAGGTTCCTCACAGGGCTTACAATACGTTTCCTCCTAAGCCATTTATCTTACGCCAATGGGCCTTACATCAGGTTCTAGCATTCCCGATGTGTGTTCCTTTTGAGTCGATGCACAATTGTCCTTCTAGTTGCTAACCATCAAGATGGCTTTCCTTGTGGCTATAACATCGGCCAGGAGAGTCAGCAAACTGCAGGTACTCTGTGGACTCTCCTCATACCACCTTTTACCCAGACAAGCGGGTTCTTCTTACACATGCCTCCTTTCTTCCAAAGGTTGTTTCGCCCTTTTTCTTGTAGGCCAACAGATTTCCTTGCCTGCATTCTTTGCTCTGCCTCATCCTTCTAAGGAAGAGGAGAGACTCCACTGTCTGGACCTAAAAATAGCGTTATCATTCTACATTAATCGAACTAAGGAGTTCAGGTAAACAATCAACTCTTGTAGGGTATGCAGGAGCTGTGCAGAATCGGACCATCTCACTATGGATAGCGTTGTGCATAAAGATCCGCTATGTATTTGACAAGAAGCAACTCCCTGAGGGCTTGCGTGCTCATCCTACCAGAACTCAGGCTGCGAGCACTGCGTTTGTTTGTGGATTCCCTGTTGCGGCCATCTGCAGGCAGCTACAGGTGCATCTCTACACATTTACCAGCACTACTGTCTGGACAGTCAGGTCTGTTGTGATGGGCACTTTGCCCGCTCAGCCCTGCAGGACTTTTTGTGTGAATCTGTTTAACACACCCATCTTCGGAGAGGCATTGTTTGGTTACTTACTTACCTCCGGTAACACGTTATGTGGTAGAGAATGGATCTAGCTGCAAATTCCTTATAGATCCTCCTGCTATGCAAACTGATTATAATGTGAGGGTCACCCTTCTAAGGGTCTTAGAAATTCATCACAGTTGTCAGTGTTCTTTCTGGCTCTGCATTCCTGGCACAGAATATCGCAAAATGACACTGACATCAGCATGCCAAGGTGGCACCTATATAGGCACCATGCACGTCACATCCGGCGCAGACAACTCTGCTGACACGGAGCCAAACAATGCTATCTAACTTCACCAATGTTTTTTTTTTTGCCGAGAATATCTGTGACATAAAAGATGAGCAGACAAAGCATTCAGTAGGGAGAACATAAGGGCTCGGATCAAAGTCTCACAGTTGATGGTACTTTCTCTGTAGTAGAGTGTCCTGGGGACCCATTGTTCAGCTCCACACTCAGGTCAGACTTGAGTTCTGATAAGCACTCCAGCCTAGTAAATACCATATCTTGTCTATCTGCTGAAAGGACACAGCTCTCCAGTAAAAAAGCATTTGCTTATTATGGCTCCATTTAGTCCCCGGTAAGGAATACCAGTGGTGTACAGTTCCTAGGGGAAGAAAGGTATTTTCTAAAAAGTGTCCTCACACACCCCGAAGGATGTCATGCTTCATCATTGGGCCTTGCTCTTCGTCGGGCCGGCGCGGCAATGCCCGACGGGCACCCGTGAAGGGGCTCTTTGGCGGAGATCTTTTGGATGAAGCCGTAGGGTGAGTGCGGGTATGTGGGCTAGGTAGTGCAGTAAGTGAGTGAGTCTAAAATAGGTCTAGGGCCGTCCTAACTCATTGTGTTTTATTCTCAAGGGGCACTAGCCTAGTTAAAAGTAATCTGCCCTAATTGGATATAATGTTCCTATAGGGCTAGTGTGGTGCGTAGGGTCAACATGTTTTGTGCCTCTATAGCCCCTAACGGGTCTGGTGGCACTTCATCAGGACCAAAGAAAAATTGAAAACATAGGTAATTCTAGCACTACCGCTTGTCTGGATCAGTGGTATTGAGGCTAGTAACCAGAAGCAGTTCGCAGCCCCGGGTTGGTTGATCCCGAGGTAAAACACGGGTCCCGGAGCAAGGTTAGGACAGCCGCTAGTTGCACTGCCTCCCTGCATACAGAGCAACGAGGTGCTCTGCTAAACCCGTCAGCAAAAGCCCCGAGCCCTAGGGGTCTTTTACCTCAGGATCAACCAACCTGGGTCTGCTAACTGCTTCTGGTTACTAGCCTAAATACCACTGAACCAGACAAGCGGTAGTGCTAGAGTTACCTATTTTTTCAATTTTTCCTTGGTTCTGATGAAGTGCCACCAGACCCGTTAGGGGCTACAGAGGCACGAAACATGTCGACCCTACACACCACATTAGCCCTATAGGAACATTATATCCAATTAGGGCAGATAACCTTTAACTAGGCTAGTACCCCTTGAGAATAAAACACATTTAGTTAGGACGGCTTTAGACCTATTTTAGACTCACTCACTTACTCACCGCACTACCTAGCCCACACAACCACACTCACCCTACGGCTTCATCCAAAATATCTCAGCCAAAGAGCCCCTTCGCGGGTGCCCGTCGGGCATTGCAGCGCCGGCCTGACGAGGAGCAAGGCCCAATGATGAAGCATGACATCCTTTGGGGTGTGTGAGGGCACTTTTTTTGAAAAGACCTTTCTTCCCCTAGGAACTGTACACTACTGGTATTCCTTACTACTGCATTGGAGCACGTGTGCAGGACCTGCTTAAATATAGCTCCTGGTTCCTCTTGTGTAAATCATCCATTTAATCCCCCTCATTGTCTTCCACATTGGGCTATTGTTCCTTTGCAGACACCTCTCCTTAAAAGTCTGGACCTCCTTTAACGGAACACCACTAATTGGATACTGCCTCTTTCTGTAGTGCTCAATTTCCTTTCCTGGGCCTCCACCCCCTTCCCCCGCCCGCAACAGTAGGGACCTCATATCATCAATCAGAATTTGCTCATCAAATGTCTACCTCTCAAGTGTAACTGATGTTGAGCCTACCATACCTCCTCCAATGTACTTCAATGGCAGTGACATGAGTGGGGGTTACTAATCTCCAAGTCACCACTTTTTTACTTCACATTAAGTTGTTAGTGGGAAATTATGCAGAGCATTAAGAAACTCCCTGCTCCTATGCTTTTCTCTGTGGAGGTCCTGTGCGGTCAGGCCCAAGACCTCCTGTGTATCACAAAGGCCTGCTTCAGACCTAGTCTCTCCAGTCGGGCCACATTGCAACTGGTTGTTGGCACATTACTGTAGGTAGTTATTAGCATTCTTCATCTAATCGTTTGACTAGGTTCATCATAATTTGTAACCCTAAGCACTCAGTCGGCTCACTAGACCCCTTTCAGAATGCTGAGGCTTAGCCAAAACATTACGTAGTTTTGGTTCACCTCAGTTAATAGCACTGGGTAGAGCCAAATGGAAGTGATATCAGCTGCCTTAGCTACCCCACGTATATACTCCGAGTAAGAGTGGGCTCTCTTGGGGCCATGCTGTTCCTCTTTCTTTGCTTGTGCTCACAAGGCAGCCTTGGTGCCTCACTACTCTGTTGTGGCCCAGTTGGTGGAGCTGAAGCAGCCGTAAACATTGCAGAGATTGCAGATGACCAGGTTATTGGGCTTACATAATTGTACATCTAGATAATGGAGTTTATAAAAAAACTGGATGCTAGTGGACTCAGCCATGTGATGTATGTACCTGCAATTAAAGTTCTGTGTCATATTGTGGCCTCTAAATGTCATTTCCATAATGTGCACAAACTGACATATATTCTGTGGCTTCAACCCGTATTAGTAAATGCTTTTTGCAATGGAGAGTAAAAAAGGATTTAACATTACTGTGAAGCATTTCTGAGTGGATGAAGCTGGCGAGTAGCTTATCCTTCCAAATTCAAGCATTGCACCGTTTCTTCAGATCCAGCATGCTCTGCCACGTGAGTGCTTGGAGGCTCGAGGAGTGCGCTGTGATGAGGAGGCCCAGGATGCTACTGTTTCATGGAGGTGCATGACCGATCTTTCACTGAACTGGAAAAAAGCTGCCCAGACATTGTGGAAGCAGAGTCTTTTCTCAAAGCTTCTCCAGTTGGAAATATTCCAGGTAAATATTTATGCTTGCACCATCAGAACCGTTGTAATACCTCTCCTCATTGTATTTGCCATCTCAAGTGTTCTTTTTTTCTCCTGCAGAGCTCTTCACATTGTTTCTGAACTGGGGATTAGAGATTGGAGTTATCAGCTTGTGAATCTATAAAGCGTTGTATGCATCTGAATGGTTGGAGAGATGTTCGCCTTAAGTGAAACTGAAAGGCCAGGACATGTTGTGTTGCACACATATGAATGTCATGGGAAGAGTGGCTTTGGTATAGCGTTAAATGGTATAAGAGGTGCTATGGTATGAACATTGGATTGGGAGAGGAGGTATGTTTTAAACAGCCAAAGGGCAAGGAAGGTGCTGGTTTGGTACACAGCTGGATAATGGGAGCTATGCTGTTGTCTGCTCAGCTGACTAGAAAGTGAAGTGTTTGTTATACACAGGTAACTAGCAGGGGAGGTGCTTGTGCAATATACAGTTGTATGGTAGGAGATATTATGCTGTGTGAAACTGAATGGTAGAGATTGTGGTGCGTTGTACTCAGCTGAATAGAAAAGGAAGTGCTGGGTTGTTACGAAGTTGAGTGGTAGAAGAGGGGTCAAGTTGTGCACAGCTGAATCTTCACTAGTCTGAATGCTAGTGGAGGTGTTGTACTTTGTTTAATTGTCAAATGTTTTGTGTTTAGCACAGCTGAGGTTCATATTTAAAGGTTGGGAAGATGTGTTATATACAATTGAATATGGGGGTGTTTGGTGGTTGAAGAGGGTGCTTCACAGAGCTGAGCTGAATGTAGTGAGAAATGTTATGGTAATGAGATTTAAATTTGGCATTAGTTTGAGGAATTTTATGAGCTTGTAGAATGGTATGCCAAATCTCCTGCCAGTTCTACTTCAGCACAATAGGAGAATAATATTGTGAGACAATGGGTTCTGGCCATAAATCCACATGGAATGAACTACACACGTTTGCCGCTGGTGTTGGCCTTTTAAGATAAAGCCACTGGGACGCAACAAGTTTAAGGGGTACATGGCTGGTTACACATGTGAGGGTTGTGCATGTGAGACTCCTGTTGTGTGTAGCCTGGTTATTTTTGCACAGGTAGCCTGGGGCAGAAGGGACTCTACAGAATTGGATATTGACCTGGAGTAGGTCTTATAATGTTAGTGTACACTGATAGGGAAAGTCAGTGTGGTTGACCGTCTTGTCTGTAGTGACATACCATTATACACCTCTGGGGAAGACTGCCTTAAGGTTCAGCCTTGCTTTCCTTTGGCCTACCGAAACCAGTGCCATATTGAAATGGGGTGGAACCTATATTCTAAATCTGTGTGTTTCAACACATTATTTGTACAACTTATGGATCTTCCAGGATTGTCGTATTTTTTGGCTAAGCTCAGGATCGGAGACCAGGCCTTTTTATCACACTGCTGTGCCAAGTTAATTACAGTGCTTCTCTCAGCTCCTGAGGAGAAAAGGGGCAGAGGTGAAAGATCTGCATCAATCACTCAGCTGTCACACTGTACCAGGCATGGACAGCCCAAGCCCACTGAACAAAGGAAGGTGCTCAGACCTCTGGAACCAACACACTAGGGGGCTCCCCTTTGGAGATTTGGTGGGATAGGCTCTGGCAGTGAATGTGACTAGTGACTTCTGGGTGATGCTATTTTGAATTTTCCCAGCATGTCGTGCAGGAGTGTTTAGACGGGGCGAAGAGGTGATGTGTCACCCCAGGATAGGCCAGAGGTGCCTTTTAGAACCTTCCGCCACCACTTAAAAGGTCTTGCCCAAGGTGCAGAAGTCTCTTGGTTGTGTTTTTCTGCTGGACACTGGACTGGAGGTGGCAGACATGGACTACTGAAAAGAGGAACCCCCTGATGCCATCTTTACTAAGGATTCTGACTACAGTTGAACCCGAGACCAGTGGGGCTAGTCCCAAGACTGGGAAACTGGTCCCCTTCCGCCCCTTAAGGACTAGATGGGGAAAGAACTGGACTTCTGTGCCAAGAAGTAGAGAAGCACAAGAGGAGAAACAGCAGGAAGGCTGGTGCAGGGAGCCAGTGGAACCAGCTTCCTGCAAAGTTTGGCACTTTGGAGTTTAGGAGGCATGAGTAAAGTGTTCCAGATGGCTAGGCTCGCACCAGGAGAAAAATGAGCCCAAAAGTGAGTGAAATGGTCCAACAGGCCTGAGATATCAGCAGGAGAAGGATTTTACCTTTTGACCTCCCAGTGCTATCACGGAGCACGTGGAGCTCTGCTGCCCGGCTGCTAAAACCCCCTGGGGTGGGCCATGGCCGTGCCCCAAGGAGTATTTTTAGATTTTAAGGCCTGTAAGGGTAAGTGTGTGGGACCCCTCCACAGAGCTCAGGAGGCCTGGGGACCTCAAACACAGGCTGGTTCATGGACCAGGGGGGCTGAGTTAATGGGAGCAAGCTATGTGGTCTGAACTCATAAAGCCAAAGAGAGCGTCAACACACTAGGCATGATGTGGTATGACAGCGGTGCTTGGTGGGCAGAAGTGGTCAGCGCAGCTAGCGGGGCAGCTTGCACGCCTTGCTCCCGGTGCTCTCCTGTTGTTCTTTCGGTTCACCTCCACCAGACTCCAGGATCCGCACAGTGCCCTGCCTTGCCCAGGTGGATGTGACGTTCTCCGCGAGTAGCTTGGACGCCTCTTCTACAGCGCAAGTGCAGCAGATGCGGCACTGTCTTTGCCCTGCCCTTATCGTTGCTGCTGCTCATTCCTTGCTGTGTTGCTGATTATTTTTTCCAGAGGCGTTTTGGGAACTCGAGGTAAGCCTGATCGTTGTCTGTTGCCTGCCTCTTGCTTTCTGAGTGTTGCCCTGTGGGAGCATAATGCAGCAATAATAGTTGTCGTAATGGTGTCCCTTTGATGACTACAATTTTGTTTCCGACTCAATCCATATACTGTGCGCCTTGTAAGCTTGAGGCGATTGACAACTTTTGAATACCCTTGTTAGCCGTAGAGCACCATTGCTTCCTTCATGGTCACCTGGGCACGCTGGTCATGGTGCTTGAATTGAGAGCTGAGCAGAGCTGAGAAGTACAGGCGTGGCCAGTCAAGTTTAAGCTTTGCTTATCCCTGTAAGCCAGCGAGTCTATAGCTCTCTAAGCCCTGTATGCTTGCTGGCCAATAGAGCCAAGTAAGTCTTTGTAAGTAGCTTAATCTTTCACCTCCTCTCCTCTCATCCTACTCTTCCCTGTGATTGGCACTCCATTACATAGACTTATTTAGCGGCTCGTCCTGCGGCCCCCTGAGCAGACAGGTGATATTCCCTGCTCTCCTGCACATTTTTCGCATGAAGATGGGAAGCCCCAATTTTTTTTTATCTTCATGGACATTTGTTTGTGGGAGGGATCTGATAATAGACTGCACAGTGGCCGCAACAAAGCTGAACATTGTAAATGCCCCCCAAGGAATATCCCATGGCAAGAGATCCACACCAGCAACAGTACCCGGGAATACACATTGAAACGCCATTCTAATAATTTTTTTCAGTCTACTGCACTGAATAGAGGAATGGCTGATAGCCTGGGTAGGAAAGAAAGAATAAAAAAGAGCATTCATTTGAGTCAGGAAAGAGAGAACTCGCATTACAGAAATGTAGTAAACCTAGTTGATGACCCAATCATGGCACAGTTGTGAGCCATAGTAACAAACTGCACACATTCTGATCTAGACCCGCAAAGGTTTTGTGGAACTCAGAACCTCTTAATGATTACATCCCAAGGAAGGATGACCGGAAGAGACAGTGTGTTGAGTTGCAAGTATTAATATTTTAACTCCTTGGTGAAATCAGTGACCTGAGGAAGGAACCTAAGGTGCTAAAACAAACTGAGCAGATGGAGAGGTGTAAATTCTGTATATGCACACATAATCGGACATATGGTGCCCTGCCATATTCTCTATCAGTAGACATTTGAGGCAAACATACCACTCCCCGTTCAGCCTAACCAGTCTTTTCCTCAGGAGGCAGGTGAAATTGACATTCAAGGAATCTCCATATAAGATAATCTAGTGAAAGAAGACAGGGATGTACCTTGTGATGCACTTGTTCGAGGGTCTCTGGAAATATTGGATAAATCAGGCTAACATCTAAGGGATGAAGTTTGGAAAACAGATTGGACTGGTACCTCGTACTCAACCATCCCAGCAAGTCTTCTCCTGCCTGAATATCAGGTGGTGTCAAAGTGGATAAAATACCCCAGGAATTTGCCATCTGTAACTTACTCGCAGTGACCGAAAAAGAAAAAAGTGAGGCATTGAGAAACAAAAGACTTACAAATGGCTGTCCGAAAATCTTGAGAACAATATGGTTAAGTGGAATGATTTACAAATTGTTAAGCGCCACCAATGTAGCACTGCAAGTAATTCTAGTTGCATCCTGATAGGGACTGGTAGAGCTAATTTAATTGCATATATGATCAAATCAGCATCGTTTGCGAATCCATCCTCAGCCATCAGAATAGTGCTAAGTCCACTTGAATTTCTGGGCTAACAGATATTTGTTTCAGCTAAATCAGTCGCCTCCAACCAGGGTATTCCCATCCTTAACAAAATCCAAGTAGGCGGCAACAAGTACTTGATATAAAAGTACACCCACCGCTGAATAAGGAGAGCCCCAAGAGATCAAACCCTTCAGTAAACATGTATAACAACATAGTGACCGAGAGGCATCACAAGGCAGTGAAATTTCTGCAGAAAAATCTTTACTTGGCCTGCGCCAAAGATGGTCTAGCTAAAAACATAGATCTGTACTGATTATACCAGAGCCACAGGACACACATCCAAAAGTTCCACAACCAGCTCCCAAATAGTTCAATTATCTACTGGAATTTTGCAGGAATCCCCCAGAAATTGGGAGATAGTAACCTTCTAAACTATCTAATGTCTCATTATGTGATTACACTTCAAGAAATCTGGGCCTCCGCAGCATAGGACATTCCGGATATGCAACCCACACAAAGCAGGCAAAAGTGTTGGAGAAAACCAAAAAATAGCAGTGACCTGCATATATCATGTAGAATTGATTTATGTTTCCACCAAAGCCTGGGGAAATTCCCATAAGGACCTACAAAATGTTGATATTCAACTCCTAGACAACTCCATCCTGATAGTAATAAATATCTACGCACAACAGAAGAAGACATTAGGTTTTAACGGCCTCCTGAAGGGCATCAATGAGGCATTAGGTTTCCCCTGCGAGCCGAAAGCTGTACCTCTAATCTGAGGTGATTTGAACTGCAACATGGTGTAATGGGGAAATGACAATGAGGCAATAGCCGAACTGAAATCAGCATGCAGTATCCTGTCAATTCAATATGGTTTCCCAAAAATAGATGCCAAAGGAAATAGTTTGACTTTCTCTGATCGGCTAAAAGCCTTATCTCAGCTCACAACTCCTATGAAAATAACGACCCAGCACATCTATTATACCTACCAGAGCACAATCTGTAATAGAATATATCAAGATCAGGGTTTGGCATAGGTTTGAAAACATGAAATTGAAATGAAGACCGGAAAGTTACCATAACTCAGTCAATAGAGGTAATTAACCATGCGGGTGCCGAGCCAAGAGAAATACAGAATTCAAACCACAACTGGGAGATTAAGGAATAGGTCAGAATAAAGTGGGCCACCAACCTTGAATCCAAAATGAATTATTAGAAACTGTATCCTTCAACAGCGGACCTTCAGACCCTGATAGTGAATGGAGCAAATGGAGAAACCTCATTATCCCTATATGATCTCTGCTGAAGCCATTAACCCCAATTGTTTTAAGATATTGTACCTTCGAAAATCCTACACTAACAAAGAAAATTGTGGAAAACTGGGATGGTTTAACGAAGATTGTAAGACAATTAAATTGGAATTACAAAGCGTGCTTCAAAGGGAATCTTCCAAGCAGGTTATAAGGGCGTCCAGACTTGGTTATAGTTGCTAATTCCGAAAAAGAAGGCCGATTTTGCAAACAGCCGGTGGTTGGAGCTTGAAAGATTTGCTGTAGAGAATGACACAATGGCCTTTTGGAGGATGATCAGGAAAGGCCTTGGAGTGATGTGAAACTATCTGGAAGCTAATATCGATGAAGCAGCATGGGTAAAGCCTTTTAGATCTTCATCAATGCTACGACTGACCTGGGTTAGGAATCCTTCTCCCTTAGTGCCTTCGACAGAGTCCGCAGTAGTGTGCCAAGTACCATCCAGCTGGGATTGTTTACAAAGGATCGCTGTCCCTTATTCTGACTTAACAACATTATTGTTCCCTGTATGAGAAAGGCCAAAAAGACGACACAATCCTACAGACCAAAAGGTTTAATTGGCATAGACTGTAAAACTTTTTCAAAATTGGTACTGACGGCCTTGGATGAGTGGGTCAGTAATGAGAGTATCCTTTCACCAATACAAGGTGGCTTCAGAGAAGTGTTGTCAGCAACTGAACTCATTTGTACTTTCCTGCATTTGATTTATAAGAGCAGCACAATGACGAAAATGCCCCTGTAAGTGGCATTTTTAGACTTTTCATCTGACTTCAATCCGGTTTCAAATATCCGCCCGTGGGAAAAATTGCAAATACTGGGCATAGAGCTGGGACTTTTGTCACTACTTCAGATGTTATACTCTGGCACATCCACTCAGGTGAGACTTCGTCAAAAGGAGCACGTTAAAAAGAAATTATATACCAATGGCAGGTCAAGCAGGGCTGCCTTTTGGCACCACTTCTGTTCTCTCTCTACATTATTGATATCTACGAAGAAGTCATGAAAGCGTCAGCTGATGTTCCATCAATTAACAACTTTAAGGTTCCAGCTCTCTTCTATGCTAACAACTCTATTCTTATGGTAAAAACTTCTAAAGATCTGCAGGCACCGCTCTCAGCGATGGAAACCTATTGTAAGACAAATAAGTTGGTACGTAACACCAGTGAATCCAAGATAATGATTTTCAGGAGCAAGCGTACCCATATACAAACCACCATTGGTAAGTCAGAAGACACCACAAATGCAATTTTGAGGGGTATAAGCACAGTCACAGGTTTTCCCGCTACACTGATCAAGTTTTTCAGGCAAAAGTGAGAAGTCAAAGGGATTGGGGTGGGGGGGGCTGTTTGCCTGCTCCCTAAATACAGTGAAGAACAGATGCAGCCTGGAGCTACAGACAAATGCCCTGGTGATAAAAAAGAGCACTTGGAACATTTTATGTTGGTTTGCGGCCATTATGGCAAGGCTAGGCCCAATACAATAGCTAAGATCCTACTCAAATAGCAACCTGAAAATAAGGCGTACTAAATATTATTTTTGTTAGGCGACCTTGCCGTATATGTGACCAGGGCAACAGCCCAATATCGGAGACTCAACTAGGACATTTGCTCAAAACTTCCCATAGTTTCACAAGAACATTTTCAGTGTTGATGCTTTATTTTTCCAGTCGCCTCAGCTGTCGGCTTAGTGCTGTGGTTGTACTTCCTTGGTATTTTCGGGTTCGATATATTTGGTTTTGTTTCAGACTACACAGTATTTTAGCTTGTTTTTTAAATTCTCTTTTTAAATATTTTTTATATTTTGTTTTTAATTGTATGTGTGAAAGGCAGCTATGTATTGTAGTATGGGCCGATATCACATTAATACATTGAAATTCAAATTCTGTGGCTTGAAGGTCCTCATGAAAGACACAGAGACATAGCCAATTGCAGAATGCTTTATTTAAGCAATGCTTTATTCAAATATGTCAACAATGCTTTACTTTAATGATTATGTGAGCACCTTATTGCAATGCATGATTACTCATAAGTGTGGAAAGGAATGCCATGCTTTATTACAAGTAATGCAGGGATGTCATGCCTTATTACTGATAATGTGGGCACATGCTTGCAATGCTTGTCTATTCTTAATAAGGGCAGAGGGATTAGGATTACTGAAGTTAGTGATGTTATGAGGTATTACCATAGCATGCGATTCCAATCTTGAAATGGGACAACATTGATCTAAGGTAAACTGACACCAGCAGTTAGAGTTATGTGCTGTATTGTACATAAAGTGGGTGTGCTGTGAATTTTGTGGTCATATATAATGTTGGCAAAGGTATTTCCATCAGCCTTGTTTTTATTTGTAAATTATTGCATATTATTAAGTAGTGTGTGTAATAAATGTACTTTCGAAAGAAAAAGCACAGGCTGAAAATTATTTAGGGAGTGTTATTACTGCGTGCCAGCGAATGGTGATTACTAGCCCGCACCACTTCCCTTGAGTAGGCCTTGGACTGCTCTGCTTCGCAAATCTCAGAGAGTCAAGCGCTACAATTGGGTGTTTGATTCCCAGCGGATGGCGAATGTGGACCCATTACTTGTGCAGGCCACACAACTAGGAGCACGTTTCCTCAAAAATATCATAAAAGGGTGCCCTTACTCTCTGTTTGGCAATAGGTCTAGGGCAAAACTCGTATTCTACAGAAAATGAGGCACAGGTAACACTAGCAGAAGTACTGAAAACCTCAATAGAACAACAATACATGTCCAGGTATTCAAATTTAAAATTAAAATACCGTAGCCTTAGAAGGAAATATTTTCCAAAGTGGTGCTTTAAAATCATCTGATCCCTATCATAAACAAATCTTTTGAATGTTGTTTCAAGCATGGCTTTTATTGATGATGTGTGTAGGCAATATGTAGTAGTGGAGAGAGTTCTGATGAATAGGTTAAAAGTATGTGTGATTGGGACCATAATTTGAATATTGCTAGCTAAGAAAGAACCTAGGCGGATTATAGACTAGGTGCCCTCTGTAAATAATCCTCTTGAGCACCTCAAGAGCTTCATGACTTGGGTATTTCCCATAGCAAGCCTCAGATGAAATATGTCTGTTTTGTGCTTCCAGCATCTGTTGATCATGAAAAGGATTCCTGTGTCCCATGTTTACATTCAGAATGGTGCCTGCTTTCTAAAGCCCCTTTCAAATGCACATCTTCACATTAAATTGAGTTGAGCAGTGTTTTTTTTTTCTTATACTTTCTCAAATTATGAACCGCCACAGTCTATTTTGCTGAAATTGTTCCACTTAGAAGCAATGTATAGGCAGAAAGCCTGACTCACTTTACCAATGTGTCCACAGCATGAATTATCTCAAATGGTCAAACAAATTTAAATGACAGACTTGTGTCATCGTTGTTCTGCAGTTGGAGACTTGTCAGTGTTAAATTCTGCTGAATGATGGGAAAAGTGCTGTGTTTTACACTGAAATTTGTTTAAAACGATTACATGTTGTACCTTAGCAGATCCTTTTGTCTCCTGTTCTGATAATATGTTTTTGCTCAGCTCCCTTTCAGAGATTGGCTTTTGTTTGAACTGCAATTGGAATCTTGCAAAGATGTGTTGTCTGAGGCAGAAAGGTATGTAGATTATGTGGCCTCTTTTGCTGCATGCTTAAAGAAATTCTTGTGAATTGTGTTATTTCCGCCCTAAGTGTGGCACAGTAATGACTCTTATATTTTTACAAAAAGGCCTCCCTTAACTGGACACATTTTTATGCTTACGTTCATTTGATTTTTCATGCCATCTAGTTGGTTATACTCCTATGTTTTTGCCCTGACCTTGCTTCCACTTGCCATCAATGGAGAATTACTAATAATTGCATGTCGCAAGCTTTGCCCCATCAACAAAAAGTGAGACTCAGCAAACATATATTTTACTGTGCCTAAACCGGTCTGTTTCTCAGTGCAACCTCTGTTGACACGTCCCACCTCAACTGTTCCTTTCTATTCTGATGTAAGGAGTTATAGAGAAGACTGGCCCCAACCTGCCCAACAGCATAAGGCATATATGGCCATATGTATGAAAGTATGGTTTTGCGATTCTCAAATAGCGATTTTTTGTGAATCGCTATTTGAGAATCGCAAAACGCTATGTATGTAGGATTCGCAAATAATTTTGCTAATCCTACATATTCCTTAATTGTGAATTGCAAATTATGATTCGCAATTAAGGAATACCTTCCCATTCATTCCTATGGGCCTAGAGGCCCATAGGAATGAATGAGAAGACATTCTCAATTTGCGATTCTCAATTAGAGAATCGCAAATTGAGAATGCAATTTCAAGGGTGCCAGGGTGTCAAAAGGACACCCTGTTGCATCCCTGAAATGTGCATGTGTGCACATGTGGCACACATACATGCCCTGAGGGCATGTATGTGCGTCACATGGCACTTTGAAAAATGCAAAAAAGTGGATTTTTCAGAGAAATCGCAAATTACCACCAACTTGAAGTAGGTGGTAATTTGCGATTCCTTAAGCCCAAATTACACTTTTTCTGTCCCTTTTACATTGCATTTAAGGAATCGCAAAATTTGCGATTCCTTAAATGCAATCGCAAAATAAGGAATCACAAATTTTGCGATTCCTTATTATTCAAGGCAGTTTTACCTTAATACATCCCACTCAGCTAAACTGCGATCGCAAACGGCGAAATTCTGCGAATTTCGCCATTTGCGAACGCAATTTCGAATGATACATATGGCTCTTAGTGAAGATTTACACATAAGATGTGTTGTCTTTTCTTGCCCATTTGCAGCTAACAGAGTCCATGGAGAACACTTTACATACAATGTAGCATAAAGAAAACACATTATTTCTTTTGTAACTATCCTCTTAACTGCAAATGGGTGTCTGCATTTAGCTATATGCTGAAATTAATGTTAATCAGCAGGTTTGACTTGTTGGGCGGAGGTTTACTTGGAGCAGTCAGGAAGTCCTTCAGTACTCAAAGACCTCAATGAGAGGCAAGCTTTAATCCCTGCATCTTATATTATTTCATAAACCTCCCGTTATATATCCCCCCTTCCTATTTACGCCCCTTAGAGGCTCAGATTAAAGACTTCATATGGGGAAACTCAATACACCGTGTAGCAATTAAAAAACGATATCTACCTGTCGACCAAGGCAGCCTAGCAATGCCGTATTTAGAACAATACTACCTGGCTGCTCAACTGCAGTGGGTGGCCAGGTGGATGGCGTACAGACACAGAGATGATACAGCGTCCACACTTCCGCCCCTGCAACTTTCAGACCTGTTGAGGCTCTTCCACCCCTGTGCCTAAATCAAACCCTCAGACTCATTACTACTCTGCATGGTGCATAAATGGTTCACAGAGTACTGTACACAACCCGTGCACTTACTCCATACACCCCCCCTGCCTTCCAACTGGAAGGGACTCCCAGAGGCATTATAACCACCACGGTGGCAGAGCTCCAACGGTGGCGAGACACAGGAGTCCAGGACATAGAAGACCTATACCGTGAAGGGAGTCTACTCCCCTATGCCACACTAGTGGAAGAGGAGAAACTACCCTCCGGGCAATTTCTACTGCACCGCTCCCTCATGGCAGCACTCACCGCCAAATGGGGTGACCTATCTATGGAACCAACTAAACACCTCACGGTGCAATATATACATGTCATGGGGGGCATTTGACCAAATGATTCGCAGCCTCGCTAAGACACCACACAGCCGCTGATCTGTCGCCACTCAGGCAGTGCTGAGACACCGAGCTAAGTCGACAACGTTCAAACCCAGAATGGTCATCGTTATTGCTGAGGCCCACACACATCCCCAGAAATGCCGTCTACAACAGATTCAATTCTTCATCATACATAGAGTTTATCTCACACCTGATAGAGCGCGGGTCACCAGCTCAGGTGACACACACACACACACACCTAAAAACTCACCTGGGCCCAGACCATTCACACAAATGAGCTAGCAAACCCCGCTGATATCAGTTTTCGAGTTAACCTGTAATTTAGATTTCACCTTTACCAAGTTCTTACCAATTTTATCTCCTTAATGATTTCTTTCTCGAGGAATCAGGTTTCTGAGATAGTTTAAGGTAGATATTGACATTTATCTTATACTCGAAATAACCACAACCTCAGAAAGTTTGGAAAACCTTTATTTAAATTAATAATTTTGTGAGTCAAAATCAATCACAGCTTAAACACATTATTACAAGAGGCAAAATGTGAGTCAAACAAAACATAATCATAATAATGATCAATGAAAACGGTACCTGAAAAATGAAAAGAGAGAGAGAGCAGGTACATTGACAGTCTTTTCAGATTTATATTTACCTAAAGTGATAGATGAACCCAACTCTTTGAAGATAAGTCAGATAGAATCTGTCAGGACATGATGCAGATAAAGGATTTGGACAGATTCGGATCTGCAAAGGTGACCTCTTCTAAGTGCAACGCCAGCGTCGCACCCCTCTCTGATACTACTCTCCTCGGGTGTCCCTCTTCCGTAATTCCCTCTAGATGATTAGATTAGCGATCAGTATCTCAATTTCTCGAGCAGAGTTTCTGGCAGCAGCGTACACGTTGGGTCGTTGACGAGTCGAAATGGTGGATCTGACAAGTCTGACAAAGTATCTTACCAAACTACCTTTTTTATATTTTTATTCATATACTACCCCCAATGTGTCCAAGTTTGTGTTTTCCCTTATTTTAATTGGTCAGGGTGAGAGGTGAGTTCATCACACCATATTAAAAGTAATAATTTTACTGTGGACTATTGTTCTATGTTTCTGCCCCTTAATTTACTTTCCCATAGCTTTATTTGCCACCCGCATTTCACATTATGTTCAATAAGACTTTTCAACATTTATATGTTTCAAGCTTTAGGTCCAAAAGTTCAGTTTCCCAGGTGACTTTAGCTTGAGGTGGCTTTGGATGTGATTCAAGTTCTTCGTGGGTTTCCGGCCAGTCTTTATGCGCGTGCGCACTGGTCAGATGGGATAGGGATTTCTTTCACCCTCCGAGGCCCAAATAAGAACTAATAATAACATTTAAAAAAAGATACGTTAGAATGTGACAATAAATGATTTCACTGTATACCACTTAACTCTACTCTATCCCCATTTACTTATTTAAATCTTTCGCATTAGTGTTTAGTAGAACTTACGAGATTTAGTTTAGCAGTAGCATATGCATAAATTTGTGCGTTTCAAGCGTCCATTTTAAAAGCTTTTGCGCAGCTGCAAAGTTTTGCCACCAAGCGACAGAATACGTCATCCTACGTAGATGCAGTAGACGCATGCGCAATGAAGTTCCCACGATTTTGGCGGCCATATTAAGACACTTGGGTTACTTGTTAGTAATACACATAGGAAAGCTTCCCCTGGATACTGTGTGTCGTGTTAAATGTAATATTAATATTCACAAAACAAGTTGATTATAGTGTTACACGTTATTTGAGAGGATTGCGTCCGAGCAAGTCTCTTTATTTACCACACACATCCCCAGAAATACCGTCTACAACAGATTCAATTCTTCATCGTACATAGAGTTTATCTCACACTTGCAAAGATTATTCAATACTTCAAACATCAAGACGCAACATGCCCCAAATGTTCACTCACTGACGCTGATTTGCTACACATGATCTGGGGATGTCCTGCCCTGACTAAATATTGGAAAACTATAGCAGAAGACCTGACGCACTGCACGGGCAGAGAACTCTCATTTGACTGGCTCACATACATTTTACATCTATATCAGAGAAATCGCAACAAAGGTACCTCCTGATTTTTGGATCTGGGGATGGTGGTAGCGAAGAGGCTGATCACCAGAAAGTGGAAATCCCCGCACCTTTTGCACATCATAATGTGGAGATGCTCAATGCTCACCTGGGCGAAAGCGGAGAGTGTAGCACTCCATAGGGAAGACACGTTGGGCCTTCGCAAGACTCCCCTAGCCAATGATGGGTCCACCTCACCCCGTTAACAGCAACACCTTAATATAAAGTAACACGCAACAAGAGCAGATCAAGATACTGAATAGGGCACTAAGTAGAAAGAACACACAACAAAAATCGATGTGTCCCCCTCACAATTCACCAAATACCAAGACATAAACACCAATTGCACCCATTAATCTACGGAATACACTGACCAGGGAGCCCAAGTGTTAACCTCACAGCTTAGACTTAACCCTATTATGTATTATTTTGTCATTGTTGCATTATGATCCCCTTCCCACGGTTTAGCCTGTTTGTATGCATATTCATTGACAGAACACAGAAATAGAGTGCAAGTTGAAACCATCTTAAGCGGGTCGAGAAGTGTTAAACAGTCACACAACAGTTAATAATAAGTAAATGTTATTTGATGATACAAACTATAAATACGTACTGAGTAGTGAACTGATGACATGTCGCTACTTTATAGACATAATGTTGTGGAATTAACTAGCAGACTTATGTGAATAGCAACTTCAACAAGTATCAGTTTGATGTATATGTGAGGCTCATGTATAACTTGCAGTTATGAGAAAATCAATAAAACCAGATATAAAAAATAAAAAAAAAGAAGGAAGCTTTAAGTAACTCCCTCGGGACAGCGCACTTGTGCCTTTTTTTATATTTAGTAACTTTTCCTATCATGGGTGGGTTCTAGAAGTACCAGCTCTGAGTATTGCCTTCCATACCAGCGACAAATATTCTGACGTGAATTTACAAACTATCTCTCTGGTAGAGAATTAACAAGTATCCCCATTTATTAATCATTCTAGTTTTACTTTATTATCAGCTTCAAGCAAAAGATAGACTGAATCAACCTGTTTGGAATCTGCAGGCTGATTTCTACAACTGGCATATAAACCAAAAACTATTTCATCTTGCTGCACAGTCAACAAACATGTGATCTTTCAAACTCGTAGCATGCACTGTTCTATCTTGTCCTCAGTATCCAAGGAAAAGAAGAATATTCTTTCTGAGTTCCTGAGTGGCGCCTTTGAACACCAAGCTAGCAATAGATATGTCTGTAGCACAGCTGCTGATCATTTGAATACAGCTGTGACATAACAGTAAAATGATATGTTGTGTTTCTTTACTTGCAGGCTGGACTACCATCGATGGGCTGTGCATCAGCACTACCTGCCATCCCCCTCAGCAGCTGGCGGCTGTGACGGAGACCTGGAAGCAGCATGCTCTGTTATTGTCAATGCATTAGTGGATTTTGTTAACAGGTAACACTACACCAGTGCAAGCACTTGAATGTTGTTAAGTAGTTGGTAGAAACAATTAACATGTTTATATGAGTATTCTTCAGCAAGGCTATGCATGGAAAATTATACTTTTGCACTAAAGATGAAGCTCCTCAATCTTTAAAAGATAAAACACATCTTGAGCGGAGGCGAACAACTAAGGACTGATCACTGGATCCCACAGGTTTCAATCACAGGTTTCAGAGCATATTTTACATGACATACCTAAGGTTCCAGGGTAAACTCTATACAAGATCTACATAACATTTTAGGAGAACTCATTTCTGATGGATAGTTACAATTGCAGATTCATCTCCTTTCCACTATCCCAGGCAACTTTCAATAGCTCTACCACCCAGGTAGGTGGCACTGGCTGCATTTTAGCACCATAAACAATGCTACTGTGATATCACTAGAGCCACAGAAAACGTTGGGATTTCAGTTCTTTCTCCTGCACCTGTGGATGTACTGGTAGCTCACCACTATCCTTGAAGGAGCTCCCCAAAGTGCAGCCCAGCACAGTTCATAATCTCTGCATCCTTGAAGTAGTTGCCAGCCAAACCAATAGGGAGCACACACTTACATACAAACACATATACTCTGACCGCCCGCAAATACCTGCAGCATGACCACCTTCTTCCATTCTTCGTTTAGCAAAGTCACATGAAGCTTAGTCACTTTGCAGCCCTTTCTCTGTCAATCATTGAGTATACCATCATAACTGGCCCAGATATGACGTGCCTGCAATAGCCAGGGTGGAGTTGCTAGAATGTAGGATTACCAGAGATAGAGTTGGGCGTAAATGATATCTCTGCGCTAGCTGGCTGGCCCTGTGGCTACGGAGAGCAGAGGGTGGATTGACAATGGAGTTTGTTTCAGACAGTGGGAATGGTGTGTGTATGTATGTCCTTGTGTTACGGAACACCAAATGTATATGGTGTATAATGGCTTAATCTCTGTCACAATTATGACTATTTTAACATAATATTGGCCCTGGCATAATAATGGTAAATCTTGGGCATTGTGGTATTAATCATGGTTTAATGACAGCTATCCTTTCTATGCTGTAAGTATTCTTGGCCTAACTGTGGCCAATTTGCGGAGTTTTATAGCTGTGAATATCTCTTATGTGCAAGTGGGCACTTTATGATGTAGCTGTTATTTTGTTAGTCATGCGGATTTTCTTTTTTCTAAAAAATATTTTATCACGCATATACGCAAACTTACTACAAGTTGATCACTGAATAAAGCTTATACAAACATGCTTCTTACCACAACCTGCTCCTTCCGGAGCTACATACAATCCTTACATTGAATTTACAAGGAAGTGTGTAACACCATGTCGTATCTTTTAATCACTAATGTCTGTTGCTGACTCATGCTTAAGTGGAGCACAGTTATTCCCTCTGAAATCGTTTTCCTTTCCCCACACCCGCTTTCATTACTTAGGGCACCCTCTATGTATACATACTGCCTTCTCTGCCACCATAGCTCTGTCCACATTATTACACCATTTGCGATGTGTTGGAGCCTCCTGTGTTCCCCAGTGTTTTGCGATATTACGTTTAGCGAACATTATACCTAATGTTGCCCAGTCTTGAGCCGTGTGGTTAAGATCTGTAGGTTCCCAGATATTAAAGAGACACCTCTTGGGCGCCGGTGACACCATGACCCCGATAACTTGGGAGATGGTGTTCATAAGTGCCCCCCAGTATGTTACGATCTTTGGACATTCCCACAATGTATGATAAAAAGTGCCGAGCTCCATGCATTTCCTTAAACATAATTTTCTCGTGTAGTAGATTCTGTGAAGTATTTTTAACTGTAATAGCTTTAATTTGAAGGGTATCGCAACTTCCCGTGGGTACGCGAGTGCCTCCTGACAATCTGTTTCATCTAGCTCTCCTACATCAGCCTGCCATTTTTAGGTCTCGCTGGCGTTGCAGCGCGAAGCACTGCCGCCAACGAGAACTATTGTTACCCTGATGCCTCTCAAGGGAGACAGACCGGGGCACGCGCAGCGATCGGGGTCTGTGGACGCGCTTCTGAGAAGCGCAGACGCACATGCCCCCAAGCGCGCGCGCGCCACGCTCCGCCGACCGCCGGGCTTGTTTCCCATAGACTTCTATACAAGCAGAGGCACTTTTAGGCGAGAGAGAGACAGCCAAACTTTGGCTTACAAAATCGTGAGTCTCCTGCTTGAATGGGGTTAATTGGCATTTATGGAATAATTGACGATGTTTGATTAATGCACAATATCTTAACCGTAACGAACGGACACAATATTTTAAGATTACCCATGTCATGTTCAATTATTTCGGGGGAATATTTCATACTTGAAAAAAAAAAACCTTCTGTTCAGACTAATAAATATATCAGTTAAACCATTGTTTTCAATGTTGAAAAAAGTAGTTTAGACGTACCCCAGCATTTAGAAGAGAACCAAATCAGCCTTTTTGCCTACGGAATTCATAACGTACAGAAAAACACGCAGATTACTCATCCCCGCTGAACTTTTACGTACATTCATTCCGGGACGTCAACGCGTGCAGCGTCACAGAACTCGCATTTTCTGGAGCGTCTTCTTTCGTGCTTAAGTAAATATTTTTAATATTGCGCGAACGTCCTCGTGGATTGCTTACGAACCCGTGTGGGTGAATCGATTGTGACGCAGTTGCAGAATCATCGGGAGAGCTCCAGGAGAGCAGCCGCTCCGGATGCATTCAATGGTGCTATTTCTCACCCCGCCAACGGTCAGCGGACTCGTCGTAACCTCCTCCCCATTCTCTGGAGGGGCACTAGGGCCATATCTCCCGCAATGACGCTTCTACAGAGGTCAAATAATGTTAAAGAAGGCAAGACATGCTATTGAAGAACGGGTATCTATTAATCTTGGGGCTGTTTGTACTTAACAGGAAGACCATCGTGAGTGGACTGTACCAAACCTTGCAGCCGAAACTTTTTGAAGGTCAGATTTGATGGGTTTTTTTCATTTGCTTCGTTGTCCGTTAAATTCTTCAAAATATATACAACGTTTAGCACTGCGCCCGCTTTTATTTATTTATTTAGCTGCGCGTCTGCCACATGCTTTTGATGTATATAAGTTCCAAAGAATAGAATGTTTTAAGTCCTTTTGTTTTACTGAGCATCGTGTATGAAGAGCTTCGAGCACAGACAGACAACCATCGGGTGCCTTTAGCCTCCAACACCTGCAATCTATAACCTTTCACTAGCATAGCGCCAAAACGCCGTCAGCTCCCTATCTACTAAAGCATATCTGTACCTGTTTGTACTGGGCAGCGGGGCTATGCTAGATTGGTATTGGTTCATCCAGGTGACTCTTGTTTACAATGGCGTCACCACAGTTTAGCTTTAAACATCCCGCGAGTGCCACAATTGTACCAAAAGTAAATAAATAGAAATAAAACGTCCGGCGGCTTGAAGCATGCAGATTTGCTTTTGCTGCAACTTTTCCTGTCTTTTAAATGGTACTATGAAAACATGAAAACTCCACCCCTCACCTAAGTGCAAATACTAAATTGCTTTACTCCTAATTGGTAGTCTTCCAGCACCGCCCATCCTCGGAACTCCCGCACACTCAGCATAGGCGTATTATCCCACTCCCACCTCAGCTTCGTATTGCCCCCCCACCCCACCCAGAACAGTGATCAAACACTCAGCATAAGCTTCTCTCAGCTCATCCTAGAACCACCCTCCACTACCCCAGACCAGAACTGTGATGAAACACTCAGCACAGTCTTCTCCCACTTCCACCCCAGCTTGGTAGTGCCCTCCACTACCCCACCAAAAAACTGTGGCAGAAGCGTGGGTCAGTTTGTGACATACTTACCTTCCACCGCTAATAGCACTTCTTGGAGAACTCTGCAAATTTCACTAATGCATCCGGATGTTTATTTCTGTTCTCCTACCGGCACGTTTGACCAAAACAGGGTAGGACGACACCTTGCTTCTGGGCTTGTTGTGCTCTCCTTTACCCATGCACAACATAGTTTCCTGTATAAGGCGGAAGCAGACTAGCACCATTTATCGAGTAGTATAATGTAAGTGTTTCATGACACCAGAGCAGCTAGCCCAGGCAGATTCGGCTATGTTTTTATTTTGCAATTTGACATGATATGCATCTAAATGCAATCATTTAGAAAACATTATCGGAACATCGAAAAGGGAGGAACTATTCCCTCAACGCTCCCTGTGCATGGTATTTGCTTCAGCGCCAAACGTTCAAAACAATACCATTATTATGTATTTGCTCTATTCATGGCTGCATGACTGGATTTTTTTGATGATTTATTTCACTGTGTTTTGAGACTCGCATTTGGTTTGTGTCCAGGTGTTCATTTATTTTGACTACTTCCTGCTGCAGATCTTTCCGTACGTAAAGGAAAACCCCGTAACCCTAGTTATCCTAAAATGACATTTTGCTGCTCCCCCACTGCATATAAATGCTTGTCTCGCCCACCCACACCTGTCCACTATTAGTAAAGGTGTATATCAGGGCTGCTCTTTGAGCACTCCTCACTGCTAAACGGTTATTTTCTAGCTGAAGGTGTTCGCTTCAGTCAGAGTGAAACCTCGCACTGCTGGTATCACTTCTCAATGACTTTTCTAGCTATAAACAGATGTGATAAGTCCGAGCATGGTATTACGACTACAGGAGGTTAAAGAGTAGGCCTCTGGTTAATTGCAGTTGCCGTCTTTTACTGTTATTTTTCTTTGTCTTCTACTCAAAAGTATGAAAGGGCTTTGCTTATGTCACCTGTTCAAATGCAGGAAGGTTTCTTCAGATGTAGGCCGTTTTCCTGTGTTCAGCCCTTTTAAACTTTTTCATTTAGCCCGCAACCTCGTCTTCTGCCTTTTCTCTCATGCGATGTTGTGTGAACTCATTTTACCCGGTCTCGTGATTCTATTGTTACATAAGCATTTTTCAGTTGGGAAAAGGGTAACTCAAAAAGAGGCAAAATATCTGATTTCAAAAAATTCTCAAAATACCCTCTTCCAAACATTCACTCTGATAAATGTACATTCTACATCTTGACAGGATTCATTGAAAAATTAAATGTAATTGTAGCCTTTTTAAAGTAATGAGCTCAATTTTAAATATCATTGCTCCTCTGAGCATTCGTTTTTCTGGAATCTCAACTATTTGTCTGTCAGACATTTCAATTCTTGATTGTTTTTTTGTAATTATTATTTCATATTTAAGTCCCATGTACAAGAACAAGTAAGGTATTAATATTTTCTTCAAGGGCTCTTGTTCTGTCTAAAGGTTCAGTTCTGCCTTTGACTTTACTGAGAGGTAGTGGAAGGATCGTATACTGATTAAACCATGGTCAACCTGAGAACATCTACATATCCTTCTAAAAGCCTTGGCCTCTCTCCACCTGGATCAGCTAAGTAGCTGAACTGTTGCTTTCTGTGATTATTGTTAAACATTTCCGTTTAGAGGAGCAGCTTCCAGTTCAAGCCTTGATTTGTCTAGGTGAGTACGTTCTTTCTGTGAGGTCATAGGTGGTAGAGGTGGATGGAGGAGCACGCTTCAATATATATGCCTCATAAAACCCTGGCATGTGTTTATTCCAAGGAGCCATTGTGGTGGACACCAGTTGTTTGTCAATTACCCTTCTCCTTGGAAGGATGATGGACTTCATTCTCCCCAGCATTTATATTCTAGCCTTTTATTTGTTTTTTGAACTGCGTCCTCTGTTTGGACTATTCTCTTGGTTCAGCCCAGGATACTATTTATCCATTTTTCTTGCTTCATTTTCTAACTAATTTACCCTTTTTTGTAGTGATGCAACAGCACTTTTATAGTTTATTTCATTTTGTTAGGAAATAAAAAATAACCACCATTTTTCACCACCACTGGCAGTACTTACACCAGCTGACTGATCCGCCCACAGTACTCATGTGTTCAAGCTGTCCACCCATATTGTTGCTCTTCTATTGATAAGTTGTGTCCCTTTTATTTGTTGATTTTTCGCAGCGGCTCTGTCATTCACGGGAAGGTGTGCTCTACAGATCTTGCATTTTAACTTTCCAAGTTAAGCATGGGGCCTAGAAGAACATTACCTAACTCCATTGAAAAGGGGGCTACTTGGACATCATTAGCCTGCGATGGAAAAGTTTGAACCAGCATGTAACTGCTTAAGTTTGTAACCCTCCATCATTGGGTGGGATGGTGTGTGTGGGCTTTTCCAGCCTGTATCGATTATATTAGTTAATCAGTTTTGTTCATGTGTATGTGCCCCCCCTCCCTGCCCCCAAAAGGTGAACCTGTACATGTACAGCTCGCTTTATGGAGCTTACTGAAGACAGACTGGACACATTGTGATGAAGTGTATATACTTTTCCCAGTTACTTAAATAAAGAATGCTCTGGGCGGCACATTATTAGTACATATGTTTGTAATAAAGTACGTTATTGTCTTGCAGTACCTTGTGTGGCTAATAGCGGTCCCTTTACAACTCCACAGGGACTCATAGTAAAAGCCTGTGGTACTGCACAGTTTCCTTGCTTTGTGGAATTTCTTTTATTGCTTATGCTACTGCTGGCATATTTTTGGACAGAAAAATAAATCTAACAAAGTTTTTCATTTGCATCACCAATAGCTGAAACTGTCACTAACTAAAGCGAGATCTATTGCATTGCAAATGCTTTTTTTTAGCTGTCATCGAAGAGCTGCATGCAAACTGCAAGGTATGAATTGGGGCATTCTAAATTCTCCTCAGTCTTTCATTATCCTGGTGTTGCAAAAATGGTTAATTTGGCACAAAATCAATTCTTATTATTAAAGAGAACCCCCAACCATGGTGTTGCATTTTAAATTCTGAGTTTGTGTGGCTCCAGAGCAAGTACTCTTAAACTCTACTGCTTACCAGTATTGATGAAATGTGACTCCTACACCTTGTGAAACCAAAGGGGATGATGGACGGAGTGTTGAACATTGCAAGCACTCACCCCCAGTCGACTGATCTGGGTTTAATCCATCATCATTCTTATCTCACTCCACCACCCCATTTCAGACATGGCCATCTGCAAATCAGTCTGACCCTGTGCCTCATGGGAACAGTCCAGCCTGAACTGCCAAACCATGTCTTCCCTGGACCGAAAACAAGCATCTTGGGACCGGTTTCTGGCTAATCAGGCGTCATCAGCCAGGCTAGCTTGAATCCAGTGGCAAAGTCAGCAAGGGACCCACGTCTGGGCATACCCTGCCAACTTAGGGCGAACAAAGCAAAACCAAAGGGGATGACAGACGGAGTGTCGAACATTGCAAGCACTCTCCCCCAGTCAACTGAGCTGGGTTTAATCCATCATCATTCTTTAGCTCACTCCACCACCCCAGTTCAGACATGGCCATATGCAAATCAGTCTGACCCTGTGCCTCATGGGGACAGTCCAGCCTGAACTGCCAAGCCATGTCTTCCCTGGACCGGAAACAAGCATCCTGGGACCGGTTTCTGGCTAATCAGCCGTCATCAGCCAGGCTAGTTTGAATCCAGTGGCAAGGTGAGCAAGAGTCCCACGTCTGGGCATACCCTTCCAACTTACGGCGAACAAAGCAAAACCAAAGGGGATGATGGACGGAGTGTTGAACATTGCAAGCACTCTCCCCCCAGTCAACTGATCTGGGTTTAATCCATCATCATTCTTCACAGACATTCAGTTCCGTTTAGACCGCCATTAATTGCTCCTTTTCTTTAGGCATTCACAGGCGACTCCTTCCAACTTTCAGGGACTACCGCCCCTAACCAAGGGTGGAAATAGTTTTACCCTGTTTTTATAGTACCTTGTAACATGATATGGTCAGCAGGCCCACAGATGTGTTAAGTTAATGCTTTAAAACGTATGTGAAGTAGTAAAAGTTTTACACAGAAATGTGTGTAAATATTGTTTGTCGTCAACAGCCTGTACAAATATGCATTAGGCATTTGAAATGCAAGATTTTTTGTTAATTACATTCTTTTTTTAAATTCGTATAAGGCCATATGTGATGATTTATTTTGTTAAGGATCAGTTCTATTGTTTAGCTTTTACGCTAATTCAGTATAACTTCATCTCCTACCCGCACTGATAGGCTGACTGCTAATGTACGAACTACTCCCTGGGTTGCTGGGAGGAAACAAGTCCAATGCTTGCATGTGGGCCAATTTCACGCTCAAGTGTACACAGAATTTGTCTACCTTGGGTACATATTGAATGTAAAATAAGGACATATGTATGGGTCACAAATTGTTGCAAACTTGTCAGTTTTCACGTGGATATCTGGAGGCTAAACTCGAGGGTTAAACACGAGCACACACCGCAGACCCGGAAACTACCCCTCAGCGCCAAGCGCGTTCAGAGTAAAGCGGATTTACTTCATGTAAGTGACTACGCTGGGCCGATCATCTTTCAGAAATACGGGCACATCCGGCCGATTAACCAAATTTTAAATATTAAGGTGAAAGGCTCTGAAAACTCAAGGTCTTACATGCGACCAAGAGGAGCGCGCACGGAAAATACACGCATGTAATAAGTATCACATGTTAACATACGTGCACATCACTTCACATCTACAGACTGGGTTTATTAGAGAATTGTCCGGCATTTCAAAGCACAAAAGAGATAGATATGAACAAAATAAACAAGCATTTGCAATGCAATAGGTCTCGCATTTGCGAGAGTTTAAGCTATTGGCATTGTAAATGACAATTCCTTTTATTGATGTTTTGAAAACCAACACATAAATAAAAGGCATCGTCATTTACAATGCCAATAGCTCAAACTCTCGCAAATGCGAGACCTATTGCATTGCAAATGCTTGTTCTCTAAGTGTTTGTGTGGGGTTCGGTTGATTGTTAATAATCTTACGATAGGTTAGGGAAATGGCTTTCTTGTCCATGTATTCTGTTAGGAGCCTGTCCTCCAAAGGGGAGGCCTCTGGAAGTACGGTACCCGATGGGACATCCATCTTGAGTGCATGTTTGAGCTGAGTGTAGCGGAAAAAGTCATGTGGATTTTCATTCTGAACTCCACATCTGTTTGTCTTGAAAATATCTCTATCTCCAAGGTATGTAGAGTTAAGAAAAGTAAATCTATATTTATCTATATATATCTATATATATATTCACTTAAAAAACCATAGGTTTCACACATGTTATAGTTAGCTGGACATTTCACTCGTGAAACACCATTGAAATTCCCCCGTTATAGTTAGTGCAGGCAACTATAACTCACGCGACCGCAATCCTCTGCTGATGACGTCAGATATTACATCACTGTATTTAGACACTTATTTACCCATGTCTTCTTCCATTAATTTTTAGCTATACATATATTACAAATATTTTTTTTTCAGAAAGACACATATGTCATCAGTGATGTAATATCTGACGTCATCAGCAGAGGATTGCGGTCGCGTGAGTTATAGTTGCCTGCACCAACTATAACGGGGGAATTTCAATGGTTTTTCACGAGTGAAATGTCCAGCTAACTATAACATGTGTGAAACCTATGGTTTTTTAATTGAATTTGCAAGGTTTTTTAAATGTGAATTCCTAACTATAACGTGTGTGAAACCTGTGGTTTTTTCAGTGAATTTGTACGGTTTTTTAAATGCTAAGTTCTGTATTTATTTAATTTATTTTTTTAAGGTTTTTCACCGTGCGCGTAACGTACGCGCACGGTGCGCTTCGCGCGCCATGCGCGCGCTGTGGGCGCGCAGTGCGCTTCGCGCACCGCGCGCCCACGTTACGCAGTTCGCGGAATTTTTCCGTTTCTACCGTACGCGCACGCTACGCGCACTCCGCGATTTTTCACAAAAAAATTAAATGAAATTTTGGCCCTTGGGGGTCCTTCTGGGACCCCCTGACAAAGGCTAGGGGGTCAGGAACTGTCCACCCTGCCCCCTTTTCACGTTCTCCACCTTTGTTTTTCACCCCCTCAGACTGTGAGAGACAAAATGGCGGCCGACACTTCCTGGTTTCGACCGATTCGAATGTTTACTAAGATCTAACAACCAATCAGAATCGCGCTCGCGCACGGCAGCGTGCGCGTACGGTAAGTTTTACCGTACGCGCACGGTTCACGCTTATAGATATATATATGCTTTTAAATGCTATTTTCTCAGGAAATACTGAACAGATTTACACCAGACCTGCAAAAGGCACATCCCTGACCTCTCTGCCAAATTTCAAGTAATTCTGTTCAGACGTTCGGGCTGTAGCTTGGACTAAAGGTCCTATGGAAAAATGCATGGGGAAAACGCGTTTTGGGACCCCCCCTGTTTCTCAGCCCCCGCTTGACGAATCCCCCCGAGACTTTCAGGGAAGGAGCGGCGCGGAGCGCCCCACCTATTTTGAACATTTTGCGAGGATTCGTCAATCGGCGCCAAAGTTATTCCAAATAGAATGTTGCGGATTTCCTATGGAAACACGATCCTAACTATAACTATCTACTGGCGACCGCCAGTAGATTTTATATATATATATATATATATATATATATATATATATATATATATATATATATATATATATATATATATATAGATAGATAGATAGATAGATAGATATAGATATATATATGTAGATTATATATATATATATATATATATATATATATATATATATATATATATATATATATATATATATATATATATATACACACATCCAACCAAAGAGCTGCCTGCTGTAGAAAGGCCACCACCAGGTAAGTATGCCAAACTACAACTACCAATGGGCCACGGGGTGGTCACGCCCACTGAGACGGGGTGTTGAATATTTATTCAGGTGCCGAACAATTGCTGTGTTCTTTGCCTTTGAAGTCCATTACCCATGAGGAAGTGCGTGTAGCACGAAACGCGTCGGGGCTGGACTGTTACTTCTGTGAGGCATGGTGTTTGTCCCCGCAATTTTCCTCCATTAAAGAATTATTTGGCATACTTACCTGGTGGTGGCCTTTCTACAGCAGGCAGCTCTTTGGTTGGATGTGTAGCGGCTTTTGACTGAGCCGCGGAAAGAGCCCCGCTGCTGTTCAGCTGTTCAGCATGCCCTGCGGAGACGTCAATCGGCGTAACTGCGAGAGGGACAGGAGCCGGTTTTTGGAGGAACTATCAGGATTGCGTGGTGTCAGAGCCTTGCACCACAACCCACTTGGGACATTTTACTAACTTTATTTGAGGCAAGCCACAGCAGCTCACTGTAGAAACACTGAGGCACTACAACTACCAATGGGCCACGGGGTGGTCTGATATTGGTCCTCCGGTGGATCATTTACGTGAGCTAACAGGGACTTGGATATTTAGAAAACGTGAGATCAATTCCTTATGAGGACCTGAAATAAGAAATACCAAAAAATATACTAATGACCATCACCAGTTTTAAGTGACACCAACATAAACAAGACTTACGACAAGAACGTTTTTTCCAAGAATGACTCTATTACGATAAAGGTCGTTTATGTAAGTCATTTATCTAACGCCTCAATTTGAATGGTCAGGAAACATAAAATTGCATTACGTAATCAAATTTAATAACAATCAATTAGTACAAATTAGCCACACAATGCAATATAGATCCAACAAAACAATACACTTGCTAATGCCTAGGGAAAGAAAAAGAGAGATACATGGGAAAAATTGAGATTTAGCATTTGGATCATACAAACCAAATATGCAGATTTGGAGCACAGCGTGCCACAGGAAAAAGTCAGTAAACCTTTCAGCCGAAAGGTTATCTCCTGCACACTTTACCAGCTGGTAAAAGTGCAGGTTAGAGTCAGTTCAGGAAAGTTCAGTTCAATGCTTAGGCATTAAAGGGAAATCAAAGTTCAGTCTGACAGCATGCTAGGCAGAGAATTAGAAAATGACAGCCAGCCCGACTCCTCCTCCAAGGGGCAATTATACTTCCAAAAGATTTCAGTTTACGCCCACAAAGTATCCTTTTTATCATCCCATATGATTTCCATTGGTCGTCCACAGTGGGCTGCTCAAGGTGTGATCAATACCTCACTGAAAATCCGGAAGCATTAAGTAATCCTTTTGCAAAATCATCAAATGTTTATCATTTTATATTTCCATCCTTTCCTTGAAAGTAGGAGAATTTCACTTTGTTCACTGCCAGTCTGTTTCCAGACGCTTTCTCTGGATTTTATATTTTATTGATACATTTCTATCAAAAGTGTTGCTGAATCAAAAGAGAGTTCTTTGTCATAGAGCACAGGAAAAAAACGTCATAAAAAGTTCTCACAGCGTCTAAAGTGACTACGTGGTTGGATTCAGCCTTTCGAACAAGCAACAGAAAGCATCTAAGACCTACATGAAATTTTGCTGAATCATTACCAATTCATAATTAATATAAATCACACATTAATATAAGCATTTTGATGTTCTTAATTAGTTCAATCATTGTTCTTCTTTTAGAAGTTACATATGAATACTAGGCACTACTTCAAAAAATCTTTTGCATGTTTATCATTTTCAAAACAAAATGTTTACGGGTCACTCTGAAATACACGGTTTTATCTCACCATACTGTAGGTAAATCGTGAATCTACATATTATCAATCATCTTTGAATTAAGCGTATTTACCATTTTGAGTGTTTCATTATGCAAGCATTAACTTCATTTAACACCTTTTAGAAGTTATGGTCAGCACATTTTTATGTTACCTATGTTTAGTTTTCTCAAACACGTGATTACATGCATAGGTAAATAATATCTGTTTCTCTCTTTGTTTACATTTTCACATTTCCATGTTTC
This sequence comes from Triturus cristatus, assembly GCF_964204655.1. NCBI lineage: Eukaryota > Metazoa > Chordata > Amphibia > Caudata > Salamandridae > Triturus > Triturus cristatus. Next base: position 611,874,950 of record NC_140595.1, read on the forward strand.
AAAACACTCCTGCATAGTTTTACGATGCAGTATGAAGTCTCACATTTTTAATTTCAGGCATTTTACACAATTTCATCAAGGATTATTAGCTTAAATCTTCTCTTAACGGTGAGAATTGAAAGAGGCAAATGTTATTTAACTTGTACGCTCCATCAAGTCCCCCTTTGATGGCCAATCAAATTATCACACAATTTAAACTTATCATTTGATCTTATTCTGAGGTCAAATTAGAATGCGGTTGTCTTCATTTGTTTCAATCTCACCTGTTCCAAATTTTTCATATCATCATAGACGGCACTTTTTCTATCTTCTGACTCAATTTCTGCTCTATTTCTTTTTTGCCCTCTAATTTTTTTAGGGCTTCTTTTATGTTTATAATATTGATACATTAGTATTTTTTACTAATAAGCCAATAGCAATTGTTATTAATGTTGATAGTGCTGCAAAGCACTTTCCCACAGAAGACTATCCCGTCCCAATTTTCTCTCAAGCACCATCTACCTTTAGGTCAGTTCGTTTTTTTCCTAAATTAGTAATATTGCTTATATATCCCTTCAAATCTTTACTTTTGTCTGGGATATAAGTGCAACATTGTTGAATCTTCAACATGCGACAGACTCCGCCTTCTTTTGCTAAAAGTACATCTAATTCAAGTCGGATTTGTAAAACTGTTGATCTACTAGCAACCATTTCAGTTTCAATTACTAAAAATCCACCAGCAGTATCTGTCGATAATTGATCTAATACTGTTGAAAGTTTTTTAATTTTGTGTGAATTCAATATTACCCCGACCTAGGGTATTATTGCTCCAAAAATATCCCAAATAATTTCAGCAGCACTTATTCCTCTTCTAAAACGTGCAAGTTTTCTTTTATTGATTCCATTGGGTTCATCTACATGATACATTTTTGAAAATACTATTCCCATTATTCCCATGTAGCAACTCTCGTACCAATGTTTGGAAATTTATAATTAGCATTTTCCCCACACACAAAATACACTCTTGGAAACACTGGATCCAATCCTGCCAAATATAGTCTCCAACGTCCCATAAGTAGGACGATATGTTCACACTCACTGGAACCAGTGAATTTATTATTATGTTCTGTCTTAATATGCAAAGCTTTCCTTTATGTTGCCAATCTAGATTCATTGCAGCATATGCCTCTCCCTTTTTATAATCACCCTCCCTATGTGCCCGTGGAGGTGTTCTCATTTGGTGTTCAGATCTCTTCTTTATTTCCTCCCTACGATCTTCTACTGAATTAATAAAAAAAAATCTACACTATGCAAAGCACAAGTTAAATTATGTCGAAGTGCATATACAGTAGCTATAGGTGATGTAGGATGAAAGAATTCTCCCATTATCTCAGCATCTCGTACATCTGGCTCTATATTCACATTTTTCTTTGCTGGAACTTCTGAGAAAATCAAATCATAATTCGAGTAATAATATTGAAACTGCCCTTTACCATAGAACAAACTTGTTAGTACACTACAAGATATACCATACGTTAAAAGAAGGTGATGGCAAGTCACCCCTTCAGACACAGAAGTATCTCTTGCATTCATTGTATTAACATATTTATATAGTAATTTAGTAAACACATTTAATGAAAAATGTTAAATCCTTAGTTATTACCACTTCTTCTTGCACTTTAGTCACTTCAGTAGTTGGGGGTCACATGTAAATTAGTATTTTTACTTGAATAAACATGATGAGGTAAATTTAGTATTATCAACAACAAGACAAAGATTAGAACAAAAGCAGTTAGTAAGCAAGCACATATACGCTTACGTCTTAATAAAACTAGATTTTGATTTTCCATCTCGAGGTCAGAGGTATTCATATATATATATTTTTTTTTATAATCGACAGCAATAGGCTTTGTACAGTAGTTTTATGGCAGCATCTCGTCACACCTTCTTTAACCCTTCGCTTCTCTTTGGCCTTTATTTCTTTGTTTCTTTTTTCAACAGTTCATGCGTTGAACTCTTTCTCCCGGTCATTTGCAGCAGCTAAATATGTCCACTCTGGAGCTGTATATCTTTGACTTAGTGTTTGTACCTTTTTGTTCTGCTTACTGTTGACTCTTCTTTGTCTGTGTCACTCTGCTCAGACTGACTGGAGACTTCAATCACAGTGGAAGGTATTCTTCCTGCGGTCAATATGTGTCTAACTTTTTCAGATTTTCTGGGCTAACGGTCTCCTTTTCGCACTCATTTTTCTGGTACACTGTTCACATAATTTAAGTCAACACTTCTCTTAGTTAGATCCCCTTCACTTTAACCCTCGATACCAACAGAAATCAACTCTCATTTATAACAGTGTCTCAAGACCCAGTAGCTTGCCACCTCTCTGTGCTCAGTCTGAACGGGACGTTTCTCTGTTACCACCAGCTCATCCACCACAGACCCTGCACTTTCAAGAGGACATGGGACTCGACGAGTGTGGGCTACATGCACCCAATTAGGTAGACCACCACATTCAACAGTAGTTAAGGTTATAAGAATCACTTGATAAGGCCTACGCCAACGAGGTTCCAAACAGGACTTAAACACATGATTCTTTACGAGTACCCAATCACCTGGGCACAGATCGTGGTACTGCTCCTGTTGAACGGTAGTTGCGATTTCTCCAACCTGGTGAGATACAGAACGTACCACATCAGCCAGTCCTTTACAATAATAGAGTACCAAGTCATCAAAAATATTCACAAGCTGATTAGCTTGGACTGTAGACTGCCTCATAGCCCTCCCCATTAATCTCTTGCGGGGCAGTCCAGTACTTCTGTATGGGATGCTTCGCAAACTCATCAACTCTAGAGGTAATGCATCAGGCCATTTCAGGGATGTGATGCACACACCTTTGCTAGTCTGGACTTAATTCACTTGTTCAACGATTCTAGATGCCTCTGGTCGATAAGCACAGTGTAGCCTTTGCTCAATTTGCAGTGCAGCACAAAGTCTTTGTATCACCTCATTGTTGAAGTGAGTACATCTGTCTGATTCCAGTGAGACTAGAAAACCAAATCTTGGGATTAACTCTCTAAGAAGCAGTTTAGATACAGTTAAGCTATCATTGCGCCTTGTGGGGTGAGCCTCTACCCAACGAGAAAACAAGCACACAATCACAAGGACATATTTCAATCCATTGCAAGGGGTGTGGTAAATAATTTAATTACCGGGACTTAATTTGATACAGAAAAATAATAAAAATAGCTCAGTAAAATAAGAGGCAAAATCCGTGATATTAGAGGTTAGGAATGGGCTTTATTCCAATGGACGATTTCGAAATCGTGGACTCCAGGTTCCATCACCACGGAGGCTCAGGAAGTGAAGTACATACGTTATTGATAAGTAATCACTTTTATACAATAGGCATTACAGTGAAGCAAATGCAGGAGGCGTAACAATTGATAGTAGAGATAGAATATACATGCGTAGCAAAAGTGGGCGTAACTGGGTGTAATTAAAGAACGTCATCAGGTATGATGTCATAATAGGGTGGTTCCATGAAAGAATTTTGCAATGTCAGCAGAAATACTTGGCAGAAATGCGCGCGCAGCAGCATGACGTATGATTGACGTGCGACTAGGGGGTGAAGGGGATTTGACATTTAACTCTACATGTGGCGACAGATGTCTGGAGGGTCAAGTCAACCTAATCCCAAATCATATCTAACATCCTATGTTTAAAGAACTATGTTATCCAAAAGAGAGGTCTCTTAGAGTAGAATCTTATTCTATACTGACTATACTGACTGTTAGTGCGTGTACAAGCGTCTAAGTGTCTACACTAGATGCGAGGGCAGAAGTCTTCCATGATAATAGGGCTATGAATTACTTGCATAAAGACAGAGAAGCCGGGCCTTTGCTCGGTAGCTGGAAGAATGTTTACTTAAACTACTAGACAGGAATGCATTGGGCAGGGAGCGGAGCAGATAATTTCGAAGGTGAAATACAGTTTTTGGCAGGCAACAAGCTGATGTCATGCACCGTGAGCCGCGCAGGGAATGAGACAAAGTTCATGGTCGCAGATGCAGGCTCAGACTGGAGCTTTCAGAGGCAGAAGGCAGAAAAAGGCTTGATGGCAGAATCAGGGCCTACTCGCCTGAACTGTAAAATGGGATAAGTGAACCATATAAAGGCGGTGGCCTTTTATACTTAGGAATGGAATATCCGGCCCATTCATGGCGGATCTGAAAGAGGACATGTTGGCGGTGGACGCACATGTGTTTGCGTCTTCATAACTGGAACTGGAGGAAACATACATGTACTTGTGATTTATACATGAAACCGTTGGGGTCCAAGATAGGGGACATAACTGACCATAAAAATCCATATTTCCACATTCCCTCCTTGTCCCCTACTTGCCCGTCAAGAGATATCAATCTTCATCAATCCATTGATCTGTTCATATAGCATCATTTGTTCTTCTTTTTTCTTCTGGGATGAATGAAATCTTGGTGGTGGAATACACGATGTGGCACACAGACCACAGATCGCTGGTCCACATTGTAGACATAGACAGCAACTGAATAGTATGAGAAAGCCAATACCTAGGAAGGATAGGACCTTCCATCCAAAGGTAGATAATACACTCCAAAACCAACCGGACCAAGTCCAGGTGCCTGGACTCTGGTGTATCTGGCTTACAATCTTATGAAGGCGAGTTATGGCTTTATATACAGATGGCGAATTTTCTGGTATGAAAATGCAACAACTTGATCCGATGACCCTACAAGCTCCGCCCCTATCGGCCAGGATGACGTCAAGGACAAGACGATTTTGAAGCACAACAATCCGCATAGCAGACTGCTCTTCTGTTAAATTGCCTAAGGCGGAAATAGTTTCGTTCACTACTGCTTCAAGGGTTCTAGTTAATCTACGTATCAGCTTACTATTAGTAACGGTACCTATATAGGGAAAGAGACCTTTATTGAAATCTGTGTATTTTTCCCATGCTGTTTCAGTGTAATCGACTATTGGGAGATCTCTCCTTTCTCTATTGTGTACTAAATGAGTATTTCTGTGATAATCAGGAGGAGCTAGAAAAACAGGTGGCAAAAGGAATCCGATGTAGCAGGTACCATCCCAATCTAGAGGCAGACGTATATATGCCGTCTGACCACATATAAAATAGGAATGGCGGGAAGCTCTAGATGTCGACTTGCCTTGATCACTAAATTCTATCACAGTGGTGCATCTACTATGGCCCATATGTATGGAACCATTCTTTCTTACACATAATTCACCTTTTACTGGAAATACTGGCATGGCGGGCAAAATTGGAGTAGCTTCGGATTCGACATTCAAGATCAAGAGATTAAGCGTAAAATTACCTAATCCATATACTTCATTTTCTAGATCAGTTCCTGTTCTTTTGGGAAGTCCCTCCTTGTTGGGGTGGCAGACTTTAAGTAAAACTAAGTTCAGATTTCCCCATACCCCGTTGTCTTGATAAACTGCGGAGTTCGAATCTTGGGAATTAATTAAACTAAACCATGCTCCACAGGAGCCGTTGTGTGTGAACGGGTATGGAAAGAGAGGTAGAATTCCTTTATAATTCTGATAGGGAGGGAGTCGGCCACATATCCAACAATTTGTAGCATTGCTAACCTGATGGGAATGATGTAACATACTAATAAAAGTGTTATTGCGCAGCGCAAATCTATATGACAATTCATGCGGAGGTAATTCACTAAAAGAATGTTCAGCAGTAACATTATAAACATGTCTAAAAATAGGATAACATATGTGCAACAATATACTTGCAGTAATTATTAAAAGACTTAGGAAAAACAGAATTAATAACGTCACTGTGCAATGACTACGCAGTGATTTACAGTACGCATGTCGTTTCAGCTTTATCCTTTTGTTTCTTTCTCTGTACAGGTCTAAGGGATACATGTCAGAGACAAATTCGACCGCTTCACCTTGGAGAGGACTTAAACAATCAAATTGCCTGACTGGTTAGACCTGAGTTTTAGTTTATATAGTTCACAACTATTTAATTCAACCAAAGGAAGTTTAGAGTCACTCGGGGAAGACACGCAAGGTGTGTCGTTTACATCTGATTGTAGTCCATGAAATTTCTTGATATGACTTGAATGTACCCAGCCTTTTCGACCTTCGATCTTTACGGCTGTCCTCGTCGTTAGTAATACCAGCTGAGGCGACCTCCACCTAGGATCCAGCTGAGACTTCCGATCAAAGTTCCTCACTAAGACTAAATCTCCTGGAATTACGTCATGGGGTTTCACCTCAGTGTTGTCGGGAAAAGCTGCAGCTACCTGTGAACGACAAGATTGTAGTGCAGACATCAAGGAAGCCAAGTAATCTGTCAGCATATTACAGTCAATATCAGTTATTTTGCGTGGTATAGGCGTCCCCCACATATTTGGTGGCCTACCAAAGACCACTTCATAAGGAGATAGCCCTGTTCGAGAGTGCGCTACCTTTCTCATGTAAAAGAGTGCAACGGGTAAGGCTACTACCCAGTCGACACCTTTCTCTCTACATATTTTAGACAATCTAATTTTCAGAGTTTGATTATGTCGTTCCACGAGACCTGCTGCCTCGGGGTGTCGGACACAGTGGAATCTCCACTGATAGCCTAACAAGAGTGAAACGTGTTTCATCAGTTCGGATGAGAACGGCTGGCCGTTATCTGAATAGACAACACGTGGTAAACCGTACCGTGGGAAGAATTCTCGAACTAGCTGCTTGGCAGTGGTCGGGGCAGTGTAATCTGATACTGGATAAGCTTCGGTCCAGCGGGAAAGAGCGCAGACAACTACGAGAACATATTTGAATCCTCGACATCGTTCCATCTGGATATAATCCATCTGGAGGACTTCAAAAGGGTGATCAGGAGGCTGAAATCCACCCTGCTCTACGGGGATGCTTTTACCTGGGTTAAACTGACAACATATCATACAGGTACGGACTTTTTGCTTCGCTGCTGCTCGTAAATGTTTGTTGAACCAAATGTGTTGGATGCTGTCTAGCATAGCTTTTTCTCCTAGATGTGCTGGACTGTGTATTGTATTTATGATAGCTTGGACCATAGAGTCAGGAAGAAACCATACAGATTTCTCCTTCGTCATCCATCCCTGGTCCGTTTGGATCCCTCCTAATTCCGTCCATTTCTTTATTTCGTCTGGTGTAGCATGTGTCTGTATGTCAATTACATCAAGAGCGGGATCCTTAATCGTCATACAATGTGTTGGTGTCTGGACTATTGTCTTTGTCATGTCGGATGTGCGAGTTTGCGCAGTCTGTTTAGCTGTTCTGTCAGCTAAATCATTGCCTTGAGAAATGATATCAGTAACTTTCGTATGAGCTTTACATTTCATAATTGATATTGCAGTGGGTAGATGTATTGCATCTAATAAGGCATGAATGAGGGGTCCGTGCTGAATGTGGGCACCGTGAGAAGTTAAATAACCTCTCTCTCGCCACAGCACGCCGAAGTCATGTACAACTCCGAATGCATAACGTGAATCAGTGTATATGTTGACTTTTTTATTTGTGGCTTGAATACAGGCTTGTGTCAGAGCGATGAGCTCTGCTGCTTGAGCGGACAAGGTATTTATACAATTTGTTTCAATGATTTCAGCGTCTGTTGTGACTGCATAAGCGGCCACTAACTCTCCTGTACCTGTTCTCATACATGAACCATCTACATACAACGTCAGGTCTGGGTCTGACAATGGGACATCTGTCAAGTCTTGTCTGGGTTTCGTCGTTATTGAAATAACTTCAATACAATCATGAGCTAGTGGGTCTGTTCCGATTACAGGTAAAAGTGTGGCAGGATTCAATGTATTACAGCGTCTGATTTCTATGTGTGGCTGAAACAATGTTAGTTCGTACCCTGTAAGTCTTGCTATAGTCAAGTGTTGTGTTTGCGTTCGGTTCACAAGAACCTCTACTGCATGCGGTACTTGTACTGTCAATGGATGTCCTAACACTATGGCATCGCTTTGTCTTATTGCTAAAGCTGTTGCTGCCACTGATTTCAGGCACACAGGCAAAGCCTGAGCTACGGGATCTAATGTACTAGAAAAATAAGCACACGGTTTGTGTGATCCTGCTTGTTCCTGTGTGAGTACTGACAAAGCAGTACCTTCTCGTTCTGTAACAAAGAGTGTAAAATGTTTTCTGTAACATGGTGTTGCTAAAACAGGTGCTTGGCATAGAGCTTTCTTTAAGCTTTCAAAAGCTAGTGTGTGTTCCTGAGTCCAAGGGAGAACAGTCGATGTGGCTACCTCCTGTGTTGTCAATTGAATGAGTGGTTTTGCTAGAAATGCATACTGAGGAATCCACTGCCTACAATATGAAGTGAGGCCTATGAAAGCCCGCACCTCCTTTTGTGTCTTGGGTATTGGCATATTTGCAATTAGCTGGATGCGATCTGGTGTAAGCTGCCTTCCCTCCTTGGACAGCGAGTGACCAAGGTAAACAACTCGCTGGACACAGAATTGCAGCTTAGAAGGGGACACCTTGTGTCCCTTTTCTGCCAAAAATTGTAATACCGTCAGTGATGCTTTCTCACATTCAGGTTCGTTTCTAGCGGTGATCAGCAGATCATCGACATATTGAAGCAGGGCAGTGTTGACTGGCATGTGTATACTGTCAAGTTCTCGTTTCAGTGCTTGGCTATAGATGCTGGGGCTTTCTGTAAATCCTTGAGGTGCGCGTGTGAATTTAAAGCTTCGTCCATTTAAACTAAATCCGAACAAGTATTGGCTTTCCGGATCTATTGGGACGCTGAAAAAGGCATTCTTGAGATCAATTACAGTAAAGAATGTTGCTTCGGAATCAATAGCTGTCAGTAATGAAGAGATGTCTGGAACTACGGGGTATTGTGGTACAATACATTTATTTAATTCGCGCAGATCAATAACCAATCGATATACTGGTGGAGCCTTTGGATCAGTTCGTTTAAGAATCGGAATTATCGGGGAATTACATACATTGGAGTCGGTTTCCACAACCACTCCTTGGGCAATGAGCTCGTCAATGATTTGCAGTAAAGCCACTACAGCATCTGGTGGTAACTTGTATTGTCGTATTCGTGGTAGTACCACTCCTGCCTTTAGTGTAACTCGATATGGTGTAATGTTCATGCAACCAACATCTGCAGGGCCTTGTGCCCATAAATGTGTGGGTAAAGTCTGCAGTCGGGGATCCATGTCTCGGGATACATAGTGACCTTTAAAATCACGCAAAAACAATCTTACTCCTTCCGGAGAACAACATATTATAGCTCCTAGAGCTTTCAAAGTTTTTATACCTAACAAGTTTTCTGGGCATGATTTAGTAAGCAATAAATCTGTAGTTCGGGTCAAAGGTCCTATCGTAAGTGGAAGAGGCTGTGATACTTCATTAACAATAGGTTTTCCTGAAAAACCAAGGGAAATATTCTGTGAGCCTGAGAGGGGTGCCCCTGGAACTTCACTACGTTTTATAGTTGTTCGACTTGCCCCTGTATCAAGTAAAAATGTTCTATCTTGGCCTAATAGTTCACTATGTACATAAGGTCCTTCTTGGTCTACAGGGACCTCGATAAGGGGTAAGTCAACTTCCCTCTCTAGGCTGGTTCATGCGTATCGTTGATAATCAGGATATTCATACTGTGCGGTCTGATACATTTGTCGTGTCGTGGTTTGTGTGGCAGCAACAGGCAGCGCTGGTGCAGCTGGCACAAACTGTATAGACTGTTGTGGAGCTGGCATGGACTGGGCATGCTGCGGTGCTCCTTGTTCATTCTGATCCTGTCTGAGTGGCCGTGGCCTTTCCTTTGCAATACCTATGGCGATATTACGTTTCAGGACTGGACAATCGTGTACATAATGACCTGCCTGTTTACAATAATTGCATGTCCCTTTTACAGGAACTGCTGAATCTCCGGAATGTGTCACACCCTTTTTGTGACCGTCAGTTGGAACTGTCTGGGAGACTAACATTTTCATTTTTGTGTCTTTCATACGTCTTTGTTCATGTTCTTGTTCTTCTCTTATTCTATTGTGATGATACCGTAACATTTGTAACATTTGTGACGGGGTATTACCTTGCCAGGTACTCTCGAATTTTAATACTCTATTCTTCACCTGGGGCAAGGAATTTTCAACTAACTTTGTCACAAACAGATGTGGGTATGACTCGCTACTTGCTTTTATACCACTATTTATACCAAAACATTTTTCGAATCGGGCATAGAAATCACTAGTGTCTTCATCTTGCTTTTGTTTACAGGCTGAGATTGCACCCCAGTCTTCCTTTTTCGTGGTTAATAAACGTGGCAGTACCTGTACTAGTAAACCTGGTAGTGCTTTAGTTTTATCCCCAAGCCCTGCTCCTGCAGTTCGGGCCTTTTCCTCTGCTTCTAATGCTGTCCATTCTATCTTTTGGTCTCCCACCTCCCACTCTTTTTCCTTGAGTTTTTCATAAATGCCAGCAGGCATTAATACCTTTAATATTGTCATAATGTCGGGATAGGTATATTCTCCCATGAGTAACATGTCTTTAATTTCTCGGTGAAAACCCGCTGGGTCTTTGTCATGACTGGGTACTACTTTCTTCATTTCTAACAATTCTATTTTAGATATGGGCGTATATACAAATACGCGTTTAAACTGATTGTCTTCGCCTTTTATTGGGTGCACTTCTCGCAAGGGATTCTGTCTATCTATGTAATACGGCGTTCTTTCCTTGATGGGCAGTGAGACATGTTCTGGGCATACAAAGAGAATGTACTGCTTTCTGGATTCTAGTATTTCTCTAATTAACTTAGTACCTGAACCTCTCCATCTATTCGTGAGTAATTCAGTCAATATATCAGGTAAAGGACCAGGATCGGAATGTTCGTTCTTGTATAATATAAGAAGTTGTTGAATCATATAAATCCCAGCTAAACGCTGTTCATCTGGGCTGAGGTTCAAAAACGTGTGTGCTACTGTTTCATCACCATATTTTCCGGGACTGTCAACCCACTGAACGGCTGACCTGGCTAATTCTTGTTCATCCATAGAATCGAGTAAATGATAACCCCTTCGTTCTCGGAGTAATTTGTCAGCGGCTTGGAACGAATGTTCGGGAGACCTTATATTTAGTATAGGTGTTGGATAAGTTCTGTTATTATCTGGACATATCGGACGTGTCGGATCAGTAAAACATCTAGTATTACTACAAGATCTTCCTCTACCTACATAGGCTATAGTTTCTGACTGTCTTGCGGGAAATTCTAATTCTCCCTCTTCGTTTTGTTCAAACTGGTCTACTTCCAATCTCTCTTCATGTATTCGTTCTATTTCTTTACGGATCTTTCGGCACATGGCTACTATACATGTTTGCTTATCATGTTTCCCGTCTGATATATTCTGGCTCCATCTCGTAAGAATTTGCATTACTTCCGGGTTTACCCCCGGTCGGTCTTGATTTCTGATCACACAATTTATGAGGAAACGTAACAGTTCCCCCTGTATTTCCACTTTCTGGTATTCCATAGCTCTGTTAATACATTCAGAATCTCGCCCTGTTTGGACAAAATGATATATATTATCTAGATGTTTAGTCATTCCTGGTAGCTTCCCTAGGAACATCGCAGCTCGTCTGATACGTAATGATGCCAGGACCATTTCGTCCTCTTTGCCGGGCACAGGGTCATATCTACAATCTACTAGAAGTTCCTTAAGTGTGCGGGTATTTATAAGTTTGGGCGTACGTGGATGTGCTGATTCTTGAAAAGTAAGTTTATTTATTCTGGGTGGCGTAGAATACACGCTGGTAGCACCTCCGGTAGCCCCATCTGGGGTACTGGGCGCGAAAGGATTCGTTGATCGTGATACAGCAACTATAGGTGTGGACACAGCTGTAGAAACGGCCGTGGGAACAGATGTAGAGACAGATGCGCTTGCCGGAACTTGTGTCGGAATTTGTTGTTGCAAAGGTACAGACACATGGTCTTGACGTTGAACCCCCCCAGCAGACGGTCTATGTGGTGCAGGGTTAGCATACTCGGGAGCTGCGTCATCTAAATATGAAGAAAGAAAAACATCTTCTGCGGTTCTGGGATGCCCCTTTGGATGTGCTTTTATTGGAAACAATGGGGGTGGCAAGTCTTTTGGTATCTCCGGAGTAGCCTTAGGTAATCCTTCGGCCAGAAGGGGATACATACCATTCATAAGGGCATTTCTTTGTCTATCTACTTGTTCTGATTTTACTCGTGTACCTTCTTCAATTAACAGATTTTCTCGAACTTTATTTGAATTTTCCTTACTTTTCTCTTCCTGTCTACGTGCTTTTTCTGTACGTCTATACGATTCTTTACGCCATAATTCAATGGCGTCTTTCTGTGACTGTCTAGCTCTCCTTTTCCATAACTCTTCTTCTACTTTCATGATGCACTCTGCATCCCAGGTCCCAGCTGCGGGCCACCTCTGACTTTCTGGTAATTCCTTAGTGTAGTCTACCCATAGATCAAGAAATAATATGGCGTCTAAGCCATGTTTGTGATACATAAAGTGCCCTGGAGTGTCCCTAGGAGGAATAGGAACAGCTTCTTCGAGTACCCCTTTTCTAGTTGTGATCTGTCTTAATTTCGAAAAGAGCGGCATACTGACAACTGATCTGATACTTATTCTTAAACACACTTAATACAAAAGCACAATAATGAACAGTCATTCATACCACAATATGCAGGACGTATTAACACATTTAACATTTAACGTTTTAAATGAGCAACAATGATGATGACGATCTAAGAAAACTTAATCACAAAACATAATTCTCGGCATTAACTGGATTATTCTGAATTTATATACTTGATATACTAGATATACTGCTAAACAGTACAGATACACTGCTAAAACAGTGCAGACCGGATTTGTGTACCCAAACCCGTCTGGACCGGCACAACTTATGTGCACGCCAGAACGCCTCCCCAGTAATGGTACTCACCGGGTAGCTCGGAACGGAAGGCCTCGGAACGGAACTGAACTGAACTGGACTGGACTCGACTCGAAAACTTCGGAAACTTCGGGACATCGGAAACCTCGGAACTTCGGAACTTGGTGGGCCTCTGTATACCTCGGATCTTGCTCTCTCAGCTAGGCTCTGGTCGGGATACTTCGCACTTCTCACCGCCTCGTCTGGGTGTTGATCGCAGCCTCAGTCGCCCCCGCTTGACCGGAGGGAGATACAGGAAATCCTGCTGGTACGCGTTGTTGTCCGTCCAGCTGTGGCAGGAGACCGGGCCTGCAACGCACCGCCGGCGCGTGAGATGAGAAAGTGTCCCTATTCGGGCGCCATTCATGTGGTAAATAATTTAATTACCGGGACTTAATTTGATACAGAAAAATAATAAAAATAGCTCAGTAAAATATGAGGCAAAATCCGTGATATTAGATGTTAGGAATGGGCTTTATTCCAATGGACGATTTCGAAATCGTGGACTCCAGGTTCCATCACCACGGAGGCTCAGGAAGTGAAGTACATACGTTATTGATAAGTAATCACTTTTATACAATAGGCATTACAGTGAAGCAAATGCAGGAGGCGTAACAATTGATAGTAGAGATAGAATATACATGCGTAGCAAAAGTGGGCGTAACTGGGTGTAATTAAAGAACGTCATCAGGTATGATGTCATAATAGGGTGGTTCCATGAAAGAATTTTGCAATGTCAGCAGAAATACTTGGCAGAAATGCGCGCGCAGCAGCATGACGTATGATTGACGTGCGACTAGGGGGTGAAGGGGATTTGACATTTAACTCTACATGTGGCGACAGATGTCTGGAGGGTCAAGTCAACCTAATCCCAAATCATATCTAACATCCTATGTTTAAAGAACTATGTTATCCAAAAGAGAGGTCTCTTAGAGTAGAATCTTATTCTATACTGACTATACTGACTGTTAGTGCGTGTACAAGCGTCTAAGTGTCTACACTAGATGCGAGGGCAGAAGTCTTCCATGATAATAGGGCTATGAATTACTTGCATAAAGACAGAGAAGCCGGGCCTTTGCTCGGTAGCTGGAAGAATGTTTACTTAAACTACTAGACAGGAATGCATTGGGCAGGGAGCGGAGCAGATAATTTCGAAGGTGAAATACAGTTTTTGGCAGGCAACAAGCTGATGTCATGCACCGTGAGCCGCGCAGGGAATGAGACAAAGTTCATGGTCGCAGATGCAGGCTCAGACTGGAGCTTTCAGAGGCAGAAGGCAGAAAAAGGCTTGATGGCAGAATCAGGGCCTACTCGCCTGAACTGTAAAATGGGATAAGTGAACCATATAAAGGCGGTGGCCTTTTATACTTAGGAATGGAATATCCGGCCCATTCATGGCGGATCTGAAAGAGGACATGTTGGCGGTGGACGCACATGTGTTTGCGTCTTCATAACTGGAACTGGAGGAAACATACATGTACTTGTGATTTATACATGAAACCGTTGGGGTCCAAGATAGGGGACATAACTGACCATAAAAATCCATATTTCCACAGGGGGCATTTCAATAAAATATAACTGCATGCCGGTAAAAGAACCTCCCGATTTTCCAATGTGAATCGTACTGACTACTGTTTTTTTTCCTGCATTTTGTTGTTGACAAACCACACATCTTTGACACAGACTCTATGTAATGGCTCCAAATCATGTATTGTACCAAGTTTGCCAAAAGAGATGTAAAATCGGGTCTCTTCCCATATGTGCAGGTCCATGGCAAATCCTTGCAATAGGAGACAATAGACTATCTGGCAACACAGGCCTCCCTTTCTTGTATACCCACACCTCATCTTCCTGTCTACGATTACATCCTGTTTTAATCCACTCTTCTCTCTTCTTGCGGTACTAAATCTTGTAATTCTCTGATTTCTTCCCAAGTTTGAACAACTGAAAACATCAAACTGCATTCTATGCCATCAGACTGTTGCTTCAAAGATTCCCCATTAAATGCATAGGAATTTAGGGCGCACTAACATGCAGTCTCATCCGCATAACGATTGCCAACTGTGACATAATGTCCAGTTTGGTGGGCAGAACACTTCACCAACTCAATCTGTGCTGGCAGTTGTACTGCCAGCAATAGATTTTTTTACACACACTCCATTTCGTATTGATGGACCCGAAGAGGTCATAAACCCACATTGAGACCACAACTGCCCAAAATCAGGCACCACCCCGAAACCATATTGACTGTCCGTAAATATGGTTACTCATTTGTTCTATGATGCTGTAAGCCCTGGTAAGTTCAATTAATTCAGCCACCTGTGCTGAATACACTCCTTTCAACCACGATGCTTCAACTACACCCACCACAGTGCAGATTGCATACGCAGCTCGCAAGGTACCGCCTGAATCTCTCAAACATGATCCATCCACAAACATGATCTGACTCAGGCAACGGAGTATCTTGGATATCAGGACACAATTTGGTACACATTTTAGTCACATCAAGGCAATCAGGATTAGCTTCTTCCCTCACAACTTCATGTCCTGGCAGTGGCATCAAGGTAGCTGGATTTAAATGTGTGGATCTCGTTGCAGTCACATTCTCTGCACCCAAAATAATTTGCTCATATTTTGTTAACCCACTACTCGTAAGATGCTGTGTTCTAGTTCGAGTTAACAATATTTCAACTGAATGTGGCACATAGACTTTTAGAAGATGGCCCATCACACCCATCACAATGTTCTCACATTGCTCCAAACTCACACATGTTGCAGCAACAGCTTTCAAACATCCAGGTAGAGAAGCAGCCACAGGATCAAATGTAGTGTTGAAGCAAGAGGGTGGCCGCTTGAGGCTGTAGGAGTGAACCTGCCACATGAGCACCGTGAACTAAGTCTCTGACAGCGTGGGGAGACTAACCCAAAGGAGGAAAAGTAAACAGAACTTACCTGCCTAATGTTTGTCGATGCAGGAGGCTCCGATACTGCGGCGGATATTGGCCTGGGACCCAAAGGCGGCTCCGGGGAAGAGCAGTCACAGGATTACATTGCGGCATTAGGACAGCTGGTGGAGCGAGTTCTCGCATCTGCTGGCTGCCTGCGCTGCCGGCAGAGAGTGATGGCCCGAATGGCTCCCAAAGTGGCCAGTTCTGCCAAGGGAAAGGCGGGTGTGACGGTGGACCCTGCAGGCTCCGAGGGGAAACGGCGCGGCCGGCGGACGCTGCTGACATTGAAACCAGCTCCGGAGAAAGAGAGAGAGCAGGTTTCGGTTTCAGTTAGGGGAAGAGGCGGGACCTCGTCTGGACGGCGTGTGCCGGGGGGCTCTGTGCTTGAAAGGATGCGTGCCTCCAGCGACAAACAATCCAAGAGTATCGCTAAGTGTGCAGGCACTGCTGAGGCTGAAGAGGAGGCTCCCCCTCATGAATCAGGACCGGGGAACGACTCAGCGATGGCTGGGGAGGACGGCCTGGCTAGGAATCATCTGTTGGGAGACAGAAAGCAAGTCCTGAGCCAATGCAATACGCCAATGTATCAGAGGGTATAATGGAAGATGAACTGAGACACAGTGGGGGATTGCCAGAACAAAGTGGGGGATTGCCAGAACAATATGGGGAAAGTGAGGGTGAACAGAAGATAAGTCAGGGGGAGACTATTGAGGCTACAACGGGCATCAGGCCAGTAACAACAGAAATAGCGACAGCAGTATTGGCAGTACCAGGGATCCCCACAATACAGTCAAACTCTCAAATTCAGGGGCAGGGGGTGCTGCTTATAAACCCTGAAGTGGATATAGACCCCAGTGATTGTTTTTTCTCCTTGTCTGATGGCCTTGAGTGGTCGGGTAATGATTCTGGATCCTCAATTATATTGAGTGAAAACTAAAATGAAAGTGAGTTGGAGAAAGCAGGAGACTCTCTATATGACTGCCCGTCGGGTTGGCGGTAAGAAAACTGGGCTTCATACGCAAAAGACAGCAAGCCTCAAATGGGATTACCCATTAACTGACTCAAATAACCTCAATCAAAATGTAGCACCCCAGGACACTTCTGGCTTACATGCCCCAACATTGGAAACTGGTTTACAGACAATAATGCAACACCGAGATGAGACACGGGCAGATGCCCGCAAAGCGCAGAGTGCTGCACGAAAAGTCCAGGGTGCAGTTAGGAAGTTGACAAAATCATGTAACACTATAGGCGAACGGCTTACGGAGCTTGAAACTAGAGTCAGCAATGTTGAGACGGAAGTAACCGAAAAACGTAATCAATCCAAGGAACAAGAGGAACGAATCACGGATATTCAATGGAAATTGGAAGAAAGTGAGAATCGTCAGCGGTGCAATAATCTGAGGGTCCTGGGAGTTCCTGAAGGGAAGGAGAGATCAGATATTTAGACTTATGTGCTGGATCTTTTCCGACGAGCCTTCCCGGAACTTGGCAACTAGAGGTCCAGCGTGTACATAGGACACCCTTTACTTTGAGAAATACAGTCAGGGAAAGATCAAAGCCAAGAGCCATTTTGGGTTTTTTCGGCAACTTTCTCCTGAGACAGGCGGTGTTTGAAAAAGCCAGGCCAGGAGAAGTGTTGATGATGTCTCTTTTTTTGTAAGACCTGACTTTTGTCATGTCACCGTCGAGAGGAGGTGACGTTTACGCCAGCTGATAAGGATAAAGGGGCAAAAGTGTTTCTGAATAATCCTGCCTCCTTGAAGGTAGTTTGGCAAGGGTCGACAAAATTCTTCACATCCGAAGTAAAGGCTTAAGAGTTCCTGGCAGGATTGAAGCCTTAGCACCCTACAGGATTGGGGAGATGAGTGATGTGCTGTAGGGGGGGGAGGGGATATCGAGATATCTTTGTATCTGGCATGTCAGGGTTCTGAAACTTATCAGATAGATATCCTTCCCTCATTTCCTCTTCCTAATGGCCTCTTTTATTTTATGTTAAATCCTCACTGATAGGGTTATCCCTTAAAAAGATAGCATGGTGTGTATAAGTGATTCACGGTGCTGGCAAACCGCTCTCCATCTCCGCCAACAGACCGATGTATGGTCTGGGGACTTGCCAAAAATGGGAGAGAGGGAGGGAAGGGGGGGACAGGGGCGGGTGGTAGGGTCGGGATCAGGGTTGAGGGGTGGGGGGAGGATTGGTCTGGGGGGTCAAGAAGTTCTGGGTGGGGGGCATAAAACAGGGTGAAAAAATTCATAGAGATAATGGGTAAAAAACCTAAACAAAATTCTAAAAAAACTAAGAATAATGACAGAAATGAGAGTAAATTACTTTTACCTAGGTTTGTCTCTTGGTTTAAAGGAGGAAAGGGCTAAAACAAAAGAAAAGGGACAATATATCAGCTTTTATGGGTAAGGTGACTGTCTGCTCGTGTAATATAGGTGGTTTAGGGGACAGGAATAAGCGAAATAGGACCATGGAATTGCTAAATCGCACTTCAAGAAACACACATATCATGGGAAAAGAGGGGGTTAATTACGACAAAGGGCTATTCTTTAATGGCCTGCTGTACGCAAACCTCTGATATTAGAGGGGTGGCTATTTTAGCTAAGAATCTAATAGGATCTGCTAGGCGGATATTGGGCGATGCAGGAGGGAGGTGGGCTTTGGTGGAGCTTGAATATGGAATAACAATAGTAACGGTGTATGGCTCAAACCAGGATGAGCCCAACATATTCGAAGATCTGGGAATGGAGTTAGCGGCTTGGCCTACACCTTTAATTATGTGCGGGTTTCTTAATATACACTTAGGAGTAGGTGATGTGATGCCTAATAGATATCAAGGACGGAAGCCCAAAGTCTACCGAGCATTGACATAATTGATTAAAAGCCACGGGCTAATAGATGTATGGGAATCCAAGTTCCCCTCTGATCCAGGATACACATACTTTTCTTATCCTCACCAGAAATATGTTAGGCTGGATTACTTCTTTATTTCGAAGCAGGCTTCAGGAGGGGTAGAGATAGAAATATTGCCTAAATCAATGTCTGACCATAACCCCTTGACGCTAGGGCTAAGACTGCCGCAAATTCATATGTGCCAAACACAATGGACGCTCGACCAGAAATTGTTGGTTGATCAAGAATATGTTTGCCATTTTAGAACCTGGATAAAATAATTTTTTAACATGAATAGATATAGCGCCTCACGCAATACGGTTTGGGATGCGTTTGAGGCAGGATTGAAGCCTTAGCACCCTACAGGATTGGGGAGATGAGTGATGTGCTGTAGGGGGGGAGGGGATATCGAGATATCTTTGTATCTGGCATGTCAGGGTTCTGAAACTTATCAGATAGATATCCTTCCCTCACTTCCTCTTCCTAATGGCCTCTTTTATTTTATGTTAAATCCTCACTGATAGGGTTATCCCTTAAAAAGATAGCATGGTGTGTATAAGTGATTCACGGTGCTGGCAAACCGCTCTCCATCTCCGCCAACAGACCGATGTGCGGTCTGGGGACTTGCCAAAAATGGGAGAGAGGGGGGGACAGGGGCGGGTGGTAGGGTCGGGATCAGGGTTGAGGGGTGGGGGGAGGATTGGTCTGGGGGGTCAAGAAGTTCTGGGTGGGGGGCATAAAACAGGGTGAAAAAATTCATAGAGATAATGGGTAAAAAACCTAAACAAAATTCTAAAAAAACTAAGAATAATGACAGAAATGAGAGTAAATTACTTTTACCTAGGTTTGTCTCTTGGTTTAAAGGAGGAAAGGGCTAAAACAAAAGAAAAGGGACAATATATCAGCTTTTATGGGTAAGGTGACTGTCTGCTCGTGTAATATAGGTGGTTTAGGGGACAGGAATAAGCGAAATAGGACCATGGAATTGCTAAATCGCACTTCAAGAAACACACATATCATGGGAAAAGAGGGGGTTAATTACGACAAAGGGCTATTCTTTAATGGCCTGCTGTACGCAAACCTCTGATATTAGAGGGGTGGCTATTTTAGCTAAGAATCGAATAGGATCTGCTAGGCGGATATTGGGCGATGCAGGAGGGAGGTGGGCTTTGGTGGAGCTTGAATATGGAATAACAATAGTAACGGTGTATGGCTCAAACCAGGATGAGCCCAACATATTCGAAGATCTGGGAATGGAGTTAGCGGCTTGGCCTACACCTTTAATTATGTGCGGGTTTCTTAATATACACTTAGGAGTAGGTGATGTGATGCCTAATAGATATCAAGGACGGAAGCCCAAAGTCTACCGAGCATTGACATAATTGATTAAAAGCCACGGGCTAATAGATGTATGGGAATCCAAGTTCCCCTCTGATCCAGGATACACATACTTTTCTTATCCTCACCAGAAATATGTTAGGCTGGATTACTTCTTTATTTCGAAGCAGGCTTCAGGAGGGGTAGAGATAGAAATATTGCCTAAATCAATGTCTGACCATAACCCCTTGACGCTAGGGCTAAGACTGCCGCAAATTCATATGTGCCAAACACAATGGACGCTCGACCAGAAATTGTTGGTTGATCAAGAATATGTTTGCCATTTTAGAACCTGGATAAAATAATTTTTTAACATGAATAGATATAGCGCCTCACGCAATACGGTTTGGGATGCGTTTAAGGCAGGATTGAAGCCTTAGCACCCTACAGGATTGGGGAGATGAGTGATGTGCTGTAGGGGGGGAGGGGATATCGAGATATCTTTGTATCTGGCATGTCAGGGTTCTGAAACTTATCAGATAGATATCCTTCCCTCACTTCCTCTTCCTAATGGCCTCTTTTATTTTATGTTAAATCCTCACTGATAGGGTTATCCCTTAAAAAGATAGCATGGTGTGTATAAGTGATTCACGGTGCTGGCAAACCGCTCTCCATCTCCGCCAACAGACCGATGTGCGGTCTGGGGACTTGCCAAAAATGGGAGAGAGGGGGGGACAGGGGCGGGTGGTAGGGTCGGGATCAGGGTTGAGGGGTGGGGGGAGGATTGGTCTGGGGGGTCAAGAAGTTCTGGGTGGGGGGCATAAAACAGGGTGAAAAAATTCATAGAGATAATGGGTAAAAAACCTAAACAAAATTCTAAAAAACTAAGAATAATGACAGAAATGAGAGTAAATTACTTTTACCTAGGTTTGTCTCTTGGTTTAAAGGAGGAAAGGGCTAAAACAAAAGAAAAGGGACAATATATCGGCTTTAATGGGTAAGGTGACTGTCTGCTCGTTTAATATAGGTGGTTTAGGGGACAGGAATAAGCGAAATAGGACCATGGAATTGCTAAATCGCACTTCAAGAAACACACATATCATGGGAAAAGAGGGGGTTAATTACGACAAAGGGCTATTCTTTAATGGCCTGCTGTACGCAAACCTCTGATATTAGAGGGGTGGCTATTTTAGCTAAGAATCGAATAGGATCTGCTAGGCGGATATTGGGCGATGCAGGAGGGAGGTGGGCTTTGGTGGAGCTTGAATATGGAATAACAATAGTAACGGTGTATGGCTCAAACCAGGATGAGCCCAACATATTCGAAGATCTGGGAATGGAGTTAGCGGCTTGGCCTACACCTTTAATTATGTGCGGGTTTCTTAATATACTCTTAGGAGTAGGTGATGTGATGCCTAATAGATATCAAGGACGGAAGCCCAAAGTCTACCGAGCATTGACATAATTGATTAAAAGCCACGGGCTAATAGATGTATGGGAATCCAAGTTCCCCTCTGATCCAGGATACACATACTTTTCTTATCCTCAACAGAAATATGTTAGGCTGGATTACTTCTTTATTTCGAAGCAGGCTTCAGGAGGGGTAGAGATAGAAATATTGCCTAAATCAATGTCTGACCATAACCCCTTGACGCTAGGGCTAAGACTGCCGCAAATTCATATGTGCCAAACACAATGGACGCTCGACCAGAAATTGTTGGTTGATCAAGAATATGTTTGCCATTTTAGAACCTGGATAAAATAATTTTTTAACATGAATAGATATAGCGCCTCACGCAATACGGTTTGGGATGCGTTTAAGGCAGGAGTAAGGGGGAGATGGTAAGTTATGTATCTAGCCAAAGACAACAACAAGGGAGGAAGATTAAGCAACTGCACGCCAAGCTCCGGGATTTGGAGAGAGAGCATCTGGGTAAGATAGTTCGGGGATGGAGGCAACTACAACTCAGCTAGACATCACCTTGGTTAAAGCTGAGATAGGGGCTTACTACTCTCAAAAGTCTGCAGCAGGTTATCAGACTGATAGGGCGTAGAACTATGAGTATAGCAAAACAGTTGGAAAATTACTTGCCTTAAAGACAAGACAAAAAATAGTGAAGAGCCAGATATCTTCAGTAATTAGTGGAGGGACCTCATATACAGATCCGGGGGATATAGTTGATGAGTTCCATAAATGTTATCAAGATCTTTACATGGAGGAGAAGCAAGGCCCCCACGTAGATGTATTTGTGAGGGCTAGTAAAGAATATAGGATGTTGGGGGAGGTGATGCAAGCGAGAGGCTGGAGATTGAATTTACACTTGAGGAGACACAAACAGCGATACAGCAGTTGGCCTCGGGCAAGGCAGCTGGCCCTGATAGGATTCCATCTGAATTTTATAAAAAGTTCCAAGAAGAGCTATCTCCCTTGCTCTGGGATCTATTTTTGGGGGTACAATATTCTGGAAACCCACCAGACTCTCGGAAGGGTACTAAGATCGTCATTTTCCCCAAGAAAGATAAACCATTGGATAAGCCCACCTCATACAGTCCCATCTTCCTAATAAACTCGGATGCAAAAATGTATTCTAAAATCTTGGCGAACCGTCTCCAGAGGGTCATAGCCAGCCTTGTGTCACCTTGGCAGCATGGCTTTGTACCAGGTCGAGACACAACTGACCATGTAAGACGAGCCGTGGCCCTATTTGATATTACTGGGGAGACTAATGGATATTTGGCTATGATCCTCTTGGATGTGGAAAAAGCATTCAATCGTGTCATGGGTGTATTTGTTGGGTGTCCTGGCAGCGAAAGGGTTTGGCCCCCGGGCTGTCACTGCAATCAAAGCAATGTATAGGGCTCCCTACGCGAAACTACAGCTGATGGGTAGAGAATCCGACATGATAAGGGTGTCACGAGGAACAAGCCAGGGATGCCCTTGCTCCCCAATTCTATTTGCCCTTTATATAGATCCACTTATCCAATCGATGATGAAGAACCAGGCAATTGTACCAGTGACGACCCAGGGATTCAGCACTAAAGTACTAGCCTACGCAGACGATATTGCGGTATTAACACCTAACCCTGAGGAAGCAATGAGGGGAAATGAAGCTATTGCCACTATATTTGGAAAGGAGTCGGGGTATTTATTGAATAAATCTAAGACCCAAATAATTTGCACCAAAAATGTTACTTTCCTGGATAGTCGAGTAAATACAGCTACCTATCTTGGAGTTAGGATCACTCCGGATATCGGTCAGATCGCCCAAATTAATTTAAATCCCGTGATTAGTAAAATAGCCTCAGACCTTAGGCGAATGAACTCACTTCATTTAACCATTATAGGGAGAGTCAATGTTCTTAAAATGGTAATGTTCCCCAAGGCGCTGTACCTGTTGAGGGCACTCCCGGTTAAAATTGAAGGGTCTATAATCAAAGCTCTAGATTCTTTATTCAGTAGGTTTATTTGGCAATATGGTAAAGTCAGGAGATCTATAAAGTGTCTTACTCTGCCACAAGCACGGGGAGGGTGGGCTGCTCCTAATCTAACTTTTTATTATTGGGCAGCTTTGTTACATCAAATGAATATACTTTTTGTTCGAAAATACAGGCAGAGCTAGTGGGGCACAAGTAGAGGATCTCCCAACAATTTTTGAGCTGGCGCTTGGGGAAAGGGCAAAAACATTGTTTTTACGTGAGTTGGAACCCAGCTACTATGAGAAGGTTCGATTTAAGATTATTTTGAATGCGAGGAACATCTGGGGTAGAATACAAAACATGTGAATATTGAGAAGATAACAAAGTATACACCCATTTGGAGATCATCCCTATTTCCCACCGTCTTTTATCATGTTATTGCCAAACAATGGGAGCAACTCGGTTTACGGATAGTGGGAGATGTTCAGCCAAATGACCAATTATATCTGTTCAGCGAGTTACAAAGAGAATTCGGAATTCCGGATGGGCACTATCTTAAATATCTACAAATAAGGGGGTGTTTTGGTAAAAGGAGACAGGCAATCTCTAGTGCTAAAATTGCATTGTTTGAAACCATGGGGAGATTCGCCTGTAAAATTAAACACTTATATAGTATGATGATGGAGCAAGCTTTGGATGATATTGAAAAAACTGATGTCGATATTGATATGTCATTACGGTTAGTAAAGAAAACGCTCCTATCAGCCAATTTAAAGTCACAACATTATAAAACGATTTATAATCTGTATTTTACTCCGGCCAAATTATTTAAATGGGGGAAAAGGGAGGATGACAAATGCCCTAGATGTGGGGTAGGACCAGCAGAAGAGATGTTTTTTGGGTGTCCACAGCTTGATTTGATAAAAATCGAACTGGTAAAGTTCTGGGAGATGATCCTTGGCAAAACGGTGGTACTAACCCCTTCGCTTATGATGATTGGATATGACAGTAGTGTTGGGCTAGATCAAGCTCAGATCAGTATCATATTTATTTCAGATACTATAATTAGGCTACTCATTGCAACTAGATGGAAGGATCCAATGCCCCCATGCTTTCATGAATTCCTGGCCTGTTTTATAGCCGTGTATAAACTTGAACAGGCTTTATATACTTGCAAGGGATACCTGGCTAAAAAATGGGGTATAAAATGATGGGCTCCAGTTGCGAAGTGGCTAGAAGGGGTAGGGTAATGTATATAGATTAAACTTGTGCTAGCATAAATGTTTTTGATGTATTGTCTCTCCTCTGTTTTTTCTTCTTTTGTAACAGTATTGATTTGGATTAATAGATAATTATCGATAATGTATAACAAATGAATACATTTTGTATATGATTATATATATAATGTCTCTCTGAGTATTAATTTAAAAAAAAAGAACTGACAGTGCCCAACCTTTGCATTCACTGCAAAACAGAGTAAAACTATTGTTAAAGTCAGGCATTCCCAATGCTGGAGCTCCACACAAACTGTCTCGCAGTTCAAGGAAAGAGCGCATGCATTCTTCATCCCATGGTACAGGATCTGACATGTCTTCGTGTGTCAGTCTCTGAAGTGGCTTAGCTATCAGTTAAAATTTGGATCCACTGCCTGCAATAGCCAACCATTCCCAAAAACATCCGAAATTCCTTTTGGGTGCTCGATGGATTAATCTGCAAAATAGCAGTGATTCGATCTTGTGGCACTTTTCTGACTTCTTTTTCAATATGGTGTACCAAATAGAGAACCTCTGTCTTGCAAAATTTGAGTTTTGCTGGTGACACCTTATGCCCACTCACTGCCAAATGATTCAGTAAAGCAACAGTATCTGAAACACAAGTTTCTTTAGTTCTAGATTCAACAAATACATCAGCAATGTACTGCACCAGCACAGAGTGATTCGGCATTTCCAAAGATTCCAAATTTTCTTTTCAATATCTGATTAAAAATTGAGGGGATTTCCGTATGCCCTTGTGGA
The DNA here is from genome assembly GCF_964204655.1 of Triturus cristatus. NCBI lineage: Eukaryota > Metazoa > Chordata > Amphibia > Caudata > Salamandridae > Triturus > Triturus cristatus. Next base: position 611,900,502 of record NC_140595.1, read on the forward strand.
ACTCAGCACCATGCCAGAACACGGTTTCCGGACCAATATGCTAACAATTATTGGCTATCCAGATGCAAGGGAATGGAGAAAAATGCTTGACACAAGTCAGTCACCGAAAATAGGATATAGATTTAAAGCAGGATTTGGTACTATTGGACAACAGGGTATCATAATCTGGTAGATTTTTCTCAAATGCTGAATTATTCTATATTTTACATTCACTTTTGATATGCCCATGATGAGTGAGTTACATGGACTGCCCAAAATCTCTCTCAAAATTCCTTGTTCAATCAGAGTCTAAATTAATTGAGTTATTCCAGCAGTTTTGGGATTTAGATTATATTCTGGAGTTCTTGGGTATTCTGCATTTGGTTTTACCGTGATTCGAATTGGAGGTACTTCTTTCATCAATCCAATGTGTTTCCCTGAAAAATCCCACACTTCAGGAAAAACTGTATCTCTAGGCACAGGAGGTAAGTCATTTTCAGTAAGTAAGGAATACAGACTCTGTCACGTGGCTCATAGGGACATTGTTATTTCCCAATAAGTTAGCATGAGCACGTCGTAGCTTGCTTGCTGCTTTTGTGCACCTTACTACACGTCTTTGTTTTTGCAATATTTCAATGATTGCTTTCACATGAGAACTCATTGCTGTGTTCACTCTCTGCATGTTCCTGGGATTTTGACTGAACATTGTGCAAGGTCGAACAACAATGCCCCTTGTTACTTTGTTCTGGCCAGATCTTAGACAAAACATACCGATGCAGCTGTTGGTCGGAAAAATGTACTTGGGTTTTATTAGAATACACGAATAGGTAGCACATACTTGGAGAGGGACCTTTTCCAGAGAGAAGAGCAAAACAGCACGTATGATGTAGATCTACCATCTATAGGCTAAGGTATGGCGTCTGCTGACAAAGCCCAGAGATCTTCTATTATATAATGATACTTCTTCTTAGCTAGGAGAGGGAGGTTAGGCACCATGGTCTTTTCTTCATTGTCTTTCTATGATGACATCTCCCTTCATGATATGTGGACTAGCTGCGATGCTGACTATATTTGTACTATGCATTTTCTTGCTTGTTGTGGCACGTATACTGCATGTTAGGGCACTATAGTTAAAATAAATATTTTAAACTGTTTTGTGTCTCTGTCAGATCTTGTTGTGGACAAGTACAACAGTGTGAGCGAAAGGGTGTGTCTTGTTACCGTGATTCCTGAGAGATCTGGGAGTGTTGTGTTCTGAGGTGTCTAATCATTTGTTTCCTTGAGAGTGAGGAGAGCAAGTGAGACACTATAGCTACTCAGTTCTGGGTTTGTGGGTACTAAGGTGGTAAGAAGACCCAGTCCCTATTCACCAAGGTCCTATATTCCTTGCGCGTATGTTGGAAACGGGTAGCGTGGTGCAGAGCGGGTGGGCCAAACTCTGGAGGAAATGTGTAAAGCATCCACGCAGTACACACAGGCGACACACCAGGCACACTCCAAAAAGAGACACTACACAAGTGTGTGTAAGAATAACTTCTGTATTGTAGAAACACAGGATAGTAAACACAGTAATCTCTACACTGCGCCCACTGGCGCCAAGTCAATATTTACAAAGGTGCGATTATATACATGGCAGGGCCAAACGGGCCGCTGCCAGAACCATTGTGACGTAAAAGACAAGAAAGGTAAGTCCATCAGCCTCAGTCCTGCAATAAAAACATCAGGGCATAACATTAAGCATTAGGCCGAAACACCTGTAATAAAACATCATGACATCACCATATACTTGAACATCAAGGATATCCCCTGAGGCAGGAAAGCTGTAAGAGGAAAACATTAGGCAATCACCTGTGGCATAAACATGTAAACATTTGGCCTACTTCACATGAGGAACACGTCATGCAGAACACCAACGCTGTAGCCCTGGGGGATAACAGTTACCATTAGCCTAGGGCACTACACAGCCTATGCAGTAGGTACCACAACATATGTCCTGCCCCTCTCCTGGGGGGTTAAACACAGGAGGCATACACCTAGGCGCTAGGCACCAACATGGCCTATCAACGCAGTGGCTTAGGGCATGAAAACCATATCTTTAGTGTTTCCACACATTATGCATAAACAGTAGATGCAGAACCACCAACCCTAAATGCATTACAGCCAGGAGCTGCTGGTGATTAACAAACTTCGCATCAGCATATTAGCATCCCCAACATTAACAACGGGGCATAGTTATAGCAAGACGGCCACTAGGCGCAATCAGATTAGCGGGGGTGCAGGCAGCACCAATCCATCAGCATAGATGCGATAGAGAGCAGCGGCGCATATCCGAAGTGCCCCCAACGCTGCAACTGCCCACTGTCCAGCGGGGCAGTTGTGTCCAACCAAGTCAGTGCCACGTGCGGTTGCCTCTGGGGCTTCACGCTGGGACTCCTGGGTGCAAAATGCCTCCTACTTCATTGCCGCTGCCCGCTGTCAGCCGGGGCAGTGGGGAGGATCAATTCAGGCACTGGGGGCGGGCACCGGCAATGTACCCTGACACCCCTCCCACCAACCATCAATAAGCTGAGCCCCACTCACCAGGCTCACCGAGGGACTCCTCTGGCCACCGGACTCCTTCTAGCAGGGGACAGGCACCGGCAATGTGCCTTGACAGTCCCCTGCTCCTCCAGAACTCTGGGTTCCTCCTGCAGGCCCTCAGGGGCTTCCATGCGGTGGGGGCAGGCACCGACAATGTGCCTCGAAGCCCCCCCCCTCTCCTCCGTACCCTCCAGGCAGCTGCTGGTAGTGCGGGGCTCTCCTCTACACACGAGAGCTCCGCCGCACCGGCGCAGGGAACTTGCAGGGCTCTCCTGGTGGCCTCCGCTGGACTTCACCCGGGCCGACTTCCTCCGGTCCCGGCCCTGTCTTCCGGGCTGCTTCCTGGCCTTAGGCAGCAGCTACCACACCCGCGGGGCTCTCCTCGATTCCCGAGAGCCCCGCCAGCAGCGGCGCCCCTCCCGTCTTCACCCGGGCCCCCTCCTGGGGCCCGGGCTTCAATAGGAGGGGCACGAGGCTCCAGACGACTCCTGGGGCCTCCCTCTTCGCGCCACCGGTGCGGTTTCGCTTGGGGGGCAATGACCAGCGGGGTGGGCTCCCGCCTCGGTCTCTCTCCACGGGCTCAGGACCCGGGCCCCACTCCTGGCGTGGCTTCCAGGGGGCGCGGCCAATGACGCGGCCGGCGCCCCGGTTGCTAAGCAACGCTTGCTCGCGCGTCTCAGGCCTCGGACGGCCCTCGTTGAAGCCGCGGCGGCCCTCCCTTTGCCTCGGGGGCCGCGGCGGCGCACTGGGCACAGCGCTCCCTTTCTCAGCGAACGCCGGCGGTGATCCTGGGCGCCCGCTTCTGGTGCGCTGAGACCCGGGCCGGCGGCGGTGAGTACCGGCTGTTTCTCTGTCTCACGCTGAGGGGTAGGCTCCCTCCGTAGTTTCCAGCACACCCGCGAGGTGGGCACCCGCTTACTTTGAAAATACGCACAGCGCCGCCATGACGCGGGGTGGGCTCCCGCTACGATGTAAATAATCCTGAAGGTGCCGGAACCATTGGGTGGGCTCCCACTGCCTTCAATATGCCACCATTATCGCTGCATCACAGGGGAAGCGGAATGCAGCACTCACCAGGCACTAGGGAGCAGGCAGCTGGGATTGCAGCACTCTCCAGCAGCGCACAGTGACTTAAAATGTAGTGCCCACCAAATCTGGCGCTCTCCTTCTGCAGGCAGCTTCAATATAGCCTCCCTTCCCACCGGGACTGCAGTCAGGGTCCCGCGAGGTGCTCGCTGGTTCCTGCACCCTTGGTTGAGTGTTTCTTGAGGGGGGGGAGTTGAGTTGGTGGCTGAAGGCGGACTAATTAGTCTCTGCCGGTCGTTCATGGGTTCTCCTCCCGCCGGGCCAGATCAGTGGGTTAGTTCAGGATCCCTCACTCAACTTAAAAGGCAGCGCCTAAGCCCTGTCACTTCCAGTGGCATAGGTCCCTGACTAGGCCCTACTGCCTAAAACGCCTGCGGAGGTTCCTCCAGGTCAGCATCGCCCCAACTATAGTTTCCCCTCGCCCTGTGGACAGTAGGGGGGGTGTAGGTCAGCTCAGGGCCCAGCACACAGGCCCATGTGGCGGTAACCCCTGGCAGCAGGTCCCCTCTCTCCCAGGTCCACCCTCTGACTGAGCACATGGCAGCCCAGCTCCGCCCTTTATACGCCCCTCACCCCCCTACCAGACAGTTCCAGAAGCTTCTAGAAGCGTCTGGGGAAACTGGTTCTAACTGGCCTAGGGGGAGAGGTAGAGCACCCTGGGTGCCAGGCTTCCCTCCAAAAGCTGGGGTTGCTGGGAAATAACCACTAGACTGTTAACCCAGCTCAGTCAGACGGCGCAATCTCACAGCTGTGGCATCCATTTTAAAAGTTACATGTTTAAAATGGGGAAACTCTGTCTGCGTACACCTTCGCACAGCATTCAATATGTGCATTTTACATAACATGTGGTTCCCCATAAAAGCGAAAAATTCAGGGAAAAGGGCCAAGTCCAACAGCGTAGTTCTGTGTTTGTGCAGAATCCTTGCAACATGGCGCCACCAACGTTTGGTCTGGTACTTATTCATTAGACCCCAGAGTAGCGCTTGTGGTTGTCCACAATCCCCTCACACCGGTTTCCGGAGACCTCTGTGGTGTGAGGGCTTAGCCTCCTATATTTGTATTTTATAGCTTTTTCAAGCTTGAAATTTAAAAGGTTTTGTTACTCTTTCTGACCCGGTTTTGCTCTACTGTTCTACTGGTTTATCATTTTTCATTTGTATTATGGCAGTCGCTAATGTGGTACCTAACCGTGCGGTGGTTACAGCATTCTCGACTCAACGTGGAGTGCCTAATGCAGGGGCTGAGTTTACCTTTGTTGTCGAGGCGGATGAAGCTTACCGCTTCGAGGTCTTTTACTCTTGGGTTACATTCCTGGCAGTTGATGGGAATGATCATTTCTTTTATGAATATACAGTATCCGCGGTTCCGTGGTATTATCGCCCTTATTCATTACTTTAAGTTCCGTTAACGGCCTGGGACCATACCATCTGGTTTAATGGCACCCTTCTTCACCCTGTTTCAGTGGTCCGTTTAGGTCCCTTATCGGTCAATGGGGTCACTTTGCCTGTTTTGGCGTGTTTCACTCCACATCCAAATTATCTTAATGTAACACATTCAGAGCTACGTCAGTTACATACATCATTAATTCATATACACAGACGTGATATACAATTTATGTCACATAATATACAAGTGGCTCAGGCTGGAGCCGCTCCTCAGCCACCTGGACATGGTGGTGGTCTTGTCATTAGTCCCATTATGATTAATTCGGTGATGGATAAACGTCCTCAGAATAGAGATGATTTCCCATATAGGCTAGCAGAAAGATTTGAGCAACTCAAGGCTGTTTTTCCGCATACTACACCTGTTGAGAAACACAGGATCCTGACAATGAGTTTACCAAGTGGTATTGTCCCCGCTTTGGCTGATTGCACAACCTGAGGGACGGTGTTTGCTGCGGAGTACACACTGTGCTTTGGCACCGCCTCCATGAGCATTCAACCGAGCGTTCTGAACAAGCTTCAAGATGAACACAGGGATGGTGCAGCCCTGGAATTGGAGATGAGATTAGTGGGCATATTCCCTATTGTCTCTGATATGATTCTGGCCAATGTCAAAGGTGAGGCAGTTAGCTTACAAGTGCGTCAATGCCCCTCGGCAGTAGGGGACGTTGACAGACAGCGGCAGTTGCCGATTATTATTGGGATGTGTATACATGATTGGGTCGCAATAGTTTGGGAGTACAATCTTTTACTCAAGTACAGAACAAGTCTTTCCTAAACAGGCTTAGAATAAAAAATAGTGGCAGCAGCAACAGAAGCCTGGTTCTCGTGCAGCTTCTCCTCCACCTGGCGCTTCTGATCGTAGATACGATTTGCGTGACTGCTCAAATTAAGACACCTAGAGGTTCCAAGTTCCTGATCCTCGTTCTCCTCGTTCCTTTCGGATCAACAATTCGGTGGAGGAGGGCATCAGGATCGCAAGAGAAGGCGAGTCTACGCAAGCTAGACGTGAGCCGCAGTGCCAGTTTGATGTGAAAGTCAAGCCGGGGAACCATCTCAATATCGAGCCCCATTTCAGAAGAAAAAAGTTTCCTCTTTGACTGCAAAGTATGTCTCAGACAGTAAGAACCCTGCTCCTCAACAGGAGCTGGGCGGTAGCCCTCCTGGACAGCGCAGCGGAGGTTACCATAGTGTGGCAGACACTCCACCAGCATCTGGAGGCAAAAGCAACTGACTCTTTTATTACAATAGAGTCAGCCGTTACTCGAGTCGCTCCTCCAGATAGACTTTACGAAGTTACCCTCCAAATCAAAGGCGATATTAAATGCCAAGTTAAAGCAGTGTTTTGGGAAAACTTCACTTCTTCTTATGGCATTTTATTGGCGGAGGTTGATTGGTGTTCCCCATTTGTACTAGCTTCCTCTGGAGGGGAATATGTTATTTTACCAAGTTTTTCACGATATGTCCCTGATGGTGAAAATATTTCTTATGCCTCCAAGTGGGCTTTAGCCTTAGCCCCAGAGTCATATCGCAATCAGGCAGTTTGGAATAAGGGTTCCCCAGTTCATGTGATTCCTTTGCGTTCTACACCTCAGCCTCAACCACAGTATCCAATCAAACAAGACGCTAAAGCGTCTGTCAGTGAAATCTTGACTCAATTGGAATACCAGGGTGTGATTGAACCCTTTCTCTTTTTCCGATATTTAAACTGGACGGTTCATATCTTATAGTTTTAGACTACAAACATTTGAACAGTCATGTGCATACCTTTGTGGTTCAGAACACACATAGCTCTGCGTTAGTGAATAACATTATTTGCAAAAAATACAAAACCACCTTGGTTATTTCCAATGGATTTTTCAGTTACTCTTTGGCTCCTGAGATCCGTGATTTGACCGCATTCAGTGCATTGGGCAATCAGCGCCGATAGGCGAGATTGCTAATGGGATATAAGAATAGCCCTGGTGTGTTTGCAGCACGCTTGGTGTCACTTTTGCATGAGATCGACCTAGATCCCTTCTCGTACGTCAATGACATTTACTTGACGTATGATGAATTACAAACGCATTTCTTGCATGCTGACTGCATTATCACACGTTTTGCAAACTTTGGTTACAAATTACATTTTGCTAAGTCACACATCGCCTTCTTGGCGGTTCTTTTTCTTAGTTATGAGCTCAACAATGAAGCTAGGGGGTTGGCCCCCCACTTTCTGGAGAAATGTGCACAATTGCAACCTCCATTTACACTTATAAAACTGCAATCTTTGCTGGCTTTTTTGAATTTCGGGTGGACATACATTCCCAAGTATGCCCAGCGTATCAAACCTCTTTATTCTTTGATACAATCTTTTTTCTCGGCTTCCTGTTGGCTTCTGGAACATACCTCGATTCTTCAGTCTCTGCAGTCTGATCTGCTTGCGGCCAACTTCTTGTTAACACGAGACAATTCTACTAATTTTGTCATAGAGGTTGTACCAGGCCCTTTAGGCTTTACTTACTTGACGTTCAATGAGGGGGACACTGTCCCCATTGCTTATAAATCACATTTGTATTCTTCTGCTGAGATGCGTTTCTCTCCTATAGGAAATATTTTGACAGCCGTCCAGATGGCGATTCTTAAGGAACGCTCTCTGGCTCAGGGTAAATGCATTTTTATGGTCCCACCAGTACCTGCTTTAGAAGCAGTAACAAAGGCTAGTGTTCCGAATTCCAAAGCCTTGCATCCACGGTGGATACAATGGGCTAGCTCTTTGACATTGTCTAATGTCAACTTTATCTTCGATCCTTCTTTAAATGTAAATGTAAATGTGCAGGAATTTATATAGCGCAAATCACCAAGCGGTCTCTAAGCGCTTGCTTAGGGACCCCGTCCTGGTATTCCCCTGTCAGATAACCCGGCAGGGCATCCGCAAGGTGAAAGCCAGGCATCCCGCCGCGAGGGGCCCATGTGGAGATTAAGCAAGCTATTGCCCAGAGTCGCAGAGTGTGAACCCATGAATCGAGTATGCACTGGAGCGAGAATTATCGAGTCCATGGACATTTTATGGACTCAAGACCCAGCCGAGCCGGGAATTGAACCCTGGTCCCGGGCTGACCTCTGCTTCCAGGTCTGCCTCCTCTAACCAGTGAGCCACACTTCTCCAGACTCAGGAATTTTTACCGTATGAACATGTTCATTGTCCTCCTTTATTATTACTCCCTCTTGATCAGTACAAATGCATCATTTACACTGATGGATCTACTCAATCGGCCATTGGTTCTAAACATGCTTATTCAGCAGCCTGCGCAAGTGTGGCAGGGAAGATTGTTGATGGGGATTTTAAATCCTCCTTGGTACACACATCTCTGGGTGATTGCACCACTCAATTGGCAGAGCTGCGTGCTTTGGTTTTAGCTCTGGAATTCTCTGATCCTGAGGTTCTTATAATTGTAGTGTGCAATTCATTTTACTGTGTACAATCCTTCAATGACAATTTGTTCTTCTGGACCCAACATGATTTTCGTGATTCTAAAGGTACCACAATTAAGCATAAAACGCTTTGGGATAGAGTACCTGCTCTTAAGGAGCGCTTGCCACTCACACATGTTTTCCATACTTTGGGCCATCAACGTGTGGGAGCACACACTGTTGGGAATTCGTTGGCTGATGAGGCAGCCAAATCTGCAGTCGCCACTTGTTCAGTAGCAGCAGTCACTACGTCTGTGACTAAACTTGATGATGATATTCTAGCAGCTGTTGCAGCGACGAAGGAGGGAACAGAGTTACCCTAGGGTTTTCCTTCACATTATTCATACCACTTGACTTCTGATCAAGTCCCATTTGCAACTATCCAGTCAATTGGGGGATTGGCTGATTCCCAACTAGGACTGCAGAATTTCTTTGATCTTTGCTGCTCATGAGGGCCTCGCTTCTGCGCATCCTGGAGTGTCAGCGGCAGTCTGTCTTTTACAGCAACGTTTCTGGTGGCATGGTTTATATCAACAAGCAGGTAAATATGTACTTTCTTGTGACATTTGTTAACAAATTAAGCCTTCTACTGTTGCACGTCCACCTCGCACTCAGCTTTACATCTCCAATCAGCCATTTTGCTGCATTTATCTTGATCACTGCAGTCCTTTGACATCTGACACTGCATTTAAACACATCTTGGTTGCAGTGGATTTGTGCACTAGATACCTTTGGGTGTGGCTGCAACGTAGTGCTGACGCTCGAACTGTCATTAAAGATTTGCATGTCTTTGTCGGAACGTTAGCCTGTGGCACCTTCCATTCTGACCAAGGTCTTGCATTTGCCTCTAAGGCTTACCGGGATGCAATGAAGTCTCTGGGGGTGCTGGTGCAATTTTCGTCTCCATACCTGCCTGAGGGCAATTCTGTGGTGGAAGGGATGAACCGTGACTTAAAGCAATCTTGGATAGTGAGAGTCTTAGGTACTGGCAGAGGTTGGCTGACTCATCTCTATGGAGTCCAACGTTCACTCAATAATCTCTCCAGAAGATCTCTGGGTGGGCGGACCCCATACCAAATGCTCTTTGGCATTAAAATGTTTGTGCCAGACCTTGATGGTCTAGACGTTATGACGGCTGCCGCAACCTTTGACGTAGATAATCATTGTGCTTGTGATTCACAGGCAAAATCTTAAACATTCCATAAGTTTTCCGCGTTTCCTTAGGAGATGTGATTTTGTCAGACATATACTCTGACTGGGATGTTCTTGTGGTGTATTCATTGTTCTCTGATTTGAAATATTATGTTGCTTTCGATACTGAAGACCTGTATTTGAATTCTGCAAATTATGCTGTTGCCCTCTTCCATGGATCCAGCAGTGCTGATTCCTGTTTCTGGCTGGCTTCCTAAAGTTGGAGATCTGGTCCGAGAAAAGGTGAAGAACAAAAAAGAATTGGTCCATCATACCGTGCATCGATCAGAGTCCTTGGTTTGAAAGTCACCCGTACGGTGATCCTGCCTCCTTTACCTGGTCGTCAGAAAAATTGTTACATTTCAATAGAACATGTCAAGCTACACCATAAGGTCGGTACTGAATAGTATGCCTCCTAGCATTCCACGCCGAGATCTTTCATTGAATCCGATGGCTTCTGTTTCATCAACTATTCCTCAACAAATAGAAGGGGAGATGGAAACCTCAATTGATCTATTGCCTTTTTTTCCTTCTACATTCACATCAGCTGATATTGAGTATGTTTCTCCTCCAGTTGAGGTCATAATTGACATTCCTGAGAGTACCATACCTGAAAAATCCAATGCTGCACATCCCCCATTGTTTTAGCTAGAGTCCAGTGGTTATTATATGGACCGTACTAGCTTTTCCTCTGAGACATCTTCATTGTGACATTCTGTGGCAGAGCCCCCTACACGTACCAGTCTTTTCATCTCCTGCTTCAAGAAGACTTACCTAGTCCCTCCATGGGCATACGTCTGGATGGTGCTGACAATGGTGTTCCTTTTCATGAGGATTGATTTTGTGACTGTGTTTTTCCTCTTGATAAATGGCCATAATTTACCTGCACGCTCTGCTGTGAACTTTGTTGATAGAGTTCTAGCCCCTCATACGTCGTCACATGTCATGAAAAGAGACCAAGCCCTTGTCAATATTTCGCCATTCCCTGTTGCTGATGGCATTATTTGGGATAAAGTTTCATACAATATCTATGGCCCGACCAAGATCTTAAACATTCCATACGTTTTCCGCGTTTCCTTAGGAGATGTGGTTTTGTCGGACGTACACTCTGGCTGGGATGTTCTTGTGGTTTATTCATTGTTCTCTGATTTGAAATATTATGTTGCTTTCGATACTGAAGACCTGTATTTGAATTCTGCAAATTATGCTGATTTATTCAACATTATGGACATCATTTTTTACATAAGACCAAAACTCTGAGTCAGTTTTTTAGTTATACACAGTGGGAAAATTGCCCGCCACCTTTACAGCGAAGTTCAAAAACCCAACAATGTAAATTTATGTACTTTTATGGTTACAATCTGTCAGACCAACAGTCGTATTTTTATAAATTGAAAATGCGCCACAAACTAAATTTATGTTGACACACACTAAATTAGTTTACTTCATGTCCTTCAGGAATTATTTGTCCGTGAAGGGTTTTGGAAGGACATAATTGATTTGAAGTCCATTTGGGGTACTAAAGATTGGCAAGTAAGAGGCACTGAAGCATTGCATTGTGCTTGTCTGATACCGTCTCAAATGTTGCTTTTAACCCCTTCCATGCTGCGCAGATTCCGCCGCTGTGCTGACGGAATCTTGCGCGGGCGGGGTCATGACGGAACGGTTCCGTCATGAGCACAGCTCAACCGTGGCTCATGACGGAACCGTTCCGTCATGAGCACCGAAGGGGTTAAATGACAGAGTACAACAGACTACTTGTTTTGGTTTAGCCACGTCCAATAATGTAAATATTCTATCCATTCCATTATAAGCTCCACATGAAACATAGCAAACACACACAAATTACACAATTGACAATTTGGCTGTCATGTTTCAAAATAGCACACTTAACTCTTCTACTATTGACCCATTGGGATGGTTAGTGTGGCCAATGAGCTCCAATGCTTGCCAATTACGTTTTCTGAATACTAAAAAAGGTTTACACAAGGCAGACCCGTTCCTCGTTTCCTACACTCCCATACAGTTACTACATACTCTGTAGGTAAATTATCTCAGCAATGGTTGATACACTCCACACTGTCATCTGTGAAACAACGCCTTTCTCTTCTGTCAGGTGACATCGATTTAGCTGATTTTCTTTTAGCTCCAAAGTCCCCTAGCACAAAACGTTTTGTGTATTCAGCTTGGAAGCTGTTACAGATGTAACTTGCGGTGCGTCTGCGCCAAATTGATCAGGCTAATTTGGAAAAGGTTCTTGCAGTGGTCGATAATGGCATTAATAGACTGTGTTCTCGTATATACACTTTGGATGTCCATGAAAGACGAAACATACACATTGTTACATACTGAGCAATTGGAACAGTTGCCCTTTTCTGTCGCAGAGACTGATTCAGCTGTGTGGTTGATACATGGGGTTAGTTCACTGGCCATCTCATTTTTTCAGTTCACGGCCTGCATGAAACACTATCCGATTGGTCGATATGACCCCCTCGGCAATAATTATATTCATGAATTATGGTCTTTACCTTTCACCTGTAGATGTCAGTGCAAGGATAAGGAAGTTTTCCTTACAGGGGAGAACTGCGATTCCACAGTAGGACATTCCCTAGTTTGTAAATAAGTTAAATTACACAGAGCCTGCAATGTTTCGGCATCTAATCTGGCTTTTTTTCTTTAAGTTACCCCTGTTCCAGCTATTGTTCCTGCATTAACTTTGCTTTCTAATTGCAGTTATCTTATTTTAAATAACCACGATTGCTGCGGCTTATGGGCAGGTATGTGGTAACAGTTTCTCAAACGAGTTACATGTTGCAGCAATGTCTTGTTTCCCCCCTCCCCTGGAATTGTAGATAGTTCTCTTTGGCCTTCCATTCTAATTTGAAAACAGATTTCAACAAGCTAAGCAGACTCAAAGCGCTATTGTTTCAACAAGAAGTCGCTCTCACATCAACTCAAGAGACCTTCGAATTGCAGGTGGCGAGAACCGCAAGTGAGATACTCTCAATGCTAAACACGAATCTCCCTCTCCATTTTGGAGAATTAATACATCAAATATTTAATGAGTCTGATACAGAGGGCCTTGCCTACCTTTTTAACTCGTGGGATCCGGCCTTGTTTCTTCCTTTCAGACTGTTTTTGGAGTGATACCGGCCTTTATCCTTTCTATTTTTCCAGCGCCTTCTGAGGGTTTCCCCTGGTGCTCATGTTGATTTGCGGCGTGCTGGTTCTCCTGTTAATGCTTTACAATGGATGTTCGATCTATGGACCTGCCCAACGCAGTCCAGTAGCAACTGTACTGTGATCGGATGTGGCCGATTTTTGGTTCTATGCCAGTGACGTCCTTTGCCATTGACTATTGGTTGACCTTCTGTTACGCCTACTTTACCTGCGTGCAACCCGGGTTCCTCCGGTGCCCTTTTCAATGGGTGCTGGATGTCTGCCTCTCCAATACCACACAAGCTACCCTGGATTACGATCTGTTATTGGGTCCGTTGAAGGCCAATGACCAGGAATGTGCCATGGGTAGGCGCCTGTTGTGCGATCCTTTGCTTGGACCAATGGCAGACTTGAGTACCTGCACCTGTGCGCAGTGCCTCATAGCTCAGAGATTCATCGAAGTTGACACAGGTTGCACTGGGACGCTCCTAACATCCTCTAGATATGGAGAGCATGTGGGCTCGTTCGATCTACTCAACTGGATGGCATACCTTTTTACAATGGAAGGAACAGACAACATTCTGGAGTTCATGGCATTCTGCTTTACCCGCAAAATGTTTTTCTCTGAAGACTAAATATAAATGAATGGGTTTTTGAGCGCCCAATTGGCAATTTTTTTTTTTGATTCTTCAAATCATTATAACCTTACTAATACGATCTTTTTTTGGGGGCTTCAAGCCTGTCCCAATTGGACTCCGACTAAGACGCTTTGCCTCTGCTTTTCTCAGATTTTTGTCTTCACATATGGCTAATGCCCTGGCCAACGGGAGGATATCACATGGCCCATAGGGACATTGTTGTTTCTCATTAAGTTAGCATGAGCATGTTGCAGCTTGCCTGCTGCTTTTGCGCACATTACTACACGTCTTTATTTTTGCAATATTTCAATGATTGCTTTCACACTCCTCACTGTGTTCACTCTCTGCATGTTCCTGGGATTTTGACTGAACATCATATGCAAGGTCGAATAACAAGGCCCCTTGTTATTTTGCTCTGGCCAGACTTTAGCTCTTAGACAAAACATACTGATGCAGCTCTTGTTTGGACAAATGTACTTGGGTTTTATTAGAATACACGAATAGGTAGCACACACTTGGAGAGGGACCTTTCCAGAGAGAAGATCGAGACAGCACCTATGATGTAGATCTACCATCTATAGGCTAAGGTATGGGGTCTGCTGACAGAGCCCAGAGATCTTCTACTATATAATAATACTTCTTAGCAAGGGGAGGGAGGTTAGGCACTATAGTCCTTTCTCCATTGTCTTTCTATGATGACATCTCCCTTCATGATATGTGGACTAGCTGCTTTGCTGACTATATTTGTACTATGTATTTTCCTGCTTGTTGTGGTACATATACTGCATGTTAGGGCACGTTAGTTAAAATAAATACTTTAAGCTGTTTCGTGTCTCTGTCAGATTTTCTTGTGGACAAGTACAACAGTGTGAGTGAAAGGGTGTGTCTTGTTACCCCGATTCCTGAGAGATCTGGGAGTGTTGTGTTCCGGGGTGTTTAATCATTTGTATCTGAAAGAAACATGTTAGTTATAGATTCCTTACTTTAGAATTACCCCAGGTGTCAGATTGGATCCGGAATTTTTTTTTGTCAGCAGTACCTCTGTGCGTCGAAAGGTGGCGTCGGTCGGCTCCGCGTACATCGCGGCTGCTACTTAGACACCTCGCGCGCTGACGTCAGTTCTTTTTCCGCACCAGCCAGCGTAGATCCGGAGAGAGCGGTACCTCCAGTCACTTTTTGACTTTGGTCGACGTCTCTTTTGAGTCTACGACTCCTGGTGCACATAGGGATTCCTGGCTTCAAGGCTTGCGGTTCCTGTAGCCGACTGATGTCAGTTACGGATCCGCACCGTGTGTGCCTCTTTTGCCTGGAGCGCGACCACGACCCCAAGTCGTGCTCCAACTGCTGGTCCATTGCTCTGAAGGCTTTGCGGGAGCGGTCCCGAAAGCTTCTTGAGCGCCGGCAGTCGGCTCCGCGCCGTTCGAGGTCCCGGTTGTGAGGGAGGTCGAGGGACGTGTCGCGGAGCCATCATCACTCTTCCAAGTCTTCTAGGTCTTCGCACTCTAGGTCAGGTAAGTCGAAGCACAAGAAGAAGTCGAAGAAGCATTGACGCTCTATTAGACTTCTCCCCGTCGGTCGGCTGACGCAACGAGGGATGCGGGTGGTGTCCCTCCAGCGGCTCTGTGCGCGGAGCTTGAAGTGTCGACTCCGGGCTTCCCTCCCTACCTCGAGCGACTCCTTCCCAGCTTCGGAAATTTTACGAGGCGATGCATGCCATCTTTGGGCAGCCCGAACCCGCCGGCGCACCTTCGGGCCCTGCGGACTCAGTTTAGGTTCCTATGCCTTCTGCGCCGACGGCCCCGGCTCCGCAGGCCCCCCTTGGATCCAACCTGGATCCGGATCGGCGCTGGTTGACCTTATTACACCTCCACCGGCGCTGCTTCCTCCGGCACCGCTAGGCAGGCGATGCCGGTCATGCCCCCAGCCGGCATCGACCCCAGCCTCCATCCTGATGTGGACCTTGAGCCGGACCGGCATCGCTCGACGCCGAATCCGGCACAGAGCGGGGATTTTGTGCCCCTGTTCACTCCTGGGTTCCCTTTATGGCCAGAATGACACCCAGAGGATGGGAAGGAGGACTGGGAGGGGTCAGGTGACCCTCTAACTGATCAGCTAGACTCTAAGCAGGACTGGAGAGCGGAACTGGGGGATGCCAGTTGTCTAGACACTTCCGCTGACCTTGGCATGTTGTCTCCTCCTACCGTGGCTACGGAGGAGGGAGCGTCATATGCAGTGCTGTTGCGTAGGGCGGCCGAGGCTCCCTACCTCGAGCTTCCTACGGTGGAGGTCAGGACTAACCTCCTGACAGAGGTGCTTCATCCGGCTACGAGCTCTTTGGAGCCCCTGCTGCCGTTTAATGAGGCCCTTACCAACGTCCTTTCGGGCACCTGGTCCAGGCCCAACACAGGGGCTCCTGTGGATAGGATGATTGCCCGACCCCACAGCCTGGCTCCGGGCGACCCCACTTTTCTCTCCCAACACTCCACCCCAGAGAGCTTGGTGGTTCAAGCCTCCACTTCCAAGAGCACATTCCCTACCACTTCACCGGAAAGGGAATCCAAGATGCTGGATCATCTTGGATTTTCTCTTCTGCCAGCTTGGGACTGTGGTCGGAAAACAAAGCATGTCTATTGGGCCGTTATTCCCACTCTGTGTGGGACATGGTTGCTGCCTCAGTGTCCGGAGGAGGCCCAGACAGTGCTCTCCCAGGCTATTGCCGCCGGGAGGGATGCGTTGAAGTTTACCATCTGTTGTGGGCTGGATACTGCTGACTCTCTAGTCAGGACGATTTCCACGTCAGTAGCCCTTCGACGCTACGCCTGGATGAGATAGACTGGCTTTTCTGGGGATGTCCAGAATACCCTCATGGACATGCCTTTTGATGGCCGTCGCCTTTTTAGCAACAAAGCGGACAACGCTCTTGAGGGTTTCAAGGACTCGCGGGGTACGGCCAAGTCCATGGGCCTCTCCAGCCGCTCTGCCCAGTCTGCTTTATGCCCCTTTTGCGGGTACGGAAGGGGTGCCCCACTACGTCCCGCCCAGAGCCACAGGCAGCAGAAAGTTTCCCAATCTGCCGTGGTTCAGGGGGCCAGCGGGCAGGCCAGTCCACCAAACCCCCTCTGCAGCAGTCTCCAAGACTTCCTTGTCCGACTTTTCAGGCCCATCAAACGCCAGTGGGCAGCATGATCCGCCTTCACTTTGCCCACTGGCGCACCATCACGTCGGACAGGTGGGTTTTACAGATAGTCCAACGGGTCTACTCCCTCCCCTTCGAGACTACCCCTGCAGCCATGCCACCCCAATACCACCGTATGTCGGAGGATCACCTGGGCCTTCTCCAACAGGAAGTTACGGCTCTCTTGGCCAAGGGAGCCAACAAGCACGTTGCTGTCCCAGAAGTAGGTTGTGGTTGTTACTCCCACTACTTTCTGGTGCCTCAGAAGGACAAGGGCCTGCGTCCTATCCTGGATCTAAGGAACATCAACCGCATCCTCCGGAAGGAGAAGTTTAAGATGTTGACACTCGCTCAAGTCTTGTCTGCCTTCGGCCCTGCAGACTGGATGGTAGCTTTGGACTTGCAGGTCTTATTTCCACATACCCGTCCTGCTGGCCCACCGGCGTTAACTGCGGTTTACGGTAGGCCACAAGCAAGTTTACCGTGATCCCCTTTGGCCTTACCAGCGCCCCTCGGGTGTTCACGAAAGTGATGGCAGTGGTCGCAGCTCATCTGTGCAGATCAGGGGTTCCAGTCTTCCCCTATCTCGATGACTGGCTGTTGAAGGCAAGCTCGCCTCAGACTGTCATCTCCCACCACCAGACTACGACTGACCTCCTGCATTCGCTAGTGTTCACCATCAATGTGCCGAAGTCTCACCTGCTTCCCTCTCAGAAGCTCCTCTTCATCAGAGCAGTTCTGGACACAACACAGTTTCGGGTCTATCCTCCCGAGCAGCGAGTCAGGGATATTCGGGCGATGATTTCGATCTTTCAGCCCTTATCCCGGGTTTCGGTCAGGATGACCCTGAGGTTGCTGGGCCTCATGGCCTCCTGCATCCTGCTGATCGATCATGCCAGGTGGCATATGTGGGCTTTGCAATGGGACCTGAAGTTCCAGTGGGCGCAGCATCAAGGGAATCTGTCCGATTGCATCCAGATCTCGGAGGGCACTGCACGTCAACTACAGTGGTGGCTAACAAACCAAGATTGGTTCAACAGCAGATCCCACTCCCTTCCCCAACCACAGCACACAGTGGTGACGGACTCCTTCCTTCTGGGATGTGGCGGTCACATGGAAGAGGCGGAGATCAGAGGCCTCTGGTATCAGGCGGAGTCCAGGCTCCATATCAACCTTCTGGAGCTCCGGACGATCAGTCTTGCACACAAGGCATTCCTTCCCTCTGTCCGGGGAAGAGTAGTGCAGGTGTTCACGGACAACACCACCGCCATGGGGTACTTCAACAAACAGGGCGAGGTGGGGTCCTGGACCCTATGTCAAGAGGCCCTCCGCCTCTGGACATGGCTGGAACATCAGGGCATATCCCTGGTAGTTCAACACCTGGCAGGTTCACTGAACGCCAGGGCGAACTCAGATCACGAATTATGTCTGCACTCGTAGGTGGTGCAAGGTCTCTTTCGACAGTGGGGAGAGCCTTGGTTAGATCTATTTGCCACCGAGGAGAACGCGCAATATCAGCAATTCTGCGCATTGGAATTTCCATGGCGGCACTCGCTAGGTGGCGCTTTTCGTCAAAAGTGAAGTTGCGGTCTGTTGTACGCCTTTCCGCCTATACCACTTCTGCCCAGAGTGCTGAAGAAGATCAGGCGCGACCGGGCCAAAGTCATTCTGGTGGCTCCGGATTGGGCATGAAGGGTCTGGTATCACGAACTACTCAGCATGGCAATCGATCCTCCGATTCGACTGCCTCTTTGGGAGAATCTTCTGTCGCAGCAGCAGGGAACGGTCCTCCACCCGAACCTGTCCAGCCTCCACCTCCTTGCGTGGAGATTGAGCTGCGGCAGTTGACGTCTTTTGACTTGCCTCCTGAAGTTTGTGATGTAATCTTGGCAGCCAGGCGTCCCTCCACTAAGACAGTAGATGCCTGTCGGTGGAACAAATTTGTGGCATGGTGCACCCTTCTGCCCCTCTTTCTGAGGTTCTCTTGTTTGTCCTTTATTTGGTCTAGCAGGGCTCTGCTCTTGGCGCTATCAAGGGCTATCTCTTGGATATACCTGCCTTCCTTCGGCATCCAGATTAGCCTTCTCTTTTCAAGTCCCCAGTTATAAATCGTTTCTTGAAAGGCATAACTCATCTCTGTCCTCCTATTCCCTTCGTTATGTCTCAGTGGGACTTGAATCTGGTCTTAACCTATTTAATGTGCGCTCCCTTTGAGCCGTTTCACAACTGTCCTTTAAGGCTTCTGGCTCTTAAGACTGCATTCCTGGTATCCATCACATCTGTCAGAAGAGTTAGTGACTCCAGGCTCTTTCATCCAAGCCTCCTTTCCTGTCTGTACATCTGGACAAGGTGGTTCTCAGGACCCGTCTATCCTTCCTTCCCAAGGTTGTCACTGCCTTTCACATTGTGCAGACCATCACTTTGCCCACCTTCTTTCTTTATCCTTCAAAAGAGGAAGAGAGGCTCCACCGTCTGGCCCCAAAACGTGCGCTTTCCTTTTACCTGGATCGCACCAAACAGTTCTGGGTTGATGACCAGCTCTTTGTTGGCTACGTAGGCGCCAAGAAAGGTCGGGCCGTACACAAGCGGACTATCTCCAGATGGGTCGTTTTGTGTATCAAAGCCTGCTATTCTCTGGCAAAGAAGGAGCCTACAGTGGGGTTGCGTGCCCATTCCACCAGGGCAACGACAGCAACTGCTGCTTTGCGATGGGGAGTTCCTTTAAATGACATCGGTCAGGCAGCTATGTGGGCTTCATTGCATACATTTACGAAACACTACTGCATTGACAGCCAAGTCCGGAGAGACGGCTTTTTTGGCTGTTCTGTTCTCCAGGACTTTCTGGTGTGATCTTGGTTCGCAGACCCACCTCCGGGGTTGGTATTGCTGGGGTATCTATTCTAAGGTAAGGAATCTAAAACGAACATGTTTCTTTTAGATGAACAAGTTACTTACCTTCGGTGACGATGTATCTGTAAGAAACATAGGTTAGTTATAGATTCCTTACCACCCCACCCATCCTCTCCGTTCTGCGAACTGATTTCTAGGGTTAAGGACATCCTTTCAGGGCCCTAGTTTTGTGCACCAGTGGTCAGTGTCTTGCATGGCTCTGGGTTTCTGCCGCAAAAAGTCGTGTACAGAACTGACGTCAGTGTGCGAGGGCGGTGTCTAAGTAGCTGCCGCGACGTCATCCCGGCGATCACGACGCCAACGACGGACACGGAGCCGTCGGATGCAGAGCCGACCAACGCCACCTTTTGACGCGTAGCGGTACTGCTGACAAAAAAACTTTCCGGATCCAGTCAGACGCCTGGGGGTAAATCTAAGGTAAGGAATCTATAACTAACACAAATCTTCTCTGGGCAACTGCAGAAAAGTACTAGCCTGCATGTTTGGCGCCTGACATTTGCAATTCAGATGACTTGAAATATGGAGGGAAAAAAAAGAACAAATATGTCCATACAAATATTTTAAACATGCCGTACGATGTGAAGGTACATATTGGAACACATGTATACAATGCTCTACAGTAAATTTAAATTGTTAAGGAGAAAGCAATATCGCTTGAAGTCCTTCACCAACAACTTCAACCCTTTCGGGAAGGCAGAGTCAGCAATCTGGACGTTTCTTAAGGACAACACCACCGCCTTATGGTACTGCAACAAACAGTGCAGAGTGGGTTGCTGGTTCTTGTTTCTGGAGAATAGTTATCTCTGGAGGTAGCTGGAGCCCCAGGGCATTTTCTTGTTGCCAGCCACCTGGCATTTTCCCTGAATGCCAGAGCTGTCAAACAGAGCTGTTACCTGGCAGATCACAAGTGGCATCTCCATGTGGAGGTGTTGCAGGGTGGAAACCCTGGCTAGATCTTTTTTACCACCATTGAGAACATGCAGTGTCAACAATATTGTGCATTGTTTTTTTCCACAATGACCCTCATTAGTATAAGCATTCCAACAGGAAGGGAGCCTTGTACGCCTTCCTGTAACTACCTCACCTGTCCCAAGTTCCGAAAAATATCAAGAAACCCCAGCCCCAAGTCATTATAGTGGCCCCAGATTGGGCCAGGAGGGTGTGGTACCCAGAACTCCTGGGCATGAGCATCTGTCCTGCGATCAGGCTGCCACTTTACAAAGATCTCCTTTGTCACCAACCGTGCAGAGTTGTCCACCCGAATCTACCCAGTTCTCACCTCCATGTGTGAATATTCAGCAGCAGCAATTGACTACGTTATATTTGCTACCCGAAGTGGAGAATGTCTTTCTCACTGCTAGACGCCCCTCCACAAATTCCATTGGTGCGGGCACTAGGACAAAAATTTAACTTGCTGTGGTATCTGGGACCCTGACAAGTCTGTTTGACGCCTTTTTGTTTGTTTCTTTTAGTCAAGCAAGACCTTGCAGTGAGCACTGAAAAAAGGTTATTTGTCTACTCTTTTGGATGTTCTACTTGGTTAGGTTTGTTTTCTGGTTTCAGCTCATTATTTGAGTGTGTGGGACAGACACAGTTGCCGTAATGCAAGCTTAAGTCAGAAAGTGTTATAAATCTGCGAGATGTTGTAATATTCCGTCTCATGATGTATCATATTTCATTTTAGGTGCGAGTTGAGTCCTACATTATCAATGGATGGATCATTGTTACCTGTTCACAGCCGGACGAGTTATGCCGATATTATGTGCCAATTACAGGTAAATCGCTTTAAATCAGAACGTTGAAGGATGAATTTGGAGCTAAGGGTTTTCTACTCTCCTCTTTGGAGAATACATCATAATGATATTAGAATCAAAGTTTAATCGAAAAAGGAGCTTTAGGTGCTCAAGAGGTACCAAACTAAACCCCACCCCTTACTAGTTAGAAGGATGACTGACCAACGAAGCACTTCGCTCTATTCTACTTATATTGCTTTTCACAATGCATTTTAGCTTGCAGAATTTGTTCTGTTTGTTATTTGTAAAAAAATCCTGGTTCGGGTAATAACCTTTTGGTAGACAAGCTGTGCCCTTCCCAGAATTTACAGTATCAACTTTATTATTACTGTTCTAATAAATTATGTACACAGAACATGATAAGCGCACAATGAAATACATTTGCACATCTAACCAAAACATAGATCAATCTTTACACAAACACTTTTTTTCTACCCATAGATATCAGTCTACCTGCACACACGGTCGATGTGTGCATGAAATTACACAGACCACAAATTCCATTGATTGATGCTGTAGGTATATGTTCGTAGATTGTGTTGCTGTAGATACACATAGATAAACATGCTCTGCATACTCCTGTCATCTAGTGTTGGGCTCAGACAGTTTGCAATGTGATTTTCTTCTAAGGAAGTCTTTCAAGTCACAGGGTGGATTCGGACTTGTCCGCTTAGGTGGCAATGTGCATGGGCACCGACTCCATTTCGGAGTGTTTTTTTCTGCCATCAGGTTTGGGCAGGTACTGCCTGGCTCCAAGTTTCAACGCATTATTCTTTATGCTTTTGTTTGGGCCCAGTGGAATTCGACTCTGATACCTGGAACGAGGTTTCGTTGTCTGCGTTCTCGGAGAGTATACCTGGAGACCGACTTGCCGATTGACTCCCAATCATTAAGGCCTTGGACCCCCTCTTCTTCAACAATTTCTGTGCTGAGAATGCACTCACGTTGATAGAAAAGCACCTTTCCAATAATGTCTCCAGTGCCTCTCCAAGCATCTGTGGTCCGACCACCACAAGGTTTGCAACCTTTGTCTCTCCCCCTGACCATGGCAACGCTGCATGCGAGGCCAGCCTTAACCTTCACTCAAAGAACACCCACCTATATCGACGAGAGAGGTGGTGAGCACATCAGAAGGTACAGCGGAAAGCCTCTGATGATGTCCACGTCGTCTTAGGAGTACAGACCCAACTCAACGTTGAAGAAGGTGAGCACACCAGCCATTCAGACATTCCGCCCCATGAGGCATTGCTGAGTCCGAAGCGATCTTTCCCTCCGACAGGAGGAAGAACAAAAGAGTTTTCCCTGTCCTCAACAACCTCCGGCCCTCGAATGAAGGCCTGTGCAAGGGTTGTGTGTATGGTTGGCACCAACAAACGCCAAGCTCCAGAGAATGCACCATTGCAGGGACACACCACTACCCCTGAGAGGGTCAGACATCAAGCCCTCCAACCACCATGCATCCTTTGGGGCTCTACAGCCTTCGGGCTCTAGTCAGCACTGATAAAAGGGTTTGGAGCTGACACCACTCCTCATCCCGGGCATCCACCCTCCTTGGCTGCCAACAACAACCCTTAAGGCCCTTTAAAGCCGAAGACTACTTTGACACTAACGCCATCCTCAACTCCTAAGCTGCTCTGGACTCCAAATCCACCATCAGCATCAAAGATTCCATCGTCTGCTGGTTCCGATGACTTGGAGCAACACATCCTACAAAGACTATAGGAGGAGTTTGATGCAAGGGAAAAAAATACTTTTTATCCATCCCCAAATGGGGAAACTTTCAACAAAGCTTTCTCCAACAAGACTTTACTTTGGGAGAGGAGGCTAACATTCAAGGAACAGCTCGCTTCAGAGCCTCTCCAGTTCCCAAGCTTAGAAAGTGCATGGATAGGGGCACCATCCCTCTCACCTATGTTACTTCTCCTCTTCCTCAACCACCAACTCTACATCCTATGCCAAGGCCTCTATTGCCTTCATACTCACAAGAGGAATCTACCACACTTCTTGTAGGAGGTTGGCTTAGTATATGGTGCACACTTAATCTGAAAGAGACCCGTTAGTGATAGATTCCTTACCTTAGAATAATCCCCCGGCGTCAGACTGGATCTGGAAAGTTTTTTCGCTAGCAATACCCCTGCGCATCAGTAGGTGGCGTCATGCGGCTCCACATCCGTTGCTGGCGTCGTATGTGCTGAGATGACGTCACGGTGACTACTTGAGCGCCACCCATGTGCGCTGACGTCAGTTCTTCCTTTTTCCACGCCAGTGAGCGCAGATCCGGTTGCAGCACGTACCTCAGTCACTTTTTGACTATCTTTTTGAGACTTTTGTCTCCTGTCAGTTGTCTACACCGGTGCACGTAGGGTTGCCTGGTTTTAAGTCTTGTGGGGCCTGCCGTTGCAATATGTCGGTGGCGAACCCCCACGACGTCTGTCTCTACTGCCTGGAGAGCGACCACGACTCCCGGGCCTGCATGGACTGTTTGGCCATGGCCCCAGAGGCCTTGCGGGAGCGGCACCGGAAGCTGTTTGAGGTCCTGCACTCCTCCCAGCGCCGTTCGCGGTCCAGGGGCCGCTCCAGGGAACGCTCAGGGGCCACCCTCATCGCTCCTCGGGCTCCAAATCTTCACCCTCGGATTCGGGTAAGAGACAACACAAAAGCGAAGAAGAAGCGTTGTCGCTTTCCGACGTCCCCCCGTCGATCTCCGGATGCGGACGAGGGGTACAGGGGTTCTGCCGGGTCCATCGGCGACTCCCGTTCAGGTGCAAGATTTTCTTGCCACTTTGGACTGCCTGTTTAGGCCTCTGGCTCCCGCCAGCGCACCCTCGGGCCCCGTGGTCCCGTATCAGGATCATGTCAGGCCGGCGGCTCCAGCCCCGGCAACGCAGGATCCTGCGCTACTGGCTCCGGCCATGGTGACACAAGGCCCCAGCGCCGCCCTTGGCTCCACCTCCGGCGCTGCAGTGGGTACCATTTGTTCCGCCCCAGCCCCGGTTCTCAGACTCTTTTGTCCCTACCTGGGATCCGTACTGGGACACGGCGCCGGTTCGGCCCCGTCTGTCGCTGTTCCCGGCGCCGTTTGTTCCTTCCCCGGTCCCTGCCCTGCCGCCGCAGCCTGTCCCGCATGCAGCGGAGGTGGAGGATGACTAGGAGGGGTCCAAAGACCCTCTTGTTCGCCAGTGTGACTCCAAGCAGGACTGGGCGGACGAGTTAGAGGAGGCCGGCGGCCTCGATCTCTCCTCTGACCCAGGGTTTGCCTCTCCTCCGCCTACCATGGATGAGGGCGCCTCGTACACGATGGTGCTTTGTCGGGCCGCTGAGGTGCTCCACCTTGATCTACCTACAGTGGCCCTGAAAACTAATCTCCTCACTGAGGTGCTCCAGACGGCGTCCACTTTGTCGGAGCCGCTGTTGCCATTTAACGACACCCTCACTGACGTCTTGCTCGGCACTTGGTCGCGGCCAGCCACAGGGGCCCCGGTGGATAAGAATGTCGCCAGGCGTCGTCGCCCAGCGCCGGGTGACCCTGCCTTTCTGACCACTCATCCTACGCCCGAGAGTTTGGTCATCCAAGCTTCGACGTCCCAGAGTGCCTTTCCCACGGCTTCCCCGGATAAGGACTCTAAGAAGCTGGAGCAGTTTGGCAAACGGTTGTTCTCTTCGGCCAGCTTAGGGCTGAGGTCAGTGAACATCGCCTGCCTCTTGGGCCGCTATTCCCACGTGGTGTGGAATGCCGTTGCACAGGTGTTGCCTCAGTGTCCTGAGGAGGCCCAGGCTGTGCTGTCTCAAGCTGTTGCCGATGGTAAGGATGCGGCTAGGTTCGCCATTCGGTGTGGTTTGGACACTACAGACTTACTAGGTAGAGCCTTTTCTACGACTGTGGCGCTTCGATGCCACGCCTGGTTGCGGTCTACCGGGTTCTCGCCAGATGTTCAAAGCTCGCTCATGGACATGCCCTTTGATGGCACCCGCCTGTTTGGCGATAAGGCAGACCGTGCGCTGGAGCATTTTAAGGACTCGACGGCTACGGCCAAGTCTTTTCAACGAAAAGCCCAGCCACTCCTGGTTTTTGTTCCTTTCGTGGCAACGGCATTAGCACCCAGGAACGTTCCTTCAGCAAGCCTGTGGAGAACCAACTGCAGTGCGGATGCGGCTTCCGCAGGGGTGGGTCTGGAAATCAGCGTGGGGGTCAATCCACCTCCGCCACTGCTGCTTCTGCATCCAAACCTTCCTAATCCGAGCTTTGTGGAGCACCCCACGCCAGTGGGTGGCAGGATCTGCCATCACCTCCCCTACTGGCACGCTATCACATCGGACACGTGGGTGCTGCAGATCATCCGCAAGGGTTACTCCCTTCCCTTTCAGTCCACCCCTCCAGCCCATCCCACCTCAGTACCACCGCATGTCGGGGCAACACTTGGAGACTCTCCAGCAGGAAGTTACGACCCTCTTGGCCAAGGGGGCCACCGAGTGCGTTCCGGGGCCGGAAGTAGGGATTGGTTGTTATTCCCACTACTTTCTGGTCCCCAAGAAGGACAAAGGGGGTCTGCGTCCCATCTTGGACCTCCGGAACGTCAATCGCTTCCTCCGGAAGGAGAAGTTCAAAATGCTGACTCTGGCTCAGGTCTTGGCTACCCTCGACCCTGGAGACTGGATGGTAGTGTTGGACTTGCAGGACACATATTTTCACATCTCCGTCCTGCCGGGCCACCGGCGTTACCTGCGGTTCATGGTAGGCCACGAGCATTTTCCATTTGCCGTGCTCCCCTTTGGCCTTACCAGCGCCCCTCGGGTGTTCACGAAAGTGATGGCGGTGGTCGCAGCTCATCTGCGCAGGTCAGGGGTGTCAGTCTTCCCCTACCTCGACGACTGGTTGTTGAAGGCGGTCGCTCCCCAGGCAGTCGTCTCCCACCTTCAGACTACGTCCGACCTGCATTTGCTGGGGTTCTCCATCAACGTGCCGAAGTCGCACCTGAGTCCCTCCCAGCAGCTCCCCTTCATAGGAGCAGTTCTGGATTCGACGCGGTTTCTGGTTTATCCTCCCGAGCAGCGAGTCCGGGATAGTCAGGCTATGATTCCGATCTTTCAGCCTCTATCCCGGGTTTCAGTCAGGATGACCCTCCCTCTCCTGGGCCTGATGGCCTCCTGCATCCTGCTGGTGCAACATGCCAGATGGCATATGCGGGCTCTGCAGTGGGACCTGAAGTTCCAGTGGGCGCAGCATCAGGGCAATCTGTCCGATCATGTCCAATCTCGGCAATTGCAGTGGTGGCTCACGAATCCCGATTGGGTCAATGGCAGATCCCTCTCCCTTCCCCAACCGGAGCACACAGTGGTGACGGATGCGTCCCTTCTGGGATGAGGAGGCCACTTGGGAGAGGCGGAGATCAGGGGACTCTGGTCTCCGGCGGAGTCCCGGCTCCATATCAACCTTTTGGAGCTGCGGGCGATCCGACTTGCACTGAAGGCATTCCTTCCCTCTGTCTGAGGAAGTGTGGTGCAGGTGTTCACGGACAACACCACCGCCATGTGGTATTGCAACAAACAGGGTGGGGTGGTGTCGTGGACCCTATAGGAGGCTCTGCGCCTCTGGTCATGGCTGGACCATCAAGGCATTACCTTGGTGGTTCAACACCTGGCAGGTTCTCTGAACGCCAGGGCGGATGAACTCAGCCGCCGGTGCTTGATGCATCACGAATGGTGTCTGCACTCGGATGAGGCGCAAGGTCTCTTTCTACAGTGGGGAGAGCCTTGGTTAGATCTATTCGCCACCGAAGAGAACGTGCAATGTCATCAGTTCTGCGCGTTGGAATTTTCAAGGAGGCACTCGCTCGGAGACGCTTTTCGTCGCGAGTGGAGTTGCGGTCTATTGTACGCCTTTCCGCCTATACCACTTCTGCCTAGAGTGCTGAAGCAGATTAGTCGCGACCAGGCCCAAGTCATCCTTGTGGCTCTGGATTGGGCACGAAGATACTGGTATCCCGAGTTACTCAGCATGGTGATAGATCTCCCGATCCGACTGCCTCTTCGGGATGATCTTCTGTCGCAGCAGTAGGGGACGGTCCTCCACCCGAACCTGTCCAGCCTCCACCTCCATGCGTGGAGATTGAGCGGCGACAGTTGACAGCCTTTGATCTTCCTCCCGAAGTCTGTGATGTCATTCTGGCGGCCAGGTGGCCCTCCACTAAAACGGTATACGCCTGCAGGTGGAACAAGTTTGTGGCATGGTGCACAGCTAAGGCTGTGGATCCCCTCTCTGCCCCTCTTTCTGAAGTCCTTCTGTTCCTTCTTTCCTTGGCCCAGTAGGGCTCTGCTCTGGGCACTATCAAAGGTTATCTTTCGGCCATCTCTGCCTTTTTACGGCTTCCAGATTAGCCTTCTCTTTTTAAGTCTCCGGTTGTTAACCGTTTCCTAAAAGGCATTACGCACACGTTTCCTCCCGTGCCGTTCATAATGCCTCAATGGGACTTAAACCTTGTCTTGACATATCTGATGTGCGCTCCCTTCGAGCCCCTTCATACCCTTCCTTTGTGTATTCTCACTCTCAAGACGACCTTCCTGGTAGCTATCACCTCTGCCAGAAGAGTGAGTGAGCTCCAGGCTCTTTCTTCCAAACCTCCTTTCCTTTCTGTTCATCCGGACAAGGTGGTTTTAAAGACCCGTCCTTCTTTCTTGCCAAAGGTTATCATGCCCTTCCACATCGGGCAAACCATCACTTTGCCCACCTTCTTTCCGCCTCTGCATCCTTAGAAAGAGGAGGGTCTCCACCGTCTGGACCCAAAACGTGCGCTATCGTTCTTCCTGCAGCGCACACGGCAGTTCCGGGTGGATGACCAGCTCTTTGTTGGCTACATGGGCGCCAAAAGAGGTTGGGCTGTGCACAAGTGGACCATCTCTCGGTGGGTCGTTCTCTGCATCAAGGCCTGTTACTCGTTGGCTAAGAAGGAGCCTCCTGTGGGGCTGCGTGCCCATTCTACCAGGGTAACGGCAGCCACTACTGCCTTGGGACGCGGTATCCCCTTGCAGGACATTTGTCAGGCAGCTACGTGGGTCTCGCTGCACACGTTTACCAAGCATTACTGCCTTGACAGTCAAGTCCGAAGGGACCACTTCTTTGGCCATTCTGTTCTCCGTGACTTTCTGGTGTAATCTTGTTCGCAGACCCACCACAGGGGTTGGTATTGCTGGGGTATCTATTCTAAGGTAAGGAATCTATCACTAACGTGTCTCTTTCAGATGCACAAGTTACTACTTGTGTAACGATATATCTGTAAGAGACATTAGTTAGTGATAGATTCCTCACCGCCCCACCCATCCTCCCCGTTCTGCGAACTGATTCCTAGGGTTAAGGTCATCCTCCTTTCAGGGCCCTTCATGGCACCAGTGGTCAGTTTCTTGCATGGCTTTGCATTCCTGGCGCGGAAAGTCGTGTACAGAACTGACGTCAGCGCGCATGGGTGGCGCCTAAGTAGTCTCCGTGACGTCATCTCTCCGCATACGACGCCAGCGACGGATGCGGAGCCGCACGACGCCACCTACTGACGCACAGGGGTACTGCTAGCGAAAAAACTTTCCGGATCCAGTCTGACGCCTGGGGATTAATCTAAGGTGAGGAAGCTATCACTAACTAATGTCTCTTACAGATGTATTGTTACACAAGTAGTAACTTGTGCTTCAAGTGGTGCACCCTTCAATAATCCAGGCAACCTTTATGGTGATTTTAGTTGTCTTTGATAACCCTAGAAAGATCTCAAAGTGGTAGCTGTGGAGATCGGATATCTTTGAAGGAGTGTTAAGCAGCTTGTTTTACCACTTTAAGTGTAAGTGCAGTGTAAGTTACATGAAAAAGAACAACACAGTGTTTATATAAAAATACTTTTATTTATTACACAACACTCACTAACCCATTGGTATATCGCCTACCCAGAGATATCAACACAATACACAGGAATACTTCAAATACAATTAGGTAAGTAGCACAAAATACAGTAGTCTCCAGGGGGAGACCAAATATTATACTAAAAAAGTGGAATGCCAACTGCAAAGGAGAACAGGACTTGGACCAGAAGACCCAGAGGAGCCAGGGACACAAGAAACCATCCACGTTAAGTACCCAGGAACCCCACGGAGGCTGTGTGCAGAGTGGGAACACAGCTGCATGCCCATTAGAAGTAAATTGAGAAGTTATGGTTGCAGTTTTGCAGAAGAAGGACCCTTCCCAGATGTCCCTAAAGAATTTCCTTGGAGGACAGAAGGTTGGAGAGCCAACCCATCAGGTTACCTACAACAGGGAAGCCAGGTGCATAGCGGTGAAGAGACGTCGGAAACCTCTGTAGATGACAATTGAAGATTTAGAAGAAAATCTGTCTGGAGAAGATGGTGAAGAAGTCCAGTTGAATGTAAGGGTGGATTCTGGAAGTGAAGAGCCTGCAAGCAGAGGGGACAGAGTCTATGCCACTCTGGAGTGACCAGGAGGCATGAAGACACAATGGCCACTGATGTCGGTAGGTTCAGAAGAGTCGATTGTGACCTTGTCACTGCAGCTGTGAGGACCCGGAGCTGTGCCCGAGCTGTCCTACGCCGGTTGTCGGTGACTAGGTGGTTGGCATCTGGTGGGAGCACCAACAAGCCTGGGTAACCACAACTGGCATGGAGAATGAAGAAGAAGCAACGTTGGGACCAGCAAGGTCCACGGGCCTCACTGACAGCAGGAGAGTCGGAGCAGGCCCTGAGTAAGCAGGGGAGCCCATTGAAGCAGTAGAAAACCCTCAGGAGGACTCACAAGCCAAAGGCACAGGAGTCGCAAGAGGATCTCAAGTAGCTCACCAAAGATGAAGCCCCATGGTGCAGCGGATGCAGTGAGGACACTGGTCTTGGAGGGAAGCGATGCTGGAGGCTGGAGTTTCTTGTAGCCCGAAGATCTCTGGAGTGCAGAGCCAACAAGCCTTAGCAATGGCAAGTTGCCGCAGTGCATATGGGTTCAGTCCCAGCGGTTCCGACTAGGGATACTCGCCTCAAAATTGCAGAGAGAGAAGGTCAGGAGTTGCAGAACCACCACCTGTGTTGCTGAGCCTTGGGAAGTCCGTAGGACGACAGGAGCAGCAGACCGGTCAGCTTTGTTGAGTTGCCTGCAGATGCAGCGGAGTGACTCCTTCACTCCAAGGGAGATTTCTTTGGGTGTTCCAGATGCCCACAGGTCTGTTGAAGAACCTGGAGAAAGCACAGACACAGACGACGAAGAAGACTTAAAAAGAGCGAGACCAGGAGCAGCAGGAATGTTCCTTATTGCAGTCTCGGTTCCAGTCAAAGTACAAGAAAGTCCAAAGGTCCTGACGGTCGTGGAGCGATGTAGTTTCAGGGTTGAGTCTTGTACCGCAACGAATCTAAGGAACCACCCTAAGGAAAGGGTTGGAACAGCTCGGGGTCCATCCCAGAGGAGGGGCTGGAAAGAGGGAAGGATACACCTATGTACTCTGTCCAGTTTTCGTGCCAGAGTGGGAGCCAAGGTCTCCCTGAATTGGTTCTAACTAGAGTATGGAAGGACAGCACCAAATGTGCCCTTCAAAACAGTCTAATGGTGCTGGCAAGCGCCCCCACCCCAGCCCAATACATGTCCTGTGTGGGAGGTGGTCACACCTCCCTGTGACAGGAAACCTATTGTTCTACTGGCCCCCGCTCGAACTCAGCTCAAAAGCAGGAGGGCAGAATCGTGTCTGTGGTCGGCAGCAGCACTAGCTTGCTGGCAGACCCTGAAAGGCTGTTACCGGGAGAACAGTGGGGTACCCAAGGGAGCCCCCTCAGTACATGGTATCATACTTCCAACACTGGAATCGCTGTTGGGGTATGATTCCAACAGGTTTGATGCCAAACATGACCAGGTTCGGTGCAGCTACTGTCGTCAGGGGTGCAAGCATGAACTCCCCCAGGCTGCAATAGCAGGCCTGTAGTCACAGTTTAAGTGACTCCCATGGGTGGCACAATACATGCTGCAGCCCATGGGTGGGAGACCCCTGGTGTACCTATGCCATGTATATACTAGGGACTTACAAGGGTACACCGGTAGCCAAGTGTGGATGTACAAAAGTACTTACCATGGTCAATTTAGGGAGAAACACAGTGACTGGGGTCCTGATTAGCAGAACCCCAGTCAGGCTAGGTCAAAAACACACTGACACCAAGCAAAAAGTGGGGGTAACTATGAAAGCAGATCCTACTTTCCTACACTCCTCCTATGGGTAAGGCAGCCCCTTCAGCCCTGCTGACCCTTATGAAACTCCATTTGACTCCGAGCCCACATATGACCTGTGGGACAACGGACATCGATCCCCAGTGGGATTTAGATCTGAATTATTATCTTGTAAGGGCATCTCCCCTGGATGACACCACACCGTACCATGAGGTAATCTAGCGGGCGGCCACATTTCACATAGGGGACATGCCTATTTCTTCATGTGGATATTGTCTAACCTCGAATGGCATTGGTAACTGTAGGTGGTGTACGTAGGGGAGGACTCTGCCTGATTCTTTTCACCACTTCCGAAAAGGGGCAGTTTTAGCACTTTCGCACATTGGAGTTCCCAAGGAGGCTCTCTCTCTCAGACGCATTCTGCCTAGACTGAAGCTTGGAACTCCTGTATTCCTTCCCGCTGCTGGCTCTCCTAGCCTGGGTTCTGAAGAAGATCAGGAATGACTTGACCCAGGTCATCCTCGTTGCACTGGAATCGCCAGAAGAGTGTGGTAGCTAGAATTCCTGGGTCAAGCATCTGTCCTGTAATAAAGATGCCGCTTCAGGAGGATATTCTGTTGCAGCAGCAGGGCAGGGTGTTGCACCCTGATCTGCACAATCTGCATCTCCTTGTGTAGAGACTGAGTGATAGCAGTTGACTTATTTAACCTTCTGCCTGAGGTTGTTGGTGTTATCTTGGCAGCAAGGTGTCTCTCTACAAGATCGGTGTAGACCAGTCATTGGAACCATTTGTGGCTTGATGCAGCACCCACCAAACTGATTTTCTGCAAGCCTGTTTTTTTGAGGATTTGTTGTTTGTTTTGGCACTGGCCCAGCCAGGATTTGCCCTGGCAGAGTACAGTTATTAGTTGGCTCTTTTGGCTGTGCCTGTTCAACCATCTTTATTTAAATCACCTATTGTGATGAGATTTTGTAAAAGTTTGAAACACTTGTTCCCCCAAAACCCTTTGCAATACTACGATGGTTCTCACTTTTTTTATGTGTACCCCATTTTGACCTGCTGCACAGTTGTCCATTAAGGCTTCAGATGTAAAAAAAAGTCTTTCTCATTGCCATAACATCGGCTAGTTGTGTGAGTGAGCTGCAGGATCTTTATGTACCCCCACCTTATACTGCATTCTTTCCAATTAAGTTGGTGTTCAGAACCCAAGCTTCCTTTCTGCCAAAAGCAGTTAGGCAGGCTATCATCCTTCGATCTTTGCCTGCTTGGTCCTGCAACACTTTTTGGTATAAGGCATTTTACAGGCCCATCATCTGGGGAAGTACTGTTGTGGTATGTACTCACAAGGTGAGGAATCTGCGGTTAGAAGTATGCATGAGAAGACCAAGTTACTCACCGTCGGTAACAATTTTTCTGGTGGATACTCTAATTGCAGATTCCTCACCTTCTCCCCGTTCTGTGAACTGGACTCCTTTTCTACAAAAATGTAAATTTGCTGATAGGCACTGAATCTGAGGGTCCAGCAGCCTAAGTCAGCAAATAATGTCAGTGCACATGTGTGGCGCTTATATGCGACCGCTGGTCATTTCCGGAGCGAAATAACGTCCGCACGGAGGTTTACAACATTACCTATCGGCATGCAGGAGTATTGCTTTGAAGTTTCCGGATACAGTCTGATGCCTTGGGAATATTAACAAGGTGAGAAATCTGCAGTTCGATATTCCTCCTGAAAGATCATTACCAAAGGTAAGTAACTTGTGCATTATTTCAGAGCGTGGCTGTAAGAAATGGGTTTGCTGGCTGAGGGGGGTAAAACCCTACTCAACCAGAAACCATAATCCTTTTCAAGGTGAAGCCACAAACAAACCGTAAATTAACCTGTGCTCAGCCCCCTGGTAGCTTGGCACAGAGCAATCAGGCTTGACGTAGAGGCAATGTGTAAATCTGTGCAACACTTTAACAGTAATAAAGTGAAAGCACCACACAAAAAGGATCTAACACCAGATTAGAAAAACAGTGCATTCTCCACTGAACAAAGCACATTGAATCCTGGTTTGCAGAGCCTTGTGAGGATCCGTGCCGAAGATGCATGCGCAGCTGAAACGATCCATCAGTTCCGAGATGCTATGTGTGGGCCTGCGTCTTTGTCGAGGATCCTGTCGATGAGGGCTTGCGATGCGAAGTCTGGCTTCGAGGGTGCATCGCTCAGTCAGGATGATACGTCGGTTCCGAGGAGCTGCATAGCTGTAATGTGGTGTCCTGCATCGGCAAGGCCACCTTCGATGAGGGATGCAAGAGCCCGTGCCGAGGTCGCGTTGCACAGCGGCGGTTCCGAAGTGCCTGCAGGCTGCGTAGAAGATGTGGGGTCGTTTGTGACGAGTCCAATCCACGCAGCAGCGTCGACACATCGGTTCTGCTCAGGGTTGCGCAGCACAGCAGAGGAAATGTGTCTATTCCGTTGCGTCAACAGAGGCTGTCAGAGCACCTTATGCCCACCTCCAAGGTTTCAGGGCTGGGATGGCATTACTTGGTAGGGTAGACTCACAGATGGCATAGCCCAGGTGCTGGGTTTATGGTTGTTGGAGCCTTCTGTCCTTTAGGCTCAAGTCAGTAGGCCAGCCAACTAGCCCTTGGAGTCACTCTGGAGTCCTGGGTTCAACAGTTGCAGGTCCAGTCCTTCTCACCCAAGCAAGGGGGCAGCAGGTAATTGTATTTATAGAGTGCTTAGTACCCCTGACGAGGTCAGCACTGCAAAGCAGCAGTTCTTCAGAGCAGCAGTCCAGCAGGTTAGTGGCAGTCCTTTCAGCAGCACAGCAGTCCTTCTTCCTGGCAGAGTAGCTACAAGTCCAGAATTGTACTGAGGTCAAGAACTGTACTGAAGAGGTGGTGTCTGAGGTTCAATATGTATACCTGGTGCTATTCCTCTGAAAGGTGGGAGAGGTTTCTAGAAATCCCTTTTGAGGTCCCTGGGCATCATTCCTTCCCTGTCCTGGCTCCAGACTAACTACAGGGGGCATGCTGCTCTTTGTGTGGAGGCAGGACACAGTCTACTCAAGGTAAGTATGGCTGTGCCCAGCTTTTCGTTCCCATCCTCCCATTGATGGCCCATCCAGGTACACCTAAATGTTCTATGGTGTGTGGCTGTCTAGGAGGAATACACAAAGCTCAACTGTCAGATACACCCAGTCATGTGACCCGAGACAGGCTATAGGCACCAAATGGCTAAGGCAAGAACATGCCAATTTTCTAAAAGTGCCATTTTCAAAATTGTATTTTAAAATCTGAAAAAGTGCATGTCCTACATGCTAAATATACTGCACTCTGCCCTCTGGGATGCTCAGAGCCTACCTTTAGACTTCCGCTATTCAAATCATAACCCACAGAGATCAGCTACGGCGTGCCTCAGGGATCCTCCCTGAACCTCACCCTCTTGAACATCTACATGGCCTCGCTTGCAGCAATCGTCAGAAGCCACGGACTCAATATTGTCTCCTACGCCGACAACACCCAGCTGATACTCTCCCTCACAGACTAACCCACAGCCGCCAGGAGCAACTTCCTCAACGCGATGAAGGCTGTCGCCACCTGGATAAATGACAGCTGCCTCAAGTTTAACTCAGACAATACCAAAGTCCTCCTCCTCCACCTGGGACTACTATTGGTGGCCCGCAGCGCTCTGGACCCCCACGGACCACACACAAAACCTCGACATCATCCTGGACGCTTTGCTTTCAATGAAACACCAAATCAGTGCTGTCTCGTCCTCCTGCTTCCAGGCGCTCTGCCTGCTTTGTAAGATCTTCAAGTGGATCCCCACCGAGTCCAGGAAAACGGTCACCCATGAGCTCGTCGGCAGCAGACTCGACTACGGCAATGCACTCTACGCCAGAACCACCCAGAAACTCCAGAAAAAAGTGCTGAATGTCCAGAACATCTCTGCCAGACTCCTCCTGAACATCCCACACCGCAACCACATCACCGGCCACCTGAGAGGCCTACACTGGCTACCTGTCAACAAAAGAATCACCTTCAAGCTCCTCATGCACGCCTACAAAGCCCTCCACAGTGCCAGACCTACATACCTCAACCACCGCCTCTCCTTCTACACTCCCAACAGTCATCTAAGCTCCATCCAACTGGCCCTGGCCACCATCCCACCAATCTGCAAGACTGCGGCTGGAAGAAGATCCTTCTTCTACCTCGCTGAGGCAATTCAGGAAGGACCTCAAGACCTGGCTCTTCAACTGAACCGCAGACCCACCCTGCCCATCCTACCCTACATAGTGCCTTGAGACAATGGGTGGCACAATCGGTGGTGCAGGCCGACAAGTAGCATTTAATTTATAGGCCCTGGGTACATGGAGTACAACTGTACTAAGAACTTAAATGTAAATTAAATATGCCAGTTGTAGATAAGCCAATGATACCATATTTTAAGGAGTGAGCACATGCACTTCAGCACTGTTAAGCTGTGGTAAAGAGTGCAAAGTCCTATGGCCAGTAAAAATGAGATAAGAAAAAAGTTTGGGAGAAGACCACCCTAAGGCTGACAGATCTAACAATGACTGATTTTGAAAAGTGGGTCGCTGGTAATGACAAGCAACACCAGAATAAAATCTGGGACATGGCCATGTCTGAACTGGGGTGGCAGAGTGGGCTAAAGAACGGTGGTGGATTAAACCCAGATCAGTTGACTGGGGGTGAGTGCTTGCAATGTTCAACACTCCGTCCATCATTTCCTTTGGTTTTGCTTTGTTCGCCATAAGTTGGCAGGGTATGCTCAGACGTGAGTCCCTTGCTCACTTTGCCACTGGATTCAAGCAAGCCTGGCTGAAGACGGCTGAAATGCCAGAAACCGGTCTTAAGAAGCTTGTTTTCGGTCCAGGGAAGACATGGCTTGGCAGTTCGGGCTGGACTGTTCCCATGAGGCACAGGGTCAGACTGATTTGCATATGGCCATGTCTGAACTGGGGTGGCAGAGTGGGCTAAAGAACGGTGGTGGATTAAACCCAGATCAGTTGACTGGGGGTGAGTGCTTGCAATGTTTAACACTCCGTCCATCATTTCCTTTGGTTTTACATGGAAGACTATGTCAGATGTAGCAACCTCTTTGCAGCACATGTTGTTGCAGATAGTGCTGTTAAGTCTCTTCCTTTTTAGTACTGTGTTTAGAATAAAGATTTTTTTTTTTTTGCCTGTGTTAAAATTTTCAGGGTCCATGGAATGACTGCGCTTCTCAAAACCGACAACTACACCAATTAAGAGGAATAACTTGAAATTCTTGATGACTGCTCCTGCTTTTACATCCATCCCATGGATGCTGGATCCATAAGAATGACTCCCTCTGAGGGGGAGGGGAATTTTAACTACTTCATTTATCTTTATCTTGTAAAACAAAGTTTTCAGGTTCCTGTTCTCATAGTCTTTTACTTTTGCGTATGACATGTTCATTAGTAATACAAAAACTTTCAGAGCCCTAAAGGACTTTTGAAGAATTTAAGGAAGACTCCAAAATAGAAGGGAAAACAGAATATGATGCTCTCAGGATGAAGAGATTTGGAGCTAATCAATCATGGCATTGTAGGCATCTAAATCTGGAGCAAATCTAGCTCCTAAATATCCTTCAAACAAAGCAAAAGGCAGACACTAGATCTAAGAAACATATTATAACTTCACATTTCTTACATGCTATTGAGCAGAACGTACAAGATCAGTCTACATTTTAACATCCCACTGATGAGCAACTGTTGCACTATTATCCAGAGACAGCTTCACTTACAGATGAAACATCGTCTTACTACTCTGTGATCCCAAAGGCAGCCTTTCAGCATGGAGTCACTATGCTGGTGGGTGAAGAAGAAAATTCCTTTTACAAGTGGTATCATTGAAAGGAGTAGCCAGTACTGTCCTATTTTTGTTTATTTACTTTGCAACAAACAAAACATATGAACAGATGAAGGGAAGACATGCCTTGCACATAGAGCAAGAACAAGTTGACACCCAGGAGGAGGTTTTACATGCAGTAATCCCACAGTGCTCAAGCAATACCTCTATCAATAGCAAGTTGGACAAAATGTCACTCCTATTCCCATTCATGAGGACTCCTGTATCAAGTCTCAGGGGAAGATGAGGATAATCGACAAGGACTGGCTCGTACTCCCGAGCTAGGTGTTTTCTGCAAAGTCCCCATTTCTCTTTGCACAGTAAGATAAATAGTCAATGAGGCCCAAATGTCTTTAGGCCGAGAATGGACCGGCATGAGTTCCAAGCACGCACTTAGCTGTTTTTGACAGTATGTTGCATCCTGAATTCCACTTTTAGTGGTAGGGGCCAGGCTTCGGCCCCAATGCATAGCCACCTGCCTTTTAGCTAACAGGAGCATTGCAGTCATTCATCTGATATCAGGGGGTCTCCTTTACGTAGCCCAGAAGGGCCACCTGTGGCGTTAACTGTGGGAGATGGCCTGTGATCTAGGAAACAGTACTGTAAATGTCCGTCCAATGCCTTAAGCACAGGGCAAGGCCAGGCAAAGTGCAGGAAAGTGGCTGAAGGTGCCGTACAGGGCAGGCATTGTGTATCTTCTGCCAGTCCCATTTTTAGCCGTTGAATAGATGTGAGATATGATCTGTGCAGAAAGTGAAAGTGAATTAGTCCAAGGCTCTAGTTGGGCAAGAGGGCACCAGATTGGGCATTGTCACTGTTCCTCTGAGATGGGGGTGGTGTCTGCCTCCCAACTAGTCCGCGCTCCCAGGACATACACACAGGGGCCTTAACTTGCATTACAGTGTACAACTTTGTGATGGGCTTCCTGTGAGATGGGTTTGTAAGTATGTGGTCCAGAGCATGCATTATATATGGTGGTTTCAGGAATGTAATATGTAAAGCACGCAGGACAGCTGCGGGTACAGCAATATTTCACAACTTCAGAACAGTGAATAAGGAGGAGGGGAGGGAAGGAGGGGATGCACACAATTCAATGTGAAGTACAGTAGCAACAGCAACAACACAGTTCCCACCTCACATGTTTGCCGAGTCACCCACAACAGCTAAATGGGCCAAAACCCTCAGCAGTGCACTGGGCTGAGCCAGCCAGAGACAGAGGTATGGGGAAGGTAGGGGATCAGGTGGGGGTGAGGCGGATGTGGCCTTGTATCATGAAATCGGGGAAGCATGTTGTAACAGAGGACAACGGGCTGGCCTCGAGTGCAGTGCACTGTGGTGAGGGCAAGGGTGTGTCCCTGCAGCACATGTATGTGAGGGACGTTTCCCAAATATCCTTAGGGTGGGATCGCAGGGGCATAGTGTCCCATAAGTTCGACAACTGTTCCTGATAATACGCCGTGTCTTGCAGCCAAGCAGTCACAGCAGGGAGAGAACGTCCGCCCCAGTAATGCCCACTTGTCACTTAGCCAAGAGGAGAAGCATGGCGGCCAGATGGCGGGAGCCTGTTGGGACATCCTTGACGTATCCCAGGAGGGCCACCAGGGAGCAAAATGTAGAGTATGACTAGTGATGTCACGTAGAATAGATAATATCTCCTTCCAAAACTTAGCCATATCTGGGCATCCCCACGCCAAGTGCTGCAAGGTGGCCTGTGGGGAGGCACACCGCAATTAACTCACATCAGCAACAAGCCCAATATTGAAAAGTTGTGTTGGATGTGGAATAAGTGGTGTTGGAGCTTAAAATGTATAATTCACAGCCTGCAGTTGGGAGACAGTAAGGCTATCCACTTGGCATCAGTGAGAGGGGGTTCTGTATCCAACATCCAAGCCATGCAGGCCGCTGGCATGGCAACTGGCATGGATGTCTGCATGACTGAGTATAGTCTAGGAACCAGCTTGCATGGTGAACAATTGGTCAATATAGGCTCCAGGGCTGGAAGTGACGGAGGAGGTGCAGGAAATGTGTTATATAGAGAGCAACAGGTGGCTCGGATCTGATGGTACAGAAGCACCTCCAGAGCAGTTGAGCATGCAGTGGGAGATGTGGCAAAAAGTGGACAGAAATTAATCCTGCGGATAGAGATCAGAGAAAACAACGAGGCCCTTCTCTCGGGCACACATTCTGGCACCCTCGTCCAGTAACGGTGGAAAGCTGGGACTGTGCCCGAAATAGAGGGGAGATATACGTAAGGTAATTTAGTGCGATTATGAAGGCCGTCCTATGTCCATCTCACACTGGCATTCACTTCCACCCTGGGGGTCTTGTAGGGTAAATAGAGGACAGTGTTGAGTGGCTGGGCTCTTCTCGTCCGCCTCAACCGCCACATGAGGCTGTAAGGGCTTTGGGTAGAGCCAATAGTGTAGATTCTGCGCCTGGGTGCACAACACATAGAGCATCCTATCGGGTGCGCTGAGGCCCCCCTGGGAGAGCGATAGAGTTGGGATCTCCCACCTAATGCGTGGCTGTTTGCCTTTCCAGGTAAGTGTAACTAAATTATAGCTCAAGCTGTGCAGGAATTGAGTCGTGAGGGGAATGGACAAATTGAGAAGAAGGTATAAAAACTTAGGTAGGACGACCATCTTTGCTATCGCTATCCGCCCAGCCAGCGAACAACAGCAGGTGCGTTCAAATTGAGACTCTGTCTTCAAGCGACTACATGGCGCGGCCGTAATGAGTTCTACAGAGTTCATCTAGATCGTGACTTAGCCAGATCCCCAATTAACGCACTGGCCCAGATGCCCACGCGAACATGTATTCCGTGGGAAGTGCTGTGTGTCGTCAGTAAGGGGGAATAATATAGATTTTGACCATTTAGTCAGAATTCCAGAGAAGCTGCCAAAGCAAAGGGTCTTGCGGATCAATGCAGCTAGCTTCTCTTGCAGATTCTGGATGTAAAGAGTGATGTTGTTGGCATACATAGAAACCACCATTCCCCTGGATGTAAAGCCAAGACCGCGATGGGAGTGATGTTGTCGTAACTGGGCCGCTAATGGCTCCATCGCTATGGCAAATAGGAGAGGCTAAAGTGTGCACCCCTGCTGAGTACGACGGGTCACCGGGAACAGGCCATATAGCATACCATTGAGCTACACACAAGCAGTGGGCGAAGTGTAGAGGAGATGGATTTGGCAAATGAATCTGGGGATTAGGCCCAGCCGCTCCAAAAGGGTAAATAGATAAGGCCATTCGAGAGAATCGAATGCCTTTGTGGCATCAAGGATGGCGGCAACTGTCGTCACCTGGGGATCTGGATGGTGCATCGTCGCAAAGATGGTGCGGAACTTGTGAGAAGTAGAGCGGCCCGGGATGAACCTGGATTGATCCGGCCAGACTATTTTGGAAAGTAAAGGGGGAAGACAATTGGCCAGATTTTTGGCAAAGATCTTATTGTCCAAGTTGATCATGGATAACGGCATATAGGAGTAACAATATTGCACCGGTTTATCTGGTTTGTGGATCGTCACTATGACAGCCTCCAAGATGCCCTTCTCTATCAAATCCTCGAACAATGCCAACAGGTGGGGTACAAGGATCGGGTCAAACTCTTTGTAAAAAGCAGTCATCAAGCCATCTAGACCTGGTGCCTTGTCGCCTGGGGGCCCCTGTATGACCTGCGTAAGCTTCTCTACTGTAATAGGTGAGTCAAGGTACTCACAGTGCATGTGGTCAAGCCAGAGGAGCTGTATCTCACCAAAATAGGCTAAGTCGCCCGTCGGCGAGCATGTGCAGAAGTGTAGAGCTTCGGATAGAAAGAGTTCATGGCTTCTAATAGAGCAGCAGGAGTGGACTGGAGTACTTGATGTTCATCCTGCAGTTCAACCACATATGCAGAGGCCTTTGGCTTGCGCAGTAAGCCGGTGAGCGTTTTACCTGATCGATTGCCCTCCCCGTACCGACAAGCACATGTCTTCTTGTCTAGATGGTGGGCTTTGTGGGTGGCTTCCTCAGAGAATTCATCCAATTTGCCCCAGATCTTGGCCAGCATAGCCGCGCTATGGGAGCAAAAATATTCCAGTTCTAAGGCCAACACTTCCCAACAGGGCGAGTCGCCATGTATACCCTTGAGTACCCCAGATTGCTTAGCTATATACACGCCACGGACGACCACCTTAAAAGCCTCCCAGAGTATAAATGGGTCATCGACAGAGCCCACATTGTGTGTAAGAACTTTGTTATGGCGGTATGGATTTCTACGTGAAAAGCTGCACCACGCAGCTCTCCAGAGGGCAGATGCCAAGCAAAGGCACAGGGGACTGATGGGGGGATCAGGATCTCCAGTATAAAAGGGGCATGGTCGGAGAGAGTGCGAGGGACACGTGATACATGTGTGACCTAGGTCTGAGCGATCCACGAAACCAATCAATAGTGAATCATGTACCATGCATTATGATACGGGTAGTGTGCATGTGCTGCCAGATGTTTTGTGAGCAGTTGTGTAAATGAATGTGAAAGGTCGACGCAGTGTAAAGGTGTGGACGTCTAGAGGTCCCAAAACCGTTGATTTGGTCGTCCAGTGCAACACTCTCCATATAATTGCTCCAGGTCCAAGACCGTATAGCAATCGCCAGAACTCGTTAAAGATGTCCTGGTTAACCGTGTTAGGGCCATAAACAGCAGCTAAAATAACTGGTTGGCTGTGTAGAGTGCTGGCGAGCAGCACGTACCTCCCTCTATCTGCGCAAATTGTGCGACGCGCATTCCACTGCAGGCCCCTACGCAGCAATATGGCAACCCCTCTAGGATAATTGGAATATAAATAAGTTTGTGTCTCCCAACACCAGCGCTCGCATACCCTCTATGTCAGGGGCTGAGGGAGTTTTAGTTGCTGAAGTAAACAGATATCTACTTGGTTTCGTTTGAGGTGGTCATGTACCAAGCGGGCTTTCCTGCAGTCATTGAATGTTCCATGTAAGGCACTTAGTGGAGGCCATGGCGCTGGAGGGAGGAGTCGCTGAAGTCAGACACAGCTGTCTTGAGGAGCATCCTCTGTGACAGGAGGGGGATGGCGCAGTAGGTCGTGCTGGGTAGAGGGAGAAAAACAATACAATTGCAGATAACAAAAAGTATCAACAACCCAAACCCTCCCACCACCCACTCCAACCCAAGGACCAGGTTGAGAAGAACATTCCCTCCCTACATCCTAACGTTCAAATAGAAAAACAAGGAAGAAGACGGGAAACATCCCTGGAAGTCAGACAAGGTGGCCAAATGGGTATCCAATACTCGAGGTGAAATAGCGGACTCAATACAGCAAATCAACGTAGTGTGAGGGGCGGCGGTCTGCCCCGAGGAACAGTAAATTGAAACACAGTCGGGCTGCTTGGGCGAAACGAAAGGGAACCACCTGTCGCCAGTCAGCACCAGGCCTATCAGCCGGTTTGGTACTCTGGGAAGCTCGTAAAGTGTCCCCCAGCCATTTTCACTGAGAAGATTGTCTACAGATTTACGGGGAGATCTTCTGGATGAGGCTCGGGTCGCAGTGATGTGCTTGGCGAACCTTAGGGCAGACTTATCGTTGGTGAAGTGGTGTGGCTTCCCTTCGAATGAAATGCGTAAATTTGCCAGATGCATGAGAGCGTAGGGTATGTTTGTCTTATGAAGGATCCTTTTGGCTGGAAGCAACTCCTGACGTGCAGCCTGGACTGATAGGGTGAAGTCAGAATAGAACGAAAGCTCGCTATCCTAATAGGCAATAGTTTGTGTGTTGCGGGTGAGGTGCCGAATGGTGTAGCGGTCTCTATAATTCAGTTGTTTTGCCACAGTGGGGCGTTTCGTGGTCCCAGA
Organism: Triturus cristatus; assembly: GCF_964204655.1. NCBI lineage: Eukaryota > Metazoa > Chordata > Amphibia > Caudata > Salamandridae > Triturus > Triturus cristatus. Next base: position 611,943,822 of record NC_140595.1, read on the forward strand.
TGGGGGGGGGGGGGCGCTGCCCCAGTGAGCGATGTACTCGTTCTGCTATGAAGACTGGGGATAAGGCCTCACCAAACAGTTCACGCAGTAGGGTTTCCACAAAGTCCTCCATTTTATTGATGGCGGTGGATTCCTGAAAGCCAACAATTCGCAGCGCAACCTTGCTTCCGAGTCCTCATTTGTAGCCTTTATAATGTCTAGGACTTTATCCATTCTCCGCAAGTGTTTCTTGGATTCAGCTTAGGCATCGTCCGCATTGGAGACTCTAGTTTCTAAATGGTCGAGTCTGTTCTCATGTTTGTAAACACATTTCATATGGTCCAAGTGGGAGGTCAGATTATCTAGCTTGGCATCGATAGATTTGAGGCTATATTTCACCTCGATCATTAGTTCTTTAAGGTCAACCTCCGATGGAGTCTCGTGTCACGGACACTTGGAGGTCGCATATGGATGCGGTTCTTGTTCCGCGAGGCAAGTTAAGATTCTGCTCTTGAGCTTCTTCTATCTGGCATCATGTTTGGCCATGGTGGTTGAGAGAGGAGTGCCCACTCCAGGCCGGCAACTTCGTCAATCTGGGACCAAGTGTGAAGTCTCTGAACAGTCCGCAGTAGGATTGCGGGGGTGCACTCCGAGGCCTTCTGACTATCTGGTATAACACAGTATTTTTTTATTTTTTATTATTTCTTTATTATCAAATGGCACGAGCTGGCATACATCATAGAGCGCCTACAACCCGGAGGCCGGCTTCTTTTCCACAGCACTTCACAGCAGCCCAACAGCTTATCCCACATCCCGGAGGCCGGGCATCGCTGTACCCCCAGTTAGTCCAGCCGTGAGGCATTCCCAGTATCGTAATAGGATGTCACAGCTTGTATGCCCTTGGTATAACACAGTATTCAGTGGGCACTAGGCTGCCCTGCCAGCGTCTACAGTGGTATGTGGCTTGAAAGGTTTAGGATACAACCAAATATTTGCAAAGTGGGCCTGAGTACAGTAGTCATAGAAATTCATGTCAAAGGCGCACAAATCGCCCTGGTGAAAAGGCAAGGTCCGTGTTTCCCACGCAACCCTTGGTTGCCTGCCCCCCCAAGCCAAAGCCATCAAGCTGGAGCATAAACGTTTTTAAGAGATCTGTTAATGCAATGGGGATGTTGATGGGGAAGTGTAATTCCAATTCGTGAATGTCAGTTTCCAGCTGGGTCAGTTAAGTACATGTTGCTGATAAGGGGTTGGGGATCCTAATGAACAAATCGAGGAACTTAGCAAGGATAATCATCTTAACGATGACGATTCTTCATGTCATTGATAGTGGCAGCCTGGACCATACTGGCACACCCTCCTCCAGCCAGGTCATGGCCCGGCCGTAATTCGTTCTCCAGAGCTCATCAATGTCTCTACTGAGCAAGATGCCCAGATAGCGACATATTCCTTTTAGATGGCCATGGTAAGGTCGTCCATACCCGGTCCCCTGTCCCTGGGCATGCGCTGGGTCACCTGCACAACGTCTTCCACCATGAAGGATGTATCGAGGTAAAGGCAGTTTCTTTTTTCCGGCCAGAGGAGGTGACTTGTATCAAAGTATGTTTGCAAAGCATCCATGTCAAGGGCTATCTTGTATGGTATAGAATTCCCTCATAACTCGGAGGATCTCCGTAGGGTTTGTGTGGGCGACCTGTTGGTCATTTATGAGTTCAATGATGTAGTCACTAGCCCAAATCCTACAAAAGAGTCCCGCCAGTATCTTCCTGGACCTGTTCCCCTGGCCATAGTGTCTAGCTCTTTCCTCTCAGCCCAGATATTGAGTTTCCCTGATCGCTGCCTCATCGTATTCGGATTGTCACTCTCAGAGCAGCAAGCGTCTGTGTGTCTCTGGTTTCCAAAAAGTGTAATTCTAATTCGTGAATGTTATTTTCCAGCTGGGTCTGTTGAGTATGTAATACCTAAGAATGCCTGAGTGTTTCGAAAGACATCGAATAACCACCAGTTTGAACGCTTCCTACAGTGTGGATGTGGAGGCAATAGACTGCTCATTCGGGGCAAAGTATTCAACTATTGCTATTCTGAGTTCTTGCCGGAATACAGGGTCACTGATTGTGTGCAGGGCCACCCTCCAAGAGATGGGCCTAGCATTAGCCGAGGGGAGGGAGAGTTCCAGCAGGACCGGAGCATGGTCAAGCGTGGTCCTAGCGCGGTGAAGTACACTGGTAGTCCAGGCGAGCGCGTCACAAGAAAGTAGGCAGTAATCTATTCTATACTAGGTGTTGTGTGTAAAGGTGATTCAGGTGCCTTTGGCACTGGTGGAATGAAGCAGACACCATATATCGTGGAGGTCTGTGTCACTAAGCATTCAGTGAGTGCGCCATTGCATCCCTTTATCGATGAGGGTAGCGGTACTCGTGGGCATAGTTGGGGTAGAGGGATGCGTGGATTTCAGCAGCCCACCCAGCCCGAATTCAAGGACGAGTTGTCTCCGTCTGGTGGAGTACCTGCAGAAAGCAAAAATCTATTCAGTGTCTGTTGAGATAAGTGTGAACTAACCACACGTTATGGCATTCATTAAGCCCTGCATATGCCAGGTTAGGCATATAATAGATGTCTCAGATGTAGGAAAGATAAGCAGTAAGTGTGCTGCATGTAAGGGGGCTATGCCTAGCATGTATTGAGCAACATGTTGCGGTATGTTAGTAGTGCAGAGAGCAAGGCATGTTAAACATAAAAGGAAAAAAGAAAAGGGATCCCACCCACCACCCACTGCAACCCCTTCAACTTGCTGAATACCCCTAATACACTCCCCACCAATCCCCTATCCCCCAACCCACCATTCAGCCAACACATCGGAGAATCATCGCTCAAGATTACCGGATGTCCAAGCTTACACCCGAGTTCCTACTAGACTGGGTGGCTGAGTAGCTAAATCCAAGTAGTAGGTTGATGCAAGGGTTACTTTTCCTGGGTGTATGTATAGCCCCATTTCTATGTGTGTATAAAGGTATTCCTAGGAGGGCGGAGTGGGGCTCTTCCTTCTGCCCCTTAACTTCGTGTTTTGTATTGTATGTATTGACCCCGATCACAGGCTCGATCTCACTGCCTGTAGCGCCACTCAGTCATAACCAGCCAGCGGTTGTGGGCGATTCCCGGCCATGAAGAGAGATCACATGCTGGTCCAGTGCAGCTGCAAATGATCATCTAATTGTTATTGCATCAAGCCGCCGAAGTGGTCAAATCAATTTTTTGGGCGGCATCATATTTTTGGGAAAACTTCAGTGCCGCTTTGGGATCTGTGAAGTAGTGCTGCTTGCCTTCTAAACTAATGCATAGTTAGGCCGGATAAAGCAAGGAGTAAGAAATCTTAGACATCTGAAAGACACGTTTCACCAGAGAATTTGCGGTGTGTGGTCTGGACCGCAAGTGTGAAATCGGGGTACAGAGAGAGTGTGTTCCCCTGATATTGAACTGATTGACATTGCTTGGCCAGTCATAGAATGATGGCCCTGTAGTTAAGTAGCCTGGTCATGATCAGCGGCACCGGGATAAGAGCTTGGGCCCAGCTTGCGGTGTGCACTCTCCACTATAAATATCGGTGATGAAGCATCTCCGAACAAGGAGCAAAGCATGTTATCAATGCATGTTTCCATTTTATCAATGACCATCCACTGAGGGACTGCCAGTATGCGGAGGTTGTTGCGTCTTGCGAGCTTCAAGGTCATCATTTTTATTCTTGATGACCTCCTTCACTTTCTCCAGTCTAATAAGGTGTTCACCAACTGAAGTGTGGAAGTCTTCGATATTCTAGGTTTCCAAATGATGAATGCAGTCCTTATGTTTGTCTACTCTCTCCTTGATGGAATCTATTCTGCTGGCAAGGAGGTCTATTTTTGTGTCAATGGTACATAGACTGTTTTTTAGTTCGATAAACATGGCCTTGATGTCTTGATCCAGGTACATGTCCTCAAGCGCTGCCACCGAAGCGTCCTGATCCTTCAGAACAGGGTCAGTCGTGCCCGTCTGTCTCCTGTCATCAAAGGTTAGCTTGATCTGGGTGGTGTCTGTCTTGCCCATGATGATCTAGTACCATCCTGCACGGTGTCTGCTACTTAGATCTCACCAGGTATGGTCCACACACTAAGTCCTGCCTCACCCCAACTCCAGCGCAGCAGAAGCCGGGGGGCATGAGTAGACTCGGTCACAGGCTATGGGAGGGGGCCCGCAAGGATGGTGGTTGCAATGTTCACCACTACAGAGATGTCGCTGCCAGGTCTCTGGTTTGGGTCACTTTGTGGCTCTGAAACAGATCTGCGTGGGCTGTAGTAGGGGGATGGGGGTAACTGGCTCCTCCGCGGCCCATTGGGGAGGCACAGGTCAGTAGGGTCAATTGGCTGGCTACATGGGCCCACCGGAATCCCCTGGGGCCAGAGCTAGGGGACTCCAGGCCTCACGCACTCCAGCACAATGTGGCTGTCAACTGCGGGCCAAGCCCGCCCGCTGCCTCACTCTCCAGTAAGGGAGACAGAGGGGGAATACCCCTCAGAAACACCCCAAGGCCGGGGAGCCTGCCAGGCCCGGCACCATCCTCCATTCACCTCCTCTTACTTCCCTGCTTGCAGATCAGCAGTCACGCAACATAGGCTCCCCTGGCCTCTCTCCAGTGCAGCCCAGTGCCAGGTCGCTCCCCAACCTTCCTCAGTCTGCAGCTCACCTCTCGCCGCAGCAATGGAGAACCGACAGGAGCACTTCCAGCAGCAGCCCCAGGGCTGTAACACTCAGCAGGGACCAGCCGCTTTCCAGTTGTCTCGTTATGTGACCACGCACCTGGTGTGGTCGGCTGACCAAGGCTGACTTTGTGACCTTCACAGTCTTTGCATGGGTGTAGAGTGATTTCAGCTGTCTGCCCACAGATATATACACATATGCAGGGGGGTTGCACCCTTACACCTAGAATAAATGACAGATTAATGCAAACGGCCAGAGGAGCCTCGATAAGCGACGGCCAGCTTGAAGCTGGGCTCTCTGGTGCCCTTAAAAAAAACAGTTAAAATTTGATTAATTATATTCAGGGCTGAGAAATATAAAGCAACACCAGAAGAATATATGTATATTTTCATGCGCTCCTGACTCTATGGTGGTGCATCTGGCAAAGAAAACAACTTATAGGCGTAGATGGGGAGGATCTGTTTCATGATAGAGAGTAAAGGAATAGATGCTGCAGTAAAGGTAGATGCTGTGCTTGGCACCTTGAACTTGCAAATTTCCAATTCCCAAGCACTGTTGAGTAAATCTGAAAGAAATAGTTCTAGATTACGTACCTTAGAATTACCCCCAGGCATCCGACTGGATCTGGAATTTTTTCGTCAGCGGTACCTCTGCACGTCGGAAGGTGGTGTCGGTCGACTCTGCATTCGTCGTCGTGGTCGCCGGGATGACGTCGCGGTAGCTACATAGACGCCGCCCTCACGCTCTGACGTCAGTTCCTCTTTTACCGCACCAGCAAGAACAGGTCTGGAGAGAGCGGTACCGCCAATGACTCTTTGACTGACCGTTTTCTTGACTTTTGTTGAGTCCATCGACTCCTGGTGCACGAAGGATGTCCGGCTTTAAGGCTTGTGGTTCCTGTATCCTACTGATGTCGGTGACGGATCCGCACCGCATATGCCTCTACTGCCTGGAGCACGACCACGACCCCAAGTCGTGCTCCGACTGCCAGACCATGGCCCGAAGTCTTTGCGGGAGCGGTCCCAAAAGCTACTCGAGGCCCCGCAGTCGGCTCCTCGTCGCTCGATGTCCCTAACGTGGAGGAGGTTGAGGGACCGGTCGCGGAGCCAACACCATTCTTCGTCTAAGTCTTCGCACTCGGGGTCAGGTAAGTCGAAGCACCAGAAGAAGTCGAAGAAGCATCATCGCTCTTCGACTTCTCCCCGTCCATAGGACGACGCGACGAGGGATGCTGGTGGCGCCCTTCCCGTGGCTCCGCGTGCGAAGCCCGTAGGTTCGGCTCTGGGTTTCCCTCCCTTTCCGGGACCAGGAGCGGCCCCCTGCCCAGCTTTCTCAGTTTTACAAAGCTATGCATGCCATCTTTGGGCAGCCCGACTCGGCTGGCGTTGCCTCTGGGATCCTGCAGACTCGGCTGGGGGCCCTGGGCCTTCAGCGTCCGCAGCTTCGGCCTCGGTGCCGGATGGTCCCCTTGGATCCAGGCCTGGATCTGGATCGGCGCCGGTTGACCTTGTTACGCCTCCCCCGGCGCCGATTCCACCGGCACCATGTCTGCCACCGACGTCAGCTGTGTCCCCAGCCGACGTCGACCCCGGCCTCCACTTCAAAGAAGACATGGAGTGGGACCGATGCCAGATCCGACGCCGACGGTTACTTTTGTGCCCCTGTTCTACCCTGGCTCTTTGAGAACAGATTAGCAGACAGAGATGGGTGAGGAGGACTGCGAGGGGTCTGGAGACCTTTTAACTGACCAGTTAGGGTATGAACAGGACTGGAGAGAGGAACTGGGGGAAGCCAGTGGTCTGGACACCCCACCAGACCGTGGCTACGGAGGAGGGAGCGTCATACGCAGTTGTGTTGCGTAGGGCGGCCGAGGCTCTCCACCTCGAGCTACCTACGGTGGCAGTCAGGACTAACCTCCTGACAGAGGTGCTCCAACTGGCAGCGAGCTCTTCGGAGCCCCTGCTGCCGTTTAATGATGCTCTCACAGACATTCTTTTTTTCGCACCTCGTCCAGGCCCAACACAGGGGCTCCTGTGGACTGGATGATTGCCCGATGCCACCGCCCTGCCCTGGGCACCCCACTTTACTCTCCCAACACCCCAGCCCTGAGAGCTTGGTCGTCCAAACCTCCACCTGCAAGGGCGCATTGCCTAACGCACCACCTAATAGGGAATCCAAAAAGCTGGACCACCTTGGTAAGAAATGTTTTTCTTCCATCAGCTTAGGACTGCGGTTGGTAAACACTGCATGTCTGTTGGGCTGTTACACCCACTCCGTGTGGGATACGGTTGCGCAAGTGCTGCCTCAGTGCCCGGAGAAGGCCCGGGCCATGCTCTTCTGTGCAGTGGCCGAGGGGAGAGACGCAGCGAAGTTTGATGATTTCCACGTCAGTAGCCCTTTGACACTATGCCTGGTTGCGGTCGACTGGTTTTACCGGGGATGTCCAATCCTCTCTTATGGACATGCCCTTTGATGGCCGTCCCTTTTTCGGCGACAAGGCAGACACCACGCTGGAGCGTTTCAAGGACTCTCGGGCTATGGCCAGGTCCTTGGGCCGCTCCACCACCAGCCCTGCGCACTCTGTCTTTTGCCCCTTTCGTGGCTACGGAAGGGGTGCCCCGCCACGTCCCAACCAGAGCCACAGGCCGGCGCAAGCTGTTCAGCCTCTGCGTGGCCGGGGACGAGGGAACCAGCGCCGTGGTTCTGGGGGCCAGCGGGCGGGCCAGTCCTTCACAGCCCCTTCTGCAGCAGCCTCCAAACCCTCCTAGTCCGACCTTTCGGGCCACCAAACGCCAGTGGGTGGCAGGATTCACCATCACCTCCCCCACTGGAGCACCATCACGTCGGACAGGTGGGTTTTGCAAATAGTTTGAAAGGGCTACTCCTTCCCCTTTGAAAATACCCCACCATCCATGCCACCTCAATACCATCGCATGTCAGAGGATCATCTGGCCCATCTCCAACAGGAAGTTTCAGCACTCTTGGCCAAGGGAGCCATCGAGCGCGTTCCTGTCCCAGAAGTAGGTCATGGTTTTCATCCCCACTACTTTCTGGTGCCCAAGAAGGACAAGGCCTGCGTCCTATCTTGGATCTCAGGAATGTCAACCGCTTCATCCGGAAGGAGAAGTTCAAAAGTTGACACTCGCTCAGGTCTTGTCTGCCCTCGACCCTGGAGACTGGATGGTAGCGTTGGACTTGCAAGACACTTACTTTCACATCCCCGTCCTGCCGGCCCGACGGCTTTAACTGCGGTTCACGGTAGGCCACGAGCACTTTCAGTTTACTGTGCTTCCCATTGGCCTTACCAGCGCCTCTCGGGTGTTCATGAAAGTGATGGCGGTGGTCGCAGCTCATCTGCGCAGATCGAGGGTTCCAGTCTTCCCCTATCTCGACGACTGGCTGTTGAAGGCGGGCTCGCCCCAGGCTGTCGTCTCCCACCTCCAGACTAAGGCTGACCTCCTGCATTCGCTGGGGTTCTCCATCAACGTGTCAAAGTCACACCTGACCCCCTCTCAGAAGCTCCTCTTCATCGGAGCAGTTCTGGACACGACTCAGTTTCGTTGTTATCCTCCTGAACAGCGAGTCCGGGATATTCGGGCTATGAATCCGATCTTTCAGCCTCTTTACCGGGTTTCAGTCAGGATGACCCTCAGACTGCTGGGTCTGATGGCCTGCTGCATCCTGCTGGTGGACCATGCCAGATGGCATATGCAGGCTCTGCAGTGGGACCTGAAGTTCCAGTTGGCACAACACCAGGGGAATCTGTCCGATTGCGTCCAGATCTCGTAGGGCACTGCACACCAATTGCAGTGGTTGCTCACGAACCAGGATTGGGTCGGTGGCAGATCCCTCTGCCTTCCCCAACCAGAGTTCACAGTGGTGACCGATGCATCCCTTTTGGGATGGGGCGGCCACATGAGGGAGGTGGAGATCAGAGGCCTCTGGTCTCCGGTGGAGTCCGGGCTGCACATCAACCATCTGGAGCTTAGGCGATTCGTCTTGCACTCAAAGCATTCCTTCCCTCTCCTGGGAAGAGTGGTGCAGGTATTCACGGACAACACAACCGCCATGTGGTACTACAACAAACAAGGCGGAATGGGGTCGTGGACCTTATGTCAAGAGGCCCTCCGCCTCTGAACGCCAGGGCAGACAAACTCAGCCACAGGTGCATGATGGATCACGAATGACGTCTTCACTCGGAGGTGGTGCAAGGTCTCTTTCAGCAGTGGGAAGAGCCTTGGTTAGATCTATTCGCCACCGAAGAGAATGTGCAATGTCTGCAGTTCTGCGTGTTGGAATTTCCAAGGCGACACTTGCTAGGCGAAACTTTTCGTCGCGAGTGGAGTTGCGGTCTTGTTCATTTGGCCGACATTAATGGGAGGAGCTGGGGAGTGTGAGAAGTTGGCCTGATATGTAGTGCTCACTATTCTAGGGATCACTGTGTATCATTCCAAACGACCCTTATTGATGATTGGTTGTAAGTCAACCTTTTAGACCAGCTATCCTAGTAGCGTGGATACGAGCAGTCTTTAGGCTAAACTCTAGAGGGCGTGTTAAGCCAGCTGTTTACCATCACATATACCCCTTGAACACCAAGTGAAAGGACACCACACAAGTTGTTATGAAAATAAAAGGATATTTATTTATAACAAGACTACCCTGGCTCTTTATGAGTCAGGGAGCTAAGCACACTACAAAACTCTTAGGAAAATACTTCAGTTGCACAATTTACACAAATGCCCGAGGGGCACGAGAAACCATCTACACTAACAGTGAAATGCGAATGGTTAGAGTCTGGAGGTACTGATTCCGGAGTGATCCGATCAGTGGGACTAAACGAAAAAGGAACTGGACACTTGTAGAGCGAACCTGCGATGGAGCACCGAGGTGCTCGAGTTACCTAGCCCGGAGGCTGCGGCTGCGTGAAGTTCGGCAAGATGTCGGGAGTCCTCGTGTAGTCTCAGGAGCCTGAAAGAAGAAGTTGCTGGCAGGCGACCAGTGACGATGTTCGGAGCGATCCAAGCCTGGATCGGTGATGGAGGAAACCTGAAAGCAGAGGGGACTCAGTTCTCAACCGCTAGCCGGCGATCGTGTGGGTACCAGGAGGGTACCGGCTGGAGTCACCTCGACCAGGTGAGTGGGTGACGTCGGACTCGGCTGTTCCTCGGACCAGGAGGCGCGGCGGCGACCAGGATGGAGGGCGAGCTGTCCCACGAAGGTGTCTGCTGTCGATGATGCTGGGCCCAGGCAGGGGCAGCGGATCTTGGCAGTGGCAACCCAAGCGGGGGAGTCAAGATGGCGTCGGGAGTGGACCAGGAGGGTCCGTGGTACTCCTCTGTTGAAGGGGAGCAAGAGCCAGTCTGGATCAACCAGACTAGTGATGAAACAATCGTGGTGCGTCGTGAAGAGGGCCACAAGCCGGTCGGCAAGTGGTCGAACAACGCGGTGAACAACAAGGAGCGGAAGGGCCCCCACGCAGATCTCGGGGATGCTGGGGAGGCAGACTTCGATGCTGGAGCTGCTCAGGGTTAGGGCTTCTCAAACCCTAGGTGCACTCACTCGAGGGTCCCTCGGTGGGCGTGCTAGATAAGCGTTGTGCAGGTTCTGAAGATAGCCGGTCCCGCAGGTCTCGTCACACCTACGACTCTCAGCTGGGCTGATGAGGTAGGTAAAAGGTCAGAGATGGCAGGGTACTCGGGTCTCGTCGAGCTGGGCAGTCTTGATCCGTAGGAGAGACTTACAGCAAACCGCAAGCGCTTAGATGGTGCCTGCTGGTGCAGGGTGGCTACTCCTTAGCCACAAGGGAGAGTCTTCAGAAATAGTCAAGAGTTCCTTTCGTGGAAAGTGGTTCGTGATTCGGAGTTATCCGATTATCTGATTATCCAATTTGGGAAGGGGACTCGCTCCTACCTTTATTCTAAGAAAAGGGGCTGGCCCGTGACTAGGTTCTACCTATGGGTGGAGCCAGGAGGGGGGTGGTTACACCCCTATCCTTTGTCCGGCTTCGCGCCAGCTCAGGGGCTGGTGTGCCCCCGAAACTGGTTTGAGCCGGGCTATGCACAGTGAGCACCGGGGTGCCACTGGCAATCACCTTCCTTTCAGCCCTGCCTACCTGGGATACACAAACCCTGTCTGGGACGGTGCTAACACCGCCCTCGACAGGAAACCCTTTGTCCAAGCTCCCTTTGCTGGAAGGTCCCCCAGCAGCAGGAGGTCAGACTTGTGTCTGGTGGCAGCATCCATTTTGTGATGCTGAGGCTTGAGTCAACTTTAACCGGGGTTCAAGGTTACTTCCATGTCGTGTCCCTCTAAAAGGGGGGAATGCTAACCCCGTCGCCGGGGCTGGCGAGGGGTTCGTATTCCCATTCGTATGACACCTTACTCGACATGTGTAGGTGATGCAATGCCAAAGTTAGCAAATAACCGCAAGGATTATAATGCATTAAAAGTAGTTGGCCCGCGTCACCATGGAACGGCTATTAGGACTTGGTTCCGCAAGCCGCCGACGGGCTCAGCTCGCGCCAGAGCACCGTCCCACATGATTCCCTGCACTCTGCCTTCAGGATTGATAAGGCCTGCTATAGGAGTGACTGATAGGAATCCATGTGTCCATTTTAGGGTTTAGGTGTAGGAATACTACACCTACAGCAACGGGTGATTACACCACGTGGCCCCAGCTGTCGTGCAGCCAGTTGTGTCAGATTTGGGCGGCCATTCCAGGGGTGGCATAATACATGCTTCAGCCCCTGGTAGGCCCTGGGTACACCGATGCCCTGGATACCTGTGGTATGCTGAGACAGGGACTGACAAGGTGGCCCAGTTCCAATTAGTGGATGCACCTAATGTACATGTGTGTTAATTTCGAGAGAGAACAGCTAGGCTGTGGGTCTGATTGGCAGGCCCACAGCCGGAGAAAGTCGTAAACCAATGAAGCAAAAGCAAAAAATCTGGGTGATCATAGGATTGCAGACCCTACTCTCCTACATGACCCCCCCCCAAACTTTGGGACAATAAGCTAACCTTGACCAGGTGAGTCTTCTTGCTCTAAGTGGAAATACCTGGAGAGCCCATCTGCATTGCCATGATCAGTGCCAGGTCTATGCTCCACTGTGAAGTCCATCCCCTGTAGGGAAATGGACCACCTAAGTAGTTTGGGGTTTTCACCCTTCATTTGATTTAGCCACAAGAGGGGCTTATGGTCGGTCTGAATCTTGAAGTGAGTGCCAAACAAGTATGGCCTCAACTTCTTCAGGGCCCAAACCACAGCAAAGGCCTCCCTCTCAATAGCTGACCAATTCTTCTCTCTGGGGGTCAGCCTCCTGCTAATAAAAGCTATGGGCTGGTCATGACCATCAAAATTCAGTTGCGATAGAACAGCTCCCACACCCAGCTCCGAAGCGTCTGTTTGGACAATAAATGGTTTGGAGTAGTCTGGACTCTTTAGGATAGGTGCTGTGCACATGGCCTGCTTTAGGTCATCGAATGCCTTCTGACAGCTTGCTGTCCACTGAACTTTTTTTGGCATCTTTTTACTTGTCAGGTCGTTTAGCGGGGTCACAATGGATCCATAATTTCTGACAAATTTCCGGTAATAACCAGTCAGGCCCAAGAAAGCTCGAACCTGAGTCTGGGTGGTTGGAGGAGCCCAGTCCTGGATGGCCTGTATTTTGCTCTCCAATGGTTGAACCTGGCCTCCACCTACAAGGTGGCCCAGGTATACAACCTGTGTCTGCCCTATCTGGCACTTGGTGGCCTTGATAGTGAGGCCTGCCTTCTGCAGGGCCTCTAACACTTTCCTCAGGTGGACCAGGTGATCCTCCCAGGTGGAGCTAAAGACAGCGATATCGTCCAGATACGCCGCACAGAAGTCGTCCAACCCAGTGAGAACTCGATTCACCAGCCTTTGGAAGGTGGCAGGTGCATTTTTCAAACCAAAGGGCATTACCACGAACTGATAATGCCCACCCGGGGTAGAAAATGCTGTTTTGGGCTTGGCCTCCTCAGCTAACCTGATTTGCCAATACCCAGCTGTCAGGTCAAACGTACTTAAGTAGTTGGCCGAGGCCAACCGGTCGATAAGTTCGTCTGCTCTTGGTATCGGGTGGGCGTCGGTCTTAGTGACCGCATTGAGACCTCTGTAGTCCACGCAAAACCTCATCTCTTTCTTACCGCCCTGGGTGTGAGGTTTCGGCACGAGCACTACGGGACTAGCCCAGGGGCTGTCCGAGGGTTCAATGACTCCCAGCTCCAACATTTTCTGCACCTCTGTCTTGATGCAGTCTCTGACATGATCAGGTTGCCGATAGATTTTACTCTTTACGGGCAGACTGTCCCCAGTGTCGACCTCGTGGGTACACCACTTGGTCTGACTGGGTGTCAGAGAGAACATATGTCGAAAGGATTGAAGAACCTGTTTACAATCCTCTTGTTGATGTCCAGAGAGGCTGCCACAAAAGACAACACCATCTACTGATCCATCGTCAGGGTTCTGAGAGAGCAGGTCTGGGAGAGGGTCACTCTCCTCCTCCTGTCCCTCATCTGTGGCCATGAGCAAGCCCATGCCCTCCCTGTCGACATATGCCTTGAGCCTGTTTACATGGAGCACCCTGTGGGGGCTCCGGGGAGTTCCCAGGTCTACCAAGTAGGTGACCTCTCCCTTTTGCTCAATGATCGTGTGGGGCCCAGACCATTTGTCTTTGAGTGCTGCTGGGGCCACTGGCTCCAGCACCCACACCTTCTGTCCAGGCTGGTACACAGCCAGGACAGCCTTTTGGTCGTGCCAAGCTTTCTGTAATTCTTGGCTCGCCTCCAGGTTTTTAGACGCCTTTTCCATGTACTCCGCCATCCGCGAGCGGAGACCGAGCACATAGTCCACAATGTTTGATGCCGGCTTTCTGAGAGGTGTCTCCCATCCTTCCTTTACCAAACAAAGGGGTCCCCTTACAGGATGTCCGAACAGAAGCTCGAAAGGGCTGTAGCCAACCCCCTTCTGCGGGACCTCTCTGTAGGCGAACAAGAGGCAGGGTATCAGGACATCCCATCTCCGCCGAAGCTTTTCAGGTAGCCCGTGAATCATCCCTTTTAGGGTCCTGTTGAATCTCTCAACAAGCCCATTGCATTGTGGGTGATAGGGTGTGGTGAACTTGTAGTTGACACCACATTCCTTCCACATAGCAGTCAGATATCCCGACATGAAGTTTGCACCTCTGTCTGAGACGACCTCCTTAGGGAAGCCCACTCTGGAGAACACTCCAAGTAGGGCCCGTGCCACCACAGGTGCCGTAGTGGTCCTAAGGGGAATAGCTTCAGGATACCTGGTGGCGTGGTCCACCACCACCAGTATAAACTTGTGCCCTGATGCTGTCTGGGGTTCCATTGGTCCGACAATGTCGATCCCCACTCGTTCAAAGGGTACCCCCACCACTGGTAGTGGTATGAGGGGGGCCTTTGTCGTGCCACCTGACTTACCACTGGCTTGGCAAGTGACACAGGAGCGGCAAAACTCCTTCGTATCTTCGGACATGTGGGGCCAGTGAAAGTGTGGAACAATTCTGTCCCAAGTCTTATTCTGGCCTAAGTGACCTGCAAGGGGAATCTCGTGGGCCAAGGTGAGAAGGAAACCTCTCAGAGACAAGGGGATGACCAGCCTCCTGGTCGCACCAGGTTTGGGGTCTCTTGCCTCAGAGTACAGGAGTCCATCGTCCCAGTACACTTTGTGGGTACCTGTGGCGTTCCCTGCAGCCTCAGCAGCGGCCTGCTGTCTGAGGGGTTCAAGTGAGGGGCAGTCTAACTGTGCCTTCCCCAGGTCTTCCCGGGAGGGTCCCCCTGAGCCCAGAAACTCAACCTGACCAGGTTCAAGCTCTTGCGGCTCAGTTTCCCTCAGTTCTTTAAGGTCAGCCTCCTCGGAGACTTGATCCACGACCTGGGGCAAGGGGGAAGGCGAAGCCTTACCCTTACTGCTCCTTTTCTTGGAAGGTGTCTGGTCCGTTCTTCCAGGATCCAGCACCTGTTCAGTGGGGCATCTTTTGGCCTGTGACCTGGTCACAGCAAGGACATGTGCTGGCAAACCTAACATTTCCATGTGAGTCCTCTGCTCCACTTCTGACCATTGTGACGTTTCCAAATCATTGCCCAACAGACATTCTACGGGGAGGTCTGAACTAACCACAACCTTTTTCGGGCCACTTACCCCTCCCCAGGAGAAATCAACAACTGCCATACTGTGATTGGTAGTGACGTTGCTGGCATTGGTCACTAGGTAACTGGTACCTAGCATGATCTGTCCAGGGTCCACGAAGTTAGGCGTCACCATGGTGACACTGGCACACGTGTCCCTGTAGGCCTGAGCCACTCTTCCATTTATCAAAGGTGTCTGCCTGTATTTGCCCAAAGTATTGGGACTGGCATCAGGGGACATATCCATATCCCCTGTACAGACAAGGACGGCCTGAGTGAGCGTGCCGACTAAGTCGTCACTCCCCTCGGTTCCCAAGGTTAACCCAACTAATGCCTTGGGAGGCGCACTACCACTGCTGACTGTACTAGGGGGCGCAGGTGCCTTAGGGGCTGCAGTGGTAGGAGTTTGCCCTCCTTTCTTGGTGCACTCACTAAACCAGTGAGTCTTACTTTTACAGTATTGGCACCACCTTTTTGACTGGCCTTCTTGAGTCTTCTTCTTCTGTGAAGCCTGACCCCCACCCTCTTTGGTTTGTTGGGGACCTGTCGAAGACTTCTGGTCATTTTGTTCGTTCTTGTTACCCTTTTGGTCTGCTTTCTTCTGACCACCCTGGTTCTGATTCTGGTTCTGCTTGACCCTTGTTCTGACCCATCTGTCTGCCTTCTTTCCCAATTCTTGGGGAGAGGTCAGATCCGAGTCGACAAGGTGCTGATGCAACAATTGGTTCTGACAGTTGTTTAAAATCTGTTCTCGCATGATAAGATTGTACAATCCTGTGTAATCAGTAACCTTGCTACCCAGCAACCAGCCTTCCAAAGCCTTAGTGGCACAATCGACAAAGTCAGCCCAATCCTGAGACTGAATTTTCTGGGTGTCCCGGAACAGCACCCGGTACTGTTCCGTGGTTAAGCCGAACCCATCAATCAGTGTGTTCTTCAGGACTTGGTAGTTGTTAGCATCCTCAGCTCTTGTAGTGAGGAGCTTGTCCCTTCCTTTACCTTCAAAGGAAAGCCACAGTATAGCTGCCCACTGACTTGGGGGGACGCACTGGACAGTGCAGGCCCTCTCCAAGGCAGTTATCCACTTGTGGATGTCGTCCCCTTGTTTAAAGGGGGGCACTATTTTACTCAGGTGTCTAGTGTCTATACCCCTGTCTTTCTCTCTATTGAGAATGCTGCCACCAGTGGGATCTAACCCACTTAATTTCTGCTCTCGGGCTAAGGCAAGTCTTTCTTTGGCGAGGGCAAGTTCTTCCCGCTCGATCCTCAGATTGACCTCCCGCATCTTCGCTTCATGCTCCCTCCTCTGAGGGGAAGTCATTCCTCTCTGAGAAGGTGCCTGAGAGACATGTGTATGAACCGATCTGCCAGAGCCTCTGGAGAGAGACCTAGCTCGTCCGTTCCCAAGGTTAAGCCTGCTTGAGCGTGGGCCCGGGGCTCCCCCAGTTCCGTTCTCATGCCTGCTTAAGTTGGTCCTTGTAAGCCTGCCGACTACCACTGGACCTTTGTCTGCCTCGTCTCCCGATAACTCGTCCTCATCCTCCTCCTCTGTGTGGAGGTCGAGGTCTGGGTCACCGAGGGTTCCCTCTAAGGGCGGCATGTTCCCATCTGCACTGGGGGGACCTGTGTTAGAGGACCTCCTAGCATCGTACGCCTCTAAGAGACCTATCAGAATTGCGATGGTAGGGTTAGAACCCTGGTTTAGCTTCCTGGAGGCACACAGTTGTCGCATCTCCTTGAAGCTAAGAGTTGCATATCGTGACACGACCTGTGGAGGGTCACTGACCACTAAGGGAGTCCCTGCAGACTCTCCGTGGACCGACATGCTTTTCTAGTGAGGTGTAAGTGTTGCACCTACCTACACTATGGGTTTACCTACTGATCCCTTGCTAAGAGTTGTAGTCAGGGTGTGCTAAGCCCTGTTACACTACAACAGCCGGTTCAGTAGAACTCGGAGTATTCTAAGTTAAGTTATATGTACCTGGGTACTTATGTGATCTTTCACTGCGATATTCTTAGGATACGTGTGTGGTAAAACAACAGCAAGCTCAAATCCCAACCGCTGCTCACCAATGTGAGAAGTTGGCCTGATATGTAGTGCTCACTATTCTAGTGATCACTGTGTATCATTCCAAACGACCCTTATTGATGATTGGTTGTAAGTCAACCTTTTAGACCAGCTATCCTAGTAGCGTGGATACGAGCAGTCTTTAGGCTAAACTCTAGAGGGCGTGTTAAGCCAGCTGTTTACCATCACATATACCCCTTGAACACCAAGTGAAAGGACACCACACAAGTTGTTATGAAAATAAAAGGATATTTATTTATAACAAGACTACCCTGGCTCTTTATGAGTCAGGGAGCTAAGCACACTACAAAACTCTTAGGAAAATACTTCAGTTGCACAATTTACACAAATGCCCGAGGGGCACGAGAAACCATCTACACTAACAGTGAAATGCGAATGGTTAGAGTCTGGAGGTACTGATTCCGGAGTGATCCGATCAGTGGGACTAAACGAAAAAGGAACTGGACACTTGTAGAGCGAACCTGCGATGGAGCACCGAGGTGCTCGAGTTACCTAGCCCGGAGGCTGCGGCTGCGTGAAGTTCGGCAAGATGTCGGGAGTCCTCGTGTAGTCTCAGGAGCCTGAAAGAAGAAGTTGCTGGCAGGCGACCAGTGACGATGTTCGGAGCGATCCAAGCCTGGATCGGTGATGGAGGAAACCTGAAAGCAGAGGGGACTCAGTTCTCAACCGCTAGCCGGCGATCGTGTGGGTACCAGGAGGGTACCGGCTGGAGTCACCTCGACCAGGTGAGTGGGTGACGTCGGACTCGGCTGTTCCTCGGACCAGGAGGCGCGGCGGCGACCAGGATGGAGGGCGAGCTGTCCCACGAAGGTGTCTGCTGTCGATGATGCTGGGCCCAGGCAGGGGCAGCGGATCTTGGCAGTGGCAACCCAAGCGGGGGAGTCAAGATGGCGTCGGGAGTGGACCAGGAGGGTCCGTGGTACTCCTCTGTTGAAGGGGAGCAAGAGCCAGTCTGGAGCAACCAGACTAGTGATGAAACAATCGTGGTGCGTCGTGAAGAGGGCCACAAGCCGGTCGGCAAGTGGTCGAACAACGCGGTGAACAACAAGGAGCGGAAGGGCCCCCACGCAGATCTCGGGGATGCTGGGGAGGCAGACTTCGATGCTGGAGCTGCTCAGGGTTAGGGCTTCTCAAACCCTAGGTGCACTCACTCGAGGGTCCCTCGGTGGGCGTGCTAGATAAGCGTCGTGCAGGTTCTGAAGATAGCCGGTCCCGCAGGTCTCGTCACACCTACGACTCTCAGCTGGGCTGATGAGGTAGGTAAAAGGTCAGAGATGGCAGGGTACTCGGGTCTCGTCGAGCTGGGCAGTCTTGATCCGTAGGAGAGACTTACAGCAAACCGCAAGCGCTTAGATGGTGCCTGCTGGTGCAGGGTGGCTACTCCTTAGCCACAAGGGAGAGTCTTCAGAAATAGTCAAGAGTTCCTTTCGTGGAAAGTGGTTCGTGATTCGGAGTTATCCGATTATCTGATTATCCAATTTGGGAAGGGGACTCGCTCCTACCTTTATTCTAAGAAAAGGGGCTGGCCCGTGACTAGGTTCTACCTATGGGTGGAGCCAGGAGGGGGGTGGTTACACCCCTATCCTTTGTCCGGCTTCGCGCCAGCTCAGGGGCTGGTGTGCCCCCGAAACTGGTTTGAGCCGGGCTATGCACAGTGAGCACCGGGGTGCCACTGGCAATCACCTTCCTTTCAGCCCTGCCTACCTGGGATACACAAACCCTGTCTGGGACGGTGCTAACACCGCCCTCGACAGGAAACCCTTTGTCCAAGCTCCCTTTGCTGGAAGGTCCCCCAGCAGCAGGAGGTCAGACTTGTGTCTGGTGGCAGCATCCATTTTGTGATGCTGAGGCTTGAGTCAACTTTAACCGGGGTTCAAGGTTACTTCCATGTCGTGTCCCTCTAAAAGGGGGGAATGCTAACCCCGTCGCCGGGGCTGGCGAGGGGTTCGTATTCCCATTCGTATGACACCTTACTCGACATGTGTAGGTGATGCAATGCCAAAGTTAGCAAATAACCGCAAGGATTATAATGCATTAAAAGTAGTTGGCCCGCGTCACCATGGAACGGCTATTAGGACTTGGTTCCGCAAGCCGCCGACGGGCTCAGCTCGCGCCAGAGCACCGTCCCACATGATTCCCTGCACTCTGCCTTCAGGATTGATAAGGCCTGCTATAGGAGTGACTGATAGGAATCCATGTGTCCATTTTAGGGTTTAGGTGTAGGAATACTACACCTACAGCAACGGGTGATTACACCACGTGGCCCCAGCTGTCGTGCAGCCAGTTGTGTCAGATTTGGGCGGCCATTCCAGGGGTGGCATAATACATGCTTCAGCCCCTGGTAGGCCCTGGGTACACCGATGCCCTGGATACCTGTGGTATGCTGAGACAGGGACTGACAAGGTGGCCCAGTTCCAATTAGTGGATGCACCTAATGTACATGTGTGTTAATTTCGAGAGAGAACAGCTAGGCTGTGGGTCTGATTGGCAGGCCCACAGCCGGAGAAAGTCGTAAACCAATGAAGCAAAAGCAAAAAATCTGGGTGATCATAGGATTGCAGACCCTACTCTCCTACAGGGAGTACATTTCTTAATAACCTTGTTCAAGGGAGGGGGGCGCGAGTGTGCCAGCGGCAAGATGGCTGCACCTTAGTGTAGCCCTGCCAGCCGGGTGTACAAACCCGACCAAAACCCTTGAACCGGGACGCCATCGAAGCGGAAAAGCAGTGAATCCCGCATTCAAAGACTGCCCGGACTGACTAGCTCATAGAAATCCATGACATTCGACATATCAGAGGGCGGAGTGAGTTGCGAGCTGCAGGCTGTGAGGCAACATGGCAGCCACCTGAAAAGACCCGACCTGCAAAGTTCCGGAAGACGGAACTGGCTGCACAGGCGCCCGACACAAGCAGAAGGACTGGTGTACACCTGGCGGCACAGCCTGGGGTGAGCTGCCCTAACTGCCAATACATTTGGCCGCGACTGTATTGCATGGCGTGAATTGCGACGGCCGGGCAGCCTACACCAGGGGAGAGACGAGCGCCTGTGCAGCTCTGAAGTGACGCAGCTGTAGGAAAGAAACCGCGAACCCGCTCGGAGGTAAGAGGGGCTGGGAACGCCCATGGGACCTAGTGGCGAGACAGTAATAAAGGTCCGGTAGGGAGAAAAGCGGCCTAATGGCCTGTGGGCCATGAGCAGAGCGGACTGAGGTTGGGAAGTGCTAGCCCTGGTGAACTGTGCGGTGGGAGCTGACTGGTGGAGACTGGGAGAGCCCTGCCCCATAGCAGCAATACACTGCCAGAACGAATTATTGAACACTGAGCAGGGCCCGGGGCCTGGATTGCAGCGACCAGAGACTGTGCAGTGTGGGTTCTGGAGAAATGTGAAGGCTGGAGCTGCCCGTAGATATCAGGAGGGTTCGGCCTAGCGGCAGAAACCCAACAGGCATAGAAGGCGTAGTTCCTGGCCCGGGTAGATGCATTGGACCTGAGGCAAGATGGTGGTGAAAGCGCTCAGGACTCCCCGCTGGTAAGCACGAAATATAAAGCTGCACTTACGGTGCTAGACAGAGCAAACTGTACATTGTGGAGGTCCGGCACATAAAACGCTGTGCTGCTGGGAAACAAGTGCCTGGAAACACGATCCCACAAGTAATATGGGGAAAACTGACAAGCAGCAGGCACAGCTTACTTTTGAGACGCGGAAACCTTCCAGGGCACAACAGGATGCGCACTTGGATTCGGAGCTGGAGCCACAAGGGAAAGGCCCTACTGCACTGGAAGCGACGCTGTTGCCCATGCAAACTAGACTACAGTCAATTGACAGGAAAATTGACGCTTTAAACATACGCATGGACCATCTGGTGGCAAGGTTAGATAAACAAGGGGCCAGACTGGGAGAAGCTGAACAGTACATATCCAACACAGAGGATTGCTTGCAATCGGTTACCTCCAAGTGCCTCAACATGGAAAAGTGTTGGCGGTGATTCAGGCCAAGAATGAGGACTTGGAGGCGCGGCGCAATAACTTGTGAATTACTGGGCTGCCGGAAACGATGAACACGGGTAAGCTGGAGCTCTGCATCGAAACGATGCTCAAGGAGGTATTTGGGCCTGAACTCCTGTCTACAATCCTAATTGTCGAAAGAGCACACAGGTCACTTGCGCCGAAACCTACCCCTGGAGTACCTTCTACGACCGATTATAGCCAAACTGCTCAATTATCGGGATAGAGATGCGGTGCTACGTCTTGCAGGGGAAAAAAAGACCGTCAACTACAAAGGCAATGACACAGCGTTTTACCCGGACTACACCGCCTCGGTTCAGGCAGCGTGGCAGGAATTCCTGCCAGTGAAGAAAAAGCTACTAGCAGCACATCTACAGTATACAATGCTCTACCCTGCAAATCGAGGATGGGGTCAAGACAAAATTCTTCCAATCCCCCCAAAACAGCAATGGAGTATGTTCAGACAATAGCAAAGAATCGACGAGAACAAGCAGGCAAATCAGGAGAGGAGGCCTCAGATGGGGACTAGTCAAGTCAAATGAAAATTGGGGCGGACGGATGGGTGGTCTGAGTTGGGGGCGAGATACAGCTGCCTAAGGTAAACTGCAGAGAAGAAAAGCTACAGAGCCAGGTCAAGCGAAAGGTACTGTGCCACAAATGTGGGGGTCCGACATGGACATGGCATGTCACATATTCAATGCCTGCTTGATGGCACCATATAACTGTTAACAACTGGCCACCTCCCCCAACTATAGGGAGGGAATTTAGGCACTAGTGGCCCCCGGTGGGTGTACCCCTACAAAAGGTGTTGAAAGTTGATCTCTTTTTGTATGAGGGTTTGTTTCAAAGGGATGGTTTTAGCAAGTATGGGGTGCTGAAGTGGGTGGGAGGAGGGTCAATTGTTTGGGGTTTGGTGCGAATGCAGTACATGTCATGCAACGTGGCGCCTCTTGCACCACCCATCCGGGTTCGGGGGAAAGCTCCTAAAAATGGCAGGATCATTGATATGAAATGTCTTTACAACCCCAAGAAAATAAGGCAAGTGGTGGCATGCCTAGATCGGCACAATGTGCAAGTAGCACTCCTACAAGAAATGCATCTTACTAAGCACACTGATCAGAACGTTAGGAAGAAGTGGGCAGCTGTTAGAGTGGCCTTGTCATACTCCTCATACTCTAGGGGGATGCTGATACTAGTTAAGAAAGGGACCCCCTTCACTGTAACCGCCACTGAAATAGACAAAGAGGGTAGACTGCTCCTGATCCAAAGTTACCTGGGTGGATCAAAGGTATTACTTTGCGAACACCGATGGCCCTAATGTATAGGACCCTGCCTTTTATAATGAGATTTGGAGGCGTGTTGGGGGGGGGGGTTTCTTCCATCCATGGTTATATGGGTGGAGACCTAAATGTATAATTAGATTCTCAGCCGGATCGATCCGCTACAAAGACTTGGCATGGAAAACAATCAGCTGGTATTGTATGGAACTTTATGGAAACCAAGGGATTGGTGGATATATGGATGTTTCGAAATCCCAATGTAAGGGAGGGGACGTATATATCCTTGGTACATGGTCCTGATTGGACTATTGGCTGGTCTCAAGAGAGATGTGCGCATGGGTGGTGGAAGTATCACTAGAACACTATCGTACCATTCCCCTGTGCTACTCGAGCTGGAGGTTCCCACGCACAACAGACCCCCTTTTCAATGAAGGCTACAACCTATGTCATTGCTAGACCCTGTCTTTCGGTGCTCTATAGGTACTGCCATCACACATTTTTTTCAGGAGAATGAGGGATCGGTGCGGGATGCTGGGCTACTTTGGGAGGCCTTTAAAGTTACAATACGAGGGGAGTGCGTGGGAATGCAAGCAGGAGTTCTGAAATCATTATGGAATAAATTCCAAGATATAGTAGGTAAATTGCATACTATAGAACGACAATATGCACAGCGGCCATCAGGTGATATATTAGCGCAGAATATGGTTCTAATATCGGAACATGCCGAAATCGCTGAGCAAGAAGTGCGGCACAGGTCTAGAAGATGGGAGGCTAGGAGATATGGAGAGGGGGGAGGCCAGGGCACTTGCTCGCCTTTGAGCGCCTCTAATCAGGTGCACATAGTGGAAATTGTAGGCCACGACTCTTCTCACGATACACGACAACCGAAATCTTGGCAGATTATTCGGAGTACCACACCGAACTATATGGGCCCAAGCCAGAGGCACGGTATAGTGAAGTAGCCAGCTATCTGGACGATATAGCTCTAGGATGGCTATCCCTCGGCCAAAGCGGGTACCTAACACAGCTCATGACAGTGGAGGAGGTGAAGGATGCAATTTTATTACTGTCAAATGGGATAGGTGCAGGGGCGGATGGGTTAACTGGGGAATTTTATAAAGCGTACGCAGATCAACTAGCTTCGCAGCTGTTGAGCATGCATGAGGCAGCATACAAATCTGGTGCCCTACCACAAACTCTTCGGGAGGCCCTTATAATCACGCTCCCTAAACCAGACAAGAACCCTTGCCATTGCGACTCTTATAGACCTCTATCTTTGATAAATATTAACACCAAGATTCCGTCGAAAATGATTGCCACCCGTCTCCAACCTTTAGTGCCCATCTTGGTTCTCCCGCATCAGTCGGGATTTGTGGTGAAGAGATCTACGACTTATAACTTACGAACATTGGTTGCTGTGTTGAATCAGTTAAACCCGGATATAAATGCTGCGGCGGTAGTCGACGCTGCCAAAGCATTCAACTCCACACACTGGGGGTACATGTTCAGAGTCCTGTAGCGTTTAGGGATGCCGAGTGCATTTTTTAAATGGGTACCCCACAGCGAGGATTCGATAAACAACTTAATCTCGAAGGAGATAAAAATATGTAGGGGCTCTAGACAGGGGTGTCCCCTTTCTCTGATATTGTTCTTCCTGATTCTCGAGCCACTAGCTTGTAAAATTCGGCAGAGACATGCACCAGCTGCCCTAAGGTTCCGTCAGCGCCCTCTTGCTATCTCACTGTATGCAGATGACATGCTCTTGTATGTTAGAGAACCGGAGACCAATCTCGAGCCCGTAATACAGGAATATGTACAATTTGAGAGATACTCTGGGTTAAGGATTAATTGGGATAAATCTACAGAATTCCCCCTCACACAGTGTACTGCTCCCTTTGAACTGGGGTTCCCACTGGTGTGCACCGCTGACCTGATGAGGTACCTAGGTATCTGGGTGCATCGGGATCCCGAAGTTGTGATCCGTATGAACTATGGAAATGCCATATCAAAACTGACGGATCAGGTTGTGAGGTGGATCCATCTTCCACTGTCGCTGGCGGACCGTATTGCGATCCTGAAAATGACAGTACTTTCCAAGGTGTTGTATCTATTCGTAAATATTCCAATAACGCCTCCCATGGCTGTTCTTAGGTCTCTCAAAACATGCATGCTGACATTATTATGGGTGGGCAAACAGCCCAGATGTTGTTGGGACACACTGACCAAACCATATGAAAGGGGAAGATTTGGCACCCTGGATATGAAAGTATGTTACTTATGTGCACAGGCACAATTTGTGCATTATTGGCACTTCCTGTAACGTTGTATGCCACATCTGGCGGTAGAAACAGAAGATGCCCATCCATTCCCACTTACCGCTATGGTACTTTACAGTAGACCCGAAATCCCGAGAAAAGAGATTAACACATGGCTAGCACCTCCAGGGCGTGGAGCAAATTGTGCGACAGGGCGGGCAGAAAGTATATATATGCACCGGCCATCCCCCTGGCTGTGCACCCCCATATTTCAGTTACACATGACGCCAAAGCATTAGAAATCTTGGGCAAAGCTGGGGTAACCACGCTCAGGGAGATATACAAGGAATTGGAAGTTTGTGACATGGGATGCACTTACAGCGACCCAGCCAGAGACAGCGATGCTCAGGTTCATTTACATCAGGCTACTCTCAGCTGTGCGTGCAATATACCTTGAATTCCCCAGTGAACAGCAGACATTAAAAGCTCTACGAATGCTCCTGACTGCTACAGAGAAGAAGGGGTTGATAACCATATTATATAACACAACCTTACGGGAGAACCCGGCAGTCAGCTTGGCTGTCCTCAACAGATGGAATGGGGTCCTGGAAACGCCTTTGTTATGGGAGGACTGAGGGTACTGTTGTGCGATTACAGGAAGGCTCACAGAAAATAGTAATCTCCTAAAAATTCACTTCAAATTTGCTCTAAGTGTGTGACATGTGGTGAGGAGGTGGCCGACTTTCCGCACCTCTCTTGGAGCTGTAAGCTAGCTAGCGAATATTGGGGTTGGGTATTATGAGCTGTATCGCAGATGGTAATGAAGGAGGTGCAATGCACTCTGCAGATGTGTCTGTTGGTGCTTGTCAAATCACTAAAACCATGCAACCGTAGGTTGGTGGCTATTATTATGTTATTAGCTAAAAGGTTAGTAGTGATCAAGTGGGGTGGGAAACATGCATGTACAGTGAAGGGTTGGTTAAGGGATGTTGTATACTGCAGAGAACAATTGAAAAACTATGCAGAGGAATTGCCTGTTTCATCCAGACCTAAGGATATATGGGCCCCACTTACGACCTATCTATTGGAACACCCAGATATGATATAAATATTAACATAGGAGTTCGAAAGCCAGTATGGGTAGGCAAGAATGATGCACTGTTGTTGGGCGGGGGAGCGTGCTGTAACGATGTAATTGTCTATAGTTAAATGGCACTGTACTGCATGGGGTGAAACCTCCTGGAGGTTGTATTTGTATGTGATGGGTATTTTGGTTACTGACTCTGTATTTGCTACATGTGAAAATCTTAATAAAGAAATAAAAAAAAAACGTATGCAAGGGAACGAGAATGACAACAATGGCAATCGTAAGGATTTTTTTTTTTAACTTGGATGATGCTAATACTGCATGCAGCAAATTAATTCATGTTTTCTGCTTAGAAGGCATGCTTGGATGCGCATTTCAAGATTTTGTCTAGGGGTACAGCAGTATCTGCTAAATATGCCTTTAGAAGGGAACAGCTATTTGAGCAGCAGATGTACAAATTGTTTGAGAAGCTAAAGGACACAGAAGCAGCCAAGGCACGTAAAGGCAGTAGAGGCCATATTAAAGACACCCACAATGAAGTTGTCCAGCTACAGGGCAGAACAGTCTTTAAAGCATGAAAAAGCATCAACTCTTTACATTAATGTGGCATTTCCAAAAGTTAATTTTTAAGTGGCAATATGAGATAAAGCGCAAGAGGACAAAAGGTATGGAGGCTCCTCAACCATAAAACAGTATCTGTTCTATTACCCCCTGCCACCCACTCAAAACTTATCATTATACTACCTAGATTTGTACCCCCTCCCCAAGCCCCCTTGAACTACGTTGTTCAAGTGTTCGTTTATTTTTGCTTGGGTAATTGGTTAGTTGACGGGAAGACAGTTAAGAAATATACAACCCTTTGCAGTGCCATGTATCATTGTTACACACTCTGGATATATTAAACAGTGCTAGGAAATTCCACTTAAAACGCCATCTGGTGCAAAATTTCTTACATTCGGTTCTCAGTTTGGTGAAGGTCAAAGCTTATGGACAACAGTAAGAGTTGTGGCATTTCAGAAACGATTCCTCTTTAATCCAACATTACAATCTCAAATAGTGAGGAAGGCTATTGACATTGTTGCCAACCCTGACACTGGGCAGTGCTTTGGTCCCAAATTCACGATTTACAAATGTGCCTATTGCAGGATTGTTTGGCAAGCCGGTAGTATCAAGCTACTGGGGCCTGCAAGGATCTAGTGTTACCAGAGCAAAGCACAGGCTACATGGCTGTATCAGGACTGACATCATTGATGTGCTAGCAAACATATGTCGGAACTGACATTTCAGAGCCACCAAAGCAGTACAACATATAATTGTGTTGGAGCGAAGGGGTCTTACTTTTTACATGTTGCTGATCATATTCACAAACATGGTTCAAGGTGGTCATTGATTAAGTTATTTTTATTAAATATTAATACTTTTTTTAATCTGATGGACAGTCTCTGAACTGTTGCTTCCTCTCTTCCAGGAGATGGTCTTTGATCTAGAGCTAGTAAATAAGGTGGCCTCAGTTTCCAAGAGCTGTACGAGGTCCAAAGATCACCGTGGCCATTTCCTCTTCAAGGTTTTTCAAGAGAGGATAAAGGCCACTGGAGACAGCTGTGCTACAGGCGACCGTCTGCTCAGACAACAAGAATTGCTTATGCTAAGCAGGTAAGAGAGCTGATTACCTATGAGAAGCATGGTTTTATCAATTGTTTTCTGAAGTTGTCTGTCTTGTTTGTGAATTTAAAGCTGCTGTATGGTACCTCTTTTTTTATAATCAATTGTATTCATTTTTAACAAGGTAGAGAAAATAAACCAGCAGTAATCGAAAGCAACATGTTACAGCAGTTGTAAAAAATCCTCATGTTACATGTGAAAAAAAGGCACCAACAATGCATAGTCTCATTAAACCTCGCACACTGCTCACATTCCCTACGGCAGGGTGCTGCTATTCCACCTGCCCCAGACTTTGCGATGTTTCGCCGTGCACCCTCTGGCCTCATACAAGACTTATCTTGTGTGGCGCACCAGTCCACCCCGTGCGCTATTTCGTTATAGTGGGTGGGACGGGGTTTGACCAGCTAGCTGCAATATCCCTCTTGGCCACTACCATAGCTGTGTTTAGGAACGACTTGTCAGATCTTGAGCCATCTTGACCATCTGTAATTCCCAGGAGCCCATTTAGCGGATTATGGGGGACCTCCCAGCCCAGAACCTCTGAGAGTTCCTTTTCAATGGAGTCCCAATATCGTGCTATAGTGGGGCAGGACCACACCATATGGTAGAAGTCCGCTTGGTCCTGCTTGCAACGCTTAGATGATGCATTTAGTCTCAGACCTGCGCTTTGAAGGAGTTTTGGTGTTCGGTATGCAGCATGTAAGTGGTACAACTGGATCAGACAGAGTCTGGCTGAAGTAGTGACTGTTTTGGGTGCCATCAGAGCATCCCTCAGTCTTCCTCCTGAAGAGGCCCGATCCATCCCTCCCATCGGCTCCTAAGTTGATCTAATGTGTTTGGAGTGTTGTTTATTAGGGAGTGGTAAATATGGGAAATCCCTCCCCTTCCCAGGTCACCTGTCATGGTTTGCGCCTGGGGGGGACTGCACTCTGGTAGCGAGGTGCCATTTGAAATGTGGCTGTAGAGGGCATGGCGTAGCTCCAGATACTTATAAATTGAGAGGGGTGTAGGGAGTACAGGGTCTGCAAATCTTGAAAAGTGCGCATTTGGTCACCCGTCCATATGTCCCAAAGTTGCGAAATCCCAATAAGATCCCAGGTCTTGAATCCCTCTAAATTGCTGACCTCTCAAAGCCAGGTACCCTGCCAGAGCGGTGTGTAGCGGGTCAACTTATTTGACCATTGGGCGCAAGAAAGCGAGCTAGCCCAGGAGGACCGCCCAGGTCACCATGGGCATAGATCTGGGTATTGGACCCCCGTACCTCATTGCTTGGATCCTGGGTAGGTCCAAGCCAGCCAACTCTGTTCTGTATGCCAGGTCTGACCAGCCTCCATTGAACCAGTCATGCAATGTAAGTAGACGGGTTGCCAGACAATACAGGTATAAATTGGTCATGCCCATACCCCCCGTCAAAGGATGGGAATTCGGCATTGGGACAGGGCCAAGCGGGGTCTCCGCCCGCTCCAGAGGAATTTGGTGATCAGACTGTCCAGTTCGTTAAACCATGTCCACTGGAAATGGAATGGAGTGTTTTGAATTATGAACAGTAATCTGGGAAGTATCATCATTTTGAAGAGAGCAACTCTTACCAGTGGATTAAGTGGTAGTGTCTGCCATTTGTTGAGGTCATCCCGGGCTCTGTTCACCAGCGGGGTGATATTGAGTGTCCATTCGAGGTCAGGGAGGAGAGCCACCCAGATTCCCAGATATTTAAAGCATTGCCTTCTAATAGGTATTGTGGATTGCCAAGCAATACATTATTTTGAGATATGGAGAGGGACTAGGACGGACTTGGCGGGGTTTAGGTGTAGGCCGGAAGCTTGTCCAAAGGAGTGCGGAGCCCGAAGGCAGTGAGGGCCAGATTGGGCCGGCTCAGCCAGAAAGAGCAAGACATCGTCCGCGTATAAAGCAATTTTGCCCTCATCAGTGCCTGGCCATTCCCATACCCTGATTCAGTCGTCAGACCGCATGAGGCATGTGAGAGGCTCCATCGCCCGGGCGAAAAGGAGCGGAGAGAGGGGACAGCCCTGCCTCATCCCTCTTCTAATAGGAAATGGTTCCGACAGCGCCCCGTTGATGATCACCCGTGCCTGCGGTCTAGTGTATAACACCTTAACCAATTTATGGAAATATTGACCGAAACCCATCTCGATCAGTACGTCCTCAAGGACTCGCCAGTCTACGGAATCAAAAGCCTTCTCAAAATCAGTATGGAGAAGTATTAAGTAAGGAGTCAGAGATTGGCGATTTGCTAAGGCTATGTGAAGGCGTCTGAGGCAGTGCCTGGTGCCACGAGAAGGCATAAATCCACATTGGTCCGGGTGAACCAACTTGGGAAGGTAGGTCTTCAATCGGTTTGCTAGGACCGATGCAAATATTTTAATTTCTACGTGACTGAGAGAGATTTAGCAGTGTGCTAAGGGAGATTGTGTTTTGGGGAGCACTACAATGGTGGCAGAATCTGTTTCTGGTAGAAATTAGCTCTTTTCGACAGCTTCAGCATACCTGTCCAAGAGATGTGGGAAGAGTGTCTCGCGATAGGCCCCATAGTACTCCTGCGGGAGTCCATCAGGGCCTGGGGTTTTGCCTGATGCAGTGCGTGGTATGGCGTCGTTGATTTCGTCTTGCGTGATAGGACGGTCAAGGTCTGCCATTTTGGCGTCGTGAGGCAGGGAAGGTGGAGGCGCTCCCGATTAATACGTTCCGGGAGAGATAATTCGGAAAGCTGCTCATAGTAAAGTTTGAAATAGTAAATGGCAAAACTCTGGGCCATCGCCGAGGAGAGGTGGTGGACAGTGCCGTCGAGATCCTTACTTTCTGGGATCATGCAGTTGACCATGGGATATGTGGACAATCGATATAGGATTTTCCCATTTTTGTCTCCCCATCCATATACATATACTACTCCTCTCCGCTGCTGTATGCATAGACCTCTCCGCACCTCTTGCCATCTCTCCCCGTCCAACCTTACCGACCTATGCAACTCTTACCATCCTAGTTCATCAATCAATAATCCTCCACTCCCCTTCTGTAACATCCCTGTTATTCTGAGAACTAACAGAATCTCCTCCTCTCCCGTCTCACCCAGACACCCTCCTCAACTCACCACCATCCACTTCTGCCCACCTCCCAAAAGCAACTCCAAACCACTCGCCTGCACGCTTGTGAACTGTCGAATTGCTGTCCAACATGCCACTAAAATTTCCGAAACTATCCTTAGCGAATCCATTGACATTGCGTTCCTCATGGAAACCTGGCTCAATGACCACTCTACGAGCATACTTGACCTACTTTCCCTCCCCCCCAGGATATTCTATCCTTAGAAAAGACAGACCTGACAGAATAGGTGGTGGTTTATATTTTTTGTAGCCGCTAAACCAAAATATGTAGTTTGTTGAACAGTCTGATTTAGGAATATCAACTGTGAAGGTATCAAACACGCACAAGGTAATGATTCAGTTCCCTGCACCTGCTAATCTCTGGTACCCCATATTGATTTCAAATCAATTATGTCCTTACAATAATCATAACCTTTTAAGGACAAATCGGCCATGAAAGTTGAAGAATATACCAATTTAGTATGGGTCAGCATGAATTTCGTGTGTGTGGGCGCGTTCAACATATAATAATAAGATTTCAGGTCAGAAAGATTATAGCCTGAAAAATAGACAAACTTATTTTTCTGTATCTGCGAACTTCACTGAAATGGTGTTGGACAATGTTCCCATTGGGTATATTTAACTTGATTTCTGACAGTGTTGGATTTATATAAAACATGATGACCATGATGTTAAAAACAGAATAAATCAACAGAATTAGCAGAATTTAAATACAAATCCTCTGTTTTAAAAGCAGTGTAATATTTAAAATCTGAAAACAGTGAATGTACAGCATTAACATCCCAGTCATCAGAATGCATTCCTGGTGTGATGACATCACCTAACGAGACCCAGAAGACGTATGGCATTCAAATTGTTTTCCGACGGACCGTAGATTTCATATGGAACTTTATCCCAAACTATGCCATCTCCGACTGGAAATGCTGAGATGTTAACGTTGGTTTGATCCCTTTTCATTTTGTGAAGCGAAGATTGTGGGGCCAAAACTCCATCTACCAAATGGACAGCAGAGCGTTCAGGTAAATAATGACCACTGATTAAAAGAAAAAAGACTGTCACAAACCCAATCCACATGAAGAGGAACACCATCGTAAGCACCATCCAAATGTATGTCCATGGAGGAACAAGATAAGTTCCTCGGAACCAGGAAAAGGAAATGCAAATACGACTTAGAGGCTACGCTACAGCGGAAGTTCATGCTGAAGATGATGAATTTGAAGAAAAGTTATCTCTGTCCATATAATAACCACTAGTACCCAGGCAAAATAATTGGGGCTGATCAGCATTAAAATATGAATGGAGCTCAATATCTGGAACATCAACAGCAAGCTCCACTGGCGGAGAGGCATAGTCATGAGACGCAGCAGTCGAAGTTGACCACAAAACAGGCAACAAATCAATTGAGGTTTCCACTTCGCGTTCCTGTTGTGAAGGAGTCACTGTGGAAGACATCGGGTTCAGAGAAACATCCAGCCGAGGAACGCTTCTAGGCATATTATTCAAGATTGGCCAAATGGTGTAGCGTGGCATGTTTGATGGAAATAAATCGATTCTCCTTGCGACCAGGCAGTAGAGGTAAAATGACAGTATGAGTACCCTTCAATCCAAGAACCGGGACTGGTGTACGATAGGAGGGACCAAATTCTTTTTTTGTTCTCCAACTCCCCTTGACCAGATCACCAACTTTAAGAAGCCAGACAGTTACAGAAATCAGCACCGCCGCTTCTGTGGACTAGGGCAAATTATCTTTTGCAAGAGCATCTCGAGTCTTTTGTAGACCCTGTAACATAGTATAATGGTTATCCACGTCAAATGTTGCGGCAGCCGCTACAACGTCTAGACCATCAAGGTCTGGCACAAACATTTTAATGGCAAAGAGCATTTCGTATGGGGTCCGCCCACCCAGAGATCTTCTAAGGAGATTATTTAGTGCACTTTGGACTCCATACAAATGAGTCAGCCAACCCCTGCCAGTACCTAATACTCTAGCTGTCAAAGATTGATTTAAGTCATGGTTCATTCGCTCCACTAATGAATTGCCATCAGGAGCTGTATAGAGGCGAAAATTGCACCAGCAGCCCCAGCGACTTCATCGCATCCTTGTAAGCCTTAGACGCAAACGCTGGACCTTGGTCAGAATGGAGGGTGCCACAGGCAAATGTCCCGAAAAAGACACTCAAATCTCTAAAGACATTTCAAGCGTCAGCACTACGTTGCAGCCAAACTCAAAGGAATCTATTGCGCGAATCCACTGCAACCAAGATATTTTTATATGCAGTGTCAGACGTCAAAGGACCGCATTGATCAAGATAAATACAACCAAATGGATGATTTAAAATGTAAAGCTGCGTATGAGGTAGACGTGCAACCATGGATGGCTTAATCTGTTGACAAATGTCACAAGAAAGAACATATTTACGAGTCTGTCTATACAAGCCACACCACCAATAACGCTGCTGCAATAGAGTTACTGTTGCTGAAACTCCAGCATGTGCAGATGCCATGCCTTCATGAATGGCAATAATCAAAGGAAGTCTGCAGTCCTCGTTGGGAATCAGCCGATCCCCCACGGACGGTATAGTAGCAAATGGGACTTGCTCAGGAGACAATGATAGGAATATTTTGAAGGGAAACCTTGAGGGAACGCCGTCCCATCCTTCGTTGCAGCTGTAGCCGCAAGAATATCATTATCAATTTTAGTCATAGACCTAGTAACAGCTGCGACTGAACATATGGCTACTGCAGATTTGGCTGCCTCATCAGCCAAAGAATTACTAACAGCATGTGCTCCCACACGCTGATGGCCAAGAGTATGGATAACATGTGTGAGTGGCAAACGTTCCTTAAGAGCGGCAACCCAAAGCGTTTTATGCTTTATTGCGCTACCTTTAGAATCTCGATAATCATTTTGAGACCAAAAGTACAAATTGTCCTTGAAGGTTTGTACACAGTAAGAGGAATCACACACTATAAGAGTGAGTACATCAGAATCAGCGAATTCTAGAGCTAAAACTAAAGCATGTAGCTCAGCCAATTGAGCTGTACAGTCTCCAAGAGTCTGTGTGTGCACCAAGGAAGACTTAAAATCACCGTCAACCATAGAGCCTGCTACAATAGCGCATGTCGGCGAATAAGCACGTTTAGAACCAACGGCTGGTTGAGCAGATGCGTTGGTATAAATGATACATTTGTACCGATCAAGAGGAAGCAAAGACAACGGAGGATGATATACCTGTTAATATTGTAAAAACTCCTGTGTCTGCAACGATGGGCCGAAGATAAATGTGACATCAGCCGATGTCAACGAACTCGCCCGCTGAATCCAACATGGATGTAAAACTTTAGAATTCGCAAAACTTGCCTTTGTGACAGCTTCTAGAGCAGGCACAGGCGATACCATAGGAATGCGGTTACCTTGAGCGATAGAGCGTTCCTTAAGAATCGCCATCTGCACTGCCGTAAGAATGGTGGAAAAACGCATCTCCGCTGATGTGTACAAATGCGATTTATAAGCAATGGGGACTGTGTCTCCTACATTGAACGTTAAGTAAGTGAAACCTACGGTTCCTGGTACAGTTCTTATGACCAAATTAGTAGAATTGTCACAGGTTAATAAGAAGTTGTTTGCAAGCAGATCAGACTGCAACGACCGAAGAATTGCGGTATGTTTCCGGTAGCCAGCTGGAAAAAGAGTGTTGTATCAACGCGTAAAGCAGTTTGATATGCTGGGCATGATCAGGAATGTATGTCCTCCCGAAAGTAACAAAACCCAGCAAAGATTGTAACTTTTTAAGTGTGGAAGGAGGTTGCAATTGAGCAAATTTCTCCAGAAAGTGGGTGCTAACCCCCTACCTTCATTATTGAGTTCGGAACGCAAGAAGAGTACCGCCAAAAAGGCGATGTGAGACTTAGCAAAGTTAAATTTGTACCCTAAGTCATCAAAAGACATAATGATGTGATCCACATGCAAATGCGGTATCAATTCGTCATCCGTCAAATACATGCCATCGACATATGAGAAGGCATCAGGGCCAGTGTTGTGTAAAAGCGACACAACACGGGCCGCAAAAGCCCCAGGACTATTCTAGTAGCCCATAGGCAAACGCGTACATCGTTCTGATTGCCGACCGCGGTAAGTGCTGTCAAGTCACGGCTGTCAAGAGCCAGATTGTGACTGTAAAATCCATTGGATATATCTAGTGTGGTTTTATACTTTTTACGGACAATGTTATTCATCAACGCAGAGCTGTGGGTGTTCTGTACGGCAAACGTACGAACATGACTGTTTAAATTTCTGTAATCTAAAACTGTCAATTGAATAGTCCAGTTTGGATATCGGAAAAAGAGGATTATTCATTGACGAAACACAGGGCTCAATCACACCCTGATATTCCAACTGGGTTAAAATGTCACTCATGGGCGTTTTTGCTTCTTGTGTGATTGCATATTGTGCCTGTGGCTGTGGCATATATTGTAAAGGTATTTCATGTGCTGGTGAATCTCTATCCCAGCCCACCTGATTATGATACACAGCCGCCGCAAGGGCCAATGCCCACTCCGATGCGTTTGCTTGTTTAGCCTCTTCAGAGACGTAACTCGAAAAAATCTGGAGTATCACGTCCTACCCACGGGAAGAATTCAAAACAAATGGAGGAGGCCAATCTGCCTCCGCCAACAAAATGTCATAAGAGGATGTAAGGTTGTCCCAAAAGACTGCTTTAATTGTACATTGTAGATCACCTTCAATTTGGAGGACTATTTCATAATGCCTATCATGGGGTGCAACTCGAGTATCTGCTGTATCCACTGTTATGAAAGTATCAGATGCTCTCGCCTCCAGACAAGGATGGAGTGCTTCCAAACTATGGTAACTTGCCCCGCGCTGTCTAGGATTATCACCGCCCATCTCCAATCGAGGAGCAGGGTTCTCACCATCTGAGGCATACTTGGCTGTTAAAGCTGCAACTTTTTTCTTCTGAAATGTGGCACGGTAAGGAGGTTGTCCCTCCGGTTTGGCCTTTACATCAAACTGGCGTGGCGGATCACGTCTTTGTTGTGTGGTCTCGCCTTGTCTGCGATCCTGTTGATCTCCTTCACCGAACTGTTGATCCGATGATTTCTGAAAGGAACGAGGAGTACGAGGATCAGGAACCTGAAACCTCTCTGGTGTTTTCATTTTAGAGAGGTCACGCAAATCATCTCTACGTTCAGGAGTATCAGGTGTCGGTGAACCCGCACGTGAACCTAGCTTCTTTTGTTGCTGTCACTGATTTTTATTCCCAGTCTTTTTAGGAAAGGCTGGATGCCCCACCTTATCAGGTGGGGGCTTATTCTGCGTCTGAGTAAAAGGTCTAATCCCCAAATTATTGCATCCCAAAGATTTATATAAGCCCGCAATAATTTTTGGCAAATCTCGTTGTTTATTCGCGTCTGCCACTGCCTCCAGGCGCTGACGCACCTGTAAGCTAACAGCTTCACTTTTGACGTTAGCAAGAATCATATCGGAGTCAATAGGGAACATGCCCACTAATCTCATCCTCAATTCCAGGGCTGATCCAGCCCCGTGTTCATCTTGAACCTTTTTAAGAACCGTCGGAAGCACGGTCATGGAGGGGGTGCCAAAACACAGTGAATAAACTGCCGCAAACACCTCCCTCCAAGTGGTGCAATCTGCTAAATTGGGAATAAGGCCTTTCGGTAAGCTCATTGTAAGGATCCTGTGTTTATCAACAGGAGTAGTATGTTGAATTACAGCTTCGAGTTGCTCAAACTTTTTGGCCAACCAGAATGGCAAATCATCTCTATTCTGTGGACGTTTGCCCATAACGGAATTAATAATGATAGGACTGATGACCAAGCCACCACCATGTCCTGGTGGTTGCTGAGCGGCTCCAGCCGGAGCCGCCTGCAGTTTACGAGACATATATTGGATGACACTTCTGTGTATATGAATTAAAGATGTGTGCAGTAGACGTAGCTCTGCGTGTGTAACATCAAAAAAAATTTGGATGAGGTGTAAATCACGCCAAATCAGGCCATCTGGCCCCATCGACCGATAAGGGGCAGAGACAGACCACTGAAACAGGGTGAGGAAGGGCACCTTGAAACCATATGGTATGCTCCTAAGCTGACAACGGAACTTCAAGTAAACGAGATGGACTGTAAATCTGTGGAACTATGCCACGTTCATATTCATGAAAGAAATTATCGTTTCCATCAAGAGCTGGAAACTTAAGCCAAGAGTAAAAAACTTCGAAGCGGTAAGCTGCATCCGCCTCTATTACAAATATAATATCTGCTCCCGCAACCGGGACTCCATGTTGAGTCAAATGAGCAATAACTGCGGCGCAGTTAGGCGCTGCAATAATAATCGGTTGTGCCATTATGGATACTGAAAAGAAAGCTATTAAAACGGTAGCGCAACACTGGACAATTACAACCAAAACATAACTTTTTAAATTTCAAGCTTGAAAAACCTATAAAACTATAATATTGAAGGCTAACCCCTCGCACCACGGATGTCTACGGAAACTGGTGAGAGGGTATTGTGGACAAGAATAAGCGCTACTCAGGGGTCTCGTGAATAAGTACCAGACCAAACGTTGCTGGCGCCATCTTGCAGGGATTCTGCACATACACAGAACTGTGCGCAGGATTATGGGACCTTGGTGTACAGGGACTGAGCCTTCCTACCACCTTAGTTCCCACAAGCCCCGGACCGACTAGCTATAGTGTCTCACTCGCTCTCCTACTCACTCACGGAGAAGCAAATGATTAGACACCCCAGAACACAACACTCCCAGATCTCTCAGGAATCGCAGTAACAAGACACACCTTTTCGCTCACGCTCTTGTTCCTGTTTACTATAAGATTTGACAGAGACACGAAAATAGTTTCAAATATTTATTTTAACTAACGTGCTCTAACATGCAGTATATGTGCCACAACAAGCAGTAAAATGCATAACACGAATATAGTCAGCATAGCAGCTAGTCCATACATCATAAAGGGAGATTATTAAAAGACAATGGAGTAAAGCTATAGTGCCTATCCTCCCTCCCCTTGCTAAGAAGTGTTATTATATAATAGAAGATCTCTGGGCTTTGTCAGCAGACCCCATACCTTAGACTATAGATGGTATTTCTACATCATAGGTGCGTGTTTTTTTATTTTTATAACTGAGTTTTATATAGCGCAAACTTGGCCCGAAGGTATCGAGTATCAGAGCGCTTTACACGAGCACCAGTTGCGTTAAATCAGCACACATTCATTTTTGTTAGTCACGGGGAGATTAAGTGATTTGCCCAGAATCACAGGATGTTGCGTGTCCTATGCCGAAACTCGAACCTGGTTCCCCAGCTCCAAGGTCGACCACCCTAGCCGTTAGGCCAACTCTTTTCCCCCGTGTTGCTTGTTGCTCTTCTCCTTGGAAAGGTCCCTCTCCAAGTGTGTTTCACCTAAGCATGCATCCCTATCATCAAAGTACGAGCTTCCAGCAGCAACTGCATTGGTATGTTTTGTCTAGGTGCTAGGGCCTGACCAGAATAACAAGGGGCATTGTTTATAGAGTTTGCTCACAATGTTCAGACTAAACTTCAGAAACAGGCAGAAAACGAGCACAGCGGACAGTTCTCATGTGAAAGGCATCAACAAAGTCTTTTGCAAAAATAAAGCCATGTAGTGACGTGCGCAGAGCTGCATCATGGCTGCAGGGCTCATGCTAACTTCGTGATGTCGACAATGTCCCCATCGGCTACGTGACACTCTCTCCTTCCCATAGTACTGGTAAAGGTCAAAACAGACAGGCCCAAGTCATCCAAGCTAGATGCTCTGGACTTTGTCAGGAGAGTGAGGTACCCAGAATTTCTAGCCTTAAGCATGTGTCCTCTAGTCCAGCTGCCACTTCCGGAGGACTAATTGTTGAAGCAGCAAGGCAGACTTGTGCACCTGAGCCTGCACAACTTAAACCTCCATGCGTGGAGATTGAGCAGCAATTGCTGATGGATTTTAATCTTCCTCCCAAAGCGGCTGATACCATCTTGGCAGGCAGACATCTATCCATGAAATCGGTCTATTCAGGGCGCTAGGAGAAGTTCCTCCAGTGTTCTCAAGACGCATCCAACCTCAGAATACACAGTTATCGTATATTCTTCTGTTTGGCTGACCCTAGCACAGCAAGGTGTTGCTGTGGCAACAGTTAAAGGTCTTATTTGGCCCCTTTCGGCCTTCCTACGTTTACCTGATCAGCCATCCCTTTTCAAGTCCCCTATTGTGATGCGTTTTATGAAAGGGCTGATTCGTGTGTTTCCGCAAACACCATTTGTATTGCCGCAATGGGACCCCAATTTGGTACTTACCTACTTGATGTTCTCTCCCTTTAAACTCATGCACAGTTATTCCCTTTGTCTTCTTTCCATCAAGACAGTCAGTATTGCTCATTACCATAACATCAGCCAGGTTAGTGAACAGACGCTAAGCATTGTCTGTGGTCCCCCTATATACATCTTTCTTCCTGGACAAAAGAGGCATTCCTGCCCAAGGTAGTCACACCCTTTACATAGTGCAACCCACCACCTTGCTGGCTTTCTATGCACCACTTCACCCCTCCAAGGAGGAAGCACAACTTCCTTGCCTTGACCCAAAGTGGGCACTTGGCTTCTATGTGGATTGAACCAGAGAGTACCAACAGGACACCCAACTTCTCATCGGTTTCTCTGGGGCTAAGGAAGGCAAACCGGTGCAAAAGAGGACCATCTCAAGATGGATAGTGCTATGCATCAACGGGCCAGGTGTATGACTATTTTTTGCAGCCGCAAATGGGAGATCCTCCCGTTTGCGACCGCAGAAAAGGGTAATGGCATATACAAATGCTATTTTGCGAGTCACTGACTCGCAAAATAGCATTTGCGACTCCCGCTATTAGGATGGGGCATCCCTTCCTAATAGCGAGTTACCATACCATGTACAATTGTTTTGCGACCGCATTTGCGACCTCAAAACACTTGCAGTTTCCACCTACTTCAAGTAGGTGGTAAACCACTCGGAAATGGGTTAGAGGTCCCCAGAGACTGCTTCCCCTTTGTGAGTATGTGAGAAAATATTTTTAAGAGTAGGCAGTGGTCCCAGGGGAAAAAAAGACTGCTTTATTTAAAAGCAGTCCCAGACATGGTGGTCTGCTGACCCCAGCAGGCCACCATTCATGGGAGTGCTAGCCATTCCTGATGGGGTCGCAAATTGCGACAGCCTCATTAATATTCATGAGGCTTGCAATTTGCGACCTCATTAGAAATCGCTAACAGTGTCTGAGACACTGTTATATATCCCAATTTGCGTGTCACAAATACGACGCAATTTGCGAGTTGCAAATTGATGGGTTGTACATCTGGCCAAGATATGCTATGGGCTAGGCAAGAAGCAACCCCCAGATGGGGTAGCCTTCACTTTGAAGACAGCTAACCAGTGTGCTTTCATGCAGTGTGCCAGTCGTGGAAATTTCCCGCATGCTACGCGGGCGTCCCGCCACAAGTCAGAAGGCATTATTGCTAGCAGGCAGGTTCCGGTCTGTCGTGCAGGATTCCTTGGTCTGAGCCATTCTACAGACTCCCCATCAGAGGAGGAGTACTGCACTGATATGACCAGTAAAACTGCATGTCATTAAGGAGAAGGAGGATTTCCTGGTGGAGATCATGTTGAAGACTTAGCTGTCAGTCCAGTTTCTACCCATGCTAAACAGCATGAATAGGTGTGCGGAATAAAAGTCTCTGTAAAAGCTAGAGTGGTAACATCAAGGTGGAGAAAAAGTAAAAACCAGCACCCGATAACCCTCTCTACATCTGAGGCCATGTACCACCTGACTCCATAGTAGTACATACTGTTTGGAAGAGGGCCTCGCTCAGTGGACCAGAGAGGCTCCACCACCAGATAAGGAGAGCCGCAAGATAGATACAGCAGAAGATGCAGTGCCGAATAGCCAACTCAGTGGGCCTCCTCTCCAGGTATGACCATCTCACGTCTGCTAGAAGCCTACCACAAGTGAGCTGATTCCAGAAGGCCAAATCATATCCAATGCCATCATTTGTCGTGCTTTGTGTGTATCAGACCGTATGTCATGAGAAGTAAACACCAGCATCATCTTGAGAAGACATGAAATGGCTCAGTGTCAGGATTTCGTCCTAAGGTACAGCAGCACCTGATCAATGTCCCCTTTGATGGAGAATGCTTGTTTGGGCCACAAGTGCACTCCATACTTGGAGAAATAAAAAAGCATTTTCAATGCAATACGTCTTGCGTTTGCAAGCGTTTAACCCCTTCCCCGCTCATGACGGAACCACTCCGTCATGAGCCACGGGTGCGCTGTGCTCATGACGGAGTGGTTCCGTCATGCTGCGGCCGTTGGCGGCCGCTCCTCCCACGCGGCGCTAATTCCCCGCCTGTGCGGGCGATTAGCGCAGTGGGTGGAGTCATGACGGAACCACGCCGTCATGAGCACAGCTCACCCGTGACTCATGACGGCGTGGTTCCGTCATGAGCCCAGCGGCGCCGTCAACCCCCCCAAACCCCCCCAGCGCTGCGGCAGAATTCGCGCCGCAGCGAAGGGGTTAAGCTATTGGCATTGTGAATGACAATGCCTTTTATTTATGTGTTTTTAAAAGCAACACATATATAAAAGGCATTGTTATTGTTAATGCCAAGAGCTCAAACTCTCGCAAATGCGAGACTACTTTAATGGTGGCAACGCTCCTTTTCTTAGATGCTGCTCACGTATTCAGGTTACAGTGACCAGCGTGTAAAGAAAGGGGTGCGACCAACATTAAAGTAAAAGCGCGTATGGGGCGCTTTCACCCAAAGTGAAAAAAAATTAATGATTTTTGAAAGGTTCTGTAGCGTGGCCGCTAATGTGAAAGCAGTCCATGCTGGTAATTAAATAAATAAGCACGGGCATTAAAGCGAAAGCGGCCAGCGGTATAAACTAAATAATTAAATAAGCGTGGCCACTAAAGTGAAAGCGGACCGTGCTGTAAATGAAATAATTAAATAAGCGCGGCCGCTATAGTTCAAGCGGACCGCACTGTAATATAAATGAATACATTACTATTAATATAAAAGCGAGCAGTGTGCTGCGATGTCTTTGGTGGAATAGAGGAAGATCATGAAAGAAAATAGTGCTCACCGACTTATAAAGCAGACCGTGTAACAACACAGGTAAAAAGTCCAGTCAATATGGGAGGTTACAAATGCAAACACGGCTGTACCAAGGAGGGACTATTAAGCCTATTCACAAATGAAAAGCAACGATTTGGCAAGGAAAGTAACAGGAGCCCATTGAAAAGATGGGCAGGAAATGGGCAGAGCTTCTATGCCATACCTCAATACAGCATGCCTCGCAGATGGTTGTTGTGTATGTCTACTGCTGCAGTAAGGTACACATCATTTCCATTTTGTGGCATGCAAGAGGTTACCCCCTCAGATCAAGCGTTCTAACTCTGCATCAACAGCAACTGAGATAACCAAATCTCAAGGACATGTACCTTTTGATTTGGCACCTTAGGTCTTAGACTGTGTTTACCTGCAGCTTCCTAATGAATGTATGAAGATTTTGCAAGAAGGTTGTAGACCTTTCACCCAAGATTGTTATGCCACAAAATGGAAATGATGTGTACCTTAATGCAGCAGTAGACATTTACACAACCTCTTCAGACCTCATTCCAAGACATAATCTTCTATCTCTTCCACCTACAGTAATCCGTACTGGCGTACACATCTATTACATTTTACTTAGCAGCTGTAGTCGCTTATTTAAAAAAAGTCAACATTTATCTTTATTTACAATCCCAGCTGATAAAGCGTGCATGGGGAGCCTTAAAAGAGCTATCCCTCCAAGAACACCACCAATTCCTACTTGGGACAGTAATGTAGTTCCCACACGACTCATGCAACCTCCTTTCGCATCCCTTACATTCTTGTCGGATGCAGTATTTCTTAGGAAACGTCACCTTTCCAGTGCCAATTACTTTCTTATGTGAAGGTAGCAAATTGCAAGCATTAATGGTGGAGGAGTCTTGCATTCAGACTCATAGGAATTGGATCGCCCTGAGGACAAACTTACGTTTGATTATTTTCCTTTCTAATCAAAGGTGTTCTCCTGTTACATGTTAATTAGATAATTGGTTTGCCTATTTTCTTTTCACGATACAATTAATTTGCAGAAAGAGTATTGCATACAATAGGTGTAAAGAGGGCATTAATGTATAACATTGACCGTACAAAATACATTCACAAAATAACTCTTGTTGCATTTGCAAAATCCTTCTTAGGTTACCCAGTCTCTAAGTTGGGCTGAGTAAGATGGGTAATACAGACCCGATGAGTTGTGCTCTGCATAAACATCTGCTACTCACTGGCCAAGAA
The DNA here is from genome assembly GCF_964204655.1 of Triturus cristatus. Taxonomy (NCBI): domain Eukaryota; kingdom Metazoa; phylum Chordata; class Amphibia; order Caudata; family Salamandridae; genus Triturus; species Triturus cristatus. Next base: position 611,986,612 of record NC_140595.1, read on the forward strand.
GCAACCTACTGAAGGTGTACGAGCACATTCCACCAGAGCTAAAGCGGCCACCACTATATTTGCAGGCAGAGTTTGTTTCTGGATATCTGTCAGGCAGCAACGTGGGCATCCCTGCACATGTTCACCAAACACTACTGTCTGGACAGGCAAGTTTGCAGATATGCACACTTTGCCAGTTATGTCCTGCAGGACTTTCTCATTTGAAATTGGTTTGCAGACCTTCCTCTGGGGATGCTATTGCTTGGGTATCTATTCTAAGGTAAGGAATCTGCTGCTAGACATTTCAATCAGATAAACAAGTTACTTACCGTGGGTAATGTCTTATCTGGTGGAGACTACATCTAGCTGCAGATTTCTTACCAATTCACCCATCCTCCTTGCTCTTCGAATGGATTTTTAGGGACAGGGATGACCCCTTTCAGGGCTATAGTTTTTAGCACACCAGTGGTCCGTGTTCTTCACGGTTCCTGGCTAACAGTCACAATTAACAGTGATCAGGAAGAGAGACAAAAGTCTGGCCTCACCTAAAGGACCCTTCATGCTCTGAACAACTGTCTGCAGTCCCACCCTTCACTCCCACCATCTATCAAATGGCAGTGCTGAGGAAGTTTTCATCAGCAGCTCTTGCAGCAAAAGATCCTAATAGATTTCTAAAGGGAAACCTGTCTCCTGTTTACCAATTTGTGTCTATTTCTCCTTCCAACAGCTTCAGAAATTTCAGTAATACACTTCCACTGTCTGGGGAAGCACCTTTACTTCCGTCTTGTGCACATGATCAGACAAGGGGCTTCCAAAAGGGATACAGTAAAGTTAACTCATACACACGATAGATGTACCATGCAAGTCACCCTCAGACATTCACTAAAATATGCACTGGAATATTAGTGCTACGACCTCGGTTAGTGTGCAGCAAAAGAACTTTTCACGAGGCGTCCAGTAGCCCTTCACTCCCATCACCTCAAAAAAGGCAAATCACAACTACAGATTAATGAACAACGGATCTGATGGAGACGTCTAGCCGCATATTCCTTAACTTGGAATACCCCCAGGCGTCAGACTGGATCTGGAAAATTTTCTGCAGCAGCACCTCTGCGCGCAGGGGGGCTGCGCCGCCCGGCTCCGCCCTGACATCGTCCATGGACATAACGTCAGCGGAGCCATATATGCCCCTCCCGTCGCGCTAACGTCAGTTTTCTTCTTTTCCGCGTTCGAGCGCGGATCTTGGAAACCCAGCAGTTCCTTGGCCTGGTTTTTGGGCCTTCTCGATACCCTCAGGTGTCGTGGGAACAGTGTGCAATGCCTTCCGGCTTTAAGGCTTGTGAAGCCTGTGCGCGTCAGATGTCTGGCACTGACCCGCACCTCATCTGTCTGTGGTGCCTCGGCGTGCACCACGACTCCAAGGACTGTGACGCCTGTCAGAGGATGAAACCAAAGTCCTTGAGGTAGCGTCGCATAAAATTGCTGGCAGCACGGATGTCCCGTCCGGCTCCCTCCCATCGCCACTCTTCCTCTCGAGATCAGGCTCGTTCCCCTTCCGCGACCGCCGTGCGACAACAGGTAAGCGTAAGCACAGGCATCGCTTACGGAGATCTTCATCCAATGTCCGTGCCGCCCATTCCTCTCGCACTGTGGTAAGGGCGGACAGCAGCCTCATCCTCAGTATCCACCCTTTCCAATGTTGAAGCAACGCGTGCTTAAATGGAGGCTTATTTAAAGGCACTACAGGCTTGTTTTGAGTCGCCCCCTCTCCCTGATGCGCCTTCAGGCCCCACAGAGGTAGCAGGCACTCATGCACCAGCTGTGTGTGTCGACTCCGATTCCGGAGCCGACGCGACGCCACTGAGCCAGGACCCAGAGCATAAGCCTCCCCGTCTGTCAGCGCATAGGCCTGTGCAGCTTCCTGCACCGACGTCAGAGGCGACGCCGGGGTCAACGCCGGGTCCTACACCAGGCTCGATGCCGACCCAGCACCTCGTGCTTCCTCCAGGCAGGTTGCACTGGGATTGACGTTGGTCGGCGTCCCGGTCGCGTTCTCTGTGGAGGTCGTTGACGTCCAGGCGACTCCGATGCGGCGTCGATTGACGCCGGTACCGGCGTCGATTCCGCTTCCCTTGGTGGTTGCTCCCCCAGACTCCTTGGGCGGCGATAGGTCTCCAACGCGGCGTCCGTCGACGCCGGTACTACCATTTATGCCTCCTCATTTGGAACCTGATGCTTCCCTGGACTCCCCAGATCATGGAGCCAGGGTGCAAGTACCCTGTGTTGCCTGGCCTTCGGGTCAGTCTCCGGCTCCTCCACTCCTCATGTCTAGTGGCAGGATTAGCCTTCAGCCGTCTCCTACTGACGGTTTGTATTCTCCTACACGGATGGCAACTGAATCGTTACCTCCAACCAGGGAGTCTAGGTGGCTGGATGATTGTGGTCGCCGGCTTTTCGCCTCTGCCAGCGCAAGCGTCCGGGCTTTAAATATAGCCTGTGTGTTTGCACTCACATCCTCCGCTTATTGGCGACTCAGTTGCGAACCTTCTCCCTTCTGTTTCGGGATGGCCACGGGCAGAATTGCTTCGTCTTCTGCTGCATGGCAGGAGCATGGCACACTTCTCCCTTCGGTCTTCCCTTGATGCAACTGACTTTATGGGACGGGTCCTTGCTAGCGCTGTGGCTTTACGCCACCATGCTTGACTGCGCGACAGTCACTTCCCTGATCGTATTCCGGATGCCCTCAGAGATCTGTCATTTAATGGGGTGGATCTTTTTGACCGCCACGCGGATTAGGCGGTCTCTCGTCTCTTGTCCGGGCTGCAGTAAAATCTTGGTGTCCTTTTACGGCACCCAACCTAATGTACTGGTTAGTTTTAGTGCCGGTTACTGTTCATGGCTGGTTAGCCATTTCTATGTTCATTCAGTACAGCCATTCGGCTGCTTCTCTTGTTTTTCAGTCCTCTGAATGTGTGCTTAGCCCAAGAGGACACCCCTACCGGGGATTAGCCTTACCCTATGTTGGGTATTTGCTGGCATTAGGTTCTGTCTTTGCCTTGGTATGCTCCTAAGGAGTCTCCCCGTGGACATCCTGCTGGGTGCCACTTGTTTATTCCTACAGCGATCCTTGTACAGCATTGCTCTATTGCATGTCTGGGTTGGTCCGTCTGTGGTGCATCGGAACCTGGCATAGGTTCCATGCCGTGCGGTGTCTATCTCGCACGCCTGGCGGGACACCTTGTTGTCGCAGTTTTTTCACAACTGATACCCTGTTTACTGCTGTGCGGCTTGCTTATTGGTGCAACTTAGATGGACAGCCCCTTCTGGGTTTGTCCTCCAAGGTAGTGGATTAGCAGATATTCTCTGCTGTGCATGGTCATGGCCTCCTTCTGGCCACTTATTCTACAGCGGTTTCCATAATCCCTGCTGTTTTCGTACGGGGGTTTCCACACTTTTGCTTGGGTTCATGCTGTGCACTCTCAAAGGGGCATGTTTTCCTTGGGATACTCGCTTCTTGGGTCCCGGGACCTTTACATTGTCCTCACTTTTTCCACTGTCGTGACTAGTTTTTTCCCCCTACTCTGTCTTGCAGGGGACTGTTGTTCTTCTCGGGCAAGGGCCATGGGTTGCTTACTGCTTTGGACATTGTCCTACTCAGTTTCTACATGACTGCGAGTAATTTCAGCATACTCTAGACTTGTTGGGTCATGTTTTTATGGTTTTAATGTTTCTTCTCCTGCTCTATATCTGCTCTGTGTTCTTACCAGGTGGATCCGCGCAGGCTAATTTATTCATGCGGTGTCCGTGGTTCTTGGCCCGGTTTGCTTTTTCCGCCAGCTCCTATGTAGTGTCCGGCTTGTTTGGTGCCCTTTTTGGGGCCGTTGCCTTCTTGCTGTTGTGCGCTTCTGGGCTGTTCATGCTCCGCTTCAGAAGGTCCTTGCTTACTTCGTGTGGTTCCAGCATCCACACGGTATGCTTAGCTACCTTCTGGTAGGCTTAGGTGCCTTCCGGGCTTCGTTCTTGTTCGTTGAGGCTTGACTGCTTGCATCTGCCCTTTTTACAAATTGTGACACACCGCCTAAGTCATGGCGTGTTTTGGGCCTTCGTACTACCGGCACCTTATGGCCGCGGATTGACATCCTGCCACTGCTGTCACTTGTGTCTTGCTGGTGCAGGTTTCAACAGGGCTCCTTTTTGCGGTTGTACATATTAGACCGTGCGATGTCTCTGTCGTACCGGTTACCGTCACAAGGCTTTGCTGCAGGCGACACGTCGCTTCGGCAGTTCTCTCTCAAACCCTCGGTTCAGCTCCACTTTTTGCCAAGTTATGACCTTCCTTTTTCCTCCAGCATATGTAGTATATGTTTTCTTCCATGCTGGCACTTGCTGGATAAGGGTCAGCCTCTTACCACTGCTGCCCCACGTGTCTTTGCAGGTGCAGGTTCTACAGTGCCGTTTTTTCCGCTGTTCTGCTTGGTCGACCGGTAATTGCTTTTGCCGGTGCTGTTTTACTCACCTTATGGACGACTAAGTTCTCTCGGGAACTTGGTGGGGTTCAGTCGCAGACCTACCTCCTCCATGGGTATGGTTTTGGTATCTATTCTAAGTTCAGGAATCTGCGGCTAGACGTCTCTATCAGATGAACGAGTTACTTACCTTCGGTAACGATGCATCTGGTAGAGACATAGTCTAGCCGCAGATTCCTTAACGTGCTTCCATCCTCCCCGTTCTGCGAGGACCTTTTCAGGTTGGGGCTTTCTATACTCGCCTCACTTAGGGTGGCTTGCCCTTTTGCAAAGTGATATTCTCTCACTCCAACACAGACTGCTTCGTTCTGTTTCTCTGCTCCTTTCCGCCCATTCTCAAGATTGGACGGTATGTTGATAGATCCTGTGTTCTTTCCAGCCCTCGGCCTGGATTGTACGGTGTGAAATCTATTCACGCTTTTTCCCACCATCCCGCTCTCCCCTTCTCCATTGCCTTCTGTTCTTTGTCACCCCTGTGGCCTTTTACTTCAGATCTATTGGTTCTGTACAATTATGGGTCTTGTATTGGGGTTGAGACGTCTCTTTCTGGTGACGTCTTGTGGTGACCTCTCCTTAATCTTGTGTTCTGGACTTTTTCTCCTTCACAGTTTTAATTTCTGGATGCAGACTTTCATCCTCTGCCAAGCTGTTTTTCCACATCCTTGTCTCCCTTTAATGTTGATTGAGCCTTCGCTCTTGCGGGGTGGCACTTCAGAGCACTGCTCTGTCTCACCTGTCAATGTCTTCTATTTTTTCATCATTTTTGCACACTGTTCCCATATTTCCACAGTTTTTGGTGATGGCTCCGTGCAATGATGCGGAAAAGTTTCTCCGGCATAAACTGATGGCTCCGCTGACGACATGTCCGTGGACGACGTCAGGGTGGAGACGGCCGGCGCCGCCCCCCGGCGCGCAGAGGTGCTGCTGCGGAAAATTTTCCTGGATCCAGTCTGACGCCTGGGGATATTCTGAGTTAAGGAATCTGCGGCTAGACTATGTCTCTACCAGAATCATTGTTACCGAAGGTAAGTAACTCGTTTTACACTGCCACTACTACGCTACATACTAACACTGCACTATGTACTAAAACCATGACAGTGACAGTAGCACTCTGTCTAAAAAATGAGAGCACACTTTGTACGCTCATCCATGTCCAGAATCTCTCTCATGTCTAAGCACAGACCTAAGACTCTACAAACCTGCTAGATTACCATGGGACCGAAATAAAAAAAACACGATACAAGTTACACGCTGTGGCACACTCAGGGCAGCGGAACACAATTGTATAACCCTGCAGAGGGATATATTATATCCCCAAAAAAATGCAAGCTATTTAAAGACAGAGGAACAGCCAAAGAAGGTAATTTGAACCTTGAGCATTTAATGTAAACAATATGAAAAAGTATAACCTTTGTAAGACGGAAATAGAAAAATTACAAAACTATTAAAGCTGAAGTTCTTAATGTGCCACATTATCCGCATTTACAGATGCAATGCATTTCCTTCATCGAGTTCTACAGCATGTAAAAAGTTGACTTCTAAAGATAATATAAATTCCTTTAAGGCAGACTATAATAAATGATGTTTGTAGTTTGGATGTGGAAATGAATATTGCATGTCTTCGCTACCTGACAACTACCACCGGCTGTCTATTTTGAGATTACACAAATCTGTTGAGGCATACCTACCTACTAAATGGGATCTAGGTAGGGAGCAGGAGTTAAGACTATTGATATATTAGTGAGTTAGAAAGCATGACAGTCCTGCCTACAAAGTGATTTCCCACTACTGTGAAAAATGTCAGTGTATGGAAAAGGTTCATATGATTGGTAGCCTGCTTAAATAATAACCCCTTGGAGATCTACGCACTTCTTTTCCCCATTAGGGCCCTCATAAAGTATTATTTAGTGAAAGAATAAAACTGTTATCTCCCAAATTAGCTTTCCTAAGTAAGAAACTTATATTTTCAAGTTTGTCGTGTTTTATAAGGCATGGGAATGTGGGAGATTAGCAGTGTGAGATGAGCGTCTTTGGTTGTCATACGTTGCAAAGAAGAGAAAATGTGATGGGAGTGCTTGAGCCACTACTTTGTAACCTCTATGGCTTTTGACTTTGTGGCTCTTTAGAAGCATTCCAGCAATTGTCGCCTTTTTTATTCCATTACGTTAGCCACAAATAATAGGCTAACTGCCTGATCTGGCCCCAAAGCAACCATACAACATAAGTTGGTACATCTCATCTCATATAAGTAAAAGAGCAACCTTGGTACTTTCAATTCACTTTTGGTGTAGGGTTGGATTTGTTCACATAGAGTTGGAACCATTCTGTGATGGCAAACACTGCCTAGACAAAGAATGTTATGATGTGCTATTAGTCTAAGGTCATAAAATAGGAAGTCTCGTAATTAATAAACATGCACTCTAGTTTCTGATTTCTTTTATTGATGATGACTGTGTGGATGTCCTTTCATTGGATCACTTAGATACACTTTCCTAAGAGGCCTCTGTTGCGTAGTCCCATAAATTGGTCTCTCTTTCTTTGTGTTCATATTTAGGGTTCTGGTCACTCTTCCTCCATGTGTTTTGGTGGGCGTAAGACAGGAGAGAAAGCATGCCTCGCTGGACTGTGACCATTTCTTTCAATTTGTCAATACTGAGCTGGTAAGTGAGGAGAACCCTAGGATTTTACGAGTTCTTAAGTAGAGGCTGTTCGTTTCTAACCCAATGAGCAGAAATATAATGGTGAGTGGGGGTATGGAAGTGGAGTGTGCCCATCTCTTTTTTGCTTTTAATCAGTGAGTCATTTTTAGACACTATAAGCAATGAATGAAATGGTGTGCACAGAGTAGGGGGGTATAATCATGCCATGAAATGTGCCATTATTTTTGTTATGTGGCATACCCTATCCTGATGTCAATCTCCTTCTTGGAGCCCAGTAGTTGCAGTCAAGTCAGCACTAACCTGACAACCTAAAACGCTTGGCTAATGGCATCCAAGGAAAGGAACATTGTTTTTCCATTCATACCACATGCACAGGAGAGTAGAGCATTGGCTCTGCACAAGCCCCTATTTTTACACACTCAAGACAGAGAGCACTTTTTTAATGCAGTTACACAGCACACTCGACGTGCAGTACTGCATTGTACTAATCGCGCATTTGCAGAGAGCTCTTTACATGTATATTAGAGAACAGAAACCTGAGAGCACCAACCTACTGCTTGTGCAGTTACAGTCAGCATATCTTTCATTTCCAAAGTGCAGTGTTACACTTGGCAAACATAATTTTGGTTTGTATTTCACTGATAATCACAGTGTATTAACTCTGATTATAAACTTACAGAAAGCAGTTCAGATACTGCATGGTTGAGTATCTGTCCAGATCATTCTGCCTACCCCTGGTGTAGCATGCGTTTATATTTTGGTCATTTGTGAGCGGTTTTTCATTTTGTTTGTTTACACTGTTCAGTGTTTTCTTCTGTTTAGAAGGGGGATTGACGTATGGAGTTGGTATGATGTGTCAAAGGAGCTGTATGATATGTTGATTATGTGTGGTTTAGATGCTGATGTTTAGTGTAGAATGTTGTCTCTGTTGTTTTGGTTGGTTGTTTACTGTAGTTGGTTATGACTATGTGTCCGACCGTTCTGTGTTCTGGTAAGTTCTTGAGTCATATGGCCTGGTGTTTCTTTCTGTTTCTGTAGATTATTAAAAGAAGGAAGAACAGAAATAGCCTGCTTTGTATATTATATTTGCAATGTACAAGATCCTATGTTTCTCCCTGAAACTATGTTGTGGTGATACAATTGAGCTGCATGCTTTCAGGTTTCTGTGTTTGTGTGTTGGGAGAGTCAGAGTTACATGGACTGAGCTACAGAGAACAGCAGGGCTCCTGGTGGGATTTTACATTATGCTTAACCTGTAAGCTGGAACTACAATAAAGCGACATGTGAATCATGCATTATTTATAAATGCTGTCTTGTTGCTGAACCTGAACACAAGCCAACCAAGACCGGTTTCGTATGGATTTTACAACTAACGCTCCAATTGCAGAAACTAAAAAGATTAGTTAATCACAGCCTTATCAACTGAACTGGAATGGAGTATACAATGTGTCAACCATGGTATTCTCTAATAGCTCGGAAATGATGCATAACAGTTATTCTATTATTTTTAATACAAGCTGCATACATTTCTTGACTCAAACTGTCACACTGTTGGACCTCCAAAACATTCTTGGACTGTGGTGGCTATAGTTCCACAGTCTGCCAGTTTAAAAAGAGTATGAACATATCTTTTCCAGGGATCAGTTGTAACTGCATATACAAGTAATATATGATTCAAGAGCACTTACTTCGCAGGTTATGTGCAATTAGCACCTTCTTTGTTAAATAGAGATTCTGCCCCATGACTATTCAAATTTCATTACCATGATACACAACAAACAAATCCTGAAATTACTCGTTTACTAGGTTTCAATTTACTATCAAGATAAATTTGCCTAATAATGTTATGTCCAATTTATTACTTGCAAAAAGTATTCTTAGAAGAAAACCACAAGTTATCAGTTAATAATATCTCAGTCACAACTTCCTTTAAACTTACTTTAATCTGTGCAATAGATACATCTGCGATGTTCTTCTAAAATTCTGTCTGATATTTAGTGGGGAATTTTTTTTAGTAAGGCCAAATTTAGATTTTTTGATTTGGAAGAGCTCTTCAAGAACTGTTAATGAATAATATGCTTTAACGTGTCTGTAACAGCCTGTGTGCATGACAATATAAACTTCATTTATATACATCTATCAGAAAAGAAAGTTTTGTAATCCCATTTCTGATAGAGGGTTCCAACTGCAAATTCCTCAACTTGTGAATTTTCCCAGTCGCCAGACTGGATTGGAGACTTTAAGAGCATTTTCCTCACTTGTCAACAGCTAAACAATTAAAATGACCATCAAAACATGCCAACCAGGTCTCTATGACTCCATGCCTAAAAACACCCCCTTGTGAGTATCACCTCAGGAACAAAACCAGAGTGAAACAATTGAACACCGCCTGCGAAGACTAGTTACCCAACTCATCACACCCAAAGTGAGAAACCTCTAAACGGTGCTACCAAAGAGCCTACATACCACAACGTTGAAAAAACAAAATTGAGTGACTAGAGATGTGCTATTTAATACCCCCAAAGGTGTACCTGCTACCAGGTCTTCTAGACGTCCAAATGGAGAACACAGTATTGTGCTGGGCACAACATTGCAAAGTCAGACTGCAAGGGGCTGACAACTAATGTCAAACCACTTGCAAAGCAAATAATGGGCACTATATTGGATTGACCTCACAGGTCGAGATCCTAGTCTGAAAATCAACTGGGAAACAACCCCATATCTGAAAGAGACTATTAGTTATAGATTCCTTACCTTAGAACTACCCCCAGGCATCCGACTGGATCCGGAGAGTTTTTCTATAGCAGTACCCCTGCGCGTCTGTAGGTGGCGTCGGTCGACTCTGCATTTGTCATTGGCATCGTGATCGCGAGAATGATGTTGCGGTATCTACTTAGATGCCGCCCCTACGCGCTGACGTCAGTTCTTTCTTTTTCCGCGCCAGCTAGAGCAGATCCGGAGAGAACCGGTACCCTTAGTCATTTTTTAACTAGTGTTTTTCGACTTTTGGTCAACATCTTTTTCGAGTTGTTAGACTCCTGGTACACGCAGGGATGCCACATCGGTGGCCGGGGACAAGCCTTGTGACTCTTGTCACAAGGCTGATGTCGGTCACGGATCCGCACCTCATGTGCCTTTGGTGCCTGGAGCGCGACCACAACCCAAAGTCGTGCTCCGACTGTTGGGCCATGAACTCAAAGACTTTGCGGGAGTGGTCCTGAAATCTTCTGGAGGCCCGGCAGTCAGCTCAGCGCCGCGACGCTTGAGGTCCCGGTCGAGAGGGAGGTTGCAGGAACGGTCGCGGATTCACCACCATCACTCCTCATCGAAGTTTTCATCTTTGGGTAAGTCGCAATAAGAAGGCGAAGAAGCACCGTTGCTCTTCGCCTTCTCCTCGGCCGATGCGACGCGGGACGCAGAAAGTCATCATTCGGCTCCGCACGCGGAGCCTGCTGGGGCGACTCTGAGCTTCTCTCCCTTACCGGGAGCCGGAGCGTCCCCTGCCCAGCTTCATGCCTTTTTTCATAGCCCTCCACTCCATTTTTGGGCAGCCCGACTCCGCGGGCGCTCCTTCTGGCCCTGCGGACTCGGCTGGGGGCTCTAGGCCTTCGATGCTGGAGGCTCCGGCCCCGACGCGGCAGGGCCTCCAGGGATCCAGGCCTGTATCCGGATCGGCACACAACACCTCCACTGACGATGCCTCCATTGGGTCCCTAAAATAACACTTAACAGGAGTAATGCCCGTTAACCCAGGTGAGACCGGGCATGATATGTAACATAAAACAATGTCTCAACTGGATGGTTGTTTAGGAAAAGACAATTTACAAATAGTGAATTGAAAAAGACAATTTACAAATATTGAATTCAATCACATGTAGGGCGGGAAACAAGAGAAGGGAGACCACGGAGCCTGGAAAGGTAAAGGAAATCAAAAAATGTTATGTATTTATGTAAGTAGTTAAGAAGCACTACAGTACATACTTATATAAAATGACCATAATACACACAAAGTGGGCACTGGACGTGCTGGTGAGAAGTGAACGACGCAGTGACACAAGAGTGCAACAGAACAGCGTGAACGGCGAATTGGAAAAAGTTTTTTAAGTGGTCAAAAGGACTGTAAAACTTTATACAGGTTATTTGTACAATAGTATTTAGGTAATTGAATTGACCACAAGAGCGCCTGAGTTTCCCCCAATTCCTTCAATGTCAGAATTGAAGCTTTATGCTGACGACATAATGCTCTTGATTAAGCCAGAAATGGAAACCCAAACTAAAGTTTTTCAATTGTTCGAGGCTTTTGAGACATTAGGGGGATATCGTATTAATAAAAATAAAACGGAAATTATTCAATGTGGTGGGGTGTACAGTGATCTATACATAGATATTCGATCCTGTATTAATTCTAACCCGAAAAGATATCTCGGGGTGTATTTTACGAATTTGGTCTCCGACCTGTACCATCTGAATTATGTGCCTTTAATTCGGAAAACTCAAGCTCTGCTGTCGCGCTGGAGCTCTCTTCCTATCTCTATTTTAGGGAGAGTCGCTCTTATTAAAATGGCAGTCCTCCCTCTTTTTAATTTTCTATTTTCGACTATTCCATGCACTTTTATCAAGTTTTTTTTTTTCTAAAATAGAGTCAATGTTTACCACCTTTCTTTGGGCAAAGAAATCTTCACGCATTGCACTAAGCACTTTATACGAGAAGGAGGAACAAGGAGGTCTAGCGCTTCCAAATCTCAGGGATTACTATTATGCATATTTTGCACAGTATTTATCAAGGTTTAAACCCCTTTCACAAGTACATTATTTTATCAATAGTTTTATGGATCTAATGCTTAAAGAAAATCAGATCCAATCACCACTTGCAATTTTTAAATCTACTAAATTGGTTAGGTATAAATGCCTCCATTGGATATTTAAAAAACGACAAGCACTGTTTAAGAGATATTCTATTCCGGTCATTAGTTCAAGTATGCTTCTGGCTGGGATATTCCCCTTAGTAGGGATTGCATCCTCTACTGAACTTACGCTAAAATGGGCTATGATAGGATTCCGCAAAGTGGGTGATTTTTTGCAAAATGGTCAATGGTTATCTAAGCATGAAATGACACAACGAATTCTGAATGATTTTATTCTATTGGGATCTTACAACATTTTATATAAATTTTTCTCAAATTTAGACATTTCCCAATTGAATAGGTCAAGCCAGTTAATTAATGATCTATTATTAGCAGCATCCGACAGTAAACCTGGTGAATGGAAACAATGCTTATCCTCAGTGAAAAGTTTGGATCTTGCACAGAAAGTAATTAAAAAATGGTCTGATCAGGAGAATGTGGTAATTGATAGCAATACTTGGATGATGATCAATAGACTAAATTTTAACACACTTAGAGGTGCAAATTGGCGTAGGATGCTTTTTTTAAGTAAATGGCTTGTTTATCGTACACCCTCTGTTTTACAGAGGATGTACCCTAATTATTTAGCCTATTGTTTCAGATGTAGTAGTCACCAGGTGGCTAACTGGACTCATACTATGTTGCAGTGCTCAAAAATTCAAACATTTTGGGAAGATGTTTTTTGTTTTCTCGCAATTAAATGTGATTTTCAATGCTCAAGATTTGATAAACTGATACTGATTGGTTATGACCCAGACCTTCTACTTCCAGCCCAGATGGTCAAACTCATATACATCGCAATGGCAGTAGCTAGATCCCTTTTATTACAGAAATGGCAAACAGATTCAGTCTCCCTACAAATGGAATGGGTCAATAAGATGCGGGCGGTTAAGCGAAGCGAACGCATATACGCTATGAGAACAGGTGGTCTCAAAAAATTTACTAAAATATGGTCTTCCTATTTCGACTAAAAAGTTGTGGAATCCATCATTATTATCATCCTTATAAAAGCGGTGACTAAAGGACCAGTTAGTGTGAAGGCAGGATTGGATCTAGTTTTGGGGACATGGACCTATATATAAGGGGGATTTTATTGGTGGCTAAGCCCTGGTTTTAGTAATTCTTCTTAGATCTAGATAGCTTTTACTTCTTGTATATGCAATATGTTTTGAATTTATTGACTATGTTTGATATCTTTATTTCTCAATGTTTCGGATGTGTAAGGTAATTTGCTTTGGACTTCAATATAAAAAATAAAAAAAAGAGCGCCTGAGTTCTTGGCAGTGTAGTCGACGGCGGTTCAACCTGACCGAGGGGGTCGTTCTCAGTCAGAGGTTTTGACTCCTTGACGCCGGATTGATTCACTCTCCTGTCCCTACGCCTTGATTTATTTTCGCTTCGGACTTTCAAACAATCTCTTCTTGCCCCTGACGTCTCTCTGCCCCCCTTTCACCGGATCAAGACCATTTCCTGGTCCCTCGCCACCGGCAATTTTGCCCCCACTTGCTTGTTTTTCCCGGTCTTGAAATTGGATCCCCACTGCGTCCTCCACGAAAACCAAGGATTTCCTCCATATTAGACGCTCCACTTACTGCCTCTTTACTAGAAGCACTACTACCTAAATTAATGACCTATTGTCCTGATGATGACCTGAAATCATACAGGTTGAAACGCCGTCGACTACACAGCCAAGAACTCAGGCGCTCTTGTGGTCAATTCAATTACCTAAATACTATTCTACAAATACCCTGTATAAAGCTTTACAGTCCTTTTGACCACTTTAAAAACTTTTTCCAATTCGCCGTTCACGCTGTTCTGTTGCACTCTTATGTCACTGCGTCGTTCACTTCTCACCAGCACGTCCAGTGCCCACATTGTGTGTATTATGGTCATTTTATATAAGTATGTACTGTACTGCTTCTTAACTACTTACATAAATACATTAAAAAAAAATATTTCCTTTACCTTTCCAGGCTCTGTGGTCTCCCTTCTCTTGTTTCCCGCCCTACATGTGATTGAATTCACTATTTGTAAATTGTCCATTGGGTCCCTGGCTGCCGTCCACCATGGCCTCCCCTTCGGGCCAAACACGGAGCCGGACGCCTAGCGGTACTTTTGTACCACTGTTCTATCCTGGCGTTCCTTTTTGCCCTGAGTGGCAGCCAGGAGAGGTTGAGGAGGACTGGGAGGTGTCTGTGGACACTCTGGCAGACCAGCTAGAATAGCCGTACTGGAGAGAGGAGTTGGGTGTGCCCAGCAACCATATACTTCATTCTTTCCGGATAAACTAGTCCTTCAGATAAGGGCGACTTTTCTGACAAAGGTGGTTATGCCCTTTAACATGGGCAATCTATTACTCTACCGGCCTTTTATGTTCCACCTTACCCCTTTAAGCAGGTGTGTGAAAGGCTGGCTTAGTACATGATGCACACTTATTTAAGTGGACATCCCTACGCACCTTTGCCAAGAACTACTGCCTGGATTCCGAGGTGCGTAGGGACGGTCACTTTGCCAGATCTGTTTTGCAGTATTTATTTTTCTTATCAATTAACCTTCCTCCATGGGAAGGGTCTTTCTCTGAAAGCTGTTCTACAGGTGAGGAATCTGCAGTATCCATCAAAAAAAGTAACTTACCTGCAGTAACGATCTTTTTGGTGGAAGCTCTTGTCTACCTGCAGAATCCCCACTGACCAATCTGCCTCCCCATTTGATAGATATGTTATAGGAAAGGTTAATAAGATCCCAATTCATGTTTTGATACTGCACTACTCTGTGTCAGTCCATCCCCTCACCTCGAAGGCTAGAAAAAAAATGGATAGAGACTGATGTTGTTGCACTTCGAGGGCACTACATTTCTTCAGGTTGTCACTTCTGATGTTGTCTGAAGCAAGTGCCCCCTATTTGGGATGTGGGAGCTTCAAACTTCCATTTCCAGTCTAGCCTTAGGGTTGTTCTACAGGTGAGGCTCTCCAGGTCGAAAGAGTATCCATCAGAAAGAGATAGTTATCACAAGTAAGTAAGTTTTCATGCAGTAGCATAATAGTTATTAAGTCAAAATGACAACCACTCAACCACTCAAAATCTCAAACCGAATCAGAAAAATAAGAAAGGTTGTTTCACAGCAACCTTTTGGAATTATGGGTGATACGTTTGGCGCTCAAGGCCTTTCTCCCTTCTCTTCGCGGTCAGTCGGTTCAAGTCCTGACGGACAACACTGCTGCGATGTGGTATGTCAACAAGCAGGGAGGAGTAGGGTCGTACCGTCTCTGCACTGGGCTCAGGACCATAAGATTTGCTTGTTGGCAAATCATCTGGCCGGGGTGCTGAACGTGCGTGCGGACAGTCTCAGTCGGCAGTTCTCCGCCGCCCACGAGTGGAGGCTTCATCCAGAGGTAGTCCAACACATCTTCCGGACGTGGGGGACTCCTCGGGTGGACCTGTTTGCCAGTCACGAGAACGCGCAGTGCCCGTCATTCTGCAGTCTCCAGTTTCCGGGGCAGGAAGCGTTGGGGGACATGTTTCAGTTGAGTTGGGGCTCGCAACTCCTTTACACGTTTCCTCCCATATCCTTGATTCCTCTGGTTCTGAGGAGATTCGCCAAGACCGGGCCCAAGTTATATTGATCGTGACGGATTGGCCAAGAAGGGTGTGGTACACGGACCTTCTTCACCTCTCGTCACACCCT
The DNA here is from genome assembly GCF_964204655.1 of Triturus cristatus. Lineage (NCBI taxonomy): Eukaryota > Metazoa > Chordata > Amphibia > Caudata > Salamandridae > Triturus > Triturus cristatus. The sequence goes on from NC_140595.1 coordinate 612,002,366, forward strand.
CCGCTCCGTCTCCCTCTCAAGACAGACCTCCTCTCTCAGATGGAGGGGCAAGTTCTACACCTCCACCTCCAGAGCCTGCACCTTCATGCCTGGAGATTGAACGGGGCAACTTGAATTCTTTTTCTCTCCCGCCTGACGTGGTGGACGTTATATTATCGGCCAGGCGACACTCCACTAAGTCTGTATATTCATACAGGTGGTCTAAATTTGTTAAGTGGTGCGGAGAGAAATCTGTTGATCCCTTAAAAGCTCATCTATCTGATGTTCTTTGTTTTTCTCTTCATTTGGCCCAGCAGGGTTTTACTGTGGCCACTGTTAAAGGGTATTTGTCGGCATTTTTGTATTTACCTGATCAGCCTTCTTTATTTAAGTCTTCTATAGTCTTAAGATTTATTAAGGGTCTGACAAACATGTTTCCTCCCACTCCTTTCATTATGCCCCAGTGGGACTTGAATGTGATGTTAACTTTTTAAATGGGTTCGTGATTCAAACCGATGCATAGTTGTCCTTTAACACTTTTAACTTTTAAAACGGTCTTCCTGGTAGCTATCACCTCTACCAGGAGGGTGAGTGAACTCCAGGCTTTGAGTTCAAAGCCTCCTTTTCTGACCATATATGCTGAAAGGATGGTACTTAGGACCAGGGATGCTTTTCTGCCTAAGGTGGTGACTCCCTTCCACCTAGGTCAGTCCATTACCCTTCCTACTTTCTATCCTCCCCCTCACCCTTCCAAGGAGGAGGATAGACTTCATCGTTTAGATCCAAAGAGGGCGATTAGCTTCTATTTGGACAGAACAAAGGACTTCCGTCAGGATGACCAGCTCTTTGTTGGATATGCTGGTCATATGAAGGGCAAGGCAGTGCACAAGCGCACTTTATCACGATGGATCATCTTGTGCATCAAGATATGCTACTCCCTGACTGGTAAGGAGCCTCCTGTAGGCATTCGAGCTCATTCCACCAGGTCTAAATCTTCTACTTCTGCATTGTCTAGAGGTGTTCCTGTTTTGGACATCTGTAAGGCCGCAGCTTGAGCCTCCCTCCACACTTTCGCGAAGCATTACTGCTTAGATTCCGAAGTGAGGAGAGACGGCCATTTTGCGCGCTCTGTTTTGCAGGACTTTTTGGTATAGAAGGGTGGACACCAACCTCCGGGAGAGGTACTGCAGTGGGATTCTATTCATAAGGTGAGGCATCCACAAGCAGATGAATCCATCCGAAGAACAAGTTACTTACCTTCGGTAACGCTTTTTCTGGTGGATACAGTATCTGCCTGTGGATTCCTCACAGACCCACCCACCTCCCCGTTGTCCACCCTTTTATACCATAACGGCTGAGGTTTTAGTTTTTTGACGTATTGTGTGTACTGAAGACTTTGTTACCTCTGTTTATTTACTATTGTCTTGTTTGAAGTGCAAGCTTTCTTCTTTCTTTACACACTGAGTGTATTTGTTTGAATTCTGTATATTATGTATACGTTGTCTCTACGTCAGTCCACCCGTTTTGCCTCTGTGGCACGGAAAAAATGGGTGGAACTGACGTCATCACGCTGAAGTGGTCTTATGTCTCCGGTGACGTCATGCGGACCCGCGTGCGGAGCCATGATGCTGAGACGACCTCGTCTCGCGCAGAGAGCTATGAAAAATGTCCAGAATGCTGGCGCAGAGGGGATATTCATAAGGTGAGGAATCCACAGGCAGATACTGTATCCACCAGAAAAAGCGTTACCGAAGGTAAGTAACTTGTGCTTTAGACCTGAAAATCCTCTCTAAGCAGATTAAAACTGTAGCGGTCGCTGTGGAACTGGAGGTCAGATACTTAAAGGTTGAGGAAGGTTTGTTCCGCTGATGCTATGGAGCTTTTCAAGTTTTAGTCACAAATGTTCTAACGTAGAAAGACTTTGTTGTTTTTTCAGAGGCTTGGTGATCCCCATATAGGTCACAGCTGAAATTCAATCCAATGCCTTGGAACTGTTGCTCTATGTGCTAGATCTGTCAGGCAGGATTTGACACTGCTGTACCAATGCCCCCAACTCCCACCCTGAATATTTGTTGAGCTCAGAGGAGTCCTCACTGCTCATTCAGGTCAATCTATTGTGTAGCTCCTGGGAAGAATTTCACACTTCGTCCACACCTTATTGAGGCCAAGTACAGGCTGGGATTTGTTGGAGAATTAATTTAAATTAGCCTCTAGGAGCTCCAGGCAGAGTAAAATTATCTTTCTAAATGTTACTTTTCCTTAACATTTATTAAAAACTTTACTTTCCCATCAAGTTGTATTTTTAACAGCTATTAAAAATAGTGGTTTACTTTTTTTCTAGCAGGTTCCATTCATGAGATACAGCATTATTGTTTTAATCTGTACTCTGGTTTACAACAGTGGTAAGCTAAACCTGTCGCATTGAAAATAGCTTTTTGTACTTTATCACTGCATGGGTATGGTAATATTAATCTTCTACCTGTGCCTGTTTAAAATACCATGTATACTGGTTTGTGTGCTATAGGACCTACATAGGGTTGACTTACTAATATTAAAAAGGAAGGTCTTTACCTGTCAGAAAGGTAACTGCCGGTTTTACACTGCAGGTCTACACGGGCTAGGTCTGTAACCATGTTTGCACTGCCACTGAAGTGGATGGCACAATAGGTCCTGCAGTCCACAAGCGACCCTTAACTTCTACACCATATACTTGAGACTTGGAGGCAAGTTGCACGTGCAAATCAGGGATTTTATTTCTTTAGAGCTTTATAGAGCGTGAACGATACCTGTTAGGGTATCGGAGCGCTTTATAGAGATAACAAGCTAATTTCAAAGATTAGGAGCAAACAATCATGAATACACTTGAGGGAGAAAATACAGACGCCAGCAGTAGCAGGGAAGGACTGCACAACACCAGCCTCTACCCATTAAAGTAACAGTGAGGTACGAATTAAGCAGTGTGCTACACATTGTCCATGATACCAGAATCGCGGAGTTTCATCTACGAAGTCTAGTGAGGCTTAAACGGGTGGTGTTCATATAAAGAGCAATAGTGTGTCGCTAAGCCGCTGATTCTGTAAGTGCTCTGAGAGAGGTTGTTGAAGGAATTTGCCCATTAGAAAAGACTTGGCTTCCTTATTGAATCTTGGCAAATCTTTGAATCTGATGTTTGGCGGCAGCGAATTTCAGATTCTAGGTACGCCCCCAAAGAAAGCTCTGTTGTAGGTTTTTTTCTTCCCAAAGAAGGGTGATTTCAGCAAAAGATCCCTGGCACTCCAGGAGTGCCTGCCTCCTCCGGATACCACAATTTTATGAGCAAGATACGAAGGTGACTTAGAGTGTAGCACTTTGTGTGTGATACAGGCCAATTTGAGTTGTATTCTGGCTTTGAAAGGAAGCCAATTCAGGGCCTTCAGGTGCAGGATAAGTTAAGTTAACCATGTTTGAAGGGGGAACACAGGTTCTTAACTCCTGGGTAGCAGAGGTAAAGTCCTGGTTAGCAGAGGTAAAGTTCATAGAGTTCCAAAGCCGGCAGAGCAAGCAGGTCAAAAGTTCAGGTGATGTCACACAAAAGATTATATCCTACAACGCAGAAAGGGAAAAGACAAGAAAATGAGATCAGCAAGCAGGGTTGACCCTTATATGTGGCTCCTCTGGCACTTCTGGGGCAGTATGGTGTGAGTGCAGTGCCTCACAACACCCCCTATCAGGATGTGGGAGAATTTCTGGAAAATTCTGCAGATCCAGTCTGACACCTGCTGGATGTTCTAAGGTGATTAATTGTCATTTAATTAGAGTGCCAACAAGAAGGAGCGTTACCAAAGATAAGTAACTTGTTCATCTGGTGTTGACTTTCCTAATGGCACCTCCTTTAGAGCCAGTACAGTTCTCCAGTTGGACTGCATACTTTGAGAAGAGTGTTATTAACATCAGCACTTAGGTACAGAGAAATCCAGGGCCTTTCAATATACACACCTTTCACAGTTTTGTACCCAAACAGGCTGGCATCGCTTACTAGCGCAATCTTCTTGTTCAAGGGGGTTTTGGCCTTTCATATGGCCTAATCTATCACTCATGTATCTTTCGTGCCTCCCGCTCATCTCACCAAGGTGGAGGAGTGACTGGATCCCAGTCATATGGTCTCAAACTACATTGACCACACTGGACACTACAAAGTGGATGATGACCTCTTTCTAGACTTTTTCCAGAGCAGAGAAAGGCAAGGCTCTAAATAAACACACCATTTCACTTTGGGTCATACTTCATATCATTACCTGTGCCTTCAGCAAGAAAGGGTTATAGGTCACTGTCCAGCACCACACAATAGACTTACAGTGCATCCACTTCAACGAATACACTTATCATGCATTTACATTCGCTTCAGTGACACTTCTCACTTCTCACTTCAGTGCATCTCATAATCAATCAGTATTTGTAGAGCGCAGCACTGTCACCCATGGGGGTATTTGGACGCTGTGTATAACACACACTGTGTGTGTATATATAGACATATATGGTGTGTGTGGGTGTGTGTTTGTTGCCAGAATTCCACAGAAAGAGCTAATTTTGTTTTACTAATAACTTTGGAGCCATTTGACGAATCTGCATGAAACTTTCCAAAAAAATGTTCAACCACCTCAGCTCCTTCCTGGAAAGTTGTGGGGTGATGCTGCTCCAGGCAAGAGTCAAGAAAAAGGGAGGAGTCCCAAAACATTGTGTTCGAGGCATATGAGCTGCAGATTGTACACTTAGCATAGATCGCCATCTGGTGTTGGGCCCGGATGTTTGCAGTTTGTTTTTGTTCTTTGGACAGTCTTTGGAAGTCACGAGTTCGGTGACTCCTCCTTCGGTCCGTACTGCGCATGGGCTTCGGCTCCATCCTCAGATTGTTTTTTTCCGCCATCGGGCTCGGATGTGATACTTCGTGCTCCAGCTTCGAACTTCTACGGTTCCAGCCTCGACGGAAAATCCTCGTTCTTCGAGTTTCTTCATCTATCTTCATCTCTCGAAGCGGCACTTTTCTCCATTCCGCACATCGGCACCGGCCTTCGGGCCCTCCTCGACTCCGGTCCCGGCCGATGGAAAGGACTCCGTTCAAAAAGTGCCCAAAATGTGGGTCTAAATTTCCCCACACCGACCTCCATCAGGTGTGTAACCTTTGCCTCTCTCCAGAACACGAGGCTAGAGACTGCCCCGCCTGTAAGTCTTTTTGATCAAAAAAGACCATCCGGGATCGAAGAGCTCGACGCACCATGGCGCACTCATCGACCGCGGCTCCACCGGATATCTTCGGAGACGACACCGGAGCTTCGGGGCAACGACACACCGAGCAGGAGGAAGACGTCGTCGGCGCTTCCGAGGCCGACGACTCCGACGTGGAGGACATCACACCGGCGCAGAGGGTCGTGAGTACTCTACCCCCGCGCCCAAAACCAAAGAGACTCAGGTTACACCCTCGCCTGCAGGCCTGGGTAAAACCAAGCACACAGCTTCTATCACCCCACCTTCGGGCCCGGTGTCGAAGCCTCACAAGTCTCACGGCAGCTCGGGCTCGAACCAGCCGACGCCTGGTGCCGATAAACACCGTCCGGCACTGAAGAAAGTGACGCCCAGCTCAACTCCGAAGCCACCGGTGCCGAAGCCTGGACTCTCGGTGCCGACAAAACACAAACACAAATCCCTCGGCACCGACGCTCCGGCGCCGAAAACTACCTCGACGCCGAAAAAACCGGAGGTTCCAAAGAGGCATGGCGCAGAGAAACCACCAAAATCCTCGGCTCCGAAAACATCGGCGCCAGCGGACGATTCAGCGCCACTGGACCTCTTTACACCAGATCCTTTTCAAAAGACCTTATCTAAGGATCCAAAGACTGGGCTATTGACGTTAGCTGTCAAGAAAAGACGTCTTGACACACCAGCTCCTCCTCCACCGCCCAAGCGGAAGGACTCTGCTACTTCTCCTCTCAGAGTGCCCTCCCCACTACCTCCTCCTCCTCCTCCTCCACCTCTTCCACCTCCTCCCCCTCCCAGGTCTCCGCCACCCTTGCCTCATCATTCCCCGACCCCGTCCCCAGATCCGGATTACGGGGATCCAGATTATGACCCGGCGGACGCCCCAATGGACCCCACTCCACCGGGGACCCCAGACCCATGGGAAGATTACCAAAACCCTGACATACCGGATGTGCCTCAGGACGACCTCTACCCATCCAGGCCATCTCCCCCAGAGGACTCATTAGGGTTTCACCACTTAGTGCAGAGAGCAGCACACTACCATGGGGTGGAAATGCATAGTGAACCAGTGGAAGACGACTTCTTACTGGATACATTTGATATTCAGGATAAGTCTACAGCTATCTTGCCCATGCTTAAAGGTGTCACCAAGCATGCTGCAGAGGTGTTCAAAGACCCTGTCAGGGCCAGGGTCTTAAACCCTAGAATAGAAAAAAAGTATAAGGCGGCACCCACAGACCCTACATACATTAAGGGCCCTGCTCCCTTAGATTCCCTAGTTGTGTCCACAGCTAGAAAGCGGTCTAACTCCCAGTCCTCAGGAGAGGCCCCACCGCCAGGTAAGGAATCCAAACTTCTAGACGCGTCTGGCAAACGCACCGCCTCGCAAGCCGCGAACATCTGGCGCATTGCGAATACACAAGCGCTGCTCGCGCGTTATGACAGAGCACACTACGATGAGTTTGAGGCTCTTATGCAGCACCTCCCGGAAAAATACAAACGTAAAGCTCATGACCTGATACAGGAGGGAAAGCTAATTACTAACACCTCCATTAAATGTGCCCTCGATGCAGCCGACACTGCTTCTAGAGCCATAAATACTAGTGTCCTGCTTCGTCGTCATGCCTGGCTCAGGATCTCAGGGTTCAAGGCAGAAGTCCAGGCATCCATACTAAATCACCCCTTTGACCAACAAAATCTCTTCGGGCCAAAGGTAGACAAAGCATTAGAAAAAATGAAAAAGGACACAGACACAGCAAAGTCTATGGGGGCATTACAATCACAGACCCCTAAACGCTCCTTTCGGCGCTCATCCTTTCGTAGCACAGGCAGAGGCTACTCCACCGATAGCGCCTCTACCTCCTACAAGTCCCCTCCTCAAAATACCTTCTCAATGGGCTACCAAAGGGGTGGTTACAGAGGCAATAACAATAAGGGCAGGGGCAAAACTAACACCACCCGTTCTGCCACCCCGCCCGCACAATGACTTCCCTCCGCTCCCCCCAGACCATCCCACTCCGGTCGGGGGCAGACTACAAAACTTTATCCACGCATGGGAATCCATAACATCGGACAAATGGGTGACCCAAATTATTCGGTCAGGGTACTGTCTCGAGCTAACATCTACCCCACCCAATATCCCACCAAGGCACCGTCCAATGTCTCAGGAACATTCCACACTGCTCAAACAGGAGGTGCTCTCCCTCCTCCAAAAACACGCTATAGAGCAGGTCCCCGTCAATCAGAAAAATCTAGGGGTCTACTCTCTGTATTTCCTGATACCAAAGAAAGACGGGACCCTGAGGCCCATTCTGGACCTCCGGCCTCTAAATGCATACATACATTCAGACCATTTTCACATGGTCACCCTACAACAAGTCCTCCCGCTCCTCTCTCAAGGAGACTTTCTCACTACCTTGGATCTGAAAGACGCATACTTTCACATTCCAATACACCCTTCTCACAGGAAGTACCTCAGGTTTGTGGTGGACGGTCAACATTACCAATTCACAGTTCTCCCCTTCGGGGTCACCACCGCACCACGGGTGTTTACCAAATGCCTAGCAGTTGTAGCAGCACACCTCAGACGTCAACATATTCACGACTTCCCTTACTTAGACGTCTGACTCATAAAAGCCGCGTCCTACAACCAATGTGTGCAACATACCAACAGCACCATCCAACTGCTCCTCTAGCTAGGCTTCACAGTGAACTACCAAAAGTCCCACCTCCTACCATCTCACACAAAGCAATATCTCGGGGCCACTATAGACACCTCCAAAGGTATTGCCTATCCAAACTCAGCCAAAATCGCAAGCATACAAGCCTTGCGCCAAACGTTCCTTCCTCAACACTCTCTTCCAGCAAGAGTGTTTATGAAGCTCATAGGGATGGTGGCATCTTGCATCTTCATAGTGCCCCATGCAAGACTCCACATGCGTCCACTTCAAGAGTGCCTAGCACAACAGTGGAACCAGGCCCAAGGACAGCTGACGGATCTGGTGTTGGTGGACGGCCGCACCCATCACTCTCTGCAGTGGTGGAACACCACAAATCTTTCCAAAGGGCGGCCGTTCCTGGACCCGGTTCCTCAGGTGATTCTAACAGCGGACGCATCGCTCTCCGGCTGGGGAGCGCACCTCTTACACCTCACAATGCAAGGTCTATGGACGCCACAGCAAAAGTCGCTCCACATCAACCATCTGGAGCTCTTGGCGATCTTTCTAGCCCTAAAATCTTTTCAAAAACAGATTTCGGCCAAAGCAGTCCTCATTCGCACAGACAATATGACTGCAATGTATTATATTCAAAAACAGGGGGGGACACACTCTCCCCAGCTCTCCCGCTTAGCCCAGAGCATATGGAGATGGGCAATTCCTCAAAACATCTTTCTCCTGGCACAGCACGTTCCAGGCGTACAAAACACCATGGCAGATCTGCTCAGTAGACAAACGCAACAACTACACGAATGGGAACTGCATCCACAAGTTCTTCGCCCATTCTTCCACAAGTGGGGGCATCCTCAGATAGACCTCTTCGCCACCCACGAAAACAAAAAATGCCCAAGCTTCGCCGCCAGATACCCACACCAATTGTCCAAAGGCAATGCGATATGGATGAACTGGTCAGGCAAATTTGCATACGCCTTTCCACCTCTCCCGCTAATTCCATTAGTGGTAAGGAAGCTACAACAGCACTCCCTCACACTCATTCTGGTAGCTCCAACATGGGCCAGACAGCCGTGGTACACCACACTACTACAGCTCTCGGTGGTACCACATCAAAAACTGCACCTGTCCCCATGCCTCCTAACTCAGAACCATGGAGAAATCAGGCACCCGGACCCAGCTCAGCTCAACCTTGCGATCTGGCTCCTGAAATCTTAGAATTTGGGTACCTTAACCTTCCCCCTGATTGCATGAACATTATCAAGGAAGCCAGACGTCCTACCACTCGAGCATGCTATGCCGCAAAGTGGAAGAGATTTGTTGTTTACTGCTGTAACAATGCAATCAACCCTTTAGATGCATCCATACAGCACATCATATGCTATCTACTCCATCTCCAAAGGTGTAACCTGGCATATTCATCCATACGCCTACACCTAGCAGCGATTGCTGCTTACCTACAAAACAGACGGCATTTATCACTGTTCAGAGTGCCCGCTATTAAAGCCTTTATGGAAGGCCTTAAACGAGTAATTCCTCCCAGGGCACCACCTTCCCCTGTATGGAATCTAAATGTAGTTCTTACAAGACTAATGGGTCCGCCCTTCGAACCAATGCATAAATGTGAGCTACAGTTCCTCACCTGGAAAACAGCTTTCCTCGTAGCTATCACTTCCCTTAGAAGGGTTGGTGAAATACAAGCGTTCACTATACAGGAACCCTTCTTACAAATACATCACAGCAAAGTGATACTTCGTACAAATCCAAAGTTTCTGCCCAAGGTCATTTCCCCCTTCCATCTCAATCAATCGGTGGAATTACCTGTCTTTTTCTCGCAACCTCAATCTGTTGCGGAAAGGGCTCTACACACACTTGATGTTAAGAGGGCTTTACTGTACTACATACAGAGAACACAACCTTTCAGGAAAACTAAACAATTGTTTGTTTCCTTCTCTCCACCACATAAAGGCAACCCCATCTCTAAATCAGGGATAGCTAGGTGGATTGTAAAGTGCATACAAATTTGCTATCAAAAGGCAAAAAGAACATTATCTGTTCCACCTAAAGCCCACTCTACTAGAAAGTTAGGGACTTCTATGGCTTTTCTAGGGAACATACCCTTAGATGACATCTGCAAAGCAGCCACATGGTCAACACTGCACACCTTCACAAAACATTACTGTGTAGACGTGCATTCCAAGCAACAAGCTAGTGTGGGCCAGGCTGTACTAAAGACACTTTTTCAAACCGCTGCAACGGATACCGGTGGTCGCCGCTAAGGTTGGGTACTGCTATATAATCTATGCTAAGTGTACAATCTGCAGCTCATATGCCTCGAACGGAATATGCCAGTATGCATCTGTTCTTGGCATGTAGAGCTGCAGAGTTGTACACGCCCACCCGCCTCCCCGGCTACCTGTATCCGTTCCAGTCCATCTTATTTAGATACAACACACATGGGTTTCTCACTGTTATTACTACGCTCCATCATTTCCCTGTTGGCGAAAAACAATCTGAGGATGGAGCCGAAGCCCATGCGCAGTACGGACCGAAGGAGGAGTCACCGAACTCGTGACTTCCAAAGAACAAAAACAAACTGCAAACATCCGGGCCCAACACCAGATGGCGATCTATGCTAAGTGTACAACTCTGCAGCTCTACATGCCAGGAACAGATGCATACTGGTAAGTAGCATATTCCTTTAGAGCATTAATTAATTACTCTGCCGGTACTGAAAAAACTGCTGAATGTAGCAAAGTTAAAACTTTACTCCAAAAACATGCTATTTGTGATTTGGTGTAAATACTTACAGCCATTGTCAAGAAATTTGCATTTAACTAGTTGCTCAGCGTGATCATGAAGGAATTAAAAAAAGGTATAGCTGGACTTTTGGTGTCCAGACAAGCTCATTTAACGTGCCCTGAGGGATATAATATGTGAAGTCATAATCAGTGAATGATTGGGGGGTGCGGGTTATAGTTAGTTCACTAAACTATGACTGGTGTATTTCAGTGGATTTTGCATTTTTTTTTAACGGTAACTTGTGAGTCATTCCAACCTCTAATTATAACATGACTTTACCAGTTGTTCTTTTCAGTGAAATATATACATATATATATATATATATATATATATATATAAACACATATGCACACACTCGCAATACAAATACAAACACGCATACAGCACACGTCTGTCTACCCTAAATACCAGCCTTTTTTATATTTTCATAGTTTTTATGGTAGGTAAACCGATATATATATATATATGTATATACATCTCAAAAACACACCTCCAAATAAAAGAGAAAGCCGACACTTGAAGGCTGGGTGAAGTCCATTCATTTATTTCACCAAGCAACATGGCAAAAATCAATTGGTTAATATATCAAGCAGCATCAAGTTCTCCAATTTTAACAATACTGAAAGGAGACTCGTTTTGGCTGACCACCGGCCTGTCTCAATCTGACTGATGCTCTGTTTTATTGTTTAATATATTCTTGCATATGCACTAAACATTAAGAAAATACAAGTTCTGCAACACAATTAACAGGCATGTATGTTTTTGCCTTCTCATGTTTAGATGACAATAATTACAATTAATAAACTTAAAATAGATAAATCATAAAAGTTGCCTTTCAACCGCTCAGCGAAAAATAATCCAGTCAAAATATTTATATATATATATATATATATATATATATATCAAGGCTCGTTGGGGTGACCAAAGGGCAAGCAGCACTCGAACACGACACTCTTTTCCCCAGTAAAAGCATTTATTTGGTATGCTCAGCTTCGCTTCTCAGTCTATTAGCATACGACTGCCACCTGACGCGTTTCGTAGATCACTTCCTCAGAGGCACCGCAGTCGAAGGAAGGAAGCCGGGCCACATCCTCCTTTTTAATCCAATCGTCCGCTGATATGCAGCTGCTCTGGATGAGACAAAACGCAATGATTAATGGGAGATGTAGTCCGTAATTACTTATCCATAGATGGTTGCTTCCTTAATAATTGCCAAGTTCATAGCTCTACATTGAGCCCCAAGGAGTGAAGCCGCGCTCAATCCACGCGCCGTGCTCCACATTGAGCCCCGTGCTTCGGAACTCGTGGCCCCCTTCACATGGGGTGGTGCTCGCTCAGCGGCTGGTCTGCCGCTAGTTACATCAAGGCTTGTTGGGGTGACCAAAGGGCAAGCAGCACTCAAACACGACACTCTTTTCCCCAGTAAAAGCATTTATTTGGTATGCTCAGCTTCGCTTCTCAGTCTATTAGCATACGACTGCCACCTGACGCGTTTCGTAGTTCACTTCCTCAGAGGCACCGCAGTCGAAGGAAGCAAGCCGGGCCACATCCTCCTTTTTAATCCAATCGTCCGCTGATATGCAGCTGCTCTGGATGAGACAAAACGCAATGATTAATGGGAGATGTAGTCCGTAATTACTTATCCATAGATGGTTGCTTCCTTAATAATTGCCAAGTTCATAGCTCTACATTGAGCCCCAAGGAGTGAAGCCGCGCTCAATCCACGCGCCGTGCTCCACATTGAGCCCCGTGCTTCGGAACTCGTGGCCCCCTTCACATGGGGTGGTGCTCGCTCAGCGGCTGGTCTGCCGCTAGTTACATCAAGGCTCGTTGGGGTGACCAAAGGGCAAGCAGCACTCGAACACGACACTCTTTTCCCCAGTAAAAGCATTTATTTGGTATGCTCAGCTTCGCTTCTCAGTCTATTAGCATACGACTGCCACCTGACGCGTTTCGTAGTTCACTTCCTCAGAGGCACCGCAGTCGAAGGAAGCAAGCCGGGCCACATCCTCCTTTTTAATCCAATCTTCCGCTGATATGCAGCTGCTCTGGATGAGACAAAACGCAATGATTAATGGGAGATGTAGTCCGTAATTACTTATCCATAAATGGTTGCTTCCTTAATAATTGCCAAGTTCATAGCTCTACATTGAGCCCCAAGGAGTGAAGCCGCGCTCAATCCACGCGCCGTGCTCCACATTGAGCCCCGTGCTTCGGAACTCGTGGCCCCCTTCACATGGGGTGGTGCTCGCTCAGCGGCTGGTCTGCCGCTAGTTACATCAAGGCTCGTTGGGGTGACCAAAGGGCAAGCAGCACTCGAACACGACACTCTTTTCCCCAGTAAAAGCATTTATTTGGTATGCTCAGCTTCACTTCTCAGTCTATTAGCATACGACTGCCACCTGACGCGTTTCGTAGTTCACTTCCTCAGAGGCACCGCAGTCGAAGGAAGCAAGCCGGGCCACATCCTCCTTTTTAATCCAATCGTCCGCTGATATGCAGCTGCTCTGGATGAGACAAAACGCAATGATTAATGGGAGATGTAGTCCGTAATTACTTATCCATAGATGGTTGCTTCCTTAATAATTGCCAAGTTCATAGCTCTACATTGAGCCCCAAGGAGTGAAGCCGCGCTCAATCCACGCGCCGTGCTCCACATTGAGCCCCGTGCTTCGGAACTCGTGGCCCCCTTCACATGGGGTGGTGCTCGCTCAGCGGCTGGTCTGCCGCTAGTTACATCAAGGCTCGTTGGGGTGACCAAAGGGCAAGCAGCACTCGAACACGACACTCTTTTCCCCAGTAAAAGCATATATTTGGTATGCTCAGCTTCGCTTCTCAGTCTATTAGCATACGACTGCCACCTGACGCGTTTCGTAGTTCACTTCCTCAGAGGCACAGCAGTCGAAGGAAGCAAGCCGGGCCACATCCTCCTTTTTAATCCAATCGTCCGCTGATATGCAGCTGCTCTGGATGAGACAAAACGCAATGATTAATGGGAGATGTAGTCCGTAATTACTTATCCATAGATGGTTGCTTCCTTAATAATTGCCAAGTTCATAGCTCTACATTGAGCCCCAAGGAGTGAAGCCGCGCTCAATCCATGCGCCGTGCTCCACATTGAGCCCCGTGCTTCGGAACTCGTGGCCCCCTTCACATGGGGTGGTGCTCGCTCAGCGGCTGGTCTGCCGCTAGTTACATCAAGGCTCGTTGGGGTGACCAAAGGGCAACCAGCACTCGAACACGACACTTTTCCCCAGTAAAAGCATTTATTTGGTATGCCACGAGTTCCGAAGCACGGGGCTCAATGTGGAGCACGGCGCGTGGATTGAGCGCGGCTTCACTCCTTGGGGCTCAATGTAGAGCTATGAACTTGGCAATTATTAAGGAAGCAACCATCTATGGATAAGTAATTACGGACTACATCTCCCATTAATCATTGCGTTTTGTCTCATCCAGAGCAGCTGCATATCAGCGGACGATTGGATTAAAAAGGAGGATGTGGCCCGGCTTGCTTCCTTCGACTGCGGTGCCTCTGAGGAAGTGAACTACGAAACGCGTCAGGTGGCAGTCGTATGCTAATAGACTGAGAAGTGAAGCTGAGCATACCAAATAAATGCTTTTACTGGGGAAAAGAGTGTCGTGTTCGAGTGCTGCTTGCCCTTTGGTCACCCCAACGAGCCTTGATATATATATATATATATATATATATATATATATATATATATATATATATATATATATATATATATATATATATACATATATATATATATATATATATAATTTATTTATTTATTTATTACCTACTGGCAGTCGCCAGTAGGTAGTTATAGTTAGGACCAAGTTTCATCGGAAGAACATTTTTTGTTTTGCTTATAACTTTGGCGTTGTTTGATGAATGTTCATGAAAATTTCCAAACTAATTCTTTGTTCATATCAGCTCCTATGTTGAAAGTTTGGGGGTGATTCATCAAGGGGGGGCCGAGAAAAAAGGGGGGGTCCCAAAACGCGTTTTCTCCATGCAATTTCCATAGGAAAGTTTAGACAAGGCTACAGGTGGAACGGGTGATCGGAATTATCCCGATTTTGGCAGGGAGAAGGGTCTTGGTCTAGAAAGCACGCTTTTGTTTATTTGGTGTAAATCCGTTCAGTAGTTTTGGAGAAATATCGAAATTTACAGATATCGAGATTTGGGAATTCTGCCATCTGATTGGCTGAGGCGTTATGAGCACGAGCTTGCTGCTTATTCGCTGCGAGCTGTTGCAACTAGGAAGTGTTGGCAGCCATTTTGTGATTCCGTTCAAACGAGTAAGGGGAAAAAAGGGCGAAAAGAGTAGGAAACAGGAGGATAGTGTAGTAAGGACTCCCTTAATACGTACATACATTGTTAAGTTAGCATAACCACGTTAGAAGTTAGAAAGCCATCTTGCTGCTTTTGCACACGACACTGCGTTCACATGTTATTGCTTAAACGAACTGCTGACTCGAGTTTTGCCTCACACGAGAGCAATCTGTTGTTACCATCCCGAGCTCTGCGAAGCGACCTTGGTCTGCACACGATGTGACAAACAGTCTGAGTTGTTAGACAATGCATGTTTTCCACTCTAGGTTGATCGACCCACTATTTAGTCATAACACACGAGCAGCTGCACATACCTGAAAGTTGGTGCTTTTAATATCACGGACATCATGTTTATTATTCAGACCGAAGACGAGCCTTCCTGCGAGAAGACTCCTGATGCTCCTGTGATGTGATTTCACTAAGCTGATCTTTGAGGTATGGGGTCCCCTATTCAAGCCTAAGAGACCTTCTGTTAGTCTAATAATAATATTAGCCTCTTAGTAAAGGGAAAGTGGTAGTATCCACTGTCATTATAACATGATCACCCCTTTTATATTCTATGGAATTGTAACTATGTTGATGGTTTTGATTTTAATCATTTGTCTGCTTGTATTAGCCAAAGTACTGCATATTAGGACACGTGGTCTATAAAAATAAACTCTTTTTAGTTTCACCGTGTCTCTGTTGATTCTTGTTGTGGACTGATGTGAGAATAATATACGAACAGGTATTTCCGATTCCCACCATTCCTGAGTATGTACTGAGTCGCGTGTTCTGGGTTGTCTTTTCATTGGGACCGCCGAGCTAAATCTCGGATAACGAATGGGACACTTATGCTAGCCGGATACTGGGTTCTGGGTTCTGAGGTGAGTTTCTGGTACACCACAACTCACTGAGGTCCTGGGGTTCTACGCATAGTTCTGTGTATAAGCAGAATCCCTGCAACATGGCGCACCTAACGTTTGGTCTATGAGTTGAAACGCCTTAGTAGTGCTCGCGTTTGTCCACAACACCCTCACTCTTGTTTCCGGATAACAAGTCTGACGGATTTAAACCTACCTAGGTCTATTGATATAGGTTCTTTCAAGCTTGATAATTAAAAAGGTTAGTGAACCCTTGTGCTACTGATAGTTTCACGTGTATTGTCCTAATGTCGGTGGATATTGCGGCGCATAGCCGTGCGGCTCTGAAACGTCATTTGACGCAGTATGGGGTACCGGACACTGGTATGAACGTCATCTTTGTGGTGGGAGCCGATGCGGCTCATCCCTATGAGTTGTTCTACTCTTGGGTGACGATTCCAGCGGTGGGGGATGATGACACCTTTCATTCTTATACTGCCGCTGCAGTGCCGGCGAACTATACGCCGTATAGGACACAGGAAATACCAATATCTGCTTGGCAGCATCTTATTTGGTTTAATGGCGCCCTTCCCCATGTGGTTATACCGCCGAGAATGGGCCCTTTATCAATTGCAGGGGCCACTTGGCCGGTACTAGCCGGATTTACGCCTCATCCCCGTTACCTCACGGTGACGGTGGCTGAGCTGCGTGTACTACACACTGCCCTCATTACGGTATATAGGGCGTTGGTGCAGTATGTGTCGCGCAATATGCAGGCGGGGGCGCCTGCTGTTGCGGGACAGCCTACTGATCATCACGCGGTGGTCATTAGTCCTGTTATGGTCAATTCTGTTATGGGCAAGCGCCCCCAAACTAGGGATGATTTCCCCTTTTGGCTTGCTGAAAAATTTGACCAAATAGAAGCGGTTTACCCGAATACTTCACCTGTGGAGAAACACAGGATCCTCACCATTAGTTTGCCTAAGGACTTGGTCCCCCACATTGATGATTGTACAAATTGGGGCAAGGTCTTTGCAGCGACGTACGCGCAGTGCTATGGCACTCCGTCTATGTTGCAGCTGCCCTCCGTAATCAAAAGAGTTCAAGAGAACCATGGTGCGGAGTCTGCGATAGAGTTAGGGATGCGGCTCCTCGGGCAATTTGACCTGGTGGCTACCATGATAATTGGTAACCTGAAGGGTGATGCTTTGCATTTCCAGGTTCGTAATGAACTGAAACGAATTCCTGAGGAGGACAAACCGCAGGAATTTGCGAAAATAATCGCAGAGGCATATCGGGATTTGGGTCGTAGCTCTTTAGGAGTTAAGCCTGTCATAAAGAATCCCGATCTAAAACAGCAGGGTAAGGCAGAAACGTCTGGTAAGGACGACCGGCCCTTTTTTCCTAAACAAAAATGGCAGGTTAAACAACAGGGGAAGCAGCAGCAGCAGAAACAGGGCTCTCGGCCTGCCTCTCCCGTACAGTCAAGTAGTGAACGCACTTATGATCTGCGCGATCGTGCTGCTATAAAGTCTCCTGATAGATTTCAGGTTTCTGAACAGCGCTCTCCTCGTTCTTCACAGGAAACATCGGCTACACAGTCCGGTGGCGGAGGCGGTGGCAAAGGTCGGGGTGCTCCACAACAGCGTGACCAGCCCCGACAGACTGAGGGTAAAGGCCAGCAGGACGAATTTGCACGACAAAGACCCCCGTTTCAGAAGAAGAAAGTGGCGGCTCTGACGGCAAGGTATGCCTCAGATAGTGCGGACACAGCTTCGGCACCGGACATGGGCGCTGGCGCTCCTGGACAGCGCAGCGGAAATTACCATAGTCCGTCAAGCTCTGCGTCCATTTCTGGCGGTGACAGCAACTGATATATCGGTTACTGTGGAAACAGCTGACACCAGAGTGGCTCCCCCTGATAGACTTTATGAAATAGTCTTATTAATTGAGGGTGACATACAACGTACAATAAAAGGGATTTTTTGGGATAATCTGACCACCTCCTATGATATCCTCCTAGCGGAGGCAGATTGGCCCCCTTTCATTTTAGAGGCTCCTAGAGGGGAGGAAGTAATCCTCCCGTCCTTTGCGCACACAGTGCCTAAGGACCAAGCTGAAGTGTATGCTGAGGAGTGGGCGCTTGCGCTTGCGCCGGCGGTGTATCGTACTCAGGTGGGATGGGACAGATTGTCCCCCTGCCATGAGATTCCATTGCGGTCTATGCCCCAGCCTCAACCCCAATATCCTATGCGTCGTGAAGCGAGACCCCACGTCGCGGCAATCCTTGAACAATTGGAATATCAGGGTGTTATTGAAACATGTGTGTCCCCTATGAATAACCCTTTATTCACTGTAACGAAGCCTGACGGCTCGTACCGTTTAGTTTTGGATTACCGGCACCTAAACTCCCACTGCCGGACCTGCGCGGTACAAAATACACATAGCTCGGCTTTGGTCGACAGTCTCGTGCGTAAAAGATTTAAAACGACACTTGACATTTCCAATGGCTTTCTTAGCCACAACCTGTCCACACTGAGTAGCCAGTGGACAGCGTTTACTTCGGGCGGAAAACAAAAACAGTTTACAAGATTAGCCATGGGTTACAAAAATAGCCCTGGCGTCTTTTCTGCTCGCGTGGTTTCTCTTTTAGAAAGAATAGACCCCGAAGCATACTCATATGTTGACGATATCTATCTTACGGATGATGAGCTGATGCCGCATCTGTCTCGCGTTGACAATATTATCGTGAGTTTTGCAGACTATGGCTACAAATTCAATTTTGCGAAGTCACACATCGCAGAATATACGGTGTTGTTTTTGGGCTACGAGCTCAACAATGAAGGTAAGGGGTTAGCCCCCCACTTTCTGGAAAAGTGTGCACGCTTGAGTGCTCCTACGACACTGAAGAAATTACAATCTCTGCTGGGTTTTCTGAATTTCGGCCGTACGTATATTCCTGATTATGCCCAGCGTATCAAGCCGCTTTACGCCTTGGTACAGCCTTCATTTTCGAAGTCTAGCTGGCAGCTAGAACACTCTGCTATTTTACAGTCTTTACAGGCTGACCTTCTTGCTTCACAATACTTGCTGACACGTGATAACCGCACTAACCTGGTGATAAGAATAGTACCAGGCGCCGTGGGGTTCACGTATTTGACGTTTAATGAGGGCGACACAGTCCCCATTGCGTACAAATCCCACTTGTACACCTCTGCTGAATTACGTTTTTCCACGGTCGAAAAAGTTCGTAATGCTGTGCAGATGGCGATCCTCGAGGAACGCGCACTGTCGCATGGGAAACAGATTCTGGTTGTAACTCCATATCCTGCTTTAGAGGCAGTGACTAAAGCAAGTGTACCCAATTCTAAAGCTTTGCATCCACGGTGGATACAATGGGCTACAACACTGACGTCGCCAGACATCACTTACATCTTTGATGCCTCATTACAGACTCAAGAGTACTTGCAGTATGAATTCGTTCATCCGGCACCTCTGTCTTTGCGCCCGCTCGAAGAATACCATTGTGTCATATACACTGACGGGTCTGCGCAACCCGCAATTGGATCGAAGCACGCTTATTCAGCGGCTTGCGCAATTGTCGTAGGTACATTCGTAAATGGTGAATTCCAATCTGATGCAGTGCATACGCAGTCATTGGGTGATTGTACCGCACAATTGGCGGAGCTCCGGGCTCTGGTGCTTGCACTGGAGTTTGCTGATCCCCGAGTCACTACTCTTATAGTGAGTGACTCCTTCTACTGTGTCCAGTCTTACAATGACAATTTACACTTCTGGTCTCAGAATGATTTCCGCGACACTAAAGGTAGCACAATTAAGCATAAAACGCTTTGGGTTCGAGTGGCAGACTTTAAAGAACGTCTCCCTCTTGTAAGTGTTATACACACTCTTGGTCACCAGCGGCTTGGTGTCCATGCTGTCGGCAACAGCTTAACTGACAAGGCAGCGAAAACAGCAGTGGCTACATACTTAGTGGCAGCAGTTACAAGATCCAAAAGTAAGATTGATGATGACATATTGGCAGCTATTGCTGCTACAGAGAAGGGAGGAGATTACCCGAAGGGTTTTCCCTCTCGGTACATTTATCATTTAAGTCCTGATAACGTCCCGTTAGTGAGGATTAACGACGTTGGTGATAGAATAATTCCCAACGCGGACTGCAGACCAGCACTGATCTTGGCTGCACATGAGGGGTTGGCGTCAGCCCACGCCGGTGTGTCAGCTACAATATCTCTGCTACAACAACGTTACTGGTGGTTTGGTTTATATAAACAAGCGCGCGCTTATGTTCTTGATTGTGACATTTGCCAACAGATTAAACCTTCTACTGTTGCGCGCCCACCACAGACACAGCTGTACATCTCTAATAAGCCATTTGGTTGTGTTTATTTAGATCACTGCGGTCCTTTTTCTTCTGATACTGCGTACAAGTACATCTTGGTTGCAGTGGATTCGTGCACACGTTTTCTATGAGTGTGGCCACAAAGGAGTGCGGACTCGCGGACTGTCATCAGGGATTTGCGTGTCTTTGTGGGAACTTTTGCGTGTGGTACCTTCCATTCTGATCAGGGCCCTGCGTTCGCCTCTAAGGCTTACAAGGAGGCTATGAAAAATTTGGGGGTCCTTGTCAAATTTTCGTCTCCCTACCGACCTGAGGGTAATAGTGTGGTGGAGCGAATGAACCGTGACTTAAAGCAATCATTGACAGCACGTGTTTTAGGCACAGGCCGGAACTGGCTAGCCCATTTGTATAACGTTCAACGTGCACTAAATAATCTCCCTAGAAGGTCTCTGGGTGGGCGGACCCCGTACATGATGCTCTTCGGAATCAGAATGTTTGTTCCAGACCTTGATGGTCTAGACATTGCGGCGTCGACCGCACCCTTTGACGTAGATGATCACTGTGCTGTTTTGCAGACTCTACAAGAAGCCAGAGACTCTCTTTCGAAAGAACATTTGCCCTCCACGTCTGAAGCTGAGGTTCAGATTCCGGTAGTTGGCTGGCTACCCCGAGTTGGTGATCTGGTCCGTGAGAAGGTGGAGAACAAGAAGGAGTTCGGCCCCTCTTATCGTGCACCAGTTCCAGTGCTTGGAGTGCAGGGTACAAGAACAGTCATTTTACCTCCACTTCCTGGTCGCAAAGAAAACAGGTACATCTCTATTGACAATGTCAAACTTCAGCGAGTGGCCGATACTTCTTAGTATGACTTCGGCAGTTTCATGCCAGACAATGCAAAGAAATTCAATGATGGTTCCTGCTACTACCACCTTGTCTGATGTTGCAATCGAGATGCATTCAGTTACTGATCCCTTGCTGATACCACCGGCTGGTGGTTTGTCCGATGAGACTGAGTATGCTTATCCTACACGTGGACCTTCGCCTGTTTTACAATCTACAGCACTTGGCCAGTCACGTTTTTCCTTTGACACTAACTCTTTGCCCCCAACTCCCCCATCAAACATTGCTGTTTTTGTGAGCTGGTTTAAGACGCATTTTTTGATAGCTCCTTGGACATACATCTGGTTGATGCTTTTTGGTATTTTTTTGTTTATGTCCATTGGATTTGTTGTAGTTTTCTTCCGTTTGGTGGATGGCCATTATCTCAAAGAGAGATCGACAATTAGACTTATCAATGGAACTTTGGCCCCCCACTCCTCATCCCACATCATGAAAAGGGACCAGACTTTTGTGAATATTACTGCCTGGCCCGTCATGGATGGAATCGCATGGGATGCAGTTAAATTTCAAATTCATGGGCCTACAGAGGTCATTAATGTGCCTAATGTATTTCGTGTTTCTATGGGTGATGTAGTTAAACAGAACATACGTTCTGATGATTGGGATGTACACGCCATTGAAGCACTGTTTTCAGATTTGAAATATTATGCCGCCTTTGATGCTGAGGATTTGTATGACAATGCGGCTAATTATGCGGAACAGTATTGTTTTCAACATTATGGCAATCACTTCTTGCATAAATCAAATTCGTTTAGAAATTTTGTAAATTTTACCCAGTGGGAACATTGTCCCACCCCCTCGTTTGGCAGTTCACACACATTAGTTGATAAGTTTACTTATTTTACTGATTTCAGTGTTTCAGCCCCGGCTTCCTTTTATTTTAAAGTTAAGCCTGAGTCTGCCTCCAAGGTTAGACTGACACACACCAAATTGCTATATTCTAAGTCCTTTATGGATGAGTTGTCAATCAAAGGTTATGATCTATGGAAGGCTACTATTGATCTTAAGTCGGTTTGGGGTTCCAAACCGTGGCAGGTTAAGGGAACTGAAGCTTTACACCGTGCCTGTCTAGTACCAAATCATATGTTGTTTTTAAATGCATCCATCTTCCAAACCACCTGTTTCGGATTGGCCACTTCTAAAAAACTAAATTCGCCTTCTGTGCCGGATCTGGGTGCTTACCCAAATTGGAATAATCACACAGATCTGTCCCTTCCTGCTTTGCAGTTATTGGTTTCCAATTCGTCTTTCAACATTTCGAAATTTAATAGTGAGGGATGGTTAATTTGGCAAAGCAGTTCTGATACCTGTCAACGTCGTTTTCTAGGACTCAAACCGGGGTATACTCAAGATCGAGTGGACCCCCGGTTTGAGTCGTCACATACAGTAACTACATACTCTGTAGGGAAATTATGTCAGTCCTGGCTGCGACATTCCACCTTGGCATCTGTCAAAGTTCATTTATCAAAGTTACATGACAAAATAGATTTGAATGATTTTGTTAAAGGTCCTGTGGGTGGCAGATCCAAGAGATGGGCGTATGCTATTTACAACGAAGTATGGAAACTGTCGCAAATTGAGGCAGCTTCAAGATTGAGAGCTATTGATCAAGCTAATATGGAAAAAGTATTAGCAGTTATTGATAACAGCATTAACACTCTCTCTTCTCGCATTTATACATTAGATAATATTGTATCTTCAATTGTTGATATTGTGCAGGATGATATGTCTGTGTTGTATCATGGTCAAAACCAGTTGCGTTCTGTTATGCAGTTTGCTTGGACATTACAAACATTGAAGGCAGGGAAGGTCCCTTGGGACTATCTGAATACAACATCGTTATTTCTTCCTTTTAACCTTACTGACAAACAGCAGTTCATGTCCATGAAAGATGCTACATATTCCCTGCTCCATATTGAGAAATTGGAGCCGTTACCTTTTTCTGTTGCGGAAGTCGATTCCGCTGTGTGGCTCTTACACGGATTGATAAGTCTACCGTTTGCGCTTTTTAAGTTTACCTCTTGTATGAAACACTATGCTCTGGGTAGATATGAACAGCTGGGTACCGCTTTCATACATGAAGTCTGGTCCCTCCCCTTTACGTATAGATGTACAAGGGACGGTACTGAGGTTTATCTGAAGGGTGAAGAATGTACAACGTCACCTGATCATTCTGTTGTATGTAGGCACATTCAATTGCACGGTGCTTGTAATGTACACGCTCCGAATTTGGCCTGCGTCCTCAAAGGTATCCCGGTACCAGTGATTACGCCATCTTTCACGCTGCTTGCAAACGGTAGTTATTTAATTTTAAACAATGAAGCTTGCTGCGGGATGTTAGTAGGGATCCCGTATATAGTAACTGTAACACAGAGGGTTGTCTGCTGCAATAACGTCCTGTTTCCACCCCCGCATGGGAGGCTGGATGCTTCTATCTGGCCTTCAATTTCAACCTTGAAAGCAGAGTTCGACAAAATGAGCAGAATAAGAGCGCTATTGTCCCAAAAGGAGGTGCCATTGACTTCCTCCCGGGAAACATTTGTCCTTCACGTAGCAAATACGCGCACCGAGGTACAGGCGCTTTTGAATACTGACCTCCCCCTGCATTTTGGTGCTTTGATCCAAACAATTTTCAATGCCTCGTCCACGACTGGCCTGGCTCATTTTTTTAAACTTGTGGGCTCGGGCCTCGTGACCTCTTTCCAAACTATTTTTGGTGTGATTCCGGCATTTTTTCATTCTATTTTCTCCAGCGTCTTTGGAGGTGTCCCGTTAATTCTGGCTCTAGTGGCAGGTGTGCTACTTTTACTTTTCATCTTGCGGAATGGCTGCTCTTTCTGTGCCACACGTCAGCCTGTCCCGTCTGCAGCTTCTTCGTGACAGGATGCTTGATTACTATGGTGTCCTGCCGTTGGCGACTTTGAGCCTGGCATATGGATTATCCTTCCGGTATTCCTACTTCACCTGCGTGCAACCTGTCTTCCACTGCCTAGATTGTCCCTTTGAATGGCCTATGGATTTGTGTTTAACCAACATGGTGTCTCCGGACCCGGATTTTGATCGACTGATGAGGCCCTTAGTGTCTCACGAGTCTGCCTGTTCTGGTGTTCGGATTATGGCCTGCGGTGCGGCACATGGTATCCTGGGTAATTGGGACATCGTGAGAGCGGCATATGACTTCTTGAATATGAGTTACTTGGAAGTACACGCTGGTTGCCCTCTGATGGTGCTAGAGGCTCCGCTGATAGAAGAACATGTATGTTCCTTTTCTTTACTTAACTGGATGGCTGAAACTTTCAGTGGCCGTGCCAATGATTTTCTGCTGGAAGCAGTGGCCACATATGCTGCATATACTTTTATGGATTGAGTGAACTTTCGTCCACAGTGTTTTCCTCACGTGTCTTGAACTGTCCCTGTACGTCTGCACTTCTGCCCGGTGAGGCGTTTTTTCATTTTTTTCACCTCCCACGTCACGTTTGAGTTTTTTTTTTTTTCTTTTTTCTCTCTATTTTTGATGGTTTTTTTTTTCCAATTCGAACTTTGCCTGAACTGACCAGTTCCTTTTTAAATTGGACACGCCTTGTTCTGCTCTGTCGCGCTTGAACTCTGCGTTCTCTCTTTTCTTGCATACTAAGTAGTGCTTCGATCAAGGGGGCATGTAGTAAGGACTCCCTTAATACGTACATACATTGTTAAGTTAGCATAACCACGTTAGAAGTTAGAAAGCCATCTTGCTGCTTTTGCACACGACACTGCGTTCACATGTTATTGCTTAAACGAACTGCTGACTCGAGTTTTGCCTCACACGAGAGCAATCTGTTGTTACCATCCCGAGCTCTGCGAAGCGACCTTGGTCTGCACACGATGTGACAAACAGTCTGAGTTGTTAGACAATGCATGTTTTCCACTCTAGGTTGATCGACCCACTATTTAGTCATAACACACGAGCAGCTGCACATACCTGAAAGTTGGTGCTTTTAATATCACGGACATCATGTTTATTATTCAGACCGAAGACGAGCCTTCCTGCGAGAAGACTCCTGATGCTCCTGTGATGTGATTTCACTAAGCTGATCTTTGAGGTATGGGGTCCCCTATTCAAGCCTAAGAGACCTTCTGTTAGTCTAATAATAATATTAGCCTCTTAGTAAAGGGAAAGTGGTAGTATCCACTGTCATTATAACATGATCACCCCTTTTATATTCTATGGAATTGTAACTATGTTGATGGTTTTGATTTTAATCATTTGTCTGCTTGTATTAGCCAAAGTACTGCATATTAGGACACGTGGTCTATAAAAATAAACTCTTTTTAGTTTCACCGTGTCTCTGTTGATTCTTGTTGTGGACTGATGTGAGAATAATATACGAACAGGTATTTCCGATTCCCACCATTCCTGAGTATGTACTGAGTCGCGTGTTCTGGGTTGTCTTTTCATTGGGACCGCCGAGCTAAATCTCGGAAAACGAATGGGACACTTATGCTAGCCGGATACTGGGTTCTGGGTTCTGAGGTGAGTTTCTGGTACACCACAAATCACTGAGGTCCTGGGGTTCTACGCATAGTTCTGTGTATAAGCAGAATCCCTGCAACAATAGGAGCACTGTAACCTCTGTGGGGGAGTGCGAAGCGAAGTACTCACTCCTACCGGTCTGAAAGTGCGGTGTTCTCGGAGTGACATGGTGCTGAGATGAGATGCTGCTACACTCTGGTATGAAACCGAGAGCCTAAACCGTGAGCTCATTGCTGTAAACTGATGTGCTCTGGTCTTTGTAGCATACCTGTGCAAGTAGTGTTAGTAGGCGTTTATACCATACAGGGAGTGGGAAGGGAACTACTGACCCCTACCGTGCATTTATACTATACCGGAAGTGGGAAGCGAAGTACTCACGCCTACTGGTGTGAAGACTCGGGGATCGAACCGAGCTGATTGCTGTAAAGTGATGGGCTCTGGGCGCTGTAGCATACTGGCCGCTGTAGTATAACTGTGTAAGTAGTGGTAGTATGCTTTTATACCATACAGGGAGTGGGAAGCGAACTACTCACCCCTACTGGTCTGAAGACTCTGGGATTAAACCGTGAGCCTAAACCGTGAGCTCATTGCTGTAAAGTGATGTGCTCTGGGAGCTGTAGCATACCTGTGGAAGTAGTGTTTGTTTGTGTTTATAAAATACAGGGAGTGGGAAGCGAACTACTCACCCCTACCGGTCTGAAGACTCGTGGATGAAACCATGAACTCATTGCTGTAAAGTCATGTGCTCTGTGTAGAATTCCAATGTAAGTCATAGTAGAGTGTTAGTATGTAATGCTACTAGAATGTAAGTATGTAATGTTAGAATGTAGGGCTGTCATGAGGGGAATCTTGGGGAGTTTGTACACGGTGCTGGAGAAGACTGTTGTCTTGCTGTCTGCCCCTGTTGGTGGCTGTTTAAGCTGTCTTCTTTTCCTGCAATAAATCTACTTATCGGATCCACTGCTGTCTGCCTCTTCACTACATAAATTTGGCGACGAGCAGGAGAAGGTAAAAAGAAGGCAGCACTCACCAATATTTCGAGCTTCCTTGCGTTCTGCTGAAGACCCGTTTTCTTCGTGAAGCTGTTTCTACTCATCCCAGGGTCATCGGCTCATCGAACTATGTCATCCGACCTCTGGTAGGATTTATATTTTTTGATTTTGGGCTTCCTCTGCCTCTTCACTACACTCTGGTCGCTGTACTACACGTGTGCCAGTAGTGTTATTATGCGTTTATACTAATTCTGTAGTTATTCAGTAACCAATGCATCATAGCCCTATGGAGTGCCACCTCCCAGGCGCAGCTCATACAATGTCCCGGGGTGTGCATCCGCATCCACGGGACATTTATGTTTGCTATTACAGGGCGGGAGCATGGCTTCCACCCTGTGATAGCAAATCGTTGTTTGCCTCATTGAAGCGAGAGGAGGAAAACCTTGTATTGCTTCAATAAAGCTGATCCGGATGGTAAAAATGGAGAAAAATAAAGGAAGCGGGGTCTCACCCGTTCATTTAAATGAGCCCCCTGGTGGGTAATGTTCCGGGCCAATCCTATTATTATATTGCGGGGTCTCTGCAGCACTGGGGACCTTAATCTCACATGTAAATTAGGCGCGGGAGGGCACAGAGACGTTTCGCAGCCTAGGGGATCGCCACCTCCCCGGGTATTGTTTACTAATTGTTCAGGGGGCTTCAAGGCCAACTCAAGCCCGGGGATCGCCACCCTCCGGGGCTTTACTTAAATATGCAGGGTGGGCCTCGCCAGTCCCTGAAGCCTCGGTGGCCCTAGGCAGTGCCTTATTGGTTCTGTAATCACAGTGATACACTCATAGAACCATTGCAGTTGTAGAATTACCCAGGCTTCATTTATGTAATAGTCTGTTGGTTTATATTTGGTAGGTGCACCGCAAAATTACAAATGTTTTCCCTCATAACCTCCTATCAACCGCAGATTTTCACAATACACTACAGACAAGTGTTGTCAGAAAAAGAACACCCATACACTCACTTATTTATTGGTAAAAAAAATAACCTTTATTAAAACAACACAAATAAATTGAAACGCAACTTTATTCGAAGAAACAACAGTATAACATGAAATAAGTGGGTGGGACTCCTCCGGAAGCAGCGTACAAAACCTGCAAGACAAAAAAGAAACATAAGTATGTGTGCCATGTCCAAGAGAAAAAGAAAGGTAGTCAGAATGAAAGGAAGAAAGTGAGAATGGAACAGAGAGCGAGTGGGTGGAAGGGAGAAGGGGAGGGAGAGTCAAAAGAACAAAGGGAGGAGGAGACAGAGCGTCGGCCTACTGCACCTAGCTCTCACTGTTCTCCTCCTGTCACCCGTGTGTCTGGGATGTTGGGGTCCACGAGAAAGTGTGCGGTCCAGCAAGTCCTTAAAATGAAACAGAAATATGAACAAGGCCAGAGATTACATTATTATCTACGGCAACATCGCTTGCCTGCAGCTGTGCACCCAGGCTGCTGCACCCCAGCTCCTTCCCCCGCACTGTGTTCAATTGCAGCTCCTGCGCACCGAGGCTTCACTGCTCACCTGCCACCACCGGTGTGTCCAACGACGTACCGGTGCGAGCTCCGACTTCGGGGTGCCTCTCTCAGGGCGGCACAGCAGGTCTCCGGTTGAGGACGGTGTCTTGATACCATGATGGAAGGCGTCAGAATGCCCAGGGCATCATCACGGGCTGAGCACCTGCTCCGCCGATTTTGGTGCAACTAACTCAGTGTCGGAAAAGGGAGAAATAATATAATGCTGGAAACGTCTTGAGGTAAATGAAGGTTTATTTCAAGCTTAATAGACAACACCAGTTGAGTGCATCCTTCATTCTTGAAGTACGATCTACCAACTGTTAGTGGTAATCGTGGTTCAAAGAGGAGTTAGAGTGTACGAGAATACACAAGGTTAAATAATAATATGATATGCCAACGTTCACATACAAAGGAACAAAGCGCATGCTAGAAGCATAATGTGCGCGTGTAATGCAGTGGCGCAAGCCTGTGTGCATGTACATTTAGTAATCAGCTCACTACAGTGCCCCAAAAGCCAACGCCACATGTCCGTAGGACAGCGCTGCCCGCTGGCTCAGGCCTACAGTACGGTCCAGCAGGTCCTTAAAATGAGACAGAGATGTGACTGAATGAGGTTAGAGATTACATCATTACGCACTGCAACATCGCTTGTTCGCACCTGCGCACCCAGGCTGATGCACCCCACCCCTCCCGCAGCACTGCGCTCAATTGCAGCCCCTGTGCACCCAGGCCCCACTGCTCACCTGCTGTCATTGTTGAATGTCCAAACACGATGGCCAGCAGGGTTCACAATTCAAATCGAGTTTTGATTGCGAGGATGGTGTACACCTCATGGATCCCTTTTTTTTATTGTGCATTGTGATATGCGACGTGGATACGGCCATATCATCTGAGGCAGTGTGGAAGAACTGGGACATGTGGCGTCGTCGTTATCCTATTTATATGTACACAAAGTGGGCTGGGCTTGCGTACACCAGGCCAGCGTAGGGGTGTGAATAATTATTCCGGGGACCTGGGCGTTGTTCAGTTCCTGCCTGGCCAGGAAGTGTACTTATGTGTGTGTCCCTGTTGCAGTTTTGACGTCACACAATCCGCAATTCACATTAATGTAGCATGTACCGGGAGGGCGGCAACTATCGCTAATGAGATACTGTCCGAAAACATTGAATGGCCAACATCACATGTCGTTGTCAAGCTTGTGGATATGCGCAGACACGCATGTCAATGGTGTGCGGTATTATTGAAAGTGTTGCTATCGCGAAGCGCACACATGTGAATATGCTCGGATGGAGGGAGGATCAGCAGTGAGGCTACGTCATACACAGTGATAACGCTCATTACAGTCAAGCAATGCATGTCAAACGTGAATCTGAAGGTCTCACATATGACACACTACTATACCGGTAAAGCCTGACAACCGAGCATACTGCAATACAAATCTACACATTACTCTTTACTGTTTGTCACATGTGATCTAGGATGTACACTCTGCCCGTGGCTGATGATACCCCTTAGAGCCACCAATACCCAGGCCGAAAGGCAGCACAATAATGCGCACACACACACCAGGGGCATCGTGTAACACACATTTGTTTTTTGATGTAACGTTTCAGATGCATGGCCATCACACGTGGAAGGCTACTGTACAGACCATGTATATTGATCAAGATGATCGTTGTATGTAGTATGAGATATGTGTACACAGCAAAAAACTTTTCAAAAAAGCTCTCTAAGCAGAAGAGGTGTCTCTCATCAAACGCTGTAGAGAGAATGACTAAAATGGGTGGGGTCCTCCAACTGTTGCAATGGGAAATGTTATGAACCAATCAAATGCTTTTTTTTAAGGTCACATGGGAATCGCGCACCGAGCGCGCAAGGAGGCCGCACCCGACGAGATTTTGAGTAAATATATTTACCATAATATAAGTTTATTACAGTTAGAAATATATAAATGTTTAAAATATTTTAGATTATCGCTTGCTCTCATATACACTTATTTAGATATAGTTTTGAGACATAAAAAAAAAATGAGGGAATGGCATACCCGGCGCGACACCATATGTCTATGACGTAACACAGGGCCTGGCAGCGTACACTTGTCGCATATGCAACGCGCAGCGGGCGCGACCCCATACTTATATGACATAACGCGCGGCTTGGTACTGCGTACCCGTCGCATACCAAAGTGGCAGCTGGCGCGACCTCATACGTATATGATTTTACGCGGGACGCGGTGTCACGAACCCGTCGGATACGAAATGCACATCATTTACGAGTTTAGCAACATGGCGGATACGATTCGTGTGCTGATGGAGCTTGGTACACTACCGGTACGGGACTCCAGTTTTCTCAAAAAAAAAAAAAGATGTACATATTTTTGGGGGAAGATATAAAACATTACATAATTTTTAAAGGTAAAAAAAAAAGGATAATAGAGTTCCAAAATATTACAAAAAAAATAGAACAAATATAGGTTTTATAAATATTAAAATATGAAATTAACATTTAAAAAACCTTCGAAATTCACTGAAAAAACATAGGTTTTACAGATGTTATAGTTAGGAATTAGCATTTAAAAAACCTTTAAAATTCACAAAAAAACCATAGGTTTCAGGGACATTATAGTTAGTTGGACATTTGACTCATAAAAAACCATAGAAATTCCCCTGTTCTAGTTAGTTGAGCTAACTATAACTCGCGCGCCCGCAGTGCACTGCTGACGTCACATATTACATCACTCATAACATGGTCATTAACATCACTGATGACATCTCAAATGACATCACTGATGACATCATCCAGTGAATGTGTGTTTCTGTAAAGTTAAAATATTTTTCATATATATCTATGCCAAGGTGTATTGAAGAATGAGTGGATTTACAAGTGCCTTAAGGGATTATCTAGTAGGTGTGTGACTGACTGTATAAGTGAGTGATTGAACGTGTGTTACTGAATGCATGGGTTAGTGACTAAACTGTGTGAAAGTCTGTATTAGTCTCTCAGTTGGTGTATAAGCAACTGCATGGGTTGGTGAGTAGCTACATGAGTGTCTATATGGGTTATTGATTTGTTGTCTGAGTATCTGTATGGGTGCCTGAGTGTCTGTGTGGGTGTGTGGGGGGACTGTGACTGTGCATAGATGTTTGAGTGGGTGATTCACTGGTTGTATGGATTCAAAAGTGCATCTGGGAAGGGCTGTATGGGTGAGTTAGTGTGTGTATGGGTGTTTTGGCGAGTGGATGAATGTCTCAGTGGTATATGTGTGACTAACTACATATGTTTTAAGGCAGTATATGTGAGTGTTGGAGTATATAAATGACTATACGTGAGAGTAAGTTATTTGAAGAGTGGGTGTATAAATGAGTGTCTGCTTTTATCAGTGATTGTATAAGACGGTAAGTATGTGTTAGTAGCTGCATAAATAAGTGATGTGGTGTGAGTATAAATAACGGAGCTGGTGTGTATAACTGTATACATGAGTAAATGGGTATATGATTGATTCTTTGCATGACTGACTAGGTGTGTGAGTAATTCTATGGATGAGTGACGGAGTGTGACTGTATGTATAGGTGTATGAGTGCATATTATAGTAGTGTATTGATGAGTAACTGCATGTATAAGTGACTGGATGTGTGTGTAGACCTAGGAAATAGTCGGTGGTATGTAGTATCTGGCATTGTTGTGTGTATGATTTCAAAAATAGTACTCTGTATTTTAGAGTGGGTGTATCAAAGTTTATATTAGGGTATCAGTATGTGCATCAGATTATCACGTGGATGATGTCATCAGTGATGTCATTTGAGATGTCATCAGTGATGTCACTGACCATGTCATGAGTGATGTAATATGTGACGTCATCAGCAGTGCATTGCGGGCGCGCGAGTTATAGTTAGCCCAAATAACAGGGGAATTTCTATGGTTTTATATGAGTCAAATGTCCAACTAACTATAACGTCCCTGAAACCTATGGTTTTTTAGTGTATTTCAAAGGTTTTTTAAATGCTAATTCCTAACTATAACGTCTGTAAAACCTATAGTTTTTTCTTTGAAAATAAATATATATATATATATATATATATATATATATATATATATATATATATATATATATATATATATATAAAACCCTACTCCGTCTGAAGAAGGCACGTATACAAGGCTGTGAGGATACAGAAATATTTATTTTCTTGGGTCTCCTGCGACCAGAGAGACACGTTTCAGCTGTGCAGCAGCCTTTATCAATAAATATATATATCTATATCAGAAACGCTCGCCAGCTGCTCCGTCCTTGGAGAATAAACGAGAGTGGACCCAATTCGGTGCGTAATCTTATTTATTCAGCATACCGCCATAACGCGTTTCGGCCGTTGCCGGCCTTGATCACATGATATAATCTGACAGAGACTTCTATCTGCAGATTCCTTACCTTTGAATTTCCCAGGCGTCAGACTGGATCCGGAATTGTTTGCTGAACAATAACCCCTGCGAGCGCCGTCGGGTGGCTCCATTCGGCTCCGCGTGATGTCATCTGCCCCATCATTTATGACATTGCGGTGCCTATATAGGTGCCACCCAGGCGCGCAAAAGTCAGTTCTTTTCTTTTCGCGCCAGTTAAGCACCTATCCGGAAAGAACTCCCCCTCTTTCTTTTTGGGCAGAATTTTTCTCGACTTTTGTCAAATTCAGAAATGTTTCCACTTCGTGTGCGAAGGATGTCTTCAAGGAAGACTGGTTTCAAGCTGTGCAGTGCCTGTCACCGCATGATTTCAGTCACCGATCTCCACCTCGGTGGTCTCTGGTATCTCAAGCGCAACCATCGAGGAATAGGAGGTCGCTGGACCGCTCCCGGAGCCCTTAGTCATCTTCTTCCCACTCAAGGTCCTTGGGACACTTGGGTAAGAGGCATGAGAAGAAGCCCAAGCGGACTTCATCTTCACCGCTGATGTCGTCCATCGACCAGAGAGGTAAGCGACGCTCTAGGCACGGTCCTGCGGAGCCAGAGCCTAAGTCCATTTCGTGCCTCCCCCCCCCCCTCTTTCCAGGAGCGACTCCCGCTAGAAATGAAAGAGTTTTACAAGGCCATTCGCTGCATATTTGAGCGCAACGACCCCGCTGGTGAGCCCTCAGGCTCTGTGGAGTCAGAAGGTGCCCCATCGGGTTCGACGCTGTTGGCTCTAGCCACGGCACCATTGGGACCTAGAGGATCAGATCCCGGATCCGGATCAACCCTGCTCATGCCACCGCTGTAGGAGAGTAGGGTCTGCTTCCTATGGTCACCCCCACTTTTTGCTTTTGCTTCACTGGTTTTCGACTTAGATGTGGCTGTGGGCCTGCTAATCAGACCCACAGCCCAGCTGTTCTCTCTCTAAATTCATACTATGTACTTTAGGTACATAACCCAATTGGTAAGGATCACCTTATAGGGCCCTGTACAGTGTACCTTAGGTACCCAGGACATGGGTGTACCCTAGGCCTACCAGGGGCTGCAGCATGAATTATGCCACCCCTGGCTGGCCTCCCATCATGACACAACTGGCTGATCACTCAGCTGGGGCAAGGTCGTGTAATCACCTACCTTATATATAGACACATGGGTAACCTTTCAGTCACTCCTATGGCAGGCCTTAACTATCCTGTTGTAACGCTTTTCGCCCTAAGTGGGATGGGTATTCCCAGACGTGGGACCCGTGCTCACTACGCCACTGGAGTCAAGCTATCCTGGCTGATGACGGCTGATAGCCAGAAACCGGTCCTAGGATGCTTGATTCCGGTCCAGGGAAGACATGGCTTGGCAGTTCGGGCTGGACTGTTCCCATGAGGCACAGGGTCAAGACTGATTTGCATATGGCCATGTCTAAACTGGGGTGTTGTAGTGGGCAAAAGAACGATGGATTTAACCCAGATCTCTTGACTGGGGGAGAATGTATGCATTGTCAGCATTCCGTCCATCATTTGTTTGTTGCAACGCTTTTCGCCCTAAGTGGGATGGGTATTCCCAGACGTGGGACCCGTGCTCACTACGCCACTGGAGTCAAGCTATCCTGGCTGATGACGGCTGATAGCCAGAAACCGGTCCTAGGATGCTTGATTCCGGTCCAGGGAAGACATGGCTTGGCAGTTCGGGCTGGACTGTTCCCATGAGGCACAGGGTCAAGACTGATTTGCATATGGCCATGTCTAAACTGGGGTGTTGTAGTGGGCAAAAGAACGATGGATTTAACCCAGATCTCTTGACTGGGGGAGAATGTATGCATTGTCAGCATTCCGTCCATCATTTGTTTGTTGTAACGGTTAACAATCCTGAAGGCAGAGTGCTTGGTAACATGTGAGATGGTGCTCTAGCATGAGCTGAACCTGTCTGCAGCTTTCGGAACCATGTCTTTATAGCTGTTCTATGATATTGCCTACCATATACTCTTAAAGTGCCTTATAATCCTCGCGGTTATGGTAACTATGGTTTGGCTTTATCAAAACATGTTGTGTAAGGTGTCGAACACTTTGGAATACTACCCCCACCCCATTTCTGGTGATGAGGATAGTATTTCCCCCCTTCTAGAGGGAGAAGACATGTTGAAGACCTACTACCCAGTTAAAGTTAAACAGAGCCCCAGCATCACAAAATGGATGCTGCTGCCACAGACACAAGTCTGACCTCCTGCTGCTGGGAGTCCTTCCAGCGAGGGAGGCTTGGACAATAGGTTTCCTGCCTTGGGATGTGCTAGCACCACCCTAGACAGGGCTTAGTGTATTGGGGCAGGGAGGGATGAAAGAAACGAGACACTGCCTGGGGCACACAAGGTGTCCCATGCATAGTCCGGTTCAAACCGGTGCTGGGGCACTCCAGCCCCAGTCCTGGCGCGAAACTGGACAAAGGGAAGGGGGTGTAACCACCCCCCTCCCTGGTCCCATCCATAGGAGGGACCTAGCAGGAAACCCAGCCCCCCAGATTAGTATAAGAGTGGGAGCTGAATCCCTAGGACTTTGGATTATCCTGAACTGAAACTAGACACGAAACTCTGGACCTTCGACATTCGACGACAAGAAGACTGAAGAATCTCCCTTGTGGCCAAGGAGTGGCCACCCTGTGCAAACAGGCATCAACAAGCGACCTGCTGTTTGCTTTGCCCAAGTTCTACGAGGAACCAACTGCAGAGCCCGACCAGCGCCTTGACCTCCAGACTTCTCTGACCCTGATCCACATCCACAGCCAAGCTGAGATCCGTGGAGGCGACGAGAGACGTGGGACCGGCTACCTGGGAAAATTGGCGAGTAGCTTCCAGCGCAGCTTCTGAGGCATCCTCGAAGTTGTGCTCTGGGGATTGAGAAGACCCAACCCCGAGCACCATCTGCACCGAAGATCAGCCCTCCACATTCCACGAGTTCTGCGTGGGCCCTTCTGCATTTTCCTGCTCGACGCGTCTGTCCGGTTGCTTGCCCGTTGACTAGTAGCCTCAGTGACGACGAATCCTTAACGTTTCACCGCTGGTTTGGCTCCTCCAGACTGGCCCTTGCTTCCCTGTGAAAGAGAAGCACCTCAGACCTTCCTGGTCTGCACCTGAAGCGAATTTCCCTTTCCGCGTGGGTTGCCTTTGCCAAGGCTTGTTGACTCCAATCGGGACGTCGACTCCGCCAGCAGCAAGATTCTTCGTGGGACAGTTCGTACCCTGGTTCTGGTCGTCCTCGACACCTCCTGGCCCACGCAGCTGCAGAGACAAGCTTCAAGACATCACCTGTGTTCTGCACGACATCGCCTGGTTCCTTCCTGGTTCCACACGGTCACTGGCTAGTGACCCAGACTTTGTCCCCTCTGCTTGCAGGTGTTCTTCCTTCAAGATGCATCCTTGAATCCACCGGACATCTTCCTCCTGGCTGCCTGCCAGCATCTGTTCTTCAGGCATCCATAGGATCCAGCGACGACACCCGACACATCTTCACACCTATGCACCCGTCTCCTGTGGGTGAGGTAACGCGAGTACTCCGGTGCTCCAGTGGATATTGACTATCCAAGTGTCTAAGTCTTTAGCTGCTTCCTCCTAGTTACTTCGGAAGTGTCCTTATTCTTCCTATTTCTAATTGCTACATTCCCGTTGACTTTAATGTAACCCGCGTGTGTGTTTCCACACTGCACACGCTTCCCGTGGGCCTCCCACTTCCTAACTATTGGTAGGGTAGTGTAGCCCCAGCGATGCCCTAGGCCTACTCCCTGTTCGTGACGTGGTACTTATACCACTTTCTTAGTATATGGTTTGCGTGACCCCTGGGCCTAACTGTATTTTCCTGTGTAACTTAACGTATGCTACTTAAGAAATTGTTTGTACTTAGACCTCTGAACTCATAAAGAGTGCTGAGGGTATATGTTAGAATAAATACATTCTAATTTTATATATACCTGGTGTGGTGTCCTTTCATTTGGTATTCAAGGGATTATAATGGTATAACAGCTGGCTTCACATGCCATACAGAGTTTTGCCTAAGACTGCTCTTGTCCATGCTACCACTAGGATAGCTGGTCTATAAGGTTGACTTTACAACCAATCATCATAAGGGTTGTTTGGACTAATACAAGGTGTACACTAGAACTAGTGACATCATATATCAGGCCAACTTCTCACAACCGCGACCTCCCCCAGCGTCGGACCAGACGTCTGTGCCTGCGGCTCCGTCGCCGGTGCCCATCGGCAGCACCAGCCCCATCCTCATTCCTGACAACACGGAGCCGGAACGACGCCGCTCGACGCCGATTGAACCCAGTATTTCTATGTTGTCGCCTGAGTACTTTGAAGATGTGCTAGGCTCAGGAGAGGAATGGGAGCGGTCTATGGACCCTCTGGAACACCAGAATGTCTCTGGAATGTCTCTGTGGAGAATTTGGACTGGTTTGAGAGCTTGGGGAGGCCAGTGGACTGGACACTTCCCCAGATACTGGCATGCTTTCTCCACCAATAGTGGCTATGGAGGATGAGGCATCCTATGCCATGGTGGAAAGAGGGGAGCTAAGGTCCTTGGACTAGAACTGCCCTCAGTGCAGGTCAGGACTAATCTCCTGACTGAGGTGCTTCAACGAAAAGGTTCCCCATCCAAGCCCCTTTTGCCCTTTAATGAGGTACTTACAGACGTCCTTCTAGGCACGTGGTGCAAGCCTAGCACAGGGGCTTCTGTGAATAGGACGATTGCAAGCTTCCATCGCCCAGCACCGTGAGACCCAAAGTTCCTTAGCCAACACCCCAACCCAGAAAGTTTGGTGGTGCAAGCCTCTACGTCCCAGGGCGCGTTCCCTTCCGCCTCTTCTGATAGGGAATCCAAGAGGCTGGACTCTTTTGGAAAGAAATAGTTTTCTTCTCCAGCCTGGCATTGCAGTCGGTGAATACCGCATGCTTATTGGGCTGTTTCTCCCATTCCCTTTGGGAGATGGCTGCACTGGTGTTGCCACAAGTTCCGGAGGAGGCCTGAGCTGTGCTCTCCCAGGCAGTCAAGGATGGCAGAGAGGCAGCAAAATTCACCATACAGCTTAGCCTAGATACGACAGATTCGCTGGGCAGATCAATTTCAACGACAGTGGCCTTGAGACGCCCCGCCTGGCTTGTTTCAACTGGCTTCTCGGGCAATGTCCAAGCCAATCTGATGGACATGCCTTTTGATGGAACCCGTCTTTTTGGGGAAAAGGCAGACTCTGCCCTGGTCAGGTTCAAGGACATTCGAGATACGCTCAGATCCTTGGGCCTCTCCTCCACTCCTCGTGCCCAGTCTTCTTTTCGCCATTTCCGTGGCAACAGAAGGGTTTCCCAGCCGCGTCAGCCCTATCCCAGCCACCGTTCTGCACAGACTGCCCAAGCCATGCAGGGACGTGGACACAGTGCATTCCGATCCAGCAATGGAGGCCAGAAGTCGTTGTCCACCCTGCCCCCAGCAGCCGCAGCCTCCAAGCACTCCTAGGCTGACTCTGCAAGACCACACTACCCCAGTTGGTGGGAGAATGCGTCATCATCTCCCCTAGTGGAGGTCCATAACATCGGACAAGTGGGTCTTGCAGATCGTCCAGGAGGGCTATTATCTGCCTTTCCTTTCCTTTCCTCCTCTCATTCTGCCACATCAGGAACGACTGACGGAGGATCATTAAGGTTGCTCCAAGAGTAAGTTACAGCTCTCTTGCCCAAGGGAGCTATAGAAATGGTCCCGGTTTCAGAAGTAGACAGTGGCTGTTATTCCCGCTACTTTCTGATTCCAAAGAAGAACAAAGGGTTGCGGCCCATTTTGGATCTTCAGACCGTCAATCTCTTCCTCAAGAAGGAGAAGTTCAAGATGCTCACTCTGGCTCAGGTCTTGTCTGCCCTAGACCAAGAAGACTGGATGGTAGCGTTGGACCTGCAGGATGCGTATTTTTCACATCCCCATCCTGCCGGGCCACAAGCGTTACCTGCAGTTCAAAGTAGGCCGCAAGCACTTAAAGTTGACCGTGCTCCCCTTCGGCCTTATCAGTGCCCCTCGGGTGTTCACCAAGGTGATGGCGGTGGTCGCAGCTCATGTGCGCCGGTTAGGGTTGTCAGTCTTCCCCCTACCTCGATGACTGGCTGTTGAAGGCGTCCTTGCCCAGGCAGTCATCCCCCACCTTCAGACTATGGCTTACCTCCTGCATTCACTGGGGTTCTCTATAAACGTGCCAAAGTCACACCTGACTCCTTCTCAGACGCTCCTTTTCATTTGGGAAGTTCTAGACACAGTGCAGTTTCGGGCCTATCCTCCAGAACAGCGAGTCCAGGATATTCAGGTTATGATTCCGATGTATTTGAAAGAGACAATTAGCTAGCACCTCAGGGCTACCGATGTGGAAATCGTCGTACCCAGCGAGTCGGCGGTTTCCAGCCTACACCGAATGGGGAACTTTGCTGTGTCTCGACCCTCAGCAACAGCACAGGCGAACACGACCCGGGCCTCCTCCGGGCACTGTGGCAGCACTTGTTCAACCGTATCCCACACCGAATGTGTATACCGGGCCAAGAGACATGCAGTGTTCACCGACCGCAGTCCTAAGCTGGCGGATGAAAACATCTTTACCTAAGATGGTCCAGCTTCTTGGAATTCCCTATCTTGAGGAGCTGTAGGGAAAGCGCTTCCTTTCGAGGATCAGGCTTGGACCACCAAGCTCTCAGGGGTAGGGGGTTGGGAGAGGAAAAGTGGGTCGGCCGGGTGGTGGTGTCGGGCAATCATCCTATCCACAGGAGCCCCTGTGCTGGGCTTGGACCAGGAGCCCAAAAGGACGTCAGAGAGGGACTCATTGAAAGGCAGCAAGAGCTCCGAAGAGGCTTCTGCCGGCTATAGCACCTTAGTCAGGAGGTTAGTCCTGACTGCCACAATAGGAACCTCAAGGCCCAAGGCCTCAGCCGCCCTACAGAGTAGGAGGCTCCCACCTCCGTAGCCACGGTAGAGGGAGCAAGCATACCAAGGTCTGGGAGGTATCCAGACCAAGGCTCTTCAAGCTCGTCTGCCAGAGGGTCAACAGACCCCTCCCAGTCCTCCTCACCCTCCTCTGGCTGCCACTCAGGGTGATAAGGAACGCCAGGGAAGAACAGCATAACAAAAGTACCCTCCGGCGTCGGTCCAATTCAAGTGAGAGGCTGGGGTCGACGACGGCCGGGGGCGCAACCGGCGTCGGAGGCGTCGTCAGAAGAATCGGAGAATGTACCATAAGGTCAACCGGCAGTGATCCGGATCCAGGCCTGGATCCTTGGGGGCCCTGCTGCTCCGAGTCTGGAGCTGCCGGCATCGAAGGTCTAGAGCCCCCATCCGAGTCCATGGGGCCCGAAGGCGCGCCTGCGGAGTCTGGCTGCTCAAAGATGGAGTGGAGGGCTTTGTAAAATGCACGAAGCTGGGCAGGGGACGCTCCGGCTCCCGGAAAGGGAGGGAAGCACGTAGCCGTCCCAGCAGACTCTGAGGGCAGAGCCGTGGAAGGACCACACTCCGTGTCCCGTGTCGCATCAGGCGACGGACGGGGAGAAGGCGAAGAGCGACGATGCTTCTACTCCTTCTTCTTGTGCTCGACTTACCCGATGACGAAGACTTCGATGATGAATGGTGGCGGTGGCTCCGCGACCGGTCCCGTGACCTTCCCCGCGACCTGGACCTCGAACGGTGCGGAGCCGACTGCCGGGCCTCCAAAAGCTTTCGGGACCGCTCCTGCAAAGACTTGGGGTTGAGGACCCGGCAGTCGGAGCACTACTTCGGGACGTGGTCGCACTCCAGGCACCAAAGGCACACAAGGTGCGGATCGGTGACCGATATCAGGAGTCACAAGGCTTGAAACCGGGTCGACGACTTGACATCCCTCGTTCCTTGGGTCGTAAGACCTCAAAAAAGATGTCGTCGAAAAAGTTGAGTCAAAAAATGACTAAGGGTACCGCTCTCTCCGGATCTGCGCTGGCTGGCGCGAAAACAGAAAGAAGGGGCGCCGTCTAAGTAGATACCGCAACGTCATCCCGTTGATAACGCCGCCAACGAACTCGGAGCCGACTGACGCAACCTACTGATGCTCAGGGGTACTGCTGAGAAAAATCTCTCTGGTCTCTGGATCCAGTCTGACGCCTGTGGGGAATTCTAAGGTAAGGAATTTATAACTAATATATGTCTCTTACAGATATAGCGTTACCGAAGGTAAGTAGCTTGTTCTTCAACCTCTATCCTGAATTTCAGTGAGACTGACTCTGAGGCTGTTGGGCCTCATGGCCTCCTGCATCCTGCTGGTAAATCATGCCAGATGGCATATGCAGGCTCTGTAGTGGGACCTGACGTTCCAGTGGGTACAGGATTAGGGGAATTAAAAAAAACCTGCAGTGGTGGCTTACGAACCCCAATTGGGTCAAAGGCAGACTCCTCTGCCTTCCCCTTCCAGACCTGATGGTAGTGACAGATGCAACACTCCTGGGATGGGGTAGCCATCTGGGAGAGGTGGAGATCAGAGGATTCTGGTCTCCAGCGGAATCCGGACTCCATAGCAACCTGCTGGAGCTCCAGGCGATCCGACAAGCATTGAAAGCATTTTTCTCTCTGTGAAGGGGAAATCTGATAGAGATGTCTAGTCGCAGATTCCTTAACTTAGAATATCCCCAGGCGTCAGACTGGATCCGGAAAACTTTCCGCAGCAGCACCTCTGCGTGCCAGGGGCGGCGCTTCACGGCTCCGCCCTGACGTCGTCCACGGACGTGACGTCAGTGGAGCCATAAATGCCCCTCCCGGCGCGCTGACATCAGTTTTCTCCTTTTCCGCATCCCAACGCAGACCCTGGAAAACCAGCAGTTCCTTGGCCTGGTTTTTAGGCCTTTTAGACACCTTCGGTCTCGCCGGAACAGTGTGCAATGCCTTCGGGTTTTAAGGCTTGTGAAGCGTGTGTGCGTCAGATGTCTGGCACTGACCCGCATCTCATCTGTATGTGGTGCCTCGGCGTGCACCACGACTCCAAAGAGTGCGACGTCTGTCAGAAGATGAAGCCCAAATCCCTCAGAGAGCGCCGTATGAAACAGCTGGCCGTACGGCTGTCCGGTCCATCACCTTTGTGTCGCCGCTGTCCCCCTCCGCATCAGGCTCAGTCCAGAGGCCTTTCACATGAACGTTGTTCGAGGGCAGGTAAGCACAAGGGGCAAGCATGGAGGTCCTCCTCCCATTCGCATACTGCTGATGCCCGCTCCTCTCGCCCTATGCCAGGCAAGGGCGCCCGGCAGTCGCTTTCTCCATACCCTTCCTTTCCGGGGGTTGTAGTGAAGCGTGCCCAAATGGACGCTTATTCTATTGCACTCCTGTCATACTTTGGGTCCCCACCTCTCCCTGGAGTGCCTTCGGGTCCCAAACAGCTGGAGGGCACTCATGTCGGGTCCTCGCCGGCGAATTCTTCCTGTGTGCATCGACTCCGGTTCTGGAGACGATACGACGCCGACGGGTCACGACTCATT
Source organism: Triturus cristatus (assembly GCF_964204655.1). Lineage (NCBI taxonomy): Eukaryota > Metazoa > Chordata > Amphibia > Caudata > Salamandridae > Triturus > Triturus cristatus. The sequence goes on from NC_140595.1 coordinate 612,044,486, forward strand.
GGGTCCTCCCAGTTACCCGTCCAGCCCATCCCATCAGTCTTCCCATAGCCCTGAGCGGCTTCCTGCGTCGACGTCGGAGGCGGCGCTGGCCCAGACGCCCGGCTCCCGGCTCGACGCCCGGCTCGACCAAACGGGCACATTTTGCAGTGGGATCGACGTCGGGCGGCGTCCAGGTCGAGTCCCCTCTGGAGGTCATCGACGTCTAGACGACTCCAACCCAGCGTCGATTGACGCCGGTGCCACCGTCCCAGCTCCCTCACGAGGTTGCTGCTCCACCCGACTACTCGGATGTCGCTGCGACCTTCACACGGTGTCGATTGACGCCGGTGCTGGCAACAACGCCTCCAGGTCAAGAGGTTGATGCATCTCTGGATTCCCTGGATCGGGGGCCCAAGGTACAAGTGCCTTGTGTTGCTTGGCCTTCGGGTCAGTCTCCGGCTCCTCCACTTTTGTTGTCCAGTGGACGGCTTAGTCTTCAGCCGTCTCCTACCGACGGCTTATAAGAGGACTCGTTGTACAGGCGGCCTTTAACTTAGTCTACATCCACCTTGCCATTATTACCTCCCACTAGGGAGTCTAGGTGGCTGGACGCGTGTGCTCGCCAACTTTTTGCCTCTACCAGTGCGGGTATCCGCGCATTGAATACTGCGTGTGTGTTCGCACGTTCATCCTCGACCCTTTGAGACCTGGTCGAGACCCTTCTCCCTTCTATTCCTGAGGAGCCCCAGTCACAGTTGCTTCGACTTCTGCTTGATGGCAGGGGAATGGCGCAATTTTCGCTCCGTTCTTCCCTTGATGCCACTGACTCTGTGGGACGAGCTCTTGCTCAGTCTGTGGCTTTGCACTGCCATGCATGGCTGCGCGACAGTCGCTTCCCTGATAATGTTCGGGATGCTGTTCTGCTTGGGTTTTCGGATCAGATAGAACCTGCTCAACAGAGCCTCTCTAACCCAAACCAGAACGTTACCCCCTCCCTAGGGCCTATTCACACCTAAATAACCACATATATGTACCACCTAAGGACAGGGAATTCCTACTATATATATATCAAGACCTACGAGTCACAGCCTCGCGGTCCCAAACGGACCCAGGACTTCCTGCCCAGACAGCAGCCACAGCCTCGCGGTCCCAAACGGACCCAGGACTTCCTGCCCAGACGGCAGTCACAGCCTCACGGTCCCAAACGGACCCAGGACTTCCTGCCCAGACGGCAGCCACAGCCTCGCGGTCCCAAACGGACCCAGGACTTCCTGCCCAGACGGCAGCCACAGCCTCGCGGTCCCAAACGGACCCAGGACTTCCTGCCCAGACGGCAGCCACAGCCTCGCGGTCCCAAACGGACCCAGGACTTCCTGCCCAGACGGCAGCCACAGCCTCGCGGTCCCAAACGGACCCAGGACTTCCTGCCCAGACGGCAGCCTTAGCACGAGTTCATCCTATAATTACCACGACATACAACACGGGACTATATATATCAGATCACACAACGACAGCTAGTTGAGCACAACTTGTTCCCCAGTTCGAGGTGCTCCTTTCTCCCTTATTCAGTTACCACCTACCTGATCAGGATTAACATCTGTTCATGTCAGGTCACAGCTGACTAGAAGAATAGGTTACCCTCTTACACAAGAACACGTAGCACATATTGCTTTAATACTTTATTCAGTTATTACATGCACACTCACGGAACATAATACATATCACATAACCTGCAAAGAAAAGTGAAAGATTAAGTTGTATACTCTAATAGTAAGGGGTTGACATCACCTTGGTCGTATGTAGCCTGCACTCAATGGTCATCTAGGTTCCCTTCTCGTCTGCGCCTCGGCTTCGCCTGGAAGTCACACAATCACGGGTTTACTCCCGTCTCCCTCTCCGAGTCACTGGGACCTCTTCCTTATCGGCTACTCTCTTCTCTTTGGAATATCTATTTCTCGGTTTTTCTCCACCTTCAAGTTTGTCATCTGTCTTCCCTGGAATACGTAGTAGCTTTACTGCTAACGGCCAGGTGCCGCCTATGGTCTAAAAGCAAGTGCCAGTATCTGCCTCAAACTTTCACTAATATAGATGTGCATTTCCTCCTGGAAAATTCCAGCCCGTAACCTGCCGCCCACCAAATTCTTGTACCTCCCCGTGCCAAGGACACGTTCCCAGCCGGCCGGCCTGATGTAGTGTCTTCGGCATGAAGAAAAATACAATCCTTCGATAAGGGCCGGCCTGAACCGGTTCTCTCCAAGCGAATAACACCTCCTAACTAAAACACTGCCTATGACCTAGAAACATCCCAAGCTGCCAGAGCAGGAGGAAAGATGGAGTCTCTCCCGTTTAAGGCCTACCAGGCCTGAATTCAGCACGGCTCCATGAAATACCCTCACTACAGAACAGATTACCTCTAATGCTAACGAATCTATCCCCTAGGATATGTATGCAAACCCTGATCTATGGGGAAGAACACAGGATCATGTCGAAGTGCCTAATAAATAGGCTCTATACACTACTCTAACCCTTAGACTTGAATGGAAAGAGACTGAAGTCACCTAAATCACCCTTCAACACAATAAGACCGGAAAAATCGAGCAGTACATTTCACCCTTGACTTCAGTCTATTATACATTCATTAAATGGAGCTAACATCTGTGGAAGAATAATATGAAACAAAGCTAACTGATCTATGTCTAGTACCAAGTGTGCAGAATTGAAGTAGTGAAGGAATACACTGAATAAAGCAACAGATAGAAATCAAAACAGCAACAGCAATCAAAATACCACCTAATGTTTGGCGTAGCATGTGTATATCGGGTAACCAATTAAAGAGCCAGTCAAACCAGCCCTGATCAATGTGTTTTCTAACTTCTTCTGTTAAGTCACGCAACTTGTCGATGTGAGCACGAATGGATTGTGTATGGTCAGACAAGTTAAAACAACAGAGACCTTCGAAGTCCGAGCAATCATGTCCATGTTTAAGCAAAAGATAATCAATGGCTGCTCTATTTTGCAAAATGGCCCTACGTTCACCCTGGGCGTCTAATAGCATGTCAGACAAAATTGTAGAAGTATGATTAATAGATTTCACCATCCAGCAGGCCATTTTCCCAATAGATTTGGCATTATAAACCGCCAAAGCAGGAACACCAATAATTGAAACAGCTAAGCTAAGGTATTCAGACTTGGAATATAAATGCAAAGATGGGTCACAATCCTCCTGTAACATTACAGTATCTCGAAGCACACGAGAGTTGGCATTCGGATGTGATGCGAACATCAACAAACTGAGTCTCGTAATGGCACAAGGGCCTCCGGAAATGTTTGCAGGGACAAATGGCCAGGAAGTATTACCACAGGAGAAAAGCCATCCGGCAGGTAGTAACATCGTGCGATAGTGACTGGGGGTAACTACCAAACTATTACAAGTCATATTGTTCTGAACTGAAACACATGTGGTCGGTGTCCTTTGAAAGCACAAAGTCCGTTCGTGAGCTGTAAACGAAGTGGCGCCTTTTAGTTTTAGGCGCAGACATTCAGAGATCGCACTAGGATTACACGTAAGAAAGAAGCACAAATCACCTTGTGTGATATTATAAGTAAGTATTTGGGACTGGATGGGGGTTTGCTCGTTCGGCAATTCAATACATAGGGGGCAATATACATGGGTAGCAAAATCACCCAGGAGAATATTGGGACGGGCCTTCGAGACATTAAAAATATGAATTAGAGTTTCCAATGAGGCGGGGACAGCAACCAGACAGGTCGCCAGAATGTCATGTACAGATCTCATCGGTGTCAAACAGAAGTGAGGGGCGTCAGTCACCCTCTTAGCTAGTGCGGTCCAGAAGTTCGATGATGAATCCCATGCAGTGAAGGAACGCAACATTCGGGTTCCCAGTTCATCCCGGGTTGATAGGATCCCTCCTTTCTCGTCGTACCAGTCCGAAAACAGTCCGGTTCCGACACATCCTGCAGCAACAATCCAAAGAATGATCTGAAAAAGAACCAAATACAGGCATTAATCATTCTCGTAAATAACATTTATCAGCCGGGACCGCTTCCCGGCTATCTTTCCCTGGTCTCATAACCAAAATGGTATTGTCCTGACCGGTGGCAATGACCTCTGCTTGTTCAGGGGGATTCTTAGGCGACTGCACCCAAACTCTGGCCCCAGGATTATCCGTGGAGCCAAAACCTTTCTGGCCACGTACAGTTAGCAACGTTGGAGCAGTGCCTTTCATTAATACACCACTGAAAACAGGCATTATGAGTAATTGAGCCACTCGGTCAGTGCGATGTATCAGTAAGTCAACCTCACTGCTATTCAGCAGGAGCACCTTAATCTCTCCCTGATAATCACTGTCGATAATTCCTCCAAGCACCTGAATGCCTTTTACAGCCAGCCCCGATTTAGGGGCGATCAATCCGAAATTTCCAGGTGGTATCTGAACACCAACACCTGTCTCTATGATGACTCGATCTCTACTTTTTATAACAATGTCATCCATAGCATGCAAGTCTAAACCTGCCGACCCTGGGGTCGCTCTACATGGAGCCAAAGCTCCGGGAGTAATTTCCCAATACATCACAGTTTCTCTGATTTCATTAGGCATAGCCTCAACATTCGGGGGAAACAAACGCATAAGTGGAGATTCAGCATTTAAAAAAGGACGATTATTCAAAATCAATAGTGCTTGGGGCAAAAAGTCTCGCCAATTTTTATACTTGTCATCTGTTAACTTACGCTGCTGGTCCTTTAGCAGGCCATTCAATCTCTCCACCAGGCCCGAGGCCTGTGGGTAGTAGGGTATATGGAATATCCATTGAATATTATTTTCCGCACAGAATTCCTGTACCAATCTTCCACGAAAATGGGACGCATTATCAGATTGAATTTGGAATGGCACACCATAGTACATCATAATCAATTCTAATGTTTTAATGGTATTCAATTGGGTAGCTTGCTTACAGGGAAGGGCTACCAGCAGGCCACTGTATGTATCAACAATAGTGCAAACATATTGACAATTCCTACTCATGGGAAGTGGACCAATGTAGTCAATCTGCCAAATTTGAGCGGGCAGTTTCCCGCGATGTAAATGACCTTTAACAATTTGGGGCACCTTACGCTGTCTGATATGCTGACAAACGGGGCAGTGTAAAATAACATTTTTAATTAGATCTAGGGGAATATAAATTCCTCGATCAGCAGCCCACCTGCTAGTGGCCTTCTCTCCGAAATGTCCTGCCTTCTGGTGTGCCCATTTCGCCAATCCCGCAATATCAGAATCTTGCCTGTCCACCACTGCCTCAGCAATTTTAGACTTCTCATCTGCAATGTTATGAAAAAATTTGTCAAGAGAATCTATCGGGGTGTGAGCATCCACATGGAAGATTGTAACAGTACTCTGTGGGAGCATCTCCCAAATCTCTTGCCATAACTCTTTTCCCCATAATTCTTTGGAGTGTAACTTCCAATTATGGGAATCCCAAGTTGGCAACCAAACAGCCAGTCCATTGGCAGTAGACCAAGAATCGGTGAAAATATGATATGTACCAGGTAACTCTTGTTTCAAAACTTGGTAAACAACGTAAAGCTCGGCAAATTGGCTGCTTTTACCCTCACCAGTTGTGCTCAACAATTTGTGTGTAATCGGATTATAGGACACCGCCTTCCAGTGCCGTGTCATCCCTATAAACCTCGCTGAACCATCAGTGAACCAAACATGGTTTCTTTCCGCTGCGGACAAATCATCAAAAGGCTTACCCCACTTGACAGGAGACTCCTGTGCTAAAGGTACGGAACATTCACTCTCAGTCTCAGTCGACGGCGCTCGCGCCACCTGCTCATGTAAAGAAGCAACTCCTTTCGGGCCCACACGTGCCCTGTCTTGTATGTACCATTTCCATTTAATCACACTCGCCTCTTGAGCGTGTCCAATTCGGTGAGTTTTCGGCGAACTCAGAACCCACTGCATGATAGGAATTTCCGGACGCAGAACTATATCATGTTCCAAAGTCAATTGCTCGGTATCCACCAGAGCCCAATAACAAGCAAGTAACTGTTTCTCAAAGGGTGTGTAACGCTCACCAGCATCAGGTAACTTTTTGGTCCAAAAACCTAACGGTACTTTACTCCTGCCTTGTTTCTGCCACAAACTCCAATTTGCATAAAGGCCCTGTACAGACACATTCAAATCCACGTCACCATCACGTACAGGCCATAAATCCAGAGCATGTTGAATTGCCTCTTTTGCCAGACTAAACGCATCTTGCTGTGGTTTATCCCATTCAAATGCATTCTTTTTACGCGTGACCCGGTACAAGGGGGCCAATATTTGACTCAAATGAGGAATATGCTGGCGCCAAAAGCCAAACAGACCAATGAAGCTCTGGGCTTCTTTCCTATTTCTAGGAACTGCAAAATCAAGAATCTTCTGTTTAACCTGAGGGATCACTTCACGGTGCCCTTCATGCCAATTAATACCCAAAAATTTTACAGCCTGGGACGGCCCTTGCAATTTATCTGGGTTGATTTCCCAACCTTTCTCACGCAGGCACTCAATGACTCTGTCTAATTGGGTCTGAACTTCCTCTTGTGTTTCGCCTTGGATCAAAACATCATCAATATAATGACATATCTGAATCTGGGGATGAACCGGTACCTCAGCCAAATGCTCTGCCACCAGCCGGTGACATATCGTAGGACTATGCACATATCCCTGGGGAAGACTTCTAAACGTCATCTGACGCCCGTTCCACGTAAAACTGAATTGTTCCTGACACTCTGGGGCAATCGGAATCGAAAAGAAAGCATTAGCAATATCAATGGACGCATACCATGTACCTGGATGCTTTTGGATTCTCTCAATTAGTGTAATAACATCCGGTACTGCAACAGTCAAAGAGGGTGTGTGTCTGTTCAATTCTCGATAATCAACGGTCATGCGCCAAGAGTTATCACTCTTACGCACCGGCCAAACAGGATTGTTCCAAGCAGAAGTAACTGGAGTTATGACTCCTGCATCCACCAACTCCTGAATAGTGGTACTAATCTCCTCATGACCACCTGGAATACGATACTGCTTCTGACAAACCACTTTTGTCGCCTGGGGAACTTGTATGGGGGGCATTCTTAAACGACCAACCCGTATAGGTCTGGACGATATATAATGCGTTGTTCCAAATTGGTAACATCCGTCATCTAGGTGCAAAGTCATTCCTTTCAAAATATCAATCCCAATTATGAATTCTAGGAGTGGCACTACTAGTACAGAATACTCTTTTCTAGGAATTCTACCTATTCTCATTTCAAGCAAAGTTTGAACTGCAGGGGTTTCTTTTCCACCTAATCCGGTAATAGTAAAAGGCTGACCTGTAAACTTCTTCGATTTTCCATGAATAAGAGTGGCCTCCGCTCCTGTATCTACCAATGCTCGGGCCCTTTGGATATTACGATGTCTCCAATAAATGTCAATATCTACATAGGGTCTATTATCTCTGTGAGCCCATCTGTGTACCGGAGCTTGACCTATTTCCTAATCATTCTTACTGCATTCTGTGTACCAGGATAAATCAGGATAAAGACTCTCACGCTTCTTAGGTATCGGTACCTCCTGTTCATATCCATTCCCAGTACGGAACGGATTCGTATCTTCTGCATTGTACTGCGGGTTACGATCGACCAAACTGTGACGATCCTCTCTCCTCCTCAACTCAGGGGATTGATCCCTATCATCTCTACGTCTGCTGTAAACATAGTCAGTTCTCCCCCTTTCTCTTTCCCCCTCTCTCTCCCTGTCTCTCTCTCGACGGGGGGACACATCACGTACAGAACGTCGATCATCACGACGAACAGAGCGCCCACGGCGGTCGTCATCACCGCTACCGTCAGAACCACCACGATCACACTCAGTGGTCCGAACACGCCGGGCACCCTCCTTTCGATCCAAGCCACCTTTGCGAAACAACTCCCACAAACGAGCGGTAGTCTCACCATCAATGTCCTCCCTCCGCACACCATCAGCCAGAAGACCAGAAAAAATATCACGTCTAGTAAGTTTATTTTCACCAGGAGTACGAGTGTCAGGCCGGGACTGACGTTCAGGTTTAAACCACTCACCCAACTCACCGAGTTGGCGCACCGATTCCAAAACCGTAGATAACACGTTACCAGTCTGATTAATCAATAAAGTCATCATGACCTGCTTATAGGCAACAGGGGAAGATCGAATGATACGGTTCCGCACAGAAGATGTCAACAAACCATCAAGCAATCTGTCAGCAGTACCCAGAAAAATTGCCGTTTTCATCACCTCCTCTTTGAGACGTTGAGCAGCATCACGCAAAGTATACCACGGCTTGTCATTCACAGGCCAGTCAGATTCAGTAGGATATTTTTGATTACAACCCTCAGTCGCCAATTGGAGTAAAGAAATCTGACCACCACCATTATAGTTACGAAAATGATCCTGCACAGTAGAATCCAAACTCAAGGAACAGAACTTTAAACAATCGCCATTATCCAACATAATACCAGCAGCGCCCAGTTCATAAAGGCGCACCATCCATGTGAGCAAGGACTCACCAGCTCGCTGCCGAAATCGCTGCAAAATATCACTAATTTCCTGCTGAGTAAAGTCTTCTAAACAGTCCAAAGAAATACCCTGCGGAGCATTGGGAGACTGCTGCAACTTCCGACGGAAAACTGGATGCGCAGAAACCACGGGACGAGCATCACAAGCAGCCCGATCAGTACTCGTAGAGGGACAATCAGTGTAAGAGGCATTGATCCCACTCGAAGAACGAGCGTAATCACGGGGTGCACCATCAAAGGTGCGAGAAGCAGACCTACAATCATGGCGGGAGCGAGAAGACTCGCGCTTGGCAGACTCCTCACCCGAGGAACAAGAATCAGTCGAGTTCCAGATATTACCATCCCATTCATCAGGATTCCAATCCAGCCCGGCTGTCGCCACGACCAGACGCACCTTTCGCGTCGAAACCCGACCGCGCCTGTTCTTGTATTTATAACGAGCAATTCGCACAGCCGCCCGTTCGGCAATAGTTTGGTAAGTCTCAAGTTTATCAGCAAGCAACTTATTTTGACACCGCAACAAAGTATGAGAATTCTGAATCTCAACAAAGTGCGCTTCCACATCTTTAAGAGATATCTGTAACTTCAACAATCTCTCATGCAGAATCCTGTATGCAGACAAAAGAATCCAACCTCTGCGCCCCAAAATGGGAATCTCCTCACCCTTCGATACGGGTGCCTTCTGCAAACAAGCAATTACATTAGCCGGCTCTGCCAGCTCCAAAGAAGAATTCCAATTCTCACTCAAACCAGTAGAATCAGCCCACTCACGGGCCAAGGCTTCATAAGGCGTTGAATCCCATCCGGGAATATCAACGGGCAACCTAAAAGTAGATTTAGACCTTCTAGAAAACATCGTGAAAAAGGAAAAAGAAGAAAAAGAAGAAGAAAGAAAGAGAAAGAGAAGAAAAAAAAAAACTACACACCCAATTATACAAAAATAAAAACGCAAACAAAACCACGCACGCGCCGAAAGCAAACACAGTACAACACAACGCACACAGGTTTCGTAAACGGTTCGTGACGCCAAATGTTCTGCTTGGGTTTTCGGATCAGATAGAACCTGCTCAACAGAGCCTCTCTAACCCAAACCAGAACGTTACCCCCTCCCTAGGGCCTATTCACACCTAAATAACCACATATATGTACCACCTAAGGACAGGGAATTCCTACTATATATATATCAAGACCTACGAGTCACAGCCTCGCGGTCCCAAACGGACCCAGGACTTCCTGCCCAGACAGCAGCCACAGCCTCGCGGTCCCAAACGGACCCAGGACTTCCTGCCCAGACGGCAGTCACAGCCTCACGGTCCCAAACGGACCCAGGACTTCCTGCCCAGACGGCAGCCACAGCCTCGCGGTCCCAAACGGACCCAGGACTTCCTGCCCAGACGGCAGCCACAGCCTCGCGGTCCCAAACGGACCCAGGACTTCCTGCCCAGACGGCAGCCACAGCCTCGCGGTCCCAAACGGACCCAGGACTTCCTGCCCAGACGGCAGCCACAGCCTCGCGGTCCCAAACGGACCCAGGACTTCCTGCCCAGACGACAGCCTTAGCACGAGTTCATCCTATAATTACCACGACATACAACACGGGACTATATATATCAGATCACACAACGACAGCTAGTTGAGCACAACTTGTTCCCCAGTTCGAGGTGCTCCTTTCTCCCTTATTCAGTTACCACCTACCTGATCAGGATTAACATCTGTTCATGTCAGGTCACAGCTGACTAGAAGAATAGGTTACCCTCTTACACAAGAACACGTAGCACATATTGCTTTAATACTTTATTCAGTTATTACATGCACACTCACGGAACATAATACATATCACATAACCTGCAAAGAAAAGTGAAAGATTAAGTTGTATACTCTAATAGTAAGGGGTTGACATCACCTTGGTCGTATGTAGCCTGCACTCAATGGTCATCTAGGTTCCCTTCTCGTCTGCGCCTCGGCTTCGCCTGGAAGTCACACAATCACGGGTTTACTCCCGTCTCCCTCTCCGAGTCACTGGGACCTCTTCCTTATCGGCTACTCTCTTCTCTTTGGAATATCTATTTCTCGGTTTTTCTCCACCTTCAAGTTTGTCATCTGTCTTCCCTGGAATACGTAGTAGCTTTACTGCTAACGGCCAGGTGCCGCCTATGGTCTAAAAGCAAGTGCCAGTATCTGCCCCAAACTTTCACTAATATAGATGTGCATTTCCTCCTGGAAAATTCCAGCCCGTAACCTGCCGCCCACCAAATTCTTGTACCTCCCCGTGCCAAGGACACGTTCCCAGCCGGCCGGCCTGATGTAGTGTCTTCGGCATGAAGAAAAATACAATCCTTCGATAAGGGCCGGCCTGAACCGGTTCTCTCCAAGCGAATAACACCTCCTAACTAAAACACTGCCTATGACCTAGAAACATCCCAAGCTGCCAGAGCAGGAGGAAAGATGGAGTCTCTCCCGTTTAAGGCCTACCAGGCCTGAATTCAGCACGGCTCCATGAAATACCCTCACTACAGAACAGATTACCTCTAATGCTAACAAATCTATCCCCTAGGATATGTATGCAAACCCTGATCTATGGGGAAGAACACAGGATCATGTCGAAGTGCCTAATAAATAGGCTCTATACACTACTCTAACCCTTAGACTTGAATGGAAAGAGACTGAAGTCACCTAAATCACCCTTCAACACAATAAGACCGGAAAAATCGAGCAGTACAGATGCCCTCAGGGATCTACCGTTTAATGGTGTGGACCTTTTTGATCCCCACGCGGATTCGGCAGTCTCCCGGCTCTTGTCTGGGTTGCCATAACTTTTGCACTGTTCTGTGCCGCCTTTTCCTACACCTCTATCACGAACGTGTATAGTAGGTTCCCTGTTTGCTGCCAACGGCTGTTCAGCCTTCTCTGATTAGTTAGATTTCAGCCGTATGGCCGGTTTATTCTTCCGTTCAGTCCTCTGACTGCGTGATTTACCCAAGAGGATCCGCTTATCAGGGGTTGACACTTACCCTATGTGGGGTATATGCTGGTGCTGGGCGGCTGCCTTGCCTTTGTACACTCCTATGGAGAATTTTTCGCAAACATCTTTCAGGGAGTCCCTCCCTGTCTTTTGTCCTGCGATCCTATTATTAGCATCACCCTGTTGCACTTCGGGTGCCTTTGGTCCCGCTTGTCTGTTGTGCTTCTGTCCTTGTTTTTACGGCTCACACCGTCTCCGTCGCTGTGTGCGGCAATGTTTAGTACTATTATTACAAACTTGGGCACGCAGCCCTTATTGGGCTTGTCCTCCAAGGTACTAGCTTAGCATTTATATCTTTGCTGTATGTGGCCTATTTTCTCACCACTTCTCCTACAGCGGTTCTTTCCACATTCCCTGCTGCCCCGCACAGGTGTTTCCACACTTCTGCTTGGCTCATACTGTGATTTTTCATGGGGCGTACTTCTTCGAAATACTCGTATCTTCTGGTCCGGGGCACTTACATTGATCCTGACTGTTTCCACTGTCGTGCCTCTAGCTTGCAGGGGACCGTGCTTCTTCCCGAGCAAGGTGGGATGTTGCTCTTTCATTCATGCGGTGTCCATGGTCGCTGACCCAGTCTGCTTGTGCCACCACCTCTATGTGGTGCTCGGCTGCCTGGTTCCCCTTTTGGGCCGTTGCCCTCTTGGTGTTGTGCGCATCTGAGCTAGTCACGCTGCCCTGCAGGAGGCCTTTCCTTTCTTCGTGTGGTTCCAACGTCCAATCGATGTGTTTAGGTGCCTTGTATGCTTCGATGAGTTACAGTGTCGCTCCTACTTTGACGCTAGGCTGTGTGCCATTGGCCCTTTAGCCGGTTGTAACAGACCACCTATGTCTTGGCGTGTCCTCTATTTTACTACCGGCCTCTTGGCCATGGATTGGTCGACTGCCAATGTTGTCACATGTGTCTAGCTGATGCAGCTTGAAAAGTGCTTCTTCTGCTAATCTACATACTGGGCTGGTATGCGCTTTCTGTCATACCGGTTGCCATCTCTCTGGGTTTTGCTTACAGGCGACACATTACATCTGGTGGATCTTTCACGCCCTAGGTCCCATTCCACTTCTGGCGGTGTCATCAGATTCCTTTTAGCTCCAGCATATTTAGTATGCCTTTTCTTGTTCCATACCAGCACTTGCTGGCCAGGAGTCAGCCTTTTGCCTTTATTGCCCCCTGTATCTTGCAGGTACAGGTTCAACAGTGTTTTTTTTCCACTGCTTTGCCCGGTCGACCGGTAATCGCTTTTTGCTTTCTATCGACACCTCGGATCCTGCGGATCCCTCAGCCCCTAGGCTTAGTTCATCTTCCTTTTTCGAAGTTGTGAACTCTTGCTCCAGCATGCGCATTTTGGCTCTGGACTTTCCCTCGCTCAACCCGTTATACACAAAAGGGGTTTTCGTGCTGTTCTTGTCGGCTTGTGGTACCTTTGCCTTCCATTGTTCTCTGCTCTCTTCTGAGCTTCATGGTCTAGGAGTTAGCTGCGCTGACATTACTGTCCCCGCTGTGCTTCGTCACATGATTGATGGCACTGTTTGAGTCACTTTCTTGACGGACAAGTTCTCTCTAGAACTTGGAGGGGTTCAGTCGCAGACCCGCCTCCTCTATGGGTATGGCTTTGGTATCTATTCTAAGTTAAGGAATCTGCGGCTAGACGTCTCTATCAGATGAACGAGTTACTTGCCTTCAGTAACGATGTATCTGGTAGAGACATAGTCTAGCCGCAGATTCCTTAACGCCCGCCCGTCCTCACCGTTCTGCGAGGACCTTTTCAGGTTGGGCTTTCTACGCTCGCCTCCCTTTGGCTGGCTTGATCCTTCTGCAGGGTGACGCTTTCACTTCACTCCCACACAGAATGTTTCATTCTGCTTTCATAGCTCTACTCCGCCCATTTTCGTAATTGGACAGTATGCTTATGTGTCATGTATCCTTTCCAACCCTACGCCCTGGGTTGTACAGTGTGGGTTCTATTCGTGTTTTTGCCCACCCCCCGCTTCCCCTTTCTTTATCGCCTTGGGTTCTCTTACCACCCCATGCTCCATTGGTTTGAGGTCTGTTGGCTCTGCCACATTTTTTAAATCTCTTATTGGGGGTACAACGTATCCTTCTGGTGACGTCTTGTGGTCAATTGTCCTTGCTCCTATGTTCCGGACTTGTTGTCCTTCACGGTTATACATTAAGGTTGCGGACTTTCTGTCGCCTGCCATGATGTTGTTTACATCTTCCTTTACCTCCCAGGGTGGTTGGCTTTCACTTTTGCGGGGTTGCTTCTCAGAGCGGTGCTCTGCTCTTTCCCTTTACTAGTTTCCAATATACAGTGCCTGGCACTTTCCTTTATGGTGTGGTTTTTCATCATTCCATGTCTTTTCATCATTTTCGCACACTGTTCCCATATTCTAACAGTTTTTTGGTGGTGGCTCTGCGTTGCGGCGCGGAAAAGTTTCTCCGCCGAAAACTGACGTCCGCGCGCCGGGAGGGGCATATATGACTCCGCTGACGTCACGTCCATGGACGACGTCAGGGCGGAGCCGGGCGGTGCCGACCCTGGCGCGCAGAGGTGCTGCTGCGGAAAGTTTTCCGGATCCAGTCTGACGCCTGGGGATATTCTAAGTTAAGGAATCTGCGGCTAGACTATATCTCTACCAGATACATTGTTACCGAAGGTAAGTAACTCGTTTGTTAGTGCAAGTGTTCACAGACAACACTACCGCCATTTGGTACTGCAGCAAGCAGGGCGTGGTGGGGTCGTGGACCCTTCGTCAAGAATCCCTGTGTCTCTGGACATGGTGGAACAGCAGGGCATGACCCTGGTGGCTCAACACCTGGCAGGTTCTCTGAACGCCAAGGTGGACAAACTCAGCCATCGATGCCTAGCGGATCACGAGTGGTGTCTCCATTTGTAGGTGGCACAAGGACTCTTTCAGCAATGGGGAGAGCCTTGGTTAGATCTGTTCGCCTTGGAAGAGAACACGCAATGTCAGCAGTATTGTGCGTTGGAGTATCCAAGGCGGCTATCGCTTGGTGACTCTTTTAATCATGCGTACAGCTCAGGCCTCCTGTACACTTTTCTGCCCATACCGCTTCTGCCCAGAGTTCTCAAGAAGATCAAGAACGACCCGACGCATGTGATTCTTGTGGCTCCGGACTGGCCACGGATGGTTGGGTATCCCAAGCTTCTTCAAATGAGCTTCGATCCTCCGATCAGGCTGCCCCTTTGGGAGAATCTTCTGTCACAGCAGTAGGGGAGGGTACTCCACCCGAACTGGTCAACTCTCCGCCTCCTTGTGTGGAGATTGAGTGGCGACAGTTGATAGCGTTTGACATTCCTCCTGAACTTTGTACAGTTATTCTGGCTGCCAGCCGGTCCTCCACCAAAATGGTTTACGCCTGCCGTTGGCAATCATTTGGAAAATATTGTACAGAAAAATCTATTGACCTTCTTTCTGCCTCCCTTTCTGATATTCTTCACTTCATTCTTACAATTGTCCAGCAGGGCTCTGCTCTGGGCACTCTCTAGGGTTATCTCTCTACTCTGCCCTCTTTCCTGTGGCTGCCTGACCAACCCTCTTTATTTAACTCCCCTACTGTACAGAGGTTTCTGAAAGGGTTTCTACATATCTTCCCCCTTTGCCCTTCATCATGCCTCGGTGGGATCTGAACCTGGTTCTCACTTACATCATTTATGCTCCCTTTGAGCTGCTACACAATTGTCCTCTCCTGCTGCTTACCATCAAGAAAGTTTTTCTAGTGGCAATAACATCTGCCCATAAGTTGAGCGAGCTGTTGGCTTTATCGTCCAAGCGTCCCTATTTAATGGTAATCCCAAACAAGGTGGTACTTTGCACCCAGGCCTCTTTCCTACCCAAAGTGATGACACCATTCCGTTGGGGACAATTTATCACCCTGCCCACCTTTTATGCTCCTTCACATCCCACTAAAGAGGAAGAGCGAATCCACTGTCTGGACCCGAAAAGGGCATTGTCATTCTACCTTGACCGCACAAGAGTTTGGGGTAGACGACCAACTCTTTGTGGGCTATGCAGGAGCTAAAAAAGGTTGGGCACTTCCGAAACTGACCATTTCGCACTGGCTCATTCTCTGTAACAAGATCTGCTCTGCCCTGGCTAAAAAGCAGCCTCTTGAGGGCTTACACGCCCAATCCACCAGAGGGAAAGCTGCAACCACAGCGTTAGCTTGTGGGGTTCCAGTCCTGGACATCTGCCAGGCAGCATCGTGGGCGTCCTTACGCACATTTGGCAAACACTGCTGCCTGGACAGTCAGGTTCGCAGGGACAGGCATTTTGCCCCTTTGGTCCTGCAGGACATCTTAGTATAGTCAAAGATGTTATGGCTTGGGTATCTATTCAAAGGTAAGGAATTTGCAGCTAGAAGTCTCTATCAGATGAACAAGTTACTTACCATCAGTAAGGCATTATCTGGTAGAAACAATATCTAGCTGCAGATCTCTTACAGACCCACCCCTGCCTACCCGCTCTGCGGACACATTTCTAGGGGTAGGGTTTTTCCCCTTTTTAGGGTCCTAGTTTGAACATACACTAGTCAGTTCACTTCACAGCTCTGTGCTCCTGACGTGTAAAGTCATGAAAAGTAACTGCCGTCCATGCGGCTGGTTGGCACCTATACAGTTGACCGCGCCGTCACTTGTGGCACCAAATACGAGGACTTGTGGAACTGAACGAAGCCACACTACTTCGCTGAGGGATACTGCTCATGAAAATGTTTCCGGATCCAGTTTGATGCCTGGGAAATTCACAGGTAAGGAATCTGCAGCTAGATATTGTCTCTACCCGATAATGTGTTAACTAAGGTAAGTAACTGGTTCTACAAGTCTGATGCCTGAGAGGATATTCTTAAGGTTAGTGATTTGGAGGAGTATTAGGTATCCTCCAGAAATATCATTACTGAAGGTAAGTAACTTATACTTATAGGTGACTACCCATTTGGAAATACATATGATGAAGTTTCACGATATGTAAAGAGGGCTAGTGCTTACCTGTCTGTGTTTTGTTATACATAATTGTGCTTAGTGTTATATTTTCTTAAAAACATTTAAACCTAAAGATTACGATCAGTACATTTTAAGATTGAACACTATCTGACATTTGCTCTTATCCTTAGTTCCCCTTTGTAGATGATGTTTTGGTAAAACCTTTACAAAACTAAATAAGTATAAAATATGTTTCTTAATCTGATGAACATATCTCTTTTTTTTGGATGTCTTACAGAAAAACATTTGCTCCAGAGGGTGTGCCCTTCCCTATGATATTACTGAACATTTTTTTAGGGTAAGAACAGCTTGTCCTTTGTTTCTGATGGCACGTCTGTGTGGGGATGATAAGAGATTCTCTGTTTTGCCTCGTCATATTTACTTTTAGTTTTGCTTCTTCACATTATTAACCAATAGAGAATTGAAGCAGACTGCATATATTAAGAAACACGCCTATTGTAACTGTGCCGTGTTTAGTTGAATGTGTCACTACATATGCATCCACCACTTTTTTAACGTTCACATTGTCAAGTGCACATCATCATTCTACTATTTTGTAAAGTTGCACTATTATGTTGTGAGTGGCTTTATATTGTTGGTTCCTCCCAAACTCTAACCTCACATTTCATCTTAAACATTAAACAACAGCGTAAATGATGACAATATAGCTGTGTCGTAAACTCCAAATCATCTCCTTGGCATTTTTTGGTACCAGAGATTGCCAGGTGAATGCCCAGTGCTTGCAACTCACTGATGCTCCTTGCAGACCTAATTGTCTTTTTCTCTTTAAAAAAAAAAAGTTTTTTTTGTCCTCATTTCACCCTCAGTACTACTTCTGATTGTGCTTACCATGCCTTCCAAACTTCGGAGAGACTGTTGATATTGTTTGCAGATGGTGCTCATGGGTGCAGGACTAGGAAATATGTCCCCAGGTGCCACAACATTGAGGTATAATCAGTGGACAAAATACCATCCTGAAATCATTCCATATTTTATCCAGACTTTTACGGTCACATGTAATATTCATTTGGCTTACCTAGTTAGCTGATTTGATCCAATAAGTGGCTAATGGAAAACATAAAGAAGTTCATTTTTACAAATGTTGGTCCTCGCCAACAGAATTATGTATGACACCAATCTTTGCTGGGGTTTGCACAGCAATATGAGTGTGGCTTACCTTGACCCCCCTTACCATTATTTCACTCAAAGTCTAACTTGCAGCTTCTCGATAGACATGAAGCCCTGGGCAGTCCACAAACATTTGCCTGTCCGCCGCAGGCTGGTTACATCTCAGCATCTCTTGTGCAAACTTAGCGAGTCTTTGTGGTGTCCAGTATATCCTATGGAGAGTGGAGAAATTGTTCTTCTTTAAGAAAGCAGCCTTTATTGTAGATAAAGGAATCTTAGAGATACTTGCCATAAATCTTCTATTGCCAGATCCGGCAAGTCATGCTCTATATGGCTCGGCAAAGTGTTTTTTTCCTCTGCATTGACAATCATCCCAATACCAGAAGGCAACATCTTTGTGAGATCTAGCTTTGTTCATTAGTATATCATCATGCTCCCACCAGTCCAAATCCATCCACTTTTGAGCTGACCACCATGAGCTCAGCTGATATTAAAATTTCGACAACTTTCTGTCTGTTGCTGCTAATACATCCTCCCACTCAACCAACCTAGTTACATTTCTACACTCACTCCAGGTGGTGTAATCTGCTTGTCTAAGAGGAACACTAAACTTGTCCCTTAAACCGTCAGGGGTCCCAGGACAGTCCTATATTGGCACTAAGAACGTGTAATAGTGAATGCCAAAGACCTTTTTAAGGTAATAACATAGTTTCAAAGCTGTTAAAAAAACCTTTAGACTCACTTTTTAATAAAACTTTGGGTCCCAACAAGATGCGAGGAGAGGCTGTGGACTGTTGGAAACAACAATGCAGATATTTTTAGCATGACAAATGATGAATATACAAGGGGGGGCGTCTAATGCAAATTTTTTATGCAAGTGTCCCTCCCTCTGTTGATTTGGACCTTGTAGGTACAATAACTACCCAGACATGATTTCCAGGCAAAAGAGGAACTATCTGATAGGGACATCTATCCACAGATTCCTTACTTAGAATCCTCCCCAGGTGTTAGACTGGATCTGGAAACTCTTTTCCCCACAGTACACCCGCACGCTGACAGAGGGCGTCAAGCAACTCCGCAGCGACGTGGCCCTCCGGAAGAGACGTCACCGGAGTCCGTACAACTCCCTCACCGATGCGCTGACGTTAGTTCCTTCTTTTTCGTGCTTGCAACACAGATCTGGAACGGAGTTCGGGCCATTATTGGGCTCTTCTTTTCCTTCTCTTCTTGTCTAGAGAACAGTGTGCCAACGATGTCTTCAGGGTTTACGCCCTGCCGCTCTTGCCAGAGGCAGATACCGATCGCGGATCCCCACACGATCTGTTTTTGGTGTCGTGGTGAGGAGCACGACTCCGTCGACTGTGGCTCCTGATAGCTTCTCTGGCCGAAGGCGTTGAAGGAATGCCGTAGGAAGCTCCTCATAGCGCGGCTTTCGGATGAACCGTGTCATCGTCCGTCTTCCCCAAAGCAGAGAGACAGGTCAAGGAGTCGCTTGGGTGGGGAGCCGCCGCCTTCCAGGATGGCGCCAAAGACCCAATGTACTAAGCGTAAGTTTGACGTCTTCTCGCAACTGGTGGTTGCGGAAGCCTCTAAGGTGACCCGGCGCCTCCCTGAATAACCTGGAGCCAGGCAACCAAATGAAAGAATACTTTTGTGCTCTTCAACTGGTCTTTGACCCTCCGTTTCCCTCTGGAGCGCTTTTGAGCCCCAAGGAGGTGGGGAGTATACCGGTTGCATCCTCACCGGCGACTTCGGTCTCAGTGGGGTCCCCTGAATCCATTTGTGGATTCGATGCGGCGCCGGTGCACATCCCTCCGGGGTTTACACCTTCGGCGTCTCTTCAGCATGTGACAGCGGTGCTGCTCGACGCAGATCCCATTGCTATTTCTGACGTTTGAGTCGTCGCCACACCGGTGTCGGGTGCAGTGTCGACGGGCCCGCCTATTGTGGACATTCCTGATTTAGACCCTATTCGGTCTCTTTCTAGCTTTCCTGCAGGAAATCCTTGTTTGGCAGGCGGAGAAGAGGCTGTGAGGCAAACTCTTTTGGTTATTCTTGCTCAGTCTTCCTTGGAAGATACTTGGCTGACTGATCTGGGGGCCGCTAGTGGCCTGCAGTCCTCTCCAGCTTCAGATTTACTTTCCCCTCCAGGCCTTCCAATGGAGGACAGTTCGTCTTTATCAGAGGTTTTGAGAAGGTGCAGCCAAAGCATGGAATGACCTCCCTTTGCCTCTTAGATGCATGACAAATCTTCTGGATTTCAGGAAGGCCTTAAAAACATGGCTTTTCACTGCATAATGACTATTCACTATTTCTGCTTTTAGGCCACTGCAGGACATCAAGTATAGCGCCAGGACACCATCAGGAAGCAGATGAGCTCTAGAAATATCAATAACATTAACATTAACATTAGCAATTCTAAATTGCCAATTTCCTTCTCTGCAGTTATCCACAGATTTCTTGATGTACGTTCTCCATCAGTGTGGGGCAGGAGTTGTCCAGTTACTCTCCTACAACGAATCCCTCTTCAATATATTATTGGGGTCTTGGGAGCAAACCTGTCCCAGGGCTGTCTGTTGACTGTCATCCATAGGCATCGTCCTGCCCCAGGGGATCCTCCCTGCCTTTTACGACACCCTACCACTAAAGGGCTAGTAGTACAGGCTGCTACTGCGTCAGCAGACCATAGCGCCCTTCTGGTAGTTCCCCCTGGCAAGGTCTCCAGGTGGTTGGATACCTATGCTCGTAGTCTCTTTTCTTCTGCTAGTGTAGCCTTGAGATCTTTAAACACTACCTGTGTTTTAGATAGAATGTCTAATGCCCTATGGGACTCTGTTGCACAGCGTCTGCCATCTTATGTCGGAGGAAGCCAGGCAGGAGCTTCAGGTGATACAGGATGGCCGAGAAGCAGCAAAATTTACCATTAAATGCAGTATGGACAGTACCGATTCTGTCGGTAGGAATATGGCTCAGGCTGTCTCGTTGTGTAGGCATGCGTGGCTGTGACTGTCTGGATTTTCGGAACCCATCAAATACACTCTTCAGAATATGCCAGTTGATGGTGTCCATCTGTTTGGGGAGCAGGCGGATTCATCTTTGCTTCCGTTCAAGGCTAGCCGATCTGATAAAACCACCTAATAGATATTCGCAATGTGTTTTGGTTCCGGCCTCAGGGCCGCGTTTCTGCAGGTCTGAGTTACAACCGGTTTTAAATTTGGTGTCACCGGCACCTTTTCCTATATAAGGTAAACGACTAATTTTGTTTCATTTTGCCTTGCACTCCTTTCATGGTGTTACTTCTTCATTTCACTGGCGATGTTCCAGTGGGTGTCGCACAATTGGTGACGTTTTTCTTTTCTCTACTGAGTGCAGAACTGCTTCTTAAGTTGTCGGCTGCAGATACAGCTGCTTTATTCGAATAGTGTTTCCATACGTCATGTTGACCAGTTTTTAGACTTGTACCTTCGCAGTATATACTATACCCTATGTGGAGTATCTTTAGTACGCTTCATTTAGCGTTTATATCTATACCCATATACATTTTTGTATATGTGCTTTCTACTTCTCTATATCTATGCGTAGATATGTAGGTTACTCTGATGTATATTAGTATTTATGTATCAATGTATATATATATATATATATATATATATATATATATATATATATATATATATATCTGAAAGAGACTATTAGCTATAGATTCCCTTACCTTAGAAATACCCCCAGGAGTCAGTCTGGATCCGGAGAATTTTTCTTCGGCAGTACCCCTGCATGGCGGTAGGTGGCATCAGTCGACTGCGTTCGTCGTTGGTGTTGGGATAACCGGAATGACGTAGCGGTATCTACTAAGACGCCGCACCTGCGTGATGACGTCTTTACTTTCTTTTTCCGCACCAGCCAGTGCAGATATGGAAAGAGTGGTACCCTTAGTAATTTTTTGACTAGTGTTTTTCGACTTTATGTCGACAACTTTTTCGAATTGTTCGACTCCTGCTGCACGCAGGGATGTCACATCGGCGGACCGGGTTCAAGCCTTGTGACTCTTGTCACAGCTGATGTCAATCACGGGTCCGCACCTCGTGTGCCTTTGGTGCCTGGAGCTCGACTGTCGGGCCATGAACCTGAAGTCTTTGTGGGAGCGGTCCAGAACGCTTCTGGAGGCCCGGCAGTCAGCTCCGTGCCGCTCGAGGTCCCAAGCGAGAGGGAGGTCACAGGACCGGTCGCGGAATCACCACCATCACTCCGCATCGAAGTCTTTGTCTACAGGTAAGTCGAAGCACGAATAAGCACCATCGCTCTTCGCCTTCTCCCTGTCTGTCAGGCGACGCGGAATGCGGAAGGTCGCCGTCCTTTGGCTCCGCCCGAGGAGCCTGCTGGGGCGACTCCGAGCTTCCCTCCCTTCCCAGGAGCCGGAGCGTCTCCTGTCCAGCTTCATGCCTTTCACAAGGCCCTCCACTCCATTTTTGGGCAGCCCCACTCCGCCGGCGCACCTTCAGGCTCCGCGGACTTGGCTGTGGGCTCTAGGCCTTCGATGCCTGCGGCTCCAGCTCAGACGCCGCAGGGCCCCCAGGGATCCAGGCCTGAATCTGGATCGGCGCCGGTTGACCTCACGACACCTTCCCCAGCGCCGGTTCTACTGACTACGCCTCTGACGCCGGTTGGGTCCCCAGGCGACGTCGACCCCAGCCTTCCCTTCGAGCCGAACACGGAGCTGGACCGGCGTCGACTGACGCCGGTACCAGCGCTGAGTGGTACTTTTGTACCACTATTCTATCCTGCCTTTCCTTTTCACCCTGAGTGGCAGCCAGGAGAGGATGAGGAGGACTGGGAGTGGTCTGTAGACCTTCTGGTAGACCAGCTAGAATAGCCGGACTGGAGAGAGGCGTTGGGTGATGCCAGTGGTCTGGATACCTCCCCAGTCCTTGGTATGCTTTCTCCCCCTACCGCGGCCACGGAGGAGGGAGCCTCTTATGCTGTGGTGTTGCGTAGGGCGGCTGAGGCCTTGGGCCTCGAGCTTCCTAGGGTGGCACTCAGGACTAACCTCCTGACTGAGGTGCTTCAGCCGGCAGCGACCTCCTCGGAACCCCTGCTGCCGTTCAATGAGGCCCTCACGGACATCCTTCTGGGCACTAGGTCCAAGCCCAGCACAGGGGCTCCTGTGGATAGGATGATTGCCTGACGCCACCGCCTGGCCCCGGGCGGCCCCATTTTCCTCTCTCAACACCTTACCCCTGAGGGCTTGGTGGTCCAAGCCTCAACCTCCAAAGGCGCATTCCCTACTGCCCCCCAGATAGGAAATCCAAGAAGCTGGATCATCTTGGGAAGAAGATGTTTTCTTCTGCCAGCTTAGGACTGCGGTCAGTGAACACCACATGTCTCTTGGGCCGCTACACCCACTCTGTGTGGGACACAGTCGTGCAAGTGCTGCCACAGTGCCCGGAGGAGGCTCGGGTCACACTCTCCCGTGCGGTCGCAGAGGGGAGAGATGTAGCGAAGTTCGCCATCCGCTGTGGGCTGGACAACGTCTACTCGCTGGGTAGAACGATTTCTACATCAGTAGCCTTAAAACGTTACTCCTGGCTGATATCTACTGGCTTTTCTGGGGATGTCCAATTGACTCTTTTGGACATGCCTTTTGATGGCTGTTGTCTGTTTGGCGACAAGGCGAACCATGCGCTCGAGCGCTTCAAGGATTCTAGAGCTACGGCCAGATCCTTGGGCCTCGCTGCCACTTCTCATCTTGTGCAGTCTGCCTTTCGCCCCTTTCATGACCACTGAAGGGGTGCCCCACCACGTTCAGCCCTAGGCCACAGGCTGGCGTAAGCCACCGCGCCCCTGTGCGGCCAGGGACGTGGGACCCAACGCTGTGGGTCTGGGGGCCAGCGGGTGGGCCAGTCCATCGGTGCCTCCTCTGCAGCAGCCTCTAAGCCTTCCTAGTCCAACATTTCAGGGCCACCAGTTGCCAGTGGGCGGCAGGATCGGCCATCACCTTCCCCACTGGCACAACATCACGTCGGACAGGTGGGTTTTGCAGATAGTCTGATGGGGCTACTCCCTCCACCTCGAGACTACCCCTCCCTCCATGCCACCTACACTCCATCGCATGTCGGAGAATCACTTGGCCATTCTCAGCCAGGAAGTTACGGGTCTCTTGGCCAAGGGAGCTATTGAACGCGTCCCTGTGCCAGAAGTAGGTCGTGGTTGCTACTCCCACCACTTCCTGGTACCCAAGAAGGACAAAGGCCTGCGTCTTATCTTAGACCGCAGCAACGTCAACCGCTTCCTCTGGAAGGAGAAGTTCAAGATGTTAACCGTGGCTCACGTCTTGTCTGCCCTCAATCCTGGAGACTGGATGGTAGCGTTGGACTTGCAGGATGCTTACTTTCACATCCCTGTCCTGCCTGCCCACCTTCGTTACCTACAGTTCACGGTAGGCCACGAGCATTTTCTGTTTACCGTGCTCCCTTTTGGCCTTACATGCGCCCCATGGTTGTTCACAAAAGTGATGGCGGTGGTCACAGCACATCTGCGCAGATCTGGGGGACCAGTCTTTACCTATCTCGACGACTGGTGTTGAAGGCGGGCTCGCCCCAGGCTGTTGTCTCCCACCTCCAGACGACGGCGGACCTCCTGCACTCACAGGGGTCCACTATCAACATGGCAAAGTCACACCTGATTCCATCTCAGAAGCTCCTTTTCGTCGGAGCAGTTCTGCACACTGCGCAGTTTCGGGCTTGTCCTCCCGAGCAGCGAGTCCGGCATATTTGGGCTATGATACCGATGTTTCAGCCTATATCCTTGTTTCGGTTAGAATGACCTTGAGGCTGCTGGTCCTCATGGCCTCCTGCATCCTGCCAGTGGAACATGCCAGGTGGCATATGCAGGCTCTGCAGTAGGTCCTGAAGTTCCAGTGGGCGCAGCATATGGGCAGTCTTTCTGATTGCGTCCAGATCTTGGAGGGCACTGCACACCAATTGCAGTGGTGGCTCACTAACCAGGATTGGGTCAACTCCATTCCTCAACCAGAGTTCACAGTGGTGACAGATGCGTCACTTGGGAGAGGCGGAAATCAGAGGCCTCTGGTCTCCGGCGTAGTCAGGGCTCCACATCAATCTTCTAGAGCTCTGGGCGATTCGTCTTGCACTGAAGGAATTCCTTCCTTCTGTCAAAGGAAGAGTAGTGCAGGTGTTCACAGACAACACCTGCACCATGTGGTACTGCAACAAACAGGGCGGGGTGGGGTCGTGGACTATGTTCCAAGAGGCTCTTCGTCTTTGGACGTGGCTGGAACATCAGGGCATGTCGCTGGTGGTTCAACACCTGGCAGGTTCTCTGAACGCCAGGGCAGATGAACTCAGCCGCCGGTGCATGATGGATCATGAATGGCGTCTCCACTCGGAGGTGGTGCAGGGTCTCTTTCAGCAGTGGGGAAAGCCTTGGTTAGATCTGTTCGCCACTGAAGAGAACGCACAATGTCACCGGTTCTGCCCGTTGGAATTTCCAAGGTGGCATTCGCTCGGCGACGCTTATTGTCGCAAGTCGAATTGCGTTCTTCTATACGCTGAAGAAGATCAAGCGTGACCGGGGCCAAGTCATTCTTGTGGCTCCGGACTGGGCACGAAGAGTCTGGTATCCCGAGCTCTTGAACATGGTCATCGATCCTCTGATCAAACTACCTTTTGGGGAGGATCTTCTGTCGCAACAGCAGGGGACAGTCCTCCACCGAACCTGTCCAGCCTCCTCCTCCTTACGTGGGGATTGAGCTGCGACAGATAACCGCTTTTCACCTTCCTCCTGAAGTCTGCAATGTTGTCAGCCAGGCGTCCCTCTACTAAAACGGTATACGCCTGTAGATGGAACAAATTTGTGGCATGGTGCACAGCAAAGGCTGTGGATCCCTTTCCGCCCCTCTTTCAGAGGTTCTCCTCTTCATTCTCTCTTTGGCCCAGCAGGGCTCTGCTCTGGGAACCCTTAAAGGCTATCTTTCGGCCATTTCGGCCTTTTTTCGCCTTCCTGATCAGCCTTCTCTTTTCAAGTCCACCAATTGTAAATAGATTTCCTAAGGGCACTACTCACCTCTTTCCTCCTATTCCTTTCGTAATGCTCCAGTGGGACTTGAATCTGGCCTTAACTTACCTTATGAGCCACTACATAATTGTCCTCTCAGACTCTTGACTTTAAAGACTTTTTTTCTGGTTGCAATCACCTCTGCTCGCAGGGTGAATGAGCTTCAGGCTCTATCTTCTAAACCTCCTTTCTTTGCTGTCCATCCGGACAAGATTGTCCTTCGAACTAGCCCTTCTTTCCTTCCCAAAGTGGTTCCCTCTTTCCACATAGGACAGACCATCACTTTGCCCACTTTCTTCCTGCCCCCACATCCTTCCAAGGAGAACTAGAGACTCCACTGTCTGGATCCAAAACGTGTGCTATCATTTTATTTGGATTGCACAAAACAATTCCGGGTGGACGATCAACTCTTTGTTGGCTATGTGGGCGCCAAGAAAGGTCAGGCTGTTTAAAAACGGACCATCTCTCAATGGGTCATCCTTTGCATCAAGATCTGTTACTCCTTACCGAAAAACGAGCCTCCGGTAGGACTGCACACCCATTCCACCAGGGCGACGGCAGCCACTACTGCTTTGGGACGAGGAGTCCCCCTCAATGACATCTGCCAGGCAGCCGCGTGGGCATCACTGCACATGTTCACTAAACATTACTGCCTGGATAGTCAAGTCCGGAGGGACGGCTTCTTTGGCCGTTCAGTTCTCCAGGACTTTCTGGTGTGAACTTCATTTGCAGACCCACCTCCAGGGCTGGTACTATTGTAAGGTATGGAATCTATAACTAATAGTCTGTTTTACATGAACAAGTTACTTACCTTCGGTAACAGTATATCTGTAAGAGACATATATTAGTTGTAGATTCCTTACCGCCCCACCCATCCTCCCCTTCTGCGAACTGACTTCTAGAGTAAGGAACTCCTTTTCAGGGCCATATTTTTGTGCACCAGTGGTCAATGTCTTGCATGGCTCTGCGCTTCTGGCGTGGAATGTCGTGTAAAGAAATGACGTCAGCGCACAGGGGTGGCATCTAAGTAGATACCGCGATGTCATCCCGACGATCACGGCGCCGACGACGGACGTGGTCGACCGACGCTACCTACCGACACGCAGGGGTACTGCTAACGAAAAAATTCTCCGGATCCAGCCTGACGCCTGGGGGTAATTCTTAGGTAAGGAATCTATAACTTCTTGTATATACATATCTTTGATATCGTTTTGAACCAGGGTGCATCCTATAACTGTGTGGGATTATATTCTGAGGATTGCTAGGGTCGGCCTGAGGTGGACAGCGTGTCGCACCGCATAAGGGCGCTCTCTCTCTATCGATCTCTCTCTCTCGATTGCTCTCGTTAGATGAGAAATTGTCCACAGTGTGCATACTATTGATATCATAAAAATACGAGTCGGCCTAGTACTGCTGTGTTTTATGCCTGAAAGAATATGATGTTCATGTTATAATGATTAAATATGTGTGTTAAATATAAATGTTATTTACATACATCTTGTGTGAAGTTTCTTTTGTGACGCTCAGTGTATTTATCGCAAGTGACTGCTGTGCCTTTGCTTTACACTTTGCCTCTGAGATACGTATGACTGCTCAGTGCCAAGCTACCCAAGGGTGAGCACAGATTATACAGTGAGTGCAATCACCCGCCCTTAATGGGAGCTGTAGGTCCTACCTAGCCAGGGGCATCCCTTCAGCCAACCAGAAAGTGCCGGCTCCAACAGTGAAGATAAGACACTAACACAAATGGGAATGTCCTAAAGTTAGTCGAGCCATCAGGACAGTATACCTTTACAGAAGGGTGGAATTGAGCTGTTAATCTAGTCCATGGACCTATCGACCTTTGCTGGGGAGTAATGTTTGTCATTCTCGTAGTCATTTAACTCATGCAAGTCAAGGCATAATGATTTATTTGTACCCACTCTGGTTAATTATTCATCAGGCATAGTGCTAAGTAAGCAGACAGAGAAATTTTGTCTGAAAACCCAATGGGTTGCATAGTTTTATCAGCTAAGTTGAGTGGTCCATTTGGCCACACTAAAGTTGGGGATCTGGAACTAGAATAGTGGCTGTCTCTTCTACAACCGGGAAGTAGTCATTTACCCCGTTTATCGACAGATACATTCATGTTGTGAAGTGTAGGAAACGGGGGTAAGGGTTGTTCTTCTTGGTTTAAAATGGTTCAGCGTGATAAGACCAGTACAATACTATGCATATCAAGGGATCACACTAACAATAATACAATTAGAATTAGTTAACAGGGGAACAGCTACGACTCAGGCCGCACAGCAAAAAAGTCAGAGAAATTCGTTGTATGTCCTGGAACGTAGATGGGTTGTTAAATAAGACTAAGCGCACAGCAGTCCTTCAATCTGCCAAAGCTCTAGGTCCTGACATATTAATGACCCAGGAAACCTATTTGATGGGAATAATTGTATGTTTCTTGGCAGATATGGCTTCGGGTACGTGCAAATGAGTAATTTACATGTGAACCGAGGGGTGTTGCGATTCTATTTAAAAACAGTTTCTAAAAGGCATACCTGTATAAACAGGATAGGAAGCTATATATTGGTGGCGTGTACAGTAGAGGGAAAAACAATAAACTGCTTGAATGTTTATGCATCACCCCCTCTATCAATAGAGTTTCCTAAAATACTTAGCAAGCTACTGGCAGAGGCCCCCCATGAATAATGATTATAGGTGGCAGTGTAAGGGTGCTCATGAACCAGGCTCTAGCTGAGTACCCCCACTCAGAAACGGGAATTGCAAGCTTGCCCCCTTTAGCTACTTTTGCAATATGAAAAACACATCAACCAAAAGGGCTCTACATTCTACTCTGGGTCATATAAAAAAATTGTTTATGTGTGCTTATAATTATTTCTTTGTCTTATTAACCAAGGCTCATTTAGTGATTAAAACAGAAATCCACGCTTGTGGCTTTCCTAATCGTGCCCTTATTTAGTATTTCCCTCAGTATGGAAATGAACAGGAAGTCAGCAATGTGGCGGCTAAGTGCAAGTTGGCTTTTAAATCCAGAGCTGAGAGAAACCTTAAGAATTAAAAATGCAAAATACTTTCTGATGGACACTTCTTACCTTAGATTTGTCACCTTTACAATATCTCCAAGTGCAGTCTGGATGCTAAGACTTCTCCAGCAATGTTCTCATTTGCAAGTGAGTAGGACCGCGAGGGTCTGTGGTGACTTCGTACTGCCTGGGTAGTGAAAGAGCAGAGCCACATAAAAGTTCCATCTATGTAAATCCTGAATGTGCTTTATATAATGTCTATCTGAAAGAGACACGTTAGTGATAGATTCCTTACCTTATAATATCCCCAGGCGTGAGACCGGATCCGGAAAGTTTTCGTCGGCAGTACCCCTGGGCGTCGGTAGGCGAGGTCGTACGGCTCTGCGTACGTCGCTGGCGTCATAGCCGCTGAGATGATGTCGTCAGAGCTACTTAGACGCACCCAGGCACGCTGACGTCAGTTCTTTCTTTTTCCCCGCAGCAGCGCAGATCTGAGAGAGAGCGGTACCCCTAGTTAAAAGTTTTAACTTGGTTTCTGACAACTTGTTTTGTCGTGTACTTGACTCCTGGTGCAATAGGGATGCCCGGGTTTAAGTCCTGTAGGGCCTGCCGTCGTAACATGCGGTATCGGACCCTCACGACGTGTGTCTCTTCTGCTTGGTGCACGCCCATGATCCCGAGGCGTGCCCCGATTGTCGGGCCATGGCCCCCGAAAGCTTTGCGAGAGCGCTCCCGAAAGTTGTTGGAGGTCCGGCAATCTGTTCCGCGCCGATCGAGGTCCCAATTCCGTGGGAGGTCGAGGGACCGGTCGCGGAGCCATCAGCATCGCTCATCGGAATCGGGGGCATGTAAGTCTAGGTGCCATAAAAAGTCGAAGAAGCGACGTCGCTCTTCCTCTACCCCTCACCGGTCGCGGGATGCGGTGGGGGGGGCGGGCGGAAACTCCCCCGCGGCTCCGTTGGAGCCTCCATCGTTGCCTGCGGCCTACCCACCCTTTCCGGGCTCGCACGTGACTTCGGACGAGGTGCAGGCCTTTATGTCAGCCATGCGCCATTTGTTTGCCCGCCGGGTCCCTCCGGAGCGCCTTCGGGCCCCGCGGATCTGTCGGAAGTGTTTGCTTCCGTGCCGCCGCCTTTGTCCTCGGCTACACCGGCACCATACCCTGCGGCGCCTCAGGCTCCGGCCTCGGCAACGGCCCTGGGTCCGGCTTCGGCACCGGGTGCGGCGCTGCCGCTAGATGGCGCCGAACCGGGACTGGTATCTTACCCTCCCATTCCATTTCTTGGAGGGGAGTTTATCCCATTTCCCAGGGCACCTCATCCTTACCGGCCTCTTCAGCAACCGGTGGATGAAGGGGAATACTGGGAGGGGGCTGAGGACCCTCTTGCAGCTCAATGCGAGGATGAGCCTGAGTGGGAAGGCGATGTGGAGGGTCCAGTGGATCTGGATTTCTCTCCACACCCTGGTACTCTGTCCCCTTCTTCCGTGGTCACGGAGGAGGTTGGGACTTTTTCGGTGGTTTTGCGCAGGGCAGCTGAGGCTCTTAACCTCGAGCTCCCTTCTCTACCTATTAGGACCAATCTCCTGACTGAGGTCATGCATCCGTAGTCCTCCTCTGCGGAACCGTTACTGCCCTTCAATGAAGCACTTACTGATATCCTGTTGGGCACTTGGATTAAACCTAACACAGGAGTCCCTGTAGACAAGGGTGTGGCGCGCCGCCATGGCCCGGCGATCACAGCTTTCTCACACAACACCTGACGCCTGAGAGCCTGGTTGTCCAGGCTTCTGCCTCGCCGAGGGCGTTCCCTTTTGCTCCTCCGGACAAGGAATCTAAGAAAATGGAGCAATTTGGGAAAAAGATTTTCACATCTGCCAGCTCTGGGTTGTGGGCGGTGAATACTGCGTACCTGCTAGGCCGCTATTCCCTTTCTGTGTGGGACACTGTGGCACAGGTGCTGCCTCAGTGCCCTGTGGAGGCATGGGCGGTTCTCTCCCAAGCCATTACCGAAGGGAGAGATGCTGCAAAATTGGTTATTCGTTGTGGGCTTGACATGGCTGATTCTCTCGGTAGGGCACTTTCCACAACTGTGGTGCTCTGTCGTTATGCTTGGCTCCAAACTACTGGCTTCTCTGGGGATGTCCAGAACACCCTGTTGGACATGCCCTTTTATGGTACACGCCTCTTTGGTGATAAGGCGGATAACACCCTGGAACGCTTTAAGGACTCTCGGGCTACGGCCCAGTCCTTGGGTCTTGCCACCACGCGTACTCCTTCGGGATCTGCTTTTCGGTCCTTTTGAAGTCAAGGTCGGGGCGCATAGGAAGGTTCTTTTCAGACCCGCAAGGCTCCGCAGCCAGAGTCTCAGCACAGACGTGGACGTGGGACACGCCGTGGTGGGTCCCAAGGACAGCGGACGGGTCAGTCCACCATCTTCCCTGCCGCCGCCACCTCTAAACCTTCCTAGTCCGGTGTTTCAGGCCCACCTAACGCCAGTGGGTGGCAGGATTTGCCATCACCTTCCCCACTGGCGCTCCGTAACCTCGGACTGGTGGGTTCTGCAAATAGTCCGAAGGTGCTACTCCCTCCCCTTCGAATCTACTCCTCCCGCCATGCCACCTCAGTACCACCACATGTTGGAGGAACACTTGGCACTTCTCCAGCTGAAAGTTACGCCCCTCTTGGCCAAGGGGGCCATCAAGCGCGTTCCGACGCCAGAAGTAGGTTGTGGTTGTTACTCCCACTACTTCTTGGTTCCAAAGAAGGACAAAGGTCTGCGCCCTATCTTAGACCTCCGGAACATCAATTGCTTTCTCCGGAAGGAGAAGTTCAAGATGCTCACGCTTGCTCAGGTCTTGTCTGTCCTAGACCCGCAAGACTGGCTGGTAGCGTTGAACTTGCAGGATGCTTATTTTCATATCCCCATCCTGCCAGCCCACCGGCGTTACCTACTTTTCACGGTGGGCCATGAGCACTTTCAGTTCACCGTGCTCCCTTTCGGCCTTACCAGCACCCCTCGGGTGATCACGAAAGTGATGGCGGTGGTCGCAGCTCATCTGCGCAGATCAGGAGTTTCAGTCTTCCCCTATCTCGACGACTGGCTCGTCTCCCACCTCGAGACTACGGCCGACCTCCTGCATTTGCTGGGGTTTTCCATCAACGTGCCGAAGTGGCACCTGATTCCCTCTCAGAAGCTCCCCTTTATCGGAGCAGTTCTGGATACGGCGCAGTTTCGGGTTTATCCTCCCGAACAGTCTTGGACATTTGGGCTATGATTCCGATCTTTCGGCCCTGGTCCTGGGTTTCGGTCAGGAAGACACTGAGGCTGCTGGGCCTCATGGCCTCCTGCATCCTGCTGATCGATCATGTCAGATGGCATATGCGGGCTCTGCAGTGGGAACTGAAGTTCCAGTGGACTCAGCATCACAGCATCGGGGGAACCTGTCCGACTATGTCCAGATCTCGGAGGGCACTGCACAGGACTTGCCGTGGTGGCTCACGAACCAGCATTGGGTCAGCAGCAGATCCCTCTCCCTTCACCAACCGGAGCACACAGTAGTGACAGACGCGTCCCTCCTGGGATGAGGCGGCCACATGGGAGAGGCGGAGATCAGAGGCCTCTGGTCTCCAGCGGAGTCCAAGCTCCATATCAACCTTTTGGAGCTCAGGGCGATCCTGCTTGCACTCAAAACATTCCTTCCCTCTGTCAAGGGGAGAGTAGTGCAGGTGTTCACAGACAACACCACCGCCATGTGGTACTGCAACAAACAGGGCGGGGTGGGGTCATGGACCCTATGTCAGGAGGCTCTACATCTCTGGACGTGGCTGGAACGTCAAGGCATTTCCTTGGTGGTTCAACACCTGGCAGGTACCCTGAACGCCAGGCCGGACAAACTCAGCCGAAGGTGCATGTTGGATCACGAATGGCGTCTTCACTCGGAGGTGGTGCAAGGTATCTTTCAGCAGTTGGGAGAACCTTGGTTAGATCTATTTGGCACCGAAGAGAATGCGCAATGTCAGCAGTTCTGCGCGTTGGAGTTTCCAAGGCGGTACTCGATAGGCGACGCTTTTCGGCGCGAGTGGAGTTGCGGTCTGTTGTATGCCTTTCCGCCTATACCACTTCTGCCCAGAGTGCTGAAGAAGATCAGGCGCGACCGGGCCCAGGTCATTCTTGTGGCACCGGACTGGGTTTGAAGAGTTTGGTATCCCGAGCTACTCAGTATGAGCGTGGATCCCCCGATCCGACTGCCTCTTCTGGAGGATCTCCTGTCGCAGCAACAGGGAACGGTCCTCCACCTGAACCTGACCAGCCTCCACCTCCTTGCGTCGAGATTGAGCGGCGACTGCTGATTCCATTTGAGTTGCCTCCCGAAGTCTGTAATGTGATTCTGGCAGCCAGGTGTCCCTCCACTAAAACGGTAAACGCCTGTCGGTGGAAAAAATTTGTGGCATGGTGCACAGCAAAATCTGTTGATCCTCTTGCTGCCCCTCTTTCTGAGGTCCTATTGTTCCTCCTTTCTTTGGCCCAGCAGGGCTCTGCTTTGGGCACTATCAAGGGCTACCTTCCTGCTCTTTCAGCCTTGCTTAGGTTGCCTGATCAGCCCTCTCTTTTCAAGTCCCCGGTTGTCAGTAGATTTCTCAAAGGCATTACTCACCTTTTCCCTCCTATTCCTTTTGAGATGCCTTAATGGGACTTGAACCTGGTTCTCACATATCTGATGTGTGCTCTATTTGAGCCTCTTCATAACTGTCCTTTGCGGTTATTGACTTTGAAAACTGTCTTCCTGGTGGCCATCACCTCCGCTCGGCAGGTGAGTGAGCTCCAGGCTCTTTCCTGCAAACCTCCTTTCCTGGCGATTCATCCGGACAAGGTTGTGCTTCGATCGCGTCCCTCCTTTCTACCAAAAGTAGTCTCTGCCTTTCATCTCAGGCAAGCTGAAACTCTGCCCACTTTCTTTCCGCCTCCGCAGCCTTCAAGAGAAGAAGAGAGGCTCCACCGTCTGGACCCAAAACATGCGCTCTCGTTCTATCTCAACCGCACACAACAGTTCCGAGTGGATGACCAGCTCAAAGTTGGATATGTGGGCGCCAAGAAATGCCGGGCTGTGCACAAGCGAACTGTCTCCTAATGGGTTGTCTTGTGCATTAAAGCCGGTCACTCTCTGGCTTAAAAGGAACCTCCGGTTGGGCTGCGCGCCCATTCTACCAGGGCTACTGCAGCTACCACAGCATTGGGACGTGGTGTCCCCCTGCAAGACATCTGTCAGGCGGCCACTTGGGCCTCGTTGCATACTTTCACTAAGCATTATTGCCTTGACAGTCAGGTCCGGAGAGACGGCTTCTTTGGCCGTTCAGTTTTGCGTGACTTTCTGGTGTAATCTCACTTCGCAGACCCACCACCGGGGTTGGTATTGCCTGGGTATGTATTTTAAGGCAAGGAATCTATCACTAACATGTCTCTTTCAGATGCACAAGTTACTTACTTGTGTAACGATATATCTGTAAGAGAAATTAGTTAGTGATAGATTCCTTACCGGCCGCCCATCCTCTCCGTTCTGCGAACTGTTCTCTAGGGTTCAGGTCATCCCTTTCAGGGCCCTAGTTCTATTGCACCAGTAGTCGGTCTCTGGCATGGCTCTGCGCTTCTGGTGCGGAAAAGTTGTGTGCAGGACTGACGTCTGCGCGCGTGGGCGTGTCTAAGTAGCTCTGACGACGTCATCTCGGCAGCTACGATGCCAGCAACGTACGCGGACCTGTCAGGTTCTCACTCTGCGGAATCCAGACGCAGCAATAAGCTCCACCTCCGGACCTTCCCAACACCCTGAAGGATTACACACAGGGTGTTCGAATGATACGGTGAGGGAAAAAATCCCCAAAAGGGGAAAAAACCCAAAAGGAAGGGAAAGGGAGCGTCAGCAGGGAAAGGAAGCTGGAAAAAACAAACACAAGGGTTAACAGAAGGCATACATACTACTCTCAGTAAATTCTCACTATAACCATTAATGATTCACCTGTATTGTTTCAGCACAATGACTCTATTCCCTGGAACGCGTCCGCTATCCCTTCTCCCTACAGAACACACAAAAAACCAGATCCATAAACATGGGGACAAAGACCTCTCAAGCTCCTTACATAGTACATCGATAGACTACCTACCCTCATGAGAGGGCTGCTTAACCTCTAAGGGATCCGCTGTGCTAGCTCCTGAGTACGGAGATTTCACTCCTCGTGAAAACCCCCAAAGGTTGCTGCAATGTAAACAAAAAGGAATATCTTGCTGCGGGGTATATTAACTGCATATACCCCGAAGTTCTAACCAAGGATCTCTCCCCACACGGGGACCCCTCCAACCACGGTAGGGCGTAGTGATCAACTACCGCCGCCCGCGTTGGCACTTGTATTCCACATATGATTACTCTCTTCGTGACGGCAATGCAGAGGATGCCTGCCCCTCGCACTCCGCCACTGGTATGCACTCCGTGATACCTTGAACAAAGGCACCACCTCCAGGCTGCTCCTTGACTCACCGCACTGTCGTCCGGGCTCTGGTAGAGTCTCTCGGACTATCGCCAGGGTATCAGTGTCCTCCCGTGTGCGTCAGCGCGAACTCTGCCGTACGCACGCCGGCACTCCAAAGTTCTACGGTCCGTGTCCACCACCAACTGAAGAAGGAAAAAGCTACAGGAACTTCGGGTGATGGTAGCTACCGCTCCCTCGGATCTCACAAAATCACGAACGCCTTCGTCTTAGTTTGCTTCCCCTATATCCGGTCCTACCGCAAAGGCTGCTGGGATTGGTAGTTCCAACACCCGGACTTCTGGGAAATGTAGTTTGTTCGGCAGGCGCGAGGGCTAGACCCTGACAGCACGCCCCCCTCCCCAGCGCCTCCTAGGACCAGGCTTAGATGGAAACCTCCGATGAAAAGACGCAACGGCTCTTGGGGCATGCACGTTGTTCCAGGGTTCCCAGGAGTCATCCTCCACCGGATAACCCTTCCAGGAGACCAGGTACCACAACACTCCCCTACGCAGCTTTGAATCGCGGATGGACCGCACCTCATATTCAAGCCCGTCATCACCACACACCGGTGGGGGTTTCCTCCTGTGGGCCGTAAAGGCCTTCTTCAGTAAGTGCACATGGAACACGGGATGTATTCTTAACGAGCACGGCAGTCGCAATTTGTAGGCCACGGGGTTGACTTGCTTCACTATAGGATACGGACCAATGAAGCGTGGGTGGAATACGCTTCGTAGTTTGAAACGGATGTATCTGGTGGACAACCACACCTTGTCCCCCACTCGGAACTGAGGACCCGGGATCCTGTGCTTATCCTCCCAGTGCTTGTATGCTTCTTTCGCCCTCACCACATGGGTGTGCACCGCCTTGTGCACTTTCCTCAACATGCGTAAGTGTGCCAGCACCGCGGGCTGATTCCGGACGGCCGATGGGATGTTAATGGGTAAAGTGTTTGCGTCGTACCCGAAGTTGGCTTTAAACGGTGACATGCCTGTAGAACTATGCCAGGCATTGTTATAGGCCAATTCGGCCACCCATAACAAATTCACCCATGATTCGTGAGCTTCTTTGGAATAACACCGGAGGTATTTCTTTAGGGTCTGATTTAACCGCTCGGTCTGCCCGTCGGTCTGTGGGTGAAAGCTCGTTGACAGCGCCGCTTCCATCCCTAGTGCCTGACACCATGTTTTCCAGAAGCGGGCAACAAACTGCGGCCCTCTGTCAGACACTATCACCCGGGGCAGGCCGTGTAGTCGTATAACCTGAGAAGCTAGTAGCTGAGCAGTCTGGCTGGCAGTGGGAAGATTCGTACATGGTACAAAATGACCCATCTTGGTTAAGTTATCCACTACCACCAAGATAGCTGAACACCCTTTGTCCCTTGGCAACCCGGTTATAAAATCCAAGCTTATGTTCTGCCATGGGCGAGCTGGCGTGGGCATGGGCATTAGTTGACCTTTCTTGCGGGTGTTCTCCCCCTTGGCTCTGGCGCAAACCTCACACTCCCTCACCCACCTCTTGGTGTCTGTTGCCATCGAGCTCCACCAAAAGTGTCTCCGAAGTAAGTGCAAAGTCTTGGTTACTCCTGGATGACCGGCCATCGGCGTAACGTGGCACCATACGAAGGCTTTTTTCTGCATTTCCACCGTGGGTACATACAGTCCCTCTCCTTGAAAAGGCAGCCCTTGTTTCACCGCCCTACCCGGTTTACTCGCCGACCATCTTTCCCATGCCACCAGCGATCTGTATCCCCTGATGGTGTCCAAGAACTTCTCAACCCGGATCACGCCAATCACCTTGGTAGCCGGAATGATGGCCTGAGGGGTAGTCTCTGGTTGCTCCCCTGGCACCTCCTGTCGAGACAGCGCGTCCGCCTTTCGATTATCACTGCCCGGTCTATATGTGACCACAAAGTTGTACCCTGCGAAGAACAACATCCAACGCATTTGTCGCTGCGTTAAATGTCGCGCAGAAGTCATGTATTGAAGGTTTTTATGGTCAGTATAGACGGTTACCGCCTGACTGGCCCCCCACAGATAGTGCCGCCACTCCTGGAAATCCCTCTTGATAGCCATAAGCTCTTTTTCAGCTATAGTATAGTTAACTTCGGCAGGGCTCAATTTTAGCGACAGGAAGGCTACCGGGTGGAGGAAGCCAGTGTGCGCATCACGTTGGGATAAAACCGCTCCGATTGCTTCCTCCGATGCGTCGGCTTCCACCACAAACGGATGTTCTGGTACAGGATGCGCCAAAACCGGAGCTGTAGTGAACGCCCTTTTTAGGGATTTGAAGGCCTCATCGGCCTCTCTGGACCATGCAAAGGGAACCCCTTTCCTCAACAACCTAGTAATAGGAATCGCAGTGTGAGAAAACTGCCCTATGAACCGGCGGTAGTAGTTGGCGAACCCCAAAAAACTTTACACTTCACGAACGTTTCTCGGGGTTGGCCAATCCATCACCGCCCTGACCTTTCTATCCGACATCTGTAACCCCTGGGGACTGAGATTCACCCCCAAGAACTCCACCTCCCGAACGCCAAACTCGCATTTGCTCAATTTAACATATAAACTGTTTTCTCTCAATCTCTCCAACACACGGCACACATGCTCAGTATGACAAGACTCGTCCGGGGAGTAAATCAGGATGTTGTCTATGTACATGACCACAAAACGGTCCACGTATTCCTTCAGCACGTCGTTAATGAAGAATTGGAAAGCCGCCGGGGCATTACACAGCCCAAACGGCATCACTGTGTACTCGTAGAGGCCATATCGCGTCTTGAACGCCGTCTTCCACTCATCCCCCTCGCGCACTCGAACCAGGTGATAAGCCCCCCGCAAGTCCAAGCGGGTATAGATCTTGGCCTCCCTCACCTGATCAAGCAACACCGGTATGAGGGGGAGAGGATAACGGTTGCGTACGGTGTTTTTATTCAAGACGCGATAGTCCACACATGCCCTTAGATCCCCATTGGCTTTCGCAATAAAGAAGATGGGAGAGGCTGCCGGAGAGCGCGAAGGCCTGATGAAACCCAGGCGAAGATAATGGTCAATGTACTCTTTGAGGTGGGTAGTTTCGGGTACCGACAAGGCATACACTCTGCATGTTGGGAGGTTCGCCCCCTCCACCAAATCTATGCGGCAATCGTACTCCCTATGAGGGGGTAACGATTCCGCTCTGGCTTCGCTGAACACATCACTGTAACTACTGTACTCCACAGGAAGTCGTACGTTGGTTTCCACTGCCGTGGCGGCTAAGTACGGGGAAGTTAACACTGCAATATGAGTCGAAGGATAGTGTGACAGATGATCCTGACAGTATTCAGGCACAAAATGGAGCGCCTTAGACCTCCAATCGACCACAGGGTTGTGTAGTCGCAACCAGGGCATGCCTAAGATAACCTCGTATTGGGGGGCTGCTATGATATTTAGTGTCACAATCTCTGAGTGCACCACTCCCTGGGTCCAAAAGGTGAGCCCTACCTCACTGGTCCTTTCGGTTATCTGACCGGATTTCAACGGCTGTCCGTCTACTGCCAAAACTTCCTCAGGATTATCTCGGGGAACCCGGGGCAAGGCTAGACGGGATACCAAACCTTCATCTATGAAATTGCCCGTTGCGCCTGAGTCCACCATCACCGAGACTTGATGGGTTTGTAGGTCGCATGCAAGCTCCATGCTAAGAACAAGATGCGATTCAGTTTCCCCCACCCCGATGGTGGATAACGAGGTGAGTTTCCAATTCTGACCTCCCTCCTCCCCCTGTCTTGGGGCCTCAACCGGTACATTATCTGACACTACGGAAGAGACCGCTATTCGCTTGAATCGAGTGCCACCAGAGGCCTTGGGTTTGAAGGGGCATTCTCTAACGTAATGCCCCTTCTTGTCGCAGTACAGGCAGAGACCCTGCGTCCTCCTGGCTTCCTTCTCTTCCTTGGACAACTGAGCTCGAAGAGCCCCGATTTCCATCGGTTCGGAACTCTCTTCGGATCCTCCCCCTGACTTACGATCTGACCGCTCCGAAAGTCCAGACCCTCTGTCCCATCGTCTCCTGCTACCCCCTCTCTCGGTCATACGACTATCCAGTCGTAAAACCAAATTAATCATATCCACACACGTGGTTGGCTGAGGGTCCACTTGGGCCACTACATCCTTCAACTCCTCCTTCAACCCTTGGTAAAAAAACGGACATCCGTTTTTCCTCAGGCCAGTCCGCCTCAGCCACCAACCGATTAAACGTAGTTAAATACGTAATCAACTCATTCTTTCCCTGCCGTAACTCCAGGAGTTCTTTGTCAGCACTGAAAGTGGTGGCCCTTCTATCGAACATTTTCTCAAATTCGGCCTTAAAGGCTGACCAATCTGACAAAATAGGATCGTTACGTCTCACCAAAGGCACAGCCCAATTGGCTGCGTCCCCCGCCAAATATGAGATGGCGAAGGCCACGCGCGAATGATTGTTGGGGAAGGAGGCTGGCTTACAAGAGAAGTGCAGTAGCACCTGGGTTAAAAACACTTGTGTCTTACGAGGATCGCCAGAAAACCTCTCGGGGGTTGCCAACGGAATGGGAGGGGGCACCGTGACTTGAATGGAGGATGCAGAAGAGGAGGCACTAAAAGGGTTCCTAGATAACTGTTCCACCTTATCTCTTAAAGCAGTAGTTTCGGCTCTAGACGATGCCAACTCCTGTTGCACCAGCACTAACGCATGTAACACTTCCTCCATGGACGCCATTATCGCTGCGACTGAATCGGGCAGAATGCAATTCGTGGGTTCGTGATTCTGTCAGGTTCTCACTCTGCGGAATCCAGACGCAGCAATAAGCTCCACCTCCGGACCTTCCCAACACCCTGAAGGATTACACACAGGGTGTTCGAATGATACGGTGAGGGAAAAAATCCCCAAAAGGGGAAAAAACCCAAAAGGAAGGGAAAGGGAGGGTCAGCAGGGAAAGGAAGCTGGAAAAAACAAACACAAGGGTTAACAGAAGGCATACATACTACTCTCAGTAAATTCTTACTATAACCATTAATGATTCACCTGTATTGTTTCAGCACAATGACTCTATTCCCTGGAACGCTTCCGCTATCCCTTCTCCCTACAGAACACACAAAAAACCAGATCCATAAACATGGGGACAAAGACCTCTCAAGCTCCTTACATAGTACATCGATAGACTACCTACCCTCATGAGAGGGCTGCTTAACCTCTAAGGGATCCGCTGTGCTAGCTCCTGAGTACGGAGATTTCACTCCTCGTGAAAACCCCCAAAGGTTGCTGCAATGTAAACAAAAAGGAATATCTTGCTGCGGGGTATATTAACTGCATATACCCCGAAGTTCTAACCAAGGATCTCTCCCCACACGGGGACCCCTCCAACCACGGTAGGGCGTAGTGATCAACTACCGCCGCCCGCGTTGGCACTTGTATTCCACATATTGTGGTAAATAATTTAATTACCGGAACTTAATTTGATGCGGAATATCTATAATAATAGCTCAGTAAAATAAGAGGCAGAATCCGTGGTATTAGAGGTTCGGAACGGGCTTTATTCCAAAATCAATTCGAATTGATGGACTCCATATTCCATCACCACGAAGGTTCAGGAAGTGAAGGACCAACTTTATTGACAAGTAATCATTTTTATACAATAGGCATTACAGTGAAACAGATGCAGGAGGCGTAACAGTTGATAACAAAGATAAGAACATACATGCGTAACTAAAATGGGTGTAACTGGGCGTAACTTAAAGAACGTCATCAAGTATGATGTTACAATAGGGTAGTTCCATGAAAGAATTTCGCAATGTCAGCAGAAATACTAGGCAGAGATGCGCGTGCAGCAGCATGACGTGTGATTGACGTGCGACTAGGGGGTGAAGGGGACTTGACATTTTAGCTCTACATGTGGAGACAGAAGTCTGGGGTTATGTCAACCTAATCCCAAATCATATCTAACATCCTATGTTTAAAGAACTGTGTTATCCTGTGGTAAATAAAAATTCCTTTACCGGGACTGAATTTGATACAGAAACATTATAAAATAGCTCAGTAAAATGAGAGGCAAAA
The DNA here is from genome assembly GCF_964204655.1 of Triturus cristatus. NCBI lineage: Eukaryota > Metazoa > Chordata > Amphibia > Caudata > Salamandridae > Triturus > Triturus cristatus. Next base: position 612,085,899 of record NC_140595.1, read on the forward strand.
TCCGTGATATTAGAGTTTCGGAATGGGCTTTATTCCAATAATCGATTATAATCGGATGCTTCAAGTTCCATCACCACGGGGGTTCAGGAAGTGAAGTACATACTTTATTGACAAGAAGTAACTTTTATAGTACATACATTATAATGAAATGAATACAGTAGGCGTAACAATTGATAAGGACATTGACGTTTGGTCTGCGTAACCGAAAATGGGTGTAATAATGAGTAAAAAGGAACATGATTGGTTATGATGTAATACATAGGTGGATCTATAAGATAATACTTGGCATAGATGCGCGCGCAGCAGTATGACGTGTAATTGACGTGTAACTAGGGGGTGACGGGGACTTGACATTTAGCTCTACATGTGGAGACGAGAAGTCTGGGGGGTCAAGTCAACCTAATCCCAAATCATATCTAACATCCTATGTTTAAAGAACTATGTTATCCATAAAAGAGGGACTCTCGGACAGAATCTATTCTATACTGACTGTGCGTGCGTGTACAAGCGTCTAAGTGTCTACACTGAATGCGAGGGGGTAGGAATATTCCATAGTAACAGGGCTATGAATTACTTGCATGAGGACAGAGAAGATGGGCCTTTTTGCTTGGTAACTGGAAGAATGTTTACTTAAACTACTAGGCAGGAATGCATCGGCTGAGGGGGAGGCAGATAATTCGAAGGTGAAATACAGTTCTTGGCAGAGAGTAGGCTGATGTCAGGCTTCGTGAGCCGCGCAGAGAATGAGACAAGGTTCATGGTCACAGATGCAGGCTCGGACTGGAGCTTTCAGAGGCAGAAGGCAAGAGGAGTTTTGATGACAGAATCAGGGCCTACTTGCCTGGACTGTAAAGTGGCATAAGTGAACCATATAAAGCCGATGGCCTTTCATATTTAGGAATGGGATATCCGGCCTATACATGGCGGATCTGTCAAAGGACATGTTGACGGTGGACGCACATGTATTTGCGTCTTCATAACTGGAACTGGAGGGAACATACATGTACTTGTGACATGCACATGGAACCGTTGGGGTCCAAGATAGGGGACATAACTGACCAGAAAAATCCATATTTCCACATTCCCTCCTTGTCCCCTACTTGCCCTTCAAGAGATCTCAATCTTCATCAATCCATTGATCTGTTCATATAGCATCATTTGTTCTTCTTTCTTCTTCCGGGATCTTGAATGAAAATCTTGATGTGGAATGCACGATGTGGCACACAGACCACAAATTGCTGGTCCACATTGTAGACATAGACAGCAACTGAATAGTATGAGAAGGCCAATACCTAGGAAGGATAAAACTCTCCATCCCCAGGCTGATACCGCATTCCAAAACCAACTGGACCAAGTCCAAGTGCCTGGGTTCTGGTGTATCTGGCTTACAATCTTATGAAGGCGAGTGATGGCTTTATATACAGATGGCGAATTTTCTGGTATGAATACGCAGCAGCTTGATCCGATGACCCTACAAGCTCCGCCCCTATCAGCCAGGATGACGTCAAGGACAAGACGATTTTGAAGCACAACAATCCGCATAGCAGACTGCTCTTCCGTTAAATTGCCTAAGGCGGAAATAGTCTCATTCACTACTGCTTCAAGGGTTCTAGTTAATCTACGTATCAGCTTACTATTAGTAACAGTACCTATATAGGGAAAGATGCCTTTATTAAAATCTACATACTTGTCCCATGCCGTCTCAGTGTAATCGACAATGGGGAGATCTCTCCGTTCTCTGTTGTGTACTAAATGAATATTTCTGTAATAATCAGGAGGAGCTAGGAAAACAGGTGGCAAAAGGAATGCAATGTAGCAGGTACCATCCCAATCTAGAGGTAGACGCATATATGCAGTCTGACCACATATAAAGTAGGAGTGGCGAGAAGCTCTAAATGAAGATTTTCCTTGATCACTGAATTCTACTATAATAGTGCATTTACTATGGCCCATATGTATGGAACCAACCTTTCTTACACATAATTCACCCCTCGCTGGGAATACTGACATGGTGGGTAAGACTAGTTCAATTTCAGATACGACATTCAGAATCATGAGATTAGGTGTAAAATTACCTAATCCATATACTTCATTTTCTAGATCAGTTCCTGTTCTTTTGGGGCGACCCTCCTTGTCAGGGTAACAGACCTTGAGTAAAGCTAGGTTCAGATTTCCCCATACCCAATGATCTTGGTAAACTGCTGTGTCTGAGTCTATGGAATTAATTAAGCTAAACCATGCTCCACAGGAGCCATTATGTGTAAATGGATGTGGAAAGAAAGGCAGGACTCCTTCATAATTCTGATAGGGAGGGAGTCGGCCACACACCCAACAATTGGTGGCATTACTAGTCTGATGGGAATGATGTAACATACTAATGAAAGTGTTATTGCGCAGCGCAAGTCTATAAGACAATTCATGCGGAGGTAAGTCACTAAAAGAATGTTCAGCAGCAACATTATAAACATGTCTAGAAATAGGGTAATATATGTGCAACAACATACTTGTAATAATTATTAAAAGACTCAATAAAAACAAAATTAATAATGTCACTATGCAGTGGCTACGCAGTGATTTACAATACGCCTGTCGTTTCAACATTTTTCGGGTATTTTCTCTACTCAGGTCCAAGGGATACATGTCAGAGACAATTCAACCGCTTCACCTTGGAGAGGACTTAAACAATCAAATTGCTCGACTGGTTGGGCCTAAGCTTTAGTTTGTAATTTTCAGATTTGTTAGGTTCAACAAAAGGGAGTTTTGTATCAGTCTGTGAGGGAGTGCAGGGCACAATGTCTATATCCGAAGATAGTCCATGAAATTTCTTGATGTGGCTTGAATGAATCCAGCCCTTGCGGCCCTCGATCTTCACGGCTGTTCTTGTGGTCAACAGGACCAACTTGGGTGCTTTCCACCTGGGCTCCAGCTGAGTCTTTCGGTCGAAATTCCTCACAAAGACAAGATTACCCGGAACAACGTCATGGGGTTTCACCTCAGTGTTGTCGGGAAAGGCTGCAGCTACCTGTGAACGAGAAGATTGTAGTGCAGACATCAAGGAAGCCAAGTAATCTGTCAGCATATTACAGTCAATATCAGTTATTTTGCGTGGTATAGGCGTCCCCCACATATTCGGTGGTCTACCGAAGATCACCTCATACGGGGATAGCCCTGTTCGAGAGTGTGCTACCATTCTCATGTAAAAGAGTGCAACTGGTAACGCTACTACCCAGTCGACACCTTTCTCTCTGCATATTTTGGACATTCTAATTTTCAGTATCTGGTTATGTCTTTCTACGAGACCTGCTGCCTCGGGATGTCGGACACAGTGGAATTTCCACTGATATCCTAACAGAAGTGAAACGTGTTTCATTAATTCGGATGAGAACGGCTGGCCGTTATCTGAGTAAACAGCACGTGGTAAACCGTATCGTGGGAAGAATTCTCGAACCAACTGTTTGGCAGTAGTCGGGGCAGTGTAATCTGAAACCGGGTATGCCTCCGTCCAACGGGACAGAGCGCAGACAACTACGAGAACATATTTGAATCCTCTGCATCGTTCCATCTGGATATAATCCATCTGGAGTACTTCAAAAGGATGATTAGGGGTATGAAATCCACCCTGTTCTACGGGAACGCTTTTTCCTGGGTTGAACTGACAACAGATCATACAGGTACGGACCTTTTGTTTTGCTGCTGCTCGTAAATGTTTATTGAACCAAATGTGTTGAATGCTGTCTAGCATAGCTTTTTCTCCTAAATGTGCTGGACTATGTATAGTGTTAATTATGACTTGGACCATTGAATCAGGAAGGAACCATACAGACCTTTCCTTCATCATCCATCCTTGGTCCGTTTGGATCCCTCCTAATTCAGTCCATTTCTTTATTTCGTCTGGTGTAGCATGTGTCTGTATGTCAATTACGTCAAGAGTAGGATCTTTAACTGTCATACAATGTGTCGGTGTCGGGACTATTGTCTTTGTCATATCGGGGGTTTGAGTTTGAGCAATCAGTTTAGCTGTTCTGTCGGCTAGATCATTGCCTTGGGAAATGATATCAGTAACCTTTGTATGGGCCTTACATTTCATAATTGATATTTCAGTGGGTAGATGTATTGCATCTAATAATGCATGAATGAGGGGTCCGTGCTGAATGTGGGCACCGTGGGAAGTTAAATAACCTCTCTCTCGCCACAGCACGCCGAAGTCATGTACAACTCCGAATGCATAACGTGAGTCAGTGTATATGTTGACTTTTTTATTCATGGCTTGAATACAGGCTTGTGTCAGAGCGATAAGTTCTGCGGCTTGAGCTGACAAAGTAGTTATACGATTAGTTTCAATGACCTCAGTATCTGTTGTGACTGCGTAGGCGGCTACTAACTCTCCTGTACTTGTTCTCATGCATGAACCATCTACATACAAGGTCAGGTCTGGATCTGACAATGGGACATCGGTTAAGTCTTGTCTGGGTTTTGTTGTTATTGTAATAACTTCAATACAGTCATGGGCTAGTGGGTCTGTTCCGACTACTGGTAAAAGTGTGGCAGGATTCAATGTGTTACAGCGTCTGATTTCTATATGTGGCTGAAACAATGTAAGCTCGTATCCTGTAAGTCGCGCTACAGTCAAGTGTTGTGTTTGCGTTCTATTTACAAGAACCTCTACTGCATGTGGTACTTGAACTGTCAATGGATGTCCTAACACTATGGCATCGCTTTGTCTGATTGCTAAAGCTGTTGCTGCTACTGATTTTAGGCATGCAGGCAAAGCCTGAGCTACGGGATCTAATGTACTAGAAAAATAAGCACATGGTTTGTGTGCTCCTGCTTGTTCCTGTGTGAGTACTGACAAGGCCGTACCTTCGCGTTCTGTAACAAAGAGTGTAAACTGTTTTCTGTAACATGGCGTTGCTAAAACGGGTGCTTGACATAAAGCTTTCTTTAAGCTTTCAAAAGCTTGTGTGTGTTCCTGAGTCCAAGGGAGAACAGTCGGTGTGGCTGCCTCCCGTGTTGTCAATTGAATGAGTGGTTTTGCTAGAAATGCATACTGAGGGATCCACTGTCTACAATATGAAGTGAGGCCTATGAAAGCCCGCACCTCCTTTTGTGTCTTGGGTATTGACATGTTAGCAATTAACTGAATGCGGTCGGGTGTAAGCTGCCTTCCCTCCTTGGACAGCGAGTGACCAAGATAAACAACTCGCTGGACACAGAATTGCAGCTTAGAAGGGGACACCTTGTGCCCCTTTTCGGCTAGAAATTGTAAAACTGTCAGTGATGCTTTCTCACATTCGGGTTCGCTTCTAGCGGTGATCAGCAGATCATCGACATATTGAAGCAGGGCAGTGTTAACCGGCATGTGGATACTGTCAAGTTCTCGTTTCAGTCCTTGGCTATAGATGCTGGGGCTTTCTGTAAATCCTTGAGGTGCGCGGGTGAATTTAAAGCTACGCCCATTTAAACTAAATCCGAACAAATATTGGCTTTCCGGATCTATTGGGACGCTGAAAAAGGCATTTTTGAGATCAATTACAGTAAAGAATGTTGCTTCGGAATCAATAGCTGTCAATAATGACGAGATATCTGGGACCACAGGAAATTGTGGCACAATACATTTGTTTAACTCGCGCAGATCAATAACCAATCGATATACTGGCGGAGCTGTAGGATCTGTTCGTTTAAGAATCGGAATTATCGGTGAATTACATACATTGGAGTCTGTTTCTACAACTACTCCTTGGGCAATAAGCTCGTCAATGATTTGTAGTAAAGCCGTTACAGCATCTGGTGGTAACTTGTATTGTCGCATTCGTGGTAGCACCACTCCTGCCTTTAGTGTGACTCGATATGGTGTAATATTCATGCAACCAACATCAGTAGGGCCTTGTGCCCATAGATGTGTAGGTAAAGTCTGCAGTCGGGGATCCATGTCTCTAGATACATAGTGACCTTTAAAATCACGTAAAAACAACCTTACTCCTTCCGGAGAACAACATATTATGGCTCCTAGGGCTTTCAACGTTTTTATTCCTAACAAGTTTTCTGGACATGATTTAGTAAGCAATAAATCTGTAGTTCGGGTCAGAGGTCCTATCATAAGTGGAAGAGGCTGTGACACTTCATTAACAATAGGTTTTCCTGAAAAACCAAGGGAAATATTCTGTGAGCCTGAGAGGGGTGCCCCTGGGACTTCACTTCGTTTTATAGTTGTTCGACTTGCCCCTGTATCGAGTAAAAATGTTCTATCTTGACCTAATAATTCACTATGTACATAAGGTCCTTCTTGATCTACAGGAATCTCGATAAGGGGTAAGTCAACTTCCCTCTCTAGGCTAGTTCATGCGTAACGTTGATACTCCGGATATTCATACTGTGCAGTCTGATACATTTGTCGTGTTGTTGTCTGTGTGGCAGCAACAGGCAACGGTGGTGCAGCTGGCACAAACTGTATTGGCTGTTGTGCGGCTGGCATGGCCTGGGCATGCTGCGTAGCTCCTTGTTCATTCTGATCTTGTCTTAGTGGCCGTGATCTTTCTTGTGTTTTACCTATGGCGATATTATGTTTTAGCACTGGACAATCGTGTACGTAATGACCTGGCTTTTTACAATAATTGCATGTCCCTTTTACAGGTCCTGCTGAATCGGAATGTGTCATACCCTTTTTATGTCCTTCAGCTGGAACTGTCTGGGAAACTAGCATTTTCATTTTCGTGTCTTTCATGCGTCTGTGTTCATGTTCTTGTTCCTCTTTAATTCTATTGTGGTGGTACTGTAACATTTGTAACATTTGTGTTGGAGTGTTACCTTGCCAGGTACTCTCGAATTTTAATACTCTATTCTTTACTGGGGGCAGGGCATTTTCCACTAATTTTGTTACAAACAGATGCGGGTATGATTCGCTACTTGCTTTTATGCCACTATTTATACCAAAACATTTCTCGAATCGGGCATAGTAATCGCTAGTGTCTTCATCTTGCTTCTGTTTACAGGCTGAAATTGTACCCCAATCTTCCTTTTTCGTAGTTAATAAACGTGGCAGCACCTGTACTAGTAGACCTGGTAGTGCTTTAGTTTTGTCCCCAAGCCCCGAACCTGGACCTCGGGCCCTCTCTTCTGCTTCTAATGCTGACCATTCTATCTTTTGATCACCTACCTCCCACTCTTTTTCCTTGAGTTTCTCATAAATGCCAGCAGGCATCAACACCTTTAATATTGTCATAATGTCGGGGTAGGTATACTCTCCCATGAGTAACATGTCTTTAATTTCTCGGTGAAAACCCGCTGGGTCCTTGTCATGACTGGGTACTACTTTCTTCATTTCTAACAATTCTATTTTCGATATAGGCGTATATACAAATACACGTTTAAACTGATTGTCCTCGCCTTTTATTGGGTGTACTTCTCGTAAGGGATTCTGTCTATCCAGGTGATACGTCGTTCTTTCCTTGACAGGCAATGAGACATGCTCTGAGCATACAAAAAGAATATACTGCTTTCTAGATACTAGAATTTCTTTAATTAATTTGGTACCTGGACCTCTCCATTTATTCATAAGCAATTCAGTCAATATGTCGGGTAAGGGACCAGGGTCCGAATGCTGACTCTGATATAGTATAATGAGTTGTTGAATCATATAAATCCCAGCTAACCTCTGCTCATCTGGGGTGAGATTCAAAAATGTGCGTACTACTGTCTCATCACTATATTTTCCGGGACTGTCCACCCAATGAACAGCTGCCCTCGCTAAATCTTGTTCATCCATAGAATCGAGAAAATGATAACCCCTTCGTTCTCGGAGTAGTTTGTCGGCGGTTTGGAACGAATGCTCGTTAGACCTTATGTTAATTATAGGTATTTGGAAATTCCTGTCATTATCTGGACATATTGGACGTATTGGGTCAGTATGATATCTAGTCTGATTCCTATTACAAGATCTTCCTCTACCTACATAGGCTATGGTGTCTGACTGTCCGGCGGGCAGTCCTGACCCTTCTTCCTCGCTTTGCTCGAACTCGTCCGTCTCTAATCTCTCTTCGTGTAGGCGTTCTATTTCTTTACGGATCTTTCGGCACATGGCTATTATACAATTTTGCTTATCGTGTCTCCCTTCTGATATGTTCTGGCTCCATTTTGTAAGAATTTTCATTGCTTCCGGATCTACCCCCGGTCGGTCTTGATTTCTGATCACACAGTTTATGAGAAAACGCAACAGTTCCCCCTGTATCTCTACTTTCTGGTATTCCATAGCTCTGTTAATACATTCTGGATCTCGCCCTGTTTGAACAAAATGATATATTTTATCTAGATGCGTAGTCATTCCTGGTAGCTTCGCTAAATACCCTGCGGCTCGTCTAATACGTAATGATGCCAGGATCATTTCGTCCTCTTTACCGAGCACCGGGTCATATCTACAATCTATAAGAAGTTCCTTAAGCGTACGATCACTTACGAATTTGGGTGTACGTGAATGCGCTGACTCTTGGAAAATAAGTTTATTTATTCTAGGTGGCGTAGAAAAAATATTGGTAGCACCTCCCGTGGCCCCGTCTGGGGCGTCGGGTGTGAAAGGATTCGTCGAACGTGACACAGCAACTATAGGTGTGGACTCAGCTATAGAAGTACCTGTAGGAACAGATGCAGAAACAGATGTGCTTGCCGGAACTTGTGACTCGATTTGTTGCTGCAGGGATACGGGTGCTGGATCTTGGCGTTGGACCTCCCTGGTATGCGGTCTACGTGGGGCGGAATTAGCATACTCGGGAGCTGCGTCATCTAAATATGAGGAAAGAAAAACATCTTCTGCGGTTCTAGGATGCCCCTTAGGATGTACCTTGACTGGGAATAATGGGGGTGGCAAGTCTTTCGGTATCTCTGGAGTAGCCTTAGGTAATCCTTCGGCCAGAAGGGGATACATACCATTCATAAGGGCATTTCTTTGTCTGTCTACTTGTTCTGATTTCACTCGGATACCTTCCTCAATTAATAGATTCTCTCGAACTTTATTGGAATTCTCTTTACTCTTCTCTTCCTGTCTACGTGCTTTTTCTGTTCGTCTATGTGATTCTTTACGCCATAATTCAACGGCGTCTTTCTGTGACTGTCTGACTTTTCTTTTCCATAACTCTTCCTCGACTTTCATGATGCACTCTGCATCCCAGGTCCCCGCTGTGGGCCACCTCTGACTTTCTGGTAATCCCTTGGTATAGTCTACCCATAAATCAAGAAATAATATAGCGTCTAAGCCATGTTTGTGATACATAAAGTGCCCTGGAGTGTCCCTAGGAGGAATAGGGACGGCTTCTTCGAGAACCCCTTTTCTGGTAGTGATCTGTCTTAATTTCGAAAAGAGCGGCATATTGAGAACTGACCTTATACTTGATTTTGACCTGATACTTGAATTTGAACAGGCTTAATACAATAAACACGATAATGAACAGTCATTCATACCACGATATACAGAACATACTTAAACACTTTAAACATTTAACATTAAACCTTTAACTGAAACAACAATGATGATCGTCTGCATAACTAATCACCAAGCTTAATTCTCGACAATAACTAGACAATAACTAGATACTTCGGAATACTTCGGAATACTTGATATACTGCTAAACAGTACAGATACACTGCTAAAACAGTGCAGACCGGATTTGTGTACCCAAACCCGTCTTGACCGGCACAACCTATGTGCACGTCAGAAATGCCTCCCCAGCAATGGTACTCACCGGGTAGCTTCGGAAACGGAAGGCCTCAGTAACTTGAACTTGAACCGGACTGGACTCGACTCGACTCGACTCGTCGGACACTGGGCTTGACTTCGGACTGGTGGGTCTCTGTATACCTCGGATCTTGCTCTCTCAGCTAGGCTCTGGTCGGGATACTTCGCACTTCTCACCGCCTCGTCTGGGTGTTGATCGCAGTCTCAGTCGCCCCCGCTTGACCGGAGGGAGATACAGGAAATCCTGCTGGTACGCGTTATTGTCCGTCCAGCTGTGGCAGGAGACCGGGCCTGCAACGCACCGCCGGCGCGTGAGATGAGAAAGTGTCCCTATTCGGGCGCCATCATGTGGTAAATAAAAATTCCTTTACCGGGACTGAATTTGATACAGAAACATTATAAAATAGCTCAGTAAAATGAGAGGCAAAATCCGTGATATTAGAGTTTCGGAATGGGCTTTATTCCAATAATCGATTATAATCGGATGCTTCAAGTTCCATCACCACGGGGGTTCAGGAAGTGAAGTACATACTTTATTGACAAAAAGTAACTTTTATAGTACATACATTATAATGAAATGAATACAGTAGGCGTAACAATTGATAAGGACATTGACGTTTGGTCTGCGTAACCGAAAATGGGTGTAATAATGAGTAAAAAGGAACATGATTGGTTATGATGTAATACATAGGTGGATCTATAAGATAATACTTGGCATAGATGCGCGCGCAGCAGTATGACGTGTAATTGACGTGTAACTAGGGGGTGACGGGGACTTGACATTTAGCTCTACATGTGGAGACGAGAAGTCTGGGGGGTCAAGTCAACCTAATCCCAAATCATATCTAACATCCTATGTTTAAAGAACTATGTTATCCATAAAAGAGGGACTCTCGGACAGAATCTATTCTATACTGACTGTGCGTGCGTGTACAAGCGTCTAAGTGTCTACACTGAATGCGAGGGGGTAGGAATATTCCATAGTAACAGGGCTATGAATTACTTGCATGAGGACAGAGAAGATGGGCCTTTTTGCTTGGTAACTGGAAGAATGTTTACTTAAACTACTAGGCAGGAATGCATCGGCTGAGGGGGAGGCAGATAATTCGAAGGTGAAATACAGTTCTTGGCAGAGAGTAGGCTGATGTCAGGCTTCGTGAGCCGCGCAGAGAATGAGACAAGGTTCATGGTCACAGATGCAGGCTCGGACTGGAGTTTTCAGAGGCAGAAGGCAAGAGGAGTTTTGATGACAGAATCAGGGCCTACTTGCCTGGACTGTAAAGTGGCATAAGTGAACCATATAAAGCCGATGGCCTTTCATATTTAGGAATGGGATATCCGGCCTATACATGGCGGATCTGTCAAAGGACATGTTGACGGTGGACGCACATGTATTTGCGTCTTCATAACTGGAACTGGAGGGAACATACATGTACTTGTGACATGCACATGGAACCGTTGGGGTCCAAGATAGGGGACATAACTGACCAGAAAAATCCATATTTCCACAATCCAAAAAGAGAGGTCTCTTAGGATAGAATCTTATTCTATACTGACTATACTGACTGTTAGTGCGTGTACAAGCGTCTAAGTGTCTACACTAGATGAGAGGGGGTAGGAATATTCCATGGTAACAGGGCTATGAATTACTTGCATAAAGACAGAGAAGCCGGGCCTTTTGCTCGGTAGCTGGAAGAATGTTTACTTAAACTACTAGACAGGAATGCATTGGATGAGGAGCGGAGCAGAGCAGATAATCTTGAAGGTGAAAGACAGTTTTTGGCAAGCAGGCAGATCGAGTCAGGCACCGTTAGCCGCGCAGGGAGTAGGACAAAGTTCATGGGTACAGATGCGAGCTCAGACTGGAGCTTTCAGAGGCAGAAGGCAGGAAAAGGCTTAATGGCAGAATCAGGGCCTACTCGCCTGAACTGTAAAATGGGATAAATGAATCATATAAAGCCGGTGGCCTTTCATACTTAGGAATAGAATATCCGGCCCATTCACGGCGGATCTGAAAGAGGACATGTTGGCGGTGGACGCACATGTGTTTGCGTCTTCATAACTGGAACTGGAGGAAACATACATGTATTTGTGATTTATACATGAAACCGTTGGGGTCCAAGATAGGGGACATAACTGATCATAAAAATCCATATTTCCACATTCCCTCCTTGTCCCCTACTTGCCCTTAAGAGATATCAATCTTCATCAATCCGTTGATCTGTTCATATAGCATCATTTGTTCTTCTTTCTTCTTCCGGGATGAATGAAATCTTGGTGGTGGAATACACGATGTGGCACACAGACCACAAATCGCTGGTCCACATTGTAGGCATAAGCAGCAACTGAATAGTATGAGAAAGCCAATACCTAGGAAGGATAGGACCCTCCATCCAAAGGTAGATAATACACTCCAAAACCAACCGGACCAAGTCCAGGTGCCTGGATTCTGGTGTATCTGGCTTACAATCTTATGAAGGCGAGTTATGGCTTTATATACAGATGGCGAATTTTCTGGTATGAAAATGCAACAACTTGATCCGATGACCCTACAAGCTCCGCCCCTATCGGCCAGAATGACGTTAAGGACAAGACGATTTTGAAGCACAACAATCCGCATAGCAGACTGCTCTTCTGTTAAATTGCCTAAGGCGGAAATAGTTTCGTTTACTACTGCTTCAAGGGTTCTGGTTAATCTACGTATCAGTTTACTATTAGTGACTGTACCTATATAGGGAAAGAGACCTTTATTGAAATCTGTGTATTTTTCCCATGCTGTTTCAGTGTAGTCGACTATTGGGAGATCTCTCCGTTCTCTATTGTGTACTAAGTGAGTATTTCTATGATAATCAGGAGGAGCTAGGAAAACAGGTGGCAAAAGGAATCCGATGTAGCAGGTACCATCCCAATCTAGAGGCAGACGTATATATGCAGTCTGACCACATACAAAGTAGGAATGGCGAGAAGCTCTAAATGTAGATTTGCCTTGATCACTGAATTCTATTACAGTGATGCATTTACTATGGCCCATGTGTATGGAGCCATTCTTTCTTATACACAATTCACCTTTAACTGGAAATACTGACATAGCGGGCAAAATTGGTGCAGTTTCGGATTCGATATTCAGGATCATGAGATTAAGCGTGAAATTACCTAATCCATATACTTCATTTTCTAGATCAGTTCCTGTTCTTTTGGGAAGTCCCTCCTTGTTAGGGTAACAGACTTTGAGCAAGACTAAGTTCAGGTTTCCCCATACCCAGTTGTCTTGATAAACTGCGGAATTCGAATCTAGGGAATTAATTAAACTAAACCATGCTCCACAGGAGCCATTGTGTGTGAACGGATATGGAAAGAGAGGCAGAATTCCCTTATAGTTCTGATAGGGAGGGAGTCGGCCACATATCCAACAATTTGTAACATTGCTGGCCTGATGGGAATGATGTAACATACTAATAAAAGTGTTATTGCGCAGCGCAAATCTATATGACAACTCATGCGGGGGAAATTCACTAAAAGAATGTTCAGCAGTAATATTGTAAACATGTTTAGAAATAGGATAATATATGTGCAATAATATACTTGCAGCTATTATTAAAAGACATAAGGAAAACAGAATTAATAACGTCACTGTGCAATGACTACGCAGTGATTTACAGTACGCATGTTTTTTCAACTGTATTTGATTATTTCTTTCTCTATTCCGGTCCAGAGGATACATGTCAGAGACAAATTCAACCGATTCACCTTGGAGAGGACTTAAACAATCAAATTGTCTGACTTATTGGACCTCAATTTTAGTCTGTATAGTTCTGAGTTTGTTTGCTCAACCAAGGGGAGCTTTGAGTCTGTCTTTGAGGAAATACAGGGTTTAGTCTCTATATCGGATGGTAATCCATGAAATTTCTTGATATGACTTGAATGTATCCAGCCTTTTCGACCTTCGATCTTCACGGCTGTCCTCGTGGTTAACAGTACGAGTTGAGGTGATTTCCACCTAGGATCCAGCTGAGACTTCCGGTCAAAGTTCCTCACTAACACCAGGTCCCCGGGAATTACGTCATGGGGTTTCACCTCGGTGTTGTCGGGAAAGGCTGCAGCTACCTGTGAACGACAAGATTGTAGTGCAGACATCAAGGAAGCTAGGTAATCTGTCAGCATATTACAGTCTACATCAGTTATTTTGCGTGGTATAGGCGTCCCCCACATATTTGGTGGTCTACCGAAGATCACCTCATAAGGGGATAGCCCTGTTCGAGAGTGCGCTACCATTCTCATGTAAAAGAGTGCAACTGGTAAGGCTACTACCCAGTCGACACCTTTCTCTCTACATATTTTTGACAATCTAATTTTCAGAGTTTGATTATGTCGTTCCACGAGACCTGCTGCCTCGGGGTGTCGGACACAATGAAATCTCCATTGATATCCTAACAAAAGTGAAACGTGTTTCATTAGTTCGGATGAGAACGGCTGGCCGTTATCTGAGTAGACAGCACGTGGTAAACCGTACCGTGGGAAGAATTCTCGAACTAACTGTTTGGCAGTAGTCGGGGCAGTGTAATCTGAAACCGGGTATGCCTCTGTCCAACGGGAAAGAGCACAAACAACTACAAGAACATATTTGAATCCTCGACATCGTTCCATCTGGATATAATCCATCTGGAGGACTTCAAAAGGGTGATCAGGAGGCTGAAATCCACCCTGTTCTACGGGAATGCTTTTACCTGGGTTAAACTGACAGCAGATCATACAGGTACGGACTTTTTGTTTAGCTGCTGCTCGTAAATGTTTGTTGAACCAAATGTGTTGAATGCTGTCTAGCATAGCTTTTTCTCCTAGGTGCGCTGGACTATGTATTGTATTAATGATAACTTGGACCATTGAGTCGGGAAGAAACCATACAGATTTTTCCTTCGTCATCCATCCTTGATCCGTTTGGATCCCTCCTAATTCAGTCCATTTCTTTATTTCGTCTGGTGTAGCATGTGTCTGTATGTCAATTACGTCAAGAGCGGGATCCTTAACCATCATGCAATGTGTTGGTGTCGGAACTATTGTCTTTGTCATGTCAGATGTGTGAGTTTGAGCAGTCTGTTTAGCTGTTCTGTCAGCTAGATCATTGCCTTGGGAAATGATATCAGTAACTTTCGTATGAGCTTTACATTTCATAATTGATATTGCAGTGGGTAGATGTATTGCATCTAATAAGGCATGAATGAGGGGTCCGTGCTGAATGTGGGCACCGTGAGAAGTTAAATAACCTCTCTCTCGCCACAGCACGCCGAAGTCATGTACAACTCCGAATGCATAACGTGAATCAGTGTATATGTTGACTTTCTTATTTGTGGCTTGAATACAGGCTTGTGTCAGAGCGATGAGCTCTGCTGCTTGAGCTGACAAGGTATTGATACGATTTGTTTCAATGACTTCAGTGTCTGTTGTGACTGCATACGCGGCCACTAGCTCTCCTGTACTTGTTCTCATACATGAACCATCTACATACAACGTCAGGTCTGGATCTGTCAATGGGACGTCTGTCAAGTCTTGTCTAGGTTTCGTCGTGATAGTAATAACTTCAATACAATCATGTGCTAATGGGTCTGTTCCGTTTACTGGTAACAGTGTGGCAGGATTCAATGTACTACAACGTCTGATTTCTATGTGTGGCTGAAACAATGTCAGTTCGTAACCAGTGAGTCTTGCTATAGTCAAGTGTTGTGTTTGTGTGCGGTTCAAGAGAACCTCTACTGCATGTGGTACTTGTACTGTCAATTGATGTCCTAACACTATGGCATCGCTTTGTCTGATTGCTAAAGCTGTCGCTGCCACTGATTTCAGGCACGCAGGCAGAGCCTGAGCTACGGGATCTAATGTACTAGAAAAATAAGCACATGGTTTGCGTGATTCTGCTTGTTCCTGTGTGAGTACTGACAAAGCAGTACCTTCGCGTTCTGTAACAAAGAGTGTAAAATGTTTATTGTAACATGGTGTTGCTAAAACGGGTGCTTGACATAAAGCTTTCTTTAGGCTTTCAAAAGCTTGTGTATGTTCCTGAGTCCAAGGGAGGACAGTCGATGTGGCCGCCTCCTGTGTTGTCAACTGAATGAGTGGTTTTGCTAGAAATGCATACTGAGGGATCCACTGCCTACAATATGAAGTGAGGCCTATAAAAGCCCGCACCTCCTTTTGTGTCTTGGGTATTGGCATGTTAGCAATTAACTGGATGCGATCGGGTGTAAGCTGCCTTCCCTCCTTGGACAGCGAGTGACCAAGGTAAACAACTCGTTGGACACAGAATTGCAGCTTAGAAGGGGACACCTTGTGCCCCTTTTCGGCCAAGAATTGTAAAACCGTCAGTGAGGCTTTTTCACATTCAGGTTCGCTTCTAGCGGTGATCAGCAGATCATCGACATATTGAAGCAGGGCAGTGTTGACTGGCATGTGTA
Source organism: Triturus cristatus (assembly GCF_964204655.1). Taxonomy (NCBI): domain Eukaryota; kingdom Metazoa; phylum Chordata; class Amphibia; order Caudata; family Salamandridae; genus Triturus; species Triturus cristatus. The sequence continues at coordinate 612,102,066 of NC_140595.1, forward strand.
TACTGTCAAGTTCTCGTTTCAGTGCTTGGCTATAGATGCTGGGGCTTTCTGTGAATCCTTGAGGTGCGCGTGTGAATTTAAAGCTTCGTCCATTTAAACTAAATCCGAACAAGTATTGGCTTTCCGGATCTATTGGGACGCTGAAAAAGGCATTCTTGAGATCAATTACAGTAAAGAATGTTGCTTCGGAATCAATGGCTGTCAGTAATGAAGAAATGTCTGGGACTACGGGGTATTGTGGTACAATACATTTATTTAATTCGCGCAGATCAATAACCAATCGATATACTGGCGGGGCTTTCGGATCAGTTCGTTTAAGAATCGGAATTATCGGTGAATTACATACATTGGAGTCGGTTTCCACAACCACTCCTTGGGTAATAAGCTCGTCAATGATTTGCAGTAAAGCCACTACAGCATCTGGGGGTAACTTGTATTGTCGCATTCGTGGTAGTACCACTCCTGCTTTTAGTGTGACTCGATATGGTGTAATGTTCATGCAACCAACATCTGTAGGGCCTTGTGCCCATAAATGTGTGGGTAAAGTCTGCAGTCGGTGATCCATGTCTCGGGACACATAGTGCCCTTTGAAATCACGTAGAAACAATCTTACTCCTTCCGGAGAACAACATATTATAGCTCCTAGAGCTTTCAAAGTTTTTATACCTAACAGGTTTTCTGGACATGATTTAGTAAGCAATAAATCTGTAGTTCGTGTCAAGGGACCAATCGTAAGGGGAAGAGGCTGTGATACTTCGTTAACGATAGGTTTTCCTGAAAAGCCAAGGGAAATATTCTGTGAGCCTGAGAGAGGTGCCCCTGGAACTTCACTACGTTTTATAGTTGTTCGGCTTGCCCCTGTATCAAGTAAAAATTTTCTATCTTGGCCTAATAGTTCACTGTGTACATAAGGTCCTTCTTGATCTACAGGGACCTCGATAAGGGGTAAGTCAACTTCCCTCTCTAGGCTGTTTCATGAGTATCGTTGATAATCAGGATAGTCATATTGTGCGGTCTGGTACATCTGTCGTGTCGTTGTTTGTGTGGCAGCAATAGGCTGCGGTGGCGGAGCTGTCATAGATTGTTGCGGAGCTGGCATGGACTGTGCATGCTGCGGGGCTCCTTGTTGGTTCTGATCCTGTCTAAGTGGCCGTGGTCTTTCTTTTGTATTACCTGTGGCGATATTATGTTTTAAAACTGGACAATCGTGTACATAATGGCCTGGCTGTTTACAATAATTGCATGTCCCTTTTACAGGACCTGCTGAAACACTGGACTGTGTCATACCCTTTTTATGACCGTCAGCTGGAACTGTCTGAGAAACTAGCATTTTCATTTTCGTGTCTTTCATGCGTCTTTGTTCATGTTCTTGTTCCTCTCTAATTCTATTGTGATGGTACTGTAGCATTTGTAACATTTGTGACGGAGTGTTACCTTGCCAGGTACTCTCGAATTTCAATACTCTATTCTTAACTTGGGGCAAGGAATTTTCAACTAATTTTGTCACAAACAGATGTGGATACGATTCGCTACTTGCTTTTATTACACTATTTATACCAAAACATTTTTCGAATCGGGCATAGAAATCACTAGTGTCCTCATCTTGCTTTTGTTTACAGGCTGAAATTGCACCCCAGTCTTCCTTTTTCGTAGTTAATAAACGTGGCAGTACCTGTACTAATAAACCTGGTAGTGTTTTGGTCTTGTCCCCAAGCCCTGAACCTGGACCTCGAGCTTTTTCTTCGTTTTCTAATGCTGTCCAATCTATCTTTTGGTCTCCCACCTCCCAATCCTTTTCCTTGAGTTTTTCGTAAATGCCCGCAGGCATTAATACCTTCAATATTGTCATAATGTCGGGATAGGTATACTCTCCCATGAGCAACATGTCTTTAATTTCACGGTGGAAACCCGCTGGGTCTTTGTCATGACTGGGTACCACTTTCTTCATTTCTAATAGTTCTATTTTAGATATGGGTGTATATACAAACACACGTTTAAACTGATTGTCATCACCTTTTATCGGGTGTACTTCGCGTAAGGGATTCTGTCTATCCATGTAATACGTCGTTCTTTCTTTTATGGGCAGTGAGACATGTTCGGGACATACAAAAAGAATGTACTGTTTTCTGGATTCCAGTATTTCTCTAATTAAGTCAGTACCTGAACCTCTCCATTTATTCGTGAGTAATTCAGTCAATATATCAGGTAGGGGACCAGGATCGGAGTGTTGGCTTTTATATAGTATAAGGAGTTGTTGAATCATATAGATACCAGCTAAACGCTGTTCATCTGGGGTGAGGTTCAAAAACGTATGTGCTAGTGTATCATCACTATATTTTCCGGGACTGTCAACCCAGTGAACGGCTGACCTTGCTAATTCTTGTTCGTCCATAGAATCGAGTATATGATAACCCCTTCGTTCTCGGAGTAATTTGTCAGCGGCTTGGAACGAATGTTCGGGGGACCTTATATTTATTATAGGTTTTTGGAAATTTCTGTTATTATCTGGACGTATCGGACGTATCGGATCAGTAAAGCATCTAGTTTTATTACAAGATCTTCCTCTACCTACATAGGCCATTGTTTCTAACTGTCCTGTGGGCAGTTCTAATTCTTCCTCCTCCTCGGTTTGTTCAGGCTGGTCTACTGCTAATCTTTCTTCGTGTATTCGTTCTACTTCTTTGCGGATCTTTCGGCACATAGCTATTATACTTAATCGTTTATCATGTCTCCCCTCTGATATATTCCGACTCCATGTGGTAAGAATTTGCATTTCTTCCGGATTTACCCCTGGTCGGTCTTGATTTCTGATCACACAATTTATGAGGAAACGTAACAGTTCCCCCTGTACCTCCACTTTCTGGTACTCCAAGGCTCTATTAATACTTTCAGAATCTCGTCCTGACTGGACAAAGTGATATATATTTTCTAAATGTGTAGTCATTCCTGGTAGCCTCCCTAAATATATTGCAGCTCGTCGGATACGTAATGATGCCAGCAGCATTTCGTCCCCTTTTCCGGGCACCGGGTCATATCTACAATCTATTAGAAGTTCCTTAAGCGTGTCGGGAGTTACTAGTTTGGGCGTATGTTGGTGGGCTAATTCTTGAAAGGAAAGTTTATTTACTCTGGGTGGCGTAGAAAAAATGTTTGCTGTACCTCCCGTAGCACCACCTGGGGTGCTGGATGTGAAAGGATTCGTTGAACGTGATATAGCAACCATAGATGTGGGTACAGCTGTAGAAACAGATGTGCTTGCCGGAACTTGTGTCGGAGTTTGTTGTTGCGGAGGTACAGACGGAGGAGGGTCTTGGCGTTGAACCCCCTCGGCAGGCGGTCTATGTGGCGCAGCATTAGCATACTCGGGAGCTGCGTCGTCTAAATAAGAGGAAAGAAAAACATCTTCTGCGGTTCTGGGATGCCCTTTGGGATGAGCTTTTATCGGAAACAACGGGGGTGGCAAGTCTTTTGGTATCTCCGGAGTAGCCTTAGGTAACCCTTCGGCCAGAAGAGGATACATACCATTTATAAGGGCATTTCGTTGTCTGTCTACTTGTTCTGATTTTACTCGAGTACCTTATTCAATTAATAGATTTTCTCGAACTTTATTTGAATTCTCCTTACTCTTCTCTTCCTGTCTACGTGCTTTTTCTGTACGTCTATACGATTCTTTACGCCATAATTCAATGGCATCTTTCTGTGATTGTCTAGCTTTCTTTTTCCATAATTCTTCCTCTACTTTCACGATGCAATCTGCATCCCAGGTCCCAGCTGCGGGCCACCTCTGACTTTCTGGTAATTCCTTGGTGTAGTCTACCCATAAATCAAGAAATAATATGGCGTCTAGGCCATGTTTATGATACATGAAGTACCCTGGAGTGTCCCTAGGAGGAATGGGAACAGCTTCTTCGAGTACCCCTTTTCTAGTTTTGATCTGTCTTAATTTCGAAAAGAGCGGCATATTGAGAACTGATCTGATACCTAATTTTGAACACCTTTAATACAACGAGACACAATAATGAACAGTCATTCACACCACAATATGCAGAACGTATTTAAAACATTTTAACATTCAACATTTAATGAACAACAATGATAGCCATTTAGGGAACTAGTCACTAAGCATAATACTCGGCACTAACTAGGTAATTCTGAATTATATACTACAAATACTTGATATACTGCTAAACAGTACAGATACACTGCTAAAACAGTGCAGACCGGATTTGTGTATCCAAACCCGTCTTGACCGGCACAAACTATGTGCACGTCAGAACGCCTCCCCGACAATGGTACTCACCGGGTAGCTCGGAACGGAAAGCCTCGGAACTGAACTGAACTGGACTCGGACCGGACTGGACTCGACTCGAAACTTCGGAACCTCGGAACTGGTGGGCCTCTGTATACCTCGGATCTTGCTCTCTCAGCTAGGCTCTGGTTGGGATACTTCGCACTTCTCACCGCCTCGTCTGGGTGTTGATCGCAGCCTCAGTTACCCCCGCTCGGCAGGAGGGAGATACAGGAAATCCTGTGGGTACGCGTTGTTGTCCGTCCAGCTGTGACAGGAGACCGGGCCTGCAACGCACCTCCGGCGCGTGAGATGAGAAAGTGTCCCTATTCGGGCGCCATATATGTGGTAAATAATTTAATTACCGGAACTTAATTTGATGCGGAATATCTATAATAATAGCTCAGTAAAATAAGAGGCAGAATCCGTGGTATTAGAGGTTCGGAACGGGCTTTATTCCAAAATCAATTCGAATTGATGGACTCCATATTCCATCACCACGAAGGTTCAGGAAGTGAAGGACCAACTTTATTGACAAGTAATCATTTTTATACAATAGGCATTACAGTGAAACAGATGCAGGAGGCGTAACAGTTGATAACAAAGATAAGAACATACATGCGTAACTAAAATGGGTGTAACTGGGCGTAACTTAAAGAACGTCATCAAGTATGATGTTACAATAGGGTAGTTCCATGAAAGAATTTCGCAATGTCAGCAGAAATACTTGGCAGAGATGCGCGTGCAGCAGCATGACGTGTGATTGACGTGCGACTAGGGGGTGAAGGGGACTTGACATTTTAGCTCTACATGTGGAGACAGAAGTCTGGGGTTATGTCAACCTAATCCCAAATCATATCTAACATCCTATGTTTAAAGAACTGTGTTATCCAAAAAGAGAGGTCTCTTAGGATAGAATCTTATTCTATACTGACTATACTGACTGTTAGTGCGTGTACAAGCGTCTAAGTGTCTACACTAGATGAGAGGGGGTAGGAATATTCCATGGTAACAGGGCTATGAATTACTTGCATAAAGACAGAGAAGCCGGGCCTTTTGCTCGGTAGCTGGAAGAATGTTTACTTAAACTACTAGACAGGAATGCATTGGATGAGGAGCGGAGCAGAGCAGATAATCTTGAAGGTGAAAGACAGTTTTTGGCAAGCAGGCAGATCGAGTCAGGCACCGTTAGCCGCGCAGGGAGTAGGACAAAGTTCATGGGTACAGATGCGAGCTCAGACTGGAGCTTTCAGAGGCAGAAGGCAGGAAAAGGCTTAATGGCAGAATCAGGGCCTACTCGCCTGAACTGTAAAATGGGATAAATGAATCATATAAAGCCGGTGGCCTTTCATACTTAGGAATAGAATATCCGGCCCATTCACGGCGGATCTGAAAGAGGACATGTTGGCGGTGGACGCACATGTGTTTGCGTCTTCATAACTGGAACTGGAGGAAACATACATGTATTTGTGATTTATACATGAAACCGTTGGGGTCCAAGATAGGGGACATAACTGATCATAAAAATCCATATTTCCACATTCCCTCCTTGTCCCCTACTTGCCCTTAAGAGATATCAATCTTCATCAATCCGTTGATCTGTTCATATAGCATCATTTGTTCTTCTTTCTTCTTCCGGGATGAATGAAATCTTGGTGGTGGAATACACGATGTGGCACACAGACCACAAATCGCTGGTCCACATTGTAGGCATAAGCAGCAACTGAATAGTATGAGAAAGCCAATACCTAGGAAGGATAGGACCCTCCATCCAAAGGTAGATAATACACTCCAAAACCAACCGGACCAAGTCCAGGTGCCTGGATTCTGGTGTATCTGGCTTACAATCTTATGAAGGCGAGTTATGGCTTTATATACAGATGGCGAATTTTCTGGTATGAAAATGCAACAACTTGATCCGATGACCCTACAAGCTCCGCCCCTATCGGCCAGAATGACGTCAAGGACAAGACGATTTTGAAGCACAACAATCCGCATAGCAGACTGCTCTTCTGTTAAATTGCCTAAGGCGGAAATAGTTTCGTTTACTACTGCTTCAAGGGTTCTGGTTAATCTACGTATCAGTTTACTATTAGTGACTGTACCTATATAGGGAAAGAGACCTTTATTGAAATCTGTGTATTTTTCCCATGCTGTTTCAGTGTAGTCGACTATTGGGAGATCTCTCCGTTCTCTATTGTGTACTAAGTGAGTATTTCTATGATAATCAGGAGGAGCTAGGAAAACAGGTGGCAAAAGGAATCCGATGTAGCAGGTACCATCCCAATCTAGAGGCAGACGTATATATGCAGTCTGACCACATACAAAGTAGGAATGGCGAGAAGCTCTAAATGTAGATTTGCCTTGATCACTGAATTCTATTACAGTGATGCATTTACTATGGCCCATGTGTATGGAGCCATTCTTTCTTATACACAATTCACCTTTAACTGGAAATACTGACATAGCGGGCAAAATTGGTGCAGTTTCGGATTCGATATTCAGGATCATGAGATTAAGCGTGAAATTACCTAATCCATATACTTCATTTTCTAGATCAGTTCCTGTTCTTTTGGGAAGTCCCTCCTTGTTAGGGTAACAGACTTTGAGCAAGACTAAGTTCAGGTTTCCCCATACCCAGTTGTCTTGATAAACTGCGGAATTCGAATCTAGGGAATTAATTAAACTAAACCATGCTCCACAGGAGCCATTGTGTGTGAACGGATATGGAAAGAGAGGCAGAATTCCCTTATAGTTCTGATAGGGAGGGAGTCGGCCACATATCCAACAATTTGTAACATTGCTGGCCTGATGGGAATGATGTAACATACTAATAAAAGTGTTATTGCGCAGCGCAAATCTATATGACAACTCATGCGGGGGAAATTCACTAAAAGAATGTTCAGCAGTAATATTGTAAACATGTTTAGAAATAGGATAATATATGTGCAATAATATACTTGCAGCTATTATTAAAAGACATAAGGAAAACAGAATTAATAACGTCACTGTGCAATGACTACGCAGTGATTTACAGTACGCATGTTTTTTCAACTGTATTTGATTATTTCTTTCTCTATTCCGGTCCAGAGGATACATGTCAGAGACAAATTCAACCGATTCACCTTGGAGAGGACTTAAACAATCAAATTGTCTGACTTATTGGACCTCAATTTTAGTCTGTATAGTTCTGAGTTTGTTTGCTCAACCAAGGGGAGCTTTGAGTCTGTCTTTGAGGAAATACAGGGTTTAGTCTCTATATCGGATGGTAATCCATGAAATTTCTTGATATGACTTGAATGTATCCAGCCTTTTCGACCTTCGATCTTCACGGCTGTCCTCGTGGTTAACAGTACGAGTTGAGGTGATTTCCACCTAGGATCCAGCTGAGACTTCCGGTCAAAGTTCCTCACTAACACCAGGTCCCCGGGAATTACGTCATGGGGTTTCACCTCGGTGTTGTCGGGAAAGGCTGCAGCTACCTGTGAACGACAAGATTGTAGTGCAGACATCAAGGAAGCTAGGTAATCTGTCAGCATATTACAGTCTACATCAGTTATTTTGCGTGGTATAGGCGTCCCCCACATATTTGGTGGTCTACCGAAGATCACCTCATAAGGGGATAGCCCTGTTCGAGAGTGCGCTACCATTCTCATGTAAAAGAGTGCAACTGGTAAGGCTACTACCCAGTCGACACCTTTCTCTCTACATATTTTTGACAATCTAATTTTCAGAGTTTGATTATGTCGTTCCACGAGACCTGCTGCCTCGGGGTGTCGGACACAATGAAATCTCCATTGATATCCTAACAAAAGTGAAACGTGTTTCATTAGTTCGGATGAGAACGGCTGGCCGTTATCTGAGTAGACAGCACGTGGTAAACCGTACCGTGGGAAGAATTCTCGAACTAACTGTTTGGCAGTAGTCGGGGCAGTGTAATCTGAAACCGGGTATGCCTCTGTCCAACGGGAAAGAGCACAAACAACTACAAGAACATATTTGAATCCTCGACATCGTTCCATCTGGATATAATCCATCTGGAGGACTTCAAAAGGGTGATCAGGAGGCTGAAATCCACCCTGTTCTACGGGAATGCTTTTACCTGGGTTAAACTGACAGCAGATCATACAGGTACGGACTTTTTGTTTAGCTGCTGCTCGTAAATGTTTGTTGAACCAAATGTGTTGAATGCTGTCTAGCATAGCTTTTTCTCCTAGGTGCGCTGGACTATGTATTGTATTAATGATAACTTGGACCATTGAGTCGGGAAGAAACCATACAGATTTTTCCTTCGTCATCCATCCTTGATCCGTTTGGATCCCTCCTAATTCAGTCCATTTCTTTATTTCGTCTGGTGTAGCATGTGTCTGTATGTCAATTACGTCAAGAGCGGGATCCTTAACCATCATGCAATGTGTTGGTGTCGGAACTATTGTCTTTGTCATGTCAGATGTGTGAGTTTGAGCAGTCTGTTTAGCTGTTCTGTCAGCTAGATCATTGCCTTGGGAAATGATATCAGTAACTTTCGTATGAGCTTTACATTTCATAATTGATATTGCAGTGGGTAGATGTATTGCATCTAATAAGGCATGAATGAGGGGTCCGTGCTGAATGTGGGCACCGTGAGAAGTTAAATAACCTCTCTCTCGCCACAGCACGCCGAAGTCATGTACAACTCCGAATGCATAACGTGAATCAGTGTATATGTTGACTTTCTTATTTGTGGCTTGAATACAGGCTTGTGTCAGAGCGATGAGCTCTGCTGCTTGAGCTGACAAGGTATTGATACGATTTGTTTCAATGACTTCAGTGTCTGTTGTGACTGCATACGCGGCCACTAGCTCTCCTGTACTTGTTCTCATACATGAACCATCTACATACAACGTCAGGTCTGGATCTGTCAATGGGACGTCTGTCAAGTCTTGTCTAGGTTTCGTCGTGATAGTAATAACTTCAATACAATCATGTGCTAATGGGTCTGTTCCGTTTACTGGTAACAGTGTGGCAGGATTCAATGTACTACAACGTCTGATTTCTATGTGTGGCTGAAACAATGTCAGTTCGTAACCAGTGAGTCTTGCTATAGTCAAGTGTTGTGTTTGTGTGCGGTTCAAGAGAACCTCTACTGCATGTGGTACTTGTACTGTCAATTGATGTCCTAACACTATGGCATCGCTTTGTCTGATTGCTAAAGCTGTCGCTGCCACTGATTTCAGGCACGCAGGCAGAGCCTGAGCTACGGGATCTAATGTACTAGAAAAATAAGCACATGGTTTGCGTGATTCTGCTTGTTCCTGTGTGAGTACTGACAAAGCAGTACCTTCGCGTTCTGTAACAAAGAGTGTAAAATGTTTATTGTAACATGGTGTTGCTAAAACGGGTGCTTGACATAAAGCTTTCTTTAGGCTTTCAAAAGCTTGTGTATGTTCCTGAGTCCAAGGGAGGACAGTCGATGTGGCCGCCTCCTGTGTTGTCAACTGAATGAGTGGTTTTGCTAGAAATGCATACTGAGGGATCCACTGCCTACAATATGAAGTGAGGCCTATAAAAGCCCGCACCTCCTTTTGTGTCTTGGGTATTGGCATGTTAGCAATTAACTGGATGCGATCGGGTGTAAGCTGCCTTCCCTCCTTGGACAGCGAGTGACCAAGGTAAACAACTCGTTGGACACAGAATTGCAGCTTAGAAGGGGACACCTTGTGCCCCTTTTCGGCCAAGAATTGTAAAACCGTCAGTGAGGCTTTTTCACATTCAGGTTCGCTTCTAGCGGTGATCAGCAGATCATCGACATATTGAAGCAGGGCAGTGTTGACTGGCATGTGTATACTGTCAAGTTCTCGTTTCAGTGCTTGGCTATAGATGCTGGGGCTTTCTGTGAATCCTTGAGGTGCGCGTGTGAATTTAAAGCTTCGTCCATTTAAACTAAATCCGAACAAGTATTGGCTTTCCGGATCTATTGGGACGCTGAAAAAGGCATTCTTGAGATCAATTACAGTAAAGAATGTTGCTTCGGAATCAATGGCTGTCAGTAATGAAGAAATGTCTGGGACTACGGGGTATTGTGGTACAATACATTTATTTAATTCGCGCAGATCAATAACCAATCGATATACTGGCGGGGCTTTCGGATCAGTTCGTTTAAGAATCGGAATTATCGGTGAATTACATACATTGGAGTCGGTTTCCACAACCACTCCTTGGGTAATAAGCTCGTCAATGATTTGCAGTAAAGCCACTACAGCATCTGGGGGTAACTTGTATTGTCGCATTCGTGGTAGTACCACTCCTGCTTTTAGTGTGACTCGATATGGTGTAATGTTCATGCAACCAACATCTGTAGGGCCTTGTGCCCATAAATGTGTGGGTAAAGTCTGCAGTCGGTGATCCATGTCTCGGGACACATAGTGCCCTTTGAAATCACGTAGAAACAATCTTACTCCTTCCGGAGAACAACATATTATAGCTCCTAGAGCTTTCAAAGTTTTTATACCTAACAGGTTTTCTGGACATGATTTAGTAAGCAATAAATCTGTAGTTCGTGTCAAGGGACCAATCGTAAGGGGAAGAGGCTGTGATACTTCGTTAACGATAGGTTTTCCTGAAAAGCCAAGGGAAATATTCTGTGAGCCTGACAGAGGTGCCCCTGGAACTTCACTACGTTTTATAGTTGTTCGGCTTGCCCCTGTATCAAGTAAAAATTTTCTATCTTGGCCTAATAGTTCACTGTGTACATAAGGTCCTTCTTGATCTACAGGGACCTCGATAAGGGGTAAGTCAACTTCCCTCTCTAGGCTGTTTCATGAGTATCGTTGATAATCAGGATAGTCATATTGTGCGGTCTGGTACATCTGTCGTGTCGTTGTTTGTGTGGCAGCAATAGGCTGCGGTGGCGGAGCTGTCATAGATTGTTGCGGAGCTGGCATGGACTGTGCATGCTGCGGGGCTCCTTGTTGGTTCTGATCCTGTCTAAGTGGCCGTGGTCTTTCTTTTGTATTACCTGTGGCGATATTATGTTTTAAAACTGGACAATCGTGTACATAATGGCCTGGCTGTTTACAATAATTGCATGTCCCTTTTACAGGACCTGCTGAAACACTGGACTGTGTCATACCCTTTTTATGACCGTCAGCTGGAACTGTCTGAGAAACTAGCATTTTCATTTTCGTGTCTTTCATGCGTCTTTGTTCATGTTCTTGTTCCTCTCTAATTCTATTGTGATGGTACTGTAGCATTTGTAACATTTGTGACGGAGTGTTACCTTGCCAGGTACTCTCGAATTTCAATACTCTATTCTTAACTTGGGGCAAGGAATTTTCAACTAATTTTGTCACAAACAGATGTGGATACGATTCGCTACTTGCTTTTATTACACTATTTATACCAAAACATTTTTCGAATCGGGCATAGAAATCACTAGTGTCCTCATCTTGCTTTTGTTTACAGGCTGAAATTGCACCCCAGTCTTCCTTTTTCGTAGTTAATAAACGTGGCAGTACCTGTACTAATAAACCTGGTAGTGTTTTGGTCTTGTCCCCAAGCCCTGAACCTGGACCTCGAGCTTTTTCTTCGTTTTCTAATGCTGTCCAATCTATCTTTTGGTCTCCCACCTCCCAATCCTTTTCCTTGAGTTTTTCGTAAATGCCCGCAGGCATTAATACCTTCAATATTGTCATAATGTCGGGATAGGTATACTCTCCCATGAGCAACATGTCTTTAATTTCACGGTGGAAACCCGCTGGGTCTTTGTCATGACTGGGTACCACTTTCTTCATTTCTAATAGTTCTATTTTAGATATGGGTGTATATACAAACACACGTTTAAACTGATTGTCATCACCTTTTATCGGGTGTACTTCGCGTAAGGGATTCTGTCTATCCATGTAATACGTCGTTCTTTCTTTTATGGGCAGTGAGACATGTTCGGGACATACAAAAAGAATGTACTGTTTTCTGGATTCCAGTATTTCTCTAATTAAGTCAGTACCTGAACCTCTCCATTTATTCGTGAGTAATTCAGTCAATATATCAGGTAGGGGACCAGGATCGGAGTGTTGGCTTTTATATAGTATAAGGAGTTGTTGAATCATATAGATACCAGCTAAACGCTGTTCATCTGGGGTGAGGTTCAAAAACGTATGTGCTAGTGTATCATCACTATATTTTCCGGGACTGTCAACCCAGTGAACGGCTGACCTTGCTAATTCTTGTTCGTCCATAGAATCGAGTATATGATAACCCCTTCGTTCTCGGAGTAATTTGTCAGCGGCTTGGAACGAATGTTCGGGGGACCTTATATTTATTATAGGTTTTTGGAAATTTCTGTTATTATCTGGACGTATCGGACGTATCGGATCAGTAAAGCATCTAGTTTTATTACAAGATCTTCCTCTACCTACATAGGCCATTGTTTCTAACTGTCCTGTGGGCAGTTCTAATTCTTCCTCCTCCTCGGTTTGTTCAGGCTGGTCTACTGCTAATCTTTCTTCGTGTATTCGTTCTACTTCTTTGCGGATCTTTCGGCACATAGCTATTATACTTAATCGTTTATCATGTCTCCCCTCTGATATATTCCGACTCCATGTGGTAAGAATTTGCATTTCTTCCGGATTTACCCCTGGTCGGTCTTGATTTCTGATCACACAATTTATGAGGAAACGTAACAGTTCCCCCTGTACCTCCACTTTCTGGTACTCCAAGGCTCTATTAATACTTTCAGAATCTCGTCCTGACTGGACAAAGTGATATATATTTTCTAAATGTGTAGTCATTCCTGGTAGCCTCCCTAAATATATTGCAGCTCGTCGGATACGTAATGATGCCAGCAGCATTTCGTCCCCTTTTCCGGGCACCGGGTCATATCTACAATCTATTAGAAGTTCCTTAAGCGTGTCGGGAGTTACTAGTTTGGGCGTATGTTGGTGGGCTAATTCTTGAAAGGAAAGTTTATTTACTCTGGGTGGCGTAGAAAAAATGTTTGCTGTACCTCCCGTAGCACCACCTGGGGTGCTGGATGTGAAAGGATTCGTTGAACGTGATATAGCAACCATAGATGTGGGTACAGCTGTAGAAACAGATGTGCTTGCCGGAACTTGTGTCGGAGTTTGTTGTTGCGGAGGTACAGACGGAGGAGGGTCTTGGCGTTGAACCCCCTCGGCAGGCGGTCTATGTGGCGCAGCATTAGCATACTCGGGAGCTGCGTCGTCTAAATAAGAGGAAAGAAAAACATCTTCTGCGGTTCTGGGATGCCCTTTGGGATGAGCTTTTATCGGAAACAACGGGGGTGGCAAGTCTTTTGGTATCTCCGGAGTAGCCTTAGGTAACCCTTCGGCCAGAAGAGGATACATACCATTTATAAGGGCATTTCGTTGTCTGTCTACTTGTTCTGATTTTACTCGAGTACCTTATTCAATTAATAGATTTTCTCGAACTTTATTTGAATTCTCCTTACTCTTCTCTTCCTGTCTACGTGCTTTTTCTGTACGTCTATACGATTCTTTACGCCATAATTCAATGGCATCTTTCTGTGATTGTCTAGCTTTATTTTTCCATAATTCTTCCTCTACTTTCACGATGCAATCTGCATCCCAGGTCCCAGCTGCGGGCCACCTCTGACTTTCTGGTAATTCCTTGGTGTAGTCTACCCATAAATCAAGAAATAATATGGCGTCTAGGCCATGTTTATGATACATGAAGTACCCTGGAGTGTCCCTAGGAGGAATGGGAACAGCTTCTTCGAGTACCCCTTTTCTAGTTTTGATCTGTCTTAATTTCGAAAAGAGCGGCATATTGAGAACTGATCTGATACCTAATTTTGAACACCTTTAATACGACGAGACACAATAATGAACAGTCATTCACACCACAATATGCAGAACGTATTTAAAACATTTTAACATTCAACATTTAATGAACAACAATGATAGCCATTTAGGGAACTAGTCACTAAGCATAATACTCGGCACTAACTAGGTAATTCTGAATTATATACTACAAATACTTGATATACTGCTAAACAGTACAGATACACTGCTAAAACAGTGCAGACCGGATTTGTGTATCCAAACCCGTCTTGACCGGCACAAACTATGTGCACGTCAGAACGCCTCCCCGACAATGGTACTCACCGGGTAGCTCGGAACGGAAAGCCTCGGAACTGAACTGAACTGGACTCGGACCGGACTGGACTCGACTCGAAACTTCGGAACCTCGGAACTGGTGGGCCTCTGTATACCTCGGATCTTGCTCTCTCAGCTAGGCTCTGGTTGGGATACTTCGCACTTCTCACCGCCTCGTCTGGGTGTTGATCGCAGCCTCAGTTACCCCCGCTCGGCAGGAGGGAGATACAGGAAATCCTGTGGGTACGCGTTGTTGTCCGTCCAGCTGTGACAGGAGACCGGGCCTGCAACGCACCTCCGGCGCGTGAGATGAGAAAGTGTCCCTATTCGGGCGCCATATATGTGGTAAATAATTTAATTACCGGAACTTAATTTGATGCGGAATATCTATAATAATAGCTCAGTAAAATAAGAGGCAGAATCCGTGGTATTAGAGGTTCGGAACGGGCTTTATTCCAAAATCAATTCGAATTGATGGACTCCATATTCCATCACCACGAAGGTTCAGGAAGTGAAGGACCAACTTTATTGACAAGTAATCATTTTTATACAATAGGCATTACAGTGAAACAGATGCAGGAGGCGTAACAGTTGATAACAAAGATAAGAACATACATGCGTAACTAAAATGGGTGTAACTGGGCGTAACTTAAAGAACGTCATCAAGTATGATGTTACAATAGGGTAGTTCCATGAAAGAATTTCGCAATGTCAGCAGAAATACTTGGCAGAGATGCGCGTGCAGCAGCATGACGTGTGATTGACGTGCGACTAGGGGGTGAAGGGGACTTGACATTTTAGCTCTACATGTGGAGACAGAAGTCTGGGGTTATGTCAACCTAATCCCAAATCATATCTAACATCCTATGTTTAAAGAACTGTGTTATCCAAAAAGAGAGGTCTCTTAGGATAGAATCTTATTCTATACTGACTATACTGACTGTTAGTGCGTGTACAAGCGTCTAAGTGTCTACACTAGATGAGAGGGGGTAGGAATATTCCATGGTAACAGGGCTATGAATTACTTGCATAAAGACAGAGAAGCCGGGCCTTTTGCTCGGTAGCTGGAAGAATGTTTACTTAAACTACTAGACAGGAATGCATTGGATGAGGAGCGGAGCAGAGCAGATAATCTTGAAGGTGAAAGACAGTTTTTGGCAAGCAGGCAGATCGAGTCAGGCACCGTTAGCCGCGCAGGGAGTAGGACAAAGTTCATGGGTACAGATGCGAGCTCAGACTGGAGCTTTCAGAGGCAGAAGGCAGGAAAAGGCTTAATGGCAGAATCAGGGCCTACTCGCCTGAACTGTAAAATGGGATAAATGAATCATATAAAGCCGGTGGCCTTTCATACTTAGGAATAGAATATCCGGCCCATTCACGGCGGATCTGAAAGAGGACATGTTGGCGGTGGACGCACATGTGTTTGCGTCTTCATAACTGGAACTGGAGGAAACATACATGTATTTGTGATTTATACATGAAACCGTTGGGGTCCAAGATAGGGGACATAACTGATCATAAAAATCCATATTTCCACATTCCCTCCTTGTCCCCTACTTGCCCTTAAGAGATATCAATCTTCATCAATCCGTTGATCTGTTCATATAGCATCATTTGTTCTTCTTTCTTCTTCCGGGATGAATGAAATCTTGGTGGTGGAATACACGATGTGGCACACAGACCACAAATCGCTGGTCCACATTGTAGGCATAAGCAGCAACTGAATAGTATGAGAAAGCCAATACCTAGGAAGGATAGGACCCTCCATCCAAAGGTAGATAATACACTCCAAAACCAACCGGACCAAGTCCAGGTGCCTGGATTCTGGTGTATCTGGCTTACAATCTTATGAAGGCGAGTTATGGCTTTATATACAGATGGCGAATTTTCTGGTATGAAAATGCAACAACTTGATCCGATGACCCTACAAGCTCCGCCCCTATCGGCCAGAATGACGTCAAGGACAAGACGATTTTGAAGCACAACAATCCGCATAGCAGACTGCTCTTCTGTTAAATTGCCTAAGGCGGAAATAGTTTCGTTTACTACTGCTTCAAGGGTTCTGGTTAATCTACGTATCAGTTTACTATTAGTGACTGTACCTATATAGGGAAAGAGACCTTTATTGAAATCTGTGTATTTTTCCCATGCTGTTTCAGTGTAGTCGACTATTGGGAGATCTCTCCGTTCTCTATTGTGTACTAAGTGAGTATTTCTATGATAATCAGGAGGAGCTAGGAAAACAGGTGGCAAAAGGAATCCGATGTAGCAGGTACCATCCCAATCTAGAGGCAGACGTATATATGCAGTCTGACCACATACAAAGTAGGAATGGCGAGAAGCTCTAAATGTAGATTTGCCTTGATCACTGAATTCTATTACAGTGATGCATTTACTATGGCCCATGTGTATGGAGCCATTCTTTCTTATACACAATTCACCTTTAACTGGAAATACTGACATAGCGGGCAAAATTGGTGCAGTTTCGGATTCGATATTCAGGATCATGAGATTAAGCGTGAAATTACCTAATCCATATACTTCATTTTCTAGATCAGTTCCTGTTCTTTTGGGAAGTCCCTCCTTGTTAGGGTAACAGACTTTGAGCAAGACTAAGTTCAGGTTTCCCCATACCCAGTTGTCTTGATAAACTGCGGAATTCGAATCTAGGGAATTAATTAAACTAAACCATGCTCCACAGGAGCCATTGTGTGTGAACGGATATGGAAAGAGAGGCAGAATTCCCTTATAGTTCTGATAGGGAGGGAGTCGGCCACATATCCAACAATTTGTAACATTGCTGGCCTGATGGGAATGATGTAACATACTAATAAAAGTGTTATTGCGCAGCGCAAATCTATATGACAACTCATGCGGGGGAAATTCACTAAAAGAATGTTCAGCAGTAATATTGTAAACATGTTTAGAAATAGGATAATATATGTGCAATAATATACTTGCAGCTATTATTAAAAGACATAAGGAAAACAGAATTAATAACGTCACTGTGCAATGACTACGCAGTGATTTACAGTACGCATGTTTTTTCAACTGTATTTGATTATTTCTTTCTCTATTCCGGTCCAGAGGATACATGTCAGAGACAAATTCAACCGATTCACCTTGGAGAGGACTTAAACAATCAAATTGTCTGACTTATTGGACCTCAATTTTAGTCTGTATAGTTCTGAGTTCGTTTGCTCAACCAAGGGGAGCTTTGAGTCTGTCTTTGAGGAAATACAGGGTTTAGTCTCTATATCGGATGGTAATCCATGAAATTTCTTGATATGACTTGAATGTATCCAGCCTTTTCGACCTTCGATCTTCACGGCTGTCCTCGTGGTTAACAGTACGAGTTGAGGTGATTTCCACCTAGGATCCAGCTGAGACTTCCGGTCAAAGTTCCTCACTAACACCAGGTCCCCGGGAATTACGTCATGGGGTTTCACCTCGGTGTTGTCGGGAAAGGCTGCAGCTACCTGTGAACGACAAGATTGTAGTGCAGACATCAAGGAAGCTAGGTAATCTGTCAGCATATTACAGTCTACATCAGTTATTTTGCGTGGTATAGGCGTCCCCCACATATTTGGTGGTCTACCGAAGATCACCTCATAAGGGGATAGCCCTGTTCGAGAGTGCGCTACCATTCTCATGTAAAAGAGTGCAACTGGTAAGGCTACTACCCAGTCGACACCTTTCTCTCTACATATTTTTGACAATCTAATTTTCAGAGTTTGATTATGTCGTTCCACGAGACCTGCTGCCTCGGGGTGTCGGACACAATGAAATCTCCATTGATATCCTAACAAAAGTGAAACGTGTTTCATTAGTTCGGATGAGAACGGCTGGCCGTTATCTGAGTAGACAGCACGTGGTAAACCGTACCGTGGGAAGAATTCTCGAACTAACTGTTTGGCAGTAGTCGGGGCAGTGTAATCTGAAACCGGGTATGCCTCTGTCCAACGGGAAAGAGCACAAACAACTACAAGAACATATTTGAATCCTCGACATCGTTCCATCTGGATATAATCCATCTGGAGGACTTCAAAAGGGTGATCAGGAGGCTGAAATCCACCCTGTTCTACGGGAATGCTTTTACCTGGGTTAAACTGACAGCAGATCATACAGGTACGGACTTTTTGTTTAGCTGCTGCTCGTAAATGTTTGTTGAACCAAATGTGTTGAATGCTGTCTAGCATAGCTTTTTCTCCTAGGTGCGCTGGACTATGTATTGTATTAATGATAACTTGGACCATTGAGTCGGGAAGAAACCATACAGATTTTTCCTTCGTCATCCATCCTTGATCCGTTTGGATCCCTCCTAATTCAGTCCATTTCTTTATTTCGTCTGGTGTAGCATGTGTCTGTATGTCAATTACGTCAAGAGCGGGATCCTTAACCATCATGCAATGTGTTGGTGTCGGAACTATTGTCTTTGTCATGTCAGATGTGTGAGTTTGAGCAGTCTGTTTAGCTGTTCTGTCAGCTAGATCATTGCCTTGGGAAATGATATCAGTAACTTTCGTATGAGCTTTACATTTCATAATTGATATTGCAGTGGGTAGATGTATTGCATCTAATAAGGCATGAATGAGGGGTCCGTGCTGAATGTGGGCACCGTGAGAAGTTAAATAACCTCTCTCTCGCCACAGCACGCCGAAGTCATGTACAACTCCGAATGCATAACGTGAATCAGTGTATATGTTGACTTTCTTATTTGTGGCTTGAATACAGGCTTGTGTCAGAGCGATGAGCTCTGCTGCTTGAGCTGACAAGGTATTAATACGATTTGTTTCAATGACTTCAGTGTCTGTTGTGACTGCATACGCGGCCACTAGCTCTCCTGTACTTGTTCTCATACATGAACCATCTACATACAACGTCAGGTCTGGATCTGTCAATGGGACGTCTGTCAAGTCTTGTCTAGGTTTCGTCGTGATAGTAATAACTTCAATACAATCATGTGCTAATGGGTCTGTTCCGTTTACTGGTAACAGTGTGGCAGGATTCAATGTACTACAACGTCTGATTTCTATGTGTGGCTGAAACAATGTCAGTTCGTAACCAGTGAGTCTTGCTATAGTCAAGTGTTGTGTTTGTGTGCGGTTCAAGAGAACCTCTACTGCATGTGGTACTTGTACTGTCAATTGATGTCCTAACACTATGGCATCGCTTTGTCTGATTGCTAAAGCTGTCGCTGCCACTGATTTCAGGCACGCAGGCAGAGCCTGAGCTACGGGATCTAATGTACTAGAAAAATAAGCACATGGTTTGCGTGATTCTGCTTGTTCCTGTGTGAGTACTGACAAAGCAGTACCTTCGCGTTCTGTAACAAAGAGTGTAAAATGTTTATTGTAACATGGTGTTGCTAAAACGGGTGCTTGACATAAAGCTTTCTTTAGGCTTTCAAAAGCTTGTGTATGTTCCTGAGTCCAAGGGAGGACAGTCGATGTGGCCGCCTCCTGTGTTGTCAACTGAATGAGTGGTTTTGCTAGAAATGCATACTGAGGGATCCACTGCCTACAATATGAAGTGAGGCCTATAAAAGCCCGCACCTCCTTTTGTGTCTTGGGTATTGGCATGTTAGCAATTAACTGGATGCGATCGGGTGTAAGCTGCCTTCCCTCCTTGGACAGCGAGTGACCAAGGTAAACAACTCGTTGGACACAGAATTGCAGCTTAGAAGGGGACACCTTGTGCCCCTTTTCGGCCAAGAATTGTAAAACCGTCAGTGAGGCTTTTTCACATTCAGGTTCGCTTCTAGCGGTGATCAGCAGATCATCGACATATTGAAGCAGGGCAGTGTTGACTGGCATGTGTATACTGTCAAGTTCTCGTTTCAGTGCTTGGCTATAGATGCTGGGGCTTTCTGTGAATCCTTGAGGTGCGCGTGTGAATTTAAAGCTTCGTCCATTTAAACTAAATCCGAACAAGTATTGGCTTTCCGGATCTATTGGGACGCTGAAAAAGGCATTCTTGAGATCAATTACAGTAAAGAATGTTGCTTCGGAATCAATGGCTGTCAGTAATGAAGAAATGTCTGGGACTACGGGGTATTGTGGTACAATACATTTATTTAATTCGCGCAGATCAATAACCAATCGATATACTGGCGGGGCTTTCGGATCAGTTCGTTTAAGAATCGGAATTATCGGTGAATTACATACATTGGAGTCGGTTTCCACAACCACTCCTTGGGTAATAAGCTCGTCAATGATTTGCAGTAAAGCCACTACAGCATCTGGGGGTAACTTGTATTGTCGCATTCGTGGTAGTACCACTCCTGCTTTTAGTGTGACTCGATATGGTGTAATGTTCATGCAACCAACATCTGTAGGGCCTTGTGCCCATAAATGTGTGGGTAAAGTCTGCAGTCGGTGATCCATGTCTCGGGACACATAGTGCCCTTTGAAATCACGTAGAAACAATCTTACTCCTTCCGGAGAACAACATATTATAGCTCCTAGAGCTTTCAAAGTTTTTATACCTAACAGGTTTTCTGGACATGATTTAGTAAGCAATAAATCTGTAGTTCGTGTCAAGGGACCAATCGTAAGGGGAAGAGGCTGTGATACTTCGTTAACGATAGGTTTTCCTGAAAAGCCAAGGGAAATATTCTGTGAGCCTGAGAGAGGTGCCCCTGGAACTTCACTACGTTTTATAGTTGTTCGGCTTGCCCCTGTATCAAGTAAAAATTTTCTATCTTGGCCTAATAGTTCACTGTGTACATAAGGTCCTTCTTGATCTACAGGGACCTCGATAAGGGGTAAGTCAACTTCCCTCTCTAGGCTGTTTCATGAGTATCGTTGATAATCAGGATAGTCATATTGTGCGGTCTGGTACATCTGTCGTGTCGTTGTTTGTGTGGCAGCAATAGGCTGCGGTGGCGGAGCTGTCATAGATTGTTGCGGAGCTGGCATGGACTGTGCATGCTGCGGGGCTCCTTGTTGGTTCTGATCCTGTCTAAGTGGCCGTGGTCTTTCTTTTGTATTACCTGTGGCGATATTATGTTTTAAAACTGGACAATCGTGTACATAATGGCCTGGCTGTTTACAATAATTGCATGTCCCTTTTACAGGACCTGCTGAAACACTGGACTGTGTCATACCCTTTTTATGACCGTCAGCTGGAACTGTCTGAGAAACTAGCATTTTCATTTTCGTGTCTTTCATGCGTCTTTGTTCATGTTCTTGTTCCTCTCTAATTCTATTGTGATGGTACTGTAGCATTTGTAACATTTGTGACGGAGTGTTACCTTGCCAGGTACTCTCGAATTTCAATACTCTATTCTTAACTTGGGGCAAGGAATTTTCAACTAATTTTGTCACAAACAGATGTGGATACGATTCGCTACTTGCTTTTATTACACTATTTATACCAAAACATTTTTCGAATCGGGCATAGAAATCACTAGTGTCCTCATCTTGCTTTTGTTTACAGGCTGAAATTGCACCCCAGTCTTCCTTTTTCGTAGTTAATAAACGTGGCAGTACCTGTACTAATAAACCTGGTAGTGTTTTGGTCTTGTCCCCAAGCCCTGAACCTGGACCTCGAGCTTTTTCTTCGTTTTCTAATGCTGTCCAATCTATCTTTTGGTCTCCCACCTCTCAATCCTTTTCCTTGAGTTTTTCGTAAATGCCCGCAGGCATTAATACCTTCAATATTGTCATAATGTCGGGATAGGTATACTCTCCCATGAGCAACATGTCTTTAATTTCACGGTGGAAACCCGCTGGGTCTTTGTCATGACTGGGTACCACTTTCTTCATTTCTAATAGTTCTATTTTAGATATGGGTGTATATACAAACACACGTTTAAACTGATTGTCATCACCTTTTATCGGGTGTACTTCGCGTAAGGGATTCTGTCTATCCATGTAATACGTCGTTCTTTCTTTTATGGGCAGTGAGACATGTTCGGGACATACAAAAAGAATGTACTGTTTTCTGGATTCCAGTATTTCTCTAATTAAGTCAGTACCTGAACCTCTCCATTTATTCGTGAGTAATTCAGTCAATATATCAGGTAGGGGACCAGGATCGGAGTGTTGGCTTTTATATAGTATAAGGAGTTGTTGAATCATATAGATACCAGCTAAACGCTGTTCATCTGGGGTGAGGTTCAAAAACGTATGTGCTAGTGTATCATCACTATATTTTCCGGGACTGTCAACCCAGTGAACGGCTGACCTTGCTAATTCTTGTTCGTCCATAGAATCGAGTATATGATAACCCCTTCGTTCTCGGAGTAATTTGTCAGCGGCTTGGAACGAATGTTCGGGGGACCTTATATTTATTATAGGTTTTTGGAAATTTCTGTTATTATCTGGACGTATCGGACGTATCGGATCAGTAAAGCATCTAGTTTTATTACAAGATCTTCCTCTACCTACATAGGCCATTGTTTCTAACTGTCCTGTGGGCAGTTCTAATTCTTCCTCCTCCTCGGTTTGTTCAGGCTGGTCTACTGCTAATCTTTCTTCGTGTATTCGTTCTACTTCTTTGCGGATCTTTCGGCACATAGCTATTATACTTAATCGTTTATCATGTCTCCCCTCTGATATATTCCGACTCCATGTGGTAAGAATTTGCATTTCTTCCGGATTTACCCCTGGTCGGTCTTGATTTCTGATCACACAATTTATGAGGAAACGTAACAGTTCCCCCTGTACCTCCACTTTCTGGTACTCCAAGGCTCTATTAATACTTTCAGAATCTCGTCCTGACTGGACAAAGTGATATATATTTTCTAAATGTGTAGTCATTCCTGGTAGCCTCCCTAAATATATTGCAGCTCGTCGGATACGTAATGATGCCAGCAGCATTTCGTCCCCTTTTCCGGGCACCGGGTCATATCTACAATCTATTAGAAGTTCCTTAAGCGTGTCGGGAGTTACTAGTTTGGGCGTACGTTGGTGGGCTAATTCTTGAAAGGAAAGTTTATTTACTCTGGGTGGCGTAGAAAAAATGTTTGCTGTACCTCCCGTAGCACCACCTGGGGTGCTGGATGTGAAAGGATTCGTTGAACGTGATATAGCAACCATAGATGTGGGTACAGCTGTAGAAACAGATGTGCTTGCCGGAACTTGTGTCGGAGTTTGTTGTTGCGGAGGTACAGACGGAGGAGGGTCTTGGCGTTGAACCCCCTCGGCAGGCGGTCTATGTGGCGCAGCATTAGCATACTCGGGAGCTGCGTCGTCTAAATAAGAGGAAAGAAAAACATCTTCTGCGGTTCTGGGATGCCCTTTGGGATGAGCTTTTATCGGAAACAACGGGGGTGGCAAGTCTTTTGGTATCTCCGGAGTAGCCTTAGGTAACCCTTCGGCCAGAAGAGGATACATACCATTTATAAGGGCATTTCGTTGTCTGTCTACTTGTTCTGATTTTACTCGAGTACCTTCTTCAATTAATAGATTTTCTCGAACTTTATTTGAATTCTCCTTACTCTTCTCTTCCTGTCTACGTGCTTTTTCTGTACGTCTATACGATTCTTTACGCCATAATTCAATGGCATCTTTCTGTGATTGTCTAGCTTTCTTTTTCCATAATTCTTCCTCTACTTTCACGATGCAATCTGCATCCCAGGTCCCAGCTGCGGGCCACCTCTGACTTTCTGGTAATTCCTTGGTGTAGTCTACCCATAAATCAAGAAATAATATGGCGTCTAGGCCATGTTTATGATACATGAAGTACCCTGGAGTGTCCCTAGGAGGAATGGGAACAGCTTCTTCGAGTACCCCTTTTCTAGTTTTGATCTGTCTTAATTTCGAAAAGAGCGGCATATTGAGAACTGATCTGATACCTAATTTTGAACACCTTTAATACAACGAGACACAATAATGAACAGTCATTCACACCACAATATGCAGAACGTATTTAAAACATTTTAACATTCAACATTTAATGAACAACAATGATAGCCATTTAGGGAACTAGTCACTAAGCATAATACTCGGCACTAACTAGGTAATTCTGAATTATATACTACAAATACTTGATATACTGCTAAACAGTACAGATACACTGCTAAAACAGTGCAGACCGGATTTGTGTATCCAAACCCGTCTTGACCGGCACAAACTATGTGCACGTCAGAACGCCTCCCCGACAATGGTACTCACCGGGTAGCTCGGAACGGAAAGCCTCGGAACTGAACTGAACTGGACTCGGACCGGACTGGACTCGACTCGAAACTTCGGAACCTCGGAACTGGTGGGCCTCTGTATACCTCGGATCTTGCTCTCTCAGCTAGGCTCTGGTTGGGATACTTCGCACTTCTCACCGCCTCGTCTGGGTGTTGATCGCAGCCTCAGTTACCCCCGCTCGGCAGGAGGGAGATACAGGAAATCCTGTGGGTACGCGTTGTTGTCCGTCCAGCTGTGACAGGAGACCGGGCCTGCAACGCACCTCCGGCGCGTGAGATGAGAAAGTGTCCCTATTCGGGCGCCATATATGTGGTAAATAATTTAATTACCGGAACTTAATTTGATGCGGAATATCTATAATAATAGCTCAGTAAAATAAGAGGCAGAATCCGTGGTATTAGAGGTTCGGAACGGGCTTTATTCCAAAATCAATTCGAATTGATGGACTCCATATTCCATCACCACGAAGGTTCAGGAAGTGAAGGACCAACTTTATTGACAAGTAATCATTTTTATACAATAGGCATTACAGTGAAACAGATGCAGGAGGCGTAACAGTTGATAACAAAGATAAGAACATACATGCGTAACTAAAATGGGTGTAACTGGGCGTAACTTAAAGAACGTCATCAAGTATGATGTTACAATAGGGTAGTTCCATGAAAGAATTTCGCAATGTCAGCAGAAATACTTGGCAGAGATGCGCGTGCAGCAGCATGACGTGTGATTGACGTGCGACTAGGGGGTGAAGGGGACTTGACATTTTAGCTCTACATGTGGAGACAGAAGTCTGGGGTTATGTCAACCTAATCCCAAATCATATCTAACATCCTATGTTTAAAGAACTGTGTTATCCAAAAAGAGAGGTCTCTTAGGATAGAATCTTATTCTATACTGACTATACTGACTGTTAGTGCGTGTACAAGCGTCTAAGTGTCTACACTAGATGAGAGGGGGTAGGAATATTCCATGGTAACAGGGCTATGAATTACTTGCATAAAGACAGAGAAGCCGGGCCTTTTGCTCGGTAGCTGGAAGAATGTTTACTTAAACTACTAGACAGGAATGCATTGGATGAGGAGCGGAGCAGAGCAGATAATCTTGAAGGTGAAAGACAGTTTTTGGCAAGCAGGCAGATCGAGTCAGGCACCGTTAGCCGCGCAGGGAGTAGGACAAAGTTCATGGGTACAGATGCGAGCTCAGACTGGAGCTTTCAGAGGCAGAAGGCAGGAAAAGGCTTAATGGCAGAATCAGGGCCTACTCGCCTGAACTGTAAAATGGGATAAATGAATCATATAAAGCCGGTGGCCTTTCATACTTAGGAATAGAATATCCGGCCCATTCACGGCGGATCTGAAAGAGGACATGTTGGCGGTGGACGCACATGTGTTTGCGTCTTCATAACTGGAACTGGAGGAAACATACATGTATTTGTGATTTATACATGAAACCGTTGGGGTCCAAGATAGGGGACATAACTGATCATAAAAATCCATATTTCCACAATATGATTACTCTCTTCGTGACGGCAATGCAGAGGATGCCTGCCCCTCGCACTCCGCCACTGGTATGCACTCCGTGATACCTTGAACAAAGGCACCACCTCCAGGCTGCTCCTTGACTCACCGCACTTTCGTCCGGGCTCTGGTAGAGTCTCTCGGACTATCGCCAGGGTATCAGTGTCCTCCCGGGTGCGTCAGCGCGAACTCTGCCGTACGCACGCCGGCACTCCAAAGTTCTACGGTCCGTGTCCACCACCAATGTCCACCCTCGGATCTCACAAAATCACGAACGCCTTCGTCTTAGTTTGCTTCCCCTATATCCGGTCCTACCGCAAAGGCTGCTGGGATCGGTAGTTCCAACCCTCGGACTTCTGGGAAATGTAGTTTGTTCGGCAGGCGCGAGGGCTAGACCCTGACAGGACCCATACGATGACGCCTACCGACACGCAGGGGTCTGAAGCCTGGGGATATTCTAAGGTAAGGAATCTATCACTAACTAATGTCTCTTACAGATATATCGTTACACAAGTAAGTAACTTGTGCATTTTCCTCAGATTGTGAATTTCCTTACATACCACTATGAAGAAATCTGGAATGTAATTTACTTCCGTTAGACTGCATGACTTCTGAACATCACAACTAGGAACTGTAGCTGACCACCTTTCATAATAACCTTTACTTATGGCATGCCTTGAGATTGCATGAACTAACCCAAGTGGCCACATGAACTGTCCTGCATATTAAATCCGTTTTGAATAGAATAGAATGAGGCTTCAACCTCTTCACTCTAACCATCATCCTTCGTTATATGTCGGTCATATGCTCTCTCGGCATCCAGAATATTCTCTGTGGAGACCTGTTCTTGTCAGCACTCAGTTTTTCCCTTTTCATTTCCTCTCTTATCTTCCTGTCTCACAAACGTACGCTAAGTATCTTTGGGTCACCTTCATTTCACCCTTTCTCACACTTGCTTTTATCATTCACGTTGGTGCTCTTATTTTAAAGAATTACCAATAAAAGAATATTTTTAAATCCTCAATTCCTACTACTTCCACTTATACACCACAGCTGGTGTTTCCCTTGGGGTCCTCTTATCCGGTTATCCTTAGTATTTATTGTATTCTCTTTCCTTCACATCCTTGAGAAAGCCCTGGCTCAATCTGCCACATAGGGCGAAACACGTGTCGGCTGTCCCCTTCTTTCTTAACAACCAGCCATAAAACTTGATAAACAAGCATTGGCATAGCCAATAGGTCTCGCCTTTGGGTCCTTATAAGTGTTTAGCCATGCAGCACATTATCCTCACTCACATGCCTTCACACTCCAACAACACATAGCATGCTGAGACCAGGAGGGCCAATCTTATTAGAAGGAAAGTCAACAGACGAGGTTGGTTATAAATACCAGAAGTGGAAGAAGCGCATCATCAGACATGGGTCAACTTAAAATCTAAGCAGTCTTCAGAAAGAAAAAAACTGTCAACAACCACAGACGCTAATTGCCTTGTTGGTGCTAGTGTGGTGCAGTGCGAGGTAAAGATGCTCAAATGGTGGTTAAATAGCAAAGTAGATGAAGGTTCTGAGGCTAATCCAGGCTGCCAAAACCAAACGAGTGCAAGGACCCCGGTCCCCTGACATGCCCGGGCATGGACCGATGCTGGCTGACCACGGGAACTCTTTTGTTAGGTGTCCGAGAGGCACAGAGAAACATTTCCCCGCTGAACACAATCCTAGCAAGGGTTGTTGTTCACGAGAAGGCATGCTTCATGGGGCCAAGTTTTGAATGGGCATGCTACAAAAACCCTAGCAATGGTATATGTATTCCAAGGGCACACATATACCATTTGCCACTAATGGCAGACAGATGTACCTGACCCTTGGCACTTCAACTGTATTTCACTGCTGGGAAGCTTGCAAACATGAACACATAGAAGGTATAGACGTGTGCCTAATTTGTGACAACGAACCTAAAATCCAATCTCAGCATCATTCTTTGAGCAAATTGTGTGACCTTGGGAAAATTCTTTTATCATCCTATAAACTCGTATCCTTTAACACCAACAAATGGGGAGCGCTTGCAGACAGGCTGATGACAGTGAGTCGAGTTTTATATCAAATTAAAAAACTGGAACGGAACAAACTCATCCCATACATTATTGTGATAGGTGCCCACGGATATAGTGTTAAATGATGCTTTAGATGCCACAGGCCCCACCAACACGCTTCCTTTATGATAGGAGAATGCCCAACATCGCGGAGATTTGCTCTCTGCTCCTCCCAGATATTTGTATTTTGATACTAATGTGACCAAATATATGGTATTATCCTGCTAAACTGACAGATGATGCCCAAACTGTAAAAGAAGAGGGGTTCACAGATATGTTAGTCCTTCCGGGCCGACGAAATGACAAAAATAAAGATCAAGTCACACTTTAGAGCTCCAAGTGAGTCATATAAAATCAGTGTCTGGACCGCATAGCATCAAAGACGAGCGGGGTATCAAAGTGCGGTGTCATTCAATCAAAGCTTCAAGGCTTCTGAGCGCTAACCGAGCATTCTTTTTTGTGAAGCACTAGTCACTGTGGAAGGTGCCCCTGCTATCCCAGATGTGAGAAGTCAGTTTGATATGAAAATAAGCAGTATTTAGAATTAATGTATTTGGCAGAGGGAAGGTTGGGCGCCGTGAGACCGTACTGGCGAGTGAACAGGAGCCAGAGTGAACATGCCTGTGTGCATTAGTGTAGACAAACCAGGCAGCAGCATGAGCATGTGATTTGGTTAAAAAAAAAAACTGCGCTTGATGCTCAGAGGGGGGAGCTGGAGGCTGCAGGTCCCCGGCACAGAAGGAGGAAGAGTAGCTGCAGCCTCTGTCTGGCAAGAGGAGCCAGGCATTAGCGGGGATACAGGATAAAAAAAATTTGCGGCCACGCGCCCGGAGGCTGCAGGTCCCCGGCACAGAAGGAGGAAGGGTAGCTGTAGCCCCTGTGTGGCAACAGGAGCCAGGCATTAGCGGGGGTACAGGATAAACAAGCATTGGCCGTGAAAGTGACGCGGCCGCGAAAGTGGAAGTGATCGCGCGCTGCGCTTATTGAGCATGACGAGGAAAGCCAGATGGCACCTCTGCTCGTAAGCGACGCCCGCGCGCTTAACCGCAAGCTCCAAGCCGGCCATGGTAGCATTTTCTGAGCCCACTTACTAAAAGTCTCGCCAGAGCAGCGCATGCGCTGGCTCAGGCAAGACCTAAGAATGAGTGGAATGGCATTAAAAAGTGATAAATGGAAATAAAATATCTACCTTCACTCAACTCTACCTGGACTACTGTGTTGTGTCACAAAAAACGGAATCAACCTAATAAAAAAAACAGACCGACTGAAGGGAGGAACATATGCTTACACCCTTACTCCTACATAAAAGTGCCACCCCTGCGCACTGTCATCAGTTACTTCGTTTCCACACTCTTGGTCGTGAATCAGGAACTTCCCCTCCCAACTTTGTTGGTTTTTCTGACGGCTCTAAAACTTTTCACAGTATTCTAGGGAACAATGTTCACATTGAAAACAAGACGATTCAAATTGTGCTGAAACTGGAGGTAGCAGATGTCGATCACGGACACCAAAGCAATTTAGGACATGGAGGCAAAACTCTACATCATCGAGCAGAGGAAGAAGTCACAGTCGAAGCATTGGTCCTGCTTCCACTCCAGTTTTTTTTTACCAGCCTAGTCTCAGTCTGTAGGCCGCTTTCGCAAGCAGTCATCTTCTCCTTCAAAGTCTTTCCATAAATCTAAATCGAAGTCTAGTCACAAGCACAAGAATGATAATCATCGCGCCACTCGAAGTTTAGGGAAAAGGCATGTGAAGATCGCACTAACCCAACATCTCCTATGTCAGAATCTATCCTGCAGTTGATCCCAGTCATCAACCCCTCACCAAATAGCAGCCTTCAAAGAGGGCTATGCTGTAGAATTTTGGTGCGGTTCCTGCTCTTTGTGGCGTGTCATCAGGCCCCATGGAGGTTCAGTCATCTCCAGTTGAACCTCTGCCACCATTCAACCTTTTGCTGGCGGGTCTGCCTCTGACTCCATCTACCAGCAGGCCCATGCCAACTCTAGCACTGTGATCTATTCCGGTTCCTTCCATATGGTGTCAATCAATGTTTCGATCCCAACACTGATCTCTGACCCCAAATAGATGTTGGGCCGGTCCAAACCTCTATTATGCTATGTATTTACGAATGCAGTACAGATGATTATATATATATAGAATTTTGTCCAGTACCTCGTCCCTGACACCGGTACCAGCAGAGAATTCATGCTGATTTTGTTTCTGACTCAGACCCAGTGCAATAATGTGCCCTTAAGATACTGACAATGCTGAGGAAGGGGACAGGTTCCTCTATTCTCATTATACTGAGAATTTTTTCTTACAAAATGTCAGTGACCTGGATAAATCTGAAATGGAACTAGACTCTCCACTTGGGCACCAATAGAGGAAATTGCATCGTTTGCAGTGGTTTTGCAGAGGGCAGCTGAAGTACTAGAATTGCAGTTGGCCATTGCAGAGACAAAAACAAATATATTGTCTGGGATTCTTCAACCAAGGCCAGCTTCATCTGAGCATTTACCACCATTTAATGAAGCCCTTACTGATGCCTTCCCGACATACATGGCCTAGGCCTTGGTCCCGCTAGTCAGTCGACCTGTGCTAAAGTGACATAAGCCAGCCCTCATAGACCCGGACTTTCTAACTAAGCTCCCTTGTCGATGCCTCAATAAATAAGAATAATCCAACTTCCTTTCGGACCAACTCACTGGACAGGTAATCTAAAAGGATTGATGCTTTCAAAAAGAGATCGTTTTTTTCTGCCAGTCTTCAACTTGGACATTGCCAAAAATATCTAGTGGGCAGTTCCTGAAGACCCCAGGGCATTGCTAGCCCAGACTACACATCATGGTTAGGATACAGATAGATATGTAATGACAGCTTGTCTGGACACTACAGACGGCATCAGCAGAGCTATTGGCACCATTGTCGTGCTCAAGAGGCATGCCTTGATGCGGTCACCCGAGCTTTTTGGAGGTGGACAAGCGTCTTTAAAGGAGATGCCCTTTGATGAATCCAGGTTTCTTGGAGAAAAGACTGATTTGGCACTTGAAAGAATCAAGGATAGTTGCACCACAGAACTATCTTAGGGGGCTTTTGACTCAATCTAAGCAATTTACCCACCAATACAGAACATTCAGAGGCTATCCAAGGGGGCTAGCTTACGGACAACACCACCCTTCCATGCCTGTACCGCAGCAAACAACTCGGTCCTTGTGAGGACCTGGCTTGGCCGTTCAGACTAGACTGTTCCCATTGGAACAGGGTCAGGACTGATTTGCGTATGGCTGTGTCCAAACTGAGGGGACATGGTATGCAAAATAAAGATGGACGGGGATGCAGCCCAAGTAATTACCAGTGGCTGAGATTAGCTCAAGCATTCCAGCTATCAATTTTTTGTATACTCCTCGACTACTTAGGCTTTACTATCAGTGCCGAAAAGTCACACTTCACTCCATCGCAGAGGCTTTCTTTCATAGGGCTAATTTTCTTTAATAGTTCAGCCAATGTGTGCTTAATGCTAGATTTTTTTTTAACTTAAATTCGCATTAATTCAGCAGAGAAGGGAAATGTTGATTCTCTGGTGCACTCACAGTTCATAAACGAGGCAGAGGAAATATGGGAGCAGGGAGAGATGGCCTTGTGTGTTACTGTGTTTCTTCTTGTAGGGAGAAGGAAGAAAAGTAGCAGGAAATTTCCATGTTTAACTTTTATTTTGAACAAATGCATTGCTCATTATCCTCTGTAATGTTAAAATAGCTGAGCAGGATCCAAGTCCTCCTCCCTCTATAAAACACCATGCTTAAGAAAAAATATTACATACCGGTGAAGGGAGGCAGGGTGGGGCACATAGACTTCTTACTGGAGTGGATGCTGGTATACGTTGTTCTTACTTAAGACCTGATGGCTCAATAAAGTAAGCAAGGAGGCATTACATGAATTGGGATATTATGAAGAATTCATACAACCGTGCTGTTAGACGACTGGCTATAATTTAGGCATGTTCCAAACTAATAGGAATAGGGATAGGTGATTCAATTTGGTGGGCCTTATCCATCCTTTGATCTAATTTGTATATTTATTACTCGGCTGTATATAATTCTTTCAATCATTGTGATGTATATGATTTGCTGACAAATAATGTATAATCATATAGTGGGAAATACTAGCCATTGAATGTGCATATTGAATTTGGGGAACCGGGCGGGGCTCTATATTTATCACCTGCAGATGAGAGGTTGTCTGACAGGGTTTGCCTGACTCCTAACACTCCTGCCTACTGGAGCATAACTCAGCAGGGCAGTGGTGAACGACACCTGCCAGTTTTCCTTTTATTTGAAAATGTCACAGTTACCTCTAGGGGCAGAGTGGATCTACTGGGTGTGACCCCAGTAATTTGTGGGTAACATGACTAGAGGTTCCGTATTGCTTAGGCACCTCTAGTAACTCTTATTGGACACTCTGCATTCCAGCAGTCAACTTTGGCCATGCTTTAACTTATTTGCTTTGTGGTCCTACTGTTTTATTCTGATTCTTATTTTGAGTTTTTACATTTTTGCTCCTTAACCAATATGGGTTTTTGGTGAGTGGTACAGAAGAGGGAGAAAGCGTGATGTGGACACTATATGTTTCTTTTGTGGATGATGCTAGCCCATATCATATTTCTGTTTCCTCTTGTGGGTTCACTTCCAAACACATCTTGCCAGATATTACTGTTGGCCAGTTCACGCACATGCTACATGTACGAGGGGCACAACCGGTTTATTAGCTTACATCTTCAGTGCTGCATACCATCAGCTGACCACTTCACAGTCTATCTTGGCTTAAAATCTTGATAACTTTCAACCTTTTATAAATATGGAGGGAGACTCCATTAACTGGCTAATTGAAGCAGCTTACCTTCCCCCTATAAAAGGTGCTGATATTTTGTGCAAGTCCATCCTTCTTTTTGAAACCCATCTTGCAGCCCATCTGGGTCTTAGCGTTAGGAGTTGACCACACGCCTTCCCATGTTGTCACAGAATTTAGGTATTATTCTTTTCTGAAATGAACAGTAATAATTTATAGCTTTTATCCCACATCCTCCCACAGGGCTTGCTGAGTGCCAGTTTGGTATGTGAAGACCCAGCCGAAGTTGTTGATTCTGCTGTGTCGGTCTGTCAAGACAAGTGTCCTATTCTCATAAACTCAGCAGCTGTAAGTACGATCCTTTATTATATATTTTTTATTTTTTTGGCAGTCACATTTAATGCTGAAATGTTATGTTCATTGATTTGGGTCAATACACCGTGCAACCCTCTGAACTTGTACTTTTGAGATATTTGTGCATCTTCCTGCAGATTCCTCATGTTTTCAGTGATTCCACAGGCACCAGACTGGATCCTGAAACCTTTCTATATAATGCCTAATATGACATTGCAGACCTTATAAGGTGTTCCCTGCGTGCTAACATTCGATAGAACACTGCAAAAATCCTCTCAAAAACTGGCAGAGGGGTGTCTCTTCTCTCAGATCAGCACTGGCTGGTGCAGAAAGTAAAAAACTGACATCAGCGCGCCGAGGTGGTGCCTATATAGGTGACGCGGACATGACTTTTGGCGCGGACGACTACACGCGGAGCTGACCGGCGTGCCGGGCTACTGCTCACGAAAAATCTTCCAGATCCAGTCTGATGCCTTGGGAAATTCAAAGGTAAGGAATCTGCAGCTAGATATTGTCTCTACCAGATAAGACGCTCCTATTGTTGTTCTTTGGTAATTTTTGCTCAATATTCCTGCGCAGAATATCTGAAGGAGACAATTAGTTATGGATTCCTCACCTTAGAATTACCCCCAGGCGTCTGACTGGATCCAGAGAATTTTTCTTCAGCAGTACCCCTGCGCGTCAGTAGGTGGCGTCAGTCGACTCCGCGTTCGTCATTGGCATCGTGGTCGCCGGAATGAAGTCGCAGTATCTACTTAGACGCCCCCCTGCAGGCTGACGTCCGCTCTTTCTTTTACCCCGCCAACCAGCGCAGATCTGGAGAGAGCGGTACCCCGAATCATTTTTTGACTCCGTTTTTGCGACTTTTTGTCATCGTCTTTTTGTCTCGTTACGACTCCTGGTGCACAGGGATGTCATCTCGGCATACCGGCTTCAAGCCTTGTGGCTCCTGCAACAAGCTGATGTCGGTGACAGACCCCCATCTTGTGTGCCTCTGGTGCCTGGAGCGCGACCACGACCTGAAGTCGTGCTCCGACTGCCAGGCCATGGCCCCGAAGTCTTTGCGAGAGCGGTCCCGAAAGCTTCTGGAAGCCCGGCAGTCAGCTCTGCGCCGCTCGAGGTCCTTGTCGAGAGGCAGGTCGCAGGATCTGTCGCAGAGCCATCACCCCCATTCCTCATCGAAGTCTTCATCCTCGGGTAAGTCGAAGCACAAAAAGAAGGTGAAGAAGTACAGTTGCTCTTTGCGTTCTCTCCGTCAGTCAGCTGACGCGACCTGGGCTGCATAAGGTAGTCGCCTGGCTCTGCCTGTGGAGCCTGTTGGGTCGATTCCAAGCCTCCCTTCCTTTCCAGGAGCCAGAGAGACCCCTGCCCAACTTCGTAGCTTTTACGAAGCCCTCCATTCTATTTTTGGGCAGCCCGACTCCACCGGTGTGCCTTCGGGCCCGAGGATTCGGCTGGAGGTTCTAGGCCTTCGGCTCCAGCACCACAGGGCCCCCAGGGATCCAGGCCAGGATCCAGATCGGCGCCGGTCAACCTTATAACACCTCCTGCGGCGCCAAATCCAGTGGCGACACCTCCGCCCCCTCCGACGCAGGTTGTGTCCCCAATCGACGTCGACCCCGACCTCCCCTTCAACGTGGACACGGAGCCAAACCGATACTGCCCGACATTGGGACCAGCGCCGACCAGTATTTTTGTACCCGTTCTCCCCTGGTGTTCCCTATCGCCGTGAGTGGCTACCAGAGGAGGGTGAGGAGGACTGGGAGGGGTCTGTGGACCCTCTGGCAGACCAGTTGGAAGAACCGGACTGGAGAGAGGAGTTGGGTGAGGCCAGTGGTCTGGACACTTCCACAGACCTTGGCATGCTTTCTCCCCCTACCGTGGCTACAGAGGAGGGTGCGTCATACGCAGTGGTGTTGTGTAGGGCGGCTGAGGCCCTAAACCTCGAGCTTCCTACGGTGGCCGTCCGGACTAACCTCCTGACTGAGAGGCTTCAACCGGCAGCGGCCTCTTCAGAGCCCCTGCTGCTGTTCAATGAGGCCCTCATGGACATCCTTTTGGGCACCTGATCCAAGCCCAACACAGGGGCTCCTGTGGATAGGATGATTGCCCGATGCCACCGCCCGACCCCAGGCGACCCTATTTTCCTCTCCCAACACCCCACCCCTGAGAGCTTGGTGGTCCAGGCCTTCACTTCTAAGGACGCATTCTCTACCGCACCACCCGATAGGCAATCCAAGAAGCTGGACCATCTTGGGGAGAAAATGTTTTCTTCCTCCAGCTTAGGACTGCGGTCGGTGAACATCGCATGTCTCTTGGGCAGTTACTCCCATTCTGTGTGGGACTCAGTCGCGCAGGGGCTGCCTCAGTGCAGAGGGGAGGCCCGGGCCGTGCTCTCTTGTGCAGTGTCTGAAGAGAGAGACGCAGCGAAGTTCGCCATATGTGTGGGCTGGACACCGCCGACTCGCTAGGCAGGACGATTTCAACGTCAGTAGCCCTACGACGCTAGGCCTGGCTGAGGTCCACTGGCTTTTCGGGCGATGTCCAAGCTACTCTTTTGGACATGCCCTTTGATGGCCATCGCTTGTTTGGCGACAAAGCAGACAACGTGCTCGAGCATTTTGAGGACTCCAGTGCTACGGTCAGG
The DNA here is from genome assembly GCF_964204655.1 of Triturus cristatus. NCBI lineage: Eukaryota > Metazoa > Chordata > Amphibia > Caudata > Salamandridae > Triturus > Triturus cristatus. The sequence continues at coordinate 612,138,066 of NC_140595.1, forward strand.
TCCTTGGGCCTCGCTTCCATCTCTCGCCCTGCGTAGTCTGCTTTTCGCCCCTACGGAAGGGGTGCCCTGCCACGTTCCGTCCAGAGCCACATGCCTGCACATGCTGTCCAACCTCTGCATGGCTGGGGACGTGGGACCCACCGTTGTGGGTCTTGGGGCCAGCGGGCGGGCCAGTCCACCAGCGCCCCCTCTGCAGCAGCCTCCAAGCCCTCCTAGTCTGATCTTTCAGGGCCACCATTCGCCAGTGGGCGGCAGCATTCGCCATCTCCTCCCCCACTGGCTCACCATCACGTCGGAACGGTGGGTTTTGCAGATAGTCCGAAGGGGCTACTCCCTTCACTTCGAGACTGCCCCTCCATCCATGCCACCTAAATGTCATCGCATGTTGGAGGATCACATGGCCCTTCTCCAACAGGAAGTTACGGCTCTCTTGGCTAAGGGAGCCATCGAGCGAGTTCCTGTCCCAGAAGTAGGGTGTGGTTGCTATTCCCACTACTTTCTGGTGCCCAAGAAGAGCAAGGGCCTGTGTCCTATCTTGGATCTCAGGAAGTCAACCGTTTCCTCCGGTAGGATAAGTTCAAAATGTTGACACTGGCTCAGGTCCTGTCTGCCCTCGACCCTGGATGGTAGCGTTGGACTTGCAAGACGCTTATTTTCACATCCCCGTCCTGCCGGGCCATCAGCGTTACCTGCGGTTCACGGTAGGCCAAGAGCACTTTCAGTTTACCGTGCTCCCATTTGTCCTTACCAGCACCCCTCTGGTGTTTACGAAAGTGATTGCGGTGGTCGCAGCTTATCTGCGCAGATCAGGGGTTCCAGTCTTCCCCTATCTCGACGACTGGCTGTTGAAGGCGTACTCGCCCCAGGCTGTCGTCTCCCACCTCCAGACTACGGCCGACCTCCTGCATTTGCTGGGGTTCACCATCAACGTGCCGAAGTCACACCTGATCCCCTCTCAGAAGCTCCTTTTCATCGGACCGGTTCTGGACACAGCGCAGTTTCGGGCTTATCCTCCCGAGAAGGGTGTCTGGGATATTCGGGCTATGATTCCGATCTTTCAGCCTCTATCCCGGGTTTCGGGCAGAATGACCCTGAGGCTACTGGGCCTCATGGCCTCTTGCATCCTGCTGGTGGACTATGCCAGATGGCAAATGTGGGCTCTGCAGTGGGACATGAAGTTCCAGTGGGCACAGCATATGGGGAATCTTTCTGATTGCTTCCAGCTCTCAGAGGGCACTGCACACCAATTGCAGTGATGGCTGACAAACCAGGATTGGGTCAACGGCAGATCCCTTTTCCCTTCCCCAAACAGAGTTCACAGTGGTGACAGATGAAACACTTCTGGGGTGGGGCGGCCACATGGGAGAGGCTGAGATCGGAGGCCTCTGATCTCCGGTGGAATTCGGGCTCCACATCAACCTTCTGTAGCTTCAGGGGATCTGTCTTGCACTGAAGGCCTTCCTTCCTTCTGTCAAAGGGAGAGTAGTGCAGTTGTTCACGGACAACACCACTGCCATGTGGAACTGCAACAAATAGGGCGGGGTGGGGTCATGGACCCTATGTGTGGAGGCACTATGTCTCTGGAAGTGGCTGGAACATCAGGGCATGTTCCTGGTGGTTCAACACCTGGCAGGTTCTCTGAACGCCAGAGCGGACGAACTCGGACGAACTCAGCAGCCAGTGCATGATGGATCATGAATGGTGTCTTCACTCGGGGTGGTGCAAGGTCTTTTTTATCAGTGTGGAGAGCCTTGGTTAGATCTATTCGCCGCCAAAGAGAATGCGCAATTTCAGCAGTTCTGCGCGTGGGAATTCCCAAGGCAGCACTCGCTTGGCGACACTTTTCGTCGCGAGTGGAGTTGCGGTCTTCTATACGCCTTTCCGCCTATACCACTTATACCCTAAGTCATTCTTGTGACCCCGGACTGGGCACGAAGAGTCTGGTATCCCGAGCTCTTGCACATGGCCATCGTTCCTCCGATCATAATGCCCCTTCGGGAGGATCTTCTGTCGCAGCAGCAGGGAACGGTCCTCCACCCGAACCTGTCCAGCCTCCACCTTCTTGCATGGAGATTGAGCGGCAACAGTTGACAGCTTTTGACCTTCCTCCCGAAGTCTGTAATGTTATCTACGCAGCCAGGCGTCCCACCACCAAAACGGTGAATGCCTGTAGATGTTTGTGGCATGGTGCACAGCAAAGGCTGTAGATCCCCTTTCTTCTCCCCTTTCAGAGGTTCTCCTCTTCATTCTTTCTTTGGCCCAGCACGGCTCTGCTCTGGGCACTCTAAAAGGCTGTCTTTCGGCCATTTCGGCCTTTCTCCGGCTTCCTGACCAGCCTTCTCTTTTCAAGTCCCCTATTGTAAATCGCTTCCTTAAGGGCATTACTCACTTGTATCCTCCAATCCCCTTCGTAATGCCTCAGTGCGACTTGAACCTGATTCTAACCTATCTTATGTGCGCTCCTTTCGAGCCGCTACATGACTGTCCTCTCAGACTTTTGACACTTAAAACTGCCTTTCTGGTCGCCATTACCTCTGCTCGCAGGGTGAGTGAGCTTCAGGCCCTTTCTTCAAAATCTCCTTTCCTGGCTGTTCATCCAGACAAAGTTGTCCTTCGTGCTAGGCCTTCTTTCCTTCCCAAAGTGGTTACCTCTTTCCACATTGGACAGACCATCGCTTTGCCCACCTTCTTCCCGCCCCCGCATCCTTCTAAAGAGGAGGGGAGGCTCCACCGTCTGGATCCAAAAGGTGCGCTTTCCTTCGATCTTGGTCGCACAAAATTATTCCGGGTGGATGACCAGCTCCTTGTTGGGTATGTGGGCGCCAAGAAATGTCGGGCCGTGAAGAAACGAACCATCTCTCGATGGGTCGTTCTTTGCATCAAAATCTGATACTCCTTAGCGAAAAAGGAACCTCCAGGGGGTTGCGTGCCCATTCCACCAGGGCGACGGCAGCCACCACTGCTTTGGGACATGGAGTCCCCCTACATGACATCTGCCAGGCAGCTACGTGGGCTTCTTTGCACACGTTTACCAAACACCACTGCCTGGACAGCGAAGTCCGGAGAGACAGCTTCTTTGGCCGTTCAGTTCTCCAGGACTTTCTGGTGTGAACTTGGTTCGCAGACCCACCTCCAGGGTTGGTATTGCTGAGGTATCTATTCTAAGGTGAGGAATCCATAACTAATTGTCTCTTTCAGATGAACAAGTTACTTACTTTTGGTAACAATATATCTGTAAGAGACATAGATTAGTTATGGATTCCTCACTGCCCCTCCCATCCTCCCCGTTCTGCGAACTGACTTCTAGGGTAAGGGACGTCCCTACAAGGCCCTAATTTTGTGCACCAGTGGTCAGAGTCTTGCATGGCTCTGCTCTTCTGGCATGGAATGTCGTGTAAAGAACTGACGTCAGCGCGCAGGGGAGTCGTCTTAAGTAGATACCGCGACGTCATTCCGGCGACCACTACACCAATGATGAACGCGGAGTCGACCGACGCCACCTACCGATTCGCAGGTGTACTGTTGAAGAAAAATTCTCCGGATCCAGTCTGATGCCTGGGGGTAACTCTAAGGTGAGGAATCCATAACTAATCTATGTCTCTTACAGATATATTGTTACCGAAGGTAAGTAACTTGTTCGTCTTCTCAAAAGATTTCCAGATTTAAAATGTTGTTTTTGCAGAAAAACAATGGCAATTTTGGTTCCACATAACATTGGTAATATTGTCTGTAGGTACAAAATGACGCTGCAAATTTTGATGATTGAGCTATTTGTGAGAAGTTGGCCTGGTATATGCTGACCACTAATTAAAGTGGGCACCTTGTACCAGTCCAAACAACCCTTATTGATGATTAGGTTAAAGACAACCTTTATTGAAAGCTATCCTAGTGGTAGCTATGGAGAGCAGCCTTCAGGCTAAGTCTCGAAGGAATGTAAAGCAGCTTGGTTTACCAGATTATAACCTCCTGAATGACCAACTGAAAGGAGAACCACACAAGGAATATATCAAATATATGTATTTATTACTAACCACTCTCTACTAACCTCTTTATGAGATTAGAGAACAAAGCACACAATATTAAATCACTAGAACGACAGTAAATAGCACAATACACAGTGGGCTCCAGGGGCAGACCAAACCACCACGTGATGTGGAAAAGTGCTGCTGCCGGGAAGATGAAAAGTGTCCGGTGTGATCCAAGCCTGGATCGGAGATGAGCAGAACCTGAAAGCAGAGGGGACAGAGTCTGGATCACTGCACAGTGACCAGGGGCTCGATAGACGAATGCCCACCGATGTCGGGTGTTTCAGGTGAGATGAGGTGAAGCTTGACTCTGCAGCCATGGGGACCTGGAGACGTCGACGACGACCAAGGTCCGGAGGTGAGCTGTCCGACGAAGGATGTAGAGTGCTGGGGGGTCAGCGTCCGGATTGAACACCAACAAGCCTTGGCAACTCCAACCCACCCGGGCAGAGGAAAGATGCTTCGGTGAGGACCAGCAAGGTCCTGGGGACTCTCCAAGCTATGGAGAGTCAGGCCACGTCTGGAGCAACCAGGAAAGCCCACGGAAAGTCAAAGTTACCATCAGAGGGACCCACAGGCCAATGGAGCAGGGATCGCGAAGGGACCTCGAGCTGAATTACGAAATACCAGCCCACGGAACACTCGTGGAGTGTAGGCCGGAAATATTCGGTGCAATTACTGCTCGGGGTCAGGACTACAAGTAGCCCAAAGCACAGCCTGAGGGGTCGCCAAAAGGCATATGCTGCTGCAAATGTATGCGGTGCACAGGGGTTCGGGTTGCATGGTCCCCACGAGGGATACAGGCCTCAGAATAGCTGAGGGCGCAGATCAACCTCAGAGCTCGGAAGATGCAAACCGGTCAGGTGCGTTTTAGGTGCCTGCCTTGCAGGGGAGTAACTCCTTTACTCCAAGGGAGATTCTTCAGTCATCCAGTGTCGTGCAGATCGTCGAAGGACTTGGTTTCTGTAGAAGAGTTTAGTCCTGGTAAAATCGAAAGTCTTGTAGTCAGGGGTTCCTTCTTTATACCCAAGGAAGGGGTGGGACAAACTCTGGGGACCCACCTATAGGAGGGTCAGGACAGAGGGGTGGCTACACCCATGTCCTTTGTCCAGTTTCGCGCTAGAGCAGGAGCAAATGGCTCCTGCAACCGGTTTGAGCTGCACTATGCACAGGGACACCAAATGTGCCCCCAGTGCAGACATCAAAGCACTCAGAGTGCACCCACCCAGCCCCAATACACTAAATCCTGTCTGGGAGGTGGTCACACCTCCCTGTGACAGGAAACCTATTGTCAAGCCTTCCCCTGCTCGAGCTTGGCTCAGCAGCAGGAGGGAAGACTTGTGTCTGTGGCTGGAAACATCCATTTGGTGATGCCGAGGTCGAGAAAGCTGGTACCGGGTAGCCCAGTATGTTACATTTGTCCCTCTAGGAGAGTGGAATCATACGATTCCAAGGTGTTTGACACCAAACACGACATGTTTCCATGCAGCCGTTTTAAAGTTAGCATTTACCGCAAGGTTATAATGCACTTACTTATATATGGTTGGCTGCATCACAAACAACCCCGGAAAATAGGTTTTGAAGGCTGCAGAGGGGCTGTGCTCATGCGGGTGCACCCTCTCAACATAAAACCCAGCACCCTGCCTTCGGGCTTGATAAGGCCTGCCATAGGGGTGACTGATAGATTTATATGTGCAGTGATATAGGATAGATATAGAGAACCTATATCTAAGTAAGGGGTGCATGCACCACCTTACACAGGCTGCTGTAGCAGACCTGTGGTGTCATTTTGAATAGTCTCTCAGGGGTGGCATAATACATGCTGCAGCCCCTGGGAGGCCTCTGGGGTACCTATGCCCTGGGTACATAGTATACCATATATATATACCATATATATATACAGAATCCAATCTGGAGTGTACCTAAAGTACATGCAATCAATTTAGAAGAGAAAGCAGCTAGGCTGGGGTCCTGGATAGCAGGATCCCAGCCAGACTAAGTCGAAAACAGTGAAACATCAGCAAAAGTGGGGGGTAACTATAAGAAGCAGATCCTACTCTCCTACACTATTATACACACAAAAGCAGTAAAAGAGAGGGGAAACTAAGCTTTTGATAGCTAAGCCTCTCTGTGCTGAAACCTCTAACTCTCACTAGCCTCCGGGGAAATCTCCTCAGAAACAGAAGAGGTGGGAAGATACATCCTCAAGCCATTAGCAGTGACTGACTGGTACGTTGCCATGGCTCCTCCGAGGAAGGTATTACTTTAGAAATTTGTGGGAAGATGTAAGGAGAAAAATGTGTTCCCTCCAATAATAATACCGGTGGTGGATGCATAATCTTCCTAAAGATTCCCCACTTTTCTTTGTGACTTGCTGCTTGTGCTCTTCTGTTTGTTTACTGGAGCTATCTTCTTCCCACTGTGCTCCTTACAACCTCTCCTCTTGTCTTGGTTACCAATCTGCCTTCTTGGTGATTCATTAGTTCGTGGCACGTGAGACAGCATGACTGAAACCTTTTCTTCATAATGTTGAATGGAGTTTACTAGCATTTTTCTTGCTCGTTTTTTTGGCCTATACTTCAACTTTTTGTACTCTCTTTATCCCGTCCTAGATAGTTGCTCATTTTGGGACAGTGTATCCATTTTCATCTATTTGCCTAAGAAACATGGCTACTATGTTTTCTCTGCTTTTTGTCTCACAGCAAGCTGGAGCACTATTACATTTAATTCAACAAGTGTTCTCTGCAGAGCTAGTTTCTAACTTTATGTGATCACTTCTGTTTCAGCTATTCTAAATATTCATAGGTTCCTTTCTCGTGGTTCATTCAACAATCCATCTGCAGCAGGCTGTGAGGGTTTTCCAAACCCACGTTTCCTCCATTGACCAGATGTCTGGTTTCTGCTTAATGCCTGTATGTATTGTCAATGGTGTGTCTCATCAGACACACTCTGGCAGACTGAGACTTACACCCTTTTTTATCTGAAAATAGCATGACCAATCTGTGTTATCCTGCCTTCGAAGATTTGTTGCTTACGTCCCTTTCTTGCTTTGTCTTCATGTGTTCCCTGCTCTGATGTTCACTTATTCTCTCATCCTTGGACCCTTTCTTTTTTGAGTTGCGAATCACTATTTTGCGTAACCTGTACATGACCATCCAAACCAAGAATGCTGTTTTCCTAAGGTATCTGAAAAGTATATCATTTATGTTCATGTGGTCTTCTCCATATTAACATATTCAGGAAAGTGCTCAACAGACAATTTCTGATGGATACTTCTACCTGCAGATTTCTCCCTTTTTGAATATCCCAGGCATCAGTCTGGATCCAGAAACTGTTCAATAGCTCACCCTCTCCAGTAAGGTGTGTAACCTGTACTTCAGCTCCGCACGCAGCACCTCTTGACGTCACTGGAGCCATAAAGCACCACCTTCGGCGTGATGACGTCAGTTCCCTTTTTTTCTGTACCATCGACTCATTCAGGAACTCTCAATTCACCTAAGGAGTTGTCAACGTTGTTTGACTATTCCTTCAATGTAAAATATTTTAGATGCAGTTTTTATTCGGAATGTCGCCACCCAAACAGTTGTTGTTCAAGCCAAGTCGAGACTGTTAGGGCTAAATGTCCATCATTGACCCACACAATATTTGTCTGTGGTGCCTAGGTGCAGATCATGACGACGGCAGATGTGATTCCTGCCAGAAAATGCTCCCTGTCAAAGTGCTCAAGGAAAGAGAAGCCAAGATGTTCATTGCTAAGACGCTGATGAACGACTTGGATGCTGTAAATCGCAACTAAGGTAAAAGTCCTCGGAGTCACCAGTTTCTTCAAAATCTTCAAGAAAGAAGCTCAAGAAGAAGAAACACAAATCGTGTTAACGCTCAAGAAGTAAGTTGCCAAGACCTCTGACTTCTCTTCGACCCGTATTGGATCAAGAACCAGCAGAAGATCAAACGGAGAATCTGGCGCCTGTAGCACTGTCTGACCCTCAGCCGGCTCCAGACACTATACCACCTGCAGGGCCGACTCCAAGACCCCAGCCAGGTATATCGAACCCAGAGTTTCCAACACCTGGGATCCGTCCTTGTTTTTTAATGCGGTGTTCAGCATGTTTAGCAGAGCCATGATCCCATCAGGTGAACCGTCTGGCTCCATGGGCCTGACGGCCTATTTGCTGAAAGGATTGCAGACATCCTACCAATTGGCGCTCTTCACTCCGCTCCTGCATTGCTGCAGGTGTCTTGGATGAATCTGAACCCGGATCCAGCATCAGCTGTTGTTGTGCTGGGTACACAACCATCTCTACTGGTCGTTCTGTGCTCTTTACCTTCGGTGCCGGACCCCAACATCTGCCCGGCGCCGCAGACGACATCATCAGGATCACAGCAAACTCCCCCGGAGCCACAGTCAACATCTTCACAGCTACAACCGATATCTCTGACTCCGCTTGCGCCATATCCACTTCAACAGGAAAATCTGCATGTGATGCCTCATATATCCTGAACGTAAGCACAAAGATCAATTGAGGAGGGTAGATATTTCTTTGGGGAAACAGATTACCAAGATGACACTAGCGCTGAAGATTACGGACATGGGCAAATCATATTTGTCCTGGATTTTGCAGGCTTAATGGATTCCAGCAAACTTAATACCACCCGAGAATGGGAGTTATAATACCCTACTGATATTCCACCACCAAAAGTGACCTTTTACCATATCGTAATAAGAAAGGCAGCGGACATACTGGGTCTGCTGCTGCCATCAACAGAAGTAAAATCAAACATCCTCAATGAGGTCTTACAATTACTCTCCCACACAGCTGCCCCCTTACATCTGTTTAATGAAGCCCTGTCAGAACCCATACTGGTCATATGGACCATTTTCATATTGCTATCTCAGGAACAGTCACTAGGCAATATACACTAGTTCTAAGAGATCTTGATTTCTTTCAGTACATCCATTTCCTGAGAGCCTACTAATGCAGGCTTCTTGTTCATCGATGGTGACCACAGGATCTTTTCCCTCTACCTTAACTGCCTTGAATCAAAGTAAATTAAGCAGTTTGTGAAGAAGGTGGTTTCAGCAGGGAGAAGGCCTCAGAAATCCATCAATACGCTTGCCTCCTTGGCAGATATGTTAATGCCTTACTGGACTCAGCACAAGCACTCATTCCCACTCTATCGGATGAACTTCAGACCCATTTTACAGAGTTGATTGAGGGTGGTGGGTATACTGGGAAACAGGTTATTCAATCTGGCCAGAATAATGCTGATTCAGTGGCAAGAGGCATGGAAACATCCATCTCCATGTGACGCCATTCTCGGTTGCAAAATTCAGGTATTTCACAGGACGTATAGGCCACACCTATGGACCTTCTGTTTGGTGCTAAAGCAGACTCTGCAATAGAGAGATTTAAAGACAGGAAGACTGCAGCGGCCAAGTCCATTGGTCTTCAGACCCAAACCAAGGACTACAGACAATTTAAAAAGTTTTGAGGCTTCAGCAGAGGCTTCTCCTTTTGGGACTGTCAGCAGATTATCAATCAACAGAAACAACAATGAGCAAACCCCTCTACAAACAATATAGAGGATGAGGCAAAGGCAGACAACAAGTCCTACCTCCTCATCCCTCTTCCTCTTCCCCAGCTACCCCAAGGAAGCAGCCCTAGTTCCAATTTACCCGAACACACTCAACTTCTTGGAGGACAGTCATTCTCCTTTCCACAAGCATTGAGGACCATCACTTTAGACCTTTGGGCATGCACATTGGGGAAAGAGGGTATGGTCTACCCTTTTAACAAAGACCTCCTCCTGTTTCTCCCCGACCAGTCGTGCTCCTGCAAGATCATCTGTGTGTTCTTCAAAAGGATATCCAATCCTTACTCCCAAAGTGTGCTGTGGAGTTGGTTCCTAAGCAGTAACGGGATCAGGGATGCTACTCCCGGTACTCTACTCCCAGATTCTCAGAAAGGACAGTGGGCTACATCTGATCCTAGAACTTGGGGTTTTGAACTAGTTCCTGAAAATGGAAAAGTTCAAACTGCTGACCCTGGCTCAGCTTCTGCTTACTCAGGAAGCGGAAGACTGTATGGTGTCTGTCAACCTGAAGAATGCCTACTTCCACATCCCTAGCCTACAGTGGTGTCTGGCAGGCAACGGGGGAGGGAGTGGAGAACAAAAAAAGTACCTTTTCACGGCCGCCTTCTCCTCCGCTTCAGTCCAGGAAGCATATAAGCTTCCCTGAGCCAATCACAACGCTGCAATACAGCGTTGTGATTGGTCTGAGAGCCGTGGTTTGGTGCTCAGACAGGCCATGGGAGCCTGAGCATGTTACCAACCAGGCTGTGTATTACAGCCTGGTAGGGAACAAGCAAAGTGCGCATGACTGTTTGACCGGCCCCTGCTAGCCTTCAGTCACTCAGGAAGTATCTCCACTTCCTAGTCGGATCCAAGCCAGAATGTGGTCCTTCCATTTAGTCTCACTTCCACTCCTTAAGTCTTCACAAAGGTGATGGCAGTGGTTGCAGCTCACCTCAGATGGCAAGGAATCCTGGTATTCCCTTATCTGGACGACTGGCTTATTAAGGTCCATTCTCCAATGATGGTGTCTTGCCACTAGCAGGCGACACACCGAGTTGTTGTTCAACTGAGGCTTTTCGATCAACATGCCCAGATCTCATCTGGTGCCTGGGTATCCTGTTTGTAAGGGCAATACTGGACATCACATCAAGTCTTTCCTTCTCAGAGGGTTCAAAATATTCAGGATATGATTCTAATGTTTCAGGATAGAGTGATATTACAGTTCTGCTTGGTTTGCTACCCTCCTGTATTCTGTTGGTCACTCAATCACTTGGCACATGAGGGCCCTCCAATGGTGCCTCCTCTGGCAATGGTTCCAACACAACCATCACAGTGTGGGAAGGCAAATTAGCTGGCAAGTGTTTTGGCATTATTAAATCTCTCAAATGTTTTTATTAATCTTTTGCTTGTCTCGCCCCAGAAGACAGTGATGCAAGCTTTAGTGGTTTATCGGCTGGACTACTGCAACACCTTATATCTGGGAGATTCTCAGGCTAGGATTAAGAGACTTCAGCGTGTTCAAAATTTGTTGACTCGCATTTCGCTCAAACTCCTTGAGCATGCATCTATAGGTATATGGTACTTCATAAAATGCACTAACTCCCGGCGGAGAAGCACCTCTTTCGAAGTCCTTTGCTTCTGTTATAGGATTCATAGGAAGATTGGGTAGGCCTATCTGCATCCTCTTACTTCTTATTCTCCTAGGAGGTGCCTCAGGTCTTTCGAGGCACTGCTAGTGCAGGTTCCCAGAGCCAAGAAAGCTTGCTCTGGCGGAAGATCTTTTCGCTTTTTTGCATCTAAACTCTGGAACTCCCTTCTGCTGCAACTGAGGCAATCTCCAACAGAACCTCAGTTTCGGAAAAAATCTGAAGACTTGGCTTTTTTAGATAGTCTCTTCTCTTTGTCTGCTATTCCCAAGTTGCTTCTGACCTCTTAACGCTGGGACACTCCTTATAGGAGTAGCTATGCGGTGTATAAAACTCAAATTCATTCATTCAAGGTCATTTCGTATATTTAAAAGTTCATCCAGAGGTCATACATCAATAGCTAGGGATCCAACACAACCTGAGACATCGAGATCTTCAGGGACACTTCAGCAGATTTGCAGTGGTGGAGAATGAGGACTAACATTACTCAAGGGAAGTGATTTCACCCACTTCATCCTATGGCAACAGTAGTCCCAGATGTCCCTACTTTAGTGTGGGGAGCTCAACTGGAGTAATTGGAGATCAGCGGCCTATGGTCTCCAAAAGAACAGATATTGCACATCAATCTGTTGGAGTTACAGGTGATACATTCTCTTAAGTGCACATAATCCTGATATGGTTTTCTTAACTGAGACCTGGGCGGAGGCTTCCTCCGCCCCTGATTGGAATGTCGCTCTGCCCCCAGGTTATGCTGTCATGTCATTGGATCGCTTGGGCAGTAGAGGTGGGTGTATCGCCATTGTTTATAAGCAAATTTTCACTGTCCAGACCATGAATGTTACAGAGCTTCATGCTGAAGCACTTCATTTCGTTATCAAGTGGAAGGATGTCACGATTTTTCAGGGCCTGCTGATTTATCGACCCCCTGGCCCTAGGGCTCCCTTTTCGTTGGCTCCTATGACATATATGGAATCCTGCACGGATTCAGACTCATTTTCCATTTTGGGTGACCTTAATTTCCATTTGGAATTTACTATTTGTTCTGATACTAACAGACTCTGTGGTGTTATGGCAGCCTTTGGTCTTCAGCAGCTGGTGACTGCTCCAACACACAAAGGTGGCCATACTCTCGACGGACTGTTCTCGAATCACCCAGACATTAAGTACTGCAGGGCTGATCCGCTTCCATGGACTGATCATAAAGCAATCTTTTTAGAGGTCGTGGCCAGGTCTGCCGGTATGAGCGCCCCTCATAAACCAGTTAAGGTTGCGTTCCGGCGGTGGTCTAAAATCACTAGCACTGATCTAGTGGCCGCCCTTGATCTTTTCCCCCCTATTTTAGATGCAAATAATGAGGTGGCCGCAGCACAGTTCAATGACTGGGTCAGCGCAGCAATTAACCTTGTTGCCCCTTTGCAGACAGCCACGCTTCATAGGCGAACGGCGGGGGCCCCATGGTATAGCCCTGATATCAAACTTCTAAAAGTCCAATGCAGACGGTTTGAGTGCCGGTGGAGACAGGACTATACCAGGGCCAGCCAAGATCTTTATAATCTTGCCCTTTATAACTATAAAGCGGCCATTAATGCAGCAAAGACATCTTATTTTACGAGGAAAATCCTGGCCGTTGGTAACTCCACTAAAGAACTTTTCAAATCGGTATCTTATCTGGCCAAACCTCAGCAGGGCTGTCCATTTAGCCCTGATCAGGGTTTCTGTGACCAGCTGGCTTTCTTTTTCTATGTCAAAGTTCAAACTATATATGAGGAGCTGTCGAATCTTGCAATCCCAGCTTTTGGTCAAGACATCTTTCACCAACCTTGCTCGTCACCTGTGACTAGGCACGATGGTCTTTCTAGCGTTGGTTCCCTGACGGTTGAGGCTGTAACAGATCTGTTAAAGTCTACTAAGTCCGGATCTGTCTCTGACCCCTGTCCCCCGTCAATCTTGCATCCAGTTGCAGATAAGATCAGTTCCATTCTTACGCCTCTAATTAATCAAGTTCTGTTGTCAGGGAACTATCCCATTGTGTGGAAGACCGCAAGTGTTAGACCAATTCTGAAGAAGGCTTCGTTTGATCCTGCTGAGCTCAAAAATTACCAACCAATCTCGGGTCTGCTTTTTGTTGCCAAAATTTTGGAAAAGCATATGAACACCATGCTTGCTGAATTTCTAGACCATAATTGTCTACTCGATCCGGCTCAGCATGGATTTCGTTCCAATCATTCTACCGAGTCTGCTCTCATTGCTGCTGCGGAGGGAATCCGTATGGCAGTCGACGGAGGTGGTAGAGCTATTTTAGTTCTCCTCAATCTGTCGGCTGCCTTTGATACTGTCAACCATATGGTTTTAGTGCAGTGACTAAAGGAGGCAGGCATCAGGCACCGAGCCCTGGCCCTTCTTTCTTATTTCCTGCAGGATAGACAGCAATCTCTTAGTTGGGAGGGCTTGAAATCAGATAATTTTAATCTGACTTGTGGCGTCCCACAGGGTTCGGCTCTATCCCCTACTTTGTTTAATCTCTTTGTGAGACCCCTGGCGGCTGGTGTGAGGAAGCATGGCTTTTCCTTTGTTTCTTACGCGGACGACTCGCAACTGGTCATTTCGCTGGCAGATTCTCCTGAGTTAACTGCAGGACGGTTCCACCTGTGTCTTAAAGATATTATGGCTTGGATGTCGCTGAGCTTTTTGAAAATCAACACGGAGAAAACCGAATTTATGGAATTCGGGAATGGGCCTCCAATCTGGAACAACCTCTGGTGGCCACCGGAGGCAGGACTTTGCCCTCTCCCTGTGGTAAAGGTTAGAAACCTGGGTGTCATATTTGACACTAAGATGAACATGTCAGCGCAGGTTAACAGCATAACTTCTGCTTGTTTTCTCCTGCTCAAGTCTCTCCCTAAGATCTTTCCTTTTATTCCTGCGGCTCTTCATAAGACGGTGATGGCCGCTTTTTATGTCAAGACTTGACTATTGCAACGCTATGTTTTTGGGCATGGACAAGTTTCAGATCAGCAAACTGGCAATCTCTTCAGAATGCTGCTGTCCGAGTCCTGTTGCAAATCCCCAAGGGCCATTCCATTACCTCTGCTAGGAGATCGTTGCACTGGCTCCCGGTCCAACAGAGAGTTGAGTTTAAGGCATTATGCCTTGTCCATAAGGCACATTATAGGGGTGGTTCTACCTACTGCCATAATCTTTTTAAACCTTATGTTCCCCGTCGTGATCTACGTTCGGCCAATCTTGGCCTTATGTGCATCGCTAGATATAGACGTGCCAGATGGGGCAGTCGCACATTTTCCATCTGTGCCTCTCAATTATGGAACAGGCTCCCAGCCTCTCTTCGACTGGAGCCAGACCTTCTCTCTTTCATGAAAGCTTTGAGGTCCAGGCTGTTTAATGTCCTCTAGGTTCCCAGCCCTTCCTGCCTCATTGCCTTCTCACACCTCAGCGCCAAGACGCCGTTTGGCATTAGAGCGCTTTATAAGCCTTTTTATACATTTCTTTTTATACATACATCTGGCACTCAAGGCCTTACACCCTTCCCTTTGTGGTCAGTCCTTTCAGATCTTGATGGACAACACAACTGTGATGAGGTTCATCAACAAACAAGGAGGAGAAGGGGCACAACTCCTCTGCCCAGAAGCTCTGCGGCTGTGGTCCTGAGATCAAGACCATTAGATCTGCTTAGTAGTGAACCACTTAGCCGGAGTGCTCAGTGTGCGAGGGGTCAGTCTCAGTCGGCTTCATCTTGCAGACCAAGAGTGATGACTTTACCTAGAGGTGCTCCATGATATTTTTTATTTTTTATTAATCTTTTTATTAACATAGGTCAACAGACCATATATTACAATAAGCATTTCCATTAGTTCACAGGAAGGCAGGTACAGTACTTCACCGATTGTGTATTTACAGAGTGCTTTCAGGCAGTGGAGGTCTCCAATACCGTTCAGTCCCCTAAGCTCATCCCTCTGTACTTTTGCCAGGGTGCCCATATTTTTCCCCTTTTCTTAGCACATCCCCTGCTTTTGTAGACCATTTCTTCAGCGCGCTGGCCTCCAGTGTCGGAGGTAGCGCCGCTCCCCACCCCCTGGCGATGTTTCTCTTTGCTATTCCTGCAGCCAAGGCTAACCATAGTCCCTCATATTTGAACCAGTCCAGGTCACCTTTTATCATCAGGAGCAACCATTTCGCATCCAGTGGAACCACCGTCCCACAATCCTGGACATAATGTCCGTGACTTTTTGCCAGTATCTAGCTATCTCTGGGCATTCCCACAAGATGTGCATGAAGGTTCCCTCGCCCTGGCATCTCCGCACACATAGCGCTGTAGGGGTCCTGCCCCATGTGTATAGGTGGGTCCTCGGGTAGTATGTGTGATGTAATCTAAATCTAGAACGGACTGCTATTTCTCTCGGGCTCTGAATTGCTTCCTGCCAGTCATCTTCATCTATGGGTCCCAGGTCTTTTTCCCATGTGTCTCGGAGGGCCCTCAGGGGATCAGGCACATTGTTTATCAGTTTACAATAGACTGTAGAGGTCGGCTTTTCCTTGATGGGGTCCAGTAGCAACCTGTCCTCTAGTGAGGAACATTCTGGGATAGAGGTGACACTGTGAATGTGGGCGCGTAGTACATGTCCTAGCCTCAGGTGGTTATATCTTTGGGTTTGGTGGAAGTTATATTCCTGCTGGAGTTTCTCAAAAGTCAGGGGGGATTCTCTCTTCCACACGTCACCCAAGTATTCAACCCCTATCAGCCTGCACCCTTGAAGACCCGATAGGGCCGCTACCTGCATCAGAGGATCACCCACCCAAAACGGGGTTTTACCAGTCAGCTTTCCCGCCCAGCCTAGTAATTTATTGGCCTCTCTCCAACACTGAACCACCACTTTGGTGTGCTCCAGCCACTCTGTTCATATCTATCGGGAGTATAGAAGAGGCTCACAATTGCGTCCTGGCATGGCGGTTCTATCTGATCTATAAGCTGGTTCGTCCATGTCTGCCTATACCCAGTCATTGATGACCTGGAGCTGCGAGGCCCAATAGTAGAGACGAATGTCAGGGTCTGCCAGTCCACCATCATACACTCCCTTCTGTAGCTTGTGCAGCGCTATTCTAGGTGCACCACCCTGCCACAGCAACGTTCTAACTTCTTGGGCCACCCATTTAAAAACTGTTGGAGGGACCGGATATGGGGTGTAATCATTTGAAATAAAGCCGCCCTACCCATAAGTGAAAGCGGAAGAGTGCGCCAATGACCAACATCCGCGCTAAGGTGGCTTATTTGGGGCCCGAGATTCCTGTCAAGGAACTCCTTTGGATTCCGCGTGACATAGATACCTAAATACTTAAAGCCCTCTGACACCACCGAGGCCGAACATTGTGCTGAAACACTGAGGGGGGCCCAACAGTGGAAAAATCACCGACTTAGACCAGTTGATGGTATATCCCGAATAGCTGCAACGGAGATAAAAAAATGTGTAGTACACGGGCGATGGAGTAATACGGCCTTGCTAGGTAGAGGGCGATATCATCAGCATAGAGCAAAATTTGCTCCTCCCACCCCCCTGGTGACTCTACACCCCAAATCTCTGGGTCCCTCCGTATGCAGTGCGCCAGCGGCTCCAATGCAAGGGCGACCAACAGCAGAGACAAGGGGCACCCCTGCCGAGTCCCCCGTCTCAGCTGGAAAGATCTCAATACCGCCCTGTTGACATGTACCCTGGCACTGGGTGTCTCGTATAACAATCGCACCCAGCCACAGAAGTTAGGGCCGAAGCCCAACCTTTGGAGCAAAATGAACAAGCAAGGCCACTCAATGCTATTGAACGCCATTGAGGTGTCCAGGCTCCATGATATTTTCCAACTGTGGGGGACTCCTCTGGCAGATCTTTTTGCCTCTCACGAGAATACTTATTGCCTAAAATGTTGTTCCCTCCAGTATCTGATACAGAGAGCATTGGGGACCATGTTTAGCTTGAGGTGCAACTTTCCGCTAAACTACGCATTTCCTCCCATACCTTAGATCCCACACATTTTGATGAAGATTAGTCTTCACCAGGCCCTTAGTAATCCTAGTTGCCTTTGACTGGCCATGACGAGTGTGTTATTGTAGGAGAGTAGGGTCTGCTATCCTATGGTCACCCCAAATATTTGCTTTTTGCTTCACTGGTTTTTGACATATTGAGGCTGTGGGCCTGCCAATCAGACCCCCAGCCTGCTGTTCTCTCTACTAAATTTACACTATGCACCCTAGGTGCATAACCAATTGGAAGTGGATCACCCTGTGAGCCCCTGTACCAGTGTACACTAGGTACCCAGGGCATTGGTGTATCTAAGGCCTACCAGGGGCTGAAGCATGTATTGTGCCACCCCTGGCCTGGCCTAACAAATTTGACACAACTGGCTGATCACTCAGCTGGGGTAAGTTGGTGTAACCACCTCTTACGTAGGTGTAGTATACCTATACCTAACCTTAAATTGAACACATGGTAACCTATCAGCCACTCCTATAGCAGGCCTTGACAATCCTGAAGGCAGAGTGCTTGGTTCCATGTGAGATGGTGCTCTGGCATGAGCTGAGCCTGTCTGCAGTGGTCGGAACCACTTCCTTCTACTGTTTCCAGATATCGTCATACCATATACTCTTAAGTGCATTATGAACCTCGCGGTTAAATGCTATCTTTGGTTTGGCTTTATCAAAACATGTCGAGTAAGGTGTCATACGAATTGGAATACTAACCCCTCGCCAATTCTGGCGACGGGGTTAGCATTCCACCCTTCTAGAGGGACACGACATGTACAGTACCTGAAACCCGGGTAAAATCAGACATAGCCTCAGCTCCACAAAATGGATGCTGCCACCACAGACACAAGTCTGCCCTCCTGCTGCTGGGAGTCCTTCCAGCTTGGGAGGTGTGGACAAAGGATTTCCTGCCAGGGGAGGTGCGTGCACCACCCCAGACAGGACTTTGTGTATTGGTCAGGTAGGGCTTGAAAGAAACCAGACATGCCCGAGGCTCACAAGGAGCCTCGGTGCATATGCCAGTTCAAACCGGTCCTGGGGCACACCAGTCCCGGGCCTGGGGCGAGCTGGACAAAGGATTGGGGGTGTAACCACCCCCCTTCCTGGTCCCACCCTTAGGGAGGGACCTAGCAGGTAGTCCGGCCCCTAGAATCCGAATAAAGGTAGGAGCTGTGTCCTAAGACTTTAGACATCCTGGAATCAACTTTACTACAAGAAGAAGACGGGAACTTCAACGCTCTGCCGCACAGAGGACTGAAGGAAATCTCCCCTGTGGTCAGGGAGTGACCACCTTGCTAACGCAAGCACCATCCAGCGAATCAACGTCTGCTTTGCCGCCGCCTCCCGCCGGAGCCCGAGCCCAGAGACTGACAAGACCTGGACCTCCAGACCTCTCACCGCCCGATCCACAGTCCCTGAAAAGAAGGAACCCGTGGAGGCACCGAGACACGTGGAGCCAGCCATCTTGAAAAGACCACGATAAGCTGCAAGCGCGACAACCGAGGCTCCCTCCAAGTTGTGCTTTGGGTCCTGAGAAGCCCAACACCCGAGCAGCATCTGCACCAAAGGTGAGCCCTCCAGCATCTCCACGATCTGCGTGGGGCCCCTCTGCATTTTGCCACTCGACGCGCCTAACCGGTTGCTGGCCCGTTGGCTAGTGGCCATCTTGGCGACGAACTTCAAGAACTGCACCGCTGGTCTGGTTGCTCCAGACTGGCCCTTGCTCCCCTCCAAAGGAGCAGTCCCTCTGACCTTGCTGGTCAGAACCATCAGCTTATTTCGTTTTCCACAACAATTGCTTTTGCCAAGGCTTGTTTGCTTCGACCAAGTCGCCGACACCGCCGACAGCGAGAGCCTGCGTGGGACAGCTCGTGAACCGACTCCTGGACGTCGTCGACCTTCAGGGACCACGTGGCTGCAGAGACAAGCTACACCTTTCCTCCTGTTTGCACCCGACATCGCCTGGTACCCACCTGGTGCCACGCTGGTCACTGGCTAGTGACTGTGAACCCTGTCCCCTCTGCTTACAGGTCTTCTACAACTCCGATCCACCCTTGGATCCACCGCATCCCTTCCGGACCGACCGCCTGCAGCATCTTTGTCTACAGGCTCCATTGAACATATAGAAGAAACCCGACGCACTTCGAGACCTATGCACCCGCTTCCTGTGGGTGAGGTAAAGCTGGCACTCTGGTGCCCAAGTGTAGAGTATCATCTCTAGTGTCTATGTTTCCAATCTTGAGTTCATAGTCCATCCGGAAGATCCTTTTTGCAGTAACTTTGTAACTTTTACGCACCCATTGAAAACCTATGGGAGCCCGCGTGTGACTATTTGCTCTGCACACGCAACCCGTGGACCTCCTGGTCACTAACTAAAGTTAGCTCCTTGTAGGCCCAGCGATTCTAGAGGCCCTAGGCCTTTTCCCTTTTCTGTTCGTGGTACTTATACCACTATTTTAGTATATGGTTCGAGTGGCCACCAGGGCCTATCCATATAAAGTGCAACTTCTGTGTATTCTAACGTATTCTTGTTTAACGATTTGTGCTCCTGTGCTCATAAAGAGTCTAGGGGATACTTTGAGAAATAAATACATATATATTTTCAATATATATCTGTGTGGTGTCCTTTCATTGGTATAAAGGGGGGTTACATTTGGTAAAACAGCCTGCTTAACACGCTTTAACGAGTTTAGCCTCAAAGACTGCTTAGCCTACGCTACCACTAGGGCAGCTAGTCCGAAAAGGTTGACTTACAACCACACCATAAGGGTTGCTTGGCATGGTACAAGGTGGTCACTTTAACTAGTGAACATCATATACCAGGCCAACTTCTCACAGTTATGCAGACTTCAGTCACCTAACCCTGTTCCTGCTCCGTCTCCCTCACAGGGTAGTCCTCCTATTGCAGGGGCAGATTCTACACCCCCAGCTTCAGAGCCACCACATACATGCCTGGATAATGAAAGGAGCAACCTGAGTGCATTTTACTTGTCTTTGGAAGTGGTAGACATTATTTTATATGCCTAAAGACACCCCACCAAGACAATTTATTCTGGCAGATGAGAGAAGTTTGTTAAATGGTATACGGACAGCTCCGTAGATCCTCTTCAAGATCACCTAGCTGACATTTAACAGTAAGCCCTCGCGCTGACCTGGCAGGGATGCACAGTGGGTACAGATAAAAGTTATTTATCAGCCTCTTTGGCTTTTTTTATGTTTGTCCGATCAGCCATCCATTTTTAAGTCGCCCACTGATATGAGATTCTTAAAAGGCCTTGCTAATAAATATTCACCTACTTCCTTTATCATGCCCCAATAAGTTCTCAATCTAGTTCTTACTTTTCTAATGTGTTTCCCATTTGAACCGTTACACAGTTGTCCATTGTGGTTAAGAACATTTAAAACAATATGTTTAATTGCTATCATGTCAGCAATGCGTGTAAGATAGTTACAGGCAGTGAGTGTCAAACCACCTTTCACCTCCTTCCAAGACATGTTGGTTTTAAGATACAGGGCTGCCTTCCTGCTAAGATGGTTACCCTTTTCCAGTAGGGTCAATCCATTACTCTTTCAATGATCTATTGTCCTCTACACCCAACTGTAAAGGAGAGGCTTCGCCGTCTTGATCTCAAGAGAGCCGTCAGTTTCTGCATGGGCAGAATATGTGAGTTTGACTGGATGATCAAAAATGTATGGGATATGTTGGAAAGATGAAAGGCAATGCAGTCCACAAGAGTATATTATCAAAATGGATAATCCTGTACACCAAGATGGGCTATGCCACAGCACTCAAGGAGCCTCCAGAAGGTATCTGGGGTTGGTCCATCACTCCCAGACATGTTTTTCCTGCCTCAGCAGGCACCCTAAGCACCTTAAGGCCATAAAAAGAATGGGAAGCTAAGCTCCTAATGGCTAGGGCCAGAAAGAGCTGTTGACACCGCAAATGGCCAAGACATCACTCGAAATCCCCATTCTTTTCGTCAGTGAGTAAGAAAAGAAAGAAACACAAGAAACAACTGAAACATTCTAGGCGTAAGTTTCTTTATTGCTCTCTATCTCCCACAGGATCTTCGTCCTTGGAGCTGGAGGTGGCCGACTTGAATTGGACAGCTCTACCGCCACAAAGTCCTGCTCCACCTCCGGACCTGGCTCCGCACTGTCCACTGAGCCCTTCAGCGTCCGTGCTTCCATTGCCCAAGATGTCGACATCTGCCCTCCCCGAGTTCCCAACTCCAGGGTTAACCCGGCGACGTTCCTCGACCCATGTATTCCATCTTTTCGTAGGCCGCGATGCCGACTGGCATCCCAGTTCCGACTTCTGATTTTTATGCCCTTAGGTGCAGCTCCAATGTTCGGGGAAACACAACATTCCTTTGATTCAGCCCTCAGGCATATGGCACCTCAACAGCTGACATAGTGGATGGTGCCTCTTTCCCCTCCACCACCGATACTGGATTCGGCACCACTGGTGTTGCAGCTCAAAGTTGCCCCCCCAGATTACATCAGGCAGATATGCCCAATGACTTTTAGAAGAAGAATATAGAAACTGATGTGCATGATGTCTTTGGAACGAATTCTGATCCCATTCTATATGGAGACCCTGAGCAAGATACTTATGACTTTCATGGTCTCTACTCAGCCAGTGGCATTGATACTTCACCAGAGTTAGTTATAGACTTCCGTGCTGGTCTGCCAACGCCTGAAGTAGTTTTCTTACATACAGTGATGATAAAGGCTGTTGAGGCCTTAAATCTTCAGTTACCCACTACAGAGAACAAGTAAAACATCCTCATTGCGGTGGTCCTGCTGTCCTCTGCTACTACAGAACCCCGTCTCCACTTTATCAAGGCTCTTTCAGATCCTGTGTTAGCCGCATGGAATTAACCATTCGTCTACCCTGGCAGTTAACAGACTAGTAGCTTGTAAATATCGACCTGCACTAGGTGACCTAATGTTACTTTCGTGCCACCCTTCACTAGAGTGTCTAGTTGTTCAAGCCTCATGCACCATAAGTCAATCAGCAGGAGCTTTCCCAACAGTCCCTTTTGATAGGGAGTACAAATTTACCAGGCGAGGATTATGCTGTCTCAATTTCTTTACTGACTCACAGCAGCCAATGAAAACAGAGTAACATTAGTAAAAAACTTAATTTCCCATGAGGCTTTGAACCACGCCTCCTCTAACAGCCAATAATCACACATTACATTCTACAAAATAATGAGGCACCATCTTGGCTTCCTCTTTCTTTGCAAACCAGTCTGTAAATGTCTGAAAACCAAATAACAGTCCTGACTCTCAACGGAGAGTACTAACACCAGGGTTCGTTCTCAATGGAGAACACGATCCAAGATCCTGGAAACAGTAGACATCGTCCAACAACAGGATGATCCATGTCCGGAAACCACAGGACATTACGCTTGTTTAGAGTCGGTTCCTGAAAACAGAACGTCATAAAAATATGGAACCCACAAAGGTTCAACATTTTAGGACGGGA
Organism: Triturus cristatus; assembly: GCF_964204655.1. Taxonomy (NCBI): domain Eukaryota; kingdom Metazoa; phylum Chordata; class Amphibia; order Caudata; family Salamandridae; genus Triturus; species Triturus cristatus. The sequence continues at coordinate 612,160,833 of NC_140595.1, forward strand.
GTAACATGTCCAAATATATGTCATGCACTATGACAGTTTACATCATACATGTCTCATTGGGTGGGATAATCCTCGCCTCCGTGTCCTTAATAGAATCAAAAATTCTTGTTGCGATAGCTGGAAAAGTTTGTATTCTATGGCAGGACCGGAGGCTTCAGATTAGGCTGGTTCAAAGCTCACCAACAACAACTGAAGAAACATACGTAATCGGCTTGTAATAACACATTTTAAACATTGAAACTGAAGACCAATCCGCTGCCTTAAGGATGTCTTCCAACCTGGATTCCAAAATCTATGCTTTAGAGGCCATAGCGCCTCTGGCTGAATGAGCCCCATATACTGAAACATCAATGCCAGATTCTGACATAACCCATTTTAGCCAGCGCGCCAATGTGGCTGCGGAAACAGGCCGGAAGGGCTTTTGTATTGCTAACAACAACTGACCCAAGGGGTTCGTTCTATGGGCTAGAGTACGTTCTTCATAAGTCTTTAAACATTGTAAAACACATAATTTAGCAGTGTTTGGGAAAGCAGGATACTCAATAAAACGTGACATGGTCTTTGTACGTCTCAAGATGATGAAAGTGACACCCTGTGGAGAAAAAATTCTTCCAGCAAAATCTAATGCCCGAACATCTGAAACCCTACGACAGGAGATCAGACACAAGAGCATTGTGAGCTTGGCAGACAACTGTTTCAATGATAAATCTTTATTATCAGGCCAAGATTCCAAAAAAGTTAAAACCTTAGAAACATCCCACAACGTGGTATAACGAGTTTGTGGTGGTCTAGCCACTCTAATGGCCTTAAGTAACTTACACACTAGGGGATGCATCCCCACCGGCTTACCATCAATAGGATTATGTCCAGGAGAAAGGGCAGATCTAAAGTTATTCACAGACCTATAGGACAGACCAGATTCCGCACATTCTGACCAAAAATGTAATACTTCCTTTATATCTGATCCCACAGGATCCACCTGCCGTTGAAGGCACCAACCCAACCATCGTTTTCATGAAGCTGAATACCGCTTGCGGGTGGATGGCCCAAGCTTGGTGTATAAACTCAGCAGCTGCTGTTGAAAGGCCCTCAATTCGCTCGTGTCGCCTGAGAGCGTTCAGACCATGAGGAACAGCTGGTTCTGCAGGACTAGCGGATGTGGAGCTCCCACTGGGTCCTGGAGAAGCATCGGGAAGATCGGGAGCTGAAACAGTAAATCCACCGATAACTCCAATAGTGTCGGAAACCAAGACTGAGTCTTCCACAAGGTTGTGACCAACACTACTGATGCTACCTGCCGGCGAATGTGCGCCGCCACTCTGGATCAGAGCAAAGGGTGGAAAGGCTTAATTCCTCTGTGGTCCTCAATGTTGAAGGAAAGCATCAGTTCCCTTCGCCATCGGGTCCGGCCTCCAACTGAAGAAGAGGGGAACTTGCGCGTTGAGGCGAGAGGCAAAGAGGTCTATCAGACACGGGCCTCGCATAACCATGATCTCTGCAAACAGGGAGGGGTGAAGCCTCCAATCGCTGTAATCTCTCAGGAACCTGGAGTTCCAATCCGCTACTTGATTGAGTTTGCCCGGTAGATACTCCGTCACCACACTGATCTTGTGATACAGGCAAAAAATGGCAAAATTCTTTCACAATGTTGGCTAAGATTCAGGGTTTTGTCCAACCGAGGCTATTGATGTATCGCACTGCGGACACATTGTCCATCCGAAGAAGGATACAGCAATGGCTCTTCATCTGGGAAATCGACTTTATGGCAAATGAGCCCGCCAGCAATTCTAGGCAGTAATGTGCAACTTTAATTCGTCGGCAGACCAACGTCCGCCAGTGGCAAAGTCCCCACATCGAGCCCCCAACCCCATCGGCTGGCGTCGGACTCTATTATGACGTCCGGAGAGGCGCCAAAAATAGCTCTTCCGTTCCATGCCGTCATGTGTTCCAACCACCACAGAAGCTCCTCTCGAGCGTTTGGGGACAGTGAATCAGATGATCGCAAGAAAACCTTTTTTGTAGATAGTAAATCTTTAGTCGTTGCAAGGCCCTGTAATGGAGGGGACCTGGAAAGATGGCTTGGATAGATGACGTCAGGAGGCCAACAATCCTCGCCAAAACTCTTAATGAGATCATCTGTTTGGACAGAGTCGAAGTTATCTCTCTCTTGATAGATCTGATCTTTGTCATGGGCAGAAGAAGCTGAGCTGAGACTGAATTTGTCTGAAACCCCAGGAACTCTATCTGTTGATTCGGAATAATCATGGACTTTTTGATATTTATTACCAAACCTAACTCCTGTAGTAAGGACATCATCCATTGCAAGTGGGTGAGAAGAACTATCAACCTTACTCCCATTTCTCGCAAGCGCGTTACCACTGGTTTTAGCAGTTTGATAAACACCCAAGGTGCTGAGGACAGGCCGAAGGGAAGAGAGCGATAGTGGTACCATTGCCCTTTCCAGGAGAATTGAAGGAATTTCTGATGGGAAGGGCAATGGGAACCGTGAGGTAGGCGTCCTTCAGATTTAGTCTGACCATCCAATCCTGTTCCAACAGAAGATCTCTCAATAGATGGATCCCTTTCATCTTGAAATGCCTGTATACCACATAGGGGTTGAACTCTCTGAGATTTAACACCAATCTCTGGCCTCCTCCCTTCTTTTGTACCAGGAAAACGTTGCTGCAGAAACCTCCGGGAAGGAAGGGTCCTACGGCAATGGCTTGCTTGATCAAAAGTTCTTGCAGCTCAGAATCTGTAAAAGCTTGCTCTTGTAGGGAAAAAAGGAGAGGACAGGGAGGGGTCATCTGACACAGGGAGTCTAAGAGTTCTATCTGATAGCCCTGGACTGTGTGGAGAATCCACGCATCTGTGGTCAGGCGCGTCCAATTCATTAGAAAATGAAACAATCTGCCTGAGGGGGTTAATTGGAAACAACTGGGGACTTACCAGATGACTGGGCATCAACATTTTTTCTAGCCTCTGTTGACACCTCTGTTGAAACGTCCTCGGAACCCACGGGATCTCGATGGGTAGAAGCCCGCCTGGTCAGGCTCTTGGGTGTACCCTTTGTGTCCAGGGGCGAAACCTCGCTGAAGACTGGGATTGATGTTGCGGCCGGTCGAGCGTCCTCTGCCACGCCCAGCCCTACCAGAGACCGACCTGATGGAAGACTCTCTTAAGAGAAGACTGGGATTTATCCAGAGAGGCAAAGGTACTGACAAACTTGGCAATGTCCTTGACGAACCATTCGCTAAACAGTTGCCCTTCAGCCAACGGGCCTGGTTCAGCCGTCGCCAACTCTACGAGCTGTGGATCAATGCGCAACAAGACGGACTTACGTCACTCAGAAGCGAGGGCGTAGTTGGCATTACCAAGGAGGCAAATAGCTCTCTGGGTCCACTCAGGTAGGACCTCCGGGTGAATAGCTGCACCAGTTTCTTGAGCCTGCAATGCCAATTCAAGGATCTTAGCAAGAGGACCTGCGATATCCAATACCTTGTCCTGGGACGCCCGAAGGGCGTGATCTATACCCTTCTTGGGATCTTTTTTGTATTTTTTCAGAAAAGTGGTCATTGAAGAATCTATGTCAGGGGTAACCGCCACTTTATGTGCCAGGTCCGGTCGGGGACATTCTGATTTGAAACGGACTCTAACATCTTTGTCGAGACTTTTCCTAAGGTGAGTTTGCATATACTCCGCCACCGCCGGGGGAGGAACCCAGTCTGCGGAGCAGGGGTGGATTATGTCAGAGGGATCAAACGAAAAGGGGGAGGGAAGGGTGGGCGAGGAGGAGTGTTTGCGCTTCTTGGCGCGCTTACGAGGCTTGGATTCCTGGGAGGAGTCGGTGTCTGTGCCTGCGTCAGTGGTGGTGTCAGGCACAGTGCTCGGGGGGGAAAGGGAAGGGACCAGATTATCATCCGTGGCCTGCTCTTTGGACTTGTATAGAGAGGAATAAACCTTGACGTGAGGCCAGGGAAGGCCAGCAGGTTTGGGGATTGGGAGGGGGGCAGGAGTCGGGCTACCAGAGGGGATAGGGTTACCTGTAACTAGTTGCTCTAAACGTTGATTTATAGGTAAGAGGGCAAAGGACAGGACTTTGTCCAGCTTAGCGTCCAATCTTTTATCAATAATCTCCTCCATGGACTCATCATAGTAGTACCCTGCATCCTCAGGGTCATCAGACGCAATCACCTCCTCCTGGTAGACTTCACAGCCCGACATATTAGCTCTATAGAGTAGAGAGAGCTCAGGTCCCCAGAGGGAAGCTTAATTATGCAGCCCAATGAGTTCACAAGACCAAGGGCGTCAGGTGGGAGCAAAAGCTGGAGAAGAGGGGGCCAAAAGGTACCAAAAGTGCTCCTGGCCGACAGGCCTAACGGAGGGTGTGGCCCCTGACTGTCTAATCGGGCCTGTAAGGGTTAAGGCATTAATTATGCATAAAAATGCGGTGAAAGCGCTATCAAAGTCGGGCCCTGGTACCGGCTCCGCCGTCTGCAAAGCGTGTGGAGATCCCAATTCAGCCCGGGAGAAGGCGTCAGAACCATCTTGCAGGATCAGGGCCGCACACGTGCACTGAGGCGTGGAGGCTCCCGAGACGCACGCAAGGATCCCTGCCGGGCCTTAGCGTGCACCTCGCTCCCTCGCGGGGGTGGCCAATCCCCGGCAGCGCGCATGCACAGAAAGACCGCATGACTCACTACGGGAGCGGTCGGGGGCAAAAACTGAAGATATGAATGAGGATAAACAGAGCAACACGCACTGTGGCCTAAACCTTAACAATGAAAAAAGAACGCACACGCGACACTATAGCATACAAATTAACAAATGCAAATCCGCATATCATATAAAGCATTAAGATATCATATAAACACAAAAGTAACAAAATTCCAAATCTTATAGGAGCAAAATAATGAGGCACTTATCTTGATTGCGGAGCTGCAAAGACAGAGGAAGCCAAGATGGTGCCTCATTATTTTGTAGAATGTAATGTGTGATTATTGGCTGTTACAGGAGGTGTGGTTCAAAGCCTCATGGGAAATTAAGTTTTTTACTAATGTTACTGTGTTTTCATTGGCTGTTGTGAGTCAGTAAAGAAATTGAGACAGCATAATCTGAAGCCTCCTGTCCTGCCATAGAATCCAAGCACCTCGAGGCAAAAAGGCTTTTTCAGCAGGCAGTAGGGTCAAAAAATATCTTCATGCTAACTGCCTATTAGCTAGGTAAACTCATGACCCAATGGAGATGGCCCAGATTATTTTACCACATACTCCAGACAATATGAATGGCCATTTTCAGGAGCTTATCTCAGATGGCTAAATTGCTTACTGTCATTTTATCAAGCCAGGCCTTGATACGGCAGACTCAGTAGCCCAGGTCATGAGCACTTCGATTACTATACCGAGGCATGCTTGGTTACGCACTTCTAATTTTTTTGCGATGTCAAGACCAACCTGATGAACCTTCCCTTTGCCGGGCAGCGACTCTTTGTAAGTGAAGCTGGCTCAGCCTTCGAGCTTTTCAAAATCAGGAAAGCCACCTCAGTTTCCCTTGGTTTACCGCTACCGCTTACGCCTCCAACAAGAGACTTTCACCCATTTTTGCAGGTTTTGCTGCTTCTCAAGATGATCTTCCTTGCACCCCAGACAGCAAAGGGCTACATCCTTCCCTTTGTTTAGGCTTCACCTTTCCCCTCTCCCCCAATTCCAACCGCCCTTTCTTATTTACGCTCAGAACATTTGGCCATACTGTATTAGGAGGTTGCCAGAGCAGTAACAGGGCCGGGGTGTTACACTCTTTTCTTCCTGCTGAAAATAGACATCAGTCTGCGTGACATCCTGGACCTCAGGGACCCAAACTTTTTTCTCAAAAATGAACAGTTCAAGACGCTGACCTTAGCTCAAGTTAGACCGGCATTGGAGTTTGGAGACTGGTTAGTGTCACTTGAACTTCAGGATGGGTATTTCTACATTCCTATACCTTTGGTCTCACCGGAAGTACTTGAGATTTGTGGTGGGTAGTTCCCATTACAAGTTTGATGTACTTCTCTTTGGCACCTTGAGTCCTTATGAAGGTGATGACAGTGGTTGCGGCCTATCTCAGAAGGTCCTGCATCCCCATTTTCCCATATTTAGACAACTGGTTCGCCTGAAGTAGTGTTGCGCCATCTGCATTCAGCAGCATCTCTGCCTCACAAAATAGGCTTTTTGATCAACGAGTCCAAATCTCACCTTTGACTCCAGTTCAAAGGGTCAGTACCGGACACAACACTTTTCTCCACCTTTCCTCAATTGCTTGAATATGAACTGCCTTGAAAAGATAAGAGGCATTTTTCAAAATAGGAACAGTTCATTCAAACAGTGCGGCCGGAAGATCAGCCACAGGCATAGGGTTTGAGGACTGTCTCAATTTACAATTGGTCAGTCATGGGTTTTTATACAGTTCATTGAATGCAATAAAAGAGTTCTGGCAATCATTTTTTGGTAAGGAATGTGAGCCTCTATCTTTGGAGTCATAAATTAATGTATTGGATGTGCAGTCCAGGTGTGGGCCTAGACCTTGTGTGGACACAATGCGGTCAGTGGGTAACATGTCTAGATATTAGGCATGAGGACCACGTGATAACTGCATGTTCTGTGTGGGCTGTGTCCTTATTGGTTGTGTGTTCATAACTTCATGTGGCAACCGACTTTATGGTTGTACCCCTTCAGCCATGTGTGCTTTATTGGGGCCAATCTCCATGGACCATTGTGGTGTCGCTGTGCCTATCTGTGGGATTGATCTGGGATTTCCTGTTCGTGCATTTACCTGCTGGCTACGTGCCACCCCACCTGTTACCTGTCAATCACTGACCTCAGGCCTGGATCTCAGAGCCTGCCTAATTACTTATTTCTGAATCAGGGTTGACGTGGAGTTCACAGCGGGCGAACTTGTCAATGAAAATGTGATTTCTTTTTTATACATGAATGTTCGTTATTCATATTGACATAGACTTTTTCAATCTCAGAGGACTGTCGACATTCAGAAAATGTCTCATCCTTGCATCAAGGTATGAGAGTCCCAGTCCTGAGAGTTCTCAAATTCCAAGGTCTGCTGGCTTCCTGCATTCTTTAGGCCACAGATGGATTTTGGAGCATGAGGGTTGTGCAGTGATGCCTCCTCCGGCAGTGTCTACAGTACGGGGGAAACCTGTCAGATTCCATCGTAATGTCTCGGAGTGCTGGGGCAGAAGTGGTTTGTAGTGGAAAGAGGCAAAACTGAGCTGGGGGATGGCCATTCCTCCCCCTCCACTCTAGGGTGGGGAGCCCATGTGGAGGATCTGGAGCTCAGAAACCTCTGGTCTCCAGAAGAACAGATTCTTCACATTGAATGTGTGGGTGATTCGGGTGGCATTCAAGGCCTTCCTCGCCTCCATCCAAGATTGGTCTGTCCAGATCTTGACAGACAACATGACAATCATGTGGTACATGATGTGGCAAATGAACAAGTAAGGGAGAGTAGGGTCTAGTCTCTTTTGTCTGAAAGCATTGAGACTGTGGTCTTGGGCACACTGCCAAGGGATCTGGCTCACTAGCAATCACCTAGCAAAGTATCAGAAAGTCAGAGCCACCAGTCTGAGCCAGTGTCGTCTTAGTGATCACCAGTGGCATCTTCCACCAGAAATAGTTGATGACATCTTTGCCCTGTAGGGCACTCCTCAGGTGGACATGTTCGCCTCCTTGGAAAATGCTCAATGCAAGTTGTTCTGTGCCTTTCAGTATTCGTTGAAGAAAGCCATGGGGGGGGGGGGCTTTTCAGCTGAGGTGTAACATTCAGCTGCATTACACTTTTACCCCACACCTTCCTTGAGTGGTTACAGCTGACCTTCATTTAGTGTCCTCTGGAGGTGGTTGATGTAATGTTATCAGCACGTTCTTCCTCCACAAACTCTGCTTACTCTGGCAGATGACAACAGACACACAAATGATGGACGGAATGCAGAACAAATCAAACATTCATCCGCAGTCAAGACATTGAGGTTAAATCTGTTCTTTTTTGCTCACCATGCCACCCCAGTTTAGACCCCAGCATATGCAAATCAGTCTTGACCAGCTCCTCATGGGGACAGTCCAGCCCGAACTGCTAAGCCAGGTTCTCCCTGGACCAGAAACAAGCATCCTGGGACCGGTCGTCTGACGCAGGCTCCAGTGCCGACTGGAGCCATGCCTTCCAGGAGCCTGAGCCCTATTCTTATGGGCTAGGGCTCTGGGAGGAATGGCAGGGGTTGCTGAAGAATACCAGCCTTATGAAGAACAAATGAACTGGTGTGAGGATCTGGGTGAAGCCAGTGGACTGGATACTTCTCCAAATACTAGCATGCTTTCTCCCTATACCGTCGCTATGGAGGAGGTAGCTTACTTCGCAATGGTGGTGCGGTGGGCAGCTGAGGTCCTGGACCTTACCTTGCCCTAGGTGGCAGTCAAGACTACTGTCTTGGTGGAAGTGCTTCAGCCGGAAGTGAACAGGACAATTGCCCGTCGCCACCACCTCGCTCCAGTGGACAGAAAGTTCCTCACCTAACACTTCACTCCAGAGAGCTTGGTGGTCTCCCATATCTCACGCAAATCCTGGTGCATACCCAGCCGCACTGACTGATCGGAATTCAAGAGGATGAACAACTTTGACAAGAAAATGCATTCTTACGCCAGCCTGGCATTTTGGTTTGTGAACACTGCATGCCTTTTGGGCAACTATTCCCACGCTTTGTGCAATATGGTTGCACAGGTGCTGGCAGCGATTCCGGAGGAGGCATGGGCAATGCTCTCCCAGGCTGTTGCTAATGGGAGGGATGTAGCTAAGATCACCATTTACTTTGGACTAATCTGATAGAGACTTCTAGCTGCAGATTCCTTACCATAGAATAATCCCCAGGTGTCAGACTGGATCCGGAAATGTTTCGTGAGCAATACCCCTGCGTGCCAGTAGGTGACGTTGTTCGGCTCCACGTGGCGTTGCTAGCGTCATCCACACCAGAAGGGACGTTTGTGATGCCTACATAGGCGCCACCCTTGCGAGCTGACGTAATTTATTTTCTTTCCGTGCCAGCCAGCGCAGATCCGGGGTAAATCCTGGCGCATTCCCAACCGCCCCGCCGGATCAGGAATCCAAGAGGCTGGACAACTTAGGCAAGAAAATGTTTTCTTCACTAGCCCGGCATTGCAGTCTGTAAACACCACATGCCTTTTGGGCTGATATTCCCACACTTTGTGGGATGAAGTTATGCAGTTGCTGCCAACAGTCCCGAAGGAGGCTCGGGCCGTGCTCTCCCAGGCTGTTGCTGATGGGAGAGATGCAGCTAAGTTCACCATTCACTGTGGACTAGACACCACCAACTCACTAGGCAGAGTGGTTTAGTCGACAGTGTACCTGCGATGTCGCGCCTAGTTGAGGACTACTGGCTTTTCTGAGGATGTCCAGTCCTCACTCATGGACATGCCCTTTGATGGCTCCCGTCTCTTCAGAGATGAGGTGGAATCGGCGCTGCAGCACTTTAATGACAGCAGGGCTATGGCCTTTCTATGGCCCTTCGTCACCCTCAATCCACCTTTCATTCCTTTTGCATCTTTACTTGCTTTGCATGGTCGTGGACATGAATCCTACCGGCCCTCTGAGTTGGGTGGCCAGTGGTCGGGTCAGTACACAAACCGCCCAGCAGCGGCAGCCTCCAACCCTTCCTAATCTCCCCGTTTACCATCATGAGCACCCACTGGATGGCAAGGTTCGCCATAAGCTGCCCCACTGGCAGTCCATAACATCGGCCAGATGGGTTCTGCATGTTCTCTGCAATGGCTACTCCCTCCTCTTAAAGATTTACCCCTCCCTCCATGCCACCTCTTTTCGACAGGCTGATGGAGGACCACCTATCTCTTCTCCTCCAGGAAGTGACTGCTCTTTTGGCCAAAAATGACACACAGAGAGTGCCAACGCCATAAGTAGGTTGCTATTCCTGCTACTTTCTGTGCCCTAGAAGGACGGAGGCCTTTGTCCTATCCTCAACCTGCGCTTTCTCGAGAAACTCAAGATGCTCACTCTTGCTCAGGTCCTGTCCGCCCTGGACCCTGGAGGCTAGATGGTAGAGTTGGACTTGCAGGATGCGTGCTTCCATATTCCCATCCTGCTTGCCCACAGTTGTTACTTACAGTTCATGGTGGGCCAGAGGCATTTTCAGTTTGCTGTGCTCCCTTTTGACTTCACCAGCTCCCTCTGGTGTTCACAAAGGTGATGTCGGTGGTTGCTGCACATCTGTGGAGATCAGGGGTGCCAGTCTTCCTCTATCTCAATGACTGGCTGTTAAAGGTAGGCTGTTCTCAGGTTGTTGTCTCCTTCCTGCAGACTATGGCGAACCTCATGCAATTGCTAGGTTTCACTATCAACATGTTGAAGTCACACCTGACTCCCTCTCAGTTGCTTCCTTTCATTGGAGCTGTTCTGGACAGTTTCGGGCTTATGCTCCCATACAGCGATTCTAGGATATTCAGGCTGTGATACCGATGTATCTGAAAGAAACACGTTAGTTAGATTCCTCACCTTAGAATATCCCCAAGCGTCAGGCTGGATCCGGAAAGAATTTTCATCAGCAATACCATTGCGCGTCGCTAGGCGTCGTCTGCGGCTCTGCATCCGTCGTCGGCGTGACGTCGTCGGAGTACTCAGACGCCGCCCTCGCGCGCTGACGTCAGCTGTTCTTTTTTCCGCGCCAGTAAGCGCCGATCCGGGAAGAGCATACCCTTTTAGTCACTTTTTGAACTCTTTTGGTTCCATTCTCGTTGACCTCGACTCTGGTGCCGATCGGAATGCCTGGCTTCAAAGCTTGTGACTCCTGTCACCGACTGATGTCGGTCACGGACTACCATGGCCGGTGCCTCTATTGCCTTGGGGCCGACCACGATGCCGAGTCGTGCCTCAACTGCCGGGCCTTGACTTCGAAAGCTAGCGGTCCCGCAAGCTACTCGAGTTCCGGCAGTCTGCTCCACGCCGTTCAAGGTCCCGGTCGAGGAGGTGGTCGAGGGACCGGTCACGGAGCCGCAGCCATCACTGCTCGTCGGGATCCAAGTCTTCGAGATCCGGTAAGTCGAAGCAGAGCAAGAAGTCGAAGAGGCGACATCACTCTTCTGGCTCCCGTGGGTCGTGCGACTCGGCTGAGGGTTCGGGTGGCACCACCCATGCGGCCTCTTTGGAGCCGCAGGAGTCCCGTCAGACCCCATTCCCTCCGGTCCCTGGGTCTGGCGCGACTCCGGCGGAGGTCAGGGACTTCCTCGTGGCCATGAGGAACCAGGTTCCGCTGTCGACGTCTGCCGGCGCGCCCTCGGGCCCCGCAGGCTTTACTGGGATGCCTAGCGAGCCGGCGGCTCCGACCCCGGCGGCGTCGTCGACTCAGGTCCCGACGCCGCAGGTCCCCGAGGTATCCAGGCCTGGATCCCAGTCGGTGCCGGTCGACCTCACGACCCCTCCGCTGGCGCCGACTCCTCCAGTGCCACCACCGGCGCATGCTTCGGATGACCCCGTTCCCCGGTTTAGTCCCAGTCCGGCCCGGTGTCGCAGCGTCGCCGCCCGGCGCCGCACCCGACAACGATAGGTGGCAATTTCATCTTCGGTCCGGCTCTGATCATTCCACCTGTATACCAGGAATCGGATGACGGTGACGACTGGGAGGGTCTGAGGAACCTTTGGCCAGGCAGGGCCAGTTATCTCAGGACTGGGCAGACGAACTGGGGGATGCCAGTGGTCTTGACACCTCCCCTGACACTGGCTTCATCTCTCCTCCGACCGTGGCTTCGGAGGAAGGTGCTACATTTTCTGTGGTGCTGCGCAAGGCGGCCGAATCCCTTGGGCTGGAGCTGCCTGCTGTGGTCGTGAGGACTAATCTCCTCACTGAAGTGCTCCAACTGTCAGCAAGCTCCTCGGAGCTTCTGCTGCAGCTTAATGTAGCACTGATTGACGTTCTGTAGGGCACCTGGTCCAAGCCCTCCACAGTTCCTCCTGTGGACCGGAACGTGGCCCGGCGCCACCGCCCCGCACCGGGCGACCCCAGTTTTCTGTCCATGCACCCCACGCCCAAGAGCCTGGTTGTCCAGGCCCCTACCTCCCAGACCTCCTTCCCATCCGCTCCCCCGGATCGGGAATCCAAAAGGCTAGAACAGTTTGGGAAGAAACTGTTCTCCTCTATTAGTTTGGGGTTGCGGTCTATCAACACCACGTGCCTTTTGGACCGTTACTCCCACTCCCTGTGGGATATGGTGGAGGACGTGCTGCCCCAGTGTCCGGAGGAGGCCCGGACACGGCTCACCCAGGCTCTTGCCAAGGGGCTGGATGCGGCACGGCATGCAATCCGATGTGGACAGGACACAACGGGCTCGCTGGGCAGGGCAATGTCGACCACGGTGGTGCTTCGTCGCCACGCCTGGCTGAGGTCCACGAGTTTTTCCGGGGATGTCCAGAGCACCCTCATGGACATGCCCTTCGATGGCAGTCGCCTTTTTGGCGACAAGGCGGATAGTGTGCTGGAGAGCTTTAAGGACTCCAGGGCTACGGCCAAGTCCTTGAGCCTCTCGGCCCGGCGCCCGCAAACTTCTGCTTTTCGCCCCTTTTGTGGCCAAGGAAGGGGCGCCCCCTAACATACGCTTAGCCACCGGCCGCAGAACCAACCTCCACGCGGTCGCGGACGTGGATTCCGCCGAGGCGGTACAGGGGGACAACGTGCGGGTCCGTCCACATCTACCCCAGCAGCATCCGCCTCAAAGCCCTCCTAGTCCGAGCTTTCAGGCCCATTCCACGCCAGTGGGAGGCAGAGATCGCCATCACCTGCTCCACTGGCATACGATCACATCGGACAGGTGAGTGCTGCAAATCTTCCGAAGGAGCTACTCCCTCCCCTTCGAGGCGATCCCTCCAGCCATGCCACCGCAGTGCCACCGAATTTCGGGGGATCACTTGCAACTTGTGCAGGAGGAAGTTACGGCCTTCTTGGCCAAGGGGGCCATCGAGCGCGTTCCTGGTCCAGAAGTTGGTCGTGGTTGTTATTCCCACTACTTTCTGGTTCCCAAGAAGGGCAAAGGGGGCCTACGCCCTATCTTGGACCTCAGGAGCGTCAACGCCTTCCTCCGGAACGAGAAGTTCAAGATGCTCACCTTAGCTCAGGTTCTGGCTGCCCGAGACCCTGGAGACTGGATGGTATTTCCACATCCCCGTCCTGCTGGCCCACCGGCGTTACCTGTGGTTCACGGTGGGCCAAAAGCATTTTCAGTTTACCCTGCTCACCTTCAGCCTCACCAGTGCCCCTCGGGTGTTCACGAAAGTGATGGCGGTGGTCGCAGCTCATCTGCGCAGATTGGGGGTTCTAGTCTTCCCCTCTCTCGACAACTGGTTGTTGAAGGCGGGCTTGTCCCAGGCAGTCGTCTCCCACCTCCAGACTACGGCCGACCTCTTGCATTTGCTGGGGTTCTCCATCAATGTGCCGAAGTCGCATCTGAGTCCCTTCCAGAAGCGCCTCTTCATCGGAGCGGTTCTGGACTCGGTGCAGTTCCGGGCCTATCCTCCGGAACAGCGGGTCCGGGATATTCAGGCTCTGATTCCCATCTTTCGGCCTCTATCCCGGGTTTCGGTCAGGTTGGTGCTGCGGCTTCTGGGTCTGATGGCCTCCTGCATCCTGTTGGTGCATCATGCCAGATGGCGAATGCGGGCTCTACAGTGGGACCTGAAGTTTCAGTGGGCCCAGCATCGAGGCAACCTGTCTGACCATGTCTTGATCTCGGAGTGCACTGCAATCCAGTTGCAGTGGTGGCTCACGGACCGCGATTGGGTCAGTGGCAGATCCCTCTCCCTACCCCAACCGGAGCATGTAGTAGTGACGGATGCGTCCCTCCTGGGATGGGGGGGCCACATGAGAGAGGCGGAGGTCAGAGGCCTCTGGTCTCCGGCGGAGTCTCGGCTCCATATTAACCTTCTGGAGCTGAGGGCGATCCGACTTGCACTGAAGGCATTCCTTCCCTCTGTCCGGGGAAGTGTAGTGCTGGTGTTCACGGACAACACCACCGCCATGTGGTATTGCAACAAACAGGGCGGGGTGGGGTCGTGGACCCTTTGTCAGGAGACTTTGCGCCTCTGGACATGGCTGGAACATCAGGGCATCACCCTGGTGGTTCACCATCTGGCGGGCTCTCTGAACGCCAGAGCAGACGAACTCAGCCGCCGGTGCATGATGGATCACGAATGGCGTCTAATCTCTGACGTGGCGCAAGGCCTTTTTCGGCAGTGGGGAGAGCCTTGGTTAGATCTATTCGCCACTGAAGAGAACGCGCAATGTCTGCGCGTTGGAGTTTCCAAGGCGGCACTCGCTCGGAGATGCTTTTCGTCGTGAGTGGAGTTGCGGTCTGTTGTACGCCTTTCCGCCAATACCACTTCTGCCCAGAGTGCTGAAGAAGATCAGGCGCGACCGGGCCCAAGTCATCTTGATGGCTCCTGATTGGGCACGAAGGTACTGGTATCCCGAGCTACTCAGTCTGTCAATCGATCCCCCGATTCGACTGCCTCTTCAGGAGGACCTTCTGTCGCAGCAGCAGGGGACGGTCCTCCACCCGAACCTGTCCAGCCTCCACCTCAATGCGTGGAGATTGACCGGCGGCAGTTGATGCCATTTGACTCGCCTCCTAAAGTCTGTAATGTTATTCTGGCAGCCAGGCGTCCCTCCACAAAATCGGTATACACCTGCAGGTGGAACAAATTTGTGGCATGGTGCACAGCAAAGGCTGTGGATCCCCTTTCCGCCCCTCTTTCTGAGGTTCTCCTTTTTCTCCTTTCCCTGGCCCAGCAGGGCTCTGCTCTGGGCACCCTCAAGGGATATCTTTCAGCTATTTCTGCTTTCTTACGGCTTCCTGATCAGCCTTCTCTTTTCAAATCCCCTGTTGTTTCTCGATTCTTTAAGGGCATTACTCACATGTTTCCTCCTGTCCCTTTCGTAATGCCTCAGTGGGATTTGAACCTTGTATTGACCTTTCTGATGTGCGCTCCCTTTGAGCCACTTCATAATTGTCCCCTTCGTCTTCTCACTCTTAAGACTGCTTTCCTGGTTGCCATCACCTCTGCTAGACGGGTGAGTGAGCTCCAGGCTCTCTCTTCTAAGCCTTCTTTCCTTTCTGTCCATCCGGACAAAGTTGTTCTCAGGACTCGTCCTTCCTTTCTCCCTAAGGTGGTAACTGCCTTTCACATCGGACAGTCTGTTACTCTGCCCACCTTCTTTCCGCCTCCTTCGAAAGAGGAAGAGAGTCTCCACCGTCTCGACCCAAAGCGGGCGCTGTCTTTCTATCTGGACTGCACCAAACAGTTCCGGGTGGATGACCAACTCTTTGTTGGCTACGTGTGCGCTAAGAAGGGCGGGCGGTGCACAAACGAACCATCTCTCGGTGAGTCGTTTTATGTATCAAGGCCTGTTATTCTTTAGCTAAAAAGGAACCTCCTGTAGGGCTGAGGGCCCATTCCACTCGGGCCACAGCGGCGACCACTGCCCTGGACTGGGGAGTCCCCTTGCAGGACATCTGTCAGGCAGCAACGTGGGCCTCGCTGCACACGTTTGCCAAACACTATTGCCTGGACAGCGAAGTCCGGAGAGACGGCTTCTTTGGCCGTTCTGTTCTCCAGGACTTTCTGGTGTGATTTTGGTTCGCAGGCCCACCACCGGGGTTGGTATTGCTGGGGTGTCTATTCTAAGGTGAGGAATGTAACTAATGTGTATCTTGGATTTCGGTGAGACAGACTCTGAGTCTGCTATGCCTAATGGCCTCCTTCATCTTGCTTGTTACACATGCCCATTGGCATATGTGGACTCTGCAGTGGGACCTCAAGTTCCAGTGGGTGCAGCATCAGTGGAATCTCTCCGACATGGACCAGATGTTGGAGGGAACTGTGAAGGACCTGCAGTAGTGACTTAAGAAATCCTATTGGGTCAGCGGTAGACCCCTCTCCCTTCCCCACCCCAATCTGACCGTAGTGACAGATAGTCACTCCTGGAATGGGGTGGCCATCTGGAAGAGGTGGAGATCAGAGGACTCTGGTCTCTCTTTGTAGCCATCAACCACTTAAATGCTGTATGATCCATCTGCACTGCAAACCTAGTGCCAAACAACAACGGTTGAACTTTTCAAAGGTCTACACTATGGCAAAGCACTCTTTTTTTAGTAGTCACCGGTCACCTAGTTCTGCTATTGAACCAATTATGGCAGCTAGGGAAACTTGTGCTGCACCACCTGAAGTTGTCACTATGTTCAAAGCACGTTTCCTACCTCCAATGACTAGCTGCTCATACATTAAGAACATTGAACACCCAATCGAGAGGCATCAAAACAAAGTGTACACAGAGAGAATTAGTCAGGAAGCAATGAAAATAAGACTTGGGGGTCCTTTTTGTTTGCACCAGTCTTTAATTCGTAGTCCTCTTCAAAAAGCACAAGTGCAACCAGTGCGTTTCGCCTCAACAAAAAGACTTCCTCGGGGCTGCAGATATGTAAAGAACATATAAAGATGTGCATTTTAAGTAAAAGATACAAACTTCATTAATATATCAGTTAACCCAAATCAATAATTACAAACCCACACCACATTAACCAATCAAAATACAGAACAAAGGTAAAAAAGGAGCTCTTTTTATAGACACACAAAGAAGATATTTGCACATAACAACATCACAGTTTATCATACAGTTGGTCTAGAGATCTACGCTACACAACATTTTACAGTGCTAAGATTCACGCAGAAGTTGTGACTATGAACAAGCGTGTAAAAAAACAGAGCAACATCTATAATGTCAGCCAACATAAAAAAATCCTTTTTTTTTTTCAAACATCTGTCATCACAAACTTGTTTCTAAAAAAAAGTATTGCTCGGAATTCATGGCAAACTTGCGTTATAAAAACCATTTGTTTGATTTACTGGAAGCACTTGGGCAGCATGGTGAGAATGTTTAAACTTTCATGCACTGGTGTTGCTTCTCGTTTGGGTGTTTATTTCACCAATTCTGCTCCCTGGGTAGTAACTTCCTACTAATAAAGGCTACCGAATGCTTTCCATCTTTGTCATTTCATTGACCAAACACAGTCCCAACTCCCTTGTCAGAGGCATCCATCTGTACCATGAAAGGCTGACTGTAGTCAGGAGCTTTCAGCGCAGGTGCATTGCATTGTGCCTTCAGTTACTCAAATACATTTTGACACTCCCCAGTCCAGATCACCCTTCTAGACTGCTTCTTAAGGTCAAAGAAGTCATTGTGGCAACTATACTGCCATAGTTCACCCCAATGGTCCTGTATTACCTGGTGTGTCCTAGAAAGGCCCTCCTTCAGTATGGATAGTAAGTGCCTCTCAGATCCTTCACAGACTGAATCTTGGCATCCAACAGGCGAATATTCCTGTTACCCACCACATGACCTCAGAGGACTGACCCTCCTCACACTTGGTCGCCTTAATGGTCAGTTTCACCACCTGTATCCTAGCCAATACCAGTCCTAGGTGTCTCACATGATCCTGCCTTGGATTGCTAAACAGTGGAATATCATCTAGGTAGGCCACACATAACTCTTCCAGCCATGCAAGTACATGGTTCACCAGGTCCTGAAATGTGGCTTGAGCATTCTTCAACACAGGGGCATCACCTTAAACTGATAAAATCCCTCTGAGGTAGAACATGTTGTCTTCTTCTTGGCCCCTGGTGTAAGAAAATCTGCCATTACCCGCTGTTCAGATAAAAAGTTCTCAAGTACTTTGCAGTACCTCTCAGGCTAATCCACTCTCGAGATTGAAGGGGTGTCCTTCTTGGTTCCCTTATTGAGGGGTGTACAGTCCACATAAAACCATAAGTTTGTAGATCATTGCTTTGGTACTAGTACCACACGACTAGACCAAGGACTACAAGATCTCTTAATGACACCTATCTCCAACATCTTGACAACTTCCATCTTGATGCATTGCTGAACCCGGTCACGCAGTCTGTACTTTCTTACCTTCACTGGTAGACTATCTCATGTGTCTAAATTGGGTACACAAATAGGTGTGAACCCTGGAGTCAGCAATAAGAAGTTGGAAAATCGTTCCAGCACCTCTCTACGTTCCCTCTGCTGCTCAAGTGGGTTAATTGAATCCTTTCCAGAGTGCTATTATTCATTTCAGTATGCAGAAGGTCAGGAAAAGGCTCGCTGTCTTCCTCAACTTCCTCTGCCATAGCCACAATATTTACTGTGTAATCTCTCATGAGGTAAGACTTCCGCCGGTTCCCATGGATCACCCTTCTTGGTTCCCTTGTGGCACCTGTGTCCATCAAGTAGTTAACGTCACAAATCATCTGAAAGAAACACGTTAGTTAGATTCCTCACCTTAGAATATCCCCAGGCGTCAGACTGGATCCGGAAGATTTTTCGTCAGCAATACCCCTTGCGCGTCGCTAGGCGTCGTCTGCGGCTCCGCGTCCGTCGTCGGCGTCGTGCGCCGGAATGACGTTGTCGGAGTACTTAGACGCCGCCCTCGCGCGCTGACGTCAGTTCTTCTTTTTTCCGCGCCAGTAAGCACAGATCCGGGAGAGCTACCCCTTTAGTCAATTTTTGACTAACTTTTTTGATCCTTTTTGATCGTGTCCCGACACCGGTGCCGGTAGGATGCCTGGGTTTAAAGCCTGTACGGACTGTAACCGATTGATGTCGGTTACGGACCATCACCGCCGGTGCCTTTACTGCTTGGGCCTCGATCACGACGCGGAGTCGTGTTCGGACTGCAAGGCCCTGACCTCGAAGGCTAGACGGGAGCGGTCCCGTAAGCTTCTCGAGATTCGCCACTCGGCTCCGCGCGCCTCTCGATCCCGGTCCAGGAGGAGGTCCAAGGATCGGTCGCGGAGCCACAGCCGACGTCACCATCGGTCGTCGGGATCCAAGTCTTCGGGTAAGTCGAAGCATTCCAAGAAGTCCAAGAGGCGACACCGCTCTTCGGACTCCCCTCGCCGGTCGCGCAACTCGGCCGAGGGTCAGGGTGGTTCCACCCCCGCGGCTCCGGCGGAGCCGCAGGCGCCGCGCACGTCCCCATACCCTCCGGTCCCTGGCTCCGCCGTCGGCGCCCGCTGGTGCGCCTTCGGGCCCCGCGGACCCGACTGGGCTGCCTTGCCTGCCGGTGGCTCCGGCCCCGGCGCCGTTGACGGCTCCGGCCTCGACGCCGCAAGCGCCCGAGGGACCCGTTCTCGAGTCCCCGCCGACGCCGGTCGACCTCGTCACGCCTCCTCCGCCGGCGTCGACACCGGTACCACCCCCGACGCCGACGTCGACTCCGCTGGACGTCGTGCCCCAGTTCAGTCCCACTCCGGGCCCGGCGCCGGTCCGGTGTCGATGGACGCCGAGATCGGCGCCGCTAGAGACACATTATGTCTACCGCCCGGCTCCGTTACTTTCTCCTCTATACCAGGAGTCGGATGATGGGGACAACTGGGAGGGATCCGAGGATCCTATGGCCGTTCAGGCTCAACTGTCCCAGGACTGGGCAGATGAACTGGGGGAGGCCAGTGGCCTGGATACCTCTCCAGACACTGGATTTGTCTCTCCTCCGACTGTGGCTTTGGAGGAGGGCGCTGCTTTCTCTATGGTGCTGCGCAAGGCGGCCGCAGCCCTTGGGCTCGAGCTGCCTGCCGTGGCTGTGAGGACTAACGTCCTTACTGAGGTGCTTCAGTCTGCAGCAAGCTCCACTGAGCCTCTGCTGCAATTCAATGAGGCCCTCATTGACGTTCTGCAGGGCACCTGGTCCAAGCCCTCCACAGTTCCTCCTGTGGACAGGAACGTCGCCAGGCGCCACCGCCCTGCTCCGGGCGACCCCAGTTTTCTGTCCCAACACCCTACCCCTGAGAGCCTGGTTATCCAGGCCTCCACCTCCCAATCCTCTTTCCCGACCTCCCCGCCGGACCGGGATTCCAAGAGACTAGAACAGTTTGGCAAGAAGCTGTTCTCTTCCCTTAGTTTGGGCCTGCGGTCTTTGAACACCGCTTGTCTCTTGGACCGTTATTCCCACTCTCTGTGGGATGCGGTGGAGGACGCGCTGCCCCTGTGTCCGGAGGAGGTCCGGACACGACTTACCCAGGCTCTGGCCGATGGGAGGGATGCCGCGCGACATGCTATACGTTGTGGGCTTGACACCACGGACTCGCTGGGTAGGGCCATTTCTACCACAGTGGCGCTTAGACGTCACGCCTGGCTGCGGTCCACGGCATTTTCGGGCGATGTCCAGAGCACTCTCATGGACATGCCGTTTGATGGCACTCGCCTGTTTGGCGAGAAAGCGGACAGTGCGCTGAACCGCTTTAAGGACTCCCGGGCTACGGCCAAGTCCTTGGGCCTCTCGGCCCCGCGGTCGCAATCTTCCGCCTTTCGCCCCTTTCGTGGCCAAGGAAGGGGTGCCTCCTCACGTGCGCCTAGCCACCAGCCGCAGAACCAACCTGCGCGCGGTCGCGGACGTGGTTTCCGCCGAGGCGGTTCTGGAGGACGACGAGGTCAGCCCACATCCACCCCGGCAGCATCCGCCTCAAAGCCTTCCTAGTCCGAGCTTTCAGGCCCATTCCACACCAGTGGGCGGCAGAGTTCGCCATCACCTGCTCCACTGGCGGTCCATCACATCGGACAGGTGGGTGCTGCAAATCGTCCGAAGGGGCTACTCCCTCCCCTTCGAGACGACCCCTCCAGCCATGCCACCGCAGCACCACCGTATCTCGGGGGATCATTTGAATCTTCTCCACGAGGAAGTTTCGGCCCTCTTGGCCAAGGGGGCCGTCGAGCGCGTTCCGAGTCCAGAAGTAGGTCGTGGTTGTTATTCCCACTACTTTCTGGTTCCCAAGAAGGGCAAAGGGGGCCTACGCCCTATCTTGGACCTCCGGAACGTCAATGCCTTCCTCCGGAAGGAAAGGTTCAAGATGTTGACTTTGGCTCAGGTTCTAGCTGCCCTAGACCCTGGAGACTGGATGGTAGCGTTGGACTTGCAGGACGCATATTTCCACATCCCCGTCCTGCCGGCCCACCGGCGTTACCTGCGGTTCACGGTGGGCCAAGAGCACTTTCAGTTTACCGTGCTCCCCTTCGGCCTCACCAGTGCCCCTCGGGTGTTCACGAAAGTGATGGCGGTGGTCGCAGCTCATCTGCGCAGATCAGGGGTTCCAGTCTTCCCCTATCTCGACGACTGGTTGTTGAAGGCGGGCTCGCCCCAGGCAGTCGTCTCCCACCTCCAGACTACGGCGGATCTCCTGCATTTGCTGGGGTTTTCCATCAACGTGCCGAAGTCACACCTGAGTCCCTCTCAGAAGCTCCTTTTCATCGGAGCGGTTCTCGATTCGGCGCAGTTCCGGGTCTATCCACCGGAACAGCGGGTCCGGGATATACAGGCCC
Organism: Triturus cristatus; assembly: GCF_964204655.1. Classification (NCBI taxonomy): domain Eukaryota; kingdom Metazoa; phylum Chordata; class Amphibia; order Caudata; family Salamandridae; genus Triturus; species Triturus cristatus. The sequence goes on from NC_140595.1 coordinate 612,182,260, forward strand.
TGATTCCCATCTTTCGGCCTCTATCCTGGGTTTCGGTCAGGCTAGTGTTGCGGCTTCTGGGGCTGATGGCCTCCTGCATCCTACTAGTGCATCACGCCAGGCGGCGCATGCGGGCTCTGCAGTGGGACCTGAAGTTTCAGTGGGCCCAGCATCACGGCAACCTGTCCGACCATGTCTTGATCTCGGAGGGCACTGCACAGCAGTTACAGTGGTGGCTCACGGACCGCGATTGGGTCATGGGCAGAAGCCTCTCCCTTCCCCAACCGGAGCATGTCGTAGTGACGGATGCGTCCCTCCTGGGATGGGGTGGCCATATGGGAGAGGCGGAGATCAGAGGCCTCTGGTCTCCGGCGGAGTCTCGTCTCCACATCAACCTGTTGGAGTTGAGAGCGATCCGACTTGCACTGAAAGCCTTCCTTCCCTCTGTCAGGGGAAGTGTCGTGCAGGTGTTCACGGACAACACCACCGCCATGTGGTATTGCAACAAACAGGGCGGGGTGGGGTCGTGGACCCTTTGTCAGGAGGCCCTGCGCCTCTGGACGTGGCTGGAACACCAGGGCGTCACCCTAGTGGTTCAACATCTGGCAGGCTCTCTGAACGCCAGAGCAGACTAACTCAGCCGCCGGTGTATGATGGATCACGAATGGCGTCTGAACTCCGAGGTGGCGCAAGGTCTCTTTCAGCAGTGGGGAGAGCCTTGGTTAGATCTATTCGCCACCGAAGAGAACGCGCAATGTCAGCAGTTCAGCGCGTTGGAATTTCCAAGGCGGCACTCGCTCGGCGACGCTTTTCGTCACGAGTGGAGTTGCGGTCTGTTGTACGCCTTTCCGCCTATACCACTTCTGCCCAGAGTGCTGAAGAAGATCAGGCACGACCGGGCCCAAGTCATCTTGGTGGCTCCGGATTGGGCACGAAGGTACTGGTATCCCGAGCTACTCAGTATGTTGACCGATCCTCCGATACGTCTGCCCCTTCGGGAGGACCTTCTGTCGCAGCAGCAGGGGACGGTCCTCCACCCGAACCTGTCCAGCCTCCACCTCCATGCGTGGAGATTGAGCGGCGACAGTTGATGCCATTTGACTTGCCTCCTGAAGTCTGTGATATCATTCTGGCAGCCAGGCGTCCCTCCACAAAGTCGGTATACGCCTGCCGGTGGAACAAATTTGTGGCATGGTGCACAGCAAAGGCTGTGGATCCCCTTTCCGCCCCTCTTTCTGAGGTTCTCCTCTTTCTTCTTTCTTTGGCCCGGCAGGGCTCTGCCCTGGGCACCCTGAAAGGTTATCTTGCTGCCATCTCTGCCTTCTTGCGGCTTCCTGATCAGCCTTCTCTTTTCAAGTCCCCTGTGGTTACACGCTTTCTAAAAGGCATTACTCACACGTTCCCTCCTGTCCCTTTTGTAATGCCTCAGTGGGACTTGAATCTTGTTCTCACATTTCTAATGTGTGCTCCCTTTGAGCCTCTTCATAATTGTCCTCTTCGTCTGCTGACGCTTAAGACTGCTTTTCTGGTAGCCATCACCTCGGCTAGACGGGTGAGTGAGCTCCAGGCTTTATCTTCAAAGCCTCCTTTTCTATCTGTTCATCCGGACAAGGTTGTCCTTCGGCCTCGTCCCTCCTTTCTTCCGAAAGTGGTGACTCCATTTCATCTTGGGCAGTCTGTCACCTTGCCCACCTTCTTTCCGCCTCCGCATCCTTCCAAAGAGGAAGAGAGGCTCCGCCGTCTGGACCCAAAACGTGCGCTCTCTTTTTATTTGGACCGCACAAAGCAGTTCCGGGTGGACGACCAACTTTTCGTCGGATACGTGGGTGCTAAGAAGGGGAAAGCTGTGCACAAACGGACCATCTCTCGGTGGGTCGTTTTGTGCATCAAAATTTGTTACTCCTTGGCTAAAAAGGACCCTCCTGTTGGGCTGCGCGCCCATTCTTCTCGGGCCACAGCGGCTACTACTGAATCTGAAAGAAACACGTTAGTTAGATTCCTCACCTTAGAATATCCCCAGGCGTCAGACTGGATCCGGAAGATTTTTCGTCAGCAATACCCCTTGCGCGTCGCTAGGCGTCGTCTGCGGCTCCGCGTCCGTCGTCGGCGTCGTGCGCCGGAATGACGTCGTCGGAGTACTTAGACGCCGCCCTCGCGCGCTGACGTCAGTTCTTCTTTTTTCCGCGCCAGTAAGCGCAGATCCGGGAGAGCTACCCCTTTAGTCAATTTTTGACTAACTTTTTTGATCCTTTTTGATCGAGTCTCGACACCGGTGCCGGTAGGATGCCTGGGTTTAAAGCCTGTACGGACTGTAGCCGACTGATGTCGGTTACGGACCATCACCGCCGGTGTCTTTACTGCTTGGGCCTCGATCACGACGCGGAGTCGTGTTCGGACTGCAAGGCCCTGACCTCGAAGGCTAGACGGGAGCGGTCCCGTAAGCTTCTCGAGATTCGCCACTCGGCTCCGCGCGCCTCTCGATCCCGGTCCAGGACGAGGTCCAAGGATCGGTCGCGGAGCCGCAGCCGACGTCACCATCGGTCGTCGGGATCCAAGTCTTCGGGTAAGTCGAAGCATTCCAAGAAGTCCAAGAGGCGACATCGCTCTTCGGACTCCCCTCGCCGGTCGCGCGACTCGGTCGAGGGTCAGGGTGGTTCCACCCCCGCGGCTCCGGCGGAGCCGCAGGCGCCGCGTCCGTCCCCATACCCTCCGGTCCCTGGGACTAACGCGACGCCGGCGGAAGTCAGTGCCTTCCTCTCGGCCATGAGGAACCTGGCTCTGCCGTCGGCGCCCGCTGGTGCGCCTTCGGGCCCCGCGGACCCGACTGGGCTGCCTTGCCAGCCGGCGGCTCCGGCCCCGGCGCCGTTGACGGCACCGGCCTCGACGCCGCAAGCGCCCGAGGGACCCGTTCTCGAGTCCCCGTCGACGCCGGTCAACCTTGTCACTCCTCCACCGGCGTTGACTCCGGTTCCACCCCCGACGCCGACGTCGACTCCGCTCGACGTCGTGCCCCAGTTTAGTCCCGGTCCGGGCCCGGCGCCGGTCCGGCGTCGATGGACGCCGAGATCAACGCCGCTAGAGACACATTTTGTCTACCGCCCGGCTCCGTTACTTTCTCCTCTACACCAGGAGTCGGATGATGGGGACTACTGGGAGGGATCCGAGGATCCTATGGCCGCTCAGGCCCAACTGTCCCAGGACTGGGCAGATGAACTGGGGGAGGCCAGTGGTCTGGATACCTCGCCAGACACTGGATTCATCTCTCCTCCGACTGTGGCTTCGGAGGAGGGTGCTGCTTACTCCGTGGTGCTGCGCAAGGCGGCCGCAGCCCTTGGGCTTGAGCTACCTGCCGTGGCTATGTGGACGAACGTCCTCACTGAGGTGCTTCAGTCTGCGGCAAGCTCCACTGAGCCTCTGCTGCCATTCAATGAGGCCCTCACTGACGTTCTACACGGCACCTGGTCCAAGCCCTCCACAGTTCCTCCTGTGGACAGGAACGTTGCCAGGCGCCACCGCCCTGCTCCGGGCGACTCCAGTTTTCTGTCCCACCACCCTACCCCTGAGAGCCTGGTTATCCAGGCCTCCACCTCCCAATCCTCTTTCCCGACCGCCCCGCCGGACCGGGATTCCAAGAGACTGGAGCAGTTTGGCAAGAAACTGTTCTCTTCCCTTAGTTTGGGCCTGCGGTCTTTGAACACCGCTTGTCTCTTGGACCGTTATTCCCACTCTCTGTGGGATGCGGTGGAGGACGCGCTGCCCCTGTGTCCGGAGGAGGTCAAGACACGACTTACCCAGGCTCTGGCCGATGGGAGGGATGCCGCGCGACATGCTATACGTTGTGGGCTTGACACCACGGACTCGCTGGGTAGGGCCATTTCCACCTCAGTGGCGCTTCGCCGTCACGCCTGGCTGCGGTCCACGTCGTTTTCCGGCGATGTCCAGAACACTCTCATGGACATGCCGTTTGATGGCACTCGCCTGTTTGGCGAGAAGGCGGACAGTGCGCTGAACCGCTTTAAGGACTCCTGGGCTACGGCCAAGTCCTTGGGCCTCTCGGCCCCGCGGTCGCAATCTTCCGCTTTTCGCCCCTTTCGTGGCCAAGGAAGAGGTGCCTCCTCACGTGCGCCTAGCCACCAGCCACAGAACCAACCTGCGCGCGGTCGCGGACGTGGTTTCCGCCGAGGCGGATCTGGAGGACGACGAGGTCAGCCCACATCCACCCCGGCAGCATCCGCCTCAAAGCCTTCCTAGTCCGAGCTTTCAGGCCCATTCCACGCCAGTGGGCGGCAGAGTTCGCCATCACCTGCTCCACTGGCGGTCCATCACATCGGACAGGTGGGTGCTGCAAATCGTCCGAACGGGCTACTCCCTCCCCTTCGAGACGACCCCTCCAGCCATGCCACCGCAGCACCACCGTATCTCGGGGGATCATTTGCATCTTCTCCACGAGGAAGTTTCCGCCCTCTTGGCCAAGGGGGCCGTCGAGCGCGTTCCGAGTCCAGAAGTAGGTCGTGGTTGTTATTCCCACTACTTTCTGGTTCCCAAGAAGGGCAAAGGGGCCTCCGCCCTATCTTGGACCTTCGGAACGTCAATGCCTTCCTCCGGAAGGAACGGTTCAAGATGTTGACTTTGGCTCAGGTTCTAGCTGCCCTAGACCCCGGAGACTGGATGGTAGCGTTGGACTTGCAGGACGCATATTTCCACATCCCCGTCCTGCCGGCCCACCGGCGTTACCTGCGGTTCACGGTGGGCCAAGAGCACTTTCAGTTTACCGTGCTCCCCTTCGGCCTCACTAGTGCCCCTCGGGTGTTCACGAAAGTGATGGCGGTGGTCGCAGCTCATCTGCGCGGATCAGGGGTTCCAGTCTTCCCCTATCTCGACGACTGGTTGTTGAAGGCGGGCTCGCCCCAGACAGTCGTCTCCCACCTCCAGACTACGGCGGATCTCCTGCATTTGCTGGGGTTTTCCATCAACGTGCCGAAGTCACACCTGAGTCCCTCTCAGAAGCTCCTCTTCATCGGAGCGGTTCTCGATTCGGCGCAGTTCCGGGTCTATCCACCGGAACAGCGGGTCCGGGATATACAGGCCTTGATTCCTATCTTTCGGCCTCTATCCTGGGTTTCGGTCAGGCTAGTGTTGCGGCTTCTGGGGCTGATGGCCTCCTGCATCCTACTAGTGCATCACGCCAGGCGGCGCATGCGGGCTCTGCAGTGGGACCTGAAGTTTCAGTGGGCCCAGCATCACGGCAACCTGTCCGACCATGTCTTGATCTCGGAGGGCACTGCACAGCAGTTGCAGTGGTGGCTCACGGACCGCGATTGGGTCATGGGCAGGAGCCTCTCCCTTCCCCAACCGGAGCATGTCGTAGTGACGGATGCGTCCCTCCTGGGATGGGGTGGCCATATGGGAGAGGCGGAGATCAGAGGCCTCTGGTCTCCGGCGGAGTCTCGTCTCCACATCAACCTGTTGGAGTTGAGAGCGATCCGACTTGCACTGAAAGCCTTCCTTCCCTCTGTCAGGGGCAGTGTCGTGCAGGTGTTCACGGACAACACCACCGCCATGTGGTATTGCAACAAACAGGGCGGGGTGGGGTCGTGGACCCTTTGTCAGGAGGCTCTGCGCCTCTGGACGTGGCTGGAACACCAGGGCGTCACCCTAGTGGTTCAACATCTGGCGGGCACTCTGAACGCCAGAGCGGATGAACTCAGCCGCCGGTGCATGATGGATCACGAATGGCGTCTGAACTCCGAGGTGGCGCAAGGTCTCTTTCAGCAGTGGGGAGAGCCTTGGTTAGATCTATTTGCCACCGAAGAGAACGCGCAATGTCAGCAGTTCTGCGCGTTGGAATTTCCAAGGCGGCACTCGCTCAGCGACGCTTTTCGTCACGAGTGGAGTTGCGGTCTGTTGTACGCCTTTCCGCCTATACCACTTCTGCCCAGAGTGCTGAAGAAGATCAGGCACAACCGGGCCCAAGTCATCTTGGTGGCTCCGGATTGGGCACGAAGATACTGGTATCCCGAGCTACTCAGTATGTTGACCGATCCCCCGATACGTCTGCCCCTTCGGGAGGATCTTCTGTCGCAGCAGCAGGGGACGGTCCTCCACCCGAACCTGTCCAGCCTCCACCTCCATGCGTGGAGATTGAGCGGCGGCAGTTGATGCCATTTGACTTGCCTCCTGAAGTCTGTGATATCATTCTGGCAGCCAGGCGTCCCTCCACAAAGACGGTATACGCCTGCCGGTGGAACAGATTTGTGGCATGGTGCACAGCAAAGGCTGTGGATCCCCTTTCCGCCCCTCTTTCTGAGGTTCTCCTCTTTCTTCTTTCTTTGGCCCCGCAGGGCTCTGCCCTGGGCACCTTGAAAGGTTATCTTGCTGCCCTCTCTGCCTTCTTACGGCTTCCTGATCAGCCTTCTCTTTTCAAGTCCCCTGTGGTTACACGCTTTCTAAAAGGCATTACTCACACGTTCCCTCCTGTCCCTTTTGTAATGCCTCAGTGGGACTTGAATCTGGTCTTGACATTCCTGATGTGCGCTCCCTTCGAGCCTCTTCACAATTGTCCTCTTCGTCTTCTGACTCTTAAGACTGCTTTTCTGGTAGCCATCACCTCGGCTAGACGGGTGAGTGAGCTCCAGGCTTTATCTTCAAAGCCTCCTTTTCTGTCTGTTCATCCGGACAAGGTTGTCCTTCGGCCTCGTCCCTCCTTTCTTCCGAAAGTGGTGACTCCATTTCATCTTGGGCAGTCTGTCACCTTGCCCACCTTCTTTCCGCCTCCGCATCCTTCCAAAGAGGAAGAGAGGCTCCACCGTCTGGACCCAAAACGTGCGCTCTCCTTTTATTTGGACCACACAAAGCAGTTCCGGGTGGACGACCAACTTTTCGTTGGATACGTGGGTGCTAAGAAGGGGAAAGCGGTGCACAAACGGACCATCTCTCGGTGGGTCGTTTTGTGCATCAAAATTTGTTACTCCTTGGCAAAAAAGGACCCTCCTGTTGGGCTGCGCGCCCATTCCACTCGGGCCACAGCGGCTACTACTGCTTTGGGACGGGGTGTCCCTTTGCAGGACATCTGTCAGGCAGCAACGTGGGCTTCGCTACACACGTTTGCCAGGCATTATTGCCTTGACAGCCAAGTCCGGAGGGATGGCTTCTTTGGCCGTTCTGTCCTCCAGGACTTTCTGGTGTGATCTTGGTTCGCAGACCCACCACCGGGGATGGTATTGCTTGGGTATCTATTCTAAGGTGAGGAATCTAACTAACGTGTTTCTTTCAGATGAACAAGTTACTTACCTTCGGTAACGATGTATCTGTAAGAAACATTAGTTAGTTAGATTCCTCACCGACCCACCCATCCTCCCCGTTCTGCGAACTGACATCTAGGGTTAAGGTTATCCTTTTCAGGCCCCTAGATTTTATTTTTGGCACCAGTGTCGGTCTTTGCATGGCTCTGCGTTCCTGGCGCGGAAAGCTATGTACAAGAACTGACGTCAGCGCGCGAGGGCGACGTCTAAGTACTCCGACGACGTCATTCCGGCGCACGACGCCGACGACGGACGCGGAGCCGCAGACGACGCCTAGTGACGCGCAAGGGGTATTGCTGACGAAAAATCTTCCGGATCCAGTCTGACGCCTGGGGATATTCTAAGGTGAGGAATCTAACTAACTAATGTTTCTTACAGATACATCGTTACCGAAGGTAAGTAACTTGTTCTTTGGGACGGGGTGTCCCTTTGCAGGATATCTGTCAGGCGGCGACGTGGGCTTCGCTACACACGTTTGCCAGGCATTACTGCCTTGACAGCCAAGTCCGGAGGGATGGCTTCTTTGGCCGTTCTGTCCTCCAGGACTTTCTGGTGTGATCTTGGTTCGCAGACCCACCACCGGGGATGGTATTGCTTGGGTATCTATTCTAAGGTGAGGAATCTAACTAACGTGTTTCTTTCAGATGAACAAGTTACTTACCTTCGGTAACGATGTATCTGTAAGAAACATTAGTTAGTTAGATTCCTCACCGACCCACCCATCCTCCCCGTTCTGCGAACTGACATCTAGGGTTAAGGTTATCCTTTTCAGGCCCCTAGATTTTATTTTTGGCACCAGTGTCGGTCTTTGCATGGCTCTGCGTTCCTGGCGCGGAAGGCTGTGTACAAGAACTGATGTCAGCGCGCGAGGGCGGCGTCTAAGTACTCCGACGACGTCATTCCGGCGCACGACGCCGACGACGGACGCGGAGCCGCAGACGACGCCTAGCGACGCGCAAGGGGTATTGCTGACGAAAAATCTTCCGGATCCAGTCTGACGCCTGGGGATATTCTAAGGTGAGGAATCTAACTAACTAATGTTTCTTACAGATACATCGTTACCGAAGGTAAGTAACTTGTTCTTCTGAACTACCTTGTGTGGTCCACAGCATTTGTCCGCAAAAACCCTGGGACAAATGGACTTCAGCACCAACACCTCCTAACCTTCTTGATACCCTATTAGTGTAGCTTTCTGGTCATACCATTCCTTCACCAGTTTTCCTGAGCCGGACTCATGTAGTGTGCTATAAACTTCCTGAGGCCAATTACATAGTCCACATTATCCTTTTCTGTATACTCTGAGGTTGCTTCCCACCCTTCTGATTAAAGTGAGCGAACTCCGCACCAGGTGTTTATAAAGAAGTTCAAAGAGGCTGAACCCTACTTCCTTGTCTTGAATGTCTTGGCAGGCAAACAATAGACATGGCTGGAGAAGATCCCACTTCCTCCTCATCCTGAGGCTCTCTGACAGAGTTCCTATCATGCTCTTTAGTGTTTTGTTAAACTGCTCCACAAGCCATTGGTATGTAGTTGGCATGCCATGGAGAAGGGGGATCTCACACCAACTTGCTCCCACATATCTATCATCCAAGATGAGATGAAATTGGTTTGCTGGTCAGAGATTAGCATACTTTGAAATCTGACCCTAGAAAAGATCTCCAGGAGAGCTCTTGCTACCACCTTTTCAGCTGTGCTCCTTAGAGGTACTGCCTCATAATACATGGTGGTATGATCCACCACAACCAAGATATATATGTTGCCTGACTGTGAAGGGTGTCAAATAGACCAACAATGCAATGTCTGTTCACACCCACTTCTGACTTAACACTCACCTGGCAAGCGGGATAGGTTCTACAGAACCTCTGTGTCTCTGCGCATCCCTGGCTAGTAGAACAGAGGGTCAATTCTTTCCTGTTTTTTTTAATGCTCAAGTGTCCTGCCAAGAACACTTCATGGTCAAGTGACAACAGGGAATTCATGTGCAGTAACAGCACCCCTAGCCTTTTGCCGGGTCCTGGATCAGGATTCACTGACTCACTACAGGCCATCCTCCAAGCTAACATAGTGTTTCCCAACCACTCCTTTGCTGACCTGTTCCTTCGCTTCCTTGCAAAGTCCCACAAGCGTAGGGCACTCTTCCCATGCCTACTGGAAATTACCTCTTTTTAGGCCCTCCAGCAGCTACCAAACCCTTCAGCTCTGAAAGCGACCCACACTTCAGCACCTGGTCAACTTCGGAAGCCTCATCTTCCTCGCTCTTTGGAGCAGAAGCAATGACCTCTACGTCCTGTGCCTTACCGTACTCTGCCCTTTCCTTCAAATTGAGAATGGTCTCAGCCTCGTCCTGAGATTGAAGTGCCGCCTGTGCTCTGGTCAACACAGCTGACGTGGTCAAAGCCAGAAAGGCGTCTGGTCTTGGCATCAAGCCAGGGGCATTCAAATCATTACCTAAGAGACATCCAGCACCTTGCTTTTCCCTTACCCCAACATTGACCCAGGTCTCCTTGCTATTGAGCTCAATCTCAACTCGGGCAAGGAGTTCTCAGTGCCTTTCCTTGGCTCCCCACCGATGTCCTTGATACCAGGGAGAATCTCCTCAGGCTTAATGTATGTGTCAACTATAGTGCGGAAGGCTCCAGTATCTCGTAGGGCAGGCAATTTCCTCCAATTTGTACTAACTTTCTGCACAAACCCCATACACCTCACAGTGCCTCTTGTATTGTCCCACCTGGTGGCACTTAAAGCAAGTCACCACCTTGGATGAACCTTCCTGTCGTCCCATTCCATAATGCTCCTACCTGGAGACACCAATAAAAAAGTAAGAAACTCCATTTCGTACACTTGGTGGTGTGCTATAAATAGATCGGCATTTCCACTCTTTAGGGATCGGAGACACATCATGAGTCACATAGAGCTAACAGGCAGGGTTAGAGAGCTATCGCTGGGGAAGAAATGTTCTGGATCGAGCTGATGCCTGGAGAATACTTGTAATATGCGGAACAGAGTGGGGGAACCATGCGTTTGGAGGACAGGGTACTCTGCATTGATTTTGGCAGAGTAGCCTGCCTTCCAAACTGTAAATAATGCCCATAGGATCCATCATAAATGTTGTTACTGAAGGTGAGGAACTTTTTATTTTGACAAGAATAAAGCTGGATACAAAGTATAGATCCAGTGAATAATAACAAAGAAATCCCTCACCACCCTTGGTCATATGTGTGTATCCTTAGCTACAACGAACTCACCAAAACTTGTTTCACATATTTGTTCTCTGAGGTAAGAAGGGAATAACGCAATTTGAAATCCTGTATGAAAGATTTGTTTGATTAAAGCTGACACTATAATTTAATGCCGATGTTCTTCACAGCTATGGTGGCCTCAGCTGGAACCCATACTTTGCTGTCAGTGGATGAAACACTATAAAACCCCATTATCAAAGAAACTGCAAAGGCTGAGGGATTGGCAGTACTCCATAACAAGGTACTGAAGTGTGTGGAGTTTCATTGCTGTTCTACCTATCCTTGCCAGTGTTTAGCTCCTCTCAGTATACATATCTTCTGGTTTCCAGCTCTTCCTTCAGGTCTACTTTCCTTCCTGTTATTGTCCTCTCAGTCTTCTTCTCTGAAGTTAGAAACGTCTTCCCACCCACATGTCAGTGCCTTGCTCTTTCTCATAGTGTCTCAGTGCTGGACTTTCACTCGTCCTCTTAGTTTTTTATATCTGGAAGTAATTGGGCGTGACCATAAGTTTCTCTGTCATTCAGGCTTTCACTCAGTTGAATAGTTCCTATGTTAGCTTGTCTCTCAATTTTTGTATAGATACTTCACCTGAAGATTCCTCACAGAGATTTCAGTATCTCCAGGGCCAGACTGGACCTGAAAAGTTGTACTGGTTCTCATGCATCAGCAGGTAGTGTTAGGCTCCATCCCAATGTCAGATACTTCCCTGAACATAGACACCGAAGCCTTACTGATGCTACTGTAGCACCTTTTTTTCTGCACCATGTACATGGGTCTGGTGCGGCTATCTATGAAGTTTTTTTCACCCAAAAATGTTTTTCAAGTGCTACACATGATATCTCCATCTAAAAACTCAGGCTTCAAACCCTGACGTTCCTGCTGTGACCAAATGTGCTTGAGGCCTAAGCACAATTTGAAGTCATGCAATCAATGTAACCTCGCCAAAAATATTTGTCAAGTGCTACACGATATCTCCATCTAAAAACTCAGGCTTCAAACCCTGACGTTCCTGCTGTGACCAAATGTGCTTGAGGCCTAAGCACGATTTGAAGTCATGCAATCAATGTGACCTCATGCATTCCAAAGTCGTAAAGGAGCAGGCGGCAAACAACTTCATGGAGTGGGCAAGTGATGGTCACTGTGTTTAGCGTTGGTCGTGCTCCAGGTCCTGTCATTCGACTGCATACAAAAAAGTGGAAGCACAAGAAATGGTGCAGGAGGGGGTATTCAGCATCAAGACACTGATCCCACTCGAGGGATTGGTCATGGCACCGTTCTTCTTCTCAGGCCGCTGTGTCTTCCTCAGAACTTGAGTTGGTGGTGGTCACCCCAGTGTCTAAACCAGTTTTAGCCCCAGTGCCAACACCAATCATGGCTCTCATCCCTTCTCTGGTAATCCTAATTTTGGCGTTCACAAAGGCCATGTTGACATTGTTTCGTGGAGCCCTGCCTCTCCTTGCGTTCCCTTGGACCCCATGGTACCTGCAAAGCCCCGAACTGGAAAACCGCCAGCTGGCTCTTCTCCAACCCAAACCCCCTAGGGTGCCCTACCAATTCCAGATGTGCCTGTGCTGAAGGCTCTACTGGTGCTGTTTTCAGCGCTACCACTGGCTCCAGAACTCATCCACTGAAAAAAGCTATCCTCATTAACTCATGGAGGCAAGCACAGAGGTTAGTGGAAAGAGCACCGTGTAGGGAAAAGTCTCAGTCTAGGCCTTTGCCTAGAGACAAATATTGCCAGCGTATAGATGACAACTCTGGTTTAGATTCTGACTAAACCTAGATGGCACACATCATACACCATGATGACAGTGACCATAGTTAAGCGACCAACTTGCTAAACTTGCTAACTACTACTGATGCATCAGATTACTTAGCCCTTCTTAATTCCAATAAGCTTGATACCTCCCTGGAGGTAGAATTTGTGTGCCCTTTAGGGCCGCCATTCACTGAGGTGGCCTCTTTTAAAGCAGTAGTGAAGGCAGTGGGGATTCTGGAGCTACTTCTCCCTATGGAAGTAAACAAGGCTAATCATTTAACGAAGTTTCTTTGCCCATCTTGATCATCTTCAGAGCCATTGGTCCTATTTAATTAGGCCCTATTTCAGCCCATTTAAGCAATGTGTTCCAAACCATCTTCTACCACAACGGTAAGCCACCTAATAACTGGGTGTCACCGGCTGGCGCTATGGGACCCCCGCTTCTTCTGGTCTCACACTTCTTTGGATAGTCAAGTGGCGCAAGTGTTGTCTAACCCAAAGTAAAATCCGGGGATCTGAAAGAGACACGTTAGTGATATATTCCTTACCTTAGAATATTCCCCAGACGTCAGTCCGGATCCGGAAAGTTTTCTGCTTGGCAGTACCCCTGCGCGCCAGTAGGTGGCGCCGTGCGGCTCCGCGCTCGTCACTGGCGTCGTGCGTGCCGGGATGACGTCACAGAGGCTACTTAGGTGCCACCCATGCGCGCTGACGTCAGTTCTTTCTTTTTCCGCGCCGAAAGCGCAGATTCAGATTGAGCACGTTCTTCAGTAATTTTTTTGACCATTTTTTTAGACTTTTTGTCTCCTTCTCTTATCTCCTGGTGCACGTAGGGATGCCTGGCTTTAAGTCTTGCGGGTCGTGCCACCGTAATATGTCGGTGGCGGACTCCCATGATGTCTGCCTCTACTGCCTGGAGAACGACCACGAATACCGGGATTGTCGGGACTGCCGTGTCATGGCCCCGAAGGCATTACAGGAGTGGCGCCGGAAGTTGCTGGAGGTCCGGCACTCCTCTCACTGCCTCTCCGGGTCTAGGGGCCAATCGCGGTACCGCAGCCGTCGCTCTTCGGACTTTAAGTCTTCACCTTCAGATTCCGGTAAGCGATGCCATAAGAAGAAGTCGAAGAAGCGTGTTCGCTGTCCGACGTCCCCCTGTCGCTCCCCGTAGGCGGACGTGGGGGACAGGGGCTCCGCCCCTGCGGCTCTGGAGCCTGGGAGTCCCGCGGCCTACCCGCTATACCCGGGTCCGTCGGCGACTCCTGAACAGCGGCAAGAGTTTCTTGCTGCCTTCGACCGCCTGTTTAGACCTCGGGGTCCCGCCGGCACGCCTGAGTGCCCCGCGGCTCCGGCGCCACAAGGTGCAACGCCGCTGACTCCGGCGCTGCCCTTGGCTCCGGCCCCAGCGCTGCCCCAGGCTCTGCCACAGGCACCACACTGGGGGTCACGTTTATCCCGCCCCTCATTGGGATGCGGCTCCGGTTTGGCCCCGGCCGGCGCCGCTCCTGGCGTCACTCCCGGCGCCCCTGCCCCCCTCTCTGGCCCTGCCGCCGCGACTGGCTCCTTCTACCCCGGAGCCGAATGAGACTGGGACGGCTCTGAGGACCCCCTTGCGCGGCAGTGTGACTCTGAGCAGGATTGGGTGGATGACCTTCAGGATGCGGGTGAACTTGATCTGTCTTCTGACCCAGAGTTTGCCTCGCCACCGCCTATTCTGGAGGAGGGAGCTTCCTACACGATGGTGCTGCGTTGAGCCGTGGAGACTCTCCACCTCGACCTCCCTACGGTGGCCCTTAAGAACAACCTCCTTACGGAGGTGCTCCAGACGGCGTCTACATCTTCGGAGCCGCTGCTCCCTTTCAATGAGGCCCTTACCGAACTCCTCTTGGGTACTCGGTTGCGGCCGGCCTCGGGGCGCCGGTGGATAAGAACGTCGCTAGGCGTCATCACCTGGCACCTGGTGATCCTGCCTTCTTGACCACTCACCCCACGCCTGAGAGCCTGGTCATTCAGGCCTCAACATCGCGGAGTGCCTTTCCCTCGGCTCCGCCGGATAAGGACTCTAAGAGGCTGGACCAATATGGCAAGAGGTTGTTCTCCTCAGCCAGTTTGGGGTTGAGATCGGTTAATACCGCCTGCTTATTGGGCCGTTAATCCCACGCAGTGTGGGATTCGGTGGCGGAGGTTCTGCCTCAGTGCTCTGAGGAGGTCCAGGCTGTCCTTTCCCAGGTAATTGCGAGGGGGGGAAGGATGCGGCGAAGTTTGCCATCAGGTGTGGTTTGGACACCGCTGATTCGTTGGGCAGGGCGATTTCCATGACGGTGGCGTTGTGGCGCCACGCCTGGTCGCGTTCCACTGGCTTCTCTCCCGATGTCCAGAGCTCGCTCATGGACATGCCTTTCGATGGCTCCCGCCTCTTTGGTGATAAGGCTGACAATGCCCTGGAGCGCTTTAAAGACTCTCGTGCCACGGCCAAGTCTTTGGGTCTTTCCTCGAAAAACCCTGCCACGACGGGGTTTCGTTCCTTTTGTGGCCAGAGCAGGGGTACCCAGGCGCGCTCTTCCAGCAAGCCAGTGCAGAACCAGCCTCAGCGAGGCCGCGGACTTGGGTTCCGCAGGGGCGGGTCTGGTAACCAGCGTGCGGGGCACTCCACTTCTTACCCCGCTGCTTCCGCCTCGAAACCTTCCTAATCCGAGCTTCAGAGGTCACCCCATGCCAGTGGGTGGCAGGGTTCACCTCCACCTCCACCACTGGCGGGAGATTACGTCGGACAAGTGGGTGCTGCAGATAATTGTTTTCTCTACTAGAGTTTTTAGCCTTATCTTATAGTTACTGAACTTTCTATTATTATGTTCCTTTGATATACTGCGATATATACACTATTGATCTAAGTCATGATATTTCTTTTCATACGTTTTTTTATCTTGTTACTCATATTTACAGCACGTACTATTTTCTTACAGTCTATTTTTCTGTAACAATTGTAATTGTGTAAATACTATAATTATGCCTCCTCCTCTTTTTCTAATTTTTCTTACATTCATCTCGCCACCCCCTTTTTTCTTACTATGTTCTGTAATTCCGTGTTCACTTGCTCACATATGGTTTTGTTTTTCTAAACACTTGTATTGTAGATGAGGCATTCTGCCCATTTCCCGTTTGTGTATTCATGCTTTTGCCTTATTATTACTTTTTTCACGTCATTTTTATACTTGCAACAACATGATCCATTGGGCGTAGTCTCTCCTTTGTTTTTACAATACCAACGTCACCAGAACCCTCACTTCCAGTTATTTTCACGAAGATTAGCCTTCTAGTCGTCTGTTTTGTTTTGCCTTTATAACCACTTTCCGGTTTTCCCTTCATCCTCCCGCACTTTGGCAGCCAGATCTTCTACCTCACACCGTCGCATACAGGTATTGCTTTATCTCCGTACGCATTGGCTTTCATGCCGTACTTTCGCTGTGCCCTTAGTTCTTCAATCCTACCGTGTTTCTTCCAGGCCATTGGTTTCCTGGTCGCACCGACCCATGGGAGACTGCTCTACTTTTGATCCCTACGGCATTTCATTGTTTTCTCCTGACATTGCTCATCGTGGTGAGTTTTGCTTTTGTGCCGTTTTTCTTTTTCTTTCCGCACCACGTTGCTATCGACTTCACTACTTTACCCTCCTCTCAGTCTGCTCCTACACACTTTCCGTCTTTGCGTTGCTTTTTTCACAACCTTGCCACTTTCCTAGCCTCAGTTGCCCTATGACATTACCTGTCGGCATATGCTTGTCGTTTCAATCCGCTCTTACTTAGTGCCGCGCAGCCCTTGATAGTTGCATGCTCTTATGCATTTGTACTCTTTTTTACTGCCTTGCACGCTTTTTCACTCCGTTCTTTTAAACGTTACCCCTTCCTCGTTTCTGCCCCTTTGCTTCACAGTTGTTGCAGTCTTGACGATTAATGTTCTACATGTTCTCTAACCTCTGGTTTAAAATTCCATGTTTTGCGCCACTTGAGGCTGTTTTTCTTAAATACATATGTTTTCATTCTAATTTTCTTCTGCTGAATTTGTTTCCATTGCTTACTTTGTGTACATTATGTCAAGGCATTCTCTACATTTTGTTTCTTGCCAATGTTATTTAATTAGGCAGTACCACTTGTTGAGGCCTTTAGTTATTCTATATGATTTTATTCCTCATGCACTTTGTTTTTCAGTTTCCATTAATGAACCCTTACCATTTCTCTTGTCGTTTTTCTTCTCCCTTTTGTTGTAACCCCTTTTCTCTTGGCATTTGTCTTTTTCGTACAGTGCGATGTTACTTATTCTGTCATTTGATTTACCGTGCTCTTGGATTGTTTTTCTTTTTTAAATTACGTTATGTTTTGTCACCACCATGTTTATTTCTTTTGTCACTCCGCTCCTTTTGCTTTTTGGTTTTTGATCTATTATCATATTGTTTCCCAGCCCTGAAGAGTCACAGTTGTTCTACTGTTGACGAAACACGTGCGGCTGGTGCCCTTTGTACTGATGAAAACATCTTTTGAATTAAAACAACATCTCTCCATTGTTCATTGAACTTTGTTGTTCTTTCTGTGATCTCATTAACAAAATTGTCACGTGTGCACAGGATTTGCTTACAATCTGCCAAGATTACTCGCTCCCCTTTCTGTCCTCCCCTCCGGCTATGCCACCTCGATACCACCGCATGTCCGGGGATCATTTGGCTCTTCTCCGTCAGGAAGTCACAGCCCTCCTGGCCAAGAGGGCCATTGAGTATGTTCCCGATCAGGAAGTAGGGAGTGGTTGCTATTCCCACTACTTTCTGGTCCCCAAGAAGGACAAGGAGGGCCTGCGCCCCATCTTGGACCTCCGGGATGTCAACCGCTTCCTCCGGAAGGAGAAGTTTGTAATGCTCAGATCTCCCCTGGACCAAGGTATGTACTGTCACTTTCCCAGGGAGAGAATATCAGTTCCAAACTTATGGAATATAACATATACACAGCACTTCCTAAGGTGGGCAAACTTTCAACACTCCCCCAAAGGCAAGGCAAGAAAACAATATATACACAGCACTTCTCTAGAGTGAAACATACTTATCTGAAAGAAATACGTTAGTTAGATTCCTCACCTTAGAATATCCCCAGGCATCAGACTGGATCCGGAAGATTTTTGTAGCAATACCCCTTGCGCGTCGCTAGGCGTCGTCTGCGGCTCCGCGTCCGTCGTGCGCCGGAATGACGTCGTCGGAGTACTTAGACGCCCCCCTCGCGCGCTGACATCAGTTCTTCTTTTTTCCGCGCCAGTAAGCGCCGATCCGGGAGAGTTACCCCTTTAGTCATTTTTTGACTAAATGTTTTGACTCTTTTTGGTCACTTTCTCGACTCTGGTGCCGGTAGGATGCCTGGTTTCAAGGCCTGGTAACTATGGTTTGGCTCTATCAAAACATGTCGTGTAAGGTGTCTAACACTTTGGAATAATACCCCCATCCCATTTCTGGGGATGAGGATATTATCCCTCCCTTCTAGAGGGAGAAGACATGTTGAAACCTACTTACCCGGTTAAAGTTAACCAGAGCCCCAGCATCACAAAATGGATGCTGCTGCCACGACACAAGTCTGACCTCCTGCTGCTGGGAGTGATCCCGGCACGGGAGGCTTGGACAATAGGTTTCCTGCCTTGGGAGGTGCGAGCACCACCCCAGACAGGCCTTAGTGTATTGGGGCAGGGAGGTATGAAAGAAACGAGACACTGCCTGGGGCACACAAGGTGTCCCATGCATAGTCCAGTTCAAACCGGTGCTGGGGCACTCCAGCCCCAGTCCTGGCGTGAAACTGGACAAAGGGAAGGGGGTGTAACCACCCCCCTCCCAGGTCCCACCCATAAGGCGTGACCTAGCAGGCAACCCAGCCCCCCAGATTAGTATAAGTGTGGTAGCTGGACCTCAGGAGATTAGATTATCCTGAACCTGCAACTTGAACAGAAACTCTGGACCTTCGACATTCGACGAAAGAAGAAGACTGAAGAATATCCCTTGTGGCCAAGGAGTGGCTACCCTGTGCAAACAGGCACCATCAAGAGACTTACCCTTTGCTTTGCTGAAGTTCTACGAGGGACCGACTGCAGAGCCTGACCAGAGCCTTGACTTCCAGACTTCTCCGACCCTGATCCACATCCACAGCCGAGCTGAGATCCGTGGAGGCGACGAGAGACGTGGGACCGGCTACCTGGGAAAAGTGGCGAGTATCTTCCAGCGCAGCTTCTGAGGCACCCTCGAAGTTGTGCACCGGGGATTGAGAAGCCCCAACCCCAAGCATCATCTGCACCGAAGATCAGCCCCCCACACTCCACGAGTCCTGCGTGGGGCCCTTCTGCATTTTCCTGCTTTCCGCGTCTGTCCGGTCACTGGCCCGTTGGCTAGTAACCTTTGCGACGACACACCTGTAACTTTCGACTGCTGGTTTGGCTCCTCCAGACTGGCTCCTGCTCTTCTGAAAAAGAGAAGCACCCCAGACCTTCCTGGTCTGCACCAGAAGCAAGTCCTCCATTCTGCTTGGGTTCCGCTTGCCAAGGCTTGGTGAGTCCTAGTTCGACTTCGACGCCGCCAACAGCAAGAGCCTTCGTGGGACAGCTCGCCTCCTGGTCCTGGTCGTCCTCGACGTCTCCTGGTACCCGTGGCTGCTGCGACAAGCTTCACCTCTTCACCTGCATCTTCACGACATCGCCTGGTTCCTTCCTGGTTCCACGTGGTCAGACTCTGTCCCTTCTGCTTGCAGGTATCCTTCCTTCTTGATCCCAGGCTTGGGATCCACCGGACACTCTTCACTGACTGCCTGTCAGCATCTTTCCTTCAGGCATCCATAGGAGTCGACGACGAAACCCGACGCATCTTCACACCTATGCACCCGCAGCCCGTGGGCTAGGTAACTTGGGTACTCCGGTGTTCATCAGGGTATTGACTATCCTAGTGTCTAGTTTTCCAGTCTCGACTTCCTAGCTACTCCAGAAGTGTCCTAAATCTTATTAATTCTAAACTGTACTATTTCTATCGATTATACGCATTACGCGTGAGTGTTTCCACTCTGCACCTGAATCCCGTGGGCCTCCCACTTCCTAACCTTTGGTAGTGCAGTGTAGCCCCAGCGATTCCCTAGGCCTATCCTATTTCCGTGACAGTGGTCCTTATACCACTTCTTTAGTATATGGCTTGCGTGGCCCCTAGGGCCTAACTGTATTACTTACCTGTGTGACTTAATGTATGCTTGAATAAGACTGTGTTGTACTTACCTCGAATCTCATAAAGAGTGCTGAGGGTTTGACTAGAATAAATACACTTTATTTTATATATATATCTGTTGTGGTGTCCTTTCATTTGGTATTCAAGGGGTTACAAATGGTATAACAGCTGGCTTCACATGCCATTCAGAGTTTAGCCTAAGACTGCTCTTGTCCATGCTACCACTAGGATAGCTGGTCTATAAGGTTGACTTTACAACCAATCACCATAAGGGTTGTTTGGACTGATACAAGGTGTACACTAGAATTAGTGACATCATATATTAGGCCAACTTCTCACATTGGTGAGCAGCGGTTGGGATCTGAGCTTGCTGTTGTAATACCATTGTAATCTTGAGATACTAAATTGAAAGATCACACAGATAGTGTCTAGGTACATATAACATAGATTATAATACTTAAGTCCTACTGGACTTAGTTGTTGTAGGTTGAAGGGCCTAGCACACCCTGACTACAACTACTAGAGAGGTTTAGTAGATACAACTAGTGTAGGTAGGTGCACACACCACACCCTCACTAGATCATGTCTCTGGGAGGAGATCAGGCTGATACTCTCTCAGGAGGGGTAGATCCTAGAAAGATCCCCTCTAGATATGATACCCTAACTTTCCAGGGGATGAGACAATTGTGTACCTCCAGGAAGTTAAAACAGGGTGCAAACTCTACCCTCATTCAGCTAGTAGAGATCCTAGAGGAGTATGATGCTCATAGGGCCTCCCAGGCTAGTACCCTAGGTACAGGTGAGGGTCTACCCCCCACAGATGAGTCAGATGGGACTTCAGATGAGGAGGTAGATAGCCAGGTCGAAGTTAGGAGGCTTAGCCAGGCTAACTTAAGCTTGCATGGGAGTCTGACTGGGATCCCCCCATTCAGACCCCCAAGTGGACTTAAACAGAGAAGCAGGAGAGACAGATCCCCTTCAAGGGAATCCATCCACTTCCATGTCTCTGACAGCTCCAATGCCTCTTCTCACAGGGGAATGACTTCCCCACAGAGAAAAGAGCATGAAGCCAGAATGAGGGAAGCTAATCTGAGGATTGAGAGGGAATAACTTGCCCTTGCCAAGGAGAGGCTTGCTCTGGCTAGAGAGCAGAAGTTAAGTGGGTTAGAACCCACTGGTGGCAGCAATATCCCTAAGGATAGAGACAGGACCGATGATAATAGAAACCTGAGCAAGATTGTCCCTCCCTACAAGTGTGGGGATGACATCCACAAATGGATAACTGCTTTGGAGAGGGCTTGCAAAGTACAGCAGGTACCCCAAAGTCAGTGGGCAGCTATCTTGTGGCTCTCCTTCTCTGAGAAAGGTAGAGACAAGCTCCTCACAGTTAGTGATGAGGATGCTGACAATTACACTGTCCTGAAGAGTGCTCTAATTGATGGGTTTGGCCTAACCACTGAACAATACAGGTTGTTGTTCAGGGATACCCAGGAGACACAGACTCAGGACTGGACTGACTTTGTAGATTGTGCCACTAAGGCTTTGGAAGGCTCGCTATTGGGAAGTAAGGTTAAGGACTATACAGGATTGTATAATTTGATCATGAGAGAACAAATCCTTAACAACTGTCAAAACCAGCTACTACTTCAACACCTGATTGATTCTGATCTGACTTCTCCCCAAGAATTGGGAAAGAAGGCAGATAGATGGGTCAGGACTAGAGTTAAGCAGAAAAACCAGAACCAGGGCGGTGATCAGAAAAAGGCAGACCAGAAGGGTAATGATCAGAAACAAAAAGACCAGAAGTCTTCACCAGGCCCCCAAAAGGCTCAGGGGGAGGGTGGTCCCAAAAAGGATAAAAAGAAAGATGGCCAAAAGAAACCATGGTGCAAATATTGTAAGTCCAACTCACATTGGTTTAGTGAGTGCACCAAAAAGGATAAGCCCCTAGCCACCATTGCCCCTAAGGCAACTGTACCCCCTAGTTCAGCTGTAGGTGGTGGTTCCCAGCAAAAGGGTGTAGTAGGGTTAACCCTGGGAACTGAGGAGGATTCTGGCCTAGTCAGGATACCTACTCAGGCTGTTCTGATCTGTGATGGGGACATAGCTTTGTCCTCTACTGTAGGCCCCAGTAACCTGGGCAAGTACAGACAGACTCCTTTTATCAACCAAAGAATGGCTCAGGCCTACAGGGACACTGGGGCTAGTGTCACAATGGTGACACCTGCCTTTGTGGACCCTGGACAGATCATACTAGGCGAGAACTACCTAGTGACCAACGCTAGCAATGCCACTACTTCCCATAGTGTGGCAATTGTTAACTTCTCCTGGGGAGGGGTAACTGGGCTCAAGAAAGTTGTTGTTAGTTCAGACCTTCCTGTAGAGTGTTTACTGGGCAATGATCTTGAAACTTCAGTTTGGTCTGAAGTGGAGTATAGGACCCATGCAGAAATGCTGGGGATAGATGCACATGTCCTTGCTGTGACCAGGTCACAGGCCAAACAGTGCAACACTGAACAAGTGCTGGATCCTGGAACCATGGACCAGTCACAACCCAAGAGAAAGAGCAGTAGGGTTAAGGCTGTGCCTTCCCCCCTGCCTCAGGTGGTGGATCAGCCCTCCCAGGAGGATGATTCTGAGAGCCCTGAAGGAACTGTCCTAGAAGAACTTGAACCTGATCAGGTTGAGTTTCTTGGGACAGGGGGACCTTCAAGGGCAGATCTGAGGCAGGCACAATTAGACGGCCCCTCTCTTGAACCCCTCAGACAGCAGGCTGCTGCTGAGGCTGCAGGGAATGCTCAAGGTACCCATAGAGTGTATTGGGATGAAGGTCTGCTGTATTCAGAGGCTAGAGACCCCAAGCCTGGTGCATCCAGGAGGCTGGTCATACCACTGAAGTTCAGAGGCTTCCTTCTTACCTTGGCCCATGATATTCCCCTTGCAGGACACTTAGGCCAGAACAAGACTTGGGACAGGCTTGTCCCTCACTTTCACTGGCCCCATATGTCAGAAGATACCAAGGAGTTTTGTCGCTCCTGTGTCACCTGCCAAGCCAGTGGCAAATCAGGTGGCACCACAAAGGCCCCCCTCATACCACTACCTGTGGTGGGGGTTCCCTTTGAAAGAGTGGGCATAGATATTGTAGGACCAATGGACCCACAAACAGCATCTGGGCACAGATTTATACTGGTGATAGTGGACCATGCCACCAGGTATCCAGAAGCTATTCCCCTGAGGACCACAACAGCTCCTGTTGTGGCAAGGGCCCTACTTGGAGTATTCTCCAGAGTGGGCTTTCCAAAGGAGGTAATTTCTGACAGAGGTGCCAACTTCATGTCAGGATATTTGACTGCAATGTGGAAGGAGTGTGGTGTGAACTACAAGTTCCACACACCCTATCACCCACAGTGCAATGGGCTTGTTGAGAGAATCTGAAAGAAACACGTTAGTTAGATTCCTCACCTTAGAATATCCCCAGGCGTCAGACTGGATCCGGAAGATTTTTCGTCAGCAATACCCTTTGCGCGTCGCTAGGCGTCGTCTGCGGCTCCGCGTCCGTCGTCGGCGTCGTGCGCCGGGATGACGTCGTCGGAGTACTTAGACGCCGCCCTCGCGCGCTGACGTCAGTTCTTCTTTTTTCCGCGCCAGTAAGCGCAGATCCGGGAGAGCTACCCCTTTTAGTCTTTTTTGACTAAATCTTTTTTGATCATTTTTGATCCTTGTCTGTCGACATCTGGTGCCGGTAGGATGCCTGGGTTCAAGGCTTGCGAGGATTGTCATCGACTGATGTCGGTGACCGATCACCACCGCCGGTGCCTCTACTGCTTAGGCCCCGACCACGACGCGGAGTCGTGCAACGACTGCCAGGCCCTGACTTCGAAGGCTAGGCGGGAGCGGTCCCGCAAGCTTCTCGAGCTTCGCCACTCGGCTCCGCGTCGTGCGCGATCCCGGTCCAGGAGGAGGTCCAAGGATCGCTCGCGGAGCCCTAGCCGACGCCATCGATCGTCCGGCTCCAAGTCGTCGGGTAAGTCCAAACGCTCAAAGAAGTCCAAGAGGCGACACCGCTCTTCGGACTCCCCTCGCCGGTCACGCGACTCGGCCGAGGGTCAGGGTGGTTCCACCCCCGCGGCTCCGGCGGAGCCGCAGGTGCCGCGTCCGCCCCCATACCTTCCGGTCCCTGGGACTGACGCGGCGCCGGCGGAGATCAGTGCCTTCCTCTCGGCCATGAGGAGCCTGGCCCCGCCGTCGACGCCCGCTGGCACGCCTTCGGGCCCCGCGGAATCGACTGGGCGACCTCGCCTGCCGGCGGCTCCGGCCCCGGCGCCGTCGACGACTCCGGTCTCGACGCCGCAGGTCCCCGCGGGGCCCATGCCTGGGCCCCAGTCGACGCCGGTTGACCTAGTCACTCCTCCACCGGCGCCGACGCCTGAACCACCGACGCCGCCGACGCCTTTGACGCCGACACCCCAGTTTAGCCCTCATCCGGCGGATGCGGCGTCGACCGACGCCGCATCCGACGCCGCTTGAGTCCTACCATCTCTACAGTCCGGTTCCGATCATTCCTCCTGTTTATCAGGAATCGGAAGAAGGGGGCGACTGGGAGGGGTTCGAGGACCCTCTGGCTGTTCAGTCACAGCTTTCTCAGGACTGGGCAGATGAACTGGGGGAGGCCAGTGGGCTGGACACCTCGCCAGACGCTGGATTCACTTCTCCTCCGACCGTGGCTTCGGAGGAGGGTGCAGCATTTTCTGTGGTGCTGCGCAAGGCGGCCGAGGCCCTTGGGCTCGAGTTGCCTGCCGTGGCTGTGAGGACTAACATCCTCACTGAGGTGCTTCAAACCTCAGCAAGCTCCACTGAGCCTCTGCTGCCGTTCAACGAGGCCCTCACTGACGTTCTGCAGGGCACCTGGTCCAAGCCCTCCACAGTTCCTCCTGTGGATAGGAACGTTGCCAGGCGCCACCGCCCTGCTCCGGGCGACCCCAGTTTCCTGTCCCAACACCCCACCCCCGAGAGTCTGGTTATCCAGGCCTCTACCTCCCAATCCTCCTTCCCGACCGCTCCGCCGGACCGGGATTCCAAGAGACTCGAGCAGTTTGGCAAGAAACTGTTCTCGTCCCTTAGTTTGGGCCTGCGGTCCTTAAATACCGCCTGTCTCTTGGACCGTTATTCCCATTCCCTGTGGGATACGGTGGAGGACGTGCTGCCCCTGTGCCCGGAGGAGGTCCGGACGCGTCTTACCCAGGCTTTGGCCGATGGGAGGGATGCAGCACGGCACGCCATACGATGTGGGCTTGACACCACGGACTCGCTGGGTCGGGCGATTTCAACCACGGTGGCGCTCCGCCGCCACGCCTGGATGCGGTCCACGTCATTTTCCGGGGATGTCCAGACCACCCTCATGGACATGCCCTTTGATGGCACTCGCCTGTTTGGTGAGAAGGCGGACAGTGCGCTGAACCGCTTTAAGGACTCCCGGGCTACGGCCAAGTCCTTGGGCCTTTCGGCTCCGCGGGCGCACAACTCCGCTTTTCGCCCCTTTCGTGGCCAAGGAAGGGGCGCCTCCTCACGTCCGCAAAGCCACCAGCCGCAGAACCAACCTGCGCGCGGTCGCGGACGTGGCTTCCGCCGTGGCGGAAATGGAGGCCGACGTGGTCAGCCCACTTCCACCCCGGCAGCATCCGCCTCAAAGCCCTCCTAGTCCGAGCTTTCAGGCCCATACCACGCCAGTGGGCGGCAGAGTTCGCCATCACCTGCTCCACTGGCGGTCCATTACATCGGACAGGTGGGTGCTGCAAATCGTCCGAAGGGGCTACTCCCTCCCCTTCGAGACGACCCCTCCACCCATGCCACCGCAGCACCACCGTATCTCGGGGGATCATTTGAATCTTCTCCGCGAGGAAGTTTCGGCTCTCTTGGCCAAGGGGGCCGTCGAGCGCGTTCCGAGTCCAGAAGTAGGTCGTGGTTGTTATTCCCACTACTTTCTGGTTCCCAAGAAGGGCAAAGGGGGCCTACGCCCTATCTTGGACCTCCGGAACGTCAATGCCTTCCTCCGAAAGGACAGGTTCAAGATGCTAACGTTGGCTCAGGTTTTAGCTGCCCTAGACCCTGGAGACTGGATGGTAGCGTTGGACTTGCAGGACGCATATTTTCATATCCCCGTCCTGCCGGCCCACCGGCGTTACCTGCGGTTCACGGTGGGCCAAGAGCACTTTCAGTTTACCGTGCTCCCCTTCGGCCTCACCAGTGCCCCTCGGGTGTTCACGAAAGTGTTGGCGGTGGTCGCAGCTCATCTGCGCAGATCAGGGGTTTCAGTCTTCCCCTATCTCGACGACTGGTTGTTGAAGGCGGGCTCGCCCCAGGCAGTCGTCTCCCACCTCCAGACTACGGCGGATCTCCTGCATTTGCTGGGGTTTTCCATCAACGTGCCGAAGTCACACCTGAGTCCCTCTCAGAAGCTCCTCTTCATCGGAGCGGTTCTCGATTCGGCGCAGTTCCGGGTCCATCCACCGGAACAGCGGGTCCGGGATATACAGGCCCTGATTCCCATCTTTCGGCCTCTATCCCGGGTTTCGGTCAGGCTAGTGTTGCGGCTTCTGGGGCTGATGGCCTCCTGCATCCTACTAGTGCATCACGCCAGGCGGCGCATGCGGGCTCTGCAGTGGGACCTGAAGTTTCAGTGGGCCCAGCATCACGGCAATCTGTCCGACCATGTCTTGATCTCGGAGGGCACTGCACAGCAGTTGCAGTGGTGGCTCACGGACCGCGAGTGGGTCAAGGGCAAGAGCCTCTCCCTTCCCCAACCGGAGCATGTCGTAGTGACGGATGCGTCCCTCCTGGGTTGGGGTGGCCATATGGGGGAGGCGGAGATCAGAGGCCTCTGGTCTCCGGCGGAGTCTCGTCTCCACATCAACCTGTTGGAGTTGAGAGCGATCCGGCTTGCACTGAAAGCCTTCCTTCCCTCTGTCAGGGGAAGTGTCGTGCAGGTGTTCACGGACAACACCACCGCCATGTGGTATTGCAACAAACAGGGCGGGGTGGGGTCGTGGACCCTTTGTCAGGAGGCTCTGCGCCTCTGGACGTGGCTGGAACACCAGGGCGTCACCCTGGTGGTTCAACATCTGGCGGGCTCTCTGAACGCCAGAGCAGACGAACTCAGCCACCGGTGCATGATGGATCACGAATGGCGTCTGAACTCCGAAGTGGCGCAAGGTCTCTTTCAGCAGTGGGGAGAGCCTTGGTTAGATCTATTCGCCACCGAAGAGAACGCGCAATGTCAGCAGTTCTGCGCGTTGGAATTTCCAAGGCGGCGCTCGCTCGGCGACGCTTTTCGTCACGAGTGGAGTTGCGGTCTGTTGTACGCCTTTCCGCCTATACCACTTCTGCCCAGAGTGCTGAAGAAGATCAGGCACAACCGGGCCCAAGTCATCTTGGTGGCTCCGGATTGGGCACGAAGATACTGGTATCCCGAGCTACTCAGTCTGTTGACCGATCCCCCGATACGTCTGCCCCTTCGGGAGGATCTTCTGTCGCAGCAGCAGGGGACGGTCCTCCACCCGAACCTGTCCAGCCTCCACCTCCATGCGTGGAGATTGAGCGGCGGCAGTTGATGCCATTTGACTTGCCTCCTGAAGTCTGTGATATCATTCTGGCAGCCAGGCGTCCCTCCACAAAGTCGGTATACGCCTGCCGGTGGAACAAATTTGTGGCATGGTGCACAGCAAAGGCTGTGGATCCCCTTTCCGCCCCTCTTTCTGAGGTTCTCCTCTTCCTTCTTTCTCTGGCCCGGCAGGGCTCTGCCCTGGGCACCCTGAAAGGTTATCTTGCTGCCATCTCCGCCTTCTTGCGGCTTCCTGATCAGCCTTCTCTTTTCAAGTCCCCTGTGGTTACACGCTTTCTCAAAGGCATTACACACACGTTCCCTCCTGTCCCTTTTGTAATGCCTCAGTGGGACTTGAATCTGGTATTGACATTCCTGATGTGCGCTCCCTTCGAGCCTCTTCACAATTGACCTCTTCGTCTTCTAACTCTTAAGACTGCTTTTCTGGTAGCCATCACCTCGGCTAGACGGGTGAGTGAGCTCCAGGCTTTATCTTCAAAGCCTCCTTTTCTATCTGTTCATCCGGACAAGGTTGTCCTTCGGCCTCGTCCCTCCTTTCTTCCTAAAGTGGTGACTCCATTTCACCTTGGGCAGTCTGTCACCTTGCCCACCTTCTTTCCGCCTCCGCATCCTTCCAAAGAGGAAGAGAGGCTCCACCGTCTGGACCCAAAACGTGCGCTCTCCTTTTATCTGGACCGCACAAAACAGTTCCGGGTGGACGACCAGCTTTTTGTTGGGTACGTGGGCGCTAAGAAGGGGAAAGCTGTGCACAAACGAACCATCTCTCGGTGGGTCGTTTTGTGTATAAAAATTTGCTATTCCTTGGCTAAAAAGGACCCTCCTGTTGGGCTGCGCGCCCATTCTACTCGGGCCACGGCGGCTACTACTGCCTTGGGACGGGGAGTCCCTTTGCAGGACATCTGTCAGGCGGCGACGTGGGCTTCGCTACACACGTTTGCCAGGCATTATTGCCTTGACAGCCAAGTCCGGAGGGATGGCTTCTTTGGCCGTTCTGTCCTCCAGGACTTTCTGGTGTGATCTTGGTTCGCAGACCCACCACCGGGGATGGTATTGCTTGGGTATCTATTCTAAGGTGAGGAATCTAACTAACGTGTTTCTTTCAGATGAACAAGTTACTTACCTTCGGTAACGATGTATCTGTAAGAAACATTAGTTAGTTAGATTCCTCACCGACCCTCCCATCCTCCCCGTTCTGCGAACTGACATCTAGGGTTAAGGCTATCCTTTTCAGGGCCCTAGATTTTTTGGCACCAGTTTCGGTCTCTTGCATGGCTCTGCGTTCCTGGCGCGGAAAGCTATGTACAAGAACTGACGTCAGCGCGCGAGGGCGGCGTCTAAGTACTCCAATGACGTCATCCCGGCGCACGACGCCGACGACGGACGCGGAGCCGCAGACGACGCCTAGCGACGCACAAGGGGTATTGCTACAAAAATCTTCCGGATCCAGTCTGACGCCTGGGGATATTCTAAGGTGAGGAATCTAACTAACTAATGTTTCTTACAGATACATCGTTACCGAAGGTAAGTAACTTGTTGTGCACATCACTTGCCAGGAGTAGAACAACTTCCTATAACACAATTACCTGCTAGAAGGGGATTCACCCATCCTTCTACAACAGAATACTTGGCCAAGAAGCGTCCACACCTCCTGCTACAAGGAAAAGACGAATTGGTATATCTGGGATGTATTTGTTAGTAAATAGCACCACACAGTAAGCCAAATGCACCTATCATAGCAGACTCTAACATATCAATAGTATGATTGAAATACACAATCAAAGCAAATATATATATGTAGAAATATATATGTATGGATATAAGAATCAGAAAATAAGAAGGAAAGGAGAGAATCAGTAAAGAATCAAGAGACAGTTAGTAGCAGAGACACCTCACCTACTGCTCCATCATTTCACCCCACTTCGCTCAAGGGGAGTCCATTGCTTAGACCGGGTGAAGCTCAGAGGTGACACCAGCCTCCACTCTTCCGTGACAACACGTCTGCTCCACGGCGTGAACTTCCACCAGGCCAGTGTAGGCTCCCCCTTTTTTTTTTTTTGTAAATATTTTTATTACGTTTTGTAAACAGAAAGCAACATACATTGGCATCAAGTTCAGCAGTATACCAACCCATCGAGAGTGTAACTAAGCTTTCAGGACATTCTCGAAAAACAATGGTGCCCCTTCGGCTTCGCATGACAGTGTCCATCTCATTCTGTAAACAAGCGGTAGATCGTCTATTCATGGTCACTTAATTCAGAGTCTGAAGAATCACGTGGGGGTTCACATATATTTCCTCTATAGGCATTCCACCCACCCCACACCTGGGTCCATTTGTTGGGACAACCTCTATGAATATATACAGTTTTTTCGACAACCATTGTGGAGTCCATATCCCGGGACCATTGAGCGAGGGTCGGTGTTTGCCCAGATCCCCATCCCTGGGCTATATTGCGTTTCGCCAACATGAGTCCCAGTGTTACCCAGAGTTGTGTCACTCTATTGAGATCTGTCGGTTCTCAGACATTGAGGAGACATCTCCGCGGCTCCGAGAGCGTCGGAACCTTGGTCACCTGGGAGAGTGTGCGCATTATTCCCTTCCAGTACAGAGTTATGACAGGGCATTCCCAGAGGGTATGTAAGAGGGTTCCCTCCATCCCACACTGCCTGAGACATAGGGGGGAGTCAGCTTGGTTAAGTCTAAATAGGAGTGTACGGGTGTAGTATGTGCGGTGCAAAATTTTTAGTTGGACCAGCCGCAGTTTGGACGATATGCCCACCTCCCTAGGGGAGGAGAGCGCCGCCTGCCATTCCGCTTCGTCAAAGTCCCCCAGCTCAGTCTCCCATCTACACTTAAGGGCTGCAAATGGTTCTGGCCGATTGTTTATCATTTTTCGGTATTTCAGGGAGGTCGCCCTTTGTGTCAGATGTTCCGTGAGGAGCCGGTCTTCCAATGGCGACGATTACGGGACCCGGGTCCCGGGCGGGACCACCGCCTGGAGTGCGTGACGGATTTGCATGTACCTGAATCGTTCGGTGTCGGCCAGGTCGTAATCTGCTTGTAATTGGGCGAATGTGACCGGCTCTCCCTTCTTCCAAAGGTCACCAACCCTGGAGATGCCGATCAGATCCCATTGATGGAACCCCTTGGTGGTGCGCAGCACCCCTAACTGTTTTGCCTCCCATAAGGGTGTGGCCTGGGTTATTTTCCCGGCCCAGCCCAGAGCCCGCTGTGCCGCAAACCATATCTGGAGGGTATGCGCCTTGGGGCCCGAGGGGCAGCGGCCCCTCCTGTGGTTGTAGAGCGCTCCCATGACCCCCCAGCCGCTGCCAATCCATACGGTACGCCGGGTCCTCCCCAGGCACATGAAGCCACTGATTGATCACCATAAGTTGCGATGCCCAATAATACAGTCTTATGTCTGGGAGGGCTATGCCTCCGTCGTACCACCCCCTGGTGAGCTTATGGAGCGCGATCCGCGGCGCCTTATCCTCCCACAATAGGCTGGTAACCTCTGCGTTGATGGAGGCGAAATACGTTGGCGGCACCGGGAAGGGGGTATTTTGAAGCATGTACAAAAATCTAGGGAGAGCCATCATTTTGAAGAGGGCGGCTCTCCCCAGCAGTGTCAAGGGTAAGGAACGCCAGTGCTTGACGTCGCTGCGGAACCTATGTAGGGGCTTCGTTTGATTTTCAGCCACAAATCTTTCCCTGTCAGTGGTCACATAGATTCCTAAGTATTTGAACCCGTCCTCCACCACCCGGATCTCGCATCCCCTCGGGAGCCGAGGCGGGGAGCCTCGGAGCAAATATACAATTGACTTCTCCCAGTTAATCTCATATCCGGACACCCTCCCGTACGACGCACAGATGTCCAGGAGACAGGCGATCGAGCGCGCCGGTGAGGCTAGGTACAGCAGGATGTCATCAGCATAGAGGGAGATGCGGTCCTCCCACCCCATGGTGCACTTCAGTCCCCGGATCACCGGGTCCTGCCGCAGCCAGGCCGCAAGCGGCTCCAGGGCCAGAGCAAAAAGGAGCGGGGAAAGAGGGCAGCCCTGTCGCGTCCCCCGCCCCAGCGGGAAGGGGTCCGAGATATGTCCGTTGACCACCACCTGTGCCAGCGGCTCAGTATACAAGAGCTGGATCCATGCGCACATCTTGGGGCCGATTCCCACGCGGCGCAGAACGGCGAAGAGGAATGGCCACTCCACCCGGTCGAAAGCCATCTGCGCGTCCAGCGAGAGGATGGCTGCGTCTTCCTCTATCAAAGAGCGGCGCGTGAGAATCCCGTGGAGCCGCCGTAGATTCAGGGCGATATTTCGGTGAGGCATGAACCCCGACTGGTCCGGGTGTATCAGGGTTGGAAGGTAGGGCTGCAGCCTTGTCGCCAGCACCTTTGCCAGAATCTTCGCCTCAGCGTTCAGCAACGAGATTGGGCGATAGGAAGCGCATTCATGCGCTGGTTTGTTAGGCTTCGGAATCGCCACTATGGTAGCCACTCTCTGGTCGTGGGGTAGGATCCCTGTCGATAGGCTGTCTTTGTACATGGCCAATAGGTGCGGGACTATGTGGGTAGCGTTCTTCTTATAGAACTCCACAGGGATTCCATTTGGCCCCATCGCCTTCCCAGCACGGAGAGAGAGTATTGCTAATGTGAGCTCTTCCGCCTTCAGGTCCACCTCCAGGGCATCCACCCCAGACGAGGCCAGCCCTGGCATCGCGATGTCCCTGAGGAAGGCCTCGTTGTCCGCCACCGTGGTCGTGGCCTCTGGTGTATAGACCTTTTTGTAGTGAGCCGCTAGCGCCTCCACGATTTGCCGTGGTTCCGACGTGAAATCTCCCGAATATAGCCTGATCCGCGCCACCCAACGCGCCGCCCGCTCCCCCTTCTCAAGCCAGGCCAGCAGTTTACCTGCCTTGTCCCCCAGCTCATAAATCGTTTGACGTGCTGCCACCTGTTTGACTCGCGCGGCCTCCCAAAGATAGGACTTGTATTCCTGCTGCGCCATGTGGACTCTATGCGTGGTGTCATCATCAGTATGCGTGGCGTGGCTGGCCTCTGCCTCCTTCACCCGCCGCTCGAGCCTAAGCACCTCCTGCTGTTGAGTTCTCTTATGGTCTGTAACCATTGAGATTGCTTGTCCGCGAAGGACTGTTTTGTACGCCTCCCACAACGTCGTCGGGCCGACCCCCGAGTCCTTGTTTTCAGCGAAATACTGTTTGGTTGTGGCCTGAAGGGCTTTACGAATTTTAGGGATTTTGAGGTAACCCGGGTGGATTGGGAACATCCTGCGCCGACTTGGGATAAAGTTTGTAAAAGTAATTACTACCGGAGAGTGGTCCGAGATGCCCCTGGGTAAGTGGGAAACGTCCTTCATTCCCCTCAACCCTGTAGGTGATGTGAAAATATAGTCTAGGCGGGAAAGGGTGTTGTGGGCCCCTGAGTGAAATGTGTATTGCCTGTCCTCCGGACTGAGCGCCCTCCAGGTGTCTATGAGGCCGAGGGCCTCCGTGAATTCACGCAGTTTGGGGGTGGCGCTACCGTGTTCTCTGAATGATGACCTGTCCAGCAACGGGTCCATAGTTGCATTGAAGTCCCCGCCCATGATGAGCTCCCCTTGTGGTAACGTCAGCAGGAATTCACCCAATGCCCGGAAAGTATCCTGGTGGAGTGCCGGGGGGATGTATACAGTCACCAAATTATACACTTTCCCTTCCCACTGGCAGGTCAGCGCCGCGAATCAGCCCTGCTCCTCCCTACGGGAGTCAACCATAATCAGTGGGAAGTGCTTGTTTACTAATATGCCCACCCCTCGGGACCCAGACGTGAACTCAGAGTGTATCGCCATCTTGAATCCCCATCTATCCAGTGCTTTCGCGGTCGTGCCTACTAGATGTGTTTCCTGTAAGAGTGCCACCGCCGGCCCCCGGCGCTTGAGATATTGTAGGACCAGCCCTTGTTTAATCTTATCTCCCAGTCCGTTCACATTCCACGACAGAACACTGAATGAGGGACTGTGTGGTTGCGCTAGCCTCGCAGTGGGGCTAGCGGTGGCCTCCCGGGCATTACTATGTGATTCCCCTGCCATGTAGGGTGGTTGAGAGTACTCGCTGCCGGGCACCCCTCCTAGGATCTCTAACAGTCCTAGCTTGCAAAGTTCGTCAATGAATAGTTGCTAAACCTAGAACAGAACACAAATCAACTTTCCCAAGGTGCCCCAGTCCCCCCTCCCTCCTCCCTGCCTGGCGGATTTAAAACTACCCGCCACCCCAACTTAGCAGAGTGCTTGAGTCCCACAACTTGCTACTTGCGTGTGGGGGAGAAGCTGCTCACTGTCCCTCTTCCGATCCCCGCACCATGTGCTTGTCCATTCAAGAAACCGGTTATCAGAAGACTGCAAAGTTCAAAGATCAGAGACCGCATCGCCCCTGCAATGTCTGAGTCCCCCCCCCCCGAGTGCCCGGACCCAGCCGGCACCCGACAGCCCCCCGTCGCCGAAGTTTGCCCGCTCCGTCGCGGCCTCAGCTCTGCAGCGTGCTGTCATCTTCCCTCGACCCCGTTTCTTCCAGATTTTCAGGGGAGGCAGAATGGCTTCGTGGGGTGCGCCCCGCTCGGGCCGTCATTTTCGACGGGCGCCAACCCTCCAACCACTCCGTGGCCTCCGTCGGCGTGGCAAAGAACCATGTGCGCCCCTCGGCCTCCACCCGTAGTTTCGCTGGGTAGAGCATTGCGTATTTAAGTTCTCGAGCGCGCAGCTCCACCTTGACCGCAAGGAAGTCCCGGCGTTGCCGCATCACAGTCGCGGTGTAGTCCGGATAGAGGTTTACCGTGCAGTTGTCCACCCTCAGCGGGGGGGCGGTACGCGCCGCCTGGAGGATAGCGTCTCTGTCTCGGAATTTGAAAATGCGGGCCAGGATCGGGCGCGGGGGGGCCCCGGGTCTCGGCCTCCCCCCCGGGGCCCCCCCGCGCCCGGTGCGCCCTTTTGACTGAGAAAAATTTTGAGAGTCCACGTGGCTGCAGCTGTTCCGTGATAAGTTTCTCAACGAAGAGGTCCAATGCCGGTCCCCGTTCGCTCTCCAGCACACCCACGACGCGCACGTTATTCCGTCTGGACCTGACCTCCTGGTCATCGAGCTTGACCAGCAGCTGTTTTTGTACCAGTTCCAGCGATTGTATCCGCTTCCTACTCTCGACCGCATCTTTGGTGAGGGTCGCTGTAGTTGTTTCGACTTCGGACAGTCTCGTATTGATTTTGGCGACATCGGCTCTCAGCAGCGTGACATCCGTGGAAATGGTGCCTATCGAGGCCTGCATCTGGGTCAGCGTGGCCATAACATCTGCCAGGGTGATCTCTTTGGTCTTTTCAGGGGGGGGAGGCAGTCCGATCCATCTGAAAGGCGTACTTCTCGAGCCTGGCCTGTGCTCCCCCACGGTGGCCCTTTCCTCCCATGATGGCCTGCGCTGGGGGACCCCGCGCCCCTCGGCCCGCAACAACAGGAGAGTCCGTGAGGGGCCGGGAGATCAGCGGGGCCGGGCAGGTATCGCCTCCCGCCACGGAGACACCAAGTTGCTGCCTGCCCTTCGCCACGGGGTCCCGTCTATGCCCCCCTTCAGTCCCAGCACTATGCAGGCCTCCACCACTCGCCGGCTCCTCACCCGGATGGGTCGCTGCACACCACGCTCCGCCGGTGCCTTCAGCGCTGATCCTCCGACATGCACGCGCCGTCCGCCGTGTGGCCACACAGGACTCTGGGGGATGCCGAGGACCTCCCCCCGGGGGTTGCGCTGATGAAGCGGCGCCTTCTTCTTGCCGCAGGCAGCTCCCAGCGCCTCAGACCGCCTCCCCGTCTGCCGTGCGCCAGTGCCTCCTCTACCTTGTCAACTCCGCCATTGCCACTCCTCCACCTCAAATGTGGCGTTGCGCCATGCCGATGTCCTCGCCACCAGACGGGCCGAATGTAGTTGGCGACGGGGGAGGCCCTGCTCCGGGGCCCCGCGTCCCGCCGGCACTGCTGCCCCGGGCGCACCAGTGCCCGACCGCCGACGTCGCGGGCTCTTGGCCACGCCCCCTCAGGCTTCCCAGGATCGGGTGGCCGCCACTCGAGGCCCCGGCGCCTCCTCTGCGCTTAGGCCCGTTGCCAGCCTCGAGGCAGCCTTTGGACCAGATGTATCGCCACAGCGCACCCCTCGCTCACTCGGGGCTTCGGGCGGTCAGGGGGTTCTGCCGTTCAGTTTTCGCCGGTTTTCGGCCAGGATCAGTGCCGGATTGTTGCGGGATCGGGCGCTGGGCTCCGGAGCCGCACTAGGTTGCGGCCATCTTCCTCGGCTGCAAGCCACGCCCCCCTAGGCTCCCCTTTTTAATACAAATTCAAACACAACGAAGCCATGCACACAGAAAGGCCCAAAGCAAGATGAAAGATGACATGAGAACATGTCAAAGGCAAAAGTCAGCACTGCCATAAAGCAAGGTAAAGTCAGAAATCAGAATGACATTAGACCACATCAAAGCCAATAGGTCAAAGTCATAATTCACCTAACCCAAATAACATTAAACACTTAATCCCTCAGTATCCAACATTGAGCACATGTGTGCACCACCACCCACAACACTGCACCTCAACATCCCATAGCTTCTATTCTTGGCAAGACTATTCCACTAAAAGACAGCAAGATTACAGGACAGAAGAGAAGCAGGCATATGCAAACCCATCCTACATTAAGGCTAGGGTAACATAACACACTTAAGTCAGTACAAAATGGTGGTGGTCGAGGGTCATCATTGGGTGTCAGACCACAAAAGTGGCTCATTCACTACAAAGTTCAAGATGCTGACTCTGGCTCAGGTCCTGTCTGCCCTGGACCCTGGATGGTAGCGTTGGACTTGCAGGATGCTTATTTTCACATTCACGCCCTACCGGCGTTACCTGCGGTTCACAGTAGGCCAGGAGTATTTTCAGTTTGCCATGCTCCCCTTCGGCCTTACCAGCGCCCCTCGGGTGTTCACAAAGGTGATGGCAGTGGTTGCAGCTCATCTGCGCAGGTCAGGGGTGTCAGTCTTCCCCTACCTCGACGACTGGCTGTTGAAGGCGGGTTCGCCCCAGGTAGTTGTCTCCCACCTCCAGACTACGGCGGACCTCCTGCATCTGCTGGGGTTCTCCATCAATGTGCCGAAGTTGCACCTGAGTCCCTCGCAGAAGCTCCCTTTCATCGGAGCGGTTCTGGATTCGACGCTGTTTCGGGTTTATCCTCCCGAACAGCGAGTCCGGGATATTCAGGCTATGGTTCCGCTCTTTCAGACTCTATCCCGGGTTTCAGTCAGGATGACCCTCCGGCTTCTGGGCCTGATGGCCTCCTGCATCCTGCTAGTACCGCATGCCAGATGGCATATGCGGGCTCTGCAGTGGGACCTGAAGTGGGACCTGAAGTGTTATGTTATGTTATGTTACTGGTTTTTGTACCGCGCACAGCTGCCCCAGCCAAGGGGCGTCCTGGCGCCAGGTAAGGTGAACACAACAACACGAAATGCAGCAGATTTAGTTAATTTTATTAAAAAGAAACGTTTTGATGACACCTCTGAACCTGGTTAAGTCTTCCAAAGCACGGGTGTCATGAGGAAGAGCGTTCCAGAGCTTTGCGGCTACTACTCGAAAGGAGCGGCCTCCAGTCCTGTTCAACAGAAAACGGGGAACAACAGCTAAGTTCTGGCCCAACGATCTCAAAGAGCGAGAAGGGATATACGGAGTAAGAAGATTCATGAGAATCGGTGGAGCCAAACCTTTCAAAATTTTAAAGGCCAGGCACAGCACCTTAAACTCAATACGCCGCGCAACCGGCAGCCAGTGAAGAGTTTGCAGTACTCCGGACACTGAGCGACGTTTGGGCAACCCAAATATCGCTCTTG
Source organism: Triturus cristatus (assembly GCF_964204655.1). NCBI lineage: Eukaryota > Metazoa > Chordata > Amphibia > Caudata > Salamandridae > Triturus > Triturus cristatus. The sequence goes on from NC_140595.1 coordinate 612,219,284, forward strand.
CGGCGGCATTCTGCACTCGTTGGAAGTTCCAGTGGGCGCAGCATCAGGGCAACCTGTCCGATCATGTCCAGATCTCGGAGGGCACTGCACAACAATTGCAGTGGTGGCTCACGAATCATGATTGGATCAATGGCAGATCCCTCTCCCTTCCCCAACCGGAGCACACGGTAGTGACGGACACGTCCCTCCTGGGTTGGGGAGGCCACATGGGAGAGGCGGAGATCAGAGGCCTCTGGTCTGCGGCGGAGTCCCGGCTCCATATCAACCTTCTGGAGCTGCGGGCGTTCCGGCTTGCACTGAAGGCATTCCTTCCCTCTGTCCGGGTAAGTGTAGTGCAGGTGTTCACGGACAACACCACCGCCATGTGGTATTGCGACAAACAGGACATGGTGGGGTCGTGGACCCTATTTCAGGAGGCTCTGCGCCTCTGGACGTGGCTGGGACATCAAGGCATTACCTTGGTGGTTCAACACCTGGCAGGTTCTCTGAACGCCAGGGCGGACGAACTCAGCCGCCGGTGCATGGTGGATCACGAGTGGCATCTGAACTTGGACGTGGCACAAGGTCTCTTTCTGCGATGGTGAGAGCCTTAGTTAGATATTTTCGCCACCGAAGAGAACGCTACAGGTTCTGCGCGTTGGAATTTCCAAGGCGGCACTCGCTCGGAGACGTTTTAAGTCTCGAGTGGAGCTGTAGTCTGTTGTACGCCTTTCCGCCTATACCACTTCTGCCCAGAGTGCTGAAGAAGATCAGGCGCGACCGGGCCCAAGTTATTCTTGTGGCTCCGGACTGGGCTCGAAGAGTATGGTATTCCGAGCTACTCAGTATGAGCATCGATCCCCCGATCCGTCTGCCTCTTCGGGAGGATCTTCTGTCGCAGCAGCAGGGGACGGTCCTCCACCCGAACCTGTCCAGCCTTCATCTCCATGCTTGGAGATTGAGCCGCGACAGTTGACACCTTTCGATCTTCCTCCCGAAGTCTGTGATGTCATCCTGGCTGCCAGGCGTCCCTCGACTAAAACGGTGTACGCCTGTAGGTGGTACAGATTTCTGGCATGGTGCACAGCTAAGACTGTGGATCCCCTTTCTGCCCCTCTTTCTGAGGTTCTTCTGTTCCTTCTCTCTTTGGCCCAGCAGGGCTCTGCTCTGGGCACTCTGAACGGTTATCTTTCGGCCATCTCTGCCTTTCTACGGCTTCCAGATCAGCCTTCTCTTTTTAAGTCCCCAGTTGTTTTTTTTTTTTTTTTTTTTTTTTTTGAAACCGTTTATTGCATTTTTAAAAATTTTTTTTTACAAGTATGGGCCTACAACCATCCGGCCGGCCGCTAGAGTGGCAGAAGCATATGACATACATACAGTAAGAGTCTCTTGGCGGTGCAGATTGGTAAATCAGGAGATATCAATAGCGCAGGCCACATAACTCCAAGCCCACAATACGGTTTCCTTTTATCAAAACAGAACAACACAAAAAACCACACCCGCAAGGCAACCCATCATCCAAAGTGACGGCACGTGCTCCTTAAGTGGGGGATCCCAACCAGCAGCCAAACTCTGAAGAGGGGGATGGGAATAGATCAGGGACTGGGGAACCACATGCCCACGGCTGAGGGAGGGGGTCGGTCAGGGGGACGGAGCTGGTGAGGCAGCCGGTAGCAGTGGCGGCTCGCAAATACCCCCGCGATAGGCGTTCCAGGGGCCCCAGATTTTCACCCACGCCCCAGGCTTACCCCTCGCAACATACACCACCTTTTCACGAAACATACACCAATCCATATGTTCTTTCCAGGCCAACACCGCCGGGGGCCTCTGGGATCCCCACAATTGAGCAATGTCACGCTTAACTATCATGTATCCCAGAGTCACCCACCGCTTCTGCGGGACCGAATAGTCATTTGGTTCCCACACATTCAGCAAGCATCTCCTCGCTTCAGGCAACAGCGCGACACGCGTAACCACACGCAGGACCTCATGCACACCACGCCAGAATCGCTCCACCTTTGGGCACTCCCACAGAATATGCATGAAAGTTGCCAAAGCACCACAGCCACGCTTACACAATCCGTCACCAGCAAAGCCCATACGTATAAGCCTTGGCTCCGTCACGTAAACCCGGTGGAGGATCTTAAGCTGGACGAAGCGAAGGCGAGCCGGGATGGCCACCTCCTTCGGAGAGGCCACCGCGGAGATCCAGTCCTCGTCGTCCAGTTCCAACCCGTCGGCAACCCAGGCCTCGCGGAGACTAGTCAGCAGGCACGATCTGTCGTTGATCAGTTTTTTATATATAAGGGAGATCGTGCTGTCTGGGACATGGCCATCCAGCACTCGGTCCTCCAGGGGGGAAGACTCCGGAATGGACGCGACATCCGGGAAGACGGAGCCCAGCGCGTGGCGGACTTGTAAGTACCGAAAGTACTCACTGCCTTGCAGCTGAAACTCCGTCTGCAGCGTCTCAAAAGTTTTGAATCCCCCCCTCGTCCAGAGATCTCCCACTGTGCTGATTCCGATCGTGTCCCACTTCTCGAAGCCCTTCGATGTCCACAGGGAGCCCAACCTCTCAGACGCATATAGCGGTGACGCCCGGGTCAAACGGTCCTTCCACCCCATAGCTGCATTAGCCGCGTGCCAGACACGCACCATGACACGCGTCGGTCCCGTCAGACGGGAGTCGGGCGCGCCAGAGTAGAGCGCACGATTGTAATCTCCACCGGGCAGGAGCATCTTGTCCATTTCAAATGCCGGGTTCAAGGCGGGCCCGTAAAGGCCATGATTAATTGCAGCTAGCTGGGAGGCCCAGTAATACCGTTTAATGTCCGGGAGGGCAACCCCCCCATCGTACCACGGGAGCGTCAATTTAGCCAGAGCAATACGCGGCCTCCCGTCCCAGAACAGGCGCCGCTGCAGGCTCTCCACCTCACGGAAATAGCGCGCCGGAACCAAGTCCATAGTGTTCTGGAGCGCGTACAGAAAGCGCGGCAAGGACATCATCTTAAACAAGGCCGCTCGGCCAAGCGGCGAAAGCGGAAGACGCCGCCAACGCGCAACGTCCTCCTTCAAGCGCTGGAGGGGGGGTAGCAAGTTCCGCTCGTAGCGGGCCTCCGGGTCTAGAGTAATATATATACCCAGGTAAGTCCCCAGTTGTTAACCGTTTTCTTAAGGGCATTACACATACTTTCCCACCTGTGCCCTTCATAATGCCTCTGTGGGACTTGAATCTTGTCTTGACTTTTCTGATATGCGCTCCCTTTGAGCCCCTTCATAACTGTCCCTTACGTCTTCTTACTCTCAAGACTTTCCGGATCCAGACTGACGCCTGGGGAATATTCTAAGGTAAGGAATCTATCACTAACTAATGTCTCTTACAGATATATCGTTACACAAGTAGTAACTTGTGCTTCTTTCCCAATGCACTTCCTGACCTAGAATTAAAAAAATATAGGCACTGTGGAGAAGAGTGGTGTTCTCTGTAAAACTAGCCTTAGAGTCCATAATGCAGCTTGCCTTTTGACCAAGTTCTCCTATGCATTGTGGGCCAGGGCACAGATGGTTGTCCGTAGTCTCCCGGACTATCTTAGAGACAACTTTGCTGAGGTCGTCGGCGATGGGCTGGAAGCAACCAAGCAAATTCTGAGACTGGGCTTGACACTGGACTCGGCACCATGCTCTGTGGGCTCCTAAATGGCCATAAGGCGACATGCCTGGCTCCCCTCTATAGGGTTCTCGGGGGATGTCTCATCTAATTTAAGGGACATGCCCTTTTATGGCTCTCTCTTCTTTTGTGAAAAAGTGACTTTGGCCCTTGAATAATTCAAACAGGGACAGAACAGTGGTTCTTGGGCTGGCTTCCCCTTTGTGCCAGTTTTACAGATACAGCAAGTTTCCTGGATATTCAAGGGTATTCCTGCAGGACCATGATTCCATCTGGTGTTCCTGCAGGCCCCTTTGTTCCAATGGCATACTTCTTAGGAAGTTTGCCGATGTCCTCCAACTCCGTGCCCTTCCTGCTGTTGCCTGCTGTGTTATGGGCCAATCAGAATCAGACTATGCAGCAGAATCGAAGTCCAGACTGGCGCCACCTTCCTTTGTCATCCAGCGTTCCTCGTCCTCTGACCCATACACAAACATCTTGATGACATCACATACGATGCCACCTACCCCAACTCAATGTCACAGTCAATGCCACTGCTATTTCCGCCTCCATTGGTGCCCCACCACTCCAGAAGGGAGGCTGAGCAGCTCTTAGTAGAAGGTGGCTATTTCTATGGGGAGGTGAACCCTCAAGAAGACCCTAGTGCAGATAATGAAAGGGAAGAATCACTAGATACAGACTTTGCAGGATTGAAGGCTGCCACTGGCCTCGATACCTCACTGGATGAGAACTACTGTTACTAACGGGCATTCCTCTACCGGAGGTGATCTCCTATCTCACAGTAATCAGCAGGGCAGAAAACGTGTTATATCTGTAGCTCCCATTCACAGTGGTCAAATCTAGCATTCTCAGTGAGGTCCTGCATTCCATCTCCCACACAGAGGAACCCTTATTTCCATTAAATGAGGCACTGATGGCCGTATCGGACAAACCAACAACATCCACCTCTGTCTCAAGGCAGAATGCCTGGTGATATAACCCAAACCTGGAAGATCCCAGCTTCTTATTGGCTCATCCATCTCCAAAGAACTTGCTCCTTTAAAAGTGCAGCAGGCTCCTATTCCCTCCACACCATCTGACAGGAAAACAAAGAAGCTGTAGCAATTTTTGAAGAAAATGTTTCTGCTGAGAATATGGCCCTCAAATCTATAAATGCCACCTGTCTTCTTGGTAGATAAGTACATGTTGTATTAGATTCTGCACAGGTGGTGACCCCCACACTTTCCAGTGATCTACGCTAACATTTCCCAGAGCTCATCTGAGAGGGTCAGGCTGCTGCAAAGCAAGTGATATAGTGGGGCCTGAATATAACAGATTGAGTAGCAAGAGCCATGGGGACACCCATTTTGCTGCGGTTTAAAGATAGTAAAGCCACAACCAGATCTCTTGGTCTCCAAACACAACCTAGAGACTAACGTCAGTTTTGAAAGTTTTGTGGCTTCAGAAGGGGCTTTTCATTTCGAGGCCATCAACGGTTCACAGCTCACCAACAGTAGCAACAGCAGGCAAACCCCCTCTACAAACAATATAGGGGATTAGGCAAAGGTCGAACACAAGCTATCCTGCTTTCCACCTCCTCCTCCTCTTCGTCTTCCCCAGCCATCGCAGGGAAACAGCCTGAGTTCTGCCTTCCCTGAACACACATAGTACGTTGGAGGACTGTTATACTACTTTGCACAAGTTTGGAAGGTCATAACTTCAGACCTTTGAGTGTTGCAAATTGGGAAGGGGGGGTATGCCCTTTCTTTCCAACAAACACCCCAATCCCCTGCTTTCTCTCCCTGTCCAGATATGCTCCTGCCAGACCATCTGCTGGTCCTTCTACAAGAGGTTGAGTCTTTGCTTCTCAAGGTGCAATAGAGTTGGTTTGAAAGCAGGAACTGGGTTAGGAGTGCTACTTTCTGTGCTTCCTGATCCCCCAAAAGGATGGAGGCCTCTGTCCGTTCTTACACCTGTGAATTCTGACCTGGTTCCTCAAATGGAAAAGTTCAAAATGCTGTCCCTAGCTCAGGTTCTGCTTGAGCTGGAAGCGGAAGACCATATGGTGTCTGTTGACCTGCTCGATGGCTACTTCCATATCCCTTTCCTGTAGTCACATAGGAAGCATCTTGACTTTTCACAGTCTGATCTGAACACTACCAGTTTGTTGTTCTTCCATTTGATCTCACTTCTGCCCCTCGTGTCTTACCAAAGGTGACTGCGGTGCTTGTGGCCCATCTCAGACTGGCGGGAATCCCAGTATTCTTTTACCGTGATGACTGGCTCATCAAGGCCAGCTATAGTACGTTGGAGGACAGGTATCCTCCTTTGCACAAGCTTGGAAGTTCATAACTTCAGACCTTTTGGGTGTTGCAAATTGGGAAGTGGGGTATGCCCTATCTTTCCAACAAACACCCCCACCCCTTGCTTTCTCTCCCTGTCCGGATATGCTCCTGCCAGAACATCTGCTGGTCCTTCTACAAGAGGTTGAGTCTTTGCTCCTCAAGGTGCAATAGAGTTGGTTTGAAAGGAGGAACTGGGTCAGGAGTGCTACTTTCTGTGCTTCCTGATCCCCCAAAAGGGTGGAGGCCTCCGTCCGTTCCTACACCTGTGAATTCTGACCTGGTTCCTCAAATGGAAATGTTCAAAATGCTGTCCCTAGCTCAGGTTCTACTTGAGCTGGAAGCGGAAGACTATATGGTGTCTATTGACCTGCTCGATGGCTACTTCCCTATCCCTTTCCTGTAGTCACATAGGAAGCATCTTGACTTTTCACAGTCTGATCTGAACACTACCAGTTTGTTGTTCTTCCATTTGATCTCACTTCTGCCCCTCGCGTCTTACCAAAGGTGACTGCGGTGCTTGTGGCCCATCTCAGACTGGTGGGAATCCCAGTATTTGTTTACCTGAATAACTAGCTCATCAAGGCCAGCTCTCCAGAGATGGTGCACGCCATTTGCAGGTGACAACCACGCCATTGTTCGAACTGGGATTTTCAATCAACAAACCTCACGCCTCATCTGGTGACTTCTCAGTGCATCCTGTTCACGGGGGCAATAATGGACAACACATTGGCTCAAGCCTTACCTCCACCACAGAGAGCTCAAGGCTGTGATCCCAATGTTTCAGAATGGAGCAATCATTCCATGGTCGTATGTCTGCTCGGTCTGATAGCCTCCTGCATTCTATAGTTCACACATGCACTCTGGCACATGAGGGCCCTCCAGTGGTGCCTTCACAGGCAGTGGTTCCAACACAACCGACACCTCCAAAGTTGTATCAAAATCTCCAGCGACACTGCAGCGGATCTATGTTGGTGGAGTGTGAACAGCAAACGTACGAAACAAAAGTTGTCCAACTCTCTCCCTCTGGTGACAACAGTGATGGCAGAAGCCGCTCTCTTGGGTGGGAAGCCCATCTGGAGGATTGGAGATCAGATGCCTCAGGTCTCCAGAGGAACAGATATTGTACAACAGTCTGTTAGATTTATGAGCCATACGTCTGGCACTCAAGGCGTTGCTCCCTTCCATTTGCTGTGAGTTGGTCTAGATCTTGACAGACAACAGAACCACAGTGAGGTACATCATCAAATAAGGGGGAGTAGGGTTGCATCTCCTCCGCCGATAAGTTCTGTGGCTCAGGTCCTGGATTCAGGACCATCAGATCTGCCTGGTAGGAAACCACCTGGATGGAATGCTCAACTTTGTGAGAGGACAATCTGAGCCGGCGTCATCTTGTCGACCACTTGTGGCGTTTTCATCCAGAGGTAATGCATGACAATTTCCAGCTGTGAAGAATTCCTCAGATCGACCTCTTTGCTACCCACGAGAATGCTCACTGCCAGAAATTCTGTGACTTCCACTATCTGATGCAGGGAGCATAGAAGGATGCATTTCGCTTGAGGTTGAACTTTCCTCTTCATTACGAGTTTCCTCCCATAGCTTAGATTCCCTGTGTGTTGCAGAAGATTCATCTTGACTGGGCCCAAGTAATCCTAATTGCCCCTGATTGGCCACGTAGGGTGTGGTATGCAGACCTAATTCACTTCTTCCTGTACCCTCTGCTCTGTCTTACTTACAGGGTAGACCTCCTCTCGCAGTCAGAGGGGCAGGTTCTTAACCACAGCCTCCAGAGGCTACACCTGCATGCCTGGATATTAAACGGGGCAACCTGAGGGCTTTTACCTTGTATCCAGAAGTGGTGGATGTTTTATTATACTCATGAAGACAATCCACCAAGACAGTCTATTCAAGCAGATGGATCAATTTCGGCATTTGGTGTTGTGAAAACTCCATATATCTTCTACAGGTCCGTTGATCTGACATTCTACAATTTGCCCTTTCGCTGGCCCAACTAAGATGCGCGGTGAGCACTGTTAAAGGTTATGTATCATCTTATCTATTCTTACCTGATCAGCTGTCCCTCTTTAAGTCACCCATTGTTATCAGATTCTTCAAGGGTCTCACAAACAAGTTTCTCTTATTTACATTCATTATGCCCCAATGGCACCACAACATTGTTCTTATATTCCTTATGTGTTCCTTGTTGGAACTGTTGCTCAGTTGCCCTTTAAGAATACTACCTTTTAAGATGATCTTTCTGATCGCTATTACATCAGTAATACGTGTTAGTGAAGCACAAATCTTATCTGTGAAGTCTCCATTTACTTCCTTTTTTTCCAGACACGTTTGTGGTGAGAACCAGACTGCCTTCCTGCCAAAGGTGGTTACCCTCTGCCACCTGGCCCAATCCATAACCCTTCAAGCACTCCACCCTCCTCCTTATCCTATGAAGGAGGAAGAAAAACGTCACCATCTGGACTCCAAGAGAGCAGCAACATCTATGTAAAAAAGCAGCAGTGAATTCAGACTGGGCGACCAAATCTTTGTGGAATACTTTGGAAAGATGAAGAAAGAGGCAGTGCATAAGAGGACATGCTGAGGTGGATAATGCTGTATACTAAGCTTTGCTATTCCATGGCACAGAAGGAGTCACCAGAGGGCATCCATGCTCATTCGATCTGGGGCAAGTCTTCCTTTTGTACGCTGGTGAGAGGCATGCCCGTTGCAGACATTTATAAAGCAGCAACTTGGGTGTACCACCACACCTTTGCAAAGCATTATTGTTTGGACTCTGGAATTGGGAGAGGTCACTTCACTCGCCCAGTGCTTCAGGATTTATTGGTTTAACCAACCATGCACCCACCTCCTGATGGGGGGGGGGCGCTAAGGGAATATATTCAGAAGGTGAGAAATCTTTAGATAGAAGTATCCAACAAAAGGAAAAGTTACTTACCTTTGGTATCGCTATTTTTGGTGGAATTTATATCTACCTTCATATTCCTCACCGATCCACCCACTTCCCTATTGCATGGCTGGCTATATCACATGTTCACTTGATGTGGCTTCAACATACTACAGAAAACTGTGCCTATCTTATGGACGTTAGTGTCATCAGATCACCCTAAGGCTTGTTCAAAAGAATGGATGGTCTCTGACATCATCACACTGATGGGAGCACTTCATGGCTACAGTGACGTCACGAGGGGGTCATGTGCAGTGCCGAGATGGAACTGACGACCCTACCAGCGTGGGGGAGCTATTGAAGATTTTCCAGTTCCAGACTGGCGCCTGGGATATTCAAAACACGAGGAATGTGCAGGTAGTTATAGTATCCACCAGAAAGAGCGTTACAGAAGATAAGTATCTTTTACATGAATTCTTAAAGTAGTGACACTGCTCCTCGAGAGTCAGTCTATCACCCTACTTTTCATCCTCCACCTCATCCCACTAAGGAAGAGGAGAGACTCCACTGTTTGGATCCTCATAGGGTGTCAGCTGTTACGCAGAGAGGACACTGGGATTCCACTCTGCCGATCAGCTATGTAAAGGTTGTGTAGGTGCAAAGAAAGGCAAAACTGTCAAAATAGGATGCTGTGCAGATGTATTACGATATGTTATGCCCTTGTCTTAATAATCCTCCAAAAGGTTTCAGAACCCATACCGCAGGGTGAAAGCAACTTCTTTAGTATTTTCATGAGGAGTTCCTGTTTCAGAAATGCATTGCTGTAACATGGGCTTTGATCCACACTTTCACCAAACACGATTCTTTAGACTCTGAAGTCTGCAGGGATGCCCATTTCACAAGATCTATGCAACAGGACTTTCTGGTGTGACCATCTCCTCAGACCCTCCACTTTGGATAGGTATTGTTGTGATATTGGATCATAATGTGATGAACCTGCAGGTAGAAGTACCCACAATAAGAACAAGTTACTTACCTTCATTTCAGTAGAGGCTTTTTTGGTTAATACTCTAGTCTAACTGCAGATTCCTCATCTAAGCCACCCGCTTCGCTGTTTTGAACAGTGGTCCTAGATACCACGAAATTAAGGCCTCAAGTTAGATTTCATACACTGCATAACAGTTAATTGTGTTTAGTCTCTTAGGGTGTGAAAATAATAGATGTGGAACTGTCCTCAGGTGCTGGGGTGTCATCTATATGATTCCGGTTTCATCATGCCTAGGATAGTATCCAAAGCCAAGAAGAAGCTGAACGCCACCAACAAGTGGAGGCAAGCCATGACAGCTTTTCCAGAACTAGTCTGGTGCCTGAGAATATTGAAAATGGGAGGAGTCTGCAGATTATCTACCAGAAAGATCACTTGTCTTTCACCCCACTTCACGGTTCATTCCCACTTTTAATGTAGATGGGACTCGACCTGCTTCAAAAGTTGTTTAACAAAGCTTTGCCCACTGGTACTGCACAGAAAACCTCATATGGAGCACATTTTCTCTTTCTTGTATGTTTGTATAACACTGCCAGTTCCCTTTTTGCTGCTGGACAGTGTGGGTTGGAACTTGTTTTTAATGTGCTCAATGATTTCATATGTCTTGCCCTGGCCTGAAGCTTCTTTTTTTTTTAAATGTTCAATGTTTTTTATTTGTATTCCTCATTTCTCTTCATTCTTCAGCTGGCCTACACAACTTCTGTCTCTCTTGCCTGGGGAAAAGTCATCTAGTGCATGCTTGCTCTGAATGTGGTACAATCACTACGAGGACCTTTCAGAAATGCCCATTTGCATGCAGGGTAGGGGGTTAACTACTTCCGTGCTCATGACGGAACCACGCCGTCATGAGCCACGGTTGCCGTGTGCTCATGACGGAGTGGTTCCGTCATGCTGCGGCCGTTGGCGGCCGCGCCGCCCACGCGCCGCTAATTCCCCGCCTGTGCGGGCGATTAGCGCTGTGGGCGGAGTCATGACGGAACCACTCCGTCATGAGCACAGCCCAACCGTGGCTCATGACGGAGTGGCTCAGTCATGAGCACCGCGCCACCGCGCTGCCCCCCCCGCACTCCCCAGCGCTGCGGCGCTATTTCCGCCGCAGCGAAGGGGTTAACCAATCCTGCAGTAGCATTTGAATTTCATACTTAGAAATAAGTACAAGGATAAGAGTATAGGTATTACTCCACAGACCTACGTAAATGGTACAAGTAACCCCGGGAAAGGTGAATGCACCAGGTCACAGGTCATCTTTCCTCTATTCCGAATTACCTGCTTGTGGTGGCACTGATTAGCGAGGGAAGTGATGCCAAGTACCAAGAGGCTAACTGCCCTATAGGGACCAAACTCTCTCTAGCTCTGGATACTATTGCATCAAGCCCAGCTCCCTGCCTCAGTGTAAAGTATAGTTCTCAATGTGGGTGCTGTGCTGCAGACCTTTTGCATCGAGAGGCCGAGCAAGCCTCTCTCCCTTGATACAGGTAACGGGATTAAACCACAATGTATTCCAGTGACTCCTCAACTAGCACCTGAGTTAGGATGTAATTCCTACTTCAGCGGGGGGTAATATGATTGCTGAGAGGGAGGGTATCACCCGGGCAGTGAATGGAAAACTGTCACAAGAATGAAAGAGGCTGTTCTCCCTTACTGTTTATACTCATCAACTGCCCAAAAAACACAGGAAACAGGCAGCGACTGTCTCTTGGGGCATTCAGCAGTTGCTGTCGTGTTGGAAGGTAAAGCTGACACTTAAACCATAACCCACCCAATATTACAAGACCTTCCACCATACTGCCTCGTCCACATCTTGGTGAGGCAGGGCTTGGCATCAGTTTACTAGGGGCAAGCGTGGGTTATGGTCTCTCAAGAGCCTCTCAGTATCAGCTTCCTGCTTAGGAATTTTCTTGAGTGTCCCTGGCTGTACCCCTTTCAAGGAAGGTGGACCTCATTGCTGACAAGTTCAGGAGTTTCATGATTCCTCCTAGCTCCTCCCAAACCCAAATGATAACATTCCCTCTACGCTTGCCTTCATCTTCAACAAAGTTAAATGCCACTGAGTCATCTGTAGTATGGTGGTGCTGTGCAGCTCCTGCATTTAAAGATCATTCACATGTGCCTTATCCTCTTACACTGGAGGTACTGCTGATCCTGTTTCAGTCATCCATCCCAGCCAATAAGTTCTACAGAAAATCAAGGCCGAACCCAGTTAACTGTCATTTTAGATGGCCATCTTTGTCCTGTTAGTTCTGGTTCTGAGAATGTATCTTCCGCCACCATAAAAGTGTCAAATTTGGCATCCACTTGTTATCGTTGCACAGTTAGGGTGTGTGTTTTCTCAGACAATAGCCTTCATCTGCTAGTTCAGTTGTCACCTCATAACATCTCTGGACATGACCCCTGCCTAAGGTGTGGCGAGAAGGTTTTATTGTTGGATTCACAACATCTGTATGTGGTATGTGACATCTGACCATCCTCCTTCGGCATGCCCCTTTTCTTCCAGGCATCTAAAGACGGTTTTATTGTTGGATTCACAACATCTGTATGTGGTATGTGACATCTGACCATCCTCCTTCGGCATGCCCCTTTTCTTCCAGGCATCTAAAGACCAACAGGAAGCAGAAAGCCAGATTATTCTTGGTAGGTGCATGCAAGACACTCAAAAGAGGTTCCTTTACTCTAATCAAAGTACATCTCCTGAAAGGGCGCTATCTCCAAGGGATCCTCCCCCAAGAAATGCCACAGGAAGGAGATGTTCTCTTTCATTGCTGAGTCTCAGAATGGTCCTGCAAGCAAAATCTTGAGGAGACTCTGCAGTGGAGTTCCTCGACATAGATCTCTTCATTGTAAGAGCAGAAGATGAAACTGAGTTTACAATTCCTCCCACCGACCTCTTGTACAAGAGGGTGCCGCAATTCTCTCAGCCATTCCACTATGGAGAGCCCAATTCTGCGGCTGTGGCAATTCTGACGGCTGAAACCCCGGCGCCACCTGACTCATGCCTCCACAGACTTTATATTTGGTGCTACTTTTAAGGAAGACCTTGTCTACTAAGATGCTACTCCTGTTGCCTTCTGCGCTGTCCACATCTCAATCTGGTGCAGTAACTCTCTGAGCCATTCCACTATGAAGGGCTCAGTCCTGCAGCTGTGGCAACTCTGCTGGCTCAGACCCCAGTGCCACCCTATACTGTGCCTCCACAGGCTGCATCCTTGGTGCCACTTTTAAGGAACTCCTTGTCTACTAAGATGCCATCCCTACTGCACTGTCCACAGCTTCATCTGGTGCCAGCTTAGGAGCTGATTACTGTGCCACATCAGCCCTTGAGGTCAGCAGACATTTTTCAAGTGGCAAAAGGAAAAGTTTGAGCATCCTTTGATGATGAAGTTTCAACACCTTCCAGGGGACCAAATATATGATGTGATGAAGGCACTCTTCAGATCAGACATCAATGACTTGGACATGCCCAATACAAATTAAGGGTCCATAAAGGAAGATAATTCAGAGTCTAACTACCTATCTGACCATCACATAGATGTTGGCCTTTATCTAAATGTGCAAAATACCAATAGCCTTGACACATCTCAAAAGGGGGCATTTTTTACCCCTTGGGCGATACTTCAAGGAAAGTTTTTTTTTTATCCGTGAGTTAAAGGAGGCAGCAGAGATGCTAGGGTTGCCCTGACTGCTGAGCCAAAATCCAACATGTTGACAGAAATCCTGCATCTCTCTTCGGTGGCTCCTAAACCTCTGCTGCCATTCATTAAAGCACTGTTGGAGCCTGTTTGGCTTCTCAGGACTGGCAGTTCACAGGCAGATTGGACGGACCTATAGGCCAGTGCTTTCTAATCTTCACTTCTGATGAACACATTCATTACTGGAGAGTCTGGTGGTCCAAGATTCAACAGCTAATCAATATTGTAATGTATTTCCAACCCTCCTCTGGATTGTGCATCGAAAAGGCTTGATTCCATGGGCTGTAATGTTTTTATGTCCGTCAGTTCCACATCTTTGAATGACAATGCAGCGTGCCTTCTCAGATGGTTGTCTAACCATTATGGGAAAGATAGCTATTAGCCTTCTTCATCATATGAAGAATCCCTTCTGTAATTTTGGTGAGCAATGGTTTCGATGCTTCCAAGCAGATCCTCAAATGTGGCCTGGAGTCTGCATATAAAATGGTTTGATCCATGGCCATGGTGGTCAGCCTGCAATGGCATGCCTGGATGTGTTCTTTAAGCTTTTCGAGGGATGTCCAGCGGCTTTAACCGACATGCCTTTGTTCAGCTAGAAAGCTAACTTCCCTCAAACACTTTCAGAACAATTCTGCCAACAGTACCAGCATTTCTGAATATTCTCCAAGGGACCACCTTCAAAGCAGTGGCAACCTATTCAGCTGCAACAGTGCTCACACCAGGTCTACTGGTTATTTTGAGGCAAGCATGGACCTTGGGGAAGCCAATAGCATCAGCAGCAACTCCTGTCTCCCCTGTCTTCTGCTGGATCTGCTGCTTCAAACCACACTTATCACCTGCTTCCCATAGACGAGTCTACCATTTCACCAACATTTGGGAGACTACCATGATTGATCTCCGGGAGCTCCACTTAATTTGCAAGATCCCTGCTCTCCCCTCTGTCCTTACCCCTTGATCACCTACTCCCCGTAAGGAAGTGCGCTGTAGCTCATGCTTCGATTTTAGATGCTGAGGTTCTAGCCCAGTCAAACAAAGGGCTATAGAACTGATGCCTTTGGAGAATGACAAGAGATTATTCTATCTTTACTTCATGGTCGCCAAGGAATACCGGGTTCTCCGATTCCTTCTGGATCTCCTGCTCCTTAACAACGTCTTCTGATGGATACTTCTAACTGCAGATTCCACACCTTGTGACTATTACCCAGCTGTAAGACTGGATTCCGTTACTCACACCCACCCGACTGCTAAAGACAATAGCTCACCCTAAGGCGCAACCTATTGGCTTTGCCATTGCTTTTTTGCATCTTTTCATCTGCTTCCAGAGCTGGGTGCCCCATAGCCCCTTCATCCCCCCCCCCCACCCCCTCCCCCCCGGATGAGGTTAGAGAATGTTTAAATAGGAAGCTGCATGTCATAGCACCTGGAAACCAGCACAGATCTGGCAGGATATCTCAGGCAGCATTTGCAAACTGTAATTTGAGCAGCACGTGTCACTTACACAGGATTCCTCAATGCTGCCGCTTATCTCTCTGGTGAAAAGGCCTGCAGCAACTGCCCCATTTTATGGCCACTGCTTGTTGCTATTCATAAATATGATCATGGCCCATTCCTAATCTAGAACCGGTTGAAAAACATTTTTCCTGTGGGAAAGCAAGTGTTGGGACAAGCACACTTGTGTTAAACATTTACACATAATTACGCTTTTGAATATTCGTGAAAATCTGCAACTTTTATGAAGAGCTCCAGTGGAAATGTTAGTAAATTACAACAAACAAACAAGCATTGACATAGCCAATAGGTCTCGCCTTTGGGACCTTATAAGTGTTTAGCCATGCAACAGTTGGTGTTGTTGCACTAAGGATATTGTGCTGCATAACTAAATACTTATAAGGTCCCAAAAGCGAGACCTATTGGCCATGCCAATGCTTGTTGATGTTGGCTTTCCAACCCGACTGGAGAGAAAAAGGAGACAGAATTATCATGTTCCTGGCATATGAGCATCTTATTGACCAGGATGCCCATTACTGTGGTCCAAAATGTTTGTTTGGTGTTGGAGTGGCGTCCAGACATGTAAAGACATATACAAGACACACACAACATAAAAATAGATAGGGTGAAGAGCCAATCTGTGAGAATAGCTTGCATTTAGAATTTCTTTCAGCGATGTTCCCAGTCTAAAGAATCAGAGGCTGGTACCCCCGTACAACAAAATTGCTGCAGATCACAATAATACATGGCATGCAGTATGAGAAAAGGAAATGTCATTGTGTAAGTGGCACAAGCTTTCATAAATGGGATGCCACTGTGCAAATAGTCTAGATTGCCAGTATAGCCATCAACTGTTATATACACACAAGAGAGATCACCATAATGCATGCTGCTATCTCATAAGTGGTCACAGTGTTAAAAATGGTCCCAGTATTAAAAACAGGAGGGTGGCTGTGTTTCCATTACTCTCTTATACCCCGTAAGGCACATAATCCTACCTTCAAATGGAGCTAAAAGTACTCCCTAGGGTGTGGCAGAGGTGCCGCGCTCAGTCGTGCTAAACTGGAAGTAAGTAGGTAAGATAAATAAGGAGGATCCAAACCGGAGGATCACATATGTTGTAACTGCACCAGGTATTTAGTACTCACGGTGTCTGAGTGCTATCTGGTTGTCGCACCTACCCGTGTCCTCTGCTTCCCCCGAATGAGGATTCAGGTTCCTGTTTTAAAGCACCTTACCTACTTACTTCCAGTTTAGCACGACTGAGTGCAGCACCTTTTCAACACCCTAGGGAGTGCTTTTATCTCCAGATGGAGATAAGATGATGTGCCTCACGATGGTGAACGACCAACTCTTCAATAGATTTGCAGGTGCTAAGAAGGGAATTACTGTCCAAAAGCAAACGCTCCCTAGTTGGATAATCCTCTGTATTGAGTTGTGCTATGCCTTAGCCAACAAGGAGCCTGTGGAGGGCACTCAGGCTCATTCCACATGATCCCAAAATCACCTCTATGGCATTAGTTAGGGGAATTCCAGTGCTGTACATCTGCCAGGCTGCAATGTCAGCATCAGTCCACACCGTATTCTTTCCCGCATTCTGGCACTTTAAGACCAGCTGACTCTTATTTATCACCAATACTCTCCATCATTGATAACCAAACATCAGCCATAATGTTATTGTTGGATATGTCTCAATATTGGAAATGTAGCAGAAGGCATTTAGTAATCGTAAAGTTAGTAGTCCTAACTTTACTACTACTAAATGCCTTCTGTGAATAACTAAAGTAGTAAATTTAGGATTTTGTTTCAGATTAGTTCTGTGAATCGGCCCAAGGTTACTGGGGTAGGAGGTGGTGTGAGAGGCTACAATTTTAATGTATTTATTTATTTGAGTGGGATTGGGGGGTAATTCTATAATTGCCAAGATCCCTGCAATAAAATTAATCTTAACTCATTCTGTCCTATATTATTCATTCTGTCCTCATGCTAATGCAAATTCTTTTCTTTTGTAGTTCCCTTTCTACAAGAGACGTGTTTATGCCCTCTGACCCTGCTTGGAGTTATGCAGCCTTCGTATATTTCAGTTTTCGGAGGGGACCCTCCCAAGAAAAGTTTGGGGACTGTCTGAGGAGACATGGGAGCAGCGCTGATGAGGTAATTTGGTTCAGAGACTGGTAGTTTGCGAATGTAAAACTTTGGCTGTCTGATGGCCTAGTGCCGACCATAGTGATAAAATGGTATTGCATGCCTTTGGACCCAGTTTCTGCCTTCTTAGAAGGCAGTGAGATGATTAGACTTCCATTAAATTTTCCTGAGACTAGTGTCTTTTCCCCAAGTATACTGTCTTTAGCCTTTCTTTTTGTGAGGAAAGCAGTTAAGCATATGGTGTATTTGTGAGACCTCACCAAACTCTCTACCTACCTGTACTGGGTCCAGTTACATTCATTTGAAAAACCTTAGCTCAACCCTTGGTAGCCGTGCCACTGAGCAGTCAGGCTTCATCAAAGGAATGTGTGTAAAGCGTTATTATACCATAACAGTTGAATAAGAAAGAAACAGGACTCAATAAAAATCTTGACACCAATTTATAAAAAAAAGTTGTATTTTTAACTTCAAAAAGACACCATAGTGACAAAAATCCACAGGAGTGTTTCGGTGATGTAAATTTTCAAAGGAACAATAAATCACTGCTTTTCATTCAAGGCGATAATTCATTGTAATGGAACACACTCGTGGTCAAAATTTGCAACCTTTTCAAAACCTTTATAAAGTTGTAAACTAACTGGCACAAAGTGAGTCACAGGGGCCAAAGAGGCTTTGTTGGGCAATTACCTTTCAGTCAACCAGTCTCCAATCAAGCTCCAGTCCAGTGTTAGCTGGTCGTGGGATTTAGGTTGTGGGGCTCCTCAGCTGGCTGACGTTGGTTGCCTTGTTCTGGACCGTTAAAGGAGTGAGACGTTAAGGCTGGGTTATGGAGTGACTTGCTGTTACTTGTGCAGTCTGTGCCCTGTGTGGTGCCTTGAGGTAGTAAGGTATGCTTGTACAAGATTACTTGATTTTGAGGTAGATGAGGTTGCTCTTACAGCTCGTTATTAGGGTTTTGTTGCAGTAGATATATAAGTTCATGTTTACTTAGCTTGTGAGGTAGATAAGGTTGCTATTACAGTACGTTGCTAGTGTTTCGCTACGAGGGTTTACTGCTCTCTCACTCCACCCTCAGCTCCGGTGAAGCTCTTCTCTTGCTGGTGCCTGCTTGGGAGGCCTCCATTTCTTGTGCTACTAGACCGCCCAGGTATCTGCCTAGTTCTCTCGGGTCCTCGAAGATATGTGTTCGCCCATTGTCGCTTATCCGGAATCTTGTTGGGCCTGTGAATGAGAACAGGATGTTTTTCTTCCTAATCTTGTCACGTAGGGACAGGAAGCCCTTCCTAATGTCCACTGTTGGTTTGGAGTAGTCCTGCGTGAGTATTATCTTCTGCCCATTCCACGCGATATGTTGGTTTTTCCGTGCGAAACTGAAAATGGCTTCTGTGTGTTGTGCTCTTAGCGGCTTGCATATTATTGGACGAGTCCCCGACTTTGTTGCGGACCTGAATATAGGAACTCTATAAGCTCTGTCCAGCTCAAAGGGTTGGTCAAATTTGAGGTTTGTGATTTTTGGTATCATTTCCTCGATGAAGGACAGGCAAGACCCTGCTTTATCTTCTTCGCCCTCCGGTACGCCTAGGATTCTTATGTTCCCCCTTCTGTTTCGGTCTTCCAACTCCGCCGTTTGTTTCTGGAGTGCTGCTGTAGCCTTGGTTAAGGACTTTAGATCCTTGTTTACATGCTGGTCCGCATCCTCGATGTCACTTATTCTCTGCTCTGCCGCTGTAAGTCTATTGTTCGCTGCGTGCATGTCTGCCCTCTCTGCTGCCAACTCTAGCTGGATTGCGTCTGTGGTCAGTTTTGTGGTCTTGGCCAGGTCGTGAACATCCGCTAGCTTTTTTAGGATCATCTCCAATGTGCTGTTCATGTCTAGTTTCTACTTGATTGGTGAGTCTGTTAGCGTGGGTTCACCCTTGTTTTTTTTCAATTGTTGTTGGAGTCTTGTCTCGCTCCCCGCAATGTTTGTTAGTCCTCTCTTCACCTAGTGCAGTTCAAATCTTCCCCCTCTTCTTGGTGCTACGGCCAGCGCTTTATGATCCTGAGTTGTTTCTCGTTGTGTCTGGTGGATCTGTTTGGGCTCCACAGTTGGGTTTTGCTGGGTGTTTTCCCTCGCGGGGCATGGAAGGGTCTGTACACGTATTATTGGTCCCTCTGGTCACGTAGGGGCAATTCCGCCCTCTAGGTTTGCTGCCCTGCTTGTCTTCTTCTTCTATACTCTCGCCACTGGCCCCTGCCGCTGTTTCCCCTAGCCGCTGTTTTATCTAGCAGCCTTTGCAAGGGGCCTGGTGCAATTTCCTGTAGCAGGTTCGCATCTGTCTGCCTGACACGCTGTTTTGGTTTTTGTGGGTCGGGAGGCTCCCTGCACACCCAGACCGGGATATGCCCACTTTTGACTTCTGGGGCACGCTTCTAACCCAATGCTCAACTTTCGAATTCTGTTTTCCTTTCGTCTGTGTCTGGGCGAGAGAGGTCTCACACCGCCCCTCGTCGGATTTGGTGTCTTTACCATCCCTTGTTCACACTCCTTAAGGTGGGTCATGGATCTGATGCCTGTTGTCCTGGCATTGTGGTTTCCACCATTTTTCGTCAGCAGTTGACGAATATGTTCTCCTGGAACTTGGTGGTTGTTTCGCAGACCCTCCTCCTATGGGGTATGTCTTTCGTATCTATTCTAAGTTAAGGAATCTGCGGCTAGATGTCTCTATCAGATGGAAGAGTTACTTACCTTCGGTAACGATATATCTGGTAGAGAAAGTCTAGCCGCAGATTCCTTAACGCCCGCCCATCCTCCCCACTCTGCGAAGACCTTTTCATATGGTGTCTTTTCACCTAGCCTCCCTCTTTCTGGTGGCCTTGGTCTTCGGGAAGTGTGCTCTCGTACCTCACTCTGGGGTATGGTGTGTTGTTCTGCGTGGGGCCCTTCGGCCTCCCCTCTGTCCTAGTGTTTGGTTGGTGGCATGTTCTCGCGCCTTCTTTTGGAGCTAGTGGTGCTGTTCGACTTTCGAGCCCTTCGGCTATCCGCTCCATCCACGTTTTTTAGGTGGTTAAGGTCTCTGTTTTCCACTGTCTTCTCATGTTGCTCCACCGGTGTCCCTTATACGTGGAGTTCTTCTGTTTTTAATTCCCTCCCACCGCCTACGCCTGTGCTTCCTTCTTTCTATGGCAGTCGGTTGGGTTGGATTCTCTTTGGTGTTACAGTCCTTCGATCACTGGAGGGTGTGTGTAGTGACCTTTCTGGAGGTCGTTCACTTCTAGTCACCTGTCTGGCAACATGTTCCTTCAATATTGTGGTTCTTTTAACCTCCCTCCCGTGGTGACACGCTGTGTCTGCCTTGTCGTGTTTTTTGTGCCGCAGCCATAACCCCCTCGAAGTGGGGCACAGCTTGACGCTTTGTTCGGCCCCTGCTTGCAGCACGGGCTCTGTGAGCTCCCTCCAGTCCTTCCTGGTACTGGGTGCTTTTTCAACTTACTTTTGTTTCTCGTTATAAATGATTTTTCTCTTTTTTAACACACACTGTTCCAATGCTATCGCAGTTTTTGTCATGGATCCGCGTTGTGGCGTGGAAAAGTTTCCTGTAGAAAACTGACGTCAGCACGCCGGGAGGGGCTTATATGACTCCATTGACGTCACATCCGTGGGCGACATCAGGACGGAGCCGAGCGGCACCTCCTCCCAGCGTGCAGAGGTATTGCTGGAGAAAAAAGATTTGCCAGATCCAGTCTGATGCCTGGGGAGATATTCTAAGTTAAGGAATCTGCGGCTAGACTGTGTCTCTACCAAATATATCGTTACCGAAGGTAAGTAACTCTTCCGTCAAGAACCACAAGTGCAACGTCGAGAACTACCTTGCACCGACACCCGACGTCGAGACATGCATCGACATCGAGGGATTCCTACTCGCCGTCACCAAGAAGTGGGCAGTGGACGTCGAGAGCCAAGCGACGACGAGAGTGGTCGATGTCGAGAAGCCAGTCGAAATCAGGAGCCAGCGTATGTTGACGTCGAGGAGCAGATCGTCGTCGAAAACCAGTTGACGATGATGGAGGTCGATGTCAAGAAGATCCTCGATGTCGAGGAGACAGCGACAATCCAAGAGAAGGAGAATCTACTCTTCATTAGATTCTCACTCCAGATCTCCATCTGTGGTAGAGATACCCTCTTCTCTCATCCCGATATCTCCTCAACCGGATTCATCGGCTCCACCAGCACCCCCGCTTCCAGGACTCCCTGCTTCTCCTCCAAAACTGGCATCTCAACTTTCACCTCTGCCAGCTATACCGACACCTGTCATTCCACCTCCAGTGGTACCTCAGGTTCCTGTTACACCAGCACCTAGGAGGTCTCAATCAAGGACACGCCTTCGATCTCACCATTGGCACTCGCATTCCTCTACTGCATCACACCATTCAAGGTCGCATCACCGATCTCATCGCAGGTCAAGATCACGTTCCTACCATCATTGCCAGAGAGATACGTCCTCTTCCACCAGAGGATACTCTCCGACCTTGTAGGACTCTCCTCAACCACGATCCCCACCGATTGATGACATCAACACCTTTCAGGAGGCTCTGGTTTGAGGCGTAGCAAAATTGAACATATCTATGGTGGTCCCCACTCCATCGACTTCGGTGATATTCGAAACTCTTCACCAATGCACGGCCTCACGACCCTTGCTCCCGCTAGTGCCGGGTCTTCTTGAACCAGCCATGGAGTTGTTCCTTACTCCAGCAAAATCAGCACCCTCCAGGCTCCAGAAGAAATACCGTCCACCCGAGCACGATCCACTTTTTTAACATGCCAACCCTCCACCTGATTCAGTGGTGTTATTAGCCGCACGAAAATCCCATGCCACATCACCATCTGCTACTTCTCCCCCTGATAAGGAGAGTAAAAGATTGGACTCGTCTGGACGCAAGGTATGCAATACGGCAGCTACGTCCATGAAAGCAGCCAGCACCACAGCCCTCCTAGGAAGGTACGATCGCGCCTTGTGGGATTCCATCCTCATCTTCGCGGATCACCTCCCAAAAGACCACAGCGAGGATTTTCAGGAAATCGTCCAAGAGGGAGCGATGGACTCGAACCAGATCAACAGCATGGCAGCGGATTCTTCAATTTTAACTGCCCATAGTTACTTTCACGGAGTCTCTCTACGGAGACATGCATGGCTTTGACTAATATTTCTCAAGCCTGACGCTCAACTGCATCTTCCGAATTTACCCTTTTCAGGCTCCATTCTCCTCAGCTCACACGCTGATGATGAAATGGCGAGAATGAAGACTGAGATGGATACTCTGAAAGCTGTTGGTTTAGAGAAACCTAAAGACCAGCGACGTCCATTCCGACCCTACCACTGTCGTTTCTCATCACAGAGGGCTCAGACCCCTCAATGACAGTCCGGAAGATCACACCAGTATCAATAGCCCTACCAGTCACTACGCAAGCAACAGAGGGAACGTACTTCTCAACCAGCTAACCAGGGAGGCCGACAACCCGCGGCATCAAAACCCTGAATCCTCTCTTCTCACTCCTGTAGGGGGAAACATTGCAAATTACCTGGCAGAGTGGCAAAGAATTACAACAGATGCCTGGGACTTGAATTTTGTCAAACGTTGCTATCGTCTCAGATTCACTGCCCCACCATCAAGGTCATCCACGTCTCGCCTCGAGCTTCTACAAAAGGAAGTAAGCATGCTATGCCAAAAGAAGGCGGTGGAATCGGTACCTCGAAACCGAGGCCAAGGAATTTACTCCAGGTACTTCCTCGTGCCAAAAAAGGGTAGACAAGAGTTCAGGCCTGTTCTCGACCTCCGAATCGCAAACAAGTGGATCCGAAAGGATGTTGGTGTTACATCAAATTTAAACCCAACTTCAGCGGGGGACTGGCATTGTTCACTAGACCTTCACAATGCTTATTTCCACATTCCCATCGCAAAGTCTCATCGGAAATTCCTCAGATTTGTAGTGGGGCAGAAACACTACCACTACCAATACTCAGTTCTATCATTCGGCCTCAAATCAGCACCCAGGATTTTTTCCAAATGCTTGGCTATGGTGGCAGCTCATCTAAGAAAACACAGAATCTTTGCCTATCCCTATCTGAACAGCTGGCTGATCAAGGCTTCCACTTCCACAGAAGCCCAAGAGCATTTCCAGTGGACTTGCGATCTGCTCCATCACCTGGGTCTTCACATCAACTTTCAAAAGTCCATGTCAACACCAGTCCAGACGTTGCATTACTTAGGAGCTACCATCGACACGCTACAGGAAAAGATGTCTCCTTCAGAGGAACGGCGTTTATCCATTCTCCAGAAATGCCACAACCTCCAGAGATTGGCCCGTCTAATGGTCCGCATAGTCTCCTCTCTCCTTGGCTCAACGGCCTCCTGCATATTTCTGACTCCTTGTGCTCGCCTTCAGATGCTTTCTCTCCAGGAGTGCTTGGAGGATCACTGGAACCAGTTCTCAGGGAACTGGGAGGACAAGATCAGCCTTTCCACTTATCCTGTGGAATCCCTGCAGTAGTGGTGTTCACTGAAAAATCTGCTGAGGGGAATGCCTTTTTACCAGCAGGACCCAACACAGACCATAGTGATGGATGCCTCTCTGCTGCAGTGGGAAGCCCACATGGATCACCTGCAAATACAAAGAACTTGGTCCTTTAAAAACAGACATACAATATCAACCCGCTGGAACTCCGTGCGGTTCACCTGGCACTCCAGGCGTTTCAACCTTCCTTCACGACTGTGAGAAGCTGGCTTGGTATATGGTGTACACTTATGTAAGTGGGCACCTTGCATCAACCCAGATAACCCTTATGGTGATTTTAATGGTCTTAGACAACCTTAGAAAGCTCTCTAAGTAGTAGCTGTGGAGAGCAGCCTTCAGCTTAGCCCAGAGGAGTGTAAAGCAGCTTGTTTTACCAGAACATAATCTTGTAGGTATAGATTAAGTAAAAAAGAACCACACAGTGTATTTATAAAAATATGTATTTATTATAAGACACTCACTAACACATACAGGTATCTCCTAGCCGGAGATTTATACAATTCACATAATACCTTTCAATAGAAACAGGTAAGTAGCACAAAATACACAGTGGTCCCCAGGGGAAGACCAAACCATATACTAAAATAGTGGTATGCGAACCACGACTCAAGTCAAGACTATACCCAGAAGATGTTGAAGTGCCGGGGACCCAAGGAACCACCCAAGGCAAGTAACCAGGAGCCCCACGGAGGCCGTGTGCAGAGTGGGAATACAACCGCAGGATCAATGCAAGTCAATGGGTAAGTCGCGGTTGCAATTTTAAAGTAGAAGGACCCTTCTCCGGGCCCTAAAGAAACCCCATAGAAGACAGAAGGTTGGAGAGCCAGCCCACTCGTGGATACCCTAGGAACCAGGATACCTACACCAGGGAAGCCAGGTGCATAGGTGTGAAGTGGCGTCGGAAACCGCTGTCAAACCCAATGGAGGACTTTAGGAAGATGCTGCTGCTGGAGAAGGTGAAAGTGTTTGGTGGAACCCAAAGGTGGATTCAGGAAGAGAAGTACCTGCAAGCAGAGGGGACAGAGTCTATGCAACTCAGGAGTGACCAGGAGGCACGGAAGACGAATGCCCACTGATGGCGAGTTTTGCAGGGAAGCTGACGGTGACCTTGAAACTGCAGCTGCGTGGACTAGGTGACGCTGTGGACGACCTGGAGCCGGATACGAGCTGTCCCACGTCGGATGTCGAGAGTTGAGGGGTCGTGTACTTTGGGAGCACTAACAAGCCTTGGCAACTGCACCCAATGTAGACGTCGAAGAAGATACAGTGCCTTTGCAACTGCAAGTTGACGCTAGGCACAGGAGTTCGGTTTCTGCGGCTCCCATGAGAATACAAATCAATAACAGTTTATTAAAAGTACACTCAGAGTGGAGACCTGTCTGCCCAGTCGCTAGGAGCACTGCAGAGGGACTGACATCAGCAAGCATAACAATACATTATGTACACTTCAAAACCAATGAAAGCACGCCCACCATGGAATTTTCCAAGGAGATGCAGTGTTATATGGCACTTAGGGGCATTGTTGACATTGCTGCCATGATGCTGCTTTTGCACACGTTACTACAAGACTTTGTTTTTGCCAGACTCTGTGCTTTTCACATGAGAACGGTCTGCTTTTCGCGTTCTCTGCTAAGTTCTTGGAGTTTAGTCTGAACATGATGTGCAAGGTCGATAAACAATGCCCCTTGATATTCTGTTCTGGTCAATCACTAGCACCTAGACATAACATGCTAAACACAGCTGCAATGCTGGAGAGTCGTGCTTTGATATTACGGAGATGCATGTTTTTTTAACACATTTGGAGAGAGCCCTTTCCGTGGAGAAGAGCTATGCTGTTCCTATGATGCAAAACTTACATCCAGGCTGTAGGGTATGGGGTCTGCTGTCAAAGCTCAGAGATCTTCCTTTATATAAATAAACCTCTTCCAGTCAAGGGGAGGGTGGTTAGGCCTTATAGTCCTTTTTCCACTGTCTTTATATAATGACTTTCCCCTTTGATACTCTTTGGAATTTTAACAATGCTAATTATTTTGAGATTATGCATTTTGCTGCTGGTAGTGGCTCGTATACTGTATTGTAGAGCACAATAGTTAAAATAAACATTTTAAACTATTACAGTGACAAATCTTATTGTGGACAAGTACGAGTGAGTGAGCGAAAGGGTATGTCTTGTTACTGCGATTCCTGAGAGAGTCGGGAGTGTTGTGTTCTGGGTTGTCTAATCATTTGTAGCTTTGTGATTTATGGAGAAGAACGAATTAGACACTATAGCTAGTCAGTTTGGGGATTTTGGGTAAAAAGGAGATTGGTCGGTACACCCCTATCCACTGAGGTCCTGTTTACCTGCGCATAGTTCTGTGTAGATGCAGAATCCCTGCAACAGCAGCTGGACAGTAAATTACAAAGGAGTACGTTTCGATTCTGAGGCTGGGCACACATTGTCTACTAGTCAAGCCACTCTGCCTGTACCCACCACTAGACAAGTGGGAGAAGGCCTACGTCTAAAGGAAATGTATGCGCTAATAAGAACAGTGCATTCATTAGAGTAGCAAAACTCAGCTCTGAAGAAACATAACCTAGAGAAGGCTGTTTCTCGGAAACGGCAAAAGGATTAGTTACGATCATGATACAAAATGCCACCCTTACACAAAATGGTGTCGCGAATGCTAACTTACCTAAAACAATGCTAAAGCATATTTTCCTATTCTAACAGACCCTCCTTTTAGCATTAGCTAAACATTTTGTATAATAGCAAAAAGACATATAATTCAATAAATCATGAATACATTGTATCTGATAGAGACATCTAGCTGCAGATTCCTTAACTTAGAATATCCCCAGGCGTCAGACTGAATCCGGATTTTTTTTTGCAGCAGCACGTCTGCGCGCTGGGGGACGGCGCCACACGACCCCGCCCTGACGTCGTCCACGGACGTGACGTCAGCGAGGTCATATAAGTCCCTCCCGGCACGCTGACGTCAGTTTTCTTTGGAGAAACTTTTCCGCGGCACAACTCGGAGCCGCCAACAAAACTGTGAAGGTATGGGAAAAGTGTGCGAAGGGTGAAAAATCCGTAAAAGAAAGAAAGAAGGCGGATGGTGCTAAACACCATCATAAAAGACAGTAGCAGACACTGTCTACCTATACGAGAAGAAGTAAAGGCAGAGCAAAGCTCTGAGAAAAAAAACCCCAAAAAACAAAGCATGGACCTTCTCCAAAGGCTGAGTAACAAGGGAAGAATATCGCAACAGGCAAGATAGATTGTTATCACCATGTAGAACTGTGCCGACCAACAATAATGGGACACAGGAAGAACAACAGTCCACTGCGAGAAGGTATGAAAATAATGGTATTTCCCTAAGCAAGGGAAGACCGAAACATAGCCCAGCAGATCCCCAAAGAAGGCTACTATAGAGGAGACAAGAATCCTGACTCAATGGAGAAGGAGGGAGGGAGGGAAGCAACAGGAGAAGAAGAAGAATCTCCTGATGATGGTGAACGAAAAGGCACCGTTTTACAGGAAAGAAGCCACCTGGAGGAAGGCAGCCGCATATGGCAATTCTTAAAGAGGGCACAACAATGTGAGCACCCTGAAAGAAAACCAATGGCAACTGAAAGGAGACAAAGTGGAGACACCCACCTGGCAAGGTCCTTGCAGAACAGGGAGGATGGGTGGGCGTTAAGGAATCTGCGGCTAGACAACGTTTCTACCAGATACATAGTTACCGAAGGTAAGTAACTCATACATCTGATAGAGACATCTAGCCGCAGATTCCTTAACATTGAATAGATACCACAGCCATACCCCCAGGGGAAGGTGGATCTGCGACAGAACAGAAAGTGCCCGAAGCACTGAGCCGGCAACAGAGTGACGGACCATGGGGAAGGCTGTGGGGGAACAGCCAGACAGCAACCCAAGTGGCTCGAAAGAGCAAAAGACAAGACATGCCAAACTGCCAGAATAGCGTGACACCATACCCATAAGAGTATGAGATGTATAAACAGCACTAACCATACTCCAGAATAGAAGATAGAGTCCAGAACGAAGGAGGGAGAAGGACTACTCCTGGCTCAATGATGCATTAAGTGGACACCAACGAAAGCTAGAGGAGAACAAGAAGAAATGTAACCAGAGCCTACCAGGCTAGCCCACGCAAGGGAAGCCGGAGAGGCCACAGCCAGAAACGAAGGGCAGAGGCAGGAACTGAGCAACATTTTAGAAGAGCAGGCGGGAACAAAGACACGCCAAGTGCACACCTAGGCACCAAAGGTGTGACAGGGGCAAATAGTATCACTCTGAAGCACGCTGAAGCAGACCACAACTAAAACATGCACAGAGCAGACAGCCACGGCGAAAGCTGAAATGAGCATGGAACTGCCCAACGAGGGAGCTTGAAGGTCAAGGGGAGAACTCACCCACGAAATACAGAGAAGCAGGGTGCAGCACCTTGGACAACCTGCATCAGAGGGGCTGTCCCGCAGGCACAGGAGACCTAGAATGTGGTGGCGTAAATTGAAGTTCCCTAGATGGGGTTTGAACTCTTGTCAAAAAGCATTCAGAGCCCATGTTAGTTACCACTGGACCATCTGTCCTGTCCCAGTAAAAAAGACACATCTGAAGGGAGTGGCCGCAGAGGCACCGAAAGTGCCAATAGGAGCTGTAAATAGGAACACGCATACCTGTTGAGTAGAACCTCAGATCTCCAGACCACTTCCTCCGACTGTGAGGGGAAAAGCACCCCCCTACAGAACAGTGGGACTGTTTAGTAGAGCCAAGAAAGAAGCATCGTTAAGCGGGCAGACCATCCCAGGGAGTGGATGCAGGAAAAGACACCGCCGTGCAGAACAAGAGCAAGCTCGAGTACAAGCACTGACGTGCTCCTTGAAACACGGAGATGCAGGAACAAGCTTCACAGTAGCGAAGAGAGGTGGAGAGCAAGGGGGGGCGAGCTACGACCACGCAACTACGGGTGCCGTAGGAGGAACCCACCTAGTGCACCCGTGGCAGGAGGTAGGCGCGTTTTGAAGCATGTCGAAACACGTTGAAAACCTCCAAAAGAGGAGAATGAGGCACATACGCAAGGCTCAAGCAAGGCGAGACCCAAGGTGTAAAGGAGATAGCGCCAAAGGCACAACACTGAACACTGTGCAACGGTAAGACAAGGGCATCATTGGACGTAGACAGCCCAAAGGGGCCTCCATGCCCGCGTGACCCATAACAGAGCTATACAATAGCATTCAGGTACTCCAATTGGAGTATGGCACATCCCCAAGAACCATGGGGGAACACCTCTTAGGGCAAACCACAATCAGAGGATAGACCACAAACAATCTGTGGAACACCGCCACAGTAGGCTTAACTCCAGCCTAAAAAACGCATCGAGCAACTGGTGGACACCAAATAAAGGGGCAACCACCCCAGATCATCTGAAAGGGAAACCGTCGAAAACAGACCTATGGGGGAGGACGAAATCCGGCAAGGAGACGCTGAACAGCCGAATCGGCGTGGGCATCAAACAAAAGGACCCCATCAAAGGGTAGGTCTACAAGGCGTTCCCGGATATTCTCCAGAAAGACGCCATCCCGCAACCAAGCATGGTGCCATAGGGCCACCGAACCAGCCATAGCACGGCCCAAGGAATCTGCAGTGTCCAAGGCCGAGTGGATGGTAAATTCCGCCAAATTACGGCCATCACGGAGAAGAGGAAGGAGGTTAACACGAGCGCCCTCAGAAGTGGTCGATAGAAGAGACTCGGCAGAGTCCCAAAGGGCAGAAGTAGCCCGAGCCAAGACACACACTGTATTTAGTGATCGAAGAGCTGCGCTAGTGGAGGCGAAAATGTTACGTCCCCACGACTCCAGCCATCTGGACTCCCGAGAGCGAGGAAGCAACAGCTGAGGCAAGGAAGGGAAAGCAGTTTGCAGGACAAACCCCTGAATGTCTGGGTAAAGAAATAAGCAAACTGGATCATGTGGAGCAGGACAGTGGCGGTGCAAGATAGAACGAGCCACCGGATCACCGGAAGCTTGCCGAGTCCAGGTGCCCAAAAGGGCATCATAAAGAGAAGCTTTGAAGGGTAGAAGCGGCTCTAAAGTCCCTGAACCATGGTGGAGGACATCCAGCAGAGGGGCAACTGGCAGGGGGACTGAAGGAGGGTGCACACTCAGAACACGAGTAAGTCACGGTGCATGTCGCCGATGGCCTCAACCTCACTTCCTTTGGTTGTCGGGGGCACTAGTTCCCGGAGTCGCCCCTTCTTAATCTGCCTTATCCTGGCGCGGGGGCAACTCGGACCCAGGTGGAGGCCTATGCCACGGCCCTGCAGGCCTCCCTTGGGTCCCCTCCTCTCCCTGGGGCGTACTCGGAGCCTCCGCTACGGGGTTCGCCCCCGGCGCCGACTGTGCCCCTTACCTCTAGGGATGATGGAGATATGGCATCTTCAGGGTACGGCCCGGTTGGGTTCCCCTGTTCTACCCATAGCACTACTGCCGCGCCGCATAATCCAGTGGGGCTCCCTGTGGCGCCGCAGGTGGTTGCTGGTGTCGTCTCGGCCCCCGGCCTCCTCATCGGTGGGAGGTCCCTCTGGTAGTGCGAGGTGAACGACGCACCTGGGAAATCGAGGGCGACTGACGCGGCAAATGGAACCCACTTCCAGAGGGACCTCCCACCGATGAGGAGGCCGGGGGCCGAGACGACTCCGACCGGGACAGACGAGCCGAAAGCAGCTTCATGCTGCGCTCCCGCTGGGACTATGGCTTGAGGTGTTGGCATGCGCCGCAGTCCGCCGAGTCGTGGTGTTCGCCCAGACACCACATACAGATAAGATGTGGGTCCGTCGCGGACATTTGCAGCGAACAGGAGGTACAAGTTTTAAAGCCCGAAGGCATTGCACACTGTTCCAGATGCGAAGCGTGAAAAAAGGGCCTGAAAACAGGCCAGAGGAACCACTTACTCCGGATCCGTGATGCACGTGGAAAAGAAGGACACTGACATCAGCGGCCCCCGGCGCGCAGAGGTGCTGCTACAAAAAAAAATCCGGATCCAGTCCGACGCCTGACGATATTCTAAGTTAAGGAATCTGCGGCTAGACAACGTCTCTACCAGAAACATCGTTACCGAAGGTAAGTAACTCGTACTTTAGGAGCAGTCTATAGCTTCAGGAAGGGAAGCAGTAAGGAGGGAAGAAGTCTCAAAAACACCCTTATCTATTTGCATGAGGTCTTCTACTTTCTTTTGAATCATAATTGTTGCATTAGTATCATCAATCGATATTCTCTTAGGGGCGAGAAGGGTGGTTCAATAAGAGCAACATTAGGGGAGACTACAAGGACACAACAAGAAATCAAAATCACAATGAAGTAAATCACCTTCTCAAGGATCCAGCTCCAACTACCAGAAAATAACCATCTCCAGTTCCCACTCTCCATTCCTTTAATATTTTCTAGGATGTATAAAATGTGTTGGGTAATGTTCTTTTCCATATGAGTGATCCTGACTACACACTGGCCTCCTACTACAGCGCACACACCACCACTCTTAGCTAGAATGAAATCAACAGCATATCTAGTCTGCTCGGGAATATATTTGCATACTTTCCAATTGGGTGGTGATGTTACGTAAAGCTGCTACTGTAGAGTTGGACAATATCTGCAGCTTACATCCAAAATATTATCTGGCTCTTTCACCCTTGGCCATTACAGTACCACCAAAGGTAATAATGAAGGAAAGAATATACCCAAACATGATCCCATTACTGTAATTGTTGACTTCCAAATCTATTACTCCCATCACATAACTCTGCAGTTAAGGTTCTTTTTACCCACCTTACATTTGGCTTACTATACTTGCAAGGCACCCCCAGAGGGAGCACCATTCCTAAGGCAACATCATCTGTACCATTATAAACATTTAAATTAAATAAGTACCATTAGACAGAAATTAAAATCCTGGGTGTGCAAAAAAGTGGACATTGATAATCTACAGGAGCATATCTGGAGTTCATTTCAAAAGTACTCCGATCCTTCTTCACTAGAGACATTGTATTTTTGAACAATATTATTTCAGGTCAATTGACATACACAAATGCATCAGTACTATTTACTATCGGACAACATGTAGGATAATAACCAGCTTTTCGTGTAACCGTTAAATCTTGTTAATGCCAGCCCACTAAGGTGATGTTCTGCTCTATCATGTACAGGTTATCACTATACGTGTAATTATCACACCCCGAATACCCCTTTCCACTAGGGGTGGGCGGAATTTGCGTAGTCGCATTATGCAAAGCTCCGCGAAACTGTAAATAATCTCCTCGAGCACGCAGAAACTCCGCAAACACGCGGAATTGCTTGTTCGCGATGCTTTTTTCCTGTTCGCAAATGCTGTTTGCATGCTCAGGGGGGAAATATCTCGCGAACACGCATTTTGAGAACGAGAACAAACAAAAAATTCCCAAAAGCCGCGGAACGTAGAATTTTGGGCAATCCCGCGTTCTCTGCGGAATGTGAAATTACCCAAATTCCGCGAGCGGAAAGGAATTTCCCGCCCAGGCCTACTTTCCACATGGCTTTCTGTAATACAAACAAGGGCCAGGATACCCCATACCAAACTCACCCCTTACCTCTTCGAAGTGAGCTGGGCGAGTATACGTATAATGGATAAGTGACAATGGATAAGCAGTCCATAAACTTGTAACGGATTTGGTGGGATAACAAGCTGTACCTTCTCCAAAAAATATTTTATATGTGTCTAGAAATACATAACTCGGGGCTGTCATTTTTGTGCGGATTTTAGAAACAACCTTAGGTTTAATACATGACGGTGCATCCTGATTGCATTCCAAAACCCAGGACACCCCACCCAAAATCAAAAGCAGTAAAATCACAAAAACAGCAAATAATATTTTTTCTTTGGTAGACCAAAATATATGTGTGTGAACAGGAGGAATCACTGGCTGCTCTTCATCAGCAACCATTCTGCCAAAGGTATGCATAGCAAATGATGAAGCAAAGGGGCAAAATGCCAGCAAGAGGAATATACAAGTTCCCAGTGTCTCTCAGAGCCTCACTGGTACAGGCTCCTATTGTTCATCAAAACGTTGGCGCTCTTGAGCACCGGCGGTGGAGCTTGCTCTGTCCTAAGCTCGGGTTCCCACGTTGACCAGGATAATATAACCCCAAGGGGATACTTTCAATCTATCCTGTCCAATGTGCAAACAGTGCACAAATCTCACATCACCCTAAACTAACTCTGTTGGTACTATAGCCAAGTACACCCCAACTTACAAAGTCCATCCCTAACTAATCTTACTTCTCCTTTGGTGCACTGTTCCTCAGCCAAGGGCGCAGACTGTACCTAGTGACTCCAGGCACAGAGGGATCAGTGAAAAGGGGCTCCTGGTTAGCCCGTATTTCCGGAGGAACTGCTGCATTCAGCACTTCATCATTTTCCTCATCCGTTTTGGTCCAGGTCAGTCTGGCATTGCTGAAGGGGACAAATCGTGGTAACGCCTCACACTTGGAGTCCCCTACTCCATCTTTCGCCCAGTGATCATAGGGCAGAGGCAGAGGGACCCTGCGACAATGAGTTGCATGAATCCAGTTCTTGCGGCCGGTAACCTTGACTGCTGTGCGTGTTGAAAGGAGGGCCTGCTCTGGTCCCTTCCACCGTGGCTCAAAACTCTTCTTCGGCTGGAAGTTCCTCACCAACACAAAATCGCCAGGCTGAATAGCGTGTTCAGGCCCCTCTGGTGTAGCTAGCAGGGTTTCCCGGACCTGTTGGTGAATAGAACGCAAACTTTTAGTTAACTGACAAAGATAGTCTGTCAACAATGGGTACTCAATATCTGAAAACCGCCGAAACGCCCCACACATTTGCTGGACGTCCAATCTCGACCTCGTACTGTAGTGTAGTTCCTATTTCCCTTATAGGCTCTGCGCATTGGAATAATATACACTATAGTTGTGGCATAGGACTGAGGTCAGTATGCCTCTATCGAGTACATTAAACTTAATTACTTTGTGTGCCAGCTAACTCAGAGGCCACTAGAAACTCTTTGAATAAACAAGAAGGGAGTAGTTTCTCGCAACCGCATAAACATGACAACTTTGTTTCCCTTACAATCGGAACATGTCTCAGAATTGTGGAAACAACAGATAACAGTTTCACTCAGTCAATCGTGCATGCTTAGTTTCTTCAGAGTTACACAGAAATAGATAGATGGGTGTTTCAATAAAAGGATTTATTGAACAGTCTTGTTTCTTGTGTAAGAGAGATGAGCTGTTACAATCGCAAGACAGTATGCGAGATATAATACGTACAGCATAAGCAGTATGAAGAAATAATACTGCAACAGCATTATCTTCTAGCTATGACATATATTCATATACACATACATAAATAACATAGGCTAAAAAGTGGATACTCGTTTGATACTTCTAAATAGTTCTACCCCAGTGTACCTAACCTAAGTGCAGTACAAAGTAAGAAGAAGGTGCCGTATTCTATAGTATGGTAAGCTATTGTTTTGCATAGGCTAAGTTTGTATGCCAAGAGTCCCTCTAGGTTCTAGTCAGCTCCATACCTTAGAATGAGAGAGGTGGGAATCTCTTTCCTAATCTCAAACTCTAACACCCCGCGAAGGCAGTCAGAACACTGGAAGCTGGATTCTCTGCAAGCAGGGATGACAGCGTCTGGTCAGTGCGTCAGGCGGGGACTCAAATTCTTCCGAACTTGCTGTGGCGAGCCATATCGAGCTGTGTAGCCGTGCCGTGGTTTGCCATGGTAAGGGAAGGTATATTTATACCTGGAAGGTGCTTAGGAAGGTTAGCATTGACGTAAAGTCGGGAAGAGGAAGACGTCATGAAGAACCCCTAAGGAATAGTAGTAAATAAGGGCAATGCGAATTGTGCCTATGTAAGGACATGATTTAGGAAAACCTATGTACGGACATCTAAATCGAAACACAACACCCACTCCACTTTCGAATGAACGATAATACTAAATGCTAAACATGAAATGTTAAACATTTTTAACATTGAGTACCGCATGTTGCTAAAAACATTCGTGAAAGCTTACTAAAATAAGTGTATGGTAAAAACATTTTCTAGACATGAAATACAAAGGTGCTGTACATATTAAAGCAATGTTTCATTCCAAGCATATATTTACAGTGAATGCTAAGTGTATGAACAGAAATATATACCCATACGATGAAAATGTCTCATGATTACAGAAGAAAAGGTCAAAGCCATTTTATGTCATGGTACATAAATGAAATTGTGGTGAATAAAGGTGACAATGTGTCCCTGGAAGTGTTCAAAGAAGTCTGTTCTCTAAGAATAGTTCTACTTTACGCATATTACTTCGCCAGTAAAAAGAAAAAAAACTATTTTAGAAAAAAGAGAAAAAACAAAAAACATTTGTATGAAAAAAGTTCCAAGGTTTTAGTCTTTGTTTTGAAAAATGAAGGCCAAATTCGTAGCTATCCCAGTACACTGTGAGCCGAATCAAAAGTCAGTGTAAGGCGCTGGTGAAAACATGAAATCCTCTATTCCTCTAGACAAAAAATCATCTACCGATGTCGGTGATAGTTGGAATACCTTGTTTAGAAGATTAACTGCACATAGATGTGAAGCATCGCCAGTAGCAATGTCCGATTCCGATGTTACCTGTGTGCCTGCTGATCCATCTCGTACCTCAGCAGTAGCATGTTGCGTCCGTGAGATCTCAACAAATGCCGTCATCAGAATGGGTAGCCTCTGGGGACCACACAGAGCATGGGCCGTAATTGGGTCCAGCAGAGTATCGATATCCATTGGCATGACTGATGGGAGTGTTAGACAGATGTCTAGCATGCATTCTTCACCGCAAAGCAGGCAGCGTAGAACAGGTAAGATGCAATCTTGCCAGATTGGTCTGAATGACAGAAACTATGTGGTATTTAATTCTCATAGACGAGGTAAGCCCAAAAGTTGTACTATGCGCTCACGGCACTTTCTTTCCAGGAGAGCTTTCT
Source organism: Triturus cristatus (assembly GCF_964204655.1). Classification (NCBI taxonomy): domain Eukaryota; kingdom Metazoa; phylum Chordata; class Amphibia; order Caudata; family Salamandridae; genus Triturus; species Triturus cristatus. Next base: position 612,255,087 of record NC_140595.1, read on the forward strand.
CCAAGGTGCTGGGAGTGACGCTGGTGGATTGGCTTGCCATAGCGTAGTTGTAGGAATAAAAACAGGATTCCTGCAACGAGTGCTAGAATAAGCGGCAGACCACCAAACACCGAGTGCACGAAGTTTGGAATGATTCCGAGGACTGCTTAAAAAGGTGTTAACAGTCCTGAAGATTTGATCTTGAATACATGCACAATACCGCTCGTATCAGACATGTTTAAGATACGTCCCAACATTTCTGTGAAATGTGTGGGGCAGTTTGTACGTAACAGAGCCTGTATCTCAGCCAAAGTCCTTGCAATTTGTAGATCATAGGTTTCTTTGGCTGAGGTCAAAGGCACGGTTTGTTGTATAAGAATGGCTTTCATTCTGCTTAAAGTATCAATTCGTATAGAAGAGATGTTCAGTGAAGGCCATACAGGCGACTCCCTGACTGTGTCTATTTGGGGGAACAAAACTTGCATACATCAAGTGACCCTGGAGCCAACCGTAACCAGATATGGGATGCCTGGCAACATGCCACAACAGCTCTGCTTCAACATGAGGTAACTCCCATTTGAAAGTTGGCCAAACGTTGGATTAATCACAGCAGCTGGTGAACCTTGCAGGTGGCAGGATAAATTTGCAGTAGAACTGCTACAGGCCCCGTGTAAACTAATATCTCGACTGTTGAGTGGACCGCTCAGTGCATTTTCACAGTGTGTACTGCTAAGAAACACTCCAACATCTGTGTGTGTAAGGTAAATCCCAGGATGTCTTGATGTATTCTTTACCCAACCTTTCATATTTGCCTGCTTGCATTTGTTTGAGGCAATACTGAAAATGGAAAGTTGTAACAGGCAGAGTTATTTTGACATGAATGATACATTCTGTAGCTGGTTTTTCTGCTACTGTAAATGGCAATTTTTCCAGTTTTTCAATGCTCAGCACTGTATTACTTTGCTCCCCTTTGTGCCAGTTTGATCTGTTTATCAGTGAGATTGTATTCTGAAAACAGAGACGACGTGTTGATGAAACGCAAAGACACATAGCCTGCACGCAAGTTTTGTAGCGTCCAGCCTAATAACAAAATAGAACGTAATTGAGACTGGCCTTGTCGCAGCAGGACCAAATCTTGTTCCACAATGTCTATAGCAGAGGATACAATGTTGCCCAGTGAATATATCCTGGATGACAGAGTCGTTAACCCATTGTCGACCACAGCAAGAGATTTCTCTAAATTAATACGATCAACTTCTCGTATTCTTTCTGCGCCGTCTGCTTGGGTAACCTTCCATATTTCATTATAAGCAGCATAGATGCCGGCATATATGAAACGTTTTTTGACGTGGTTTTCTTGGACCTAGCAAGAATTCCCTAAGTTCTGCGCCTTCTTTAAGTAAAGATAAGTGTTGTTTCACATCCTCTAGTGTAGATTCCTGTAGCCAATCAAGGCATACATTTCCTACACTGTATGTAGTTACTACCCCTGGATGCTGTCTTTAAACATAATGTGGGTCTGGCCTATTGATTGTAAAACCCTGTATTCTGTTCAGGAATCTTTCTTGACTGATGTTTGTGTCTGTGGGCCAGAGTAACCCTTTTTCCCCATTCAGGATCTGATCTGTTGTTTTGTAAAATTGTATGTACGTCGACCTCCCTCTGTGTAGTGCTATTACTTGCAGGTGTAGGTATGGACGGTGTGTTCATGTCTTTGATCTTGGCTAACCCAAGGCAAGCAGTTTGTTGGACAGTGTCATTCAAAAACATTATCTGCTGTGGGATGATGCAGGGTCTAAACAAAGCTTCTAACCCCTGCCCTTATGTACCCCAGACAGATTTTGTGTCAATTGTGTCTTTCCAAAAGTCGAAACCCTGTCTAGACAGTTGGGCAATAAAAGCTGCAGAATAAATCTGTTTTGTATTGGTTAACACATTTTTCGCTCCTGTTTTGTTCACATTCTTAAAGTAAAATGTTTCCGGATTGGATGTATTGTACCCTGAAAAATATGGAAACTTCATTGCAAACGTTTTTGAGCTACCCCTTGGTGGTGCAGGACAATGTTCCCATTGGTTATACATAAATACATTTAAAGGTGTTGCAGATTTAGGCAAGAAATGATGACCATAGTGGTTGTAACAATAAAGATGTTCATAGTCTGTTGAACCCTCTAAGTATTCATGGTTAGAAAATGCAGCAGACCTTTCTAGATCAGACATCATGTTATTAACAGTCTCAAAGTCCCAATCATCAGAATAGGTACTGGAGGTAATAAAGTCACTTAATGAAATCTTAAATAAGTGTGGAATCTTCCAAAGTTCCGACGGGCCGAATATATCATAATCCGTTTTGTCCCAAACTATACCATCTTGTATAGGAACGGCTGTGATGTTCACTGCTGACCAGTCTCTTGCTTCACGATGGGATGATTTGTGTGGTTTCAAAAGTAAGATCATATTTTTACTTTCTGTGTCCAAGTGAATATATCTCCCATTTATCAGCATGCTCAGAGTCATTACCAAAGCTAGCCAAAGCAGAAAGAAAAGTATTCCAGAAATAATCCATAGTTCAATCCATGGTGAAACCAGATAAGTCTTTTTCAGGAGATGAAAAAAGTCTTGTGCTCGTTCTTTGAAAGTTCTTTTGGCTGGCGTCGTTTCCGGTTCGCTTGGATCCTCAGAAAACGTATCAAAGTTAATGAAATAGCCAGAGGCAGTTCTGTCAATGGTTGAAATTGCATCAGGATTCGTTGAAATCGCTTGTACCAGTTGATAACGTGTTACGTTGGTGTAGACAGGTGTATCAGGACAAACTGTTATTTGGTTTTCAGGAGGAATGAGTTCCATAGCATTGTTGCTTAGTCCTTCATTTCTTACTGCTGACTCCTCGATGGTGATGAGTCTTTCAGTTTGAACCTCTTGAATGATAGCTAGAGGAGTGCTTTTGCTACTTGGTCAGAGTCCACAAGGCCTACTGCTTATTATTGGCCACATAGTGTGGTTTGATGAGGTCGATTGACACAAATCCGTTCTCCTTTTTTCCAGCAAGGGGCGGTAGAAGTACTGTTTTTGTTCCGTGGATGGCTAGGACAGCTACTGGTTGTCTGTAAGAAGGCCCAACTTCCTTCTTGTCCGCGATCTTCTCTCGGACTAGATCCCCAAGCTTTGGGATCCAGACAGGCCTTGCTGGGACGGCTGTATTTTCCACCGTGGTGGTTGGCTTCAGGAACACGTTGCTTTGTTTCGATTTTTAGTTCATTTAAGTCCTGTAAAATAGCCAAACGGTCTTTGATATCAAATGGTTTATTTTCCACCACTGTGCCTTTACATTCGAGATCTGGAACCCACATTATTTTCCCAACTAGGACCTCATATGGAGTGACGCCCCATAGAGAACTTCTTGGCAAATTGTTTAATGAGCGTTGGACCCCATAAAGATGTTTGACCAACCCATCACCCAAACTTAATACTCTAGCGGTTATAGACTGCTTGATGTCCCGGTTTTTCCTTTACACAACAGAATTTCCCTCAGGATGAAACGGAGAGGAGTACCGCAATGCAACGCCCAAACTGGCCATGGCTTCTTTGTAAGCTCGAGAGCTAAACGCAGGGCCCTGGTCAGAATGTAGTGTGCCAATTGCGTATGTGCCGATAAAGACTCGCAAATCTTTTATAACTGTCTGAGTGTCAGCCAAGCACTGAGGCCACATCCATAGGAACCTTGAACACAAATCCACTGCAACCATGATATATTTATAGTTACCATCCCTTTGCAAGGGACAGCAGTGGTCCAGGTAAACACAAGCTAATGGTTTATCTGAAATTAACAGGGGTGTCTGCGCAGGGCGTTTCACTGTAGAGACTTTCATCTTTTGGCATATTTCACATTCCAAAACATAGTTTTTGTTCTGTTTCCTAATGCCGGGCCACCAATATCTCTGCATCTGAAAGAAACACATTAGTTAGATTCCTCACCTTAGAATATCCCCAGGCGTCAGACTGGATCCGGAAGATTTTTCGTCAGCAATACCCCTTGCGCGTCGCTAGGCGTCGTCTGCGGCTCCGCGTCCGTCGTCGGCGTCGTGCGCCGGAATGACGTCGTCGGAGTACTTAGACACCGCCCTCGCGCGCTGTCAGTTCTTCTTTTTTCCGCGCCAGTAAGCGCAGATCCGGGAGAGCTACCCCTTTAGTCTTTTTTGACTACGTTTTTTGATCCTTTTTGATCTTGTCTTGACTCCGGTGCCGGTAGGATGCCTGGTTTTAAAGCCTGTGCTGACTGCAGCCGCTTGATGTCGGTTACGGATCATCACCGCCGGTGCCTTTACTGTTTGGGCCTCGACCACGACGCGGAGTAGTGTTCGGACTGCAAGGCCCTGACCTCGAAGGCTAGACGGGAGCGGTCCCGTAAGCTTCTCGAGATTCGCCACTCGGCTCCGCGTCCCTCTCGATCCCGGTCCAGGAGGAGGTCCAAGGATCGATCGCGGAGCCGCAGCCGACGTCATCATCGATCGTCTGGCTCCAAGTCTTCGGGTAAGTCGAGGCACTCCAAGAAGTCCAAGAGGCGACACCGCTCTTCGGACTCCCCTCGCCGGTCGCGCGACTCGGCCGAGGGTCAGGGTGGTTCCACCCCCGCGGCTCCAGCGGAGCCGCAGGCGCCGCGCAAGTCCCCATACCCGCCGGTCCCTGGGACTGACGCGACGCCGGCGGAAGTCAGTGCCTTCCTCTCGGCCATGAGGAACCTGGCTCCGCCGTCGACGCCCGCTGGCGCGCCTTCGGGTCCCGCGGACCCGACTGGGCAACCTTGCATGCCGACAGCTCCGGCCCCGGCGCCGTCTCCGGCCCCGACGCCGCAAGTGCGTCTCCGAGTCCCCGCCGACGCCGGTCGACCTCATCACGCCTCCTCCGCCGGCGTCGACACCGGTTCCACCTCCGACGCCGCTCGGCGTCGTGCCCCAGTTCAGCCCCGTTCCGGACCCGGCGCCGTTACGGCGTCGATGGACGCCGCGTTCGGCGCCGCTGGAGACACATTATGTCTATCGTCCGGCTCCGATCCTTCCTCCTGTTTACCAGGAATCGGATGACGGGGCGAATGGGAGGGGTCCGAGGATCCTATGGCCGTTCAGGCTCAGCTGTCACAGGACTGGGCAGATGAACTGGGGGAGGCCAGTGGTCTGGATACCTCTCCAGACACTGGATTCATCTCTCCTCCGACTGTGGCTTCGGAGGAGGGTGCTGAGCAAGGCGGCCGCAGCCCTTGGGCTCGAGCTACCTGCCGTGGCTGTGAGAACTAACGTCCTCACTGAGGTGCTTCAGTCTGCAGCAAGCTCCACTGAGCCTCTGCTGCAATTCAATGAGGCCCTCATTGACGTTCTGCAGGGCACCTGTGTAGGAGAGTAGGGTCTGCAATCCTATGATCACCCAGATTTTTTGCTTTTGCTTCATTGGTTTATGACTTTCCCCGGCTGTGGGCCTGCCAATCAGACCCACAGCCTAGCTGTTCTCTCTCGAAATTAAACACATGTACATTAGGTGCATCCACCAATTGGAACTGGGCCGCCTTGTCAGTCCCTGTCTCAGCATACCACAGGTATCCAGGGCATCGGTGTACCCAGGGCCTACCAGGGGCTGCAGCATGTATTATGCCACCCCTGGAATGGCCGCCCAAATCTGACACAACTGGCTGCACGACAGCTGGGGCAACATGGTGTAATCACCCGTTGCTGTAGGTGTAGTATTCCTACACCTAACCCTAAAATGGACACATGGATTCCTGTCAGTCACTCCTATGGCAGGCCTTATCAATCCTGAAGGCAGAGTGCAGGGAATCATGTGGGACGGTGCTCTGGCGCGAGCTGAGCCCGTCGACGGCTTGCGGAACCAAGTCCTAATAGCCGTTCCATGGTGACGCGGGCCAACTACTTTTAAATGCATTATAATCCTCGCGGTTATTTGCTAACTTTGGCATCGCATCACCTACACATGTCGAGTAAGGTGTCATACGAATTGGAATACGAACCCCTCGCCAGTTCTGGCGACGGGGTTAGCATTCCCCCCTTTTAGAGGGGCACGACATGGAAGTAACCTTGAACCCCGGTTAAAGTTGACTCAAGCCTCAGCATCACAAAATGGATGCTGCCACCAGACACAAGTATGACCTCCTGCTGCTGGGAGACCTTCCAGCGAGGGGAGCTTGGACAAAGGGTTTCCTGTCGAGGGCGGTGTTAGCACCATCCCAGACAGGGTTTGTGTATCCCAGGTAGGCAGGGCTGAAAGGAAGGTGATTGCCAGTGGCACCCCGGTGCTCACTGTGCATAGCCCGGCTCAAACCAGTTTCGGGGGCACACCAGCCCCTGAGCTGGGGCGAAGCCGGACAAAGGATAGGGGTGTAACCACCCCCCTCCTGGCTCCACCCATAGGTAGAACCTAGTCACGGGCCAGCCCCTTTTCTTTGAATAAAGGTAGGAGCGAGTCCCCTTCCCAAATTGGATAATTCTGAATCTTGAACTACTTTCCACGAAAGGAACTCTTGACTATTTCTGAAGACTCTCCCTTGTGGCTAAGGAGTAGCCACCCTGCACCAGCAGGCACCAACTAAGCGCTTGCGGTTTGCTGTAAGTCTCTCCTACGGATCAAGACTGCCCAGCTCGACGAGACCCGAGTTCCCTGCCATCTCTGACCTTTTACCTACCTCATCAGCCCAGCTGAGAGTCGTAGGTGTGACGAGACCTGCGGGACCGGCCATCTTCAGAACCTGCACGACGCTTATCTAGCACGCCCACCGAGGGACCCTCGAGTGAGTGCACCTAGGGTTTGAGAAGCCCTAACCCTGAGCAGCTCCAGCACCGAAGTCCGCCTCCCCAGCATCCACGAGATCTGCGTGGGGGCCCTTCTGCTCCTTGCTGTTCACCGCGTTGTCCGACCACTCGCCGACCGGCTTGTGGCCCTCTTCACGACGCACCACGTTTGTTTCATCACTGGTCTGGTTGCTCCAGACTGGCCCTTGCTCCCCTTCAACAGAGGAGTACCTCGGACCCTCCTGGTCCACTCCAGACGCCATCTTGACTCCACCGCGTGGGCTTGCCACTGCCAAGATCCGCTGCCCCATTCCTGGGCCCAGCCTCATCGACAGCAGACACCTGCGTGGGACAGCTCGCCCTCCCTCCTGGTCGCCGCCGCGCCTCCTGGTCCGAGGAACAGCCGAGTCCGACGTCATCCACTCACCTGGTCGAGGTGACTTCAGCCGGTACCCTCCTGGTGCCCACACGATCGCTGGCTAGCGGTTGAGAACTGAGTCCCCTCTGCTTTCAGGTTTCCTTCATCACCGATCCAGGCTTGGATCTCGCTGAACATCGACACTGGTCGCCTGCCAGCAACTCTTCTTTCAGGCTCCTGAGACTACAACGAGGACTTCCGACATCTTGCCGAACCTTCCACAGTCGCAGCCTCTGGGCTAGGTAACTCGAGCATTTCGGTGCTCCATCGCAGGTTCGCTTTACAAGTGTCCAGTTCCTTTTTCGTTTAGTCCCAGTGATCGGATCACTCCGGAATCAGTAACTTTAGACTTTCTAACTTCCCCCCTTCCACTTACAGTGTAATGGTTTCGTGCCCTCGGGCATTTGTGTAAATTGTGCAACCAGAAGTATTTTCCTAAGAGTTTTGTATTGTGCTTAGCTCCCTGACTCATAAAGAGCCAGGGTAGTCTTGTTATAAATAAATATCCTTTATTTTCATAACAACTTGTGTGGTGTCCTTTCACTTGGTGTTCAAGGGGTATATGTGATAGTAAACAGCTGGCTTAACACGCCCTCTAGAGTTTAGCCTAAGACTGCTCGTATCCACGCTACTAGGATAGCTGGTCTATAAGGTTGACTTACAACCAATCATCAATAAGGGTTGTTTGGAATGATACACAGTGATCACTAGAATAGTGAGCACTACATATCAGGCCAACTTCTCACAACCTGGTCCAAGCCCTCCACAGTCCCTCCTGTGGACAGGAACGTCGCCAGGCGCCACCGCCCTGCTCCGGGCGACCCCAGTTTTCTGTCCCAACACCCTACCCCCGAGAGCCTGGTTATCCAGGCCTCTACCTCCCAATCCTCCTTCCCGACTGCTCCGCCGGACCGGGATTCCAAGAGACTGGAACAGTTTGGCAAAAAGCTGTTCTCCTCCCTTAGTTTGGGCCTGCGGTCCTTGAACACCGCCTGTCTTTTGGACCGTTATTCCCACTCTCTGTGGGATACGGTGGAAGACGTGCTGCCCCTGTGTCCGGAGGAGGTCCAGACACGACTTACCCAGGATCTGGCCGATGGGAGGGATGCTATAAAGTGCAAACAAAAAATGGTACAAAAGGAAGAGATAAGGAAATAACTTTGGTCAAGAGCACACTAATTAACTCTATATCTAGTTTATTAATCTAGACAGATTTTATCAAAATATTTGGACATTCCTGCATCAAAAATGACAACGGACCTTGATGAGAGCAACAGGGCAAAAATACAACAATACAAATATACACATAAATTGAACATGTGCAGAACATCACAAACATAGAAAGACTTATACACACAAATAAGTTAACCCCTAAACAAACATATAATTTTCTGTTAGTGTCCTCCTAATAATTTCAGGACCAACCACTGGAAGGTAGTCCACAGAGTGCGCTGCGACTCAACAAATTATTGTCGGACTTTCTCAGCACACTAAACGGTGAGTAACCACACTGTGCTTATTTTCAAGGACTCCTCCTTCATAACCGGGTCTACGCAATTGCGTTTCGGCCATACACTTTCCTCGGCCTCCTCAGGACAGGGTTAATACAAAGAATGTACACACACTACAAAAAAGAAGTATATACACATATAAATATAAATATCAAAATAAATCATCTTGCCTACACATGAACTTAATCACAAGCAAAGTCGTAGCAGTTCTCCATGCCGCCCTGCGGGGTGTATGTGGTCGGTGACCGTCACCAAGGGGCACAAAGGTGAACCGGGGACTTACACCTAAAAGTAACACCCGAGGAGGATCTATATATTCACAGCAAAGGGACTATTATTTAATGACCACCAGTGTGACAATATCTCAGACTGGCGGAACTGATGTCACAACACAGACCCAGTGCACAGCCCACCGTCACAGGTGGTGCACAAACCACAAGGAGTACAAGGACCTCAGGGGAACCCAATCTCACGTTCTCTCACCCGTGGCAACAATCCACCGTCGAAAAGCACACATGCTTAGTGCTACTACTACGTGTCTCTTAGGTATAAACAAACATATGGCACTCACGGAAATATGGTGGCCCAAAGGACGCTCATACGTGCGGGTCATCCGGGTCCCCAGATACCCAAAAGGTGCCGAACCTATCAACAAGGAAACAAGAGGCTAAACACACATGGCGGCGCAATTAATGTTAATGAGGGGAATACACTCGGGGGTACTAAGTCAAAGGGGGCTTACCTTCCTTCAGCAGGAAGTCCTTCCTGATGACACTATATGTCGACAACTTGTTTTATTTTTCAATGGAATAGCTACCTAGAGAGGCAAGAAACCAAGAACCTTAAAGAACTCATCGGAGGCAGACGGTGAACATAAGTCCAAATCCTGCTAAACTAGCGTGACGGCACTTACTTCGGCAGTAATCCGACTAAAAGTCCGGAACACACAGCCACACCACTCGACAATCCCTAAGACGCCGGTCTGCGTGAGGCAGCGAGCAGCACCAGTTACTATATTACCGGCGCTGGTCGAGGGGAGTAAACATAGAGAAAGGATTCCACTAGAATTCAAAACGTGTCGGCCATCTTAACACGGGGTATGTCTAAACTAGCGCTACCCTCTACCTCTGAAGTGCAAATCAAAGAAGGAAACACAATGGTCATCTTAACAGGGGGTGCATCTCTACTGGCGCTACCATCTACCTCTGGGGTATGAATCAAGAAACAACATCAGATCGTCAGAGATAGAAGTACAACCCAGGTACAACTCAGTCACAGGACTGCCTTGAAGGGAGGTATTCCCATACTGTTTACTGAGTCTGATACTGGGGACAAGATGGGAGGGATGCAGCGCGACATGCTATCAGATGTGGGCTTGACACTACGGACTCGCTGGGTAGGGCGATTTCTACCCTGGTGGCGCTTAGACGTCACGCCTGGCTGCGGTCCACGCCCTTTTCGGGTGATGTCCAGAGCACTCTCATGGACATGCCCTTTGATGGCACTCGCCTTTTTGATGAGAAAGCGGACAGTGCGCTGAATCGCTTTAAGGACTCCCGGGCTACGGCCAAGTACTTGGGCCTCTCGGCCCCGCGGTCGCAAACTTCCGCCTTTCGCCCCTTTCGTGGCCAAGGAAGAGGTGCCTCCTCACGTCCGCCTAGCCACCAGCCGCAGAACCAACCTGCGCGCGGTCGCGGACGTGGTTTCCGCCGAGGCGGTTCTGGAGGACGACGCGGTCAGCCCACATCCACCTCGGCAGCATCCGCCTCAAAGCCTTCCTAGTCCGAGCTTTCATGCCCATTCCACGCCAGTGGGCGGCAGAGTTCGCCATCACCTGCCGTCGAGCGTGTTCCGAGCCCAGAAGTAGGTCGTGGTTGTTATTCCCACTACTTTCTGGTTCCCAAGAAGGGCAAAGGGGGCCTACGCCCTATCTTGGACCTCCGGAACGTCAATGCCTTCCTCCGGAAGGAGAGGTTCAAGATGTTAACTTTGGCTCAGGTTCTAGCTGCCCTAGACCCTGGAGACTGGATGGTAGCGTTGGACTTGCAGGACGCATATTTCCACATCCCCGTCCTGCCGGCCCACCGGCGTTACCTGCGGTTCACGGTGGGTCAAGAGCACTTTCAGTTTACCGTGCTCCCCTTCGGCCTCACCAGTGCCCCTCGGGTGTTCACGAAAGGGATGGCGGTGGTCGCAGCTCATCTGCGCAGATCAGGGGTTCCAGTCTTCCCCTATCTCGACGACTGGTTGTTGAAGGCGGGCTCGCCCCAGGCAGTCGTCTCCCACCTCCAGACTACGGCGGATCTCCTGCATTTGCTGGGGTTTTCCATCAACGTGCCGAAGTCACACCTGAGCCCCTCTCAGAAGCTCCTCTTCATCGGAGCGGTTCTCGATTCGGCGCAGTTCCGGGTTCATCCCCCGGAACAGCGGGTCCGGGATATACAGGCCCTGATTCCCATCTTTCGGCCTCTATCCTCGATTTCGGTCAGGCTAGTGTTGCGGCTTCTGGGGCTGATGGCCTCCTGCATCCTACTAGTGCATCACGCCAGGCGGCGCATGCGGGCTCTGCAGTGGGACCTGAAGTTTCAGTGGGCCCAGCATCACGGCAACCTGTCCGACCAGGTCTTGATCTCGGAGGGCACTGCACAGCAGTTGCAGTGGTGGCTCACGGACCGCGATTGGGTCACGGGCAAGAGCCTCTCCCTTCCCCAACCAGAGCATGTCGTAGTGACGGATGCGTCCCTCCTGGGATGGGGTGGCCATATGGGAGAGGCGGAGATCAGAGGCCTCTGGTCTCCGGCGGAGTCTCGCCTCCACATCAACCTGTTGGAGTTGAGAGCGATCCGACTTGCGCTGAAAGCCTTCCTTCCCTCTGTCAGGGGAAGTGTCGTGCAGGTGTTCACGGACAACACCACCCCCATGTGGTATTGCAACAAACAGGGCGGGGTGGGGTCGTGGACCCTTTGTCAGGAGGCTCTGCGCCTCTGGACGTGGCTGGAACACCAGGGCGTCACCCTAGTGGTTTAACATCTGGCGGGCTCTCTGAACGCCAGAGCAGACGAACTCAGCCGCCGGTGCATGATGGATCACGAATGGCGTCTGAACTCCGAAGTGGCGCAAGGTCTCTTTCAGCAGTGGGGAGAGCCTTGGTTAGATCTATTCGCCACCGAAAAGAACGCGCAATGTCAGCAGTTCTGCGCGTTGGAATTTCCAAGGCGGCACTCGCTCGGCGACGCTTTTCGTCGCAAGTGGAGTTGCGGTCTCTTGTACGCCTTTCCGCCTATACCACTTCTGCCCAGAGTGCTGAAGAAGATCAGGCGCGACCGGGCCCAAGTCATCTTGGTGGCTCCGGATTGGGCACAAAGGTACTGGTATCCCGAGCTACTCAGTATGTTGACCGATCCTCCGATACGTCTGCCCCTTCGGGAGGCTCTTCTGTTGCAGCAGCAGGGGACGGTCCTCCACCCGAACCTGTCCAGCCTCCACCTCCATGCGTGGAGATTGAGCGGCGGCAGTTGATGCCATTTGACTTGCCTCCTGAAGTCTGTGATCTCATTCTGGCAGCAAGGCGTCCCTCCACAAAGACGGTATACGCCTGCCGGTGGAACAAATTTGTGGCATGGTGCACAGCAAAGGCTGTGGATCCCCTTTCTGCCCCTCTTTCTGAGGTTCTCCTCTTTCTTCTTTCTTTGGCCCGGCAGGGCTCTGCCCTGGGCACCTTGAAAGGTTATCTTGCTGCCATCTCTGCCTTCTTGCGGCTCCCTGATCAGCCTTCTCTTTTCAAGTCCCCTGTAGTTACACGCTTTCTAAAAGGCATTACTCACACGTTCCCTCCTGTCCCTTTTGTAATGCCTCAGTGGGACTTGAATCTTGTTCTCACATTTCTAATGTGTGCTCCCTTTGAGCCTCTTCATAATTGTCCTCTTCGTCTGCTGACGCTTAAGACTGCTTTTCTGGTAGCCATCACCTCGGCTAGACGGGTGAGTGAGCTCCAGGCTTTATCTTCAAAGCCTCCCTTTCTCTCTGTTCATCCGGACAAGGTTGTCCTTCGGCCTCGTCCCTCCTTTCTTCCGAAAGTGGTGACTCCATTTCATCTTGGGCAGTCTGTCACCTTGCCCACCTTCCTTCCGCCTCCGCATCCTTCCAAAGAGGAAGAGAGGCTCCACCGTCTGGACCCAAAACGTGCGCTCTCCTTTTATCTGGACCGCACGAAGCAGTTCCGGGTGGACGACCAACTTTTCGTTGGATACGTGGGTGCTAAGAAGGGGAAAGCTGTGCACAAACGGACCATCTCTCGGTGGGTCGTTTTGTGCATCAAAATTTGTTATTCCTTGGCAAAAAAGGACCCTCCTGTTGGGCTGCGCGCCCATTCTACTCGGGCCACGGCGGCTACTACTGCTTTGGGACGGGGTGTCCCTTTGCAGGACATCTGTCAGGCGGCAACGTGGGCTTCGCTACATACGTTTGTCAGGCATTATTGCCTTGACAGCCAAGTCCGGAGGGATGGCTTCTTTGGCCGTTCTGTCATCCAGGACTTTCTGGTGTGATCTTGGTTCGCAGACCCACCACCGGGGATGGTATTGCTTGGGTATCTATTCTAAGGTGAGGAATCTAACTAACTTGTTTCTTTCAGATGAACAAGTTACTTACCTTCGGTAACGATGTATCTGTAAGAAACATTAGTTAGTTAGATTCCTCACGGACCCACCCATCCTCCCCGTTCTGCGAACTGACATCTAGGGTTAAGGTTATCCTTTTCAGGCCCCTAGATTTTATTTTTGGCACCAGTGTCGGTCTTTTGCATGGCTCTGCGTTCCTGGCGCGGAAAGCTATGTACAAGAACTGACGTCAGCGCGCGAGGGCGGCGTCTAAGTACTCCGACGACGTCATTCCGGCGCACGACGCCGACGACGGACGCGGAGCCGCAGACGACGCCTAGCGACGCGCAAGGGGTATTGCTGACGAAAAATCTTCCGGATCCAGTCTGACGCCTGGGGATATTCTAAGGTGAGGAATCTAACTAACTAATGTTTCTTACAGATACATCGTTACCGAAGGTAAGTAACTTGTTCTTTAATAACAATACTGTGGCAGAAACACCTGCATGGGCAGAGGCTATCCCTTCATGTGCTGCTAGGATTAGTCCTAATCTATGTTCCATGTTTGGAATTACCCTATCCCCCACTTCAGGGATTCGAGCAAATGGAACGCTGTTCGCATCAATTATATACAAGTATCTGAGTGGAATTTTTTTAGGTAACGCTGCATCACTGCCTTTGCTTGAAGCATTGACAGACAATAATATCTCACTGTCTATTCTCGTTTTTGAAAGAGTGATTGCAGCTACGAAAGCCGTTTGCACAGCCCCCTTCGCGGCTTCGTCAGCCAATGAATTCCCTGCAACGTGAACGCCATCACGTTGATGACTCAGCGTGTGTATCACATGAGTGTTTTGTAGTCCGTCTCGCAACTGAACTACTTGTTCCCGAAGCGTTTTATGATTTATTGTGCCACCTTTTGCATCTTTGAAACAATTTTGAAGCCCATTCTGTAAATATTCATTATATGATTGAACACAATAAAAAGAATAGCACACTATAAGTGTGGGGAATTCGCGATCCGTATTTGCAATTGCCAATTTTAATGCTTGTAGTTCAGCTCGCTGAGCTGTACAATCTCCTAGAGATTGTGTTTTAGTGACCATTGGTCGGAATTTACCATTGCGCATGCAACCTTTAACGATTGCGAACGCTGCACTGTAAGCTTGCTTACTTTCCGTAGCGGGTTGTGCTGATCCGTCAGTATAAATTATAAATTCGTACTGATCAAGATTGAGCATCTCAATTGGCAGACGACATTCATGTTCATATTGCAGGAATGCTTGTGTTTTCAAATATGATCAAAAACATATTCAACATCCGTTGCAGCAAGAGAATTAACCCATTGTATCCATCTTGGATGTAAAGCTTTTGCATTTGGAATGCTCGCTTTTGTAACTGCCTCTAAGGCTGGTACTGGAGTCACGACAATAATGCGTTTCCCCTGAGCTAGAGCTCTTTCTTTTGCTACTACGGTTTGAACTACTGCAGAATTTTTTCTGTCGAAGTGAAGCGCATTTCCGCTTGTGTATACAAATGTGATTTGTATGCAATTGGTACTTTTTCGCCTTCATTAAAAGTTAAGTAGGTGAATCCGCATTGACCCGAAATTATTCGGCTCACTAGATTGCGTGTATTTACACGTGTTTGTAAGTGATTTGTTGCTAACATATCAGCTTGAAGTGAACGCAGGATATCTGTCTGTTCCTGTGTCCAATTATTTATTTTGAAATCAGATTTGAATAATTCGTAGAGAGGTTTAACCCTTTCTGCATAATTTAGAATGTAAGTTCTTCCAAAATTCAGGAAACCTAGAATCGACTACGTTTTTCAGCGTTTTTGGAGGTTGGAGCAGCGCACACTTTTCTAAAAAGTTAGCTGCCAGGCTTTTGCCTTCACTTGAAAGCTCATATCCTAGAAAAAGGACATTGAGATGGGCAATTCTTGATTTTTTTTAATTGAATTTGTAGCCCTCAGAGGCGAAGCCCAGTATAATGGTATTCACCCTGTTCAAGTGCCTATCCAGTTCATCGTCTGTCAGATAGATGTCATCGACATATGACAATGCCTCTTCATCATAAATTTGTAGAAACTCTGTTACTCTTGCTGAGAATAACCCCGGGCTGTTCTTGAACCCTTGAGGGAGTCGACAAAAGTGACGATGGGTCCCCATTATTGAGAAAGCTGTCAAGTACCTACTTTCAGGTGCTATGTTTTGACAAAAGAACCCTTTTGAAATTTCTAATGTGGTTTTATATTTTTTACGCACAATGTTATTCATTAATGCTGTACTGTGTGCATTTTGCACTGCAAATGTCTTAGAACAAGTGTTCAGGTGTCTGTAATCCAAAACTAGACGATATGTATTGTCTGGTTTGGAGACAGGAAACAAAGGATTGTTCATTGATGAGGTGCATGCTTCAAACACCCCTTGGTATTCAAGCTGATCTAAGATCTCCCTGACCTGTGTTTTAGCTTCTTGCTTAATTGGGTACTGCCTTTCTGCAGTAGGTTGATTTTTTAACTGTATCTTGTGGTGAGGTGAGTCCTCATCCCATCCTACATGGTTTTTGTATAATGCTGGGGCCTGGACAACTGCCCATTTCCTGGCATATGTATATATCTGAAAGAAACACGTTAGTTAGATTCCTCACCTTAGAATATCCCCAGGCGTCAGACTGGATCCGGAAGATTTTTCGTCAGCAATACCCCTTGCGCGTCGCTAGGCGTCGTCTGCGGCTCCGCGTCCGTCGTCGGCGTCGTGCGCCGGGATGACGTCGTCGGAGTACTTAGACGCCGCCCTCGCGCGCTGATGTCAGTTCTTCTTTTTTCCGCGCCAGTAAGCGCAGATCCGGGAGAGCTACCCCTTTAGTCAATTTTTGACTAACTTTTTTGATCCTTTTTGATCGTGTCTCGACACCGGTGCCGGTAGGATGCCTGGGTTTAAAGCCTGTACGGACTGTAACCGATTGATGTCGGTTACGGACCATCACCGCCGGTGCCTTTACTGCTTGGGCCTCGATCACGACGCGGAGTCGTGTTCGGACTGCAAGGCCCTGACCTCGAAGGCTAGACGGGAGCGGTCCCGTAAGCTTCTCGAGATTCGCCACTCGGCTCCGTGCGCCTCTCGATCCCGGTCTAGGAGGAGGTCCAAGGATCGGTCGCGGAGCCGCAGCCGACGTCACCATCGGTCGTCGGGATCCAAGTCTTCGGGTAAGTCGAAGCATTCCAAGAAGTCCAAGAGGCGACATCGCTCTTCGGACTCCCCTCGCCGGTCGCGCGACTCGGCCGAGGGTCAGGGTGGTTCCACCCCCGCGGCTCCGGCGGAGCCGCAGGCACCGCGCCCGTCCCCATACCCTCCGGTCGCTGGGACTAACGGGACGCCGGCGGAAGTCAGTGCCTTCCTCTCGGCCATGAGGAACCTGGCTCCGCCGTCGGCGCCCGCTGGTGCGCCTTCGGGCCCCGCGGACCCGACTGGGCTGCCTTGCCTGCCGGTGGCTCCGGCGCCGTTGACAGCTCCGGCCTCGACGCCACAAGCGCCCGAGGGACCCGTTCTCGAGTCCCGTCGACGCCGGTCAACCTCGTCACGCCTCCTCCGCCGGCGTCGACACCGGTACCACCCCCGACGCCGACGTCGATGGACGCCGAGATCGGCGCCGATAGAGACACATTATGTCTACCGCCCGGCTCCGTTACTTTCTCCTCTATACCAGGAGTCGGATGATGGGGACAACTGGGAGGGATCCGAGGATCCAATGGCCGCTCAGGCTCAACTGTCCCAGGACTGGGCAGATGAACTGGGGGAGGCCAGTGGCCTGGATACCTCTCCAGACACTGGATTTGTCTCTCCTCCGACTGTGGCTTCGGAGGAGGGCGCTGCTTTCTCTGTGGTGCTGCGCAAGGCGGCCGCAGCCCTTGGGCTCGAGCTGCCTGCCGTGGCTGTGAGGACTAACGTCCTTACTGAGGTGCTTCAGTCAGCAAGCTCCACTGAGCCTCTGCTGCAATTCAATGAGGCCCTCATTGACGTTCTGCAGAGCACCTGGTCCAAGCCCTCCACAGTTCCTCCTGTGGACAGGAACGTCGCCAGGTGCCACCGCCCTGCTCCGGGCGACCCCAGTTTTCTGTCCCAACACCCTACCCCTGAGAGCCTGGTTATCCAGGCCTCCACCTCCCAATCCTCTTTCCCGACCGCCCCGCCGGACCGGGATTCCAAGAGACTAGAACAGTTTGGCAAGAAGCTGTTCTCTTCCCTTAGTTTGGGACTGCGGTCTTTGAACACCGCTTGTCTCTTGGACCGTTATTCCCACTCTCTGTGGGATGCGGTGGAGGACGCGCTGCCCCTGTGTCCGGAGGAGGTCCGGACACGACTTACCCAGGCTATGGCCGATGGGAGGGATGCCGCGCGACATGCTATACGTTGTGGGCTTGACACCACGGACTCGCTGGGTAGGGCCATTTCTACCACAGTGGCGCTTAGACGTCACGCCTGGCTGCGGTCCACGTCATTTTCGGGCGATGTCCAGAGCACTCTCATGGACATGCCGTATGATGGCACTCGCCTGTTTGGCGAGAAAGCGGACAGTGCGCTGAACCGCTTTAAGGACTCCTGGGCTACGGCCAAGTCCTTGGGCCTCTCGGCCCCGCGGTCGCAATCTTCCGCCTTTCGCCCCTTTCGTGGCCAAGGAAGGGGTGCCTCCTCACGTGCTCCTAGCCACCAGCCGCAGAACCAACCTGCGCGCGGTCGCGGACGTGGTTTCCACCGAGGCGGTTCTGGAGGACGACGAGGTCAGCCCACATCCACCCCGGCAGCATCCGCCTCAAAGCCTTCCTAGTCCGAGCTTTCAGGCCCATTCCACGCCAGTGGGCGGCAGAGTTCGCCATCACCTGCTCCACTGGCGGTCCATCACATCGGACAGGTGGGTGCTGCAAATCGTCCGAAGGGGCTACTCCCTCCCCTTCGAGACGACCCCTCCAGCCATGCCACCGCAGCACCACCGTATCTCGGGGGATCATTTGAATCTTCTCCACGAGGAAGTTTCGGCCCTCTTCGCCAAGGGGGCCGTCGAGCGCGTTCCGAGCCCAGAAGTAGGTCGTGGTTGTTATTCCCACTACTTTCTGGTTCCCAAGAAGGGCAAAGGGGGCCTACGCCCTATCTTGGACCTCCGGAACGTCAATGCCTTCCTCCGGAAGGAAAGGTTCAAGATGTTGACTTTGGCTCAGGTTCTAGCTGCCCTAGACCCCGGAGACTGGATGGTAACGTTGGACTTGCAGGACGCATATTACCACATCCCCGTCCTGCCGGCCCACCGGCGTTACCTGCGGTTCACGGTGGGCCAAGAGCACTTTCAGTTTACCGTGCTCCCCTTCGGCCTCACCAGTGCCCCTCGGGTGTTCACGAAAGTGATGGCGGTGGTCGCAGCTCATCTGCGCAGATCAGGGGTTCCAGTCTTCCCCTATCTCGACGACTGGTTGTTGAAGGCGGGTTTGCCCCAGGCAGTCGTCTCCCACCTCCAGACTACGGCGGATCTCCTGCATTTGCTGGGGTTTTCCATCAACGTGCCGAAGTCACACCTGAGTCCCTCTCAGAAGCTCCTTTTCATCGGAGCGGTTCTCGATTCGGCGCAGTTCCGGGTCTATCCACCGGAACAGCAGGTCCGGGATATACAGGCCCTGATTCCCATCTTTCGGCCTCTATCCTGGGTTTCGGTCAGGCTAGTGTTGCGGCTTCTGGGGCTGATGGCCTCCTGCATCCTACTAGTGCATCACGCCAGGCGGCGCATGCGGGCTCTGCAGTGGGACCTGAAGTTTCAGTGGGCCCAGCATCACGGCAACCTGTCCGACCATGTCTTGATCTCGGAGGGCACTGCACAGCAGTTGCAGTGGTGGCTTACGGACCGCGATTGGGTCATGGGCAGAAGCCTCTCCCTTCCCCAACCGGAGCATGTCGTAGTGACGGATGCGTCCCTCCTGGGATGGGGTGGCCATATGGGAGAGGCGGAGATCAGAGGCCTCTGGTCTCCGGCGGAGTCTCGTCTCCACATCAACCTGTTGGAGTTGAGAGCGATCCGACTTGCACTGAAAGCCTTCCTTCCCTCTGTCAGGGGAAGTGTCGTGCAGGTGTTCACGGACAACACCACCGCCATGTGGTATTGCAACAAACAGGGCGGGGTGGGGTCGTGGACCCTTTGTCAGGAGGCCCTGCGCCTCTGGACGTGGCTGGAACACCAGGGCGTCACCCTAGTGGTTCAACATCTGGCGGGCTCTCTGAACGCCAGAGCAGACGAACTCAGCCGCCGGTGCATGATGGATCACGAATGGCGTCTGAACTCCGAAGTGGCGCAAGGTCTCTTTCAGCAATGGGGAGAGCCTTGGTTAGATCTATTCGCCACCGAAGAGAACGCGCAATGTCAGCAGTTCTGCGCATTGGAATTTCCAAGGCGGCACTCGCTCGGCGACGCTTTTCGTCACGAGTGGAGTTGCGGTCTGTTGTACGGCTTTCCGCCTATACCACTTCTGCCCAGAGTGCTGAAGAAGATCAGGCACGACCGGGCCAGAGTCATCTTGGTGGCTCCGGATTGGGCACGAAGGTACTGGTATCCCGAGCTACTCAGTATGTTGACCGATCCTCCGATACGTCTGTCCCTTCGGGAGGATCTTCTGTCGCAGCAGCAGGGGACGGTCCTACACCCGAACCTGTCCAGCCTCCACCTCCATGCGTGGAGATTGAGCGGCGGCAGTTGATGCCATTTGACTTGCCTCCTGAAGTCTGTGATATCATTCTGGCAGCCAGGCGTCCCTCCACAAAGACGGTATACGCCTGCCGGTGGAACAAATTTGTGGCATGGTGCACAGCAAAGGCTGTGGATCCCCTTTCCGCCCCTCTTTCTGAGGTTCTCCTCTTTCTTCTTTCTTTGGCCCGGCAGGGCTCTGCCCTGGGCACCCTGAAAGGTTATCTTGCTGCCATCTCTGCCTTCTTGCGGCTTCCTGATCAGCCTTCTCTTTTCAAGTCCCCTGTAGTTACACGCTTTCTAAAGGGCATTACTCACACGTTCCCTCCTGTCCCTTTTGTAATGCCTCAGTGGGACTTGAATCTTGTTCTCACATTTCTCATGTGTGCTCCCTTTGAGCCTCTTCATAATTGTCCTCTTCGTCTGCTGACGCTTAAGACTGCTTTTCTGGTAGCCATCACCTCGGCTAGACGGGTGAGTGAGCTCCAGGCTTTATCTTCAAAGCCTCCTTTTCTCTCTGTTCATCCGGACAAGGTTGTCCTTCGGCCTCGTCCCTCCTTTCTTCCGAAAGTGGTGACTCCATTTCATCTTGGGTAGTCTGTCACCTTGCCCACCTTCTTTCCGCCTCCGCATCCTTCCAAAGAGGAAGAGAGGCTCCACCATCTGGACCCAAAACGTGCGCTCTCCTTTTATTTGGACCGCACAAAGCAGTTCCGGGTGGACGACCAACTTTTCGTTGGATACGTGGGTGCTCAGAAGGGGAAAGCTGTGCACAAACGGACCATCTCTCGGTGGGTCGTTTTGTGCATCAAAATTTTTTACTCCTTGGCTAAAAAGGACCCTCCTGTTGGGCTGCATGCCCATTCTACTCGGGCCACAGTGGCTACTACTGCTTTGGGACGGGGTGTCCCTTTGCAGGACATCTGTCAGGCGGCAACGTGGGCTTCGCTACACACGTTTGCCAGGCATTATTGCCTTGACAGCCAAGTCCGGAGGGATGGCTTCTTTGGCCGTTCTGTCCTCCAGGACTTTCTGGTGTGATCTTGGTTCGCAGACCCACCACCGGGGATGGTATTACTTGGGTATCTATTCTAAGGTGAGGAATCTAACTAACGTGTTTCTTTCAGATGAACAAGTTACTTACCTTCGGTAACGATGTATCTGTAAGAAACATTAGTTAGTTAGATTCCTCACCGACCCACCCATCCTCCCCGTTCTGCGAACTGACATCTAGGGTTAAGGCTATCCTTTTCAGGCCCCTAGATTTTATTTTTGGCACCAGTGTCGGTCTTTGCATGGCTCTGCGTTCCTGGCGCGGAAGGCTATGTACAAGAACTGACGTCAGCGCGCGAGGGCGGCGTCTAAGTACTCAGACGACGTCATCCCGGCGCACGACGCCGGCGACGGACGGGGAGCCGCAGACGACGCCTAGCGACGCGCAAGGGGTATTGCTGACGAAAAATCTTCCGGATCCAGTCTGACGCCTGGGGATATTCTAAGGTGAGGAATCTAACTAACTAATGTTTCTTACAGATACATCGTTACCGAAGGTAAGTAACTTGTTCTTTAGGTGTATTAGAACATGGTTGGAGAAGGGAGGCATAATGATGTCTTCGCCATGTGGGCACACCCTGACAAATTCTGGTGGCCAGTTCTGTTCTGCTAGAAGTATATCGTAACCCCCTGGAAAGTTTCTCCCAAAAGAGTGCTCTCACTTTTCTTGGTATGTCTCCCTCCATCTGGAGTGTTATTTCATATAACTTTTGTGGAGTACTAACCCTGGTGTCTACAGTCTCAACTGTGATGTACTCATTCAAGTCCACTATCTCCAGAAGTTCCTTCAGGTTCTGTCGAGCTATTGTTACTTCTGCTGCACTGTCCAGCATTGTCTGAGCCCATTCTCCGTTCTTGAGTTGTGTTCTCAGAATTCTCTGCATGTCTGATCTTCAGACCTGCTACCTTCTTCTTAGTGGATTGAGGTTTTGGTTTGTTTTTCTGAACGTGTTGTTCGTCTTTGGACTTTTCGCGTTCTTCTTTGTGATCTGACCGTACTCTTCTTTTGGATGTCTGTGACGATATCTGAAAGGTACGAGAGGAACGTGTATCAGTATCTTGATACCTGTCAGGTTTTCTCAAATTATCCCTATTCCTGAAGTTATACCTCCTTTCAGAGGGCTCCTTTTGAGGAGACCTACCTCGGGATTGAGAACGTTTCTCTTCTGAATGTTGTTTATTATTTTCCCACTTCTTTTTAGGAGATGTAGGATTGTGTTTAATAGAGTCCTTCTCAGGACCTTCAGACAGTTGTGGTTTAACTGGTTTCCCACCCAAACTATCTCTGCCTAATTCTTCATAGGATTTTTCTATTAATCTGGGTAGTTCTTGTTGATGTTCTGTTACATCAAATTCCCTTAAGCGTTGGCGGATCGCCACAGATGCTGCCTCCCCTTTAATATTAGATAATATTATTGTTGAGACCTGGTCAAAGTTGTTTAGTAATTTCATACCTAAATTCAGAGCAGGCTCTGCCCCTTATTCATTTTGAATTTGTTTCAGGACATCGGGTATGACTGCAATAGACGGAACACCATGTGTTTTAGTATAGATGGCAGCATAGACTGTGCCCCAAGTGGTGCAGTCTTTCAGATGTGGTGTGATCCCCATTGGTAAACAGATTGTTAGGATTCTGTGTTTCTCATAAGGGCTAGTATTAGGAAATACTGCTTCGATTTGAGTAATTTTTTGAGCTATCCAGAATGGAATTTGTTCACGTTTTGTGGGCATTTTACCCATGACTGCGTGTAAAGTCTGTGGAGTAATTTTTAGTGTATTCCCCTGGTGATGGGTTGGATTTGGAATGGTTAATGGTGGTTGCACTGTGAAAGTCCGCACAACATATTGGACTAACTGTCTGTAAATTTTTATTAACTCTTTAAGTTGAGTGAGTAATTCATCGTCTGACATCTCTTCGATGTCAGGATGCGGTGTATAGCCGGCTAAAATTGTCCATGTTGCTCCTGGTCTACCTAGTGGACCGAGCCTGGTAATGTGATTGTAATGTTTTAGGGCGCCTTTAAACCAGAGATTATGTTCCTGGTATGTGAGTGGAATTTCAACATCCTCGAAGGGAATATATTCCTCAGGTGGTTCATCTTCTTTATAGAAGTGAAACACTTTTGTTACTGGATTTGATTCTGGGAATACTATCCATGAATAGAATACCTCTGTCTGAAAAGATTCATGTGCCTCTATCACGAAAACTGATCTACCACCTCTTGGTGTTAGGCCATGTTTTATAAGTTTTAGAGTGATGGCTCTCCTTAAATTTGGATGGATGTTTATAACACCCTCATCGGTTTCATTTAAACCTGTAAGATTAATAGCTGTAACGACTTGGTCAGTCGTAGCCTCACTATTATCCCCGTTTTGGGACATTGTTTTTGAAAAATGTAGAACAAGTTTCAAGGAAACAAAGATAAGCTGCACAATATTTTGGAACACTGTATCCTTCAACGTTGAACAAACCAAACAGCTAATACATAGGATTTTCATCCTACTCAGCTATGGCGGATACTAACCCTACCCATTCCAGACGTCTTATGGAGTATTATGAGTAGGGATCTCTGAGAAAAGCACAACTGAGTTACTTCAGTATCTAGCGTTAGTGCCTGACCAAACACGTTGGGCGCCATGTAGTGTAGTTCCTATTTCCCTTACAGGCTCTGCGCATTGGAATAATATACACTATAGTTGTGGCATAGGACTGAGGTCAGTATGCCTCTATCGAGTACATTAAACTTAATTACTTTGTGTGCCAGATAACTCAGAGGCCACTAGAAACTCCTTGAATAAACAAGAAGGGAGTAGAGTAGTTTTTGGCAACCGCATAAACATGACAACTTTGTTTCCCTTACAATCGGAACATGTCTCAGAATCGTGGAAACAACAGATAACAGTTTCACTCAGTCAATTGTGCATGCTTAGTTTCTTCAGAGTTACACAGAAATAGATAGACGGGCATTTCAATAAAAGGATTTATTGAACAATCTTGTTTCTCGTGTATGAGATATGAGCTGTTACAATCGCAAGACAGTATGTGAGATATAATACGTACAGTGAAAGCAGTAAGAAGAAATAATACTGCAACAGCATTGTCTTCTAGCTATGACATATATTCATCTACACATACATAAATAACATGGGCTAAAAAGTGGATACTGGTTTGATACTTCTAAATAGTTCTACCCCAGTGTACCTCACCTAAGTGTAGTACAAGGTAAGAAGTAGGTGCCATATTCTATAGTATGGTAAGCTATAGTTTTGCATAGGCTAAGTTTGTATGCCAAGAGTCCCTCTAGGTTTAGTCAGCTCCATATCTTAGAATGAGAGCGGTGGGAATCTCTTTCCTGGTCTCAAACTCTAACACCCCGCGAAGGAAGTCAGAACACGTGAAGCTGGATTCTCTGCGAGCAGGGATGACAGCGTCTGGTCAGTGCGTCAGGCGTGGACTCAAATTCTTCCGAACTTGCCTTGGCGAGCCGTATCGAGCTGTGTAGCCGAGCCGTGGTTTGCCATGGGAAAGGGAAGGTATATTTATACCTGGAAGGTGCTTAGGAATGTTAGCATTGACGTAAAGTCGGGCAGAGGAAGACGTCATGAATGAACCCCTAAGGAATAGTAGTTCATGCATAATAGATGAGTTCTAGGAGAAATCAATAATCCTAGCTTGGGAAAGTTCCAATGGCTTACGGGTCTGGTTTCTAAGAACTCGTTGTGACGTGGGGATGGACGGATGTAGGTGACCATGCCTATATTTGGATAGCATGGCTAATGCCTAAATAAGAACTGGTATTCTATGCCTAAATAAGGGCAATGCGAATTGTGCCTATATAAGGACATGATTTAGGAAAACCTATGTACGGACATCTAAATCGAAACACAACAGTACGGTGACAATCCTGTCCTAAAATGTGCTGTCGTTCTCATTGACAAAAGAGCTAATGGTAAAGCATCTGGCCACTGTAACCCTGTTGTTTCCTGTATTTTTGCCAATTTGAGTTTGAGAGTACCATTGTACTTCTCAACTAAACCTGCTGACTGTGGATGATTGATACTTAAACCATCACATATCAATTGGTATTTTGGCATTTAAATGACTTCCGTTATCACTCCAGATCAAACGGGGCACACCGAAACGAGAAAAGAACTCTTTCAGGAGTACCTTTGCAGTCGTAATGGCTGTATTGTCTTTAGTAGGGTAAGCCTCAACCCATTTACAGAATGCACAAACAAGCACCAAGACATATTTCAAATTATTGCACCTGTCCAACTCCACGTAGTCTAGCTGAAGGACCTCAAAAGGGAAAGTGGGTGGTGAAAAATTGCCAGGTGGTGTAGGGGTACCCTTTCCAGGATTGTGCATCATGTACACCAATCAGTAATTCACTAAATGTGCCGCTGTTTTCGAAATTTTATCATTCTGCTATACAGGGTCTAACAACTTGCAAATACCCTTAGCACTAATATAGGCTTGGCCATGGGCCATTGTGACTACAGGAAGAACATATGCACCTGGCAACATCCATCTCTGCTTCCCTGACTCATCAATCCAACATCCCTCATCGTTCAATTGTGCTGTACTTTCTTGCCGCATTGCTAATTCCTCTATCGTGGCCGCACGTTGTATCTCTTTCTCTTTCTCAAGTGTATCCTCAAACATGGTAACTTCAGGCACCCAGCTAGCGGGACTTACTACAGACATTCTTTTCATTTTAGTCTGGGCTGTTTCCTTAGCTATCTGATCTGCAAAAGCATTAACTTTACCTACGTCGTCAGTGACTTTCCGGTGGGCACTACAATTCACTATGGCCAATTTCTTAGGGAGTGTCAAAGCAGACAAGAGCCTCAATATGAGGTGCCCATGCTGAATTTTTGCGCCATGCGAAGTAAGAAACCCTCTCCCTGCCCAGAGTCGCCCAAAGTTATGTGCGACTCTGGCGTAATGGCCATCAGTATAAATATTGACAACCAGTCCCTCACTCAATTCACAAGCTCATATTAAGGCAACAAGCTCAGCAGCTTGGGCCGACTGATAAGGAACTTGTGATGTCTCAACTACTGTACGCAGCATGGTGAGCATACGCAGCAGTTGTAGTGCCATCTGGTAATTTAAAACAAGAGCCCTCGCCATATAGTTCCCCTTGTGGGTCAGATAAGGGATCATCAGTCAAGTCTACCTGTCCTTTTGTCTCTTCTTCTGTCCGGAAGATGCCGTCATATTTGTCAACTTCATCACTCTCAGAAAGGAGGGGCAGTAACGTGGCTGGATTCAGAGTGGTTTTTTCCCTTTCTAGTGTGATTTGACCTGAGGCTAACAACTTGATTACGCCAGGACAACTTTTACTGAGCCATAAGTGAGGACCATCTTCCTATTTGGCTTTGTCTGCTGCATCGATTTCTTAATATCGATTTTTCTATACCTTTGACATGTACATGACGACACCCTGATCATGCTTTCTAACATTTCCTTACTGTTTTGCACATTCGGAATAAATTATTGATTTATCCCTTATTGCTGTGCTATCACCTTTCCTAATTTTAATGTAAGCCCTGTGTTCTCTTTGAATCTATCATATTTCCATGCATTATGGTTTTTATTGTCTGCCGTTTTTCAACCAACATCTAGGATGCTGGATGATTGAGTCATGTTCCGTGATCATTAATTCTACCAGCATCATAGTCGCTGGTTTTTCAGGATAATATGCCTGTTGTTGCATTAAACCTAACACATGTTGGCATTAAATCATATATGCCTTACTTGTAGTTTAGTGCTGTCTTGGAAAGAATTTGACTAAACGAATGAAAACCAATTGTCCTGTATCATGGCCAGTGGCTTGTGAAGAGTTTTGAAATTAAGGCCAGTCACCTTAAGATTTCTGAAAGCAATTACATCAAATTTAACCCATGTCTAAGCCAAAAGTGCTCTTTCGTTTTTGTTATTTCAGACTCCCTTGGCTTTCGAGAAGTACTTGAAGGTTTCCACGTAACCGCGAGTTTGTTTGTTTGATTCGCACCACAGGTTAGGGTAAGCCTTAGCGTGTTTATACCGCCGTGGTGTTATTTGATCCTAACGAAAGCTTCAACAAATTACGCATAGAAGCTGAAACATGTTGATCGATTGTTCACCTTTTTAGGATGTATCTGGTCAATTAAATACCAGTTAGGGACGTCCACTTCACTTCATTTTAACCAGTGCCTTGTTTTCCGCCATTAAAAATTTTTTTTGTGGATGAAACAGCCCTTTTTAAATCCATTATTTTTGCACTTATTACACTTCATTGAAGGTTTACTCGAACAACACGCTCCGCTATATTTAAGCGTCGCAGCACACCAGAGATGCATTCAGCATCTCTGGTGGGGACCCTATGATGAAGGATGTCACCAACCAGGTTGGTGAGCGAGGGTTCTTTTACCTCTTTAGAGTGACTCTTTACCCCCTTTTTTCATAAACTCTTTTTCGTTTTTGTTTGGACACACTCTTTTGTTGTTTGATTATGGATTCAGAGGGGCACATCTTTCGATCTTAATATGTTTAGCGAACAATGTTAAATTCATAGCCAGTCAGATGTGCACTGGTGAGGTGCTGTGCCTTTGTCTTATTCAAAATTATATCCAGAGCATGAGGTGCCATAACTGTGAGGTCAGTATCAAGTACGAGACCAGCCGATTGTCTTATCGAGGCAGCCACAGCCACAACCGCTCTTAGACAGCTCGGGAGGGCTTTTGCGACAGGGTCAAGAACAGCGGAGAAATAAGCACACGGCCGTTGCTTATCTCCAACTTTTTATGTTAAAACAGCAAGCGCGCAACCAGCCATCTCATGGACAAACAATACAAACAGTTTGCTATAGTCAGGGGTTCCCAGTACTGGAGCTGAACAAAGCGCAGTTTTCAATTGCTCAAAAGACTGCTGACATTCATGCATCCAAGGTAAGGGCTCATGTATGTCTTTAGTGGTTAGTGCAAGTAAGGGTTTGATTAGTAAGGAGTACTTAGGTATCCACTGCCGACAATAGGAAGTGATACCTATAAAAGCACGCACATCTTTCTGAGTCTGTGGGATGGACATTTTAACGGTGGTACTGATGCGCTCAGGGGTCAATCTCCTACCCTCCTTCGACAGTAAGTGAGCTCCTGTTGACAATACTGAAATTTAGAAAGAGAAACTTTGTCCATGCTGATCTAAATGAAGCAATAACTTAACTGTACTGTCTTTACAACCTTGTTTGGTATCAGAAGCAATAAGGAGGTCATCGACATACTGCAACAATACATTAC
This sequence comes from Triturus cristatus, assembly GCF_964204655.1. Lineage (NCBI taxonomy): Eukaryota > Metazoa > Chordata > Amphibia > Caudata > Salamandridae > Triturus > Triturus cristatus. The sequence continues at coordinate 612,283,452 of NC_140595.1, forward strand.
CTGTGGGAAGCGACAAGGAATCCAACTGACCTTTAAGTGCCTGGCTATAAATACTTGGACTCTCTGTATAGCTCTGAGGAGTTCAACAGAACCTAAAGCTCCTACCAGCTAGGGTGAACCCAAACAGATATCTGCTATCTGGATGAATAGGAATACTGAAGAACGCATTTTTCAAATCGATGACAGAAAATAATTTAGCAGAAGAAGGAATCATAGTCAAAAGAGTAGTAATGTCAGGGACCACTGGAAACTGGGGAACCACTATTTTATTAACTTCGTGCAAATCGATCACAAAACAGTAAACATCTTCATGTTCATCAAGGGAACCTGATGGCGTCCGTTTAAGAATCGGAATAGGGCTATTACAAATGTTAGCAGTCGTCTCCTCAACCACTCCCTTCTTAATCAAATCCTGTATATTTTGCAATAAGGATCGCAGTCCTGCCTGTGGTATTTTATACAGAGGAATACAAGGCAAAATAGCACCATCCTTAACCTGCATCGCAACTGGTGGCATCTGCAGCAGTCCCACGTCTGTGTCGCCTGTCGCTCACAGAGTGGGTGGCACATCAGCAAATTCAACAGGAAGAGGCGCATCTTTGGAAAAACACTGTTTAACACATACTACATCTGGACCCGTTGTCATATAGACACCCGCCAGAGACCAATAAATCGTAGCTTGCAATTTCTTCAACAAATCCAAACCCATCAAATTTCCACCACAATTAGATGTCAGCAGAATGGCGAATCCACAGTGAAAGGACCAAAAGTCAATGCAAGGGGTCTTGAAATGAGGCTTACAACTGGTACACCAGATAAACCTAACGAAACGTTATTATGGCCAGACAGAGCCGCCCCAGGGACCATATTTCGAGAAACAGAACTTTTTGTCGCACCTGTATCCACCAAAAATTCCTTAGTCGAACCTTGCAGTTCCGCTGTTACATAAGGACCACGCTGGTCTACAGGTATCGGAACTGGTCCCCCACTCTGTCCCTGGCTGTCCTAGCTGTAAGATATCCCCGTCACTTCCTCCATAATCATCACGATAGTACTGTCCGTCCCGAAGGTCATCAAAATAATTATTATCAGAATGACCCTGTGAGGCTGCTGCACTCTGTGCCATATCAGCCCCACCAGCTCCACGACCCCGTCCTCTAGGGACCACCACCTTCTGCAAAAGCACAGGACACTCGCTATGCCAATGTCCCTCCTCCTTACAGTACGCACACTGATCCGGACCCAGGGGCCTCGTATTTGGCTGCCTACTAGTGCGTGGAAGCTGGCGGGCAGAACCACCATGTCCTCTACCATTCCCTCTAAAAGCCTGCTGTAACAACACCTTTGTCTTCAAATCCTTATGCCTTTTCTCTGCCCTCTCCTTTTCCACATTATCCCTATGCTCATAATACTGTGCCAGAGTCAAAATAACAGAGGGGGAAGAGGTGGTCCAAGTACTTTCAGAGACCTGCAATCTAGTCGCAATTTCAGGAAGCAGATTAGAAATACATCTATTAACAAACAACCAAACACCTCCCTCAATAGACAAATCCTGCCCACTGTAATCCTAAAATATACCTTCAAACTGAAATCAGACACACTCATCTTTCTTTTGTCGACAAGCCAACAGTTTATACCAGTCTACTTTTCTTGGCAGAATAAAGGAATGCATATACGTAATATTACGGCCTGGCAACGCTAAAATTTCCGCTCTGGGCTTGTCACCTGGTTTTCTTTCCTGGTCTCATGCTTTAATGTGATCCCATGTACCTCCCAATTCCACAACATGATCTTGTGTGTGCACCTGCCTCCAAATATCAACCGGAACCAATAAACCCAAAAACATTTCAATATCAGCAAGAGTCATTACAACAGTGGAAGAGGCAGCTTCAGTCAATTCTTTATAATATGCAGTAGGATTTTTCCTAGGGTCAGGCAAATGAGTCTTAAGAGACAAAACTTCACTTCTTTTCCACGGTGTATAAACCCATTGCTCATGAAACCTGGTCGCCACTGCCGCTCGAATAACATTACCACGGCCATCTGTTAATTCCGGCAATTCTGGATGATATATGGGATGAACCTCTCTCATCAGAAACTGAGACACCGCCCTGGGACTTTTCTCATGTAGTCTTCCCCTATAAGCTATTATTGTCGTGACATTAGCATAAACTTGTTCTGGCCCCAATTTACTAATATACACTCGATCTCTTATGCCATATAAAATCTGAGGTGCTTCCGCTTCAAAACACTGTTGCAAAAGACCAATTAAAGTTGCGCACGTGTTTAAGGGCATGCTGCTGTATAAAAGGCTCAAGATCTCTCATAGTCGCCCAGACATCCTCTACACTATAAATAGGATTACGGGCCCACTGTTCAGCCTGATTGGCTATTACCTGTTTCTCATCATCTCCCATATCAGATCGCACTAACGATCCCTTACGCTCCTTAAATTACGTCCAATCCCTAGCCTCAAATCCACATACAAGCGTCCTGCTACCTACTAATGTCGGAGGATGAAAAACCCTAGTGGGAGAAGCAACAGAAGTAACAGGCACTATCATCTGTAATTGTTGTGTCGCTGGAGAAAGAGCTGGCGAGAGGGACGCTGAGGCAATATATGTGGCAGGGGTACGAACAGTTACAGTTGCCACAGATGGCAAAGAAACAGAAGGAAGAGGAGGAGGAGATGAAGCCATAGTCGTTGAAATAACAGCAGTAGATACAGGGACAGAGGCAGTGGAAGCAACTGTAATGGGCGGCTGCAAGGGCACCGGAACAGTGGGATATATTTTGTGGGGCATATGGAAGCGGGGGTCGAGTATCTAACAATTCTTCCACAAAAGCGTCATCTTCTTCCTGAACCACAACGATTTATCAATATGTAATCGAAACCTCCTGTCTTCACATTCAACACTCTTTTCCTGTTTTTCTCTGTCATATGCTACAGCCTTCTGAGTCAATGTCTGCATTTTTCCTTCCTGGGCCTCTTTTTCTGCCTTCAATCGCTTCTGTCTAGCTGCTTTCTGCCATGTTCTGAGGGAATCAAACATAGACTGCCTACTTCATCTCTTAAACAACTGCTCTTGTAAATACTCAAGCTTTTGGTCATCGAAAGTGCCCGTCAACGGCCACTGCAACTTGGCATTGTTTCTCGTATATTTGTGCCATATTGTACTAAACATAATAGGGCCAAGACCATGCTTCACATACATTTTTTTTGCAAAAGCAATTTTTATTGCATTACTCAGACTCAGTTGACATCCACAATGTTCATCTGGCCAGTGGCCGCCATCCGCATATAAAACCACGTCCAAGTACAATCTGGGCCACTTCCACCTACCAATGCGCTGTCCCCAAACCCTCCCCTGAACGAATACATCCCCCCCCACCCACATGTCAGTGTGCCGAGATGACAACTACCAGGATAAACCTCTCTCAGAAGTAGCCGTGTTAGGAGCCTCGAGCCACCCCCCACCACCACAGACAGGCCCCAAGCAGAAAGGAAAAGAAAAGCCCCTGGCCCCCATGCCATGCTTCACATACATATCAAAATTTGGAGTGCCTTCTGGAAGCACTGGCTGCAGGGGCGTAACAAATGCCCCCGCGGTACGGGGGGCCCCCAGGCTTACCCATACTGGAGGGGGCCCCCCTCAGCCCCTACTGAAGTGAGTGTGAGGGGCCCCTTCAGCACATCGTGCACAGGGGGCCTCTTACGTTTTGTTAGGCCACTGGCAGCGTCTGGGGCCTGAGTATTTTAAAGTCGTCTTACCAGCAGGACTCGACAGCCCACACGAGGCTTGGTTTAAACATTACCTCTGCACGCCCGCCTCGTCACTTAGATAAGAAATTCAATTTCAGTGGCAGAACATAGTGCCTCTAATAAGGTAGACTCCCTCGTTATGTCTGAGTAATGTAAAAGCTGTGACCAATTAAACTGCGTCTGTTTGGTTCGTTTGCATGACTAGTACTTGGGTGTTTTCTACTTTCCCTGCACAAGTGCCAATTTCCTCCAGTGTTTCTTAGACATTGTAATGTCACCCTCTAAGGAAACGGTTTGCCCTCTTTTCAGACGTGCCCTTTGTTTTGTATGTGCCGAATGTGCAGAGTGATAGAAAATAAAAGTGCCAGTCCCAGAATGCTTTCATCTGAGCAGCTATCAGGGCAGCAACCTTCTCAAAGGCAGCGCTGTCTGAAGAAATCCCAGGCTATGAATCCTGTTAGAGGATACTTCCCTTCCACCAAACCCAGCTGCTCCGAGCCTCTGCTCCGCGTGGAAAGTAAAACCTCAGCCAACGATCCAAACCCTTTGTTCCAGCTGGCCGAAGAGCATCTGTGGAGGCATGTGTGCACACGTGAGCCCCTGTAGAGATGTGACTGAGTGGAGGGTGAGAGGTGTGACTAACTGCAGGGTGAGAGGAGTGATTGCGAGTGCCAGATGAGTGTTCTAGGTGAGTGATGTATCTGTGAGTGGAGGTTGTGAGAGATGTGGATGTGAATGCAGCGTGACAGGTGTGTCTGTGAATGCAGTGTGAGGTGTAACTGTGAATGCAGTGTGAGAGGTGTGACTGCAGATTGAGATATGTGGTGCCGTGAGTGTACGCTGAGAGCTGAAGTTGTGACTCAAGCGTGAGAGGTGAGCCCGTCTGAGCGGAGGGTGAATGATGTACCTGTCCGAGCGCTGAGTGAAGTTTGAGCCCATGTGAGTACAGAGTGACAGCTGAGCCGTGTGAATGCTGTGTTAAAGGGGGGCCTTCGTGAATGCACTTCGGACCTTGTGAATGCAGGCTGCGCCTCTGTGAGTGCCTGTTGAGACGTGAGCTGATGTTCATGCAGGGTGAGTGGTATGCATATGTGAAAGAGGAGTCTGTGTGGATGAAGGGTGTGAGGCGTACCTATGTTAGTGCATGGTGAAAAGGTGAGTGTGTGACAGTGCATGGTGAGATCTGAGCTCTTGTAAATGCATGGTCGCCAAGGAGCATGCAGGGATATTTTTGAGCTCTTGTAAATGCATGATGAGAGATAAACCTTGGTGAGTGCAAGGGGAGGATGTTACCATGTGAGTGCACAAGGAGGGGTGTGCCTCTGTGAGTGAGTAGCAGTCTACCCAGGTGAGTGCAGGGTGAGAGGGGTGCCTATGTGAGGAGAGAGAGAGTGATGTCAGTGTGTGTGTGCAGGGTGAGTGGTGTGCCTGTGTGACTACTGGGTGAGTGGTGTGCCCATGTGAGTGTAAAGTGGAAGGCGTGCTCGCTTAAGTAGAGGGTGAGTTATGTGAGTTCAGGCTGAGTGTGTGACTGTGAATGCAGGGTGAGAGGCACGTCTGTCTGAATGCATGGGAAGAGGAGGGGCAGGGTGAATGCAGAGTGAGAGACATACCTGTGTGTAATGGAGTAGCCAGAAAATTAAAATTTCCTACCACTTCGAACCAAAGCTCTGATGGCACCAAGCAAGCACAGCAACTGAGTCCAAAACACCCTAGAAGTGCTCTTCTGTCTCTTCCATCCAAGCATCTATTCATTCATCCTTTCACCCTCCAATCCACCTTCTGCTATCAATCATTTCACCTTTACATTCTGTCATCCATTCATTATTTCATCCAACTTTCAATCGTTCACCATTCCATTCATTGGCCATTTTATCCATCCATCCATCCATCCATCCGCTAAGATTTTCATTTACTCTACCATCTTTTCACCCTTCCTCAGATTTCCATTTACTCTGCCATCCATCCATCCATCCTTTAAAATTTCCCTTTACTCTGCCATCCATCCATCCTCTAAAATTTCCCTTTACTCTGTCATCCTTTCATCCACCCATGTATCTATCTTCTCACTTACTTATCCTCTCACATAACATATGTATTTGTAAAGCACACGTTCATTCAGAAGGGTATCTTGGTGTTGAATAACAGATGTTTATTGTTACCCAACTCAATGGTATTCATTTTATCGACCCCAGAAGGATGAAAGTCTGAGTGGACCCGCCGGGATTTGAATCTGTAACTATGAGGTCAAACACAAGCCCCTACAGTTGACGCATTAGTCCACTGAGCTACCAGACCCATTCATTCACCTATCCTCTCACCAGTGACATACCAATAGCCCCCGCACACCCAGTGGTGAAGGGGGGCTCAAGCTCCATAGGGCCCCCTCCAGCACTGTGCATGAGTGTCTGGCCCCTGGCCTGAGAGCTCCTAAATGGGTCCAGAGCGTGGGGGGGCCCCCTCCATTTACTTTGCAGGAGGGCCCCCTCAAGTTCTGTTACGCCACTGACCGGCTGAGCTTCTTCCAATAAAGCATCACCAGAACAACAGCAACAGCACAAAGAAAACAACTTACTGAATCTCGGCATTTTTCAAAAGAAAACAAGTTCACTATTTATGCCTAGAAAAGGAATTTCAAATGCTTTTATCCAAAAGACGGCCCTTAGACCGTACCAAATACAAACCAAAATGGTACCATATCCACAAAGAACCAAAACAAACTCACCTGATATATGCAGGTCAAACGAATTGATTCTCCACTGCCGACTCTTCAGACCAAACGGTCAGATCCAAGGGTTTTGCTGTTCAGGACTCCAGTCGGGATGACCACTGGACAGAAGGGGCAGCTGTGAGTACCAGGAACTCTTCGTGCAGGGATCCCTGATCCGACCCGACGCTGGCCTTGACACCTCCCCCCCTTCCGTCCACGGAAGGGGACGGGTCACTCACCCGAAGGAGTCCCTGTTCAGGCGCCAATTGAAGGAAGTGGCCCGATTGGGGTCACTCACGCCAACCTCTCAGCCTTCCATACCAAATGAAGAGTCAGTCAGACTGTAAAGAATACAAACCAATAACAGTTTATTCAAAGAACACTCAGAGCGGATCCCTGTCTGCCCAGTGGCTAGGAGTGCTGCAGAGTGACTAACATCAGCAAGCATAACGATACATTATGTACACTTTGAAACCAATGAAAGCACGCCCACCATGGAATTTTCCAAGAAGATGCAGCTGCACAGTAAATTCCAAAGGAGTAAGTTTCGATTCTGAGGCCGGGCACACATTATCTACTATTCAAGGACACTCTGCCTGTACCCACCACTAGACAAGTGGGAGAAGGCCTACATCAAAAGGAAAGGTATGCGCTAAGGAGAACAGTGCATTCATTAGTGTAGCAAAACTCAGCTCTGAAAAAACAGAACCTAGAGAAGGCAGTTTCTCGGAAATGGCAAAAGGATTAGTTTCGATCGTGATACAAAATGGCGCCCTTACACAAAATGGCACCGCAAATGCTAACTTAAATAAAACATGCAAAAGCATATTTTTCTATTCTAACAACCGCTTCAGGGGATGAGCTTGCTATTCTATTCAACGCTTATGACTATACATGGAAATCTCCTACGAGAGAAGATCTAGTTTCCTCCCTGTAAGTTCAGTTCTCTCGTAGGGGTATTTCCAAGATACTCATAAGCAACCCTCCCTCCTCCCGATGGAGTAGACAGACAGACAATTTTAATACTCCGTTATTACTCATCCAGAACTGCCTTCAAAAAGAATTGCGGTAACTACCTCTGGCTGAGCATGATGGGATTTTGAAGGTCGCTCTGCTCTTAAAGACACAGCCTCCTTTTTTCTTCTGATAATGGCAGCCTACGGGCTACATTGCCTTGCACTTCTTCATCTCTGTTTCTCACATAGCAAAAGGGTTTGTGAAGGTTCTTTTCTGTGCCCATACAAAATTATTTAGGTACTGGGTGCATATTTTAGTGCAACCTGTTCTTTTGCCACTCCAAGATGAAGAATTCTGGCCACTGTTGCCTTGTCCTTGGCTGCATTATGACTTTAAGTGACTTTTCAAGGCCTTCCCGAAGAAAAGCAAACTTCAGCATTTAAGAAGTTATATTGGATAAAGTGCTCCGGGTCCCCGCAGAGGGGCTGAACTATTCAACTCTTATGACTACCATGGAAATACCCCTATGAGAGAACTGGAGTTACAGGTAAGAAACTATACCTTCCCTTTAACTGGTGATAACTCCTGTACTCAGTTGGCTGATGGTCCAGCAGACTCAGGTGCAACTTTTGATGGTCTGGAGTTGGCCTCCCAGGTTGCTATTTCAACAGTCAGCGGCAGAGAGGCGTTCTGGGCTGCCAAGGAAAGCTACTGACTCTTGGAGTTACTTCTTCTATTTGACGTTCAGGGACGATGTTTCTGCAAGCAGGGCACCCCACACACTTTCATCTCTTTTTCAGCCCAAGGAGCAACTGGTGCAGTCCAGCTTTGGTAAAGCCTCTCTTTGCTGAGTCCAGGGTAAAGCAGGAAGTCCTTCGGTCCACTCCTCAGTATGGACGTGATCTGAGGTCTGGGTGCCAGGAATGCCACTTTTTTGCCCAAGTTGTGCCCTTGGGATTTGTGGCGACTACTAGCCGATGGGCTTCGAGGTCCCTTCCTGCTTAGTGATGAATTCCTATGAAGTGTCGAATCTAACTAGCCCAAAATGCAGTATTCTCCCTATTCCGAAGATGGCAGAACCCTTCTCTCAGTGTTTGGAGCTCCCGCAGATGCGTGGCTACCTGAGGCTACACGCCCACTAAAAAAGTGGTTTGGCAGCTGTTTTTCCCCCTGTCCTCCAACGCCAACCTGTCTGCAAGAAAAGAGCAGCCTACATGGTGTGTGTCCACCATTTGCCCTTTAAAGGCAGCTTCCCTTTGGAGCTTGCCTTTTGGGCTCATATCTTGTCTGGCCTTCCGGCCAGGAAAAGGTCACACCTCTTCAAATGGAGGATGTAGAAAAGTAGGATCTGCTTTTATGGTAACCCCCACTTTTTGCCTGGCGCTATGCTGTTTCAGACTAGTCTGACTGGGATCCTGCTAATCAGGACCCGAGTCTCTGTGCTTTCTCCCCTAAATTGATATATCTGAAAGAGACCATTAATTATAGTTTCCTTACATGAGAATTTCCTCCAGGCGTCAGACTGGATCCGGAGAACTTTTTCGTCAGCAGTACCCCTGCGCGTCGATAGGTGGCGTTGGTCGACTCCGCGTTCGTCGTTGGCGTCATGGTCGCCGTAATGACGTTGCGGTATCTACTTAGACGCTGCCCTCGCGCGCTGACGTTAGTTCTTTCTTTTTACGCGCCAGCAAGCGCAGATCCGGAGAGAGCGGTACCTACAGTCACTTTTTGACTGACTTTTTTGCGACTTTTGTCAACACCATTTTTGAGTCTATCGACTCCTGGTGCACGCAGGGATGTCCAACCGTGCCAGGGCTCTGCTCTGGGCACTCTAAAAGGCTATCTCTCAGCCATTCCAGCCTTTCTTAGGCTTCCTGATTAGCCTTCTCTTTTCAAGTCTCCTATTGTAAATCGCTTTCTTAAGGGCATTACTCGTCTGTTTCTTCCTGTTCCCTTCGTAATGCCTCAGTAGGACTTGCACTTGGTTCTTACTTATCTTATGTGCGCTCACTTTGAGCCGCTACATAACTGTCCTCTCAGACTTCTCACTTTAAAGACTACATTTCTGGTCGCCATCACCTCTGCTTGCAGGGTGAGTGACCTCCAGGCTCTTTCTTCAAAACCTCGTTTTCTTGCTGTTCATCCATACAGTTGTCCTCGAACTCGACCCTCTTTTTTCCCCAAGGTGGTTACTTCTTTCCACATTGGTTAAACCATCACTTTGCCCACCATCTTTCCGCCCCGCATCCTTCTAAGGAGGAAGAGAGGCTCCACCGTCTGGATCCAAAACGTGTGCTTTCATTTTATTTGGATCACACAAAGCAATTCCGGATGGATGACCAGCTCTTTGTTGGCTATGTGGGCGCCAAAAAAGGTCGGGCCGTGCACAAACAGACCATCTGCAGGTGGGTCGTTTTTTGCATCAAAGCTTGCTATTCTTTGGCAAAGAAGGAGACTCCAGTGGGACTGCGTGCCCATTCCACGAGGGCGACGGCAGCTACCACTGCTTTGGGACGTGGAGTTCCCCTCAATGACATCTTTCAGGCAGCTATGTGGGCCTCTCTGCACACGTTCACAAAACATACTGCCTAGACAGCCAAGTCCGGAGAGACGGCTTCATTGGCCGTTCTGTTCTCCAGGATTTTCTGGTGTGAACTTAGTTTGCAGACCCACCTCCGGGGTTGGTATTGCTAGGGTATCTATTCTCAGGTAAGGAATCTATAACTAATTGTCTCTTTCAGATGAACAAGTTACTTACCTTCGGTAACTATATATCTGTAAGAGACATAGATTAGTAATAGATTCCTTGCCGCCCCACCCATCCCCCCTATTCTGCGAACTGACTTCTAGGGTTAAGGACTCCCTTTCAGGGCCCTAGTTTTGTGCACCAGTGGTCAGTGTCTTGCATGGCTCTGCGCTTCTGGCGTGGAATGTCATGTAAAGAACTGACGTCAGCGCGCGAGAGCAGCGTCTAAGTAGAAACCGCTACGTCATTACGGCGACCGCAACGCCAACGACGAACACGGAGTCGACCGATGCCACCTATCGAGGGGTATTGCTGACAAAAACGTTATACGGATCCAGTCTGACGCCTGGAGGGAATTCTCAGGTAAGGAATCTAAAACTAATCTATGTCTCTTACAGATATATCGTTACCGAAGGTAAGTAACTTGTTTGGTAAATACTTAGGTACCTCCAAGAGTCCCTGGTATATGGTACTGAGGTACCCAGGGCATAGGTACACCAGGGGTCCCCAATGGGCTGAAGCATGTATTATGCTACCAATGAGAGACCACTCAAACTGTAACTACAGGCCTGCCATTGCACAAAAGATATAGGTTTCCCTAAGGTCACTACACTTAAAACCTATAAGTCACCCCTAAAGCAGGCCTTTCAATCCTGAAGGCATGGTGCTCGGTTTCAAGTGTGAGGATACCCCTGCATGAGCAGGACACCCCTACAGCCTTTGGAGTCCAGTCCCCTGGGCTGTAAGTGCATCAGCCATTACGATATATAGAGTGGCCAAGAGTCATTACGCGATGACCTTCTCTAAACTGGTTGTAACAAACCCTATCATGATTGGTATCAAACATGTTGGAATCATACATCCCACACCGTAAACGGTGTGGGAGGTATGATTCCATGCACTGTAAAGCTCCTCTGGGAGGCCCTCAGTGCTCCCGGTACCAGACTTCTAGACCCGGACAGCACAACATAGATGCTGCAGACCAGAGAGACGATTCTGCCCTCCTGCTGCTGAGCCAAGCTCGAGCAGGGGAAGGCAGAACAATAGCTATCTTATCACAGGGAGGTGTGACGACCTCCCAGACAGGGTTTAGTGTATTTGGACCGGGTAGGAGCGCTTGTCAGCGCCACTCAGTCTGCTTGAAGGGCACCTTTCCCTCCTTGCCCTTTATTGCCCTCTTTGCATAGTCCAGTTCAAACCAGCTCAGGGAGCCGTTGGCTCCCGCTCCAGCATGAAACTGGACAAAGGACATGGAAGTATCCTCCCCACTGTCCGACCCTTCCCCTGATAGGGAACCCTGAATCGTCCCAACCCTTTCCTTAGGGTACTTAAGGGCTTACCTGAGTGTGGGTCCCTAGATCCGTCATGGGACAAGATTCATTTCAACAACACCACTTCTACTTCGACTGTCTGGGCACTCTTGACTTTGCTCTGGGCATCAAGGCTGCAACTGGGAAGACTCTTGCTGCTCCGGATCTCGTCGCCCTGCTCGTCAGCTGCAACGTCCGTGCCTGTGCTTCATACAGGAACCTTCCAAGGCCTGTGGGTATCCAAGACACCTGAAGGAGTCCCCCTTGAAGTGAAGGAGTCACTTCCCTGCATCTGCAGGCACCGCAACTAAGCTGACCGGTCTACTGATCCTGGGCTCCCACAGACTCCGAAAGGTTCAGCAACACAGGTGGTGGTTCTTCACATCCCTCGAGGCTTTCCCTGTCCTCTCACCAAGTTTGAGACCACTATCCCTCGTTGGAGCAGCATGAACTGAACTCCTGTGCACTGCGTCGAATTGCTGTTGCAAATGCTTGTTGGCTTCCTTCTATCAAGATCTTCGGGCTCCAAGTAGTCCCCACCTCAAGCATCTCCTGTGACCAAGATCTTCATCCTCACCCCATCACTTGCACCGTGGGGCTGCATCTTTGGTGAGCTGCTCGTGGTCCACCCGCGACTCCAGTGCCTCCAGCCTGTGGTTCCTGTTGAGGGTATTCTTTGATTTCTGTGAGCTCCCCTGATTGTTCAGGGTCTGCCCTGACTCCCCTGCTTGTGCTGAGTCACCTGGACCTTGCTGGTCCCGACACTGCACCTTCTTCGCTTTCCTAGTTGTTTGCAGTTGCCAAGGCTTGTAGGTGTTCTCGACTGAGACTGACCCCTCAACTCTTAACATCTGACGTGGGACGGCTCGTGAACGGCTCCTGGTCTTCCACAGCATCGCCTGGTCCTCACAGCTGCAGCTCCAAGGTTACCGTCAACTCTCCTGCAACACTCTACTTCGATGGGCATTCGTCTTCCAGGCCTCCTGGTCACTTCCAGGTGGCATAGACTCTGTCCCCATTGCTTGCAGGTACTTCTCGACTTGAATCCACTTTTGGGTTCCACCGGACACTTTTATCTCCTCCAGCAGTGGCATCTTCCTGAAATCATCCATTGAGTTCGACAGCGGTTTCCGACGCCACTTCACACCTATACACCCAGCTTCCCTGGTGTAGGTATCCTGGTTCCTGGGATATCCACGGGAGGGGTGGCTCTCCAACCTTCTGTCTCACACGGGCTTCTTCAGGGTCTACTGGGAAGGGTCCCTCTGCTTTAAAATTGAAACTGCGACTTACTCATTGACTTGCATTGATCATGCAGTCGTGTTCACACTCTGCACACGTCCTCCGTGGGGCACCTGATTAATTACCTCGGGTGGTTCCTTGGGTCCCTGGCACTTTCAAGTCTTCTGGGTATAGTCTTGACTCGAGTCGTGGTTTGCATACCATTATTTTAGTATTTGGTTTGGTCTCCCCCTGGTGACCACTGTGTATTGGGTGTATGGAAACTGCTATCATAGACCTTACAGTGGTGGAGTGTCCCTTTTAAAGGGCGGTTTTCCTCACCCACCATAGGTTGCATGCTTCATCATTGGGAACCTCCTCGTGCCATGATGCCTACTCATGGTAGGGGCTACAACCTCCTCTCAGAAAGGGAGGAGTTCAGGGCTGTTTTTGAGAGTGAGTTGTAGTAAATACCCAATTGTTAGGGAAATAGGCTGAAACATGTCGACCTTTCTTTGACACTCAAGCGGATTTAATCTTTCCCTGCAGTGCCCTGTTTGTAATCCTGGCCCAGGGACAAGCTAATAAAGTAATTTGCGGACCCTGTAGCTAGTTTTACTTTTCGATTTCACTTCTGCTGCCCTCACCACCCTGAGCTCACCAATTGGGTGATTTCCAATTCCCATGTTGCAGCATCTATGGGAAGAAGGTTTGTCAATGATGCAGAATCCAGCAACTCTTTCAGTAAATTTCACAAAAATTGCAAAGCAGTACAAAACCACGGAGGACGCAGCAGGGTGTATTCGGAATCAGGTTCACTCTAAGTCAGTAATATCGGCAGCAGCACAACGAAGGTCGAGAAACCCATCATCGCCATTCAACACGCCAACAGACAAGGAAGATAGGAAATGGGATTCAATGGGAAAATTAGTCAATGTGCTGGCAGCTCATGCGTTTAAAATTGCAAACTTTAAGGCAGTTGTAGCTCACTATCACAGGCAGTTATGAAGTGACATGGCCCGCTCCTAGATAAGTTGCCTGAGAAAGATAAGGAAAAAGCGAAGGCGATATTAAAGAATGGAGAGCTAGCATCGGCATCGTTAATGGATGTGACCATGGACGCATCAACATGCACATTTAGACAAGTAGGAAATGGAACAGTTATGTGAAGGGATGTTTTTTTTTTTTTTTTTTAAACCTTTATTGGTCAAGAACAGAGCATACACAGCTTCTTGCCTACAACCATGTCACCTGGCCGGCAGCAACAACATGCAGTGCAATAGGCATAGAACACTTGCTAGACAGGAGTAAGTCAGGCTCACAGCATGTCGCCTACAACCCATGTGGGCCGGCCGCTGGATATCACATTCAGGCTGCTGATGCAGGTATACAGTGGCAATGAAAACAGCAAGAAGCACACATCCAATTACCCTGTGAGGTTTCGTTTTTCATTTTATCAGAACCAACTTTTAACTTCAATGAGAACTGTACGCCCCCAGTGTGTGTCCACCATACTTAGTATGTGGCGTAAGGAACTGTCCAGTGCAGAGCCGTGGTATGAGGTGCACCCATAGCTGGGTACAGGCCAACTGTAGTGTTATGTTGCTCTGCCCGTAACTGACCTAGCCAGCGACCTGGGGGGAGATATCCTTGATGCAATGTAGTGAACATGAACCGGTGCTACACACGACACAGCCACTCAACCTGCGCTGCGGCGGGGAAAGCTTGATGGCATCTCAAATCCGGGGAAATGGCATCCCGCCCCCTCCCACCCATGTAGCAGGCGCAGAAAATGCTATCATACCAGCAAGCATGTACTCGGTCCGAGCAAACAGGGAGCGTCCTGCACACCCATCCCGGGGGGGGGGAACAGGGGGGTCAAGGCAATCAATCCGTCGTAGCGGTCAATGGGGTAGAGACTGCACAAGGCGTGGCCGAGGAGTCGGCTCTCCCAACGTTCCCAGTCTCGCCCTCCTCGGAATCACCCCCCTCGCGGGCCCGTAGGAGGTAAGCGACGAGGGGTCCCCAGAGGTCCTTAGGCCGCGACTTGGGGGGCAAAAGATCAGCATACTGATGAAGCCTTTCCTGCCATGTAGACATAGTACTCAGCCAGTCCTTGAATTTAGGCGCCCGTCCTCGTCCCCATCTGCACACCACGTGGCGCTTGGCCAGCAGGAGTCCCAGAGCAAAGAATTTCCGATGCGTCTTGAGCACCGGGTGCGACCGGCCCAACAGGGCGAGCTCAGGGCAAGGCGCGGTGGTCACCCCGATCATCTCGGACAGGGCCGAGAAGACCTCCTCCCAATAAGCGGCAACAGCTGGGCACGTTCAGGCCAGATGGAGAAAGCCAGCGCCCAACCTCCTGCATCTCACACAGCGGTCATCATCTCGCAGCCCGAATCGGCACAGTTTGGCAGGGGTATAGTAGAGGCGGTGCAAATATTTAAAGTGGACTAATCTAAGTCGCGCATTACCCGTAACCGCAGTGGTATGAGAGCAACTCTCCTCCCATTGTTCGTCCGACATCGGGTTACCCAGGTCACTTTCCCAGTCCGCCCGCGCTCTGAGGGAGGGGGGGGACGGAGCCGACTGCACGTGGGTATACAACATGGAGACCACGTGTTTCGGAGTGTCCGTTTGCAACATAGCATGAAGAGGCGCCAAGACCTCAGGTTCGTCCGGGAAATTAGGCGTGACCCCCTTTATGTTTTGTCGCAGTCGGACATAAAGGAACGTATCCATCACCGACGGGGACATCTCGCCAAAGAAGTGCGCCGCCGAGCGGAAACTCCCCTCATGATATAGGTCACCCCACGTGCAGATCGCGAGCTTTGTAAGCATTTTGCGACCGAGTTCCTCACGTGCAACGCTCAGTCTAGGATCATATGCTAGGACCATAAGGGGAGAGTATAGGAATGTGGCCCCCATTCGTGCCGCTATGCGCTTCCAGGCCCTTACTGTGCAGTCAACCGTAGTGGGGTCACGATCTCCCAAACGGACCTCCGAATATAGATAACCGGAAGGTTGCTCAGGTCTCATGTACCCATCCTCCACCGCCAGGTGCGCCATAAAGGGTGGGGGGTGGAGCCAATAGGCAGCAAAGTGCCCCTGGGCACAGTCGTAGTAGCGCTGAAAGTTAGGCACCTCAAACCCTCCCTGGTGGTAAGGCAACATGAGGGTGCGCAGCCCGATTCTGGCTTGCTTCCCGCCCCAAACCAGACGAGACATCTGGGAGTTAAGAGCTCGGAAGAAGTGGGGACCCGGGCTATAGGGGATGTTGGTGAAAAGGTATAACAATTTGGGAAGAACCACCATCTTAATCAGGGAAATACGCCTTGCCATAGACAGCGGAAGATGGATCCATTTAGTGACATTCTCGGTAATTTTATCTAACGCCGTCCCGTAATTAGCCCGGATTAGGGTCTCCCGGTCTCTGGTCACTCTGATGCCCAGGTATTTAACCTCCTCCGACTCCCACAGCAATGGGTAGTCCAGGGGGAACGGTAGGGTACTGTCCGTCAAGGGGAATAGGGCTGATTTCGCCCAGTTGATCTGAATCCCAGATATAGCTCCGAATTTAGTGATTTCACGTAACAAAGGGTTCAGGTTTTCTTGCGGCTTATGCACGTAGAGGGTGATGTCATCCGCATATAATGCGACCAGCAATTGGTGCTCTGGATAGATAAGAGAGCGGTGATTATGGTGCTGCCTGAGTTTAGCCGCAAGGGGTTCAATCGCAATTGCGAACAGTACTGGAGAGAGGGGGCACCCCTGTCTGGTACCTCTGCGGATGGCAAAAGGGGCAGATCGGGCACCATTGAGCAAGACCGCGGCTTGGGGCCGGGTGTACAACAACTTGATCCAATTCAGAAAGCTGAAGGGAATGCCCATTCGCTCCAGCAGCGCTAAAAGGTAATCCCACTCCAGGGAATCAAACGCCTTAGTGGCGTCAAGGAAAATTGCTGCAGCCTCACACTGTGGGTTGATATCCTGCAGCACAGCCTGCAACGTGCGCAGATTATGGGCAGTCGCGCGGTTAGGGACAAATCCGGCCTGATCCGGCAGGACCAGGCGTTCCATCAGGAGATTAAGGCGGGTAGCCAGTACCTTTACCAATATTTTAATGTCCACGTTCAGTAGCGATAGAGGCCTGTACGAATCACATTGGTCCGGCGGCTTCCCAGGCTTCAACAAGGACGTGATAAGGGCTTCGCGCATCGTAGCCGGCAGAGAACCCTCCTCCAGCGCAGTATAGTATACATGTTTCAGCACCGGGGCCAGTGCATGAATGAAAGTTTTGTAAAACTCGATCGGTATACCGTCCGAGCCCGGCGCCTTGCCCGATGACATGGACATTATAGCATCTTTTATTTCATCTAATTCTATTTCGTGATGCAGAAATTCCTGCTGTGTAGGGCCCAGCCAGGCTATGGCCGTGTCGTCGAGATAGTCGTGTAGATTGATCGGCGTCGACCTGTGTGTGGTGTAGAGTCTGGTATAATGGTCGGTGAGGACCCGAAGCTGATCCGGGAGATTGCGCTGCGGGATCTCCCGCTCGTCGAGCAGGGAGGCCACGAAATTGCGGTACCTAGGGGGCGAACAGCCGAGGCCAACGCCCTACCGGGTCTGTCCCCCTCTCCGTATATCCGTGCCACGAACGGTTTCCCCAGAAAATTGCTTTCCCTATCCGCCGCCTCCGTATATTCATTCATCTTTTCTCGGAGCTGTGCGGCCACCGCAGCCACCCGCGGGAGCCGCGTCAGCTCGCCCTCTAAGCGACGTATCTCGGACTCGAGTTTGTGCAGATCCCCGCGCAAGGACCTAAGGACCCCACCTCCCTTAGCTATGCACCAGCCTCTCACAGTAACTTTGAAGGCTTCCCAGACCGTGGCAATACTGGACACGGAATCCACATTGCGGTCCAAAAAATCCGGTATGTCTTGCTCCAGTTCCGCCCTAAAGACCGAGTCCAGGAGATGCGCCGGGTTGAGGCGCCAACTAAGAAAGGGGGATATTGCAACGGGTATGCGCAGCGAAAGGAGGACCGGGGAGTGATCAGAAAGTGTGCGGGCGAGATGCAGTGTACGGCCCACCCATGGAGAGAGACCCGCCGAAAGAAATATGTAATCGATGCGCGCCCACGTGGAGTGCACTGCCGAGTAATGTGTACCCTGCCCGAGCGAGGGGTGTGAGTGCCGCCACGCGTCTATCAGGTGGTGTTCGTCGACAACGCTTAATAATGTGCGTTGGGTCTGCGTGTAGTGCGACGCTTGAGGGTGTGATCTGTCCGCCGTGGGCCGAAGCGCAGTGTTGAAATCGCCTCCTATTACGACATGTGCCACTCCCAGTGTTTGTATCTTCCCCCACAGTGTGAGAAATGGGGCCGGGTCGTCCGTGTTGGGGCCATAGTAACAAGCAAAGAGTATTGTGTGTGAGTGCAGTGTCCCCCAGACCAGACAGTACCTACCACCCGAGTCAGCCTCAGTCCCCTCAGGTATAAACCCCACTCCCCGTCGCACCAGTATCGTAACCCCTCTAGCGTAGTTAGAGTAGGATGAAAACACCCTACAGGTAGCCCAACGGGATGCAAATAAGGGGGACCCACCCTGTAAGAGATGCGTCTCCTGAAGCATGGCAATGGAAACCCCCTGCCTGTCCAAATACCCCAGGACCTGCCTCTTCTTCCTCGGGTTGTTCAACCCTCGTACATTCCAGGATACAATCTGCAATTGCATAGAGGGCCGCGAGTCGGCTACGTCACCCATTCACCCAGACCCAAATATCCATGGTTGAGAGTCATAGCATATGAAGTCGTGCAGCACTCAAATTCACCAACATGATAAACTCCCACAACAACTGCCACCTCCCCCCGACTCCCGTTAACTGGCAGTGCGAAATCTAAGATCTCAAAAACTAGCCGGAGTCGGTTCCCTCCCACACCGGCAAACCCCACTAGCCGGGTACCTAGCTCCCTCCCCGTCCCTCCCTCCCCGAACAACACCATCCCTAAGAACATAAGGGAAATAACTGACGCCCTCCCCTCACTACGGAAGGGGGAGTATAGGGGTTCGCCCATTAGGGGACGATGCCTAGGGGCACCAAGCCTGCCCTCCCTCTCTCTACTTTCACCCGCTAGGAACCAGGTATATTCCTGGTATCACAATGCGGAACAGAGGCGGGTGACCGGGCACAAGTAATGAAATATTTCAGTTCATCTGACACCTGACCTGTTCATCGGAAACGCCTCACCATCATGTACTTCTGATAGTCCGAGTATAATCAGCAGCGATGGCCTCTCGCGGCCGGCATGACGCCCCAGCACGATCAGTCCTGCTGTGCCATTGGCGACGGTGCTCTCGAGCGCCTCCCTCCCGTATCCTCTGCGACCATGTCTTTTTTATGGGATTTGAGGAAGTCTTCAGCCTGTTGTGGAGTTTGAAAAAAATGCTGTCGGCCTTGGTAAGAAATTTTTAGCTTCGCTGGGTAAAGCATGGCGTAGGGCAGCTCCAGGGACTGTAGTTTCTTTTTTACCCCGGTGAATTTACGTCTAGCTTCCTGTACCGAGGCAGTGAAGTCAGGAAAAAAGGATAACGTGGCGTTACCATACACCACCGTGCCAATCTCGCGCGCTCGCCTCAGCACTGCGTCCCTGTCTCTGTAGTTAAGGAAGCGCGCCACAATGGGTCGCGGCGGGGCTCCCGGTGGAGGCTTGGCAGCTAAGGATCTATGGGCCCGTTCCACAATGAGGGATGAGGAGAATGAGTCTTTCCCAAACAGTTCAACGACAAGGTTCTCAATGAAAATTTCCATTTTCCCCGTGTTGGTGGACTCGGCCAGTCCCAGAACGCGGATGTTGTTGCGACGGGACCTCGCCTCTAAATCCTCATTCTTGTCTGCAATGATTTTGAGGAGCCGATCCATCTGAGCCGTTTGCCTGGCAGCGGAAGAGGCCCCGTCCTCCAGGGTAGAGATCCTTTCCTCCGTCTCCTTAATGCGAGTATCATGGTGCTCCAGCTTAGCGACAACACTGTCCAACCTGGTATTGATGCTATCCACTTTTGAGTCTATGGATGTCAGGCTGTGCCTCATACTCACTAGTAGGGATTTCCAGTCTTCGTCGGGTGCCCACGCGGCGGGCGGCTCGCTCCCCGGCGCCGTCGCAGATTTCTTCGCAGCCTCGAACGGCAGCGTGGACTGTTTGGCATCCTTGCGACCCATGTCCAGGGCCGTCCCCTCCAGAGTCCAGCTCTTTCCGGCAGACCGGACGACCGGAGGAGCCCCCCCGGCCGGGGCGGCAGCCGATCAGCCCGCGGGCACAGTCCCCAAACGGCGGCGCGAGGGGCGGCTCGGCGTAACTCCCTCCAGCTGAATGAGTGCAAGCGGGCAGAATCAGGCAGCACACAGCGGGCCAACACCAGGACGAGCGCTGCGGTCCCGAGCCACGGGTCGAGGCTCTCAGCAAGTGGGCTCCCCTCCTCCTCCGGCCCCCGGTCGGTAGCCGACTCTCACTCCGTCCCAGCCGCTCCACCGCCCCCGCACCGCCCCGTGTCCAGCGCCGGCATCTACGACTCCCCACCGACAAGGAGAGGGCCAGAGGCAGGGGGGGGGGGGAAGGAGGCCACGCCAAGGAGTCCGGCCAAGCCGCAAGCCAAGGAAGAGGCCGTGTCCCCGATATACCTCGTATCCACGGGGCACCGCCCGCTAGTGCCCCCAATCCACTGAGGTGCTCACAGTATGTATGGGCAGACTGCGCGTCCCGCGCCGAACTCGGGCAGGCCGCACCGCGTGGGGAGCTCCTCCCTTCCCCCACACGGCCCGCAGCCCACAGCTATGCACTCCGCCGGGGACAGACTAGGCCAGTTCTTCTGCTTTGTTTTTTTTTTTTTTTTTTGGGGGGGGGGGCCGCACACCGCCAGGCCACCCGCACAGGGAGTTACAGCGCTAACGGACAAGTGGGATCATTGCCAGGCCCCCGCAGTGTCCTACCAGAATTGTCGAGATGGGGCCGCCTGAGCCGCGATCAGTCACGTCGTCTCCTCCGCCCTGACACCAGGAAGTCCCCCCACGACAGGGGCACAGCAGGCTCCGGCGTCCCCACAACGCCCTCCCGAGTCCACCGGTGTCCCGCCTTCCCCCGGGGGGGGGGTGTCCACGTAGCAGCGCAAGGGCCTCAGAAGCCGCGGTGTTTCCCGGCAGGCGACCCCTCACCCTCGCCGGTCGCAAAGCAGCCAGTAACTCCGCCCGGGAAGAGCCGCCGTCGATTTCTCCGCCGTTCGGCAGGGGATCCCAGCTCCACAAGCACCGCTGTAATCAGCAGGTATTCAGGCGTCCAGCCAAGGCGTCTATACGCAGGATAGAGTGGTCAGGATGTCCTTAAGGATACGAAGAATGCCCGGTCGGGCGAGAGCCTTGCTAAAGCGCGGCCATCTTGGTTTGGCGCCACCTAGCGCCCCCGTGAAGGGATGGTTAGTTGAAAAGTGTGACTTTCAGAACAGAGGTTTAAGAACGGGTGATGGATATGCCTTTTGATGGTAAGAATGTAGTTGGCAGTAAGGTGGATGAGGCACTTCAAGCAATAAAAGCAGACACAGAGACAATACGGAAAGTACGTGAAAACAAGGCTAAAATTCCAAAGTGCCAACTGTGGTTATCTGGTCATTCCGGACTAGGACAAAGTCACAAGTTTAGGCTGACCGCGATGGAGTGTGGGCCGGATTCAGGGACCCTCTGAACAAAGTACCTTAAATCATGGTTGAGGAGCATTCTAAGTTTCCGCATTGAGGATGCGTTGTGCAGCGGCTGTTCCAGTGAGCTGTGTGTGGCGAAGCAAGGTCTTGCAGCGAGGATGCGTCGCACTGCAGTGGTTCAGGTGAAACCATCAATGAGGCTTTAGATGCGAGTTCATGCATAGCTATCGAGGCTGCCATCGCCGGAGACTTGCAATGTGAAGTCCTACATTGGAGATGCTTCACGCAGCAGCTGTTCAGATGCCGGACTGCGAGGAAATGCATCACACTGTGTTGGCTCTGCCTATTAGACCACAGCTGGGCTGGTAGAGCATCTTCAAGCCCACGTTCAAGTGTCCAGGACTGGGGGGCAAGACTCACAGCAGGCAGAGTGCAGGTGCTGGGTGCAAAGTAGTTGGAGCCTTTTCTGTCCCTTAGGCTCTGATCAAGAGGCCAGCCAGCTAGCCCTTGGAGTCAATCTTGTAGTTGTGGGTTTGATATGCAGGTCCAGTCCTCACTCAGGCAGCAGGGCAGCAGTGTAGTAGTCCTTCATGCAGCATAGCAGCACAGCAGTCCTTATGAGTCTTCCACAGGTACAAAGGTTTATTGAAGAGTTGGGTCTGAGGGTCCAATATTTATACTTTGTGTCAGCTTTAAAGTAGGAGAAGGTTCTGGTGCTTTCCACCCCCAGAGGTGTTTTGGATGTCCTGCCTCTCTGCCCTGGCTACTGTGAAACTGTTTGGAATTGCACTGTGGCAGAACCTTTGTGATGTGCTAGTGTGGTAGGTGATAGCTCCTCCTACATATCAAGTCAGAGATGACCAACACTGCCAACACATATTCCCCCCTTGTCTCAATGTCTGTGAACAATACACAAAGACCAACTGCCAGCTACACCTAGTCCTGTGATACATGCTGCAGGCCTTTGAAGAAAATGGCAACTTTCTAAAAGTGTCATTATCTGATATAAACTTCTAGCTGCAGATTCCTTACCTTAGAATTTCCCCAGGTGTCAGACTGGATCTGGAGGAATTTTCGTAAGCAGTACACCTGCGCGCCAATAGGTGGTGTCGATCGACTCCGTCCTTTGCGCCAGAAGGTAATTTGCTGTACCTATATAGGCACCGCCTAGGTGCACTGATGTCCATTCTTTTCTTTCCACGCCAGCCAGCACTGATCTGGAGAAGAGCTACCCCTCTGTCACTTTTCGACTGGCCTGTCTTTTCGACATTTTGTCTACTCCTTTTGATGTTTACTTCCTAATGTGTCAAGGATGTCCTCGCGCAAGTCTGTTTTTAAGCCCTGCAACGCCTGTCACCGGCCGATGTCGGCAATGGACCTGCACCTCATTTGCCTTTGGTGTTTGGAGTGCGACCACAACACCAAGGTGTGCTCCGATTGCCAGGCCATGGCTCCGAAGGTCATGAGGGAGCGGTCCGTGAAGCTGCTAGCAGGCTGGCATGCTACTCCACGGCGGTCGAGATCCCAGTCGAGGGGAAGGTCCCGGGATCATTCATGGAGCCCAAAGTCATCTTCGTTCCGCTCAGTCGTCGGGACATTCAGGTAGGAGGCATAAAGAAGAGTAAGAAGTTGCAGCATTGTTCGACTTCTCCTTGTCCGTCAGCTGAGAAGACAAGGGTGTTCTAGGCCTCGTTCTCCGTAACTTGTGCTTGGGCCTACGCCGTGCTTACCCGAATTTCCAAAGGCTGAAGCAACCCCTGCCCAGTTTAAAGAGTTCTTCGAGGCTATGCGCGTTCTATGGGCTCAGCTCTGGACACTGTTAAGGGCGGTCTTTGCTATTTCTGCCTTCTTGAGGTTGTCTACTCAACCTTCTTTGTTCAAGTCTACTATTGTATATAGGTACCTTAAAGGTCTTACTCATCTCTTCCCTCCTTCGCCATTTGTTATGCCTCAGTGGGACCTTAATTTGGTTTTAACTTTTATGGTGTGCTCTCCTTTCGAGCCTCTACACAATTGTCCCCACAGGCTTCTCACCTTGAAGACAATCTTCCTTGTGGCGATTACATCTGCCCGCAGTGTGAGTGGGCTGCAGGCCTTAATCATCTTAGCCGCCTTCCCTCTCAGTCTATCCTCACAAAGTAATACTTTGCACTCTGGCCTCCTTTCTGCCAAAAGTGGTCACTCCTTTTCATGTAGGGCAATCCATCACTTTGCCTACTGTTTTAGCTTCTTCAAGGAGGAGAAACGACCCCACCGTCTGGACCCAAAAAGAGCGTTGTTCTACCTTGACCGCACAAAAGAGTTCCTGGTGGTTAGCCAGCTCTTTCTGGGGTATGTTGGTGTGAAGAAAGGTCAGGCGGTGCAGAAGAAGACCATCTCCAGATGGGTCTTGCTCTGCATCAAAATCTACTATGCGCTGTCGAAGAAGCAACCCTCCTCTGATGATAGTATTGCTTGGATATCTATTCAAAGGTAAGGAATCTGCGGCTAGACGTCTCTATCAGATGAACAAGTTACTTACCTCCATTAGCACCTTATCCGGTAGACACTATATCTAGCTGCAGATTCCTTACCGACCCACCCTTCATCCCCACTCTGAAAGGATTTCTAGGGACAGGGATGACCCCTTTCAGGGCCCTAATTGTGACACACCAGTGGTCAGTGTTCTTCATGGCTCCAACCTTCTGGGATAGAAAGTTGTGAAAAGAAACTGACGTCGCTGCGCCTGGATGGCGCCTATATAGGTGCAGAAACGTCACTTCCGGCAAAATCAATGCCAACGATGGACGCTGAGTGGTCAGACAGACACGTCTTCTGTGTCTGTCTGACCTATGGCATATAGGATGCAGAGAGACTAAGAAATAGTCGATCCAAGCATCTGTCTAGGGCAAGCTGCAAAGAAGGTGTAAACCCTGGAGGAGGACTATTTGAAACACCAGGACTCTGTTAGGCCTACGTCCTTCAACCATTGCAACCCTGTGTCTATGAAGGCCCCCCGATTCGTTCTGCCTTTGAGTTCATCTATCCTGGGAGTTGTTGTGAACAAGGTTGAAGGCCCCTCCTATTACCATATCCAAATCTGGGGATGCAGCTAATAGGCCTAGTGCACTAAGTAGGACGTGCTCCTAGTGGTCATTGGGTGCTTACAGTGTGGCGAGGGTAAAGGTATAGACGTTCACAGAGATTTGCAGAGAGAAGCCTCCTGCATTTCCACTTGGGTTTGTGCGATATGGCCTTGGAATGGGCTAGCTAGCAATATTGCTACCCCCATTTTTTACTGGGTACCATGGAAAAATACTGCTGATCAAACCAGCAAGACTGTAGTATTTTCCAGTCTTTAAGTAGGTGTGTCTCCTGTAGAACAGCAATGCCACAGTGGAATCTTAGGAGGGATAGCAGGGCCAGTCATTTCTCAAGGGTGTTAAAGTCTCTAACATTGCGACTGCTCAGTGCAATAGGTACTCCAGTGTGACACCATGGGTGCCATGCAGTGGGAAAATGTGGCCTCTCCTGTGTGTTCAGGTCAGCTAGGGGTGGGAAACATAGGGGGAAGGGGGGGGGGGGGGGGGGGGTTAACTGGGGGAAACAACCAGAGGAACGACAACTCCCACTATGGGAGCCCTAAGGAAGTTGAGTTCGGGTTATGGTATAGGCAGTGAGGTGATAGTCGCCACTAACAGAAAATATGCCTGCTCCTCCATCCCAGCTCTATATAAAGGATGGGTAAGTCATTGGTGTTTGCCTGATGAGTGATAGAGCGGGCTGGATGCTGGATCCAGTCTGTCTGTCCTGCAGGTGTCCCCAGGTGTTGGAGTGGGGAGGCCTGCATTTAAGGGTTATTCGGAAGTTTGATCTCGTTTGGTGTCGTGGCTCTGGAGTTGCTGAAGGTCTTGGGTCGGTTTGAGGTTGCCTCTCCTTGTGGGGCATCGGCTTCTTTTGTCCAGCAGCTTGCGGTGCAAGAGGCTCTGAGATGTGTCTTCTGATCAGAGTCTCCCTTGTGAGCAGGCAGACCCAGAACGGAGTTGACCTCCTCCAGGGTGCAATGACTGGTGTTTTTCTATCCCATGCAAAGATCTGGCAGAAGGTGTTGTCCCATTTGTATTTGATCCCTGTTCGCGCAGAAACGTAGTCGCCTCTTTAATGGCCAGATGTCTTTGAAGCATAGTGTGGATAAGTCTTGGTAGAGCAAGATTTTGTTGCCTTTTACGGTGGTTGATCTGTGGTCTCTTATTGCCAACACGATGGCTTCCTTCAGGCGGTAACTGCGGACCCATGTGAGGATGTCTCGAGGTTCGCCTGGTGTAGTAGTTGGGCTGCCAGCTATATGTATGCGGGCCAGTATTATTTGTCATTAACTCAGGGAGCACATGGCGAAAGAGACAGATGACGTAGCCTTTGAGTCTCCTGAGTCCGCTTGGAGAGGGAATACCTTGATACTTGTATTCGAATGGTGGGACCTGTTCTCCAAATCTTTTAAGGTGAATATGTAGTTCCCCATTTCTTTCCCACAGGTCTAGGAGTTTGCATCTTTGAGCTTCCAGCCTTTCTTACTTTGTGTCTCCATTGGTTTCCAGGGTGGCTACCGATTCAGGCCAGGGTCAAATTTAAAGCGTTATGTATAGCACATAAAGCTATGAACGGCAAAGCCCCCCCCCAAAAGCACTCATCACCCCATACACACCCAAAGAGCTCTAAGATCTTCCTCAGATCACCTCATCAAGACCACAAGGATAAAGCGATCTAGATGGGGAGGAAGATCATTCTTGCACCTAGTGCCAAAGCTCTGGAACTCCATGCCTAAAGAACTAAGACTGCTCTCAGACGAGATAAGCTTCAGAAAGAAACTGGACATGGCTGTTCCCTGGATAACTTGATGGTCCACCTGTTATCACTCGCTCCTCAGCGCTGGGAAGACCCTGGGCAGCTATGCGCTGTATAAAACCCATAAATAAACATCTTCTCAAAGTGCCGCTATGTCCCCTCTGAGTCTGTTGAAAAGGGCTTCCATAAATGAATCAGTAACGGGGACCAGCGCGTCGTCGCTATCGGTGGCTATATATCATGTGCAACCAGAGCCATGGCATCTGTGACAGGCATCTCATTGGAGGGGTCAGGCTTTTTAGAGGCTGCTTTGGCGAGCAAGTCTTTTAAGGTTGTATCGTTTATGTGGGAAGGATGCTGCAGGTTGTCAGCCCGACATGCCAGTTATCCAATGGGTGTGCTGGGGAACTGTATGTGGTCATGGGTAGATTGTCTCCAGTGGGGCCTGTGTCTCCATTCAGGGATCCCCAGCTGTGGAGCACCTTCCCAAATTGAGGCACCCTCCTGTGTGTGGTGCTAGGCGTGAGCACAGAGTAGGGCTGATGAGGCCGCTGTTGTTGCTGGGGTAGAATTCTAGAAGTGCTCGAGGCAGGACCTCCTTGTATTGCCTTGGCCACTGCTGTGAGACCCTGTTGTGAGGGTTAGGTTCATCAAGTGGCTTAAGCGGGTGGAGTTTGCTGGGGCAACCTGCTCAGGTTTTATCGGTCACCATGTTAAAGAGGCCCCCCCCCCCTCTTACTACTAAGTTGCAGAAGAGGTGACTTCTCCAGACCTTGATTCATGCCCTGCTGTCGCCTGTGAGTTCCCCGGTGCTCGGTCTGCTCCCCAGCCAGTTCGGTGGCACGCCTGTTGTTCCGGGCCCCCTCAGTGAGTCATGGCCACCACGGGCCCCCTGATCTGCTCCCCGGTGCTCTAGCCCCTCAGAGAAAAGGCAGGAAAGGGGGTTTCTGAGTGGCATTCCTTCTGTAGTTCCTTCACTGATGGGTTAGCGGGGATGCATCTGGGTCGGTGGGCACTGCCCCAGAGTCTCTGTCTGCCTCCTCGCAGTTCACCATGTGCCCGGATCTTAGGCCTTGCAGTTCTTGAAATAATCACACTCCTTACCAACATAAGCTTAAAAGGCCATTTTATTTGGACAGGGTTGCAAAAACAGTTAGTCGACCTTGAAACTACATTAACATAACGTCAAACATCTCTGATAGGTCATCCCCTTCTTCATCCAACAATTCTCACCAAGTTTTCACCCGAACACCCTATACCTTGCTTCATTTTTCCCCCTTTCTCTCACTGACCTCTTTCCATTGCCCAATCTCTCTCTCACTTCCCCTACCAAAACATCCTCCAATGAAACCTCCTTGTCCTATTCCAAGAATCCTGCACACCTTCTTCCTTTGCCTGTGCTCCCTTGAACCCCCCCCCCCCACTCCACCCTCAAAGGGGTAGATACGCCTGCATCTGACTCTCCTCTCCGCCCCAACTACCGCCAACATCCCTGCAACCTGTTCTCTTATGGCTTTCGCTGGTCAAAATAATCCCCCACCACTCTCCCAAATTGCCCAGGGTGGGTGGGTGGTATTAATTGCACTTTTCCCCTCTAGCCGGTGGTGTGTAGGAGTCAGGATGCAGCTGTCCCAACCTCTCCTGACTCCTTAAGTACTTTCCCTGGCACCGTCCCCTGTCCCCATCTATCCCCTGCATGGCCTCTTCATTGCACAAAGTTTCCTGGGGGAAGACTGGGCGGCGCCTGTTGCATTCCCCGGGTCCCTCCATCCTCCATCGTGGCTGCTGACGTTCTTTTCCTAAGCTGTTTGGGGTTTGTTGCTCAATGGCGGGCCTCTGCCATCTGTTGTTGATCCCTGGGGTCTTCTGGGGGCAAAGGTGCTTAATCTACATGGCGTTGCCAGTATTTGGAGGGCACAGGCATAGAAGCTTCACCAAGATGCTCATACCAAGCCGCCATCTTGGCCTCTCCCCGGCTTGTATTTTAAATCTGATGTCAAGGAGACTGATATTACCAATTGCTGCAGACATGCTACCTTATAAGACCCATGTATACCATTGTCAGGTGAGCTGGTGATGTTGTTGACTGGTATCATATCTGCTTTTTTTGTAGCTCCTGGTGCCTCTGTTGTTCTTTTCTACAATAGATCTCATCTCTTCAAGATTAAAATCAAAGGTAAGTTCACATTAGCACAATTTTAGTTACAGTTTCATAAAATAGCCAAATAACTGGAAGCAGACATATGCTCACTTCAAGGTGCATGGATACATGTGAGATTCAACTGTAATGTGTGCAAAAACATTCAGAAAAGATGTTAAGTAAACATCCTCAATAGATTACCACAACAAGAACGTATTGTATTTCCAAAGATTTTCCAACTATACACTTCACTTTTGGCCATTATAAGTAATTTGAAATCCTACCTTTACTTCTACCGGGCATTATTCAGTAAATAACTTAGTCCCCTTATGGGACCCTTGAAACATTGTTCCTGTTTTCACAACACTGGGATTTGTGTACCATGGTGTCACTTTGGTGTTTTGTAGTGTGTTCTGATCCTAACGCCATATTACCCACATAAATGACACCCAATGCTAGATTCCTCTAAGTCCCTGTGGTGGTCCACTGGTGTATGGTTTACTGAACACTCTGCACACCTGTATCCAAAGGTCAAGTAATGCTTAAACTAATTTAGTTTTTTTGTTAAGAAAAATGGGAAGCCACAAGTTGATTACAGTGAGCTCTCTGTAGTATTTGAATATCATTCAGGTCTCTTAGCAAACTATGCCCTGAAATGTATATGCATTCGTCTGGGTATAAATAAAGAAAGGAACTCCCTTACCAGGACCAGAGAAAGAACCAGAGCTGATGCTGAAAAGATATGAAAACCTTTTGTGGTCTGGGACGCGCATGTCTGTTTGAACGTGGGCAAGGTGAGGGCAGAGTGGTGGGTTCTGCAAATCTGGCACCTCCTAATACTTTGCAGTCTGAAACACTTGAGGTGAGTATTGGTATTGCTATTTGTTTGCGCATCGTTAGCACCCATCTGGATAATAGTATTCCATCACAGCCTATTCAGAAGTCCGGTGATGATCTACATATAAGATAAATGATCCATCAAATGGCTTTCTCTGCTTCACCATGCTTGTTCCACAGCATGAATTTGGGTTTACGACACCACCAGCGTCCGAGAGTTCCATGGCTTTGGTGAACCTCACATATAGAGATGATCTCAAGGAGGAGGGCATGCAGGATACCCTAGATTTGGTGATAATACGCTATTGTGTGTGCAGCTTAGGGTGCCATCATTGATATGGTGCTGAAGGTTGTTTCCACCTCGCCAGGGCATTGATACCCATGGCTCACACTATGGTGCTCAAAAGGAAGTATATGGGAGATTGTGCACCCGAAAGTAATGTTAACTGATCAGAATACTTGCCACTGGTAAGATCCTTTTGCCTTAAAAAAGATAAATACATGTGCGTATGTAAACTGGGATTTCAAATACTGCTAACAATCGCAATGACACAGTAAGTTGGCTGGCAAACGACATGATTATGTCCTTGATACCCCAAATGTTAAAAAAGTCACTGTTGCAGTCCGAGAACAGGCATTTGTACTCTGGGCATGCAGAGGTTGCAAAAAGTGACATAATTCACTGTTTATGGGTTGGTGGTCGGCTGGATAAAGTGTATGGACATTTGTACACACAATAGCTTATTTTGATTATTCTTAAATTGTGTATCTAAGCAGTGCTTCTTCCACCTTAACCTAGAATCCTCCTTTGACGAACGAAGTGAATATCTAGCAACATCTGAGCCCTTACTTCCATTTAATGATGCCCTCGCAGATACTCTGTGATGGCTATTTGGCTGTAACCATGTTTTTACCCACCTGTGAACAGGCAGGTGGCCCATGTCATAGACTAGCGCCTTGTGAATCAAATTTTTTCACCAAGCATCCTACTCCAGAAAGCATCATTGTGCAGGCCTGGACTAGTAAGGTGAATCCTAACTCGTTTCCATTCACACCTCCGGATATAGAATCCAAAGGGATTGACTTCTGATGGATATTTCTAACCACAGATCGCCTACCTTTAGAATGTCCTCATGCATCAGACTGGATCCGGAAGATTTTTCAGCATGAGCCAGTAAGTAGCATTGTGTGGCTCTGCATCGACTACTCTGACACAGAAGTGACGACTGGGGCTGTATAGAGGCGGCACCCCAGCAGTTGGGTATCAATTATTTTCTGTCTGCGTCTCTGTATGGGGTTCCAAAGCTACCTCCTACGTTTTCATGCCAGTTAACAAACTTTTTCTTCACAAAAAACTTTTTCCAGTGTGCAAGGGAAGGATTATGTTACTTAACCAGTAAGCATCAGTTCTTGGCATGTAGTGCTGTAGATTCACATGCATTGCATACTCCTGTCATCTAGTGTTGGTTCCGGATGTTTGCAAGTAGTTTTTCTTCAAAGAAGTCTTTTCCAGTCACAACGTAGTGTGACTCCTTCTTTCGGGGATAGTGCGCATGGGCAACAACTCCATTGTTAGATTGTTTTCCCAAAAGAGGGTGAGAATGGAGTAAGTGAGTGTAGTACAGAGATGTGCATGCGTATGTTATGTCAATAATGACAACTGCAACAACTACAGGTGCCCGGGAGGTGGGAGGGCCAAGAACAGATGCTTACTGGGTAAGAAACCTAATCGGTTCGAGGCATGTGTGCTGTAGATACACATGCTTTGCATAGACTATACAGTGGTATTCTCCAAAAGCGGTGGCTAACCAGTGGGTGTTGCAGTTGTTTGAAAAAGTGTCATGATCACTGCTTGCCCTACATAGGCTTGTTGATGTGCTAACACATCCACACAATAGTGTTTGGCAAATGTGTGTGGTGTGGACCATGTTGCTGCATACAGATGTCAGCTTTAGGAATGTTACCTAAAAGGCCATAGATGCTCCTATTTTATGAGTGGAATGTGCTCCAGGAGGCATAGATAAAGTTATTTTAGCTTTAGCGTAGCAAGTTTGAATGCATTTAACAATCCATTATGAAATGCCAGATTTAAAGATAGGATTACCTTTGTGAGATGTAGCAAGTGTAACAGTTGCTTTGTCTTTTGACACATTTTTGTTCTTTCAATATAGTATAATAATGGTCTTTTGACATCAAGTGTGTGAAGAGCTCTTTCTGCTACTGAATCAGTTTGAGGAAAAAACACAGGTAACTCAACTGATTGGTTAATATGAAAAGCAGAAACCAATATGTGGAAGGAATTTTGGATTGGTGCGAAGAACTACTCTACCTTTATGAAGCTGAAAGAAGGCTTCTTCTAAGGTTAATGCCTGTAGCTCGCCAACCCTCCTTAATGAAGTGATAGCAATGAGGTGCCGCTCGGAGGCGACGTCTTGGCCAGTGGGCTGTATAAGGAGTTCTTGCTACTGGAGGTGTATCCGTGGACTCAGGTGCAGGTGTGGGAGCCACGAGGATCAACAGACGGTGAATCCGGGACTGCGAGTCCCAGCGGCCCCTCTGCTTCCAGGACATTGGCCGCAGCTGGAGACTCTTCCCGGCCCCTCCTCCTCTCACTTTATAGCGCCTCGCGGCCCCCGCTTCGCAGGAGCCGCTCGGAGGCGACGTCTTGGCCAGTGGGCTGTATAAGGAGTTCTTGCTACTGGAGGTGTATCCGTGGTCTCAGGTGCAGGTGTGGGAGCCACGAGGATCAACAGACGGTGAATCCGGGACTGCGAGTCCCAGCGGCCCCTCTGCTTCCAGGACATTGGCCGCAGCTGGAGACTCTTCCCGGCCCCTCCTCCTTTTCCCACTATAACTACTTCCTCCATAACGCGTACGCGGGACGCGTCCGGGGCGCATCCCGGGCGAAGCCCGGGCCAAGGGCGGGCCCGTTGTAGCCTGTTTGAGACCGAGAGAGACCGGACCGGGCCACCCTTTTTATCATCTGCGGACTAAGCCGTATGTGTACATTTTAAGCTATTTGACTGCATTGGTTCTTAATTATTCCTTCTATTAATTCACTGTTTTATGCAGGGTTCATTGACGCATTATTACTACGATCTATCTATTGTGTTTCACCTCATTTGAGAATGGCATCCAAAGAGGGTAGGAATCATGTGACCAAAGGTAATCTCACAGGCACTTTAGACCAGTTTATAGTAAGAGCTAACTCGGTGATTGATCAGGGTATTGTACTTATGGAGCGTAGAGTCTCGCAGGATTTGGCCCTAGCTAGGAGATCTTCTTTGGGCCTTCTTGCATCTGCGCGCACCCCTAATGGTACTGGTACTAGCAATACAATCCTACCTCTCACCCAATTTGTCGATGATACCTCCTCTAGTGATCTCTCGAGTGATAATGATCTCACGACTAATTCGAGAATTATATCTCCCCCAGTGACTAGACTTGGACCCACTCTGCGTAAAAAAAGGGTCACCAATGAAGGGTTGACTTCAAAAACCAAGTCCAAAGCCACTAGGAAAGTTAGCACCAAGGCAGGGGGAGGTAAACCTGTAAAACAAGGTATCGTCGCAGCCCCAGAGGCCGATATAGCGGTCAGAGAAGGCCAGGGAAGCCGCACCCCCCCCCTTCAGTTTCTTTCCCTTCTAAGCCCCTTGGGGATCCCTCTGCTCAGGTACTCGCTTCACCCACCTTCCTGCCTCAGTCATTTGGGGATGCAATACCTCCGCAACAATTAGACCTATTACTGCGTACCTTATTGGGACCTCTGGAATCCAGGTTGGAGGGTATGGTGACCCTTCTTACTAAGCTTGAACAGCAAATAAGGGGTCTAACTGAGGGTGCTAATAACAAAGCACTCCCCCAATGTCCCTGTAAATGTGGTTGTACCATAACGGCTGGGGGGGTATTGCCAGTCCCTACGGTTCAATGCACAGTCACACGGTCTCCAACTCTCCCACCAGCTATACCTCTGGCAGTTCCAGCTACCACTCATATTCTCTCACAAGCACAACATGAAGCTAGGCCCCCCATCGTCCATCACACAGATAGTAACACCACAGGAGAGGCCCCTCTGGTTAAAAACAGTGATAATGTGAGGATAGAGAGGAAGCAAATCCAGGGTGACGCTTCCAGGTTTACCCCGAGACTAGATCTGCCTCCGGAAGCAAGTCCCTACCTGGTTGTCCTCACAGGGGTCCCCGAAATTAATGACCCTAGTATTGAGGAGTTTTCCAACCTGAAAAATAAGGCAATACACTGGCTTAGCATCCACAGGCCCTTGCCTCCGCATGCTAGATGCGAGATCATTATGGTTAGAAGGGTGGGGTGGGTGGGGCACACCCCTAAAAACATAACTGGCGATTGCGTCATAGTTAATTTTCGGGACGCTAGGACAGCAGATTATATCTGCAATTGGGTAACTTCCCGTTCAGACACAAGAATTGGGGTGCGTCCCCTCTCCTACTTCTATCCAAATGGTCAACTGAGGCCAGAAGAAAGTGGCTGGACCCATATTCCGCATCCGCTCAGGGGAGGTGGTGGGAAATCAAGACAAGCCCCCTTTGACCTAAAATGGTCCTATCCCCCCTGCTCAAATAGGTTTAGTTGCCTCGACCAGGTTGACTGACTGGCTAGGTACAATCATGCAGCTAAGGGTCCATTGGGAGGCAGCATCATAGGCTTAGAGCCCACTGAGTCATCTAGGGAAAGGAGCTTGCCTCCTGGCAATAAGGGGAGCCCTTCTATTATCGCGGGGAACAGTATTAGTATCCCCCAAGAGTATTCCACACTGTCTTCCGTTCCCCACCAATTGCCAGTTATTCTACAAAGTGCTAGTACTACCCATATTGGGCCAACTGATTTACACCAGCAGAGCGGCTCTTCTCTTCTACTGGATCCCCCACTTCACCACCCGTGTCTCCCTCAGTGTATGAACCTAATATCTTGGAATGTGGCTGGTTTGAAAAAGAAGCTAGCATGTCCAGCATGGGGCTCTTTTGTTGACACCGCTGACGTGATTCTATTGCAGGAGACCTGGGCCAGGGAGGAGGCTCATAGAGCTGGGTTTGTGGCCTTTAATATCGTAGCCCGGTGGGGAGGTAAGGGACGCCCCTCTCGTGGTCTGACAACGTGGATCGGTGTTCACCTGGGCTGTAGGGTGGATTTGATTCAGTCAAATTCGGATGACATTTTATGCGTCCTAATGACTTGGCCCAATACATACAAACTGGCATTAGTGAATGTATATTCCCGACCTGTTGCTTTGGCAAAGGAATCCAACACCGTTGGGGAATTATCGGTTTTTCTTGAATCTCTAAATCGAGACATTCACTACGTGATCGCAGGAGATTTCAATTGCCATTACGAGCCCCTTCAAGGGCTGAACGAGGGGGCACTGTTGGATGAAGATGAGTTTTGGGGAATCCCGCAGTGCAGGTCCATCTTTGCAAAGGCATGGACCCCATTGGCCATGCAGATTATGACCCTAACTTTGCATAATTCAGTCAGGGCGGTTAATGGTCGGATGCCCTCAGATATTCCCTCCAAGTGTACATATAATAAAAAAGATCAGGAATCCCATTTAGACTACGTCATGGTCCAGACCAGGATGTGGTCAAAGATTGTGGATCTGGAGGTAGTGAACAGAACGGACAGTGATCACAACGCACTGCTGTTGAAAATGAAATTGCCCATATTTTCGAAAGCCCACATGGAAGCGACCACTGACCCAGGCCTGGTTCTTACTAATAACAGGAGGCGGGGTAAAGTGGGCGATCCTGCGTGAAAGGAGGGATGCACTCTCAAGTCTATATTCATCCATCCTTCCCCTGCTCAAAATGGCAAGTGACATCTGGGCCCAAGGGCTGTCCTTGGACACTTCTGCAAACTTGCTTACTGTTCATCAGGATCTGGTTGACAACCTTGCAGGTATTCTTAATCCTATCGTTCCCTCCAGGCAACCCAGGACCACTTCCTCATCTTGGTACAACGCCACATGTGGGAAAGCTAAATCTGATTTGATTAATGCCATTAAAACTGGCAGTGACAGGCTAATGATCCGCTCACTCAGGATTGCCCACAAAGAAGTATTAAAACAGGCAAAAATAGATTGGGACTGGGAGAGATGGGAAAATTTAGCCTCTGCACTTGCCAACAAGGAACCGAGCAGATTCTGGGCCATTGTGAATTCAGGGTGTGCGGAACCCCGCAATGCAATTGAAGCCAATCTTGATCCGGGAGTGTGGGAATCCAACTTTAAATCCCTATATGCAGCCACTTCTGATTTAGACCTCTTGCCCTTTCACTTACCTCCTTCTGGGGATGCCGAGGTTCTGGAATTTTCTGTAGAGGACGTCACCATTGCCCTAGGAAAACTGGCAATGGGCAAAGCACCAGGTATAGACAAGCTACCTGGGGATATGTTCAAAGAACAGCCTAAGATATGGGCGCCGTACTTATGTGCACTTTATAATTCAATTCTGTACGGTGCAGAGGTCCCGGGCTCGTGGTTGGGAGCGGAAATTATACCTATATATAAAAAGGGTTCTCCCCTGCTCCCCGTTAATTACAGGCCCATCAGTCTCATTGATGTCCCTCAAAAAATATTTGCACGACTTATTTTAGATCGTTTGCAGGAGTGGACCAATGAGAATGAAATCCTTTCGCCTTATCAGGCCGGCTTCAGAAGTAAAACATCTACCATGGACCAGATCTTCCGTTTAATAATGCTGTATTGGAAGACTGTGGTAATAGAGGGTGGCAGCCTCTACATGGTATTTGTTGACTTACGCTCTGCGTTTGACACTGTCCCTAGGGGAAAACTTTGGGCTGTCTTGCGAGATCTGGGTGTTCCCAATTCTCTATTGGGAATACTGGTGAGGTTGCACACCCAGAACTTTGCTCAGGTCAGGTGCGCAAGGGGAGGTGTTTTGTCCGCCAGGTTCACGGTGAACAAGGGAGTCAGGCAAGGGTGTGTCCTGGCCCCCACTTTGTTCTGCATATATGTAAATGGATTGATAGCTAACCTGGATGCAGTGCCTAACAACGATGCACCCAGGCTGGCAGGCAGGAAAGTTGCGGCTATAATGTTTGCTGACGACACCTTGCTTTTATCTAAGTCACCTATGGGGATCCAACGTATATTGGAAGGTTTCAACAACTTCTGCTGTGAACATGGTCTACAGATAAATGTAGACAAGACTAAATACATGATTTTTAATCCTCCCTTACACACCAGACCACCCCCCACTTTAGACATGGTTGCACTCGAGAGAGTTCACACTTTCCAATACTTAGGTGTTACACTAAGTGAAAAACTTTCCTGGGGCCCACACCTTGCCAAATCACAACTCAAACTGACCCAAATAGCTGGGGGAATACTAAAAATGACAAATGCCTCCACCTACAAACCCATCAGTCCTGGTCTTGAAATCTATAAATCGAGGGCTAGAGCGGCAGCATTGTATGGAGGGGAACTCTGGGGGCACGCTGTTAGACCTGGATTGACTAAAGTTGAGAACAACTTTCTGAGGCAGTTGCTCTCGCTCCCCCAAAGTACACCTCTCTTACCGCTGAGGCTCGATTTGGGTATACTTCCTATCCAGGAGGAACTAGCCATCAAACCCCTCAGGTTTTGGAGGAGGATTTGGTTGACCCCCGAGCTCGTGCAGTATAAAACTGAGCTACAAGAAATACTAAGATTAGGCAAGGCAGTGCATATTCCCTGGCTCTCTTACATCAAAGACGAATTTTTGAAAATGGGTCTTGCGGATATGTGGCTGAATCCAGTATCAGCCTGTAGTGAGATCTCAGGGAATCTATTTACAGAGCTCTATAGATCTCGATGCTCTAATGCATGGCTCCACGATTCACAGAATGGTACTATGGTAAAAGCATTCGTAGAGATTAAATCTGCATACTCATTTGAAGATTACATGGATGTAATTTTCCCTGTCATGGCCAGGAAGCTATACATACAATGGAGGTTTGGCGCACTCCCTATAGCGTGCCTAACTAGTAAATGGTCCTCGTCCAGGTCCTCACATTGTCCAGGCTGTGGTATGAATAAAGAGGATGAATGCCATATTCTATTTTTCTGCCCTCTTTATAGTAGAGCAAGGAAGAATTGGATTGTACCTATCTGTAGAAATTTAGGATTCAGGAAATGTTCAGATGCATTAAGGATTTTTAAAACTGATACTGCAGGTTATATTGTGTTCGCCCTTGCGAAGTATCTGCATGCCATCTGGATCAAAAGGAGCTTTTTAATTTCAAATAGTGACTAGCTGCCCTGGTTCACATCCGATTATGCAATTGTAGTTATTGCTGCAATACTGTATTTTTAACAGTGATTAGCACCTTTGCTCTACACTTGATTGTGTAATTTTAGTCATTGCTTCAACATTGTATTTTTACTGTATATACTATTTTATGTGTTCTTTTATGGCTGAAATACTGCCGAAATAAAGATTCAATTGATTGATTGATAGCAATGAGGAAGGCAACCTTCCGTGAAAGAAACTGTAATGGACAATTGTGTAATGGCTCAAAAGGTGGACCCATGAGTCTTGTAAGCACAATGTTCAGATTCCAAACTGGTGCAGGAGGTATTCTGGGTGGTATTACTCTTTTCAGGCCCTCCATGAAGGCTTTCATTACTGGAACCTTAAACAAAGATAAATGTTGTCGTTTTTTGCAAATATGCGGCTACTGCTGCAAGGTGCAATCAAATGGATGTGTAGGCTAGACCAGCTCGTCGTAGATGCAAAAGGTAACAAATAATATTTTGAATATAGACATCTAACGGATCAATTTGTTGTTGTTACAATATACAACAAATCTTTTCCATTTTGCCGCATAACATACTCTGGTGGTAGGCTTTCTTGCTTCTTTAGGAATAGTCATACAATCTGGTGGCAAATGTAAGCATCTATGACTTCCGGAGCCAAATCAAGATTGAGCTCCTTGGGGTTTGAACTGATAGATCCAAGAGTGTGGTGAACCCCGGTTGACGGGCCCATGTGGGAGCCACCAAAATCAGTGTGAGCTATGTGTGCCTGAGCTTCCAAACCAGAAACAAAAAGAGGGGAGAGGAGGAAAAGCGTAGGCAAATATCCCTGACCAATTCATCCATAGGGCATTGCCTTTGGATAGAGGGTGTAGGAACCTGGAGGCGAAGTTTGGGCTCTTTGAGTTGTGCACTGTGGCAAACAATTATATTTGTGGGAATCCCCATTCTTGAAATTATGGAAATGAGAACTTGGGGATGAAGTTCCCACTTGTATATTTGTTGCCTCATCCTGCTGAGGAGGTTGGCAATTTGATTGTTCACTCATGGGAGGTGCTCTGCCAGAAGATGAATTCTGTGATGGATTGCCCAACGCCAAATGGACTGAGAGTGGCGTAGTTATTGAAGAGTGTGTCCCCCCGTGTTTTTGTACATAGTACATAGCTGTCATATTTTCCGTACGGACTAAGGCAACTTTTCCTAAGCGGTGAGACTGAAAGGCTTTCAGTGCTAGATACACAACTTTAAGCTCTAGATAGTTAATGTGGAGACTTTTGTGCTTGTTGTCCCACAGACCCTGAATTGTCAAGTTCTGTAGATGGGCACCCCAACCTGTGAGAGAAGCGACTGCTGTTAGCACGATCTGTGGAACAGTGTCGATGAAGGGCCGCCCTTTTGAAACGTTTTGTGAGTTCCACCACTGCAGAGAGCAATGGGTGCGGCTGTTTACCAACACTAGATCTGTAAATTGACCCTGTGGCTGATTCCACTGACGTGCTAAGCATTCTCTTAAGGGACGCATGTGTAATCTTGTATGAGGCATTATTGCAATGCATGATGCCATCATTCCTAGCAGTTACATGAAAGTCCTGACTACTAAGTATTGGTTGATCTGAAACTAGTAACAGAGTTTGAATATTTTGAATTCTGGCTGCATTGGGAGAGGCTAGTGCTGTGTGAGTGTTTAGTCGCTCCCAGATAGGACTGTATTTGTGAAGGCTGAAGATGAGACTTTTGTGTATTGACTGTAAAAACCAATCAGTGGAGTAGGTCTAATGTAGTCTGAGTGTGTTGCAAACATTTTTGGTGTGTGCTGGCTTTGATGAGCCAATCGTCTAGGTATGGGAAGACATTAATCTGTTGTCTTCTGAGATGAGCTGCCACTACTGCTAGACATTTTGGGAACACTCTGGGAGTACTTTGAATTGATAGTGTTTTCCTGCTATCACAAATCTGAGATATTTGCGATGTGCTGGGTGAACCGAAATGTGAAAGTATGCGTCTTTTCAGTCTAGTGTGGACATAAAATTGCCTTGCTGTAGAAGTGAAAGCACTTGTTGAAGCGTAATCATATGGAAATGTTCTGACAGCATGTACAGGTTTAATATTCTTAGGTCCAAAGTTGGTCTTAAGGAGCCATCCTTTTTGGGGATTAGAAAGTACAGAGAGTAAATGCCTGAACCTTGGTACTGTAAAATAACTGGTTCTATGGCTCCCTTTGTTCAAAGAGCTTGTACCTCTTGTTTGAAGAGCTGTAGGTGCGCTGACGAGAGTTTGTGAGTGAGAGGTGGAAAATTGGGAGGATTGCTGGGGAGCTCCAGGCAATAACCATGTTGGATACTGTCTAGTACCCATTTGTCTGATGTTATCCATTGCCAAATAGGGAAAAATTGTTGGTCTTCCCCCGACAGGTGTTAAATGATTTTGGGAAATGTAGGCAATTCACTGCTTATTGGGGGGAAGGGGAGTTACGCGTTGGCGTGCTCTTACCCCTACCCTTGAAATTGTTTTCTCTGTACACTCCTCTATAGAAACCTCTAGAGGAAGAGGGCTGTGTATTTGATTTCTAGGGTATTAGGGTCTGAGGGTGTACCTTTGGACCCTCCTCTATAAAATGAGCAGCGAAAGGAGCCTCTGTTTGATGGGGACTGAAGTGCTCCCATGGACTTTGCCACGTCTGTGTCCTTTTTCGTTTTTTCTAGGGCCTCATCTACTTGAGGTCCAAAGAGGAGATGTTTATTAAAAGGGGTATTTAAAATAGACTGCTGAAACTCGGGTTTAAAACATGAAATTCTAAGCCAAGTATGTCGTCATAGGAGAATGCTGGTGTTAATTCCCCTTGCTGAAGTGTCAGCAGAATCTAAAGCTCATCTAATGGAGGAATTAGATATGTGTTTTCCTTCTTGTACTAACTCTTGTGCTTTTCTGGGAGGTATTGAAGTAGGTCTTCCATCTCATCCCAGTGTGCCCTGTCATTCCTAGCTAGTAGGCCCTGCATGTTGGCAATATGCCAGTGGTTAGCGGCTTGAGCAGCCACCCTTTTACCCGATGCATCAATCAATTTAGACTCTTTGTCTGGGGGTAGTGCATCTACAGTGGTCTGTGAGTCGGCTCTCTTACCAGCATTAGAGACTACTAGTGAGTCTAAAGGCAACTGTCCCTTAATAAAAATGGGATCAGATGGTGGGGGGTTGTATGTTTTGTCAACCCTAGGTGTTAGAATGCGGGTACGAACGGGGTCCTTAAATATTTCATCAGCATTTCTCATCATGCCCTTTAACATAGGAAGACTTGTCCTATGTGTAGGCCCAATTGTCTCCAATAAAAAGTCTTCTTCCATAGACTCATTGTATAATGTAACCCCATGTAACCCCATGATGAGCTGCTGCTCTTGAAATCAGCTCTTGATAAGCTACATTATCATCTGGAGGTGCTGGCTTTGCAGGGTATAAATCTGGATCATTAAGCATGGTTGGATCAATATTATAGTCATCCCATGGATCTGCTGGTAAATTACTCTTATGCAAAAGAAACAATTGATGGACGGAATGCTGGATAATGCAAACATTCACCCCCAGTCACAAGGATCTGGGTTTAATCCATCGTTTTTTTGCTCACCGTGCTGTTCCAGTTTGGACCCAGCCATATGCAAATCAGTCTTGACCCTGTTCCTCATGGGAACAGTCCACCCCGAACTGCCAAGCCAGGTCCTCCCTGGACTGGAAACAAGCATCCTAGGACCGATTTCGGGGTTTCACCCCTCTTCAGCCAGGATAGCTTGATTCCAGTGGCATGGAGAGCATGGGACCCACGTCTGGGCATACCCTTCCCACTCGGGTGACAAATGCAAAAACAACAGTTGATGGACAGAATGCAGAACAATGTCATAAATTCACCCCAGTACAGAGATCTGGGCCTAAATCCATAATTTTTTTGCTCACCATGCCGTTCCAGTTTGAACCCAGCCATATGCAAATCAGTCTTGACTCTGTGCCTCATGGGAACAGTCCAGCCCAAACTGCCAAGCAAGGCCCTCCCTGGACCGGAAACAAGCATCCTGGGACCGGTTTCAGGGCATCACCCTTCATCAACCAGGCTAGCTTGAATCCAGTGGTGTAGTGAGCACAGGACCCACGTCTGGGCATACCCTTCCCATCATCATCCCCTATATCAGGCTGTGTATGAAGAGACCCCAGAGGTGTTCTGCGTAGAGGATCTGAGCCTGTCGATTGTGGTAGTGGTGAAGTTGGTGGAGGGGATTGAAGATTAGGATGAATAGGGCTTGTAGCCATGTTCTTCTTTTTCTTAAGAGGAATTATATAACTAGTGTCCTCTAAACTAACTTTCCTTTTGGAAGGTGTTTTTGCCAAAATATGTCCAGTATCTGGATTGATGTAGATTTTCTTCCACGTAGGGACCCTTATTCTAGTCAGGGTAAGAAAGTCACACACCCATGATGACCCCTGCTCACCCCCTTGGTAATTTGGCATGAGCAGTCAGGCTTATCTCAGAGGCATGTGTAAAGCATGTGTGCATAAACACACAGTAACACAGTGAAAACACTAAAAAAGCTTAGAAAAATAATCAATATTTATCTGAAAAAAACGAAGACCAAAGCAACAAAAGCCAACATACACAAATCAAGATATCACACCGCTCGTGTACTGTGACCCTGTGCTAACCGGAGCAGGACTGTCCCTTTGCCAGAATCACCAATCCAGTGGGAAGGTTGGAGTTGCGCTGGACGCTGTGGGGGCCTGATTGCCGGGACTGCGAGGACCAGGGTTCTCTGTGCGGACTTCATCGAGCACACCTGGTTGCTCTTCTCGGCCCCGCCTCCCTCCACAACAAAACGACTCGCGGCCCCCGCTTCGCGGGAGCCGCTTGTATACTGTGACCCTGTGCTAACCGGAGCAGGACTGTCCCTTTGCCGGAATCACCAATCCAGTGGGAAGGTTGGAGTTGCGCTGGACGCTGTGGGGGCCTGATTGCCGGGACTGCCAGGACCAGGGTTCTATGTGCGGACTTCATCGAGCACACCTGGTTGCTCTTCTCGGCCCCGCCTCCCTCCACAACAAAACGACTCGCGGCCCCCGCTTCGCGGGTGCCGCTTGTATACTGTGACCCTGTGCTAACCGGAGCAGGACTGTCCCTTTGCCGGAATCACCAATCCAGTGGGAAGGTTGGAGTTGCGCTGGACGCTGTGGGGGCCTGATTGCCGGGACTGCCAGGACCAGGGTTCTATGTGCGGACTTCATCGAGCACACCTGGTTGCTCTTCTCGGCCCCGCCTCCCTCCACAACAAAACGACTCGCGGCCCCCGCTTCGCGGGAGCCGCTCGTGTACTGTGACCCTGTGCTAACCGGAGCAGGACTGTCCCTTTGCCGGAATCACCAATCCAGTGGGAAGGTTGGAGTTGCGCTGGACGCTGTGGGGGCCTGATTGCCGGGACTGCGAGGACCAGGGTTCTCTGTGCGGACTTCATCGAGCACACCTGGTTGCTCTTCTCGGCCCCGCC
Organism: Triturus cristatus; assembly: GCF_964204655.1. NCBI lineage: Eukaryota > Metazoa > Chordata > Amphibia > Caudata > Salamandridae > Triturus > Triturus cristatus. The sequence continues at coordinate 612,326,449 of NC_140595.1, forward strand.
TCCTCACGGTAAAGACTATTGCCATTTAAACATCCGCCCACACGCGCTAGCGGGACGCGCACGGGACGCAGCCCGGGGCGAAGCCCGGGCCAAGGGCGGGCCCGTTGTAGCCCGTTCGAGCCCGAGAGAGTCCGGACCGGGCCACCTCTCTGTCATTCACGGACTTACGTGTAGGTTCTAACTGGGCTCATTATATACATTGTTTGTTTGTATTTTGTTGGCCGACAGGGTTTAGCGGGTATAGCGGGTGTTAGGCTCTTGTATGACATAGCTGTGGGTGCTCCAACGCTCTTCTTCTATATACTTTGTTTTAAGCGTAATGGCTACCAAAGTGGGCAGGAACCATGCTCATAATGATAATCTTACGGGCACTCTAGACAATTTCATTATAAGAGCTAATTCAGTGATAGACCAGGGCATAGTTCTCATGGAACGTAGAGTTTCGCAAGAACTTGCACTGGCCAGACGTTCTTCCCTGGGTCCTTTAGCCTCTGCCTGTACCCCCCGAGCCATTGAGGGTACTCCCAACTGCCCAGGTGCCAAATCATCCACACTCCCACTGACCCAATTCATAGATGACACACCACAAAGCGATACTACGAGCTGTGACGAATTGCTAACATCACCGAAAGTCAGATCCCCTCCACCACTGTGTTCAGGTCCTACCCTGCGAAATAAGAAGGATAAAATTCTGGTGATGCCTCCCAAAACCAAGTCCAAAGCTCCTAGCGGGAAAAGAACCCACCCCGGGGGAACTAAAACCACAAAGCGTCGGGAAAATACAACCACTGTAGCTCCCACTATGCTCGCTGAAGACTTCGAGCCCTGTATCCCGCACCCAGATCTTAATCCTCTTACGGTTGATGTAAGTGCCCCTCCTAACACCTCGCTCCAAGCTGATGGGGCTGTAACACCCTTACAATTAAATTCATTGCTGCTCACCTTACTAGATCCCCTGACAAAAAGGTTAGACAACATAGCAACCCACCTGGCACAGCTTGAGACCTATATCAAGGGTGCATTTGGTAACGCCCATAATAACACACGATTGCAATGCTCCTGCCACTGCACCCTCAATAGTAGGACGGATGGGATAACGCATGCTGCATCTTCCAATTATTCAAATACTCAGCTACTGATTAACCCCCCTGTAACAGTTCAGGTAGCTCCTGATAATATTCCCAATCCCCCCTCACTACAACACGAAGACAGGCTCTCTGACACTCCATATCCAGTTCCCAATATACCAGTATCTGTTCCTGCGGCAAAAGGTAGTGCTGATGGAAGATCGACAAGGAGGGGAGGTATGGGAGAGGCACTTGGGCCCACTACGACAATTGATTTACCTCCTGAATCATGCCCCTATGTGGTCATACTTATAGGGGTTCCTGAAATTAGTGAAGCTACTCCAGAGGATTTTAATTCCCTAAAGAATAAGACGATGCAATGGTTGTGTACCCATAGGCCCCTGCCCCCCACGTTAGAAGTGAGATCATCATGGTCAGAAGGGTGGGTTGGATAGGACACACCCCTAAATCTCTACAAGGTGACTGCGTTATAGTCAACTTCAGGGATCCTAGAACAGTGGAGTATATCTGCAGGTGGGGATCTTCCCGTTCAGAAACCAAAATCGCAGTATGTCCACTCACTTCTTTTTACCCTAGTGAATCTACGATCCGGCAGGAAACTGAATGGACCCATGTACCCCACTCTCGATGGGGGCGTGGCGGGGAAACAAGGCGAGATGCTCATACCTTGCCTTGTCCTCCCATCCCCCTTTATAACAGGTTCAGCCATTTAGATCAGGTAGACTGACTGGCTATGACAAATCAAGATATCACTTTTAAATGGTTCAAAATAGTTCAGTCCTTAGAAAAATATGGACGTGTCACTTTTATCACAAAGTACCTGGGATGTGTCAAAACCAAAGATGAAAATAGGAGCAGGGGAGGGGAGGCACTGGATAAGCAAAGCGATGCGTCGGTTCCTTACACCCAGGGGAGGTAATGCGTCAGTTCCTTACTGCTGCGCAGGGGAGGTGATGCGTCAGTTCCTTACTGTCAGGGGAGGTGATGCGTCAGTTCCTTACTGTCAGGGGAGGTGCTTCATCAGTTCCTTACTGTGAGGGGGTTGATGCGTCGGTTTTCAGACACGTGGCCTCGCTTCTATACTGCTGGGCAACACCAATGAAAAAACTTTATGCACAGTTGCAATGCTTCGAAAATCTGGACATGCTGGGTCGATGCGGCGGCAGCAAAACAGTCACTGCATCGATTATCTGAAAGAAACACGTTAGTTAGATTCCTCACCTTAGAATATCCCCAGGCGTCAGACTGTATCCGGAAGATTTTTGTAGCAATACCCCTTGCATGTCGTTAGGCGTCGTCTGCGGCTCCGCGTCCGTCGTTGGCGTCGTGCGCCGGAATGACGTCGGAGTACGCGCGCTGACGTCAGTTCTTCTTTTTTCCGCGCCAGTAAGCGCCGATCCGGGAGAGCTACCCCTTTAGTCATTTTTTGACTAAATATTTTGACTCTTTTTGGTCACTTTCTCGACTCTGGTGCCGGTAGGATGCCTGGTTTCAAGGCCTGCGACGACTGTCATTGACTGATGTCGGTGACCGATCATCACCGCCGGTGCTTGTACTGTTTGGGGCTCGACCACGACGCGGAGTCGTGTTCCGATTGTATGGCCCTGACCTCCAAAGCTAGGCGGGAGCGGTCCCGTAAGCTTCTCGAGCTTCGCCACTCGGCTCCGCGCCCCTCGCGATCCCGGTCCAGGAGGAGGTCCAAGGATCGGTCGCGGAGCCGCACTCGACATCATCGCTTGTCTGGCTCGAAGTCTTCGGGTAAGTCGAAGCGCTCCAAGAAGTCCAAGAGGCGACACCGCTCTTCGGACTCCCCTCGCCGGTCGCGCGACTCAGCCGAGGGTCAGGGTGGTCCCACCCCCGCGGCTCTGCCGGAGCCACAGGCGCAGCGCTCGTCCCCATACCCGCCGGTCCCTGGGACTGACGCGACGCCGGCGGAGGTCAGTGCCTTCCTCTCGGCCATGAGGAGCCTGGCCCCGCCGTCGACGCCCGCTGGCGCGCCTTCGGGCCCCGCGGACTCGACTGGGCGACCTTGCGCGCCGGCGGCTCCGGCGCCGTCGGAGGCTCCGGCCTCGAAGGTCCCCGAGGGGCCCAGGCCTGGGCCCCCGTCGACGCCGGTCGACCTCGTCACGCCTCCTCCGCCGGCGTCGACACCGGTGCCACCTCCGACGCCGACTCCGGTCGACGTCGATCCCTGGTTCAGCCCCTGTCCGGACCCGACGCCGGTGCGGCGCCGCTCGACGCCGCATCCGACGCCGCTAGAGACACATTTTGTCTATCGTCCGGCTCCGATCATTCCTCCTGTTTACCAGGAATCGGATGACGGGGGCGACTGGGAGGGGTCCGTGGACCCTTTGGCCCTTCAGGGCCAACTTTCGCAGGACTGGGCAGATGAACTGGGGGAGGCCAGTGGTTTGGATACCTCACCGGACACTGGATTCATCTCTCCTCCGACTGTGGCTTCGGAGGAGGGTGCAGCTTTTTCTGTGGTGCTGCGCAAGGCGGCTGCGGCCCTTGGGCTTGAGCTGCCTGCCGTGGCTGTGAGGACTAACATCCTCACTGAGGTGCTTCAGTCTGCAGCAAGCTCCACTGAGCCTCTGCTGCAATTCAATGAGGCCCTCATTGACGTTCTGCAGGGCACCTGGTCCAAGCCCTCCACAGTTCCTCCTGTGGATAGGAACGTTGCCAGGCGCCACCGCCCTGCTCCGGGCGACCCCGGTTTTCTGTCCCAACACCCCACCCCCGAGAGTCTGGTTATCCAGGCCTCTACCTCCCAATCCTCCTTCCCGTCCGCTCCTCCGGACCGGGATTCCAAGAGACTGGAACAGTTCGGTAAGAAGCTGTTCTCCTCGCTCAGTTTGAGCCTGCGATCTTTGAACACCGCCTGTCTCTTGGACCGTTATTCCCACTCTCTGTGGGATACGGTGGAGGACGTGCTGCCCCTGTGCCCGGAGGAGGCCCGGGCACAGCTTTCCTCAGCTCTGGCCGATGGGAGAGATGCAGCGCGCCATGCAATCCGATGTGGACTCGACACTACGGACTCGCTGGGTAGGGCGATTTCTACCACGGTGGCGCTTCGACGTCACGCCTGGCTGCGGTCCACGTCCTTTTCAGGGGATGTCCAGAGCACTCTCATGGACATGCCTTTTGATGGCACTCGCCTTTTTGGTGAGAAAGTGGACAGTGCGCTGGCTCGCTTCAAGGACTCCCGGGCTATGGCCAAGTCCTTGGGCCTCTCGGCCCCGCGGCCACAACCTTCCGCTTTCCGCTCCTTTCGTGGCCAAGGAAGGGGCACCTCCTCACGTCCGCCTAGCCACCGGCTGCAGAACCAGCCTGCACGCGGTCGCGGACGTGGTTTCCGCCGAGGCGGTACTGGAGGACAACGCGGTCAGTCCACATCCACCCCGGCAGCATCCGCCTCAAAGCCTTCCTAGTCCGAGCTTTCAGGCCCATTCCTCGCCAGTGGGAGGCAGGGTTCGCCATCACCTGCTCCACTGGCGTACCATTACTTCGGACAGGTGGGTGCTGCAAATCGTCCGAAGGGGCAACTCCCTCCCCTTCGAGACAACCCCTCCAGCCATGCCACCGCAGCACCACCGTATCTCGGAGGATCATTTGAATCTTCTGCAAGGGGAAGTTTCGGCCCTCTTGGCCAAAGAGGCCGTCGAGCGCGTTCCGAGCCCAGAAGTAGGTCGTGGTTGTTATTCCCACTACTTTCTGGTTCCCAAGAAGGGCAAAGGGGGCCTACGCCCTATCTTGGACCTCCGGAACGTCAATGCCTTCCTCCGGAAGGAACGGTTCAAAATGTTGACTTTGGCTCAGGTTCTAGCTGCCCTCGACCCTGGAGACTGGATGGTAGCGTTGGACTCGCAGGACGCATATTTCCACATCCCCGTCCTGCCGGCCCACCGGCGTTACCTGCAGTTCACGGTGGGTCAGGAGCACTTTCAGTTCACCGTGCTCCCCTTCGGCCTCACCAGTGCCCCTCGGGTGTTCACGAAAGTGATGGCGGTGGTCGCAGCTCATCTGCGTAGATCAGGGGTTCCAGTCTTCCCCTATCTCGACGACTGGTTGTTGAAGGCGGGCGCGCCCCAGGCAGTCATCTCCCACCTCCAGACTACGGCGGATCTCCTGCATTTGCTGGGGTTTTCCATCAACGTGCCGAAGTCACACCTGAGCCCCTCTCAGAAGCTCCTTTTCATCGGAGCGGTTCTCGATTCGGCGCAGTTCCGGGTTTACCCACCGGAACAGCGGGTCCGGGATATACAGGCCCTGATTCCCATCTTTCGGCCTCTATCCTGGGTTTCGGTCAGGCTAGTGTTGCGGCTTCTAGGGCTGATGGCCTCCTGCATCCTACTAGTGCATCACGCCAGGCGGCGCATGCGGGCTCTGCAGTGGGACCTGAAGTTTCAGTGGGCCCAGCATCACGGCAACCTGTCCGACCATGTCTTGATCTCGCAGGACACTGCACAGCAGTTGCAGTGGTGGCTCACGGACCGCGATTGGGTCACGGGCAAGAGCCTCTCCCTAACCCTACCGGAGCATGTCGTAGTGACGGACGCGTCCCTCCTGGGATGGGGTGGCCGTATGGGAGAGGCGGAGATCAGAGGCCTCTGGTCTCTGGCGGAGTCTCGCCTCCACATCAACTTGTTGGAGCTGAAAGCGATCCGACTTGCACTGAAAGCCTTCCTTCCCTCTGTCCGGGGAAGTGTCGTGCAGGTGTTCATGGACAACACAACCGCCATGTGGTATTGCAACAAACAGGGCGGGGTGGGGTCGTGGACCCTTTGTCAGGAGGCTCTGCGCCTCTGGACATGGCTGGAACACCAGGGCATCACCCTGGTGGTTCAACACCTGGCGGGCTCTCTGAACGCCAGAGCAGACGAACTCAGCCGCCGGTGCATGATGGATCACGAATGGCGTCTGAACTCCGAGGTGGCGCAAGGTCTCTTTCAGCAGTGGGGAGAGCCTTGGTTAGATCTATTCGCCACCGACGAGAACACGCCATGTCAGCAGTTCTGCGCGTTGGAATTTCCAAGGCGGCACTCGCTCGGCGACGCTTTTCGTCGCGAGTGGAGTTGCGGTCTGTTGTACGCCTTTCCGCCTATACCACTTCTTCCCAGAGTGCTGAAGAAGATCAGGCGCAACCGGGCCCAAGTCATCTTGGTGGCTCCGGATTGGGCATGAAGGTACTGGTATCCCGAGCTACTCAGTATGTTGACCGATCCTCCGATGCGTCTGCCCCTTCGGGAGGATCTTCTGTCGCAGCAGCAGGGGACGGTCCTCCACCCGAACCTGTCCAGCCTCCACCTCCATGCGTGGAGATTGAGCGGCAGCAGTTGATGCCATTTGACTTGCCTCCTGAAGTCTGTGATATCATTCTGGCAGCCAGGCGTCCCTCCACAAACACGGTATACGCCTGCCGGTGGAACAAATTTGTGGCATGGTGCACAGCAAAGGCTGTGGATCCCCTTTCCGCCCCTCTTTCTGAGGTTCTCCTCTTTCTTCTTTCTTTGGCCCAGCAGGGCTCTGCCCTGGGCACCTTGAAAGGTTATCTTGCTGCCATCTCTGCCTTCTTACGGCTTCCTGATCAGCCCTCTCTTTTCAAGTCCCCTGTAGTGTCACGTTTTCTTAAAGGCATTACTCACACGTTCCCTCCTGTCCCTTTCGTAATGCCTCAGTGGGACTTGAATCTTGTCTTAACAGGTCTGATGTGCGCTCCCTTTGAGCCTCTTCACAATTGTCCTCTTCGTCTTCTGACTCTTAAGACTGCTTTCCTGGTAGCCATAACCTCGGCTAGACGGGTGAGTGAGCTCCAGGCTCTATCGTCCAAGCCTCCTTTTCTATCTGTTCATCCGGACAAGGTTGTCCTTCGGCCTTGTCCTTCCTTTCTACCGAAAGTGGTGACCCCCTTTCATCTTGAGCAATCTGTCACCTTGCCCACCTTCTTTCCGCCTCCGCATCCTTCCAAGGAGGAAGAGCGGCTCCACCGTCTGGACCCAAAACGTGCGCTCTCCTTTTATTTGGACCGCACAAAGCAGTTCCGGGTGGACGACCAGCTTTTCGTTAGCTACGTGGGTGCTAAGAAGGGTAAAGCTGTGCACAAACGGACCATCTCCCGGTGGGTCGTTTTGTGTATAAAAACCTGTTATTCTTTGGCAAAAAAGGTCCCTCCTGTTGGGCTGCGAGCCCATTCTACTCGGGCCACAGCGGCTACTACTGCTTTGGGACGTGGAGTCCCTTTGCAGGACATCTGTCAGGCGGCGACGTGGGCTTCGCTGCACACGTTTGCCAGGCACTATTACCTAGACAGCCAAGTCCGGAGGGATGGCTTGTTTGGCCGTTCTGTCCTCCAGGACTTTCTGGTGTGATATTGGTTTGCAGACCCACCACCGGGGTTGGTATTGCTAGGGTATCTATTCTAAGGTGAGGAATCTAACTAACGTGTTTCTTTCAGATGAACAAGTTACTTACCTTCGGTAACGATGTATCTGTAAGAAACATTAGTTAGTTAGATTCCTCACCGACCCACCCATCCTCCCCGTTCTGCGAACTGATATCTAGGGTTAAGGCTATCCTTTTCAGGGCCCTAGATTTTCTGGCACCAGTGTAGGTCTCTTGCATGGCTCTGCGTTCCTGGCACGGAAAGCTATGTACAAGAACTGACGTCAGCGCGCGAGGGCGGCGTCTAAGTACTCCGACGACGTCATTCCGGCACACAACGCCAAAGACGGACGCGGAGCCGCAGACGACGCCTAGCGACGCGCAAGGGGTATTGCTACAAAAATCTTCCTGATCCAGTCTGACGCCTGGGGATATTCTAAGGTGAGGAATCTAACTAACTAATGTTTCTTACAGATACATCGTTACTGAAGGTAAGTAACTTGTCCATCACCGCCAGGAAGGTGACAGCCAAGTTTGCGGAGAGAACCAAGATGCCATCTGCATACAGGGCCACCTTCCTCTCCCACTCTCCGTATTTAAAGGGTGTAATACTAGGATCTTCTCTGAGCCTCTGAGCAAAAGGCTCAATATAAAGATCGAAAAGGAGAGGGGAAAGGGGGCAGCCCTGCCTAGTTCCCCTAGTGATCTTGAAGGGTTTGGTCAGATTGCCATTGACCAATAGCCTGGCTGATGAATTCTGATATATCAGCCGAATGGTCTGACAAAACTTCTTGCCCAAGTTAAATTTCCCCAAGGCCTCCGACAGGTATACCCAATTGACCCTGTCGAAAGCCTTGGTAGCATCAAGTGTCAATGCCGCGAGTGGGAGTGAAGAAGTGGTGGCAATATCTATCGCCCCGATAAAATCGTAGGTAAGACCTGATAAATGTCTGCCTTTAACAAACCCTTTCTGGTCGGTGTGAAGTACATCCCGACCCCCCCCACCCCCCACTGACCCCAACCTAGTCGCCAGAATCATAGTGAAGATTTTATAATCTGTATTCAAGAGCGAAATAGGCCGATATGACCCACAATTCGCTGGATTCAAAATCAAAATGACTGTAGCATCATTCCTAGACTCTGGGGGCTTGAGGCCGTCTGATAAGATCTTATTGAATATTTGAGTCAGGACCGGAATTATTACCTCGCCCAAGGATCTATACAATTCAGATGGAAGCCCATCGGGCCATACAGCCTTTCCTCTCTTACAGTCAGTTATAGCCTTCCTTGCTTCTTCCTGTGTGATGACCTGTTCTAGTTCTTCCTGCTGTTTAGGGCTCAAAGATGTCAGTGTGGTCCTATCTAGCCAATCTTTAGCCTTGGGCCTGTCCACACCACAATCATAGATCCTGAAAGAAGTAAAGGAAGGCCTCGCCGATTTCATCATCAGAGGATAAGGTCGGTCAGCCGTTATTTATGGTTATTTCCCACAGCCCTGAAGAAGTCGCGGGGTAATCCCCTGCAACAGCGACGGAACACGTGTTGGCTAAGAAGGCTTAAAGATCTTGAATTAAAGACATCTGAAAATATAAAGACAAGCATCATTGTGACATTTAATGTAACTTTATGTATTTACTTTTGAACGTGTGCAGAGGATTTGTATATATAGCATTAGTGGTCTGCTGGCCACAAACGTGGGGATCTGGTGGTTTTTCCCTACCTTATGCACCATGCCAGATTACCTGCCTTAACTGATTTGTACTTGTGATAGACCTTAGAGCGCCACCTTTGCCTATTGCATACCACCGACTATATAACTAGATATTTGTCAGGCAGATATGTGGATATCAGTACTTGCATTCATGAAGCACTACTGTCTCGACAGTCAAATCCGATGGGAGGGGAATTTTGCCCTCAGATCTGCAGGACCTTTTGGTTTGAGCCATTTCATTGACCCACAACATTGGGAGGTATGGCTATTGTATCTACGCACAATGTGAGGTGTCTGCAGTTAGAACTATCTATCAGAAAAACAAGTTACTTACCTTTGGTAGCGATTTTTCTGGTGGATATTTAAACTGCAGATTTCACACCCATGGTCCTACCTTCCTGTTCTGTAGACTGAAATCTTTTTCATCTAAAAAGGTCCCAATTTAGAGAGGGGAAAGGGGGCAACCCTGCCTAGTTCCCCTAGTGATCTTGAAGGGTTTGGTCAGATTGACATTGACCAACAGCCTGGCTGATGAATTCTGATACATCAGCCGAATGGTCTGACAAAACTTCTTGCCCAAGTTAAATTTCCCCAAGGCCTCCGACAGGTATACCCAATTGACCCTGTCGAAAGCCTTGGTAGCATCAAGTGTCAATGCCGCGAGTGGGAGTGAAGAAGTGGTGGCAATATCTATCGCCCCGATAAAATCGTAGGTAAGACCTGATAAATGTCTGCCTTTAACAAACCCTTTCTGGTCGGTGTGAGGTACATCCCCCCCCCCTCCCCCCCACTGACCCCAACCTAGTCGCCAGAATCATAGTGAAGATTTTATAATCTGTATTCAAGAGCGAAATAGGCCGATATGACCCACAATTCGCTGGATTCAAAATCAAAATGACTATAGCATCATTCCTAGACTCTGGGGGCTTGAGGCCGTCTGATAAGATCTTATTGAATATTTGAGTCAGGACCGGAATTATTACCTCGCCCAAGGACCTATACAATTCAGATGGAAGCCCATCGGGCCATACAGCCTTCCCTCTCTTACAGTCAGTTATAGCCTTCCTTGCCTTCCTTGCTTCTTCCTGTGTGATGACCTGTTCTGGTTCTTCCTGCTGTTTAGGGCTCAAAGATGTCAGTGTGGTCCTATCTAGCCAATCTTTAGCCTTGGGCCTGTCCACACCACAATCATAGATCTTGAAAGAAGTAAAGGAAGGCCTCGCCGATTTCATCATCAGAGGATAAGGTCGGTCAGCCGTTATTTATGGTTATTTCCCTCAGCCCTGAAGAAGTCGCGGGGTAATCCCCTGCAACAGCGACGGAACACGTGTTGGCTAAGAAGGCTTAAAGATCTTGAATTAAAGACATCTGAAAATATAAAGACAAGCATCATTGTGACATTTAATGTAACTTTATGTATTTACTTTTGAACGTGTGCAGAGGATTTGTATATATAGCATTAGTGGTCTGCTGGCCACAAACGTGGGGATCTGGTGGTTTTTCCCTACCTTATGCACCATGCCAGATTACCTGCCTTAACTGATTTGTACTTGTGATAGACCTTAGAGCGCCACCTTTGCCTATTGCATACCACCGACTATATAACTAGATATTTGTCAGGCAGATATGTGGATATCAGTACTTGCATTCATGAAGCACTACTGTCTCGACAGTCAAATCCGATGGGAGGGGAATTTTGCCCTCAGATCTGCAGGACCTTTTGGTTTGAGCCATTTCATTGACCCACAACATTGGGAGGTATGGCTATTGTATCTACGCACAATGTGAGGTGTCTGCAGTTAGAACTATCTATCAGAAAAACAAGTTACTTACCTTTGGTAGCGATTTTTCTGGTGGATATTCAAACTGCAGATTTCACACCCATGGTCCTACCTTCTTGTTCTGTAGACTGAAATATTTTTCATCCAAAAAGGTCCCAATTTAGAGAACTGCATACTGGTCATGATAATCCGCTTATAGACTCTGCATCTGAGGGCACAAACAGCCTAAGAAAACAAGTGACATCTGGAGGCATGGGTGGCGTTTATATGTGGCTCCAGTCATCACTTCCGAAGGGGAACCACATTGGAATGGAGCCGCAAGATGCCACTGACTGGTACGCAGGAGTACTGCTTTAAAGTTACTGAATCCATTCAGGCATCTGGGGAACATTCACAAGGTGAAGTTATCTGCATTTCAATAGAGTATCCATCAGAAAGATCATTACCGAAGGTATGTAACTTGTTCTTTGCATGTTGGAGTTCCCACAGAAACTCTATACAATGCATTACGTCTGGAGTGGAACACAGGACTTCTGTTAACCTTCCTGCCACTTCCTCCCCTGCCCGAGTTATAAATAAGATCAGGCAAGACCAACTCTGAATCATCGTGGTGGCTCTGGAATGGGCCAGAAGAGTATGGGACCCGGAGCTTCTGGGCATCTGTGTTTGTTCCCAATTTAGGTTGCCACTCTGGGAGGATTGTTTGCCACAGCAGCAGGGCAGTGTTATGCACCAGAACCTGCGCAATCCACACCTCCGTGTGTGGTGGTTGAGCGGCAGCAGTTGGCTGTGTTCAATCTATCAGCTGAGGTTGTGGATATCATTGTTGCTGCTCTGTGTTCATCTACAAAGTCACTAGTACAAGTTTGTGGCCTGGTTTGGAGTCCATAAAACTGACCGTTTGCAAGCCAAACTGTTGGATGTTATATTGCTTGTTTTGTCTTTAGCCCAGCACGGCCTTGCAGTGGGCAATATTAAAGGTTACTTGCCAGCCCTTTTGGCCTGTTTACAGTTACCGGACCAATCGTTGTAATGCAGTTTATTAAAGGTTTTTGGCACACATATTCTGTTCCAAACGGTATGTAATGTCACAGTGGGACCGTAACTTTGTCTTGATGTTGCTCATATGTACTCCCTTCAAGCCGGTGCACAGCTGCTCATTGTGTCTTCTGACCTTAAAGACTTTCTTTTTGATTGCAATCACTTAGGGTCATCGCATGAGTGAACTCCAGGTCCTATCTGTGCAACCACCCTACACCACCTTTTTTCCAGACTAATTGGTGCTGACGACTCAGGCAGCCTTCTTGCTGAAAGTCGTGGCTTATTTCTAAGTTGGACAATCCATCACACTCCCAGCATTTTTTACCCTGCCTCACCGCTCGAAAGAGGAGGCTCCATCGGTTGGACCCCAAAAGACCTTTAGGCATTTCCATTAACCATACCGAGGACCAGCGGTGGATGATCACCTTTTTGTGAGGTTCTTTGAGGCAATGTAAAAAAGGCTGTGCTAAAAAAAACTCGGGAAGTTCTGAGGGTTTATTCCACTAGGGCTAATGTTGCTTGATACCACTACATTGGCACAGCTAGTGCTTGTCCTGGATATCTGCCAGACTGCAACATGGACTTCGGTGCAGATGTTCAAGAAACACTACTGCCCTAAACAGACAAATCCAGGGGAAGGGGGGTGGTCAGGGCTAGGGGGCATTTCACCTACTTAGTCCGGCAAGGTTTTGTGGTCTGAGTGAAGTCTACCAACCCTCCACCTTGGGGGATACTGCCTTGGTATCTATCCTGAAGATGAGGAATATGTAGTTAGATGTATCCGTCAGAAGAACAAGTTACTTACATTTGTAATGCTCTCTATAGTGGATACTCTATCTAATCACAGATTCCTCACCAACCCCTACTATGGAGTGGTATTTTTGCCATCTAAACTGGCCCCAGTACAGGAATGTCTGAGACAATTTGTTCTATGCTCTGCTTCGGAGGGTGCAAAAGGAGAAAGACACCAGAAACTGACATCAGCATGCAGGACTTTGTCACCGCAGGAACTGTATGGAGTCACTACAAAGCAGCACCTATTGTCACACAGAAGCATTGCTGGAAGAACTCTCCTGATCAAGTCTGGAACTTGGGGATATGCTACAGGTGAGGAATAAACGTTTGGAGTATCCATCAGAAAGAGCATTACCATACGTATCTGTGCCATACGTGACTTTGGTTAACCTGAAACACATTAAATGTTTTCCTAGCTCCAGCCTGAAGTCAGCTTCAGCTGTGTTGCCAATCTCTTGTACCAAAAAAATACATACATATATACATGGATTGAGGAACTATGGCTCAGTCCTCTTTATCTATTGGTCAGTTTTATTTCACTTTCGCCTACCACAGCATAGAGCATGGAGCATTCAGTCAGCCTACCTTCAGACAATGGCTTTCTTGCACAGTGGTAGTATTGCACTTAATTGTAAGTACACATTTGCCTAAAAGAAGTTCCACTTCTTTGCCAGGGCTGGTTGGCCCATACATTTCTTTGCAAATCTTTTTTCCTTCCATTCTTTTTCCTTTGTTATTTTTTTGTCATCCTTGATTGTTTAAACTTTGTCTTCAGTTTGCAATAATTGAAAGGTAGTGGTTCATTTTCTGTACACTATTAAAAACATGTTTTTCTGCAGGCAGCTGTACTGTTTTATCGAAAAGTAATAGATTTTTTTCATTTAAAATCTTAACCGTTAAGATTAAATATCAACATTAATTCTTTTTTTCCCCCTTGTTTTTGTGGCATATGCTTGCAATAAAAAAAAGAATATAATGTAACTATTACAACAGTTTGCCCCCCCCCCCCGGTAAGTTAGATTTGCAAATGTTTGGATTGTTCTACTCCTGCTCTCACACCACCAACATGTTTTATTATTTTTCTCTTCTCTTTTCTGCCACACCTTGGAATTGTAAGGAAGGAACAGAATTCCAGAAGTGCTTAGACCTGGGTCAGGAGATACTTGGTTGTTTAGAGGAGAGGGGTATACACTGGTTGCATCTCTTCCATTCATCAGAGAAAGGTAGGTTCATATCTTGGTAGCCCCCTTGACCATGCAGCGACACACATTATTTCTTAGCTCTTGCAGCAGGTCATTAGTCATCACTTGCCTTTGTTTTTCCCCACTACAGAGCAGGGACCACACCACATCTTACTCAGAACAGCCTCTGAACACCATCTCAGGATGCTGCCTGTCGCATTCTACAGGTAACCATCCTCTTCTCATTGTTTGGATGTTGGCCCATCCCAATCCACTGATGTTATTGCTGTCTCTTTACTTGTGCATGTTGCGAGTTACCTGGAAGTTATGTGTATGGGTGAAGATTTATTTTATAGAGGGCACTGTGCTTTATTTGCTTGTGCGATGCTAGTTTAAGGGTTTTAAATACATGGTGTCTCTTGTCCACTCACACAATGCATTCAAATTGTTTACTGCTACTCTTTCATTACAGCCTGGTCCCATTCCTTGAGCAGAGACTCCTGATTAAAGAGGAAAACTTCCTAGACATTGCGGTGCAGATGTATGCTGGGCTGGTCCACCTTTTCGTAGATGGAGAGGATCCAGGAATGGAACAGGTGCTGACAGTTGCCCTTTTCTGTTTCTTGTCTCAATTTCACAACTAGAAATTTGAAGCACATAGAAGCTTTCTGGCAAGATTTTTAGGCAAGCTACAAATGCAATGAACACTATGTTCTCCAAAGAATGGTTCTCATTATGGAATACCCAGCTTCTTGATTCAGTTTATTAAATCTCTAACTTAGTTTGTTACTCAGTAAACAAAGTAAACCTTCCCTGCTGATAAAAATGCCACCAACAAATGCTCAGCTATCATGGTTAGTTTTGTTAGCTATTTTATGGTATGAAAAACAGCATTGTGTGACGGCAAATCTCCGGTTTCATGAATGTCTTAATTACACAGTCAACATTAAGATGATATCTGAAAGAGACAGTTAGTTCTAGATTCCTTACTTTAGAACTACCCCCAGGCATCAGACTGAATCTGGAGAATTTTTTCTTAGTAGTACCCCTGCGGTTTGGTAGGTGGCGTCGGTCGAATCCGCGTCCGTCGTCGGCATCATGTTCACCAGGATGACGTTGCGGTGTCTATTTAGATGCTGCTCCTGCGCGCTGACGTCAGTTCTTTCTTTATCCCCACCAGCCTAGCGCAGATCCGGAGACAGCCACCCCCTTAGTCACTTTTTGGCTAAGCTTTTTTTCACTTTTGCCAACTTCTTTTTTGAGTCTTTGACTCCTAGTGCGCGAGGGATGTCCCATCGTCTAATCAGCATCAAGCCCTGCGAGGCCTGTCACAAACTGATGTCTGTGATGGACCTACACCACGTGTGCCTCTGGTGCCTGGAGCGCGACCATGACCCGAAGTCCTGCTCTGACTGCCGGGCCATGAATCCTACGTTTTTGCAGGAGCAGTCCCGAAAGTTTTTGGAGGCCTGGCAGTTGGCTCTGCGTTGTTACCGGTCCCGCTCAAGAGGAGGGTCTCGAGACCGGTCGCCGAACCCCCACACCTCGTCGCACTCCAAGTCATCCAAGTCTTCGGGTAAGTCAAAGCACAAGAAGAAGGCAAAGAAGCACCGTCGCTCTTCGCCTTCTCCCTGCCGGTCAGCTGTCGCAACACGGGACTTGGAACGTCAGCGCTCAAAGGCTCCTTCTTCAGTGCCTCCTTCTGGGATGACTCCACGCCACCCTCCCTTTCCGGGAGCCCGAGCGTCCCCTGCCCAGCTTTGTGCATTTTACAAAGCTCTCCACTCCATCTTTGGGCAGACAGACTCTGCCGGTGCGCCTATGCGCCCCGCGGAGCAGGTCGGGGGTTCTTCGCCTTCTATGCCGGCGGCTCCGGCCCTAGCCTGGATCCGGATCGACGCTGGTCGATCTTACTCGACCTTCCCAAGTGCCGATCCTGGCGACAATGCCCCCGGCCTCGCCGACCCCATTTTCACCCCCAAGATGGACCCGGATTGATGTCGGCTGAAGTCTAATCCGATGCCGGAGGGTACTTTTGTTCCCCTGTTCATCCCTGGTGTTCCCTATCACTCAGAAGGTGGTGATGAGGTTTGGGAGGGGTCTTCTGACCCTTTAGCAGACCAGCTAGAAATGCCGGACTGGAGAGAGGACCTGGGTGACGCCAATGGTCTGGACACTTCTCCAGACCTTGGCATGCTTTCTCCCCCTACCGTGGCTACGGAGGAGGGAGTGTCTTATGCTGTGGTGTTGAGAAGGGCAGCGGAGGCCCTGGAGCTTCCTTCGGTGGCAGTCAGTACTAATCTCCTGACGGAGGTGCTTCAACCTGCAGCAACGTCATCTGAGCCCCTTTTGCTGTTCAATGAAGACCTCACTGATGTCCTTCTGGGCACCTGGTCCAAGCCCAGCACAGGGGCTCCTGTGGAAAGGATGGTCGCCCGCCGGCTCCGCCCAGCTCCAGGCGACCCAGTTTTTCTCACCCAACACCCTTCCACAGGGAGCTTGGTAGTCCAAGCCTCTTCCTCGAAGGGCGCATTCCCTTCTGCTCCCTCAGATAGGGAATCCAAGAAGCTGGATCATCTTGGGAAACACATGTTCTCTTCCTCCAACTTGGCATTGCGGTCTGTGAATACTGCATGCCTCTCGGGCCGATACTCCCATACCATCTAGGATACGGTTGCGCAGGTGCTGCCGCAGTGCACAGAGGAGGCCCGGGCCGTTCTCTCCCAGGCAGTGGCGGATGGGAGAGACAAAGCGAAATTCACGATTCGATGTGGACTGGATACCACCGACTCACTAGGCAGAACGATTGCCACGTCGGTAGCCCTTTGGTGCTACACTTGGTTGAGGACGTCTGTCTTTTCGGGGGATGTCCAGGCAACCTTGCAGGACATGCCCTTTGATGGTTGTCGCCTTTTTGATGATAGGGCAGACTCTGCACTGGAGCGCTTTAAATATTCTAGTGCTAAGGCCAGATCCTTGGGCCTCGCAGCAGCGACTCGTCCACCTCAGTCTGCTTTTCGCACCTTTCGTGCCTACTGAACGGGCACCCCAACACGACCAGCCCAAACCAGCCACCGGTTCACTCAAGCTACCCAGTCTCTGCATCGCCGTGGGAACCAGGGACGCGGGTCTGGGGGCCAGCAGGCGGGCCAGTCCAAACCTTCTTAGTCCAACCTTTCAGGGCCATCAAAAGCCAGTGGGCGGCAGGATTCGCCATCACCTCCCCCACTGGCAAACCATCACGTCAGACAGGTAGGTTTTGCAGATAGTCAGAAGGGGATACTCCCTCCCCTTCGAAACTACCCCATCCTCCATGCCACCATCTTCCAATCGCATGTCGGAGGATCATCTGGCACTTCTCCGCCAGGAAGTCTCAGCTCTCTTGGCCAAGGGAGCTATCGAGAGGGTTCCTACGCCAGAAGTAGGTCGTGGTTGCCATTCCCGCTACTTTCTGGTGCCGAAAAATGACAAAGGGCTGCATCCTATTCTAGACCTTAGGGCCCTCAACTGCTTCCTCCTGAAGGAGAAGTTCAAAATGCTAACCTTGGCTCAGGTCCTGTATGCCCTCGACCATGGAGACTGGATGGTGACGCTGGACTTGCAGGACGCCTATTTTCCCATCCCTGCCCTGCCAGCCCACAGACACTACCTCACGTTTCACGGTAGCCACAAGCATTTTCAATTCACTGTGCTCCCCTTTGGCCTTACCAGTGCCCCTCGGGTGTTCATGAAAAGAATGGCAGTGGTCGCAGCTCACTTGCGCAGATTAGGGGTTCCAGTTTTCCCCTATCTCGACAACCGGCTGTTGAAGGCGGGCTTGCCACAGGCTGTTGTCTCTCACCTCCAGACTACTGTGGACCTCCTGCACTTGCTGGGGTTCACTATCAACGTGCCAAAGTCACACCTGACTCCCTCTCCGACTCTCCCTTTCATCAGAGCTGTTCTGGACACTGCAGTTTCTACAGCGAGTCTGGGATTTTCAGGCTATGATACCGATGTTTCAGCCTCGACCCCGGATTTCGGTGAGAATGACCCTGAGGCTGCTGGGCCTTCTGCCTTCCTGCATCCTGCTGGTGAATCATGTCAGATGGCATATGCGGGATCTGCAGTTCCAGTGGGCGCAGCATCAGAGCAATCTTTCCGACTATGTCCAGATCTCGGTGGGGACTGCTCAACAACTGCAGTGGTGGCTAATGAACCAAAATTGGGTCAGAGGCAGATCCCTCTCCCTTCCCCAACCAGACCTCACAGTGGTGACGGATGCGTCACTCCTGGGATGGGGTGGCCATCTGGGAGAGGCAGAGATCAGAGGTGTCTGGTCTCTGACGTAGTCCGGGCTCCATATCAACCTGCTGGAGCTCTGGGCGATTTGTCTGGCACTGAAGGCATTCCTTCCTTCTCTCAAAGGGAAAGTGGCACAGGTGTTCACAGATAACACCACTGCCATGTGGTACTGCAACAAACAGGGCGGGGTGGGGTTGTGGACCCTAGATCAAGAGGCGCTTCGTCTCTGGACATGGCAGGAACATCCGGGCTTAACCCTGGTGGTTCAACACCTGGCAGGTTCTCGCCAGGGCGGACAAACTCAGCCGCTGGTGCCTGGTGGATCACAAATGGCATCTTCACTCTGAGGTGGTGCAAGGTCTCTTTCAGCTGTGGGGAGAGCCTTGGTTAGATCAGTTCGCCACTGAAGAGAACGCGCAATATCAACAATTCTGCACGTTGGAATTTGCAGGACGGCACTCGCTCGGCGACGCTTTTTGTTTTGGAACTGCGGCCTCCTGTACGCCTTTCCGCCTGTACCACTTATGTCTAGAGTGCTGAAGAAGATCAAGTGCGACCGGGCCCAAGTCATTCTTGTGGCTGCTGACTGGGCAGGTACCCAGAGCTCCTGAGCGTGGCCATCGATCCGCCACTCAGACTGCCTCTTCGGGAGGATCTTTGTTGCAGCAGCAGGGGAGGGTTCTTCACCCGAACCTGTCCAACCTTGACCTCCTTGCGTGGAGATTGAGCGACGACAGTTGACAGCTTTTGACCTTCCTCCCGAAGTCTGTAACGTCATCTTGGTAGCCAGGCGTCCCTCCACTAAGACGGTATAAGCCGGTCGATGGAACAAGTTTGTTGCATGGTGCACAGCAAAGGCTGTGGATCCCCTTTCTTCCCTTCTTTCAGAGGTCCTGCTGTATATACTTTCTTTGGCCCAGAGGGCTCTGCCCTGGGCACTCTTAAAGGCTATCTTACGGCCATCTCTGCTTTCCTTCAGCTACCAGATCAGCCATCTTTGTTCAAGTCCCCTATTGTAGATAGATTTTTCAAGGGCATTACTCATCTCTTTCCTACTTCTCCCTCCGTAATGCCCCAGTGGGACTTGAACCTGGTCTTAACCTATCTTATGTGCGGTCCCTTCGAGCCGCTTCACAACTGTCCTCTCAAGCTCCTCACTCTGAAGACAGCTTTCATTGTTGCCATCACCTCTGCTCGCAGAGTGAGTGAGCTCCAATCTCTTTCTTCTAAGCCCCCTTTCTTCTCTCTGAATCTGGACAAAGTGGTGCTTAGGACAAGACCTTTGTTCCTTCCCAAAGTGGTTACACCGTTTCACATTGGAGAAACCATTACTTTGCCCACCTTTTTCCCACCTCTGCACCCTTCCAAAGAGGAGGAGAGACTCCACCGTCTGGACCCCAAACTTGCGCTGTCTTTCTACCTTGACCGCACAAAAGATTTCCGTGTGGACAATTAATTCTTCATTGGCTATGTCGGTGCCAAGAAAGGTCAGGCCGTTCAAAAGCGCACCATCTCTAGATGGGTTGTCCTTTGTATTAAAATATACTATGCTTTGGAACCTCCAGTGGGGAAAATTCTACCAGAGCTACGGTGGCCACCACTCCTCTTGCTCGTGGAGTTCCACTCCTAGACATCTGTCAGGCTGGCACGTGGGCATCTTTGCACACGTTCACCAGACATTACTGCCTGGACAGCCAAGTCTGGAGGGACGGCTATTTTGCCCGTTTTGTCCTCCAGGACTTCCTGGTGTGAACTTAGTTTGCAGACCCTCCTCCAGGGTTGGTATTGCTGGGGTATCTATTCTAAGGTAAGGAATCTATAACTAACTGTCTCTTTCAGATGAACAAGTTACTTACCTTCGGTAATTATGTATCTGTAAGAGACATATGTTAGTTATAGATTCCTTACTGCCCCACCCATCCTCCCCGCTCTGCGAACTGACTTCTAGGGACAGGGAGTCCCTTGCAGGGCCCTAGTTGTAGCGCACCAGTGGTAAGTGTCTTGCATAGCTCTGCACTTCTGGCATGGAAAGTCATGTCAGACCTGAGGTCAGCGCTCATCAGCGGCGGCTAAATAGACAAAGCAACGTCATCCTGGTGAACATGACACCGACGACGGATGCAGAGTTGACCGACGCCACCTACGGACGCTCAGGGGTACTGCTAAGAAAAAATTCTCCGGATCCAGTCTGACGCCTGGGGGTAATTCTAAGGTAAGGAATCTATAACTAACATGTCTCTTACAGATACATCATTACCGAAGGTAAGTAACTTGTTCTTTGGACGTATGTTTTTTTTAAAAAAGAATAATTTTCTTTTTTAGTTTTCGTAATAGAGCAGTAACTGTCATACAAATATTTCTGATGGATACCGCTAGCCATATATTCCTCACTTTGTGAATATTCTTCAGGTATCAGACCGGATCCGGAAACTTCAAATCAATACTCCTGTGCACTAGTAGGCGGCGTTGTGCAGCCCCATGAAGAAAACTCCAAAAGTGATGAGCCGACCGACATATAAACTCAACCCATGCGGAATAATGTCAGTTCCTTTCTGTCTGCACCTTCAGAAGCAGATTCAGAGATACTCCTTGGTCTTCTGAAGACCCTTTTTCACAAAACTGTCCTGTGTGCAGGAGAACATTTCGCCTCATAAAACAGAGTTTAAGCCGTGTACTGACTTTCATAAACAGATGTCTGTGACAGACCCTCACAAAGTGTGTCTATGATGCCTGCAGTCGGAGCATGATTCCATGGCTTGTGATTAAAGGTCCCCAAATGAATCCAAAGGTCATACTGGACCACAAGGAGAAGCTTTATGTCATCTAACAACCGAAGACTTCATGCCTTGACTGGTCGAAGTCGAAAGCAATGTCCAGTTTCTGCTTCTGAAATTGTTCTAGTGGCAGATCATCATTGCGGTTGAAGTCTAAAGGTCGTTCCTGGTCTAGGAGTCACCAGTCAATCCCGAGGCTGATTGTCATCGCACTTCAAATCTTCAGGTAAGTCAAGGAAAAAACAAACACTGCAAGCGGGATTAGATACCTTCTCACCACTCTTGAACTCCAGATAATGCGCAAGGGCATCAGCCTGCCTCCCAGTTTCGCTCCCAATCTCCATCTGAGCCGATTTAGAGTCTAGTCCGAGTGCACCTCTAATTTCTGGGTCCGTTGGTGATGTTACAGCAAGTGGAGGCCTTTAGCAAGGCCATGCTGTACATTTTCAGCACTTTATCAGTTTCCTGTGGTGTGCCTTTGGGCCCCAAATATCCACAGGGGCCTCTGATCTGTGCTCCTCAAACCCAAATCGGGTTCCGCACCGGTTCTGTTTACATCAATGCCAGAGGAGGATTTACAGCCCATTGTGCTTTCCAAACTGAGCAGAATCCACGCTGACCGAGGTCACGCCAAGTTATTCTCCTCTTCCACCCCCCCCCCCCCCCCCCCGAGTCTTATATAGAGCAAACTTGACCCGAAGGTATCAGAGCGCTGTACATGAGCACCAATTGCGTTACAGACACATTCATTTTTGTTGGGTACAGGGAGATTAAGCGATTTTCCCAGAATCACAGGATGTTGAGCATCCCTAGCAAGACTCGAACCCGGTTCCCCAGCTCCGAGGTCGACCACTCTAGCTGTAAGGCCACATCCGCACCCAATATGATGAGGAAAATTGGAATGAAGATCTCCAAGATGCCACACTGTGGAGGTCAAGACTAAATTTTTGACATAGGTGCTCCAGCATGGTTATGCACCTACAGAACCTCTGTTACCATTCAATAAAGTCCTTACGGATACCCTCTTGGGCACATGGGCGAAAGCTTGTCAGATCCCCTAGTTCTGCGCCATAGCGTATCTCGAGGCGACCCTGCTTTTCTTACACAACATCCTAAGCCAGAGAGTTTGATGTACAGGTGCCCACCAGTTAGGTAATTCACAGTGCCTTTCCCACTGTCACATTGGATTGCAAGTATAGAAGAATGGAAACTTTTGGGAAACATCTTTTCTTCCACAAGCCTAGATCTGTGGTCGATGAATGCCAGCTGCCTTCTGCACCGCTACCACCATGCCTTATGAGACATAATTGTTAAAGTACTGCCTCTGGTTCTGAACAACCTCAAAGTGTCTGTTGCCGCAATGTAGCAAAGTTTGTAATACGGTCTGGTTTGGACATGACCGACTGTCTAGGTCGAGTGATGGGTACAAGTGTGGCACTTAGGCACCATGCCTGGATGAGGACTATGGGGTTCTCCGGGAATGTCCGGGCATCTTTGATGGACATACCATTCAATGGCTTTCACCTTTTCAGTGACAAAGCATGTTCGACCCTAGAACACTTTCAAGAAAGCAGGACCACAATGCGTTCCTTGGGTCTTTCTGCCGCTATAAGGCAATCCCAACAATTTTGCCCCTTTTGTGGCTATGGCAGGGGTTCTCTGTTTCACCACCCCAGCAGGCTTTCAGCCCTTTCATGGCCAAAGGCTGCTGCTCATATACACAATGCCCGGGACAGCAGGGGCCCATGCCTGACCCATCTCTCCAGCATCCGCAACACCAATTTAGTCTGTCCTTGCCAGCACACAGCCACCCTGCTGGAGGCAAGATCCAATATCTTCTCCAAGGGTGGCAAGCCGTCACTTCAGATGATTACTCCAAATTGTCAATCGGGGCCATGCCCTCCCATTTCTTTCTATCCCACTGCATCTTCCACCACCATCAGGACAGCTGATGGAAGACCTTATGTCTGTCTTGTAGCAGTAAGTGCAGGCCCTCTAGGCCAAAGGGGCCATAAAGAGGGTTCCGGCCTCAGAACTAGGAACTGGGGGCTACTCCTGCTACTTCCTTGTGTCGAAGGACAGAGGCCTTCGCCCCGTCTTAGATCTTCATCCTGCCAACACCTTCCTGTGGAATGCCAATTTCAAGATGCTCATGTCCTGTCTGCCATGAACCCCGGAGACTGGATGGTAGCGTTGGACCTGCAGGCTACTTATTTTCATATTCCAATCCTGCAGGCGCTACCCTGCTGGTCATAGTGAGCAAGGAGCATCAGTTTGCCGTGCTCTCTTTAGGCCTCACCAGTGCCAGTCGAGCATTAACAAAAGTGATGGTGGTGGGTGCGACACACCATTAGAGGTCAGGGTTACAGGCTTTTTTTAAATAATTTTTTTAATACATTTCTTTATTGGCATTTTGAACATTAAAACAAACAACACCAACAGCGTAGCCAGTTGCTTCCAGTATCAACACAATCCAGTTACTTGCGTATTATGACAAAATGATCATACAAGCCCAGTCCCGTACCTTTCCACTGTTAAAAAACCAAAGCATATTATATATTCTACAACCAGTTACATTCGGCATTAGTTATATAAATTCGACATCACTACACCTGTCATGCTCCCATGGTAGGTCCAACATGTGTTCACCAGTGTAAACCTGAATGCTTATTCTTCTACAAAGCTCCTGGGTTTGCTAATTATACACCTGTAGGCATACATAGGTACAACTAATAGTCAACAGAAACCACAAAGAGGTCTGCATCCTCCTGTGTTCGTGCATGTGCCCACACCAGAAAGGGTTCCCATATGTCTTTTGGCCTGGATGCCGATGGCATCAACTCCCAAAACGTAGATAGTTGTGTGTGGCTAAATGCTACATCCCGAACCTATTCCTTCATGGAAGGGGCCCCCCTTCTCCCCCAGAGCATAGCTACCCTCCGCTTGGCAAGCAACAGTAACATGGTAAGTAGCTTACGAGTCCCAGCTGGTGTGTTTTTTACATATCCCAAGAGTTCCAGTATGGGATCCGGGTCTCTAGGAGTGCCAATGATCTCATGTATAGTGGTAAAAGTTGCAGACCAAAATGTGGCTAACCTAGGACAACTCCATGCCATCTGTAGGAATGTAGCTGGGGCATGGCCACATCTGCAGCAGCCATCATCTGTCCCGATCCCCATGCGGTGAAGTTGAGAAGGGGTCCTATAGAATCTATGGAGAAATTTAAAATGAATCAGGCGTAGCTTACAGGGTTACAGGCTTCCCCTACTTCAGTGACTGCTTTTGAGGATGGGTTTGCCCCAGGCAGTCGTCAACCACCTACAGACGACAGGGAACCTCAATAACTTTGTGATTCGCTATCAACATAAGAAAGTTACACCCGACACCTTTGCAGGCTCTCCTGTTCATCCTGCAGGTGGCGCATGCCAGATGGAACATGCAGGCTCTCCCATTGGATACAAAGACCCAATGGGCACACCAGTGAGATCTGTCAGATTGTATCCAGATTTCGGAGGAGAATGCAACACATCTGCAATGGTACTGATGGATCGGGATTAAATAAGTGGCAGACCCTTCTCATTACCTCTCCTAAATTTAACGTGATTATGGGTGCATCACTTCCGAGTTGGGGAGGCTATCAGGGTGAAGTGTAGATCAGAGCCCGCTGGTCTTCTGCGAAAGCTTGACTCCACATACTTTTGTTGGAGGTGAGGGTGATTCATTTGGCATTGAAGGCATTCCTTCTCACCATCAGAGGAAGGCTGGTGTGCGTGTTCATGGACAACACGTCAGACGTGGTACTGCAACATAAAGGGCATGATCAGTTCTTGAGTCCTGTGCCAGGAGGCTCTACACCTTCAGAAGATTACATTTCTCTGGTGGTGAGCCACCTGGCGAGATCTCCTAAGGCCAGGCAGATCAACTGAGCCACCAACAACTGGCAGACGAAAAAATTTAGTTAAACTTGAAAGTGGTGCCCCGTGTCTTCCATCAATGAGGGGAACCCTGGCTCGATCTTTTTTCCACTGCCGAGAACACTCAGTCAGCTCTTTTGAGCATTTGAGTTCCCAATGAGGCTCTCAGACAAAGACTACTTCTGCTTAGAGTGGCACTCGGGACACATGTATGCTTTCCAGATGCTGCATCTCCTGCCTGGAGTTCTGAAAAAGATCAGGAACAACTGAGGGTTAGTCCTCCTACCGGCACTAGATTGGGTAAGGAGAGTGGGGTACTCAGAACTCCTGGGCATTAGCATCTGTCCTCTTATCTAGCTGCCACTTTGGGAAAATCTTTCACAGCAGCAGGGCACGGTACTGCATCAAAGCCTGGACAATCTGCATCTCCCTGCTTGGAGATTGAGCCACAACAGTTGACCTCATTTGACCTCCTGAGGTCGTTGAAGATATTCTCGCAGACAGGCACCCATATTCAAAATCAGTGTGCACGGGCCAACTTTGAGGTTGGGTACTGCACCCGCCAGATTGGCCCTCCACAAGTTTAACTGTTTGAAGAGTTGTTTCCTTTTGTCATTGTCCCAGCAAGGACGTGTGTTGGGCAGTGTTAATGTCTATTTGGCAGCTTTTCTGCATTTTTTGACAGTTGCCGGAGCAGCCTTTTTAGATTAAATCACCTTTTGCGATTAGGTTCCTCAAATATTTGCAGCATTTGTTTTAACCAGAGCTCTTTGTGATGCCACAGTGGGCTTAAATCTAGTCCTTTCCTTCCTCACGTGTACCCCTTTTAAACCATTGCATAGTTGTTCACTGCATCTTTTACCATTAAAAACTGTCTTTTTAATTGCCATAACATCGGTTCGGTGTTTGAATGAACCTGAGGCACTCTTGGCCCACCTACCTCACACATCAGTTTTTTCCTGACAAACCCGTTTTGAAAACATAAGTGGTATTCCTGCCTATTGTGGTAAGACACTTTCATGTTGCGCAGGCTATCACACTTCTGGCGTTCTGAACCCAGCTTCACCCCTGGAAACAAGGCATCCTTCCACAAAATCAGTGTGTGTACGCCAGTTTTGCAACAAATTTGTGGAGTGCTGCGGCACCCAACAAATTGAGTTACTGAAAACAAAGTTATCTGAAGTTTTGTTGTTTGATCTTGCCCTGGCCCAGCAAGGATTCACTTTGGGCACTGTTACAGGCTATTTAGTGACTCTTTTTTTTTTTTTTGCGGCTGTGGGATCAGTTCTCTTTGTTTAAATCACTTGGTGTACTGAGATTTTTGAAAGGTTTGCAACATTTATTTCTGCCAAAACACTTTATGCTGCCACACGAGGTCTTGAACTTAGTCCTCACTTTTTGATGTGCAACATTTTTGAGCCGCTGCACAGTTATCCGTTGAAGACTATATTTCACGTCGCCATAACACCAAGCAGCTTATGGGCTCATTCCACTAGAGCCACAGCTACTGCAACTGCACTGGCACATGGATTGCCTATCCTAGACATTGGTCAGGCAGCTACTTGGGTATTAGTACATAGGTTCATGAAGCATTAGCTCCTCGACTGTCAAGTCAGTTGAGAGGGGCATTTTGCCCCCTCAGACCTGCAGGACTTTTTGGTTTGAACTATTTCACAGACCCACCACCTTGGGAAGCATTGCTATGGTATCTATTCACAATGTGAGGTGTCTTCAGTAAGAACTATCCATCAGAAGAACAGGTTACTTACCTTCATTAGCGATCTTTCTGGTGGATACTCTAACTGCAGATTCCTCTCCCACACTCCTGCATCCCCATACTGTGGTCTGGACTCTTTTTCCATCTAAAAAAATTCCCATTTGGAGATCTGCACACTGGCCATGCCAATCTGCTTACACGCTCTGAATCTGAGGGCGGCAACAGCCTAAGATAACAAATGATCCACTCTACCCTGACTTTCCCTGAGTGATCTCCCCCCAGCTGAACGAATTTTAAGAGGTCATACACCTCATATTTGGGCGGCCTCTGGAGCGCCTTCGGGCCCCATGGTGCCCGGAAGGGGGTCCCACTGGATCCTTGCAGGCAGGTTAGCCCTCAGTACCAGTGAAGCCCCATGGATCTGGTGTTGGATCTAGACCAGAGCTGCCTGTGAGACTGAGACCTTCCCTGGTGCCCACTCTAGTGACGACTCCCCTGGTGGCACCATCTTCATAGTCATTCCCGACTCCGACACAGAGCCAGACGGGTGTCATCCGACACTGACTGGACCATGTCCTCCAGGTCAGAGCCAGTGTCTTTTTCATTCCAAAGGTCTGGAGAGGGAGATGAATAGGAGGGGTCTGAGGACCTTATGGATATTAGCATCCCCTAGATGATACTGAGGTCAACTGGTATGAAAAACTGGGGGAGGCCAGTGGGTTAGACACCTCACCAGACACTGGCTGGGTCTCTCCCCCTACCATTGCTATGGAGAAGGGTGCCTCTTTCGGTATGGTGGTGTGTAGGCCCGCTGATCTTCAGGTGCCCTCAGTGGCAGTCAAGACGAACATCTTGACAGCCCTTACCAATGGACGATTGCCTGCTGCCATTGTGTCAATCCTGGGGACCAGAGTTTCCTTACACAGCACCCCTGCCCAGAGAGCTTGGTAGTCCCAAGCCTCCACCTCTACGGTCAACCCTGGTGCATTCCCTACCACTCCACCAGATGGAGAATCCAAGAGGCTGGATACCTTTGGGAAGAGAATGTTCTCATCTGCAAGCCTTGCACTGCAGTCGGTGAACACTGTGTGTTTTTTGGGTAGATACTCCCATTTGATTTGGGATTTGGTTGCGCAAGTGCTGCCTTTGGTCTCGGAGGAGGCCCGAGCCATTCTCACCCAAGCTCCTGCTGACCGGAGAGACACAGAAAAGTTCACCATATGATGTGGACTGGGTTGAGTCATTTCATCGTCGGTGACCACTGGCTTTTATGGGGATGTCGAAGCCTCATTTATGAAAATGCCCTTTGATGGCTCTCGTTTTTTCTGAGAGGTAGGCGGACTCAGCAATGAAGAGCTTTAAGGATAGCAGGGGTACTGCCAGGTCCTTGGGCTTCTCCATCGCCCCTCGTCAACCCCAGCTTGCCTTCTGCCCTTTCCTAGCCTTTTTGTAGCTGAGGACGCAGGTCCACGTGGGACAGTGAGCCGGAGGTCAGGGTAGTCCTTAATCACCCCCCCCCCCAGCCCCCAGCAGCCACAGCCTCCAAACCACTTTAATTTGCCATCATGGGCATCCAGTAGGAGGGCAGGATACGCTATCACCCTCACCACTGAAGGTCAGTAACACCAGACCGCAGGCTTTATAGATTGTCTAAAGAGTCTACTCCATCTCCTTTGTGACCACCCAGGCCACCCACATACGACAGCTGACGTAGGACCCCCTCTCATTACGCCATCAGTAAGTGCTAGCTCTCTTGGCCAACTGAGCCATCAAGAGGCTCCCAAAAAGGATGTTTATATGTTTTTAAAGCGCTCGAATGCCGAGGCGTCTTGGCGCTGAAAGTGTAGTGGCAGGGAGAGCCGGTATAACGCCGCCTATGTAGCTGCAAAAAGCTGGGTTTTTAGACTTTTCCTGAACAGCGTAAGGTTGGATTGAAGCCTCATAGTTTGAGGCAGCTTGTTCCAGAGTCTGGCCGCACAGTATGTGATTGCTCGGCCTCCCCAACCTTCTCTTCTAATCTTTGGCACTTTGACAAGACCTTGAGTAGCCGATCTTAGGGTGCGCGGCGGAACATAAGGTACAAACAATTTCTGAAGATCGTCTGTAGCACCTCCATAAATTGCCTTATGCACAAGTGTAAGAGATTTAAACTCTATGCGCTGTTTTATAGGCAGCCAATGGAGGGATCTTATTGTAGCTGAAGTAGGCTGTCCTCTACGTAAGCCCAATAAGAGCCTGGCTGCTGCGTTCTGTAATGACTGTAGTTTCTGCAATTGAAATTTATCAATCCCTAGAAACAAAGCATTGGAGTAATTCAGCTTTGAAAGGAAAAGAGCCACCATCACTGTTTTTAGTAACGCCTGAGGTATAAAAGGAAACATTTTCCTCAGCGTTTTTAGGAGAAAAAAAACACGAGGACGTAAGGCTGTGAACCTGTGCACCAAAATTCAGCTTGTTATCAAAGACAACACCTAGATTTCTGACCTTCTCCACTGGGGACGGACATTTTCCGGCATCAAACGGCCACCACGATTGGTTCCACAGGGGCAAACCTGACCCAAACTCTATCACCTCTGTTTTATCTGTATTTATTTTTAAATAATTCCGACCCTTACAAACATGATCTCCTTTAGACAGGAATGAAATCCAAGAGCTGTGATCTCAAGCTGATTGGTGATAGAGAAAATGAGTTGAGAGTCATCAGCGTACGAGACCAAAGCAAAACCATGTCTCCTAACCAGGTAGGCCAATGGTGTAACATACAAGTCGAACAGGGTTGGAGATAGGGCCGACCCCTGTGGAACTCCGCAGGGGAGGAGAAAGCTGTCAGATTTCATACCCTCCCAAAACAGCCTCTGCTCCCTGTTTTCCAGGAAGGAGGCTAGTAAAGACAAGGCAGTCCCCCCTACCCCTATGTCCCTCAGCCGCTGCACCAGATCCGTATGGTTGACGGTGTCGAAAGCGGCCGATAAATCAAGGAGCACGAGGACCGCTTTCCCACCACCGTCAGCCACCCTACGAATCTCTTCAGCTGCCTTAACTAAGGCAGATTCAGTCGAATGGCATGGACGGAAACCATGTTGAGAAGTGTCCATTTGGCCATTTACGTCAAGATAATCTGTTAAGACTTTATAAAGAGGTTTCTCTAAAACCTTGGCCGCAAAAGGGAGGCCAGCAATGGGGCGATAGTTCTTGGAGTCACTGGGGTCCAGACTTGTTTTTTTTAGGAGACGAGTAATAGCTGCCCTTTTCCAGGCTGTAGGTTAGTATCCGGAGGCTAAAACTTGATTTAAAATAGGAGCAAGATATTCACAGATCGAGTCTGCTGCTTGGTGCATAAAGGACGGTGGACAGGGATCAGTAGGTGCCCCTGATTTTAAGGAGAGGAGAACTTTATTAACCTCCTCTTTATTCATTGGCTGAAAACTAGTCAGCTTACATTTGGGGTTAATTACGGGCACTGCCATGTCCTGGGATATTTGGGTACTCGGAAAATTGTTGTAGATTCCTTGAACCTTCTCTTGAAAATAATCCGCAAGTTTTTTGCAGAAATTTTGATCTGGCTTAAAGGTACTAACTTGCTAGGGTTTGGCTAGCAAATTAACGGTTTTAAACAATTCTCTAGTAGAGTTGCCTGCCTCCTTAATTTTAACTGTAAATTTTTTTTTCTTTGCAGCCACTATTGCCTCTTTATATAATAGGGTAGAATGATTATATAAAGCTTTCTTTTGACTATCGTAATCTGTCCGCCAAAGACGCTCCGCCTTTCTACAGTTGATCTTTAGACTTTTAAGATCCGGAGTGTACCATGGAGATGATATCTTGACTCTTTTTATTTTAACTATTTTCACTGGTGCGACCTTGTCAGCTGCTGACAGTAACCAGTCATTGAACTGCTGTACTGCCTTATTATCGCGATCTAACACAGTTGGGCCCAGGTCGAGAGCTAACTCAAAAGCTCCTTCGTTAATTTTATCCCATCGCCTGATCAGTAATTTAACTGTACTTGCTTGTGCTCTGGATTGTATCTGGGAGGTTTTGAGATTAAAATATGTAGCCTTGTGGTCGGTCCATGGCAGGTCCAGTGAGTTAGAGAAAGTAATATGCATGTTATTGGTAAAAATCACATCCAACGTATGGCCAGCTAGGTGGGTAGGTCCAATTACCACTTGTTTAAGTTATCAGTAATGATTCACAACAGTCTTCAAACTCCCTAAAAACACACTTAGCAGCCTAAGAAGCGCTGAAAGCAAATAGCGCGAAATAGTTCAAAATAACAGTTAAAACACACTTTGTGCAATTACTCCTAGATTAGCAGCTGGTTTGTGCAAATAAAATGCCGTAGCAGCAGGTTTGTGCAAATAAGCAGCGTTTCTACTTCTGAGTGTAAGAGAGCAGCTGAGACTAATGCCCTGCCAGCCACCCACACCCACAAGGATGGAGGCCTTCGTTCTATCCTTGACCTGCACCTTCTAGCGCTGGACTTGCAGGATGCATATTTCCACATCCTCAGTCTGCCTGCCCACAGAAGTTACCTGCCGTTCACGGTGGGACAAGAGCACTTGCAGTTTGCCGTCCTCCCTTTTGGGCTTACCAGCGCCCCTTGGGTGTTCACCAAGGCGATTGCGGTGGTTGCAGCTCATCTATGGAAGTCTGGAGTTCTAGCCTTCCCCTACTACGATGATTGCCTGTTCAACACGGCTCAACACAGGTGGTCACCTCCAGGCTATGGTGAACCTCCTGCACTCGCTGGAGTTCGCGATTAACGTGCCAAAGTCACACATGACTCCCTCTCAGGCGCTTCCTTTCATCAGAGCTGTTCTGAACAAAGTGAAGTTTCGGGTCTATCTTCCTGAACGGCAAGTCCAGGATATTCAGGCTATGATATTGATGTTTCAGCCTCTAGCCTGGATTTAGGTGAGACTGACTATGAGGCTGTTGTGCCTTATTACCTCCTGCATCTTTCTGATGACACATGCCCATTGGCATATGAGGGCTCTGCTTTGGGACCTGAAGATCCAGTGGGCACAGCATCAGGGGAATCTCTCGAACATCGTTTGGATCTCGAAGTGAACTGCAAAAGACCTGCAGTGGTGGCTGACGAACTGCGATTGGGTTAGCGGCAGAGCCCTCTCTATTCCCCAGCCAGAGTTGACTGCAGTGACAGATGCATCACTCCTGGGCTGGGACTGCCAACTGTGAGAGGTGGCGATCAGAGGACTCTGGTCTCCAGCGGAGTCTGGGCTTCACATCAACTTTCTGGAGCTGCAAGCGAGCCGACTGGCATTGAAAGCTTTCTTCCTTCGATAAGGAGAAGGCTGGTGCAGGTGTTCATGGACCAACACCACAACCATGTGGTACTGCAACAAACAAGGCAAGGTGGGTTTGTGAACCCTTTGTGAAGAGGCCATGCATTTCTAGACATGGCTGGGACTCTGAACCCCATGGCGCCGAACTCAGCCATCAATGCCTAGCGGATCACGAATGGCATCGACATCCATAGGTGGTGCAAGGTCTCTTTCAAGAGTTGGAACTGTGGTTAGATCTTTTCACCACTGCCCGGCACGCACAAAGTCAGCAATTTTGTGTGCTGGAGTTTCCAAGGCAGCTCTCGCTCAGAGACACTTTTAGCCTCGAGTGAGCTCTGGCCTCCTGCATGCTTTTCCGGCCAATACCATTTCTACCTAGAGTTCTCAAGAAGATCAGGAACGACCAAGTCATTCTTGTGTCTCCAGATTGGGCACGGAGAGTCTGGTATCCCAAGCTGTTGAGCATGAGCATTGGTCCCCTAATCAGGTTGACTCGTCAAGAAGATCTTCTGTCACAGAAACAGAGAAAGGTCCTGTACCCAAACCTGAGCACCCTTCACCTTCATGCGTAAATATTGAGCTGCAACAGTTGACAGCTTTTGGACCTCCTCCCGAAGTCTGAGATGTTATTCTGGCAGCCAAGCGTTCCTTCACCAAGTCTGTATATGCCTGACGCTGTAATACTTTTGCGGCATGGAGTGCATCTAGGAACATCAGTCCTTTTTCTGCACCCCTTTCTCAGGTTCTTCTGCCTGCTCTGGGCATGGTTAAAGGCTTCTTATCAGCTATTTCAACGGTTTCCAGAACAACCTTCTTTGTTCAAGTAACTGGCTGTGGCTAGAGGTTCAACGGTTTGCAACATGTTCCTTCCCCCCAGGCCATTCATCATGCTCCAGTGGACTTAAACCTCATTCTGACCTTTTTAATGTGTGCGCCCTTTGAGCCATTGCACAATTGCTCTCTCTAGTTATTGACCATCAAGAATGCTTTTCTAGTGGCCATTACATCAGCCAAGAGGATCAGCGAATTGCAGTCACTCTTGGTGCATCCCTCCCTACACCACCTTCTATCTATGTAAGCTGGTACTCCGGACCCATGTCTCCTTCCTTCTGAAGGTTGTGACTCCTTTACATGTAGGCTAGAGTATGGCACTGCCTACCTTCCTTGCTCCACCTCACCCGTCACAAGAGAAGCAGACTCCAACATCTGGACCCATAAAGAGCATTGTCGTTCTACCTTGATCGCACAAAAGCGTTCTGGGCGGACGATCAAGCCTTCGTGGGGTATGTAGGGGCCAAGAAAGGGAAGGCCGTGTACAAACTGACCATCTCAAGATGGAAAAAAAAAAAAACCCTGAGGACTTGTTCCACTAGAGCCAAGGCTGCGACCACTGCATCTGATAGAGACTACTAGGCACAGATTCCTTAACGTAGAATTATCCCCAGGCGTGAGGCTGGATCCGGACATTTTTGCCACAGCATCTCTGCGCGCCAGGTGCGGTACCATGCGACCCCATCCTGGCGTCGTCTGCGGACGTGACATCAGCGAGGTCACATAAGTCCCACCCTGGCGCGCTGATGTCAGTTTCCTTCTTTTCCGCATGCAACGCGAATCCGGAGTGTGCTCCTTGGCCTGTTTTCAGGCCTCTTTAGCAACCTGAGT
The DNA here is from genome assembly GCF_964204655.1 of Triturus cristatus. Lineage (NCBI taxonomy): Eukaryota > Metazoa > Chordata > Amphibia > Caudata > Salamandridae > Triturus > Triturus cristatus. The sequence goes on from NC_140595.1 coordinate 612,360,087, forward strand.
TGAGAACAGTGTGCAGTGCCTTCGGGCTTCAAGATGTGTGCTTCTTGTGCACGTCAGATGTCGGCGATGGACCCTCACACTATTTGTATGTGGTGTTTGGGCGAGCACCATGACTCTACGGACTGCGAGGCTTGTCAGCATCTCAAGCCGAAGTCCCGGCGGGAGCTTCGGATGAAATTGCTGTCGGCCTGCTTGTCCAGATCGGTCTTGTTGCAGCGTCTGTCTCCTACCTCGGACGGGTCCAGGGGCTGCCGTTTCCGGCTGCGGCATAGTCCTTCGCCGAGGCCCCACGGGCGTCGTTCGCCCGCTGGTAAGTCCTGCAGCTTGCCACCGAGGCCCTGTCCTCCTTCTGCAGAGGGCGCAGGTTCGTCTTTGGACGTGCGCCCTCGCCTGTCGCCACCCTATCTGCTGTTTCCCGGCGATGGGGCGACAAGGGCTCAGATGAAAGCCTACGCTACGGCTCTGCAGGGTTCTTTGGGCCCCCCTCCTCTTCCTGCGACGTCCGTGGATCCCTCGCCGTGCGCGGGGCCTTCTGCGGACTCGCCTTCGGCGCCGACAAATTCGGCTTCAGGTGTTGGAGGTGTGGTGTCGTCGAGGTGCGGCCCTTCGGGGTTCTCCTCGTGGCCCACAGCGTCTCAGCCTCACTGGAAAGCCCCGCGGGGTCGCAGGATTTCGCCGGGACTCGCGGCTCATCCCCGAGTCCCCCTCGGTCCTCTGGGCAGGCGGCTCTCTTCCCAGAGGCCGAGCCGACGCCTCTCCGGCGTCAACGGCTTTCCTCCCCGGCCCTGGCGGCGCCGCGGGTGGAAGCCGGGACCCGGGGCGCCTCCCCGGGCCCCTCTCGGTCCTCGGCGCAGGCGGCTGCCTCGTCGGGGTTCGAGCCGGCGCCTTTTCGGTGCCGTTCATTGGCCGCTTCGGCTCCGACCCCGCCCCCCTCTCTGATGAGGCACGTGGTGGTGGAGGTCGACGCGGCACCCCTGGTGGACTCTTCGGTGCCGGTCGAGGACTCACCAGTGCCTGTGGTGGACTCCCCGGCGCCATCCCGACGTCAGATCGTGAACTCTTCTCCGGATGTCCCTTCCTCTCCGGAAGACTGTCTCCTTGTCACCAGGGCCTGGGCGCCGCATCGTGGCCTTTTCCCCGGCGGCTTCCAGGGCTGGTTCTATGCCGTCTCCACGTCCACAACCCCCAGACCCGCTACCTGCAGTTGTCTGCCTCGCAGGCTTCTCTGCCTTCTCCGGAGACCCCTCAGGTCCCCCACCCGTCCGTGGGTCTTCCATCCTACAAAGGGCTGGTCTTTTCTTCCTCCAGCAGGGCACGGGGACGGGCGTCTCAGTTTGCAGCCTTCGCCCACAGAAGAGTTGCTTTCCCCCTCACGACGCCCTACGGAGGCGAGTGTGGCCTTTGTCTGGGCCATTTCCACGGCCTCTGGCATTTTGCAGATGGGCAATCTGGTTGCTCCACTCCCTACGGACCACTTATTGGAGGTTCTCCACCAGGGCTCTGGTGGAGGGGAGCCGTTTCTCCCATTTGAAGCGTCGCTCCACACCTCTCTTCTGGGGGCGTCCAGCCACGGGGGATCCGGTGCCTCAACCGCTCCTTCACCACCACAGTCCGGCTCCGCACGATTCAATCTGCCTTTTTTCCCATCCATCTGCCCAGGGCCCTGTCCTGCGGGCTGCTTTTCCTTCCTTGCCTTCAGTGCTGCTCCCGCCGTCACGGGAGGCCCGTGGTTGGACTCCTGGGGGCGTAACATTTTCGCCTCCACTAGCGCTGCTCTGCGCGCACTCAACAAACTTTGTGTGTTGGCCAGGGCTACTTTCGACCTGTGGGATTCCGTGGAGTCCCTTCTGTCTCGCGCCTCCCAAGAGCGTGCCCGCGCTGATCTGCGGCACCATGTGCAGGATGGTCGGGAGTTAGCTACATTCATTCTCCGTTCGGCCTTGGACGTCTCTGATTCTCTCGGCCGCGCTATGGCGAGTTCTGTGGCTATGCTTGGTTGCGGGATGGCGTCTTTCCGGAGAATGTTCGGGAGCGTCTTGTGGATTTACCTTTTGATGGGACTCTGTTGTTTCACACCCACGTGGACTCCGCTATTCAGCGCCTCCTTGCGGGGCTCCGTCCCCTTCCCCCTCCGTAAGCTTTGGTTTGTCGGTCCTCCGGTGTCTTATGGGAAGCGTTTATCCCACCTTTCTCTTTGGGGCCCTGTGTTTCGGTTGGCCCATTTGTCTGCGGCTTGGAATGCCTTCAAGGTCCTTCAGTTGGCCCCTCTATTCTTTTGGCTGCTGGTTCAGCCCTTCAGCATGTGGCGAGTGTTCTTGCTGTTAGTGCGGCCATATAGGTCCTCAGGTTGGACCCTTTGTGTCTTTTTTGGCTGATTGGTAAGCCGTCTGTGGTGTTTTCCACAGGTCTTTTGTGTTCTTGACCTCTGCTGCGGGTTTCCCTAAGAGGTGTTTCCCTGTTTTTGTTTAGGGAAGAGTCATACCCTAGATGGGGTATTTGTTGGCTATTGTATAGCTCTGTCTTAAGCTAGGTGGGCGTGGATACCTTCTCGGGTTCCTCATGTTTTTCTTCCACCCTTGCGCAGCTTGCGCTGCTCCAGGTTCTGTCCCGCTCAGTATCCGAGGGTGTTTCTATCCTTCTTCTGCAGGATTCCTTCCCTCTTCGCCTCTGGATCGCCGGACCGACCTTTTCATGCTGTTTAAAGTGTCGTGTCTTGGTGTTTCCAATTTGTTCTCCTCCATTTCAGCCTGGGCCTGTCTGCCTTGTGTTCCAGGGGGGCTGGTTCTCCTGGTGCTCTCTTGTGTTCTGGTTGCCGGCTTTCGGTCGGTACTACATGTGTCTCTTTCTCTTCGGGCCTGTCCCGCTTCTATTCATGGGCCGGTCCTTCTCTAAGGCTTGTTCTGGGGTTCCCTTGCCTCTGTCTTCGTCGTGCACTCGACTTGCGCTGCTTCATAGTGTTCGCCAGCTGTCTGCTGCGCGCGCCTTGTAGTTTTGGTCCACTTCCGTGGGCCTCGACATGTCAGCGTGTGCTCCTGTCCCTTGCTTGTTGGAGCTTTGTGCGTCTGTGTCTTCTTTCTCACGTCTGCGCTTATCAACTGTGGAACCGTTCCTGCCTTGTTCCCTGCCTCGGGATGGATACCCGTTCAGCTGTCCCCTTCGCTGTGTGTGTGTGTTCTCCTGGGGCGGGCTCTGCCTCATCTGCTCCTTGGCTTTGAGGGTGGTTCTTTTCTTCCGTTGGTACTCGCTGGATGCTGTCTGCCCCTCCAGGTTTTCTGGTGGACTCCCTTTGCTCCTCGAGTAGGCTTGTGGTATCCTGGCCTTCCCTTCTCCTTGTTCTTGCTTTCTTCTGCTTGGAGGGGAGTGGGACGTCCTTCCTGTCCCCGGGGCATATCCCCTGTTGGGGACCTGTGTTCTTCCAAGCTGGTGAGGTTCTCTCGCACCCCTCCTCCCCTCAGGGTATGGCTAGGGTATCTATTCTACATTAAGGAATCTGTGACTAGTAGTCTATCAGATGTACAAGTTACTTACCTTCGGTAACGATGTATCTGGTAGAGACGATTTTAGCTGCAGATTCCTTCACGGCCCGCCCTTCCTCCCCGTTCTGCGAGGACCCTTCAGCTTGGTCTTCTGCACTCGCCTCCCTCCAGGTGGCATTTGTCTTCTGTGGGTGCTCTCTTTCTCTTCCTCCCTGGCGGGATGCTTCGTTCTCTTTCTTTGTTCCACTCCTTCCTTTCTGGTACTTGGCCGGTGGGTTCATATGTACTGTGGCATCCCTGCACCTTGGGTCTTCCAGTGTGGGGCCTACTCATACTTTTCCCTCTGCACTCCTCTAGGTTGGGGTTTCTTGGCTGTGCCTCAGCCCTTCGCTTTTTGCAGGGGTTACGACACTCCTTGCTGGTGTTGTCTTGGGGTGATTGTCGTTCCTCATCTGTTCTGGACTTGTCGCCCTTCACTGTTATAGATTGTGTTTGCTGACTTTGTCGTATGCCCCGACATTTTTCACATGTTTTTCTGTCTCCAGAGGGGAGATTGCCTTCGCTTGCGGGGTTGCTTCTCAGAGCAGTGCTCTGCTCCTTCTTTTCCATGACTTTCAGTAACGCAGTGCTTGGCACTGTCCCTAATGGTGCTGTTCCTCACCATTTGCTTCTTCCCTTTTTGTTTCACTGATTGTTTTGCACACTGTTCCCATACTCTCACAGTTTTGTAGGTGATGGCTCCGCGTTGTGGCGCGGAAAATGTTTTGCACACTGTTCCCATACTCTCACAGTTTTCTTGGTGATGGCTCCGCGTTGTGGCGCGGAAAAGGTTCTCCTAAGAAAACTCACGTCAGCGCGCCGGGGTGGGACTTATGTGATGTCGCTGACGTCACGTCCGCGGATGACGTCAGGGCAGGGTCGCGTGGTACCGCCCCCGGCGCGCAGAGATGCTGTGGCAAAATTTTACGGATCCAGTCTCACGCCTGGGGATAATTCTATGTTAAGGAATCTGCGGCTAGAATCGTCTCTACCAGATACATCGTTACCGAAGTTAAGTAACTTGTACATTAGCCCGCAAATTCCCTTTCCTGGACATCTGTCCGGCAGCAACGTATGCATCTCAGCACATGTTTACCAAGTACTTCTGCCTGGACAGTCAGGTCCATTGTGACGGGCACATTGCCCATTCAATACTGCAGGACTTCTGGTTTAAATCAGTTTCGCAGACCCACCTCTGCGGAGGCATTGCTTGGGTATCTAATCAAAATTAAGAAATCTGCAGCTAGAAGTCACTATCAGATGAACAAGTTACTTACCTTCGGTAACGCCTTATCTGGTAGAGACTCTATTTAGCCGTGGAATCCTTACCGATCCTGCTTGCTCTACGAACGGATTAGTATAAGGGTCACCCTTCTAAGGGCCTTAAAATTTAAATCAGTTGTCAGCCTTTATCATAGCTCCGTGCTCCTGCTGTGGAAAGCTGTGAAGGGAACTAATGCCAGCATGCTGCGGTGGCATCTTTATTGGGCACCGTGCACGTCATTTCTGGTGTGGCAGACACCGAGCCCAACAGCGCCACCTACTGGCACACAGGGATACTGCTTGAAAACTTTCTGGTCCACTCTGATGCCTTAGGAATATTCTAAGGTAAGGAATTAAGGAATCTGCAACCAGATAAGGCATTACAGAAGGTAAGTAACTTGTTCTTCATGCAATTTAGACCCCCATAGACAAATGGTGACAGCTAGTGTTAATGTAGAAATGACAACTCCTAAGTCTAGTAATTCTAAGTGTGCCTTTAAACTAACGAAAAGTAACAAAAAATGTTTGGTGGGAATTCATCAATTTATGGTACAAGCTCAATTTCTATGCATTCTGTGATACTCATTTTTACGGTGGGGTAAGCAAGGTGCCTCACTAACCTATTCTGAATATACTCCTGCTTTCTTCTTTCTAGATTGATTCTCTGGAGCTGATAACCCAGAGCCGTCAGTATCTGCTTCACTCAATTCCACAGTGCCCAAAGAAGAGCCTTCTGCACATAAACCAGGTGGTTAAATTTGTCCATTGTCAAGTTTGCCTGAAGGCACCATAGATCTTTTGTATATTTAAGTTGATTTTGGTTTTATGAGTTCTCCAGAATTGTATCTTTTATAGATTCACATGCTTGAATTGTCCCTGTTATCATGGTGCGAGTCCCACGGTAACAGTATTAAAAGTAATGCCACAGCCTTAGCACTGACATCCACAGTAAAAGCTATATTCCATGTTAGCCCATTCAAATCATTTTAATAGTCCCAAACTTCAACCAGTCAGAGCTCAGACCTCATCCCTTGCAGAGCCAACCTAACCTCAGATTTCTAACCGCACGTCGTGTCTTAGGAGTCTCCCTGAGCCCTGCTCAGTCAATGTTTCACTGATAAACTTTTGAACCACAGCTTTTCAGTTCATCTTCAATCCTAAGAACATCTGCGGTACAGTCTGGGAGTGTGTTCTACTATTTTTCTGACAGAATGTCTGAGTAAAAAAAAAAAAAGGCTATTCAGGCCTTGCAAGACTTGTGGAAAGTACAGACTTTATTCTAAGGACACATAAAGAGTGCTTATAGTGTCTTTCTCCCCAACATAAGCCTAAAGAATACGAGTACGGCAGTACCTTTTCTGCTAAGACCCTCAAGGATCAGCAGGGTAGATTATTTCTGTGGCTACAGAAGAAGAAAACGCATTCAGACTCAGACTCATAAGTGTGAGGGGAAGGCTCATTCCTCCTCACAAAATAGAAAAGATGAGGGTTCTTCATCCTCTGAGAGATACTCTAAAAACTCCAAGTTTCACAGTGGAGAGACCAGTAGTGAAGGGAAAAGAAGCAAGGAACTGGCTGGCCCTTCCTCCTCTCATGAAAAGTCTGTTTCTTCACCTTTATCGGCTTCTCTTGCTCTATTTAAGGAGCCTACTGCAAAGAAAATTTGTCAGTTGACAAAGCCATTGGCTAAGATCTTACTGTCTATGCCTGTCGTTTTGCCTAGAGTGTCCTCACCGAAGACAGTGTCGACAGCAACTTCCACTATATCGATGAAAACAATGCCGACTGCCTCATCGTCGTCAACGAAGACTTTGACAACGCCGCTGTCAAGACCATCTACAACAATGAAGATATCAGCAATGCTGACGGTGCCTGCAGTTTTCTGTCGACAAAGTTCCCTGCTGGATCCACGTCATAAACGGCATTGTCGACAGCAGGAAAAGATACATTGTTTGTTCATTTCAAGTACGGGATGACCTCTATGCCTCAGGATATTTCTAAGATCTCTTCCCTGCCACCAGTATGTCTGCTGGAGTTTCAGGAATCTGGGGATGAGGGTATTTTTGATTCTGCATATAGCCGCTCCTAGTTGAATTGTTAAATGTCAGAAGACGGAGGATGACGAGTCGTGCTCCAACTGTCGGGCCATGGCCCGACGTCTTTGCGGGAGCGGTCCCGAAAGCTTCTGGAGGCCTGACAGTCGGCTCCACCCTGCTCAAGGTCCTGGTCGAGAGGGAGGTTGCGGAGCCATCACCACCACTCCTCGTCGAAGTCTTCGGGTAAGTCGAAGCACAGAAAGTAAGCGAAGAAGCACCATCACTCTTCGCGTTCTCCCCGTCTGTCGGCCGATGCGACGCTGCATGTGGCAGGTAGTCGTCCGGCTCTGTCCGCTGAGCCTGTTAGGTTGGCTTCGAGCTTCCCTCCCTTCCCGGGAGCCAGAGCGACCCCTGCCCAACTTCGAAGTTTTTATTAAGCCCTCCATTCCATCTTTGGGCAGCCCGACTCCGCCAGCGCACCTTCGGGCCCCGCGGACTCAGCTGGGGGGTTCTAGGCCTTCAATGCCGGCGGCTTCGGCCCCGCTGGGCTCCCCAGGGATCCAGGCCTGGATCCGCAACCGGCGCTGGTCGACTGTATGACACCTCCTTCGGCCTCTAATCCATTGGCGACACCTCCGCCCCCTCTTTTGCCGGTTGTGTCCCCAACTGACGTCGATCTCAGCCTCCCCCTCAACATGGACATGGAGCCGGACCAGCGTCGGCCGACACCCGTACCGGAGCCGACCGGTACTTTTGTACCTCTGTCCTCCCCTGGTGTTCCCTACTGCCCTGAGTGGCAATCAGAGGAGAGTGAGGAGGACTGGGAGGGGTCTATGGACCCTCTGGCAGACCAGTTGGAAGAACCGGACTGGAGAGAGGAGTTTGGTGAGGCCAGTGGTCTGGACACTTCTCCAGATTTTGGCATGCTTCCCCCCCTACCGTGGCTACGGAGGAGGGAACCTCTTACGCTGTGGTGTTGCGTAGGGCATCTGAGGCCTTAAACCTTGAGCTTCCTACGGTGGCGGTCAGGACCAACCTCCTGACCGATGTGCTTCAACCGGCAGCGGCCTCTTCGGAGCCCCTGCTGCCATTCAATGAGGCCCTCACATACACCTGGTCCAAGCCCGGCACAAGGGCTCCTGTGGATAGGATGATTGCCTGACGCCACTGCCCGGCACTGGGTGACCCCATTTTCCTCTCCTAACACCCTATCCAGAGAGCTTGGTGGTCCAAGGGCGCTTTCCCTACTGCTCCACCTGATAGGTAATCCAAAAAGCTGGATCACCTTGAGAAGAAGATGTTTTCTTCCGTCAGCTTAGGACTGCGGTCTGTGAACACCGCATATCTCTCGGGCAGTTACACCAATTCGGTTGGGACACGGTCACGCAGGTGCTGCCACAGTGCCCGGAGGAGGCCCGGGCCGTGCTCTCCCGTGCAGTTGCTGAGGGTAGAGATGCAGCGAAGGGTACCTACCCAGGCTACAGAGGGAACGGCCTGTACCACCACCGATTACTATTTCAGACTTATTCTATGACAGTGATGCTGCCCAGCAGCCAGAAAAGGGAGAGGAGAGATCCTGTTGGACACTAGTGAGCATCCTGAGTGGGATGATTATGTGACACCAATGCGAACATTATCTTACAGCGGATTGCCCGCCTGCAGACATTGGTAGTTTCCATTACTTTCTTGAGAGAGCATCCAAGCACTTTGACCTCCCTCTCCCAGTGAAGCAAATGGAGTGCTTCCTCTAGGATTTTAAGGCAGGAACTCAGCACACAACTTGTGCTATCCCAATTATAGACTTCATCTGGCAAGAGGGATTAAAACTAATGAAGACCCCAGCGTCAGTAGCAGCTGTTATACCGAAACTAGCTAAAAAATACAAAGCCCTGGAAAATTCACCTGCATGCCTCATTGGTCAACCTAATCTGGATTTTGTCATCATGCTCAAAGATCGAAGAACCCTTCCTTGCCGTGCACTGCGCCTCTGGATAAAGAAGGCTGCAGGCTTGATAATATAGGGAAGAAATTGTCTGCTATGGCATCGATCTCAATAAGAGCCTTCAACGCTATGACGGTCAGATGTGGTCTGACATGTCATCTCTATTGGAGTATCTCCCAGAGGACAAAAAGGAGGAGGCCCGGGAAATTTTAATGGAAGGAGAAAAGGCCTCTTCTGACATCATGGATGTGGCCATGGACGTTTCCTCCACTGCCTTAAGGGAAATGGCTGGAGCAGCAGTTTTGCAGCGACAAGGTTGGCTTAAGGCTACTGCATTCCGCCCAGAGGTGCAAGCCAAAGTACTCAACATTCTTTTTGACAGGGACAAACTGTTTGGGAAGCAAGTTTATGACGCAATGCAGTCTCTAAAGTCGGATACCAAGGCGGCTAGATCACTTTGCACCCTATAGCTGAGGCGTTTTCAGCCCTTTTGAGGCAGGGGTAGAAACCAATTTAAAACCAGACCACTGTTCCAGCAGAGGTTTTAGCCCTACTCTCAACATGGTTTTCGATCTCAATTTTCTGCCCAGTGCCACAGACCAACCACAACGTCCACATATTCCAGACAGCCAATGCATCGCTGTCCTTCGGCTGGTGGAAAGGTGCAGGATACTACAAGGAAGCAATGATGTAACGCATGCTCCTGTCACCACAGTCCCACATCATTTAGACAATCCTCTTTCAAATTCTTCAATCACTGGAAGCTCATCTTTTCCAACAGATGGGTGTTAGACGTAATCCAGCATGGTCACACCTTGGAATTTGTTTAAAAGCCCCACATGTACCTCTGCACAAGGCATACATAGTCATTGTGCCATTCTAAAAGAGATTCAATTACTTATTTCCAAGAACACAATAAAAAAAGATGCCGTTCAATCAGTGCAACCAAAGTTTCTAATTCCAACTTCTTTCTCATCAAGAAGAAGTCAGGAAAGTAAGAGCCTCAGATCAATCACCTGCCTCCAAACATGTTCATCAAAAGGCTGCCCTTCAGGATGTTATCTCTTCAAGAAATTCTGCAACTGGTGGACTCAGGAGACTCCATATTCTCCCTAGATCTACTGGATGCATATTTCCATATTCTGATACATCCAACGCACCAAAGGTTTCTCAGGTTCAAGGTGGCAGGGTGCCATTACCAGTTTAAGGTGCTCCCTTTCAGGTTTAAGTCTGCACCAAGAGTATTCACTATGTGCATGGTGTCGATGGTGGCCTTTCTCAGTCGTTCAGGTCACCAGATTTTTCCCTACCTGGACGACTGGTTGGCAAACGGTCCCACTTTTCATTCAACAAAAAAGTCAACAGAGGCTTGCCTGAGGCTGTTCCAATCCCCAGGCCTCAAGCTCAATGAGGAAAAATCCTCCCTCATTCCTTCCAGATCGGCAGTGTTCCTAGGAGTGGTCCTAGACACAAGATTAGCGCCAGCTTTCCCCACGAAAGAGAGAATTTCCCGCTTGCAAACTCTCACACAATTCCTTTCTGCAAGAGAGTTCACTTCTCTAAAGACATACAAGTCCATGTGGGGGATGATGTCATCCTGCATCCCCTTGATCCTGAACTTTCACCTTCGCATGCGGCATCTTGAGAAACAGATCGATGCAAAGTGGACTCAGTGCCGCAGATCTTTCAAGGACAAGATTTCAATAACTTCGAACTTGACGTTGGCAATGTCCTGGTGGACAATCAGAAACAATGTCTCACTGAGTCTCTCTTTCCTGTGATACCCCAGGTGGTGATGGCAATGGACACCTCCATAGACGGATGGGGAGCACATCTATTGGACTTAGAGGTTCACTGGAAGTGGTCCAGTCAGGAAGCATCATCTCAAATAAACCTATAGCTGAAGGTGGTGTTTCTGGGTCTTCAGGCTTTTCTACCCAGGCTTCGCAACTCTTCAGTACTGGTGAGAACCGACAACACTACCACCATGTTTTATCTCCGCAAACGAGGAGGAACGAAGTCACAGGTTATGTCGGCCCAAGCGCAATGGATATGGGAATGGTTGATAGCCAACAACCTCTCTCTTAAAATAGAACATGTCCCAGGAGTACTGAATGAATTGGTAGATTTGCTCAGCAGGACGGACAAACAGTATCACAAGTGAGAGCTCAACAAGAACCAGTTACTGAGTGATTTCTAGTCTTGGGGCTATCCAACTCTGGATCTTTTTGCCTCTTCTCTCAATAAGAAGTGCAGATTATTCCCCAGCAGATACCCTCAGCCGGGATTTTTGGGGGGGGAACGCCTTCCGTTTCTCTTGGATGCGGACATTTGCATACGCATTTACCTCGATTCCACTCATTCCAAAAGTCATCAAAAAAGTCAAAAGAGAACCTTGCCATCTCATTCTCATCGCACCAGCGTGGCCAAGACAGTATTAGTTCACTGAGCTTCTTCACCTATCAGAGTGCCCGTATAATTCAGTTTCAGCCAACGGAGGCTCTCCTTTCAATCAACCAGGGCAAAGTGGTTCACCCACAGATTCGTACTCAAGTTATCGGCCTGGCTCCTCACATGGTGAATTCGGAGCTGTAGGTCTCTGAAGAATGTGCTTCAATTCTTGATAAGGCTCGTGCTCCTTCTACAAACCAATGCTATTCTGCAAAATGGAAAATATTTTGCTCATGGTATGCTTGTCAGTCTTGCCATCCTTTCTCCTCTACACCTGGGCAGATGATTCTTACAGATATGCTGTCTCTAGCCAAGTCAGGACTCTCTCATGCATCCATCAGGGTGCACCTAGCGGCAATTTCTAGATTCAGGTAACGTTCTGGACAATTAACCTTATGGTTGAATAGACTGGTGAATGAGTTTATCAAGGGTCTCTTTCAGGTCTAGCCCCCACCTGTGCAATGGCAGCTGAACACAGTTTTATCACAACTTATGAGATCTCCTCTTGAGCCCATTCACCAGTCTGAGTTGAAGTTCATTTCATGGAAGGGGGCTTTTCTCTTAGCTATCACGTCTGCCAAGCGAATAAGTGAAATTCAGGTTTTCACAATTAAAGAACCTTATCACCAGTTCCAGGAAGACAGTCATTCTGCACACTAATCCATCATTCATCCCAGAAGTGCCATCTGCTTTTCATCTCAATGAGCCCATCATTTTGCCTTCCTTCTTCTCTAATCCGTCTTCACCTGCAGAGAGGGCCATACATTCTCTAGACATTAAACGTTGTTTAAAGTTCTCCATACAAAAGACCAAGTGTAGAAAAGTGGCTCTGTATATACTGTTCCCAAATAGGTACAGTGTGTACAGGGTCCACAGTCCCCAGAGGTTTGGCAGTAGCTAAAGTTAGATATAACCTTACTCTCTAAAGTGGTAGCTTGGTCGAGCAGTAAGGCAGTATCAGAGGATAGTGTAAACCATTTGTTGCACACACTCAGTCAGCAAATGGTCTCACACACTCAAGAACTGAACTCTAGGCCAATGGTTTGTATATTAAAATATATGGTTGTTTTATTTTAGAACCAACAATAGGTATCAAAATATACTTTCTCAGAATAAGATGCTTTAGTTAAATACTTTGCAATAGGCAATTGACTTTTGAATGCAATAGTTACAGTTTGTTGCAATAGGCAACACAATTTCAAACACAATAATACATTGAGCTCAATGGGAATTTTAAGTTAAATGAAATTGATTACTTTCAGGATTACTTTTCTAACTCCAGGACTGGATCCTAGATTGAGTCCTGGGACAGTTCTTGGAAACAGGTGAGTAAATACGTTTAAGTTACTGTTGTGATTTTTAAGCAATATTTTGGTATTTTAAAAGTTGACAGAAACTTTTTCTAATCAAATTACCAATGTTATCCTATGGGAGGAAATTCACTTGGCAGGTAAGTGGGGTTATGGTTAATTTTTCGGGTTCTGTGTTGGATCCTGGATCCAGCACTAGTATACCACCTGTAAGCAGTTGATAGAATGCGTTTAGGTTATACAGGCGATTTTTAAAGAATATTTGTAGTTTGCAAAAATCGACACTTAGAAGAAATTTCACAGAAAAACAGTCAATGGTTTCCTATGGAAGAAAATTAAATTAGCGGTAAGTAAGGTTTGTAATTACTTTTCAGGGTCAGTGCTGGGTACCAAGATCCAGCACTGGGATCTCTCCTAATAGCAAGTGAGTATTTCTGTTTTCGTTACTCGGTTGATTTTAGGTGAATATTTTCAAGTTTAGAAACTTTAGAAATTTCAAGTGAAACCAGTCAATGTTACCCTATCGAAGAAAAGTGAGTTATCGGCTTTTGGGTAAGTACTCGACTGGCAGAGTTAAGGTTCTGGGCATAGGCTCAGGGGTCTCCCAGGGTCAGTTAAGTACAGTTGTTACACCCTCAGCGACACAGGAGCAGCTGGGTGCAGAGTGAGTTAGGCCCAATGTTATCCTATGGAAGGCAGGGGGCCCTTGGTTGGTGGCTGCTGACTAGCAGCCTACGCGGCTGTGGGAGCTGGGCTCCTGGTCACTTGCTCAGGGCAAATGGGGAAGTAGGTAGGAGTAGAGGTTGCACAGCCAGGGGCACTCGTGCGGCTGGGTGCAGGGTGCTTTTGAGCCGTCGGGCGCTCAATGGATTGCAATGGAGAAGCTCAAGAACGAACAAACAAAGGCTGCAAGCTCTGGGACGAAGATTCTTCAGGTGTGACCATCACATCGAGAGGTAAGTTGGGTAGTTGGAGGATAGGTAGGTACCCAGGAGTTGGGCACAGGGGGCCGGGGTGCCTTTTGGTGTCGGGAAATCTTACCCTCTGTTGATCACGGTTGGGGGGGCTCCCTGGTTTTGAGGCTGCAGGCGTCATCCGGAGCATCGAGGTGGGTCCTTGGGTACTGGATTTGGGGTCACAGTCGCCGGGGGGATGTCCTTGTGGTCTTTGTCCACTCCAGCACAGGCCAGGCTTGGCGGGTGCAGAGTGTGCAGGGTTTGCGGTTCCTGGATGTTGCCAGGGGTCAGTTACTTGCGTTGAGCAGTGCCACTGCTCGTGGGAGTCCCAGATGCTCAGAGTCACAAGGTAGCCAGGTCCTCTGGGGTTTGTGAGGTTGCTGGCCACGGGAGATGCCGGGATTTAGCAGGAGCAGGTTTGAGGGTCAACAGTCCGGTAGGGCCGGGGCCAAAGCAGTTGGTGTCTTCCTCTTTTTAGCAGCTGCACGGCAGGTCTTCTTTTTTCTTGATCTTCTTTGCAGTTTTGGAATCTGGATCTAAGGAAGGAAGGTTCAGGGTGCCCCTAAATACTAAATTTAGGGGCGTTACAGGTAGGTAAAGGGCAGGGACCACTGCCCTGGGGTGGGTACACCCCATATCCTGCCACTCTCCTGTGGGAGGAGGGCAGTGGCCTAGTCCTGATTGGCTGATGTATGCCAGGGCAGTGTATGTTGTGGGCACGGCACACAAGGATGTGTGCCGTGTTCACTCTCTGTTTTGTCCTATACCCAGACACTCAGCCTGCAAGGGCTGTGTGTTTGTGTAATGGAATAGTCTAACATGGTATATTGCTTTGGGACGGATATCTGATAGAGACTACTAGCCGCAGATTCCTTCACGTAGAATTATCCCCAGGCATGAGACTGGATCCGGAAACTTTTTTGCCACAGCATCCCTGTGCGCCGGGGGTGGGGCGACATCACGCGACTCCGCCCAGGCGTCGTCCGCGTACGTGACGTCAGCGAGGTCACATAAGACCCGCCCCGCCTACATCACTTTTTTCCTTTTCCGCGTGCAACACGGATCTGATCCTTGCCACGGGCCTGTTAAGGCCCCTTTTTCTTCCATTTCTTTTTGGTGGAACAGTGTGCGAATGCCTTCGGGCTTTAAATCTTGCACGTTTTGTGGGCGTCTTATGTCGGCGACGGACCCTCACCTCATTTGTATGTGGTGTGTGGGGGGAGGATCACGGCACCACAGATTGTGCGGCGTGCCAACAGTTGAAGCCGAATTTGCGGCGGGAGCGCCGGATGAAACTTCTCTCGCCGCGTCTCTCCAGGTCGACGTCCTCCCCTCGGTCTGCTTCGGCGGACGGCTTCAGATTCGGCCGTGGTCGTCGTCTTCGCCCTTCTCTGATGTCACGTGAGCATCGCTCCCCGGTGGGTAAGTGTCGCAGTTTGTCCCCGGGGGCTGGTTTCCGGCCTCCCGGGGGCGTGGACTCTCCGCAAGTGATGCGGCCCCGCGTATCGTCCTATCCACCGTTTCCCGGTGTTCGAGAGTCCAAATGGAGACTTATGCGGCGGCTTTACAGGCCTCGCTGGCGTCTCCTCCTCCTTCCCCTCCTGGGGCGTCGGCGGATCCTTTGCCCTGCGCAGGGACCTCCGCGGTGCCGCCAGTGGCTCCGGCGCCGACTAGTTCGGATCCAGGCTTGGAGGATGTGGTGCTGTTGGGGTGCGGCTCCTCTGGGGCACCTCCTTCAAGCCACGGCGTCTCTGCCTCGCCGCAAACTCCCACAGGGGTCCCTGTGGTGTCGTGGGAGGTCGCCGGGGCTCGGGTCACATCCCGAGCCCCTCTCGGTCCTTTGACAAGGTGGTCGTGTCTAAGGCCAAGGTGACGCTGCAACGGCGCCGGCAGCAGCTGGACCGTGCGGAGCCACAGGGGTCGGTGGACCCTCCTCGTCCCGCTCCGGGTCGAGGCCGAGGGAGGACCCCTCGTCCCTCTCCGGGCCCCTCTCGTCCCACCCCACAGGCGGCTGCCTCGACGGACGGCGAGTCGGAGGTTGGATCGTCCCTGGTGCCGCCACATGGGTTGCCGAGTGATCTTCGCCTCATTCTGGGCCGCGGCTGCCGGGGGCTTCATGCCACTCGCCAGGCCAGTCTCGTTCCCCCACGCAGGTGGCTGCCTCGATGGGGGTGGGTCGGCATCATCCCGGCACCGCCCCCGGGCCGGTGCGGCTCCAGCTCTACTCCGGTCTCCGCTCCGGTGTGACTTGGAGGTACCTTGTCCGGTGACACAGGCTGGTGCCGACGTCCTGCCTCAAACAGCGGACTCTACGGCTCCGCGCAGGGGTCGTACCACGGATTTGTCTTCGGACGCTCCTTCTTCTCCGGAGGCAGGCTGTATATTGGTGTCGTCCTCCCCGGAGACTGGTCGCCGTGTGGTGTCTTTTTCACCGGCATCGAAGGGCGGCTCCCCGCCCTTCCTGAGGCAGAGGTGTTCGTCTGAAGAGCGGCAGGTCCCTCATTCTTCGGCTCCTTCTGACTTCTAGGTCTGGCCCTTGCCCGTCCCGCTTGGCCTCGGAGACGGCCGCCTTAGTTTGCAGCCATCGCCCACGGAGGAGCTGCTTTCTCCACCGCGGGGCCCTACGGAGGCGGGTGCGGCCTTCGCTCATGCGGTGTCCACACCTGTGGGCATCCTGCGCATGGGTGACCCGGTGGCTCACTTTCCGGCAGACCATCTATTGGAGGTCCTCCACCAGGGCTCTGGTGGGAAGGAAATCTTACTTCCCTTTGAAGGTTCGCTCCTTTCTTCCTTGACGGGGGCTTGGAGGGACCTGGTGCCTCAGCATCTTCTGCACCGGCACCTCCTGGCGCCGCGTGACCCGGCGTGTCTTTCCCTTCACCCCTCAGCCGCTAGCCCCCTTTTGCGGACTGCTCTTCCCTCCCTGCCGCCACTTTTGTCTCCGCCATCCCGAGAGGCACGCTGGCTGGACTCTTGGGGACGCAACATGTTCACCTCGACCTGCACGCCCGTAACACCTTGTGTGTGCTGGCTAGGGCCTCCTCCTGTTTGTGGGACTCGGCTGAGTCTCTGGGATCTGCAGCGTCCCAGGAGTCTAGTCAGGTGGACTTACGGCATCTTGCATTGGATGGCCGGAAGCTTGCAGCGTTTATTCTCCGCTCCGGACATCTCAGAGGTGCTGGGCCGGGCCATGGCTTCCTCAGTCACTCTCCGTCGCCGTGCCTGGCTTCGGGACAGAGTATTCCCAGAGAAAATTCGGGAGCGACTCATCGACCTTCCGTTTGATGGCAGCCTGTTGTTCCATGCCCCGGCCGACTCTGCCATCCAAAGGCTCTTGGCAGGGCTCCGTCCTCCTCCTCCTCCTCTGTCCCCTCCTCAGTGACTTCTGAGTTGGGTTGATTCTGGGCCTTCTTAGGCCGGCTATTCTGGCTGTGGAGTGTGTTTTCTGGCCATTTACGTCTTTCCTTGGGACTTTGGCATTGTTGGCTGCTGGACGGCCCTTGTGTTGATTGTGTGTGGGTTCTGCAGGAGTTGTTGCGCAGACTTGGCCCTGAGATTGGGCTGCTTGTCAAGCCTTCAGCGGGGGTGTTTTTTTCCCCGTGGCTCTTTTGTTTTTTCCTCTGCTGCGGAGGTTCTTCCAAAGAGGGTTCCCATATCTTGGGACTTAACGTACCCTATGTGGGGTAGTGGTCACATATGACTCCTTCTCAGATGCTCCTCTTCATCGGAGCGGTTCTGGACTCGGCGCAGTTTCGGGTTTATCCTCCCAAGCAGCAAGTCTGGGATATTCGGGCTATGATTCCGATCTTTCAGCCTCTATCCCAGGTTTCGGTCAGGATGACCCTCCGGCTACTGGGCCTGATAGCCTCCTGCATCCTGTTAGTGGATCATGCCAGATGGCATATGCGGGCTCTGCAGTGGGACCTGAAGTTCCAGTGGGCACAGCATCAGGGCAACCTGTCCGATCACATCCAGATCACCATGCCATTCCAGTTTGAACCCATGCCAATCAGTCTTGACCCTGTGCCTCATGGGACAAGGCAAGGCCGTAGACTAACCAAAATAGCAGTCTGGTATAATGAAGAACTGCACTCCACCAAATGCATCTGCCGGGAACTTTAAAGGAAGTGGTGTATCAGCAAATAGACAGAAGACCACACAGCCTTCAAAACCTAATTCAAGCATTACCACCCCCTACTTAAAGACACCAAGAAGAATGCCCTAGCAGACCGCATCCAAGCTAGCACAAACGGCAGCAGGGAAATCTCCACCATCGTGAGGGAATTCTCCAGCCCCGCAGCCGCCGAGAACGGCATCACACCCTCCCAGAATTCTGCGACAACCTTGCTGACCTTTTCCATCTCAGCCATCTACTTCGAACACCAACCCTCCACCATCAAAAGCATCAACCAGCTCACACCTACTAACACAAACCCCTGCTCACCCACTGGAAGCCCCTCACCACGCAAGATATATTGTCATCATGAACTCTATGCACTCAGGCGCATCCACTGACCCCCGTCCCCACCACGTCTTCAACCTTAAGATACTCGGCAACACGCTCAGGAAAGTCTCGAACACCACCATCACCGCGGCCTCCTTCCCGGAGGACTGGAAGCATGCGGAAGTGAGGCCCCTCCTGAAAAAAACATCCACCAACCCAGCCAATCTGAAGAACAAACAACCCATCTCGCTGCTCCTCTATCCAGCTAAAGTCCTCGAGAAAGCAATGAACCAGCAACTCACCCAACACCTAGAAGACCACAAACTCCTGGACCCCTCCAAATCCTGATTTCGAGCCAACCATAGCACTGAGACAGCCCTCATTGCAGCCACCGACAACATCAGAGCACTTCTTGATCGTGGAGAAACGGCAGCCCTCATCCTCCTGGACCTGTCCGCCATGTTTGACACTGTCTCTCATCACATCCTGATCAACAGACTCCACCATATCGGGATCCAAGGAGACACCCTCAAATGGATGGCCTCGTACCTCACCGGTAGAACCCAAAGGATCTGCTTCTCGCCGTTCACCTCAGAGCACAAGAAGATCACCTGTTGATCATCCCACAGCTCCACCCTCCTCAACACCTTCATGACCTCACTGGGCGACACGGTCAGATTGTATGGACTCAACATCATCTCCTACGCCAAAGACACCCAGCTCATCCTATCACTAATCGAAGACCTCACTCCCACCAAAGCCAACTTCCACAAATGCATGATGAACGTTGCGGACTGGATGAAAGACAACTGTCTTAAACTCAACACAGACAAGACAGAGGTTCACATCTTTGGAAACAACCCCTCGCCATGGAATGGCACGTGGTGGTCCGCAGATCTTGGCCAACCCCCAGCCCCAACAGACTACGCCCACAACCTCGGCATCATCTTGGACAGCAACCTAACCCTGAAGAAACAAGTCAACACAATCTCATCCGGCTGCTTCCTAACCCTTTGCATGCTATGCAAGATCTTCAGGTGGCTCCCGATAAACATCAGATGGACTGTCACACAGGCCCTCTTCATCAGCAGACTGGGATTTGTAAACAAGCTCTACTTAGAAATCACCTCACACCTACTGAAAATACTTCAGCAAGTACAGAATTCAACGGCAAGAATCACACTCGACCTCCCCAGAAGTACTTCCATCACACGCCATCTCAAGAAACTACACTGACTCCCGATCCAGAAGAGATGCCAGTTCAAGATGCTGATCCACGCATACAAGACCCTGCATAGCGAAGGGTCAGCATACATTAAAAAACACCTGACCTTCTACCAACCGACCAGACACCTTCACTCAGCATCCCTCACAGAACACCAAAAATCCACTGAGCCAACAGCAGAGCACGTGCCATTTCGCACCTGGCTGCTAAGGCCTGGAACAACCCCCCCCCCTGCACCTCTGGACCGCACTGACACTACAGCAATTCATAAGAGAACTGAAGACCTGGATGTTTAATTGACCTAACCTTCATGCAGCAGCAAACACTCCAACGCCTCGCTACCCCTAGGGGTGATTTGCAGCGCTATATAAATGTATGATTGAGCGATTGAGAAATAATTGCTTAAGCTATGGCTTTGAGAACGCTTTTCAAAATCATGCCAAAACCATTTGCCCTGGATTTATGAGGATAAATCTCAACAAACAAGTGCATATATATATCGCTGTTAAAAGTGAGGAAATTAGTTGTAATGTATACCATTTAGTGCACTATGAAATGGAAAGTTGTGATGCAGAGAAAATTCTTCCATGAGGAAAGAAATTCTGAAAGTGAATCCAGTTTGCGTAATAAAAATTGGGGCCAGAGCACAAGGCTGAATACCTTCCAATCTGATAGAGACTACTAGCCGCAGATTCCTTCACGTAGAATTATCCCCAGGCGTGAGACTAGATCCGGAAATATTTTTGACACAGCATCCCTGCTCGCTGGGGGCGGGGCGACATCACGACCTTCCGTTTGCCCTAACAAGCCCGTAGCAAGGATTGGATCCGCGTTGCACGCGGAAAAGGAAAAAACTGACGTAGGCGTGCCGGGGTGGGTCTTATGTGACCTCGCTGACGTCACGTACGCGGACGACGCCTGGGCGGAGTCGCGTGATGTCGCCCCGCCCCCGGCGCGCATGGCAAAAAAAATTCCGGATCCAGTCTCACACCTGGGGATAATTCTACGTGAAGGAATCTGCGGCTAGAATCGTCTCTACCAGATGCATTGTTACCGAAGGTAAGTAACTCGTACTTTAAGGGGAACGATTAGCTGAGGTTGTGTTGCAGCAGTCTGCAGGAGAGCGGCATGGGGTTCACTGCAAGACTGTGCTGTATGGATTTGCTTGCTTGGAATCGATGGTGCCAAACAGTTGGTACCCTACAGTTTTAAATCTTTAGGGCCAACTCAAGCATTCCTAAAAGATGTAAATATGATTTAACAGAAGCTAGGGGCCAGCTTATGGTCATTAAATATACACAATGCTACCCTGTGGGAAATCTGTTGCACTGTCCCTTTGGTACTGTATGCTTTATACTTTGTTTCGTCTGTATGTCTTTTCTGCAGCTACTTGGTCTCTGTGGAGAATTTGATCCAGAAGTGAGAGCTGCACTTCTCAACATGCCCTCATCGTCATTGGATCAAACTTTGTATGATGAACCCATCCTTTTCTAAATGAAACCTTTGTAAAAGGGCCATGGTGATGCACAGGCGAGAAATTGATATTTCTCAACACAAACAGATGACGGACATGGTGGATCCTGGAAGGAGTATTAGTTCAAGAAGAGTCCTTATGACTGGTTAAGCCAGTAGAACATTAAGAAACTACTTGAAAAAAAGTGGATTTTTTTTTCCAATAATATTTTCTCTTTGTGACCTGTCTTTATTTATGTGAAATGAATGTGTTAGCATTTCATTAAATACAATTAAATATATTTTTCTCTGAGAAGTTTGTGATTGAATGTCCTGAAATTAAAAACATAGCACTATGGAACAGCTTGGGATGGAAATTCAATGACTTTTTATTGAAGCCTCAATAATATGGCATGATTTTAAAAAGCCCACACAGCTCAAATGTGAGAGATACATGCCTATAGGTCAGAGTTTCAAATTGATACTATGATTTTATTTTTATTTAGAACTTTGGCATTGTTAGACAAATCAGCACGAAACTGTCCATAAAAAACTTAAACTCCATTAGATTTTGTGCTGATCTTTCTAATGGTGGGAGGGAGAATAAGGAGGGAGTCAAAAAAGCAGTGTTATCAAGTGGCCCTGCTGCAGACGCTCTGCTGAAGAACTTTCAAAGCTGGAGCACACTTTCCCTTCCTAACCTAGGCAGGCTTGCCAGTTTATAATGGTCACCTTCCCCGCAACTTGGTTATCTTTTCCAAGAGAACAGGTTACTTTACTTCAGTAACACTTTATTTGCAGCATGTGTGGCTTTTGATACACTTGCTCTACATACGTGCATCTAGAGTTGAGGCTCGACTTTCTAACTTTGTTAAAAAAAACTCAGCGTCACAAGACCTGTTGTGATTTGCTTCCATAGTCCACAGTGCATAAAGACGCAGGCTACCTCAGATTGTTTTCTTCATATATTGGATTTGGATGTTTCAAGTATGAGCTTTGAGACCAACACATTCTTGCTGACTTTTAGAGACCAACGATTTGGAAGACAACCAGTGAACCTCCTCTACACAACAGCTTCCTCTGTGACTCCTGATCAACACCCTCCGGTAACCCACGACCTGAATACATCACCAACCACCAGTCCAAAACCATAGAAAAAGCACAATATAGTATGCCTTTCGATTCCGCAACACCGCTTTAATGTTTCCCCGATTACAACAATACCTTCTGTGACTTCTTCCTCAAGATCTGGTGCAAGAAAACACTCTGGTACTGTAGAGAGATGCTAGGTGTATCAAAGATGCAGAGAGAACCTTCACCCGAAACGCCTGACATATTTGGGGAAGGAGAGACTCTCAACACCAAAACAGTGGAAGCAGGCCCATCGGGCCTACTGCCAGTGCATGGCACATCCCACCCCAACACAGTCTCCTTGCACGACAAAGCAGAGGCTCCGTCACAGAAACCTTCAGGTTCTCACATCAGGACCACGCCTAGGTCAGTAGCTGTGATGGCCAAAGTTCCAGTAATGAAGCCTTTAGCCTCAAAAGCATGCCCAGGCAGAGCACCACTTTTAGGGCTTGGGGCTTGACTCCCAAATCCCATATAAGGTAGCAACCCTTGGATCCAGATCCAACACCAGGTGCCGGTCGACCTCAAGGATAGCCCTTGAAGCCTGCAAAGCTGCCTCCCGAAAGCATTGAGCCTTGAAGGCAGTCTACTCTGCTTTTAATCCGAAATGTCAAATATCCTTCCAAGGAGTTGAGATAACCACTGAAAGCTGCTGCCAGACTGACGCTGAAACCTCCTTGAATGTAGAGGTTGGGCACGGCAGAGGCTCCCATCCTTCTACCTCTGACTAAGATCCATGACTCCAAGCACAGTACTTTCTTTATTCACCCAAACACTGGCAAGATCCTTAACAAGGTACTTCTCGATAAGCTTCCACATGCGCTCTAACGCCTGAGCACTGGCTTGAGTTTGAAGAGGAGTTGGCTTTCAAGGCACCCCAGGTCTCCCCAACCTACAGAAACAAACAGGACAGGAACACAAGCCCACCACCCAGCCTCCTAATCCCAGGCACTCCCTTTCCCACCACTACCCTGTAACATCCGACTCCACCTCGGCCACCATCTCCTGACTCCCCAGGCAGGTCAGTCCACACTTTTTCAGAACCAGGGAGCCCTTAAGAGCTGCTAGACCCATATAATGAGCCCATATTACCTAGGGAAGTGGTGGCCCATGGAAGGACTACACGATCAATCCTACTGATGACCAGGACATAGTAGCCCTAACCCCCCAAACCATCTCCATCCACTATTCTACCACCGAACACACAATTATTTGGAGGGCTGCCCAACCCCTCAAGGTGGACATGCAAGTGCTTCAAGACGAGGATGACTTCCTAGTAGTGAGATAATTTCTAAAACTGAAATGTAAGTGCAGATCTGAAAAAAAATCGTTAGTTAGATTCCTTACCTTAGAATATCCCCAGGCGTCAGGCTGTATCCGGAAAGATTTTTTGTCAGCAGTACCCTTGCACGTCAGTAGGCGTCGTCTGCGACTCCGCGTCCGTCGTCGGCGTCGTGATCGCCGGGATGACGTCGTCGGAGTACTTAGACGCCTCCCTCGCGCGCTGACGTCCGTTCTTCTTTTTTCCGCGCCAGTAAGCGCAGATCCGGGAAGAGCATACCCTTTAGTCATTTTTTGACTAACTTTTTGGACTGTATTGGTCTATTCTTTCGAGTCGACCTCGACTCCTGGTGCCGGTAGGGATGCCCGGGTTCAAGCCGTGTGACGCCTGTCACCGACTGATGTCGGTTACTGACCACCACCGTCTGTGTCTCTACTGCCTTGGGGCCGACCATGATGACCAGTCGTGCCCCGACTGCCGGGCCTTGACCTCGAAGGCTAGGCGGGAGCGGTCCCGCAAGCTCCTCGAGATCCGGCAGTCGGCTCCGTGCCGCTCGAGGTCCCGGTCAAGGAGGAGCTCGAGGGACCGGTCGCGGAGCCGAAGTCATCACCGCTCGTCGGGTTCGAAGTCTTCGCATTCAGGTAAGTCGAAGCACAGCAAGAAGAAGTTGAAGAAGTGACATCGCTCTTCTGACTCCCCTCGCTGGTCGCGCGACTCGGCTGAGGGTTCAGGTGGCACCACCCACGCGGCTTCGTCAGACCTGCAGGAGTCCATCCGGCCTCATCCCCTCCAGTCCCTGGGCCTAATGCGACTCCAGGCGAGATTCGGGACTTCCTCGTGGCCATGAGGAGTCTTGCTCTGCCGGCGCGCCTTGGGGCCCCGCAGGTCCGACTGGGTCCCGACGCCGCAGGTCCCTGTGGGATCCAGGACTGGATCCCCGTCGACGCCGGTTGACCTTACGACCCCTCCGCCGGCGTCGACCCCTATGGTGCCGCCCCCGGCGCCGTCTCCGGACAACGCTGTCCCCAGTTTTAGTCCGGCACCGTCTCCTGCGCCGATGGATGAGCATTTCATCTACCACCCGGCTCTGTCCTTTCTACCTGTATACCAGGAGATGGATGACGGGGAGGACTAGGAGGGGTCTGAGGACCCTCTGGCACAGCAGTGCCAGTTAAGTCAGGACTGGTCAGACGAGCTGGGGGATGCCAGTGGTCTTGACACTTCGCCTGACACTGGCTTCATCTCTCCTCATTCCGTGGCTACGGAGGAGGGTGCAACTTATTCTGTAGGGCTGTCGCGGCCCTTCACCTGGAGCTCCCTGCAGCGGGCGTGAGGACTAACTTCCTCACTAAGGTGCTTCAACCGCCAGTTAGCTTTTCGGAGCCTCTACTGCAGTTTAATGAGGCCCTCACTGACGTTCTGATGGGCACTTGGTCCAAGCCCTCCACAGTCACTTTTGTGGACCTGAACGTGGCCCGGCGCCACCGCCTTGCTCCGGGCAACCCCAGCTTTCTGTCGGTACACCCCACCCCTGAGAGTCTGGTTATCCAGGCCTCTACGTCCCAGACCGCCTTCCTGCCCGCTCCTCTGGATCGGGAATACAAAAGGTTGGAGCAGTTTGGGAAGAAACTGTTTTCCTCCCTCCGTTTGGGGTTGCGCTCCATTAATACCGCGTGCCTTTTGTACCGTTATACCCACTCCTTGTGGGATACTGTGGCGGACGTGCTGCCCCAGTGTCCGGAGGAGGCCAGGACACGGCTCGCCCAGGTTCTTGCTGAGGGATGGGATGCAGCACGGTACTCCATTCGATGTGGACTTGACACCACGGACTCGCTGGGTAGAGCAATTGCGACGATTCTGCCGATCCGTTGTCACGCCTGGCTGAGATCCACGAAATTTTCAGGGGGTGTGCAGAGCACCCTCATGGACATGCCCTTCGATGGCCGTCGCCTTTTTGGCGACACAGCGGATAGTGCGCTGGAGCGCTTTAAGGACTCCAGGGTTACGGCCCAGTCCTTGGGCCTCTCGGCCCCGCGCCCACAAACTTCCGCTTTTAGCCCCTTTCGTGGCCAAGGGAGGGGTGTCCCCGGACGTTCAACCAGCCACAGGCCGCAGAACCAGCCTCAAGGCGGTCGCGGACGTGGATTCCTCCGTGGCGGAGCAGGGGGACAGAGAGCCGGTCAGTCCACATCTGCTCCCGCAGCATCTGCCTCCAAGCCTTCCTAGTCCAAGCTTTCAGGCCCATTTAACGCCAGTGGGAGGCAGAGTTCGCCATCACCTGATCCACTGGCATACCATCACATCGGACAGGTGGGTGCTGCAAATCGTCCGAAGGGGCTACTCCCTCCCCTTCGAGGTGACCCCTCCAGCCATGCCACCGCAGTACCACCGCAAGTCGGGGTTCACTTGCAACTTCTGCAGGAGGAAGTTACGGCCCTCTTGGCCAAGGGGGCCATCAAGCGCGTTCCTGGCCCAGAAGTAGGACGGGGTTGTTACTCCCACTACTTTCTGGTTCCCAAGAAGGGCAAAGGGGGCCTACGCCCTATCTTGGACCTCAGGGGCGTCATCGCCTTCCTCCGGAAGGAGAAGTTCAAGATGCTCACTTTAGCTCAGGTTCTGGCTGCCCTAAACCCTGGAGACTGGATGGTAGCGTTGGACTTGCAGGACGCATATTTTCACATCCTGCCGGCCCACCGGCGTTACCTGCGGTTCACGGTAGGCCACGAGCACTTTCAATTTACCGTGCTCCCCTTCGGCCTCACCAGTGCCCCTCGGGTTTTCACGAAAGTGATGGCGGTGGTCGCAGCTCATCTGCGCAGATTAGGGGTTCCAGTCTTCCCCTATCTCGACGACTGGTTGTTGAAGGCAGGCTCGCCCCAGACAGTCGTCTCCCACCTCCAGACTACGGCCGACCTCCTGCATTTGCTGGGGTTCTCCATCAATGTGCCGAAGTCACATTTGAGTCCCTCCCAGAAGCGCCTCTTCATCGGAGCGGTTCTGGACTCGGCACAGTTTCGGGTCTATCCTCTCGAACAGCGGGTTTGGGATATTCATGCTCTGATTCCTATCTTTCAGCCTTTATCACGGGTTTCGGTCAGGATGGTCCTACGGCTGCTGGGTCTGATGGCCTCCTGCATCCTACTGGTACATCACGCCAGGTGGCGGATGCGGGCTCTGCAGTGGGACCTGAAGTTCCAGTGGGCTCAACATCAGGGCAACCTGTCCGACCACGTCCTGATCTCGGAGGGCACTGCAAGATAGTTGCAGTGGTGGCTCACGGACCGCGATTGGATCAGTGGCAGATCCCTCTCCCTACCCCAACCGGAGCACACAGTGGTGACGAATGAATCCCTCCTGGGATGGGGGGGGGCCACATGGGAGAGGCGGAGATCAGAGGCCTCTGGTCTCCGGCAGAGTCCCGGCTCCACATCAACCTGTTGGAGCTGCAGGCGATCCGGCTTGCACTGAAGGCATTCCTTCCCTCTGTCCGGGGAAGTGTAGTGCAGGTGTTCACGGACAACACCACCGCCATGTGGTATTGCAACAAACAGGGCGGGGTGGGGTCGTGGACCCTTTGTCAGGAGGCTCTGCGCCTCTGGACATGGCTGGAACACCAGTGCATGATGGATCACGAATGGCGTCCGAACTCGGACGTGGCGCAAGGCCTCTTTCGGCAATGGGGAGAGCCTTGGTTAGATCTATTCCCCACCGAAGAGAACGCGCAATGTCATCAGTTCTGCGCGTTGGAGTTTCCAAGGCGGCACTCGCTTGGAGACGCTTTTCGTCACAAGTGGAGTTGCGGTCTGCTATACGCCTTTCCGCCTATACCACTTCTGCCCAGAGTGCTGAAGAAGATCAAGCGCGACCGGGCCCAAGTCATCCTTGTGGCTCTGGATTGGGCAAGAAGATACTGGTATCCCGAGCTACTAAGTCTGTCAATTGATCCCCCGATTCGACTGCCTCTTCAGGAGGACCTTCTGTCGCAGCAGCAGGGGACGGTCCTCCACCTGAACCTGTCCAGCCTCCACCTCCATGCGTGGAGATTGAGCGGCGGCAGTTGATGCCATTTGACTTGCCTCCTGAAGTCTGTGATGTCATTCTGGCAGCCAGGCGTCCCTCCACTAAAACGGTATACGCCTGCAGGTGGAACAAATTTGGGGCATGGTGCACAGCAAAGGCTGTGGATCCCCTTTCCGCCTTCTTTCTGAGGTTCTCCTCTTTCTTCTTTCCCGGCCCAGCAGGGCTCTGCTCTGGGCACCATCAAAGGATACCTTTCAGCCGTTTCTGCCTTCTTACGGCTTCCTGATCAGCCTTCTCTTTTCAAGTCTCCTGTTGTAAATAGATTCTTAAAAGGCATTACTCACATGTTTCCTCCTGTCCCTTACGTAATGCCTCAGTGGGACTTGAATCTGGTGTTAACCTTGTTGCAGGGATTCTGCTCATGCACAGAACTATGCGCAGGAAACCAGGACCTCAGTGAATTGTGGTGTACCAAAAACTCACCTCAGAACCCAGAACCCATATCCCACCAGCATCAGTGTCCCATTCGTTATCCGATTTTATCGCGGCGGTCCCAATGTATAGACAACCCAGAACAAGCGACTTAGTGTATTCTCAGGAATGGTGGGAATCAGAAATACCTGTTCGTTATTATTCTCATATCAGTCCACAACAAGGGTAAACAGAGACACGGTAAAGTTTAAAGAGTTTATTTTATAAACCTCGTGTCCTAAGATGCAGTACTTTGGCTAACATAAGCAGACAAATGATTAAGTTCAAAACCATCAGCATAGTTACAATACCATAGAAAATGAAAGGAGAAATCATAATAAAATGACAGTGGATTGCAGCCACCTTCGTTTCGCTAGTAAACTAATATTATTATTATTAGACTAATAGAAGGTCTCTAGGCTTGAATGGGGAACCCCATACCGTAAAGATAGATCAGCTTAGTGGAATCACATCACAGGATCAGGTATACTCTGCTCCTGGGAAAGCTCTTCTTCCGAATGCATGAATCAAGCAAGCAGCCTGCAATATTAAAAGCACTCGACTCTCAGGTATTTGCAGCTGCGTGCGTGTTATGGCTAAATAGTGGGACGATCAACCTGAACCCAAAAACATGCACCGTCTAGCGACCCAGACTGTTTCTTTACACAATGTTCAGACCAAGGTCGCAGCTCACTGTTAGGGATGTGAACAACAGACAGTTCTCATGTGAAGAAAAGGCGAGCAAGCATTTCTCAAATAATAACATGTAACTGCAGTGTCGTGTGCAAAAGCAGCAAAAGTGGCAAGATGGCTTTCTAATATCTAACGCGGTTGTGCTAACTTAGCAATGTACGTATATAAATTGCAGCCCTCATTACACCCCCCCTTGATCGGACCACTAACCAATAGGGGTACAATTAAGGAACGCAGAGTTCAAGTTCGATAGAACTGAACTAAGGGCACAAATTGTGAATCCATATAAGGGCAGTGAAAGTTCGAAGAGAAAAAAGAGAGAAAAAAAAAACATTTAAAGGAAAAAAAATATTATCGATGGATGTCGCACGAAAAGGCAAAAGTTATTCCAAAGGAATGTTGGATGACCTCCAAGTTAATCCATCAATATATAAGCACAATAAGTAGCAACGGCTTCCAAGAGGAAATCATTGGAACGTCCTGCAAAATTATCTGCCATCCAGTTCAGCAAGGGGAATGAACACACATGTTCTTCGACAACTGGAGCCTCTAGTACCATCAGAGGACAACTAGCGTGTTCTTCAAGATAACTTCTTGCCAGGAAGTCATCTGCAGCCGTACCGATGTCCCAATTTCCTAGGACTCCATGTGCTGCTCCACAGGTCATAATCCTGACACCAGAACAGTCCAACTCATGAGCCACTAAGGGGCTCATTAGTCGATCATAATCTGGGGCGGGAGACACCGAGTTTAACAAGCACAAATCCAGAGCCCATTGGAACGGACACTCTAGGCAATGAAAGACAGGTTGTACACAAGTAAAGTAGGGAAACCGGAAGGACAATCCATAGGCTATGCTCAATGTTGCCAGTGGTAGTGTTCCATAGTATTCAAGCATCCGATTACGAAGATGGAGCAGCCGGGACAGGCTGTCGTGTGACACAAATTGTGCATCCATTGCGTAGTAAGCAGACCAACAACAGTACCCCAGCCACGAGGGCGAGAATCAACGGGAGACCTACGAAGACGCTGGAAAAAATAGAATGAAAAAATGCCGGGATCACACTAAAAATAGTTTGGAAGGAGGTCACGAGGCCGGAGCCCACAATTTTAAAAAAATGTGCCAGGCCACTTGTTGACGAGGCATTAAAGATAGTCTGAATCAGGGCACCAAAATGAAGTGGGAGATCAGTATTCGAAAGCGCTTGCACCTCTGTGCGTGTGTTTGCTACGTGAAGGACAAATGTTTCCCGGGATGAAGTCAACGCGACTTCTTTTTGAGACAATAGAGCCCTTATTCTGCTCATCTTGTTGAACTCTGCTTTCAAGGTTGGAATTGAAGGCCAGATGGATACATCGAGCCGTCCATGCAGGGGTGGGAAAAGGACGTTGTTACAGCAGACTACTCTCTGTGATACAGTTACTATGTAGGGAATTCCCACTAACATCCCACAGCAAGCTTCATAAAGCTTCTTTAATAGCAAGTAACTACCGTTAGCCAGCAGCGTAAACGACGGTGTTATGACTGGCACTGGGATCCCTTTCAGGACGCAAGCTAAATTAGGAGCGTGCACATTACATGCACCATGCAATTGAATGTGCCGACACACCACAGAGTGATCCGGAGTGGAAGTGCACTCTTCACCTATAAGTAAACCTCTTTACCGACCCTCACGCACCTGTACGTGAATGGGAGTGACCAAACTTCATGCAGGAAGGCAGTACCCAGTTGTTCATATCTGCCTAGCGCATAATGTTTCATGCAGTAACTGAACTTAAACAGGGGAAGTGGTAATGTAATTAATCCGTGGATAAGCCACACCTCAGAGTTTAATTCGGCAACAGAGAAAGGCAAAGGTTCTAACTTTTCAATGTGCAGTAATGAGTATGTTGCATCTTTCATGGACATGAACTGTTGTTTTGCAGTTAAATTAAAAGGAAGGAACAAAGTGGAAGTATTCATGTAATCCCAAGGGACTTTCCCAGCCTTTAACGTTTGCAATGTCCATGCAAACTGCATTATAGGACGCAATTGATGTTGACCATGATATAAAACAAAGCAAAAACCAAAGGAAATGATGGACGGAGTGTTGAACATTGCAAGCACTGACCCCCAGTCAACTGATCTGGGTTTAATCCATCACCGTTCTTTAGCCCACTCTGACACCCCAGTTCAGACATGGCCATATGCAAATCAGTCTGACCCTGTGCCTCATGGGAACAGTCCAGCCCGAACTGCCAAGCCATGTCTTCCCTGGTCCGGAAACAAGCATCCTAGGACCGGTTTCTGGCATTTCAGCCGTCTTCAGCCACGCTTGCTTGAATCCAGTGGCAAAGTGAGCAAGGGACTCACGTCTGAGCATACCCTGCCAACTTATGGCTTGATCAATAGCTCGTAATCTGGATGCAGCTTCTATTTTGTCATGTAATTGTGATAAATGAAGTTTAACAGATGCTAAGGTGGAATGTTGCAGCCAAGATTGGCATAACTTTCCTACTGAGTAGGTAGTTACAGTATGAGAGGATTCAAAACGGGGGTCCACACGAACTTGCGTATACCTCGGATTTAAATCCAGAAACCGATGTTGACAGGAATCTGAGCTCGTTTGCCATATTAACCATCCCTTCGGATTTAATTTTGGAAATATTGAAGGATGTGTTAGAAATGTATGACTGCAACGCAGCAAGTGACAGATCCGTATGATTATCCCAATTAGGATAAGCACCCAGATCCGGAGTAGAGGGAGAATTTAATTTTTTAGAAGTAGCCAATCCAAAACAGGTGGTCTGAAAAATTGACGAATTCAAAAATAACATGTGGTTCAGGATGAGGCAGGCACGATGCAAAGCTTCTGTTCCCTGTACCTGCCACGGTTTAGAACCCCAAACCGATTTAAGATCAACAGTAGCTTTCCACAGATCATAACCTCTGATTGCCAATTCATCCATAAAGGATTTTGAATATAACAACTTAGTGTGTGTCAGCCTAACTTTCGAGGCAGTCTCAGTTGCCACTCTAAAGTAAAAGGAGGCAGGATTCGACACACTGAAATCAGAATAATATGTGAATTTGTTCACTAACCTGGTGGAGCTGCCCAGCCTAGGCGCTGGACAGTGTTCCCATTGCGTATAATTTACAAAATTTCTAAACGTATTGGCTTTGTGAAGGAAATGACTGCCATAATGTTGATAGCAAAACTGCTCATCATAATTAGCAGTATCTAAATACAAATCCTCAGCTTCAAACGCAGCATAATATTTTAAATCAGAAAACAGTGCTTCTATGGCTTGAACATCCCAATCATCCGAGCGGATGCTTTGCTTAATTACATCACCCATAGAAACACAAAATACATTTGGCACATTGATTACTTCAGTGGGTCCATGAATTTGGAAGTTAACAGCATCCCATGCAATCCCATCCAGCACAGGCAAGGCAGTAATATTCACAAAAGTATGGTCCCTTTTCATGATATGTGATGAGGAGTGGGGGGCCAAAGTTCCATCAATTAGTCTAATTGTAGATCTTTCTTTTAGGTAGTGTCCATTTACAAGACGAAAAAACACCACCACAAATCCAATGGACATAAACAAAAAAAATAGATATGAGCACCAGCCAAATGTAAGTCCAAGGGGGAACCAAAAAATGTCTTTTAGACCAGACACCAAAAATTGAAACTTTTGATGGGGCAATGGAAGTCATTGAATTAGTGTCAAAGGAGAAGCGTGACTGGTTAACTGCGGTGGATTGTAAAACAGGCAATGGTACATCTGCAGGATAAGCATACTCAGTATCTTCAGGTAGACCACCAGCTGTTGGTGGCAACAAAGGTCCAGTAACTGTGTGCATCTCGATGGCAACATCAGGCAAGGTGGTAGAAGCTGGGGCCACAACAGAATTTCTCAGCATCGCAGGGCAAGAAACCGCTGGAGTCATTCTAAGAAGAATCGGCCACTTGCTGTAGCTTGACATTGTCAATAGAGATGTACCTGTTATCCTTGCGACCAGGAAGTGGAGGTAAAATGACAGTTCGTGTACCCTGCACGCCAAGCACTGGAACCGGGGCATGATAAGAGGGGCCGAACTCCTTCTTGTTCTCCACCTTCTCACGGACCAGTTCACCAACTCGAGGTAGCCAGCCGACTACCGTAATCTGAAGCGCAGCATCAGATGTGGAGGGCACGTGTTCCTTCGCTAGACTGTCTCTGGCTTCTTGTAGAGTCTGCAATACAGCACAGTGATCATCTACGTCAAAGGGTGCGGCTGACGCCGCCATGTCTAGACCATCAAGGTCCGGGACAAACATTCGTATGCCAAAGAGCATCATGTATGGGGTCCGCCCACCCAGAGACCTTCTAGGGAGATTATTAAGTGCACGTTGGACGTTATACAAATGGGCTAGCCAGTTACGGACAGTGCCTAAAACCCTAGCTGTCAAAGATTGCTTTAAGTCACAGTTCATTCGCTCCACCACACTATTACCCTCAGGTCGGTAGGGAGACGAAAATTTGACTTGGACCCCCAAATTTCTCATGGCTTCTTTGTACGCCTTAGAGGCGAACGCAGGGCCCTGATCAGAATGAAAGGTACCACATGCAAAACTTCCCACAAAGACACGCAAATCCCTGATGACAGTACGGGCTTTAGCACTCCTTTGTGGCCATACCCACAGAAAACGTGTGCACGAATCCACTGCAACCAAGATGTACTTGTACGCAGTATCAGAGGTGAATGGACCGCAGTCCATTAAACAGATAAACACACCCTAGTGGTTTATTAGATATGTACAACTGAGTTTGTGGTGGGCGCGCAGCAGTTGAAGGTTTAATCTGCTGGCAAATGTCACAGTCAAGAACATAAGCGCAAGCTTGTTTATATAAACCGCACCACCAGTAGCGTTGTTGTAACAGAGATACAGTAGCTACAACGCAGGCATGGGCAGACGCCATGCCCTCGTGAGCCGCTAATATCAAAGATGGTCTGCAGTCCACGTTGGGAATCAATCTGTCACCAACGTCGTTAATCCTCACTAACGGGACGTTATCAGGACTTAGGTGATAATGGTAACGAGAAGGGAAACCTCTCGGGTAATTAGTTCCCTTCTCTGTAGCAGCAATAGCTGCCAAGATGTCATCATCGATCTTACTTTTGGATCTTGTAACTGCTGCCACTAAGTATGTTGCCACTGCTGTTTTTACTGCCTCGTCAGCTAAGCTGTTGCCGACAGCATGGACACCAACACGTTGGTGACCGAGAGTGTGAATAACATTCACGAGAGGCAGATGTTCTTTAAGTTCTCCCACTCGAACCCAAAGCATTTTATGCTTAATTGTGCTACCTTTGGAACCACGGTATTCATTTTGAGACCAAAAATGTAGATTGTCGTTGTAAGATTTAACACAATAAAACGAGTCACTCACTATAAGAGTAGTGACCCGAGAATCAGCAAACTCCAGTGCGAGAACCAGAGCACGGAGCTCTGCCAACTGTGCGGTACAATCACCCAATGACTGCATATGCACGACATCAGATTGGAATTCACCATTCACGAAAGTACCCACAACAAT
Source organism: Triturus cristatus (assembly GCF_964204655.1). Taxonomy (NCBI): domain Eukaryota; kingdom Metazoa; phylum Chordata; class Amphibia; order Caudata; family Salamandridae; genus Triturus; species Triturus cristatus. Next base: position 612,393,846 of record NC_140595.1, read on the forward strand.
TGCGCAGGCCGCTGAATAGGCATGCTTCGATCCAGTCGTCGGTTGCGCAGAACCGTCAGTGTAAATGACACAATGGCAATCCTCGAGCGGGTGCAAAGACAGAGGAGCTGGATGAACTAATTCATACTGTAAGTATTCCTGAGAGTGTAATGCTGCGTCAAAGATATAGGTGACGTCGGGCGATGTCAAGGAAGTGGCCCATTGTATCCACCGGGGATGCAAAGCTTTAGAATTTGGTACACTCGCTTTGTTCACTGCCTCAAGGGCCTGATATGGTGTGACCACCAACATGCGTTTCCCTTGCGACAGCGCTCGTTCTTTAAGAATCGCCATATGTACTGCCGTCAAAACGTTCTCGACAGAGGAAAAGCGCAGTTCAGCCGAAGTGTACATGTGTGATTTGTAGGCAATGGGGACGGTGTCGCCCTCATTGAACGTTAAGTACGTGAAACCCACTGCGCCTGGCACAATTCTTATTACCAGGTTAGTGCGGTTATCACGCGTCAGTAAGTACTTTAAAGCAAGAAGGTCAGCTTGAAAAGATTGCAATATAGCTGAATGCTCTGGCAGCCAGCATGATTTGGAAAAAGTAGGTTGTACCAAGGCATAAAGCGGCTTGATACGCTGGGCATAATCAGGAATGTACGTGCGACCGAAATTCAGAAAGCCCAGCAAAGATCGTAATTATTTCAGTGTTGTAGGAGCACGCAGGCATGCGCATTTCTCTAGGAAGTGCGGAGCCAATCCTCGACCCTCATTGTTGAGTTTGTATCCCAAAAACAACACTGTATACTCTGCAATGTGAGACTTCGCAAAGTTGAATTTGTAACCGAAGTCTGCAAACAAAACAATAATGTGATCAACGCGACACAGATGCGGCCACAACTCGTCATCTGTGAGATAAATATCATCCACATACGAGTACGCATCAGGGTCAATGCTCTCTAACAGAGAGACTACACGAGCGGCAAAGACTCCAGGGCTGTTTTTATAGCCCATGGGTAATCTTTTAAAATGTTTTTGTTTGCCGCCCGATGTAAACGCCGTCCACTGACTACTAAGAGAGGACAGGTTATGGCTGTAAAAGCCATTGGAAATGTCAAGTGTGGTCTTAAACCGTTTTGTCACAAGACTATCGACGAGAGCAGAACTGTGGGTATTCTGTACTGCGCATGTCCTGCAATGAGAGTTTAAATGCTGGTAAAAACTAGGCGGTACGACCCATCAGGCTTCGTCACAGTGAATAAAGGATTATTCATTGGTGACACACATGTTTCAATAACATCTTGATATTCCAATTGTTCAAGGATTGCCGCGACGTGAGGTCTTGCTTCGCGACGCATGGGATATTGGGGTTGTGGCTGGGGCATGGACCACAACGGAATCTCATGGCTGGGGGACAATTTATCCCAGCCTACCTGAGTACGATACAAAGCTGGTTCTAGCACCAGAGCCCACTCCTCGGCGAACTTCTTAGCTTGGTCCTTTGGCACTGTGTGCGCAAAGGACGGGAGGATCACCTCCTCCCCTCTAGGAGCATCTAAAATGAAAGCCGGGGGCCAGTCTGCCTCTGCCAATAGAATATCGTACGAGGAGGTCAGATTATCCCAAAAAATCCCCTGAATCGTACGTTGTATGTCACCTTCAATTAAGAGGACTATATTATATAGTCTGTCAGGGGGAGCCACTCTAGTGTCAGCAGTTTCTACAGTAATGAACGTGTCAATTGCTGTCGCCACCAGATATGGACGCAGTGCTTGTCGCACTACTGTAACTTCCGCCACGCTGTCGAGCAGCGTTAGTGCCCATGTCAGGTTCTGTGGCGTATCTCGCTGTTAGCGCAGCAACCTTCTTCTTTTGAAACTGGGGTCGTTGACGTGCAGACTAGTCCTGCTTGCCTTTACCGTCAGTCTGACGGGGTTGCTCACGTCCTTGGGCACCCCGTCCTTTGCCACAGTCTCCGCCACCGGACTGTGAAGCCGATGTTTCCTGTGAAGAACGAGGAGAACGTTGTTCAGAAACCTGAAATCTATCAGGTGACTTAATACTAGAGCGATCGCACAGATCATATGTGCGTTCACTAGTCGACTGTACGGGTGAGGCAGGACGAGACCCCTGTTTCTGTTGCTGCTTCCCCTGTTTCTTTGCCCGCCAATTTTGTTTTGGAAAATTTGGGCGTTCGTCTTTACCAGACGAGCTCACCTTAGATTGCTGTATCAAATCAGGAATTATTACAGTTGGTTTAACACCTAACGCACTGCGGCCTATGGTTCTATAGGCTTCCGCAATAATCTTAGCGAACTCCTTCGGCCTGTCGAGTTCGTCCACGCGGTCCAATTTATTAGCTACTTGGAACTGCATAGCATCGCCTTTGAGATTGCCCATTACCTTGGAAGCAACCACATCGAACACCCCGACAAGCCGCATTCCTAATTCTACAGCAGCCTCCGCAACGTGATTATCTTGAACACGTTTAATGACGGGGAGCACAGACATAGACGGAGTGCCGAAGCACTTCGAGTATGTCTCGGCAAAGACCTTGCCCCAGTTGTCACAATCGGCCATATCTGGGACCAAGTCTTTCGGCAAACTAATGGTGAGTATCCTGTGTTTCTCCACAGGAGTAGTATGCGGAAAAACCGCTTCCAGTTGGTCAAATTTCTCAGCAAGCCAATAAGGTAAGTCATCCTTATTTTGGGGGCGCTTGCCCATTACCGAATTAACCATAACAGGACTAATAACCACTGCGTGGTGTTCAGCTGGTTGTCCCGCAACAGCAGGTGCCCCCACCTGCACGTTGCGTGACACGTACTGCACTAAATCCCTATGCACTATAATAAGGGCTGTGTGAAGTACACGCAACTCAGCCACTGCTACCGTGAGATAGCGGGGATGAGGCATGAATCCGGACAGTACCGGCCATGTGGCCCCTGGAATTGACAAGGGGCCCATTCTAGCCGGTGTAACCGCATGGGGAAGGGCGCCATTAAACCAAATGCTATGCTGCCAGGCAGAAATAGGAATTTCTTGTGTCCTATATGGCGTATAGGTTGCAGGTAGCTGCGTGGGAGTATAGAAATGAAACGTATCATCGTCTGCATCCACCGCCGACAAAGTCACCCGAGAGTAAAACAACTCATATGGGAAAGACGCATCAGCGCTCACCACAAAAATAACAGCCATCCCATCGTCCGGCACCCCATACGTCGTCAAATGACACCGCAGAGGTGTACGACTCTGTGCAGCAATCTCAACCGCCATAAGGACACACAAAAGATCAACGAGTTTAATCAGTAGCACTAGGGTTCAGATATTGAAGAAACCTTTTTAATGATTAAGCCTGAAAGAACCTATTAGTCGAGTAACAGGTAGGTTTAAATCCGTCACTCCCGTTATCCGGAAACAAGAGTGAGGGAGTCGGGGACTAATACAAGCACTACTAAGGCGTTTCAAATCAATCGACCAAACGTTAGGTGCGCCATGTTGCAGGGATTCTGCTCATGCACAGAACTATGCGCAGGAAACCAGGACCTCAGTGAATTGTGGTGTACCAAAAACTCACCTCAGAACCCAGAACCCCTATCCGACCAGCATCAGTGTCCCATTCGTTATCCGATTTTATCTCGGCGGTCCCAATGTATAGACAACCCAGAACAAGCGACTTAGTGTATTCTCAGGAATGGTGGGAATCAGAAATACCTGTTCGTCGTTATTCTCATATCAGTCCACAACAAGAGTAAACAGAGACACGGTAAAGTTTAAAGAGTTTATTTTATAAACCTTGTGTCCTAAGATGCAGTACTTTGGCTAACATAAGCAGACAAATGAATAAAATCAAAACCATCAGCATAGTTACAATACCATAGAAAATGAAAGGAGAAATCATAATAAAATGACAGTGGATTGCAGCCTCCTTCCTTTCGCTAGTAAACTAATATTATTATTATTAGACTAATAGAAGGTCTCTAGGCTTGAATGGGGAACCCCAACCAGCTTAGTGGAATCACATCACAGGATCAGGTATACTCTGCTCCTGGGAAAGCTCTTCTTACGAATGCATGAATCAAGCAAGCAGCCTGCAATATTAAAAGCGCTCGACTCTCAGGTATTTGCAGCTGCGTGCGTGTTATGGCTAAATAGTGGGCCGATCAACCTGAACCCAAAAACATGCACCGTCTAGCGACCCAGACTGTTTCTTTACACAATGTTCAGACCAAGGTCGCAGCTCACTGTTAGGGATGTGAACAACAGACAGTTCTCATGTGAAGAAAAGGCGAGCAAGCATTTCTCAAATAATAACATGTAACTGCAGTGTCGTGTGCAAAAGCAGCAAAAGTGGCAAGATGGCTTTCTAATATCGAACGCGGCTGTGCTAACTTAGCAATGTACGTATATAAATTGCAGCCCTCACTACAACCTATCTGATGTGCGCTCCTTTTGAGCCACTCCATAACTGTCCTCTTCGTCTTCTGACTCTCAAGACTGCTTTCCTGGTTGCCATCACCTCTGCCAGAAGAGTGAGTGAGCTCCAGGCTCTTTCTTCTAAACCTCCTTTCCTCTCTGTCCATCCGGACAAGGTTGTTCTAAGGACTCGTCCTTCCTTTCTTCCTAAGGTGGTTACTGCCTTTCACATCGGCCAGTCTGTTACATTGCCCACCTTCTTTCCGCCTCTGCATCCCACGAAAGAGGAAGAGAGGCTCCACCGTCTGGACCCAAAACGTGCGCTCTCCTATCTGGACCGCACAAAACAGTTCCGGGTGGACGACCAACTCTTCGTTGGCTACGTGGGCGCTAAGAAGGGGCGGGCAGTGCACAAGCGGACAATCTCTCGGTGGGTCGTATTGTGCATTAAGGCCTGTTATTCCTTGGCTAAGAAGGATCCTCCTGTGGGGCTGAGGGCCCATTCCACTCTGGCCACAGCAGCTACTACTGCCTTGGGACAGGGAGTCCCTCTGCAGGACATTTGTCAGGCAGCAACGTGGGCCTCGCTGCACAAGTTTGCCAAGCATTACTGCCTGGACAGCCAAGTCCGGAGAGATGGCTTCTTTGGCCGTTCCGTTCTCCAGAACTTCCTGGTGTGATCTTGGTTCGCAGACCCACCTCTGGGGTTGGTATTGCTGGGGTATCTATTCTAAGGTAAGGAATCTAACTAACGTGTTTATTTCAGATGAACAAGTTACTTACCTTCGGTAACGATATATCTGTAAGAAACATTAGTTAGTTAGATTCCTTACCGCCCCACCCATCCTCCCCGTTCTGCGAATTGATATCTAGGGATAAGGTTAAGGTCCTTCCTTTCAGGGCCCTAGTTTTTGGCACCAGTGTCGGTTTCTTGCATGGCTCTGAGTTCCTGGCGCGGAAAGCTATGTACAGAACTGACGTCAGCGCGGCGTCTAAGTACTCCGACGACGTCATCCCGGCGATGTTGACGACGGACGCGGAGTCGCAGACGACGCCTACTGACACGCAAGGGTACTGCTGACGAAAAATCTTTCCGGATCCAGCCTGACGCATGGGGACATTCTAAGGTAAGGAATCTAACTAACTAATGTTTCTTACAGATATATCGTTACCGAAGGTAAGTAACTTGTTCTTCTATGCTAAATGTTATGTTGAAAACTGCCCCAGACAGCTTTAAAGAGCCAGTATAGCCCAGGGTGGCCCAAAAAATTATAAGGTCTCACCCTTGGATACACTTTACAATGAGTCTGGTTCCCCCAGACTCCCTAGTCATTCATACAGAGAGAAAACACGCTTTAGCATAAGCATCTGATAGAGACTACTAGCCGCAGATTCCTTAGCGTAGAATTATCCCCAGGCGTGAGACTGGATCCGGAATTTTTTTGCCACAGCATCTCTGCGCGCTGGGGGGCGGCACCACGCGACTCCGCCCTGACGTTGTCCCCGGACGTTACGTCAGCGAGGTCACATAAGTCCCACCCCGGCGCGCTGACGTCAGTTTCATTCTTTTATGCGTGCAACGCGGATCCGGAGTGAGTTCCCTTGACCTGTTTTCAGGCCTCTTTTAACGCCTTTGTGTTGGGAACAGTGTGCAGTGCCTTCGGGTTTCAAGACGTGTGCTTCTTGTACGTGTCAGATATCTGATAGAGACTACTAGCCGCAGATTCCTTAACACAGAATTATCCCCAGGCGTGAGACTGGACCCGGAAAACTTTCTTGCACAGCATCTCTGCGCGCCGGGGGGCGGCACCACGCGACTCCGCCCAGACATCCTCCGCGGGCGTGACGTCAGCGAGGTCACATAAGCCCCATCCCAGCGCACTGTCGTCAGTTTTCTTCTTTTCCGTGTGCAACGCGGACCTGGATCGTGTTCCTGCCCTGTTTTCAGGCCTTCTTTTTATACTTAGCGTTTTCTTGGGTACAGTGTGCGAATGCCTGCGGGCTTCAAGACATGCTCATCTTGCGCGTGCCAGATGTCGGAGACGGATCCTCACCCCATCTGTATGTGGTGTTTGGGGGAGCGCCACGACTCCACGGACTGCGAGGTGTGTCAGCAAATGAATCCGAAGTCCCGGCGGGAGCGCTGGATGAAACTCCTTTTGGCACGCATGTCCATGTCGGCGTCGCGTCCATCCCCTGCGGAAGGCTTCAAGAACCACCGCTTCCGTCTCCGACATCATCCCTCTCCAAGGCCGCAAGGGCGTTGCTCACCTGTTGGTAAGTGTTGCGGTTTGTCCCCAAGGCCCGGTCCCCGGCCTGTTGGGGGCGTGGATTCTCTGCGGGTGGTGCGGCCCCACGCGTCGTCACCCTATCTGCCGTTTCCCGGCGCGGGGGCGACCAGAGCCCAGATAGAGGCCTATGCGGCGGCCTTGGAGGCCTCTTTGGCTCTTCCTTCTTCTCCTTCTCTTCCTGGGACGTCTGCGGATCCCTTGCCGCGTGCGGGGACTCCTGGGGCGTCGCCGGCGCCGAATGGTTCGGATCCAGGTTCGGAGTATGTGGTGCCGTCGGGGTGCGGCACTTCGGGATTCCCCCCTTCGGACCACGGCACCTCTGTCTCGCCGCAACCCCCCGCGGGGGTCCCTGTGGTGTCGCGGGAGGTTGCTGGGGCTCAGGACGTGTCCTCAAGTCCCCCTCGGTCCTCTGGGCAGACGGCGGCCTTGTCCGAGGCCGAGGTGACGCCGCTCAGGCGCCGGTGGCTGCTGGCCCTGGCGTCGCCGCTGGGGCCGGGCGTGTTTCTGGCCCCCCTCTTCCCTCCACGCAGGCGACTGCCTTGTCAGAGGTCGAGTCGACGCCTTTTCGGCGCCGTTCCTTAACCGCACCGGCTCCGACCCAGCCTGGTCTCCCACGCCGTGCGTTGTGGCGGAGGTCGTTCTGGCGTCCCCTTCGGCGCCGGTCGACGTTGACCTCACGCCGGTGGCAGACTCTACGGCGCCGGGCCGACGTCGGGTTGTTGATTCGTCTTTAGACCCCCCCTCTTCTCCAGAGGTTCGACAGCTGTTTGTTTCATCTTCTCCAGAGACAGGTCGCCGCGTCTTGGCTTTTTCCCCGGCGTCTTCTAAGGACGGCTCTTCGCCATCACCGCGCCCGCAGTCTTCGCCGGAGGCGCCTCAGGTTCCCCATTCATCGGCCCACCCTGCCCCTTTTCGAGCTTGGCCTTTCCTTCCTCCGGTTGGGCTGGGGGACGGCCGCCTTAGCATGCAGCCGTTGCCCACAGAGGAACTGCTTTCCCCGCCGCGGGGCCCTACGGAGGTGAGTGCTGCCTTAGCTCAGGCTGTTTCCACGGCTGCGGGAAACCTGCGCATGGGCGATCCAGCTGCCCATTTCCCCACGGATCATCTGCTGGAGGTTCTCCATAAGGGCTCTAGTGGACGGGAGCTGCTTCTTCCCTTCGAAGCTGCGCTCCACAGTTCTCATTTGGGGGCCTGGGGGGCGTCCTGCCACGGGTGACCCGGTGCCCCAGCCTCTTCTGCACCGCCACCGTCCTGCTCCGCATGATCCTGTCTGTCTTTCCCTCCACCCTTCTACCAGGGGGTCCTCTTTTGCAGACTGCCTTTTCCCTCCTTGCCGTCGGTGTTGTCTCCCCGTGACGGGAAGCCCGCTGGTTAGATTGCTGGGGGCGCAACATCTTCGCCTCCTCCAGTGCTGCTTTGCAGGCCCTTAACACACTTTGTGTATTGGCTAGAGCCACTTCTTGCTTATGGGACTCTGCGGAGACCCTTATATCTTCCGCTTCTCCGGATTGTGCCTGCGTTGATCTGCGGCACCATGTGTTGGATGGACGAGAGCTGGCGGCGTTTATTCTTCGCTCGGCTCTGGACGTTTCGGAGGTGCTTGGTCATACCATAGCTACTTCAGTAGCCCTTCGTCGCCATGCCTGGCTACGGGATAGTGTTTTCCCTGAGAACGTTAGAGAACAGCTGGTTGACCCTCCCCTTTGATGGCGCTCTGTTCCACGCCCCTGCGGATTCTGCTATTCAGAGGTTTCTTGCGGGGCTGCGCCCTCCTCCTCCCCCCTCAGTGACCTGACTGTCGGTCTGTGTTTTGGGAGGTGTTCTCCTGTTGTTTTCCTGGGGCCTTGTAACGGGTAGGCCAGGTTGTGTGTTCTGTCTGGTTGATGTGCCTTGGGGGTCCTTTTGTTGGGCCCTTGGTGCTGTTGGCTGCTGGTCCGACCCTGTTTTGACTTGTGATTTTGGCTGTTGGTAAGCCCGGTAGGCCCGGAGATTAGGGACCACTTTATTTAGTTGCACCTGGAGACTGCTAGTTCTGAGCGTGCTGCGCCCTCCCGAATACCCTAACGCCGTAATTTATGCGCTAATCGCGTTTTTTAAATCTACCGGTTGTGTCTTTTTATTTAAATTTAGTTGTTTGCCCTTGTTTTTATAACAGCCCTCACCTGCACTATAAATTGTACAATCACCGCATTTCGCGGGCCCTTGTCCTGGCAGTGTTACTTTTGGCGGCCATCTTGGGTGAGTGTGACGCCTGACGGCGCCACTTTTGCTTGATGGTCTGACGTCACAAGGACGCCAGACATATACTTAAGGAGGCCACGCTTTCGCGCAGCGGATACGCGCAGCGGTCGCCGGCCTTACGCCGGAGTTACGCCAGAGTTCAGCCCGTCTGTGCCTGGCCGGGCCCAGGGGCCATGACTCCTTTACGAGGCTCCTCAGACAGAGTTATTTATTCTGGTGAGGCTTTGGAATCTTTACGTCCCACTCTTCATAGAAACTGCACTGTATGTTCTCTTCCGATATATGGGTTTGAATGTGCTGGTTGTGGTTTTGTTCCTAGTAATATGTCCAAGTGTAAAGTTACACAGTACTGTCACACTCGGGGTAGACGGCAGAGACGGCACACACACTTTATTTGCCCTACACTCCAGTTTTGGAGTATTAACTGTCGTTCCCTCCCGAAACATAAGCATCACATCCATTACTTTATTGTTGATGAGCAGACTGATGCGTTGTTTCTTACCGAAATGTGGCTCCAGGATTGTTCTGGTCCTGATATCGCCGCTGCTGTGCCTAACAACTATGTTATGGTAAGACTGGATAGAATTACCGGAAAAGGGGGAGGGATTGCTATTATTTTCAAGGCAATATATACATGTAAGTTTGTACCTCTTCCTATGTCTGGAAGTGAGACTGCACTTTTTAAACTAACTATTAATCCTCAATTCACTTTATCGGGCCTTCTGATCTATCGCCCTCCTGGGAACGCTTTTTCTTGGATATCCTTATTAGCTGACATTATAGCTCCCCTACTTCTCAGGGCAGCCAATTTTACCATCATTGGTGACCTTAATTTACATCTTGAAGATCCAGTGTACAAATAGCAAACGCTTTTTGTCTGATTTAGAGGCTTTCAACCTCTCTTTGCTTAACACTGGCCCCACCCACTCTGCTGGTCATCAACTGGATCCTATTCTTTCCAATCTTTCTTTTGACTGCTCTCAGAGTGCCCGTCCTTTGGAATGGTCTGATCACTTTGCTGTTCATTTTTCCTTAATATACACTAAGAACCAGGAAAATAGAATCTTTGATAAGGGTGCACCTACTCATCGTTGGGGTAAACTTGAAATCAATAAGTTTAATCAATACCTTTCAAACACTCATCCCGAGGAATGCGAGAGCTCGGTTGTGGAGATGAATACTGCCGTCTCCCACTGGCTCACAAATGCTGTTACCACTCTTCTTCCGCTTACCTCTAAACATCTCAGGTCTCACCGTCCCCCTGTGCCTTGGTTTTCCATCGAATTGAAGACCTTACGTACTAAATGCAAGGCTTTAGAACGTAAATGGAGGCACTCTTATTCAATCTTACAGAAGACTATTTATAAAGAGGCTCTAAAAGAATACCATCTAAAATGTAAAACTGCGAGAGCTGCTTACACTCTAAACATTGTAACACAAGCTCAGAACTGCCCTCGTACTCTCTTCTCTGTAGTCAAAAAATTGACAGGAGCGGATACCATTCCAACACCTCGACCTTTAGATGAGGCCCAGTGTAATTCCATTGCGGAATTCTTTATCACGAAGGTTAAACTTATATATGATTCTATGAGCCCTTCTCTGAATGCTGGGGAACTTGGCTCTGCACAGGCTGTAGGGATCGAACTGCTTCCTCCCATGGTGAAGACGTCACAGTGGCAATTGTTTGATGATATCTCGTTCTCCACCTGTTTAAACAGTATAAAATCCGGTTCACCACGTGACCCTGTACCAGTTAAAATTCTTAAACTGCTGGATCTTGGACCTCGGCGAGTTCTTATGAGACTTTTAAATGCCTCATTACTTCAATCCCAGGTGTTACAGGATTGGAAGCACGCAATGGTTGTCCCCCTCCTAAAAAAAGCTGGAGCCGATACGTCCAATCTTGCCAATTTCAGACCGATATCCTTGCTACCTGTACTTTCTAAAGTGCTGGAGAGGCATGTCAACACTCAATTATATAATCTAGTGGAATCTTCGGGATTTTTGCATCCATCCCAGTCTGGCCTCCGTGCTCACTATTCCACTGAGACCGCCCTTCTCGGGGTAACGGAGAGTTTAAGACACGGTATCGACCACGGGGAAACATCTGCGCTCATCCTTTTGGACTTAAGCGCGGCGTTAGATACCGTGTCCCATTCCATTCTTTTGAACTCTCTTCGATCCCTGGGATTGGACGGTCCGGATTTGACTTGGATTGCCTCCTTTTTAAGTGAGCGCACCTTCCAAGTCTTTTCCACGAAAGCCACTTCTTCCACCTGTCCATCGGCATATGGTGTTCCTCAGGGGTCTATACTCAGCCCTTTATTGTTCAACATCTACGTGAGACCCCTGGCTTCTATTGCAGAAGACGCTGGGCTGACTATTTTTTCATATGCCGACGATACTCAAATTGTTTTCTCCCTCTCCAGCAGCGAGAGCAAGGATATCTCAGTTCTGAAAATTGGGTTGTCACGTATAGCTGAGTGGATGCAGAGGCATCTCCTCAAGTTAAACGGTGACAAAACTGAAATTCTTATTTTTGGGAAGCAGAAAGATCTATGGGGTCCGCAACACTGGCCTAGCGAGATGGGACCGCTCCCTCAGCCATCCCCTGTGGTCCGCAATCTCGGCTTTCTCATTGACGATAAACTCTCCATGAGGCAGCAGGCCACTCAGGTGGCCGCCATTTGCTTTACTACTCTGCGTTGGCTCCAGAAAATTCTATGGATGCTGCCTCTAGCCACCAGGAGAACCGTTGTCCAGGCGTTAGTAACCTCTCGCCTGGACTACGGAAATGTCCTCTATCTTGGTGCCGATGCGGCCACTATAAATAAACTTCAAGTTGTTCAAAATACAGCAGCTCGTCTTCTTTGTAACATTCCTAGGAGACTTTCAGCCACTCAAGCTTTGCGCGACCTACATTGGCTCCGGATCCCCAGTCGCATTAATTTTAAGGCTATTTAAAATTAAGCAGGGTTCGGCCCCTAAATACCTGCAAAATCTGGTTCAACTCTATAAGCCAAATCGCACATTGAGATCTTCTGCTAACTGCGATTTTGTCATTCCCCGTTTTAAGCTTGTAAGAATGGGAGGACGAGCTTTTTCCCATCTTGCCCCCAAATACTGGAATGCTTTTACCTATCACCTTGAAATCAGAAAATAATTTTTTCATTTTTAGAAAAAAATTGAAAACCTTGCTTTTTAAATGATTTGCATGCCGCCCTAGCTGTTTCCTGGCGTTGCCTTATTAGTGGTCTATTTTTCTTCTTGAGTCTATCCCTTCGCGCCGGGAAACCCACTGCGGGTAGCTGTTGCGTGTTATAAGCTCAAATAAATAAATAAGGCCTTCTGTGTCTTCTTTTTTTGGCTGATTGGTAAGCCATCTGCGGTTTCTCTGCAGGTCTTCTGTTTTGTCCTCTGCTGCGGAAATTTTTTCCTAAGAGGTGTTCCCATGTCCTTGAAACGTAACCTACCCTATATGGGGTACTTTTAGCTATTACATAGCTCTGTCTTATGCTGGGGAGGTGTGGTCGCCCCTTTCGGGCTCCTTGGCGTCACAGTATGTCGCTGGTGCGCTCTTCTTGCCGACTGTCTTGGAGCAGCTTGAGCTCAGTCTATCCTTCTCCTTGTTGCTCCGTCGTTAGGCCGGTCTGGCCTGCTGTCTGCAGCATCATGTTCGATTCCGCAGTTGTGGACTGTGTTTTGGCTCGGTCCTCTGTATGGTGTTCCAGAGTGTTTGGCTTTCCTTGGCTTCTGTGTTCTGGTGGCCGGCTTGGGTCCGTCCTCAGTTTCTCTTTCTCTTCTGCCGGGATTCCCCCCCCCTCTTTCGTGGGTGTGTGTGTGTTTCTGGGCTGTCCCCTCTTTTGGGGTGTGTCCTGGCCCTCTGTGGCCTCTGTCTTCGGCTGGCGTCTGACTTGTCCTGGGTGCGCTGTTCCGTGATGTTGCCTGCTAATGGCGGCGCATGCCGGTGCAGGCCTCCTTGTTCTATTCCACCGTTGTGGTCTTGATGTGTTCCCTTGTGCCCCTGCCTCTGGTTCCACTGGGGCTTTGCGCAACCGTGTCTTTCTTCTTCCGCCTGTGTTGTTGGCAGTGGAGCCGTTGCGGTCTTGTCTGCTGCTTGTGGCCGAGGTGTTTTCGGCTCTTTTCTATCTGTGTATGTAATTCTTAAGGTGGGCCCTGCCTCTGGTTCTCCTTGGGTTCGAGGTGGTCCTTGTGTTCCTTGAGGCTTTTCGGGCGCTGTCTGCCAGTGCGGGGTGTTGGGTGGTTCTCCCCTGGTTGGGCTTACGATTTCCTGGCCCTTTTCCTTCTTGTCCTTGTGCCATGTTCCCTACTGGGGCACTGGGTCTCTCCTGGTGGGAGGTTCTCTTGCAGGCCCTCCTCCCCTCTGGGTATGGCTAGGGTATCTATTCTACATTAAGAAATCTGCGGCTAGTAGTCTCTATCAGATGTACAAGTTACTCACCTTCGGTAACGATGTATCTGGTAGAGACGATTCTAGCCGCAGATTGCTTCACGACCCGCCCTTCCTCCCCGTTCTGCGAGGACCCTCTGCTTGGGTTTTTGCAGTCGCCTCCCTCTGGGTGGCTTGTCTTCTGTGGGTGTCTTCTTCGTTTTCTTCTGGTCTGGCATCCCTCCAGCTGGTTTCTTCAAGCGTGTAGGCCTACTTCTGCTCTTTCCCTCTGTTGTTAGATTTTCTGACCCCAACGGTCTTCTTCGTTGGGGGGTCTTTTACCTGTCCTTTCACCTCCTACTCCTTTCGGGGGTTATAGCCCTCCTTGGCAGTGTAGTCTGGGGATCGCTTGCCTGCCCTTTGTCCTCCTACTCCTTTCAGGAGGTAGGGCCATCCTTGGCGGTGTAGTCTGGTGATGGGTTGCTGTTGCTCCTCTGTTCCGGGCTTGTGGCCCTTCCCCTTGTGGTTGTGCTTGCAGACTCTCTCTCTCTCTTTCTGTCACGGTGCTTTTACATGCTTATTCCTCCAGGATGGCTCTTGCCGAGGTGGTTCCAAGGAGTGGTGCTTTGCGCTTTTCTTGTGATGGCTTCGCTGCTCTGGCCTTCTAGTGCTTTACTGTCACCTGCTGCTTTTGCCTTGGCTTGCACGGTTGTTCCTCAGAGTGGTGCTCTATTCTTTTCCTGCTCTGGCCTGCTCTGGTCACCTTTTGGTGCCTTGGTGCCACCAGGTGTTCTCTATATTTTTGTTCTCTGGTTTTTTCACATACTGTTCCCATGCTCTCCTCAGTTTTGTTGTGATGGATCCGCGTTGTGGCGCGGAAATGTTCTCCGAAGCAAACTGACGTCAGCGCGCCGGGGTGAGGCTTATGTTACCTCGCTGACGTCACGCCCGCAGAGGATGTCGGGGCGGAGTCGCGTGGTGCCGCCCCCCGGCGCGCAGAGATGCTGGGCAAGAAAGTTTTCCGGGTCCAGTCTCACGCCTGGGGATAATTCTACGTTAAGGAATCTGCGGCTAGAATCATCTCTACCAGATACATCATTACCGAAGGTAAGTAACTTGTACGTCAATGCTAAAGCACCATGATTCTACGGACTGCGACGCTTGTCAGCATCTCAAACCGAAGTCCCGGCGGGAGCGCCGGATGAAATTGCTTTCGGCCCGCTTGTCCAGATCGGTCTCTGGACAGTGTTCGTCCCCTACCTTGGAAGGGTCCAGAAGCCACCGATTCCGGCTGCGGCATCGTCCTTCACCGAAGCGCCACGGGCGTCGTTCGTCCGCCGGAAAGTCCTGATGCTTGACACCGAGGCCCTGTCCTCATTCTGCAGAGGGCGCGGGTTCCTCTCAGGACGTGCGCCCTCACCCCCCTATCCGCCGTTTCCTGGCATTGGGGTGACAAGGGCCCAAATGAAGGCCTACGCTATGGCTCTGTAGGCTTCTTTGGGCCCCACTCTTCCTGTGACATCCGCAGATCCCTCGCCATGCGCGGGGACCTTCTGCGGACTCGCCGCGGCTTCAGGTGTTGGAGGTGTGGTGTCATCGAGGTGTGGCCCTACGGGGTTCCCCTCTTCGTCCCATGGCGTCCCTGCCTCACCGCAAAACCCTGCGGGGTTCCCTGTGGTGTCGCAGGAGGTCGCCGGGACTCACAGCTCGTCACGGGTCCCCCTCAGTCCTCTGGGCAGGCGGTTGTCTTACCGGAGGCTGAGCTGACGCCTATCTTCCCCGGCCCTGGTGGCGCCGTGGGTGTAGGCCGGGACCCGCGGCTGCCTCGTCGGAGGTCGAGTCGGCGCCTTTTCGGTGCCGTTCATTGGCCGCTTCGGCTCCCACCCCGCCCCTTTCTCCTATGGAGCACGTGGTGGTGGAGGTTGACTTGGCGCACCTGGTGGACACTTCGGCGCCGATCGAGGACACACCGGTGCCCATGGCGGACTCCCCAGCGCCGTCCCGACGTCGGATCGTCGACTCTTCTCCGGATGTCCCTTCCTCTCTGGAGGATTGTCGTCTCCTTTTCTCCTCTTCACCGGAGACTGATCGCCGCGTCGTGACGGGTTCTACGCCGTCTCCGTGTCCACAGCCCCCGGACCCGGTCTTCCATCCTACAGGGGCTGGCTGTTTCTTCCTCCAGCAGGGCACGGGGACGGGCGGCTTAGTTCACCCACGGAAGAGTTGCTCACTTCCCCCACGACGCCCTACGGAGGCGAGTATAGCCTCTGTCCGGGCCATCTCCACGGCCACCGGATTTTTGCAAATGGGCAACCCGTTCGCTCCACTCCCAACGGACCACTTGTTGGAGGTTCTCCACCAGGGCTCTGGTGGAGGGGAGCTACTTCTTCCATTTGAAGCTTCGCTCCACAACTCTCTTCTGGGGGCCTGGGGCCGTCCTGCTACGGGGAATCCGGTGCCTCAGCCGCTCCTCCACCGCCACCATCCTGCCCCGCACGATCCAGTCTGCCTTTTTTCCCCACTCATCTGCCCAGGGTTCTGTCCTGCAGACTGCTTTTTCTTCCTTGCCTGTTGCTCCCTCCGTCACGGGAGGCCCGGTGGTTGGACTCCTGGGGGCGTAACATTTTCGCTTCCACTAGTGCTGCTCTGCGTGAGCTCAACACACATTTTGTGTTGGCCAGGGCTACCTCCGACCTATGGGATTCCGCGGAGTCCCTTCTGTCTCACACCTCTCACAAAGGTGCCCGCACTGTCTGCTGCACCATGTGCTGGATGGTCGGGAGCTAGCTGCATTTATTCCCCGTTCAGCCTTCGAAGTCTCTGATTCTCTCGCCCGCGCTATGGCGAGTTCAGTGGCCCTCCGCTGCCATGCTTGGTTGCGAGATAGCATCTTTCCAGAGAATATTCGGAAGCGTCTTGTTGACCTGCCTTTTGATGGGATTCTTTTATTTAACACCCACGCGGACTTCGCTATTCAACGACCCCTTGCGGGGCCCCGTTCTCCTCCCCCTCCGTAAGCTTCGGCTTGTCGGTCCTCAGGTGTCTTATGGGAGGCGTTTATCCCACCTTTCTCTTTGGGCCTAGTGTTTCGGTTGGCCCGTCAGTGTGCTGTGTGTGGCTTGGAATGCCTTCAGGGCCCTTAAATTGGTCCCTCTGTACTTTTGGCTGCTGGTACAGCCCTTCAGCTTTTGTGGTGTGTGATTTTTGGCTTATAGTGAAGCCGTATAGGTCCTCAGGTTGGACCATCTATGTATTTTTTGGCCGATTGGTAAGCCGCCTGTGGTGATACCCACAGGTCTTTTATG
The DNA here is from genome assembly GCF_964204655.1 of Triturus cristatus. Lineage (NCBI taxonomy): Eukaryota > Metazoa > Chordata > Amphibia > Caudata > Salamandridae > Triturus > Triturus cristatus. Next base: position 612,410,474 of record NC_140595.1, read on the forward strand.
TTCTTGACCTCTGCTGCAGGTTTTCCTAAGAGGTGTTCCCCTCTTGTTTGTGGACGTGTCATACCCTAGGTGGGGTACTTGTAGGCTATTGTATAGCTCTGTCCTAAGCTGGGCGGGTGTGGATACCTTCTCGGGTTCCTCACGTTTCCTGGCTTCACTGAATGCCGCTTGGTACGGTCTTTTTCTTCCACCTTGGCGCAGCTTGTGCTGATCCAGGTTCTGTCCTGCTCAGTATCCGATGGTGTTTCTATCCTTCCTCTACAGGGCTTGTCTGTCGTACATTTTGCCCTTTGTTCCTGTGGGCTATCTGCTTCTGTGCGTTTTGCCTTCCCTCTTCAGCCTCTAGATCGGCAGACTGACTTTTGTCATGCCGTCTACGGCATCGTATCTTGGTGTTCCCACCTTATTTTCCGGCGTTTTGGCCTGGCCCTCTGTCCCAGGGGGGCTAGGATATTCCTGGTGTTCTCCTGTGTTCTGGTTGACGGCTTTAGGTCTGTACTACATATTTCTTGCTTCCCGGGGGTCGCTTCGTCCCCCCCCCCCGGCTGCTTCTTGGGGGGCGTTCTTCTCCTCTTTATCTTCTGGCCGGTCCCACTTCTCTTCGTGGGCCGGGTTGTGCCACTTGGGGGACGGTCCTTCTCTGGGGCTTGTTCTGAGGTTCCCTTGCCTCTGTCTTCGTCTTGCGCTCGGCTTGTTCTGGGCACACTGCTTCATAGTATTTACCAGCTGCCTGCTGCGCACGCCTGGTCCTTATGGTCCACCTCCGTGGGCCTCGGCGTGTACCCCTATCCCTTGCTTTGCTGGAGCTTTGCGCGACTGTGTTTTCCTTCTCACGTATGCGCTTATCGACTGTGGGGCCGTTCCTGCCTTGTCCCCTGCCTCGGGGCTGATGCCCGTTCAGCTGTCCCTTTCGCTGTGCGTGTGTGTTCTCCTGAGGTGGGCTCTGCCTCCGTTCCACCTCTCTCCTTGGATTTTGCGGGTGGTTCTTTTCTTCCTCTGGTACTCTCTTGGTGCTGTCTGTCCCTCCGGGTTTTCTGGCAGATGCCCTGTGCCCCTCGGGTAGGCTTGTGATATCCTGGCCTTCCCTTCTCCTTGCTCTTGCTTACTTCTGCTTGGTGGGGGCTGGGCCGTCCTTCCTGTCCCCATGACACATCCCCTGTTGGGGCCCTGTGTTCTTCCAAGCAGGTGAGGTTCTCTTGCAGACCCTCCTCCCCTCTGAGTATGGCTAGGGTATCTATTCTACGTTAAGGAATCTGCGGCTAGTAGTCTCTATCAGATGTACAAGTTACTTACCTTCGGTAACGATGTATCTGGTAGAGACGATTCTAGCCGCAGATTCCTTCACGGACCGCCCTTCCTCCCCGTTCTGTGAGGACCTTTCAGCTAGTCTTCTGCACTCGCCTCCCTCCGGGTGGCTTTGTCTTCTGCGGGTGCCCTCTTTCACTTTTTCCTGGCAGGATGCTTTATTCGGTTTATTTGTTCCACTCCTTCCTTTCTGGTAATTGGACGGTAGGTTCATGTGTACTTCTGCATCCCTACACCCTGGTTTTCCAGTGTGGGGCCTACTCATAATCTTCTCCCTTTTTTTTCATTGCTTGGGGTGTCTGACTCCTCTGGGTTGGGGTCTCTTGGCTGTGCCTCGGCCTTTAGTTCTTTACAGGGAATACGACACTCCTTGATGGTGTTGTCTTGGGGTAATTTGTCGTTACTCATCTGTTTCAGACTTGTTGCCCTTCACTGTTATAGATTGGGGTTGCAGTCTTTCTGTCGTCTGCCACGTCATTTTTCACATGTTTTTCTGTCTCCAGGGAGGATATCGCCTTCGCTTTGCAGGGTTGCTTCTCAGAGCGGTGCTCTGCTCTTTCCCTTCCATGACTTTCCGTAACGTAGTGCTTGGCACTGTCCCTAATGGTGCTGTTCCTCACCATTCGCTTCTTCCCTTTCTGTTTCACTGATTTTTTCGCACACTGTTCCCATACTTTCACAGTTTTGTTTGTGATGGCTCCACGTTGTGGTGCGGAAAAGTTCTCAGAAGAAAACTGTCGTCAGCACGCTGGGGTGGGACTTATGTGACCTTGCTGTTGTCACGTCCGCGGACAACGTCAGGGAGGAGTCGCGTTGTGCTGCCCCCGGCGCGCAGAGATGCTGTGGCAAAAAGTTTCCGGATCCAGTCTCACGCCTGGGGATAATTCTACGTTAAGGAATCTGCGGCTAGAATAGTCTCTACCAGATACATAGTTACCGAAGGTAAGTAACTTGTACAACAGGTAACTCCACGCACTCAGACAAGGATAGCAAGGGTATTGGCGCAGTTAGCAAGCATGTGTTGGTGGGGGCCACCACTCCCTGGCCCATCACCATTCCATGGGTCTTCTATGCTGATATGATAAATACAAATGTGAGGAGACGGAGGAACTGATAAAACACCTCCCAGAAACACATATGAGAAGAGGACAAAAGACTGGCAGAGCGAGAGGTTATTTCTGATGATAACATCCACTGTGCCCTAAGTGCAGCAGGTACTAGTCAGGCCAGTACAATGACCCAACTAGTCAAAATTCCATCTGCCACCTACAAGAACACCAACTAACAACACAATTCCTAAGACTGCGCTTGAGAGCGCATTCTCTCAGATCTCATGGGACCCTGCACTAGGTCTTGCGAGATCTCTCAACTCTCTGTGGCTACCTTGTATAAAAGTTATGCCCAAACCAGTTCTACAGAGAATTTAAAAAAGCAACATCAGGTCTTTGGTTTGTGACTAGAAAAACACGAAAGGTAGAAAATCCTGGGGTTCACACTTACCTGAGCGAAGTAGCAGTCCAGGTGGTATTCAGTCCTTGCTTAAAGATTCCACTTCAGCTCTAGAAACAATGCCATCCTGATATTACTGGAGCCATAAAGCAACTTCACTGACACCCTGACATCAGTTTCCTTTTTTCCATGCCATTGATGTGGATCCATAGCTTCACTCTACTCCGGGAGTTCCACATGACGTTTTTGTCTTCTACAACAAGCATCTAGGTGCAGAATTACAATGTCACTTGCCAAATGTTCAGGCTTCAAACCCTGCAGGGAGTGTGAAGGACAAATATCTATCATCGATCCACATTACATCGGCCTCTGGTGCCTTAGGCCAGTCCACACTGCAAAGTCTTGCCAATCATGCAGCAGTATGCACTCCAAGGCCATAAAGGAAAGGGAAGCCAAAGTATTTGTGGCTTGGGCTCTGTACTATCATCGAGCCAACCAAAAATCAGAACCCAGGATGAGGTCGCAGGAGTTGCCGTAGTTGTTGAAGTCCTCCCGAAAAAACCATAAGCAGTGACGCGACAACTCCAGCCAAGTCACCAAGGCACTCTCCCTTCCCTTAGGAGTCTTTGCCAGAGCCAAACTCATTTATCTTTCGCCAGAGCCTCCAGCACCTACAGCTCCTTCGGACCCGATGCTGGTCCCTCATCCACTGATGCCTGTGGAACAGTCACTCAGACCTCAACCTAGTCCGCAATACCCGGAATTTCTGGCCCCTGAAATGGACCCTGCCTTATTCTTAAAAGCCATGTTTGACATATTTTACAAGACTGTCGTCCCCTCTGGAGCACCTTCAGGCCCCATGGGTACATTGGGTTTTGCCTTTGGTGCAACACCAATTGGCTTTACACCCTAGCTCATTTTGCTCCTTTTCTCCCATTGCTTACAGTAACTCTGGCTCCAACTCCGATTCCAGTTGCCATCTCAGGCCTAGTGCCATGACTAACATTACCCCCAGTCACTATCCCTTTTGGCTCATCTCCATTAAATCCAGTTCAAATTTCACCACCACTCACAATGCCACCAGAACAGACCTTGGCTTTAGATCCATTGTCCTTAATGAAATTTCCAGTTATAATGGATACTTCTACCTGCAGGTTCCTCTCCTATAGAATACCCAGACTTTAGACTGGATCCTGAAACTTCAAAGATCTCACGCCAACCCTCGGGTGCTGGCTCCATATGGGCGCTAGAAGTGGTGTCAAATGATGTCACTGAAGCCATATATCGCCCACCCCGATGCAATAATGCTGGTTCCCTTTTTTCCATGCCTTCGATGCGGATCTGGAGCGTTCTCTTTCCTGATAATACTGAGTTTTCCTCAGAGTCATTTTACTCTAGTGCAGTGCTATATTTGATAGACACTTTTAGCTGCAGATTCCTTACCTTAAAATTTTCCCAGGCGTCAGACTGGATCTGGAAATTTTCAAGCAGTACCCCGGCAGGTGGCATCCTCGACACTGCTTCAGCTACACCAGAAGAGATGTGCGTGGTGCCTATATAGACACCACCCCGGCACTCTGATATCAGTTATTTTCTTTCTATGACAGCTAGCGCTGATCAGGAAGAGATACCCTCAGTCATTTTCAAAAAAACTTTTTTTCACAGTTTTGTGGAAGACTTTTAGAGAAATACTTTCTCCTGCTGTGTGAGGGTAGTCTCCCAAAACAAACATCAGGTTTTTAAACCCTGTGGTGCCTGTCACAGGTAGATGTCTTTGACAGACCCACACTTGGTTTGTCTGTGGTGCTTGGAGCAAGACCACGACTCCAAGGCCTGAAAGGACTGCCATGCAAGGAACTCGAAGGAGGTGAGGGAACATTCCTTGAAGCTCCTAACCACCTGACGAGCCCATGGCCCTCTCAATCCCAGTCACACGGAAGGTTCCGGGACCGTTCCCAGAGCCGCACTTGACGTTCGTTGACCCAATCGAAAACAGTAGGCAAGTCTCACAAGCGCAAGACATTAAAGGGTTCTTCAACTTCTCCGCGCCAGTCCACGTCCTTGGATGAGGTGCGGGAACAACAACATCGCTGGGTCTGCTCCACACCTCCCAGAGTTTCTCTGAGTGACCTCGGCCTAACTTAAGGAGTTCTATGAGGCCATACTCCTCATATAAGGACTCCTCATATCCCCTCTGGAGCACTATCTGGCCGCCTGGGCTCAGGAGTGTCCCCTACTGGATTACCACTGGCAGGTTCGCCCTCAGCACCAGTTGGGTCCAAGGACCCGGTGTGACTCCATCTACAAGACCGCGGCCTTCCACAGAGCCCGCTCCACTGCTGTCATTTCTGGCACCAGCAACGGCTTGCGCTGGCAACCCCCTTGTCATTCCAGATTCCAACATGGATCCGGACGCCATCGCCCAACATAGACTCTCCCACCGGCCAGTACCATGTCCTCCAAGTCAGAGCCAGTACTTCTTTCTTTGATATAAACTAAAGGCAAAATTCTAGCAAGGGGATCATTTGCAACATTATTTGTGAATAAATAAACTGGTTATCAAATGGAATTATTCAAATACGATCAATCAAATCAAACTATGCTCCCCTTTGGCCCCTGCGGAGGTTGGGGGTTCCAGTCTTCCACTACCTCAATGACTGGCTGTTGAAGGCCGACTCGCCCCTGGCAGTCGTCTCCCACCTCCAGAATAGGGCAGACCTCCGGCATTCGCTGTGATTTCCCATCAATGTACGGAAGTCTCACCGGATTCCTCCCAAGACGCTCCCTTTCATTTGAACAATTCTGGACAGAGTACAGCATCGGGCCTATCCTCCGGAATAGGTAGTCCGGGACATTCAGGCTATGATACAGATATTTCAGCCTGTATCCTGGATGTCAGTGAGACTGACTTTGGGGCTGTTGAGCCTCATGGCCTCCTGCATCCTTCCAGTAATGCATGCCTTTTGGCATATGCAGGCTCTGCAGTGGGACCTGAAGTACCAGTGGGCGCAGCATCAGAGAAATCTCTCTGAACTGGTCCATATAGTGGAGGGCACTGCAAATGACCTGAAGTGGTGGCTGATGAACCGTGACTGGGTCAGCAGCAGACTCCTCTCCCTTCCCCACCCGGATTTCACAGTGGTGACAGATGAGTCACTTCTGGGCCAGGACAGCCATCTGGGAGAGTGGAGATCAGACGACTGTGGTCTCTGGCCGAGTCCCAGCTCTACATCAGTTTGTTGGAGCTGAGAGCGATCCCTCTGCCACTGAAAGCCTTCCTACCGTCCAACAAAGGAAGGCTGGTTCAGGTGGTCACAGACAACATCATTGCCATGTGGTATTGTAACACACAGGGCAGGGTCGGGTCGTGGACCCTGTGCCAAGAGGCTCTGCTCTGCGTCTCTGGAACAAGCTGGAGTGCTAGGACATTTTTCCAGTTGTTCAACACCTGGCGGGCTACACCAGGGTGGATGAGCTCAGCCCCAGGTGCCTGGCAGACCACAAAAGACATCTGCACCCAGAGGTGGCACGCTCTCTTAGAGTGGGGGCAATCTTTGGCTCAATCTCTTAACTACAGCCGAGAATGTGCATTATCATTGCTTTGGCATGTTGGAGTTCCAAGGTGGCTATCCCTCAGAGACGCGTTTCGTCTCAAGGGGAGTTCAAGACTCCTGTATGCCTTTCCGCCAATACCACTACTGCCCCGAGTTCTCAAGAAGATTTGGACCGACCAGGCCCAAGTCAGTCAGTCAATCAAGCTTTTTTCAATTTAAATAAATCATAAAACCACAGAATACAAAATGTAATCATAGGAACATTTAAAAACAAAGAATCTTCAGCTAAAATTAGATTGACAACCGCAACTCTCATTTTAGATCAAGCTATACATGGTACACCACCCACCTTTTAACCATATTTCTTTCTAATGACAATTGATCCTTTTATCAAATTTAAAACAGCACAGTAAATGGCAACTGAATCCAAAGACAGTAAAAACCTGTAACCTTCAATAAAGGAACAGGGACGTAAAGGCTTTAATATTGGAAATAAATACATAACTCCAGCAGATTTGTCCAAAGGACAAAAAAGAATAAAGTGCAAAGTGCTAGAACATTTTTCACATGTACAGGGAAATAAATTATTCCACCAAGTACATTGCGGTGGAAAAGCCACCAAAAATGGACCAGAGAAAGGTGAAATCTCCTCAGATAGACTCTATATTGAAAATTCATCAGGTAAATAAGATACAAACAGGGATGATAGGCCTAATAGCTCAATCTAAGTGGCTCACAGATTTCAACTGATTCAGTGCCTGAAAATGACATGCATTTGTCTAAGATCCATGGGCATTTTTAATAACAGCTTTGGCGGGCATATTTATAGGGTTATTGAATAATTCACTCAAACTCTTCTTCAGAAACATACTCTTAAGGTAATTAAACCATGGGATACTTTGAACATTAACGTGAGCGAGGCATCTAATATAATGGATCTAGTAAAATCCAATTCAGGTGTGTTCCAGATCTTAGCCAATAGCAATAAGGGAGCAAGACCTACTCGGTCATCCACTGGCTATAACCCCAGTTCTGGATGACAAAAGTGTGTTGAAGCACTTTTTTGGGGCCATCAAGAGTCTTCTGATGAAATCATTCTCTATTCTTTGGAGCTTGGCGTAATTAGAGTAACCCCACACTCCCGCCCCCGTAAGTGACGATTGATAAACACTTTGCCCTGTGGAGGCTAAGTTGCTCTTTCACTGGCTTCTGGTCAAGCTTTACTGCAAATCTAAACAGTGCCTCTACTACTCTCGCTGTTTGCAATGCTCCTAAGGTTAATAGTGAGTCCCAAGTTAGCTGAGCATTAAAAACAATACCCAGATAAAAGAATATATTAACCTTCGCAATCTCATTCCCCTTGACCACAAATACTTTAGATTTTGTTCTTTTTGGGCCACACACCTTTATAAGCGACTTTGTGATTTACTGTAAGATCCAAAGAGGCAATAAAACCTACTAAAGAGTCCAAAGATTTCTGGAGACTATTTACTGTCTTAAAGATTTCTGGAAAGTATTTGCTGTCATGGCCCAAGTCATCCTAGCGGCTCCGGATTGGGCTCAGAGGGTGTTGTATCCAGATCTCCTGAGCTTGAGCATTGCTCCTTCGATCAGGCTGTCCCTTTGGGAGTACCTCCTGTTGCAGCAAAAGGGCAGGGTGTTACACCCGATGGAAGATTTCTCCGAAGGAAGCAGGGAGCAGCTTATCTATATGGACTGTCCCGCCACTACTACGGACTGCGCTCGTCTTTTTAAAGATTTAAGTATTGCCTCTTCTCGTCTATCATAACGAGTATTCCAGTCCCATGCCTGTAGCAGTGCCATTGTTGTGAGTGACAACTTTTGTATCTGTAACTTAATTCGCCATATCTTGCACAATCTTCAATCTGGCACTCCTTAGTACTTAACAAGGGATCCTGAATCGATTGCGTATCCCTAAATACAGACACAACCTTTACAATTTTGAGCCTTGAGAAAGTCGTCTACACGACGAAACACGTGTATGAATGAATGTACGCTCCAACTATGTGTCAACAAACCAAGAATTGATCCATTTATGTATTTTCATTTGGACTCTACTACATTGGGTGTTCTTTAGTTGCTGTTTTGAAATAAAATTTTACTGACAACAGTCAGTTTGAATTGTATTTCGGTTCTGTGCTCTGTTGTTTAATCATTATTAAATGGGATTTGGAGAACTTTTCTCCATTTACTGAGTAACACCGTTGGTGGCACAGTGTTTACATTGAGCACGCTATTACATTAAGTGAATCAACAACTGCTAACAGAACAGAGGTGCTGACTATTCTCTTACCACTGCCATTGCTTTTCTATGTGACCTAAAGCAGGCCTATCGAGACCTAAGGCAGAATTCAGTATGTTAAAAAGTAGAACGTGTTTTACATGTTCTAACAGTAGAAACTCTCAATTGTTGTTTTTACTCTGAAAGAGGTTACTAACCCCATTGACAAGTACAGTGTTACAAGCTTCCTTCTCAACCCTGCCAACTCCTGAACAGAACTACTAACACTGGTACTTCAAGATATCAAAATAATCAGTGCATTTATTGGTTAAATTGAATTTAATGTCAATGGTAGGCAAAGTGCAACTTTTGTAAGTTTCCACTATGCTGCCCAAGGTTTCTGGTACCTGTTTTCAGTTGCACACAAAGGTCTATCCTCAAGACAACCTCCTGGGGACAAGTATGAATGACTCCCAGGAAAGCTTACAAAGGATCTACCGATGAGAGGTTATGTTGATCTCCTCCTGGTAGGAAAAGCCACACAGGGTGAGAGTCCAAAAGGCGAGCTTCAAAGGGAAATCTGCCTTTGATGGGCAAATGGCAAGCACACACGAGAGGGGCTGCTCAGTTGTCTAGGTAGCCAGAAGGGCGTCATGGACAGCGAGGGGAAAACACTGCTCAGACCAGTTTTTCTGTGGCCTTCTAGCCCAGAGGTAGCCACACACCTTGGGTGGGCTTCCAGCCCAGAGGTAGCCACAACCTTTGGGTGGGCTTCCAAGCTCCACACACCAAGAGAAGGGTTCAGACATCTTGGGAGAGGGCAGAATAGTGCACTCTGGCATAGCCAGAAACCACACTTCACAGGAAGGTGTCATTAGGAGGGGAGGGAACCAAGTAGCCCATTGGCTAGTGAGCACCACCTCGCCTAAGGGGTTTCCTGATCATAAAAGAGGCACCTCTGTCCTCCAGAACTCAGATCTTGCCTGGATTAGAAAAGAGGATGACACTTCTGTCCCCCAGAATTCAGATCTTGCCTGGATTGGAATAGAGGACTGAAGAAGAACTGCTCTGTTGACCGTGGACCTGCCAAAGAAGGGCTGCACCGAAGTGGTACTGCAGCCACTGCTGCTTGGGCTAGCGAAGAGAGGACTATGCCTGTGGTGTCCTACTCATGGAGAAGTTCACCCCGAGCCCAGCCAGAAGCAGTAAATGCAAGAGTCAGTTGGCTGACTTCCTGTTTGCAGCACACAGTCACAAAAGCTGAGGAAGCCTGCTTGGGCGAGTTGGTAGCCCAGATCACAAGAGTGTCGCTCCTCACCACAGCGCAGCCTGGGAGACCAAGTCCTAATGCCCAAAGGCTGCACCTGAGTCTGCTGGACCAGAAGAGCCATCACTGTGCAGTCTGGTTGCCCTGAAGGAGCGCTATTGCCAGAAGAAGGCTACTGCTGGTATGGCTGTGACCAGAGGCCAGGACTTTTAATGGACCAAAGAGGACTTTGATGGATACTGATCCTATAGCAAAGTGCATCTTTTTGACATGGTCACCCCCCGTTTTTGCCCACTCATACAGATGCTTTTTTGAGGGAAGTGCACTGGGTCCCTGCTAACCAGGCCCCAGTGCCAGTACTCTTTCCCGAAAACAAGACATGAGCTAATTGTAACCCAATTGGCAAGGACTTTAGCACCCCTTTAAGTCCCTGGTAAATGGTACCCCTGGTTCCCAGGGCATGGGTACTAATAGTTCCCTAAGGGCAGCAGCATGTATTATGCCATCCTAAGGGAACCACACACAAATTGCATAAAGACTGCAATTGCAGGTTGTGTGAAATGGTGCAAACCATTTGAAAAACACGACATTGTCTACTCCCTGTGTGCAATGCCAAAGGACACTACATGTACTATATGTAAGTCACCACTACAGTAGGCCTTTAGAGTTCTATGACATGGTGAATTATATTATATGTGAGAGCACATCTGCATGAGCAGATATGCACCTGTAATGCCTAGTTCCATTGCTAGTCATGGCAAGTGATTAGGAAGCCATTTTAAAGATATGTACTGGGCACTGGTCATTATGAGTTACCCAGATACATAATGGCTTTACTGAAAATAATGGTGTTTAGTATCAAACACCTAGTCTTAATAATTCCATACTAATGCCAGTATTGTGTTTATGAAGACATGCACCCAGAGGGCACCTTAAAGGTGCCCTCTGTAGCTCTACTAGTCACTTAGTGTGTTGGATGACTGGTACCTTCCAGCCTGCCACCACAGACTAGTTTCTGACCCCCTGCTTGGGAGAGCTCACGTTCTCAGAGGTCAAAAACAATGCCTACTTGGCAGAAGGTGTCCCACCTCCTCCAGCAGTATAGCTAGTGAATTACCAGCTCAAGGCCAGGGGCTTCAAAGCCTCTGCCGCCTTTGAAATGCAACCCTGGCTTCCGCCCAGACCTGGGGAACACCACCCCCTGCCCTGGGGCCCACTTGGCGGGAGGCGTGTTTCACTCGCAGGCTAGTGAAACCCTAAGGTAGGCTAACTGAAGAGGACAGCCAGAGAAGGGTTTCAGCATCTTGTGTTTGGTGAAAATAGAGACTTCTGGATCAGGGATAGGCCCACTCCCCAAAGGAAGTGGTCATATAGGGGTGTAGTCACCCCAGTGGTAGGTAGCCCAAGGGCTACTACTATATATTCCTCTAAATGCCCCTAAATTGAGTATTTAGAGGTCCCTCCCGACACCAGAGAGACAGATTCGACTACTTAGGAACAGAAGAAGGACAAAGAACAGGTGACACCATGTGAATTGAGGACCTGTAGAACAATTGGTGCCAACCCTGCCTGGCTGCTGGTACCTCGACAATTGCACAGACCAACTCATCCTGCAACTGTGCATCCTCCCCAACACTTGGAGGACTGTCCAGTACTTTGCCAACCATCTTTCATCTCCAGTGGGGTGAAGGATCCATACTTCTGCATCTGCAGGCACTGACTGCACTTGTCCAGTACCCTGATGTTGGCCATCGTATTCGAAGAGGGAGCAGCACAACAGGAAGAGGTCTTTGCGGCTCTAGAAGGTCAGCCCTGTCTCTCCACCTCATTTTGAGATGCTAGACCATACCGGAGCCCCCCCTGCACCAATACCCTGAGGCTCTTGGCACTTGCATTAGCCAAGGCTTGTTCTCCATCCATCCAGACACCACCGCCTTTGAGGTCTTCCTGCACACCAAGGGACAGAAGGATCAACGAGATCCACTATCAGAGTGGCCCTGTTGTCTTGTTTTCCTTCCCTCTGCAGGACCGACTGATGACCATGAGATCCTCAAACGCAAGTGGTCAGCCAGCCAAGCACCTCTGCACCCGAGCCCCATAGTCTCCGGGTTCACAACTTACTGCGTCCCCTTGGCCTAGGGGTCCTCAGGACTTCAACCCCCCCCCCCCCCTTTGGATTCTCCCGGACTAGTCCCCAAGTCTTCCATTGTAGCCCTTTTGTTTCAGGTACCATTGACTTTGCCGGTGTTGCACCTCAAAGCTACCTTCCTGGACCCTAACTCCTTAGCACTTTAAGTCCAAAAAGGCACCTCTGAACTTCATCTTCAAATGTTGTTTTGCTACCTGTGTTTTTCCTCCCATAGGTTAACATTGTAGCGTCTGAGGCTCAAACCTCAAAAACCGTTATTGAAGTCTTTTTGCATTTTCTTTGTAAAATCAATATCTCCAAAAGTTCTTCTAAAGAGCTTAGTGTCTAAAATTATATAAAAAACTACTTTATTTTTACAAATTGGCCTCAGATTTCTTCTGGAGTGAGTGAACCATTTATTGACTGTGTGTGTACAACAAATGCTTAACACTCCTCTCTGATAAGCCTAAACCACACTACCACAAATAGAGCACTTGAGATTATTAAAGTAAGCCCTGTAAACCAGTAAGGGTTGTCCAGACTATTTGTATGGTGTGCCCTTACATTTGCACTACTACATAAAAAACCAGCTTTCTACAGACCCTCATGGCCAAAGCCGCCCCATCAGGACCGTGGACCGAAGAGTAGCCGCAGGAAGTCCCCCATCGACAGCAAAGCATCCTCAGCATCTTTAGCAATCTGTATCGCAGCCATCAGGAACAAGTTGCAATTAACGCTGGAAATGGACTGGAGACTGCCGCTTCTTGGAGGTAACGGTTCCTTGGGACTTTGTTAGTCCCCCTGACCTGGTCCCTGTCAGAGTTAGTCACCCAAAGTAGCCTGGAAGTAACCGCATTACACATTGACCAAAGTATTCTTGACAAAGTTTTTAAGTGTCAAATTTGTTGAATTAGCCACTGCTTGTTTTCGGTTGAGTGAAAAGTTGTAATTTAATACTTCCTTACGGATTTTTTTCTTCAGAACCCTCCGGTGGATCTTTATCATTTTGGTATCTAAAAATTAAAAAAAAAAACAGTCTTGTTTTATAAACTGGTGTTGAATGTCTTGAGCTGTGTTTCTTTCTTATGCAGTTGTTTAGGTAGTGTTTAAATGCTTTACACATGTTCCTTTGTGTAAGGCTGACTGCTCGAAGCCACAGCTACCCAGGACTGAGGCAAGGTTTGACAAATGAGCCTGACTGGACCCAAGAAAGATTTGTGCATTGTAGGAAAGTGCCCCTTTTTGCCGAAGTGTACTCCTGTACTGAGTTCTTCACCGGTGCCGAGGGATTCTCATGAACCTAGGATGCCCTCTCCTGTGCCTGCGACATCTTCTGTCTTGAGTCTGACATCACCGGCGCCTTCTCGGCCTCGTGTGGATCCAGATACTGCTCCTTATCCGCCCTTTCCTGGGCATGGGTCGGATCCATCGCATTTCCTCAACGCGATGTATGTCATGTTTGCCAGGGCAGCCTTCCCTACCGGTGCGCCGTTGGGCCCCGTGGGGCCGCTTGCTTTTAATTTGGGCGTTCTTCAACAATATGCCCAGGCACCTTTCGTGCCCTTTATGCCGACAGCGCCGTCTTGGCAGTTTACGGCTTCGAGGTTCTCAATGTCGTTCTCTCAGTCTCCGGCTCCGTCTGGTGGTCGTTCCTCTGCTCAACTTCGAGCGGCGCCGTTGCCCACGTCAGAAGCTCTGCCTTCAAAGCCGGAACCAGAGTCCTCTGCGCTGTGTGTGGCGCCATCGATGCTGATTTCTATTCCAAAGATGAGATCTAGGAGAGAGGCACAGAGACTGTTAGAGGAAGAGGGTGAAATTGAAGAGGATGAGTTTGAGGGCCTTCAAGAGGCGAGTGGATTAGATACTTCCTCAAAATGGGAACTTTTGTCACCAAAGGCTTTACCCTCGCAGGATGTTGCACCACATCATGCAGTTATTGGGAAGACTGCTGAACTTTTAGATCTTCAGCTACCCACTCCTCATTTCAGACCTAATATTCTGACAGAGGTATTACACTCTCCTTCCTCTGTTGTTGTGCCTCTTTTGCCGTTTAATGAGGCTTTGACTGAGCCTATTTTGGAGGTGTGGCGGAAGCCCCTTTCTGCTCCTGCAGTTTCAAGGACTATTGCAAGAAGGTACAGGCCTGCTCCAAATGATCCTTCTTTTCTTTCAGCTCATCCTTCTCCTGAAAGTTTAGTGGTGCAGGCTCCTTGTTCAAAACAATCTGTGGGGTCTTTCCCTCAAACTCCTGGAGACAGGGATTTGAAAAAACTGGAACAATCCGCCAAAAAGGTTTTCTCCTCTTCAAGTATGGCTTTGAAATCCACCAATGCAACGTGCTTGTTGGGGAGGTACATTAATACCTTAATGGACTCGGCAAACAGTTGGTTCCTAAGTTGCCGGAGAATGATTGAAGCTCCTTTTTAGAGATCATGGCGGATACGCAGGCGGCTGTTCGGCAGGTTATCCAGTCAGGTTTGGACACTGCTGATTCAGTGGCACGAGTGATGGGTTCGTCTATTGCTACAAGAAGGCATGCCTGGCTTGGGTCTTCAGGGTTCTCTCCTTATGTACAGAATACTCTTCTCGATCTTCCATTTGATGGATCCAAGCTTTTTGGGGAAAAGGCTGATTCTGCGCTGCAGAGGTTTAAGGACAGTAGAGCCACGGCTAAATCTTTAGGTCTCCAGTCCCAAACTAGAGGGTTTGGTTTTAAGAGGTATCGTGGTTTTGGCAGGATGTCTTCCTTTCGAGGCCGTCAACAACTTCAACAGCAGCAGAACCTTCAGTACAAATCTGATAGAGGAAAGAATAGAGGTCGCCTGCGGGGTGCAGCACGTCAACTCTCCTCCTCCTCCTCTTCCTTTTCTGCCCCTACCACTGGTGTCACTGGAAAACAGCTCTAGATCCCCCATCTTAGAGCATGCTGGTCCTGTAGGGGGTCAGGTGTCCCATTTTTTACAAGATTGGAAATCTGTCACATCAGACCTTTGGGTTTTGAATCTTGTGGAAAATGGGTACGCCCTTCCCTTCCGGGAGTTTGCTCCTCCTTATCCTCCTCGCCGAGGCTGGTGCTCAGAGGACCATTTGCTGCTTCTGCAGCAGGAGGTTCTTGTGTTATTGCAGAAAGGTGTGATAAAGGTGGTCCCGGAGCAGGAAAGGGGTCAGGGATGCTACTCCCGGTATTTCTTGATCCCCAAAAAGGATGGCAGGTTAAGGCCTATTCTGGACCTCATGGTCTTGAATTTTTACCTCAGGCAGGAGAAATTCAAGATGTTGACCCTAGCTCAGGTTCTTTTGGTGCTGCAGCAAGAAGACTAGATGGTGTTGATCGATTTGCAGGATGCATATTTTAACATTCCCATCCTGAAGTCGCATCAGAAGTATTTTCGTTTCACGGTAGGGTCCGAACATTACCAGTTTGCGGTCCTCCCGTTTGGTCTTACTTCTGCACCGCGTGTCTTCACAAAGTTCATGGCGGTGGTGGCAGCACATCACAGAAAGTCGGGGATTCCAGTTTTCCCTTACCTGGACGTCTGGCTGCTCAAAGCAGTCGCCAGAGATGGTGCTTCATCATCTGCAGGTAACAGCGCAGCTGTTGTACGTTTTGGGTTTCTCGATAAATGTACCCAAGTCTCACCTAGTGCCCTCACAGCACAACCTGTTCATTGGGGCAGAACTGGATACTACAGTGTGTCGAGCCTTTCCACCTCCGCAGAGGATTCTCGACATTCAGGAAATTATTCCCTTGTTTCACGATGGAGCGGTTGTTCCAGTCCTGAAGGTCCTACGCCTGCTCAATTTGTTCTCTTCCTGCATTCTGTTGGTCAACCATGCACGCTGGCACATGAGGGCGCTCCAGTGGTGTCTCTGCAGGTAGTGGTTTCAGCACAACGGAGATCTCAGGGAGTCAGTCAGGATCTCCAGAGAAACTGCAGCGGATCTGTCTTGGTGGAGTGTGCAGGGCAACTTGTCTCAAGGAAAGCCCTTTCAGCTTCCTCCACCGGTGGCCACAGTGATCACAGATGACTCCACTCTAGGGTGGGGTGCTCATCTGGGGGATCTGGAGGTCAAAGGTCTTTGGTCTCCAGAGGAAAGGTTACTTCACATCAATCTTCCAGAATTGCGGGCAATACGTTTGGCACTAAAGGCCTTCCTTCCATTCCTTCACAATCAGTCAGTTCAGGTCCTGACAGACAACACTACCGCGATGTGGTACATCAACAAACAGGGAGGTGTAGGGTCGCATCGCCTCTGCAGAGAGACTCTGCGACTCTGGTCCTGGGTTCAGGACTATCAGATTTGTATGATGGCAAATCATATGGCCGGTGTGCTGAATAGTCTCAGTCGGCATTACTCGGCTGATCACGAGTGGCGGCTTCATCCAGAGGTGGCCCATCTCGTCTTCAAGATGTGGGGATTTCTTCAGTTGGACCTCTTTGCCACTCGCGAGAACGCGCACTGCCTGTCGTTCTGCAGTCTCCAGTTTCCGATGCAGGGAGTGTTGGGGGATGCGTTTCAGTTGGATTGGAATTTGCAGCTCCTTTACGTGTTTCCCCCATACCCTTGATTCCTCGAGTTCTGAGGAAAATTCACCGAGTCATATTGATCGCCCCGGAATGGCCAAGAAGGGTGTGGTATACAGATGTGCTTCACCTCTCATCGCACCCTCCGTTCCGTCTCCCTCTCAGGGCAGATCTCCTCTCGCAGTCGCAGGGGCAGGTTCTACACCCCCACCTCCAGAGCTTGCACCTTCATGCCTGGAGATTGAAAGGGGCAACCTGAGTTCTTTCTCTCTCCCACCGGATGTGGTGGTTGTTATTTTATCATCCAGGAGACACTCCACCAAATCTGTTTATTCCTCTAGGTGGTTGAAATTTGTTAAATGGTGTGGTGAGAGATCCATTGATCCTTTGAAAGCCCGTTTGTCTAACATTCTAGAGTTTTCTCTTTCTTTGGCCCAGCAGGTTTGTGCTGTGGCTACAGTAAAGGGATATTTGTCGGCTTTCCTATGTTGGCCGGACCAGCCGTCTTTATTTATGTCCCCCATTGTTATGAGGTTCATTAAGGGCCTTACCAATAGGTTTCCTCCCACTCCTTTCATTATGCCTCAGTGGGATTTAAATCTTGTTCTTACATTCCTAATGGGTTCTCCTTTTGAGCCTCTTCATAGTTGTCCATGTAGGCTTCTTTCTTTAAAGACGGTCTTTCTGATCGCCATTACCTCTGCCAGGAGGGTAAGTGAGCTTCAGGCAATTAGTTCTAAACCTCCGTTTTTAACCATTCATGCAGAAAAGATGGTTCTCAGGACCAGGGCTGTTTTCCTGCCTAAGGTGGTTACACCTTTCCATCTTGGGCAATCCATTACCTTACCTACCTTCTATCCTCCCCCTCACCCTTCTCCAAGGAGGAAGAGAGACGTCATCGCCTGGATCCTAAGTGAGCTGTCATTTTCTATCTGGACAGAACTAAGGATCTGAGACTCTGCGATCACCTCTTCGTGGGCTATTTGGACAAATGAAGGGCAAGGCTGTGCACAAGTGGACTGTCTCCAGGTGGATCATCTTGTGCATCAAGATCTGCTACGCCTTGGCCTAGAAGAAACCGCCTGAAGGTATTAGAGCTCATTCCACCAGAGCTAAGTCTTCTTCTGCTTTGGCTAGAGGTGTTCCTGTTGTTGACATTTGTAAGGTAGAAACTTAGGCCTCCCTCCACACCTTTGCGAAGTATTACTGCTTGGATTCGGAGGTTAGGAGGGACGGCCATTTTGCATGCTCTGTGCTTCAGGATTTTTTGGTATAGGTAGGTGGACACCCTCCTCCGGGAGTGGGACTGCTGTGGGATTCAATTCAAAAGGTGAGGAATCCACAGGCAGATGTATCCATCAGAAGAACAAGTTACGTACCTTTGGTAACACTTTTTCTGGTGGATACAGTATCAGCCTGTGGATTCCTCACTGTCCTACCTTCCTCCCCGGTGTCCACCTTTGTATTCCAAAGGAATTATTGATTATTTGACATGGTTGTTTTCCTGTGTCTGTTGACGGCCTTGATTTATAGGAAATGCTTTGTTTCTTTAGCTTTTCCTATTTTTCTTTATACTGTGTGTATGTGTGTTTATATTGTATACTGTGTATACTTCAATTATGTCGTCGGTCCACCCGTTCGCCTCGGAGGAATGGAAAAAATGGGTGGAACTGACGTCAGAACGCCGACGAGGTATATTTGTGGCTCCGATGACGTCAGATGGAGTCACGAGAGGAGCCGTGCCATTGTGACGTCCTCGTTGACGTGGGAGAGCTAGGAAAAAAGTTTCTGCGGAATGCTGGCACAGGGGAGAATTCAGAGGGTGAGGAATCCACAGGCAGACACTGTATCCACCAGAAAAAGCATTACCGTAGGTAAGTAACCTGTTCCTCTTACAGATATATTGTTACCGAAGGAAAGTATCTTGTTCATCTGAAAGGAACAGTTAGTTATAGATTCCTTACCTTAGAATAGATCCCCAGCTATACCAACCCCGGAGGTGGGTCTGCGAACTAAGTTCACACCAGAAAGTCCTGGAGAACAGAACAGCCAAAGAAGCTGTCTCTCCGGACTCGGCTGTCCAGGCAGTAGTGTTTGTTGAACGTGTGCAGTGATGCCCACGTAGCTGCCTGACAGATGTCATTAAGGGGGACTCCCCGTCCCAAAGAAGTAGTAGCTGCAGTCGCCCTGGAAGATTGGGCATGCAGCCCCAATGGAGGCTCCTTCTTTGCCAAAGAATAACAAGCTTTGATGCACAGAACGACCCCCCTGGAGATGGTCTGTTTGTGCACAGCCCGACCTTTCTTAGCGCCCACATAACCAACAAAGAGTTGGTCGTCCACCCGGAATTGGTTGGTGCGATCCAAGTAGACGGAAAGAGCACGTTTTGGATCCAGACGGTGGAGCCTCTCTTCCTCTTTTGAAGGATGCGGAGGCAGAAAGAAGGTGGGCAAAGTGATGGTTTGGCCAATGTGGAAAGAAGTAATCACCTTGGGAGCAAAGGAAGGTCTAGTTCTGAGGACGACCTTGTCCGGATGAACAGCCAGAAAGGGAGGCTTGAAAGAAAGAGCTTGTAGCTCACTCACCCTGTGCGCAGAGGTGATGGCCACCAGAAAGGCAGTTTTCAAGGTTAAAAGCATGAGAGGACAGTTATGTCGTGGCTCAAAGGGAGCGCACATAAGATAGGTAAGAACCAAGTTCAAGTCCCACTGAGGCATTACGAAGGGAACAGGAGGAAAAAGAGGAGTAATGCCCTTAAGAAAACGATTTACAACAGGGGACTTGAAAAGAGAAGGCTGATCAGGAAGCCTAAGGAAGGCTGAAATGGCAGAGAGATAGCCCTTTGGAGTGCCCAGAGCAGAGCCCTGCTGGGCCAAAGAAAGAAGGAACAAGAGAACCCCAGAAAGAGGTGCGGAAAGGAGATCCACAGCCTTTGCTGTGCACCATGCCACAAATTTGTTCCATCTGCAGGCGTATACCGTCCTAGTGGAGGGATGCCTGGCTGCCAAGATTACATCACAGACTTCGGGAGGCAGTTCAAATGACGTCAACTGCCGCCGCTTAATCTCCACGCAAGGAGGTGGAGGCTGGACAGGTTCGGGTGGAGGACAGTCCCCTACTGCCGCGACAGAAAATCCTCCTGAAGAGGCAGTCTGATCGGAGGATTGATGGTCATGTGTAGCAGCTCGGGATACCAGACTGTTCGTGCCTAATCCGGAGTCACAAGAATGACTTGGGCCCGGTCGCGCTTCATCTTCTTCAGCACTCTGGGCAGAAGTGGTATAGGCGGAAAGGCGTATAGAAGACCGCAACTCAACTCGCGGCGAAAAGCATTGCCTAGGGAGTGCTGCCTTGGAAATTCCAACGTGCAGAATTGCTGACATTGCGCGTTCTCTTCGGTGGCGAATAGATCTAACCAAGGCTCTCCCCACTGCTGAAAGAAACCTTGCACCAACTCCGAGTGAAGACACCATTCGTGATCCATCATGCACCTGCGGCTGAGTTCATCCACCCTGGCGTTAAGTGAACCTGCCAGGTGTTGAACCACCAGGGAAATGCCCTGATGTTCCAGCCATGTCCAGAGGCGGAGGGCCTCTTGACATAGGGTCCACGACCCCACCCCATTTGTTGCAATACCACATGGCGGTGGTGTTTTCCGTGAACACCTGCAATTCTCTTCCCCGGACAGAGGGAAGGAATGCTTTCAGTGCAAGACGGATCGCCCGAAGCTCCAGAAGGTTGATGTGGAGCCCGGACTCCGCCGGAGAACAGAGGCCTCTGAACTCTGCCTCTCCCATGTGGCTGCCCCGTACCAGAAGGGATGAGTCTGTCACGATTGTGTGTTCTGTTTCGGGAACGGAGAGGGATCTGCCGCTGACCCAATCCTGGTTCGTTAGCCACCACTGCAATTGTCGTGCAGTGCCCTCCGTGATCTGGGGGCAATCGGACAGATTCCCCTGATGCTGCGCCCACTGGAAATTCAGGTCCCACTGCAGAGCCCGCATATGCCACCTGGCATGATCTACCAGCAGGATGCAGGAGGCCATGAGGCCCAGCAGCCTCAGGGTCATCCTGATCGAAACCTGGGATAGAGGCTGTAAGATCTGAATCATATTCCGAATATCCCGGACTCGCTGTTCGGGAGGATAGACCTGAAACTGCATTGTGTCCAGAACCGCTCCGATGAAGAGGAACTTCTGAGAGGGAGTCATGGGTGACTTCGGCACGTTGATGGAGAACCCCAGTGAATGCAGAAGGTCGGCCATAGTCTGGAGGTGGGAGACGACAGCCTGGGGCGAGCTCGCCTTCAACAGCCAGTCGTCGAGATACGGAAGACTGGATCCCCTGATCTGCGCAGATGAGCTGCTACCACCACCATCACTTTTGTGAACACCCGAGGGGCGCTGGTAAGGCCAAAGGGGAACACGGTAAACTGAAAGTGCTCATGACCTACCGTGAACCATAGGTAACGCCAGTGGGCCGGCAGGATGGGGATATGAAAGTAAGCGTCCTGCAAGTCCAACACTACCAGCCAGTCTCCAGGGTCGAGGGCAGACAGGACCTGAGCCAGCGTCAACATTTTGAACTTCTCCTTCCGGAGGAAGCAGTTGACGTCCTTGAGATCCAAGATAGGATGCAGGCCTTTGTCCTTCTTGGGAACCAGACAGTAGTGGGAATAGCAACCACGGCCTACTTCTGGGACAGGAACTCGCTCAATGGCACCCTTGGCCAGGAGTGCCGAAACTTCCTGTTGGAGAAGGGCCAGATGATCCTCCGGCATGCGATGGTACTGAGGTGGCATGGATGGAGGGGTAGTCTCGCAGGGGAGGGAGTAGCCCCTTTGGAAAACCCACCTGTCCGACATGATGGTGCACCAGTGGGGGAGGTGATGGCGAATCCTGCCACCCACTTACGATTGGTGTCCCTGAAAGGGCAGACTAGGAGGGTTTGAGGCTGCTACAGAGGGGGCTGTGGTGGACTGGCCTGCCCGCTGGCCCCCAGAACCACGGCGTTGGTTACCACATCTCCGCCCGCGCAGGGGGTGAACAATATGCGCTGGCCCTGGGCGGGACATGGCGGGGCACCCCTTCCGTAGCCACAAAAGGGGCAAAAAGCAGACTGCGCAGGGCGGGTGGTGAAGAGGCCCAAGGACCTGGCCCTAGCCCCAGAGTCCTTAAAGCACACCAGCACACTGTCTGCTATGTCACCGAATAGGGGACGGCCATCAAAGGGCATGACCACCTCAATTAGGTGTAGCGACGAAGGGCTACCGACATGGAAATCGTCATGCCTAGTGAATCGGCGTTTTCCAGCCCACAGCGGATGGCAAACTTCGCTGCATCTCTCCCTTCGCGGTACAAAAGAGGGTGGTGATGGAGGGAGCATAAGAACCAATCAAACACTCACACCCAGTCAACAGATCTGGGTTTGATCCATCACCGTTCTTTAGCCCACTCTGCCACCCCAGTTCAGACATGGCCATATGCAAATCAGTCTGACCCTGTGCCTCATGGGAACAGTCCTGCCCGAACTGCCAAGCCATGCCTTCCCTGGACCGGAAACAAGCTTCCTAGGACCGGTTTCTGGCATTTCAGCCTTCTTCAGCCAGGCTTGCTTGAATCCAGTGGCAAAGTGAGCAAGGGACTCACGTCTGAGCATACCCTGCCAACTTATGGCGAACAAAGCGGTACAAAAGAGGGTGGTGATGGACGGAGCATCAGAACCAATCAAACACTCACACCCAGTCAACAGATCTGGGTTTGATCCATCACCGTTCTTTAGCCCACTCTGCCACCCCAGTTCAGACATGGCCATATGCAAATCAGTCTGACCCTGTGCCTCATGGGAACAGTCCAGCCCGAACAGCCAAGCCATGCCTTCCCTGGACCGGAAACAAGCTTCCTAGGATCGGCAACTGCTCGAGGCCTCCTCCAGGCACTGAGGCAGCACTTGCGCAACCGTTTCCCACAAGGAGTGGGTGTAGCAGCCCAACAGACATGCGGTTGTGGAAATTTAGTTCGTATCTGAACATTATCTGCGCCATCTTGTCTCTCTTGTGCTGACCTCTGAGGCGGAAAGCCGGAGGATTTACTCTTTTAAAAATTGTGTTTGATTCTTTTAAAAACCTTTTTACTCACTTCACGGGCACTGTGCACCGCGCCGAGCAGTCCCCCGCAGACCCCCTGACACAGCGGATCTTAACGCTGCACCAGTGATTCCCTCCTTCGCAGTTCAAGGCGGAGACACGCCCACACGGGAGGCCACGCCCACCTGAGGCCACGCCCACCCGCTAGCCTACTTAAGCGCCGATCGAAAAGCGCGACAGTAGATTGTGCTGACCTCTGAGGCGGAAAGCCGGAGGATTTACTCTTTTAAAAATTGTGTTTGATTCTTTTAAAAAACCTTTTTACTCACTTCACGGGCACTGTGCACCGCGCCGAGCAGTCCCCCGCAGACCCCCTGACACAGCGGATCTTAATGCTGCACCAGTGATTCCCTCCTTCGCAGTTCAAGGCGGAGACATGCCCACACGGGAGGCCACGCCCACCTGAGGCCACGCCCACCCGCTAGCCTACTTAAGCGCCGATCGAAAAGCGCGACAGTAGATTGTGCTGACCTCTGAGGCGGAAAGCCGGAGGATTTACTCTTTTTAAAAATTGTGTTTGATTCTTTTAAAAACCTTTTTACTCACTTCACGGGCACTGTGCACCGCGCCGAGCAGTCCCCCGCAGACCCCCTGACACAGCGGATCTTAACGCTGCACCAGTGATTCCCTCCTTCGCAGTTCAAGGCGGAGACACGCCCACACGGGAGGCCACGCCCCCTACACCTCCTACAAATGTGCCTGACGCGCAAGCGCAGCGGACGAGCGCAGCGGGAGCGCCGTTTGCGCGCCAAAGGCGCGCCTAAGGCAAGCCCGTCTGCGCCCGTCCGCGCACGACCAGGCTTAGGGCCAGAACCTATGCCGGATCCAGCTCCCACAAGGGTAAGCTATTCCCGTCGAGACCTTCTTTGTCTCAGACCCACTAACGACAGCACTTGCAACTATGTACACGATCTAAACGGACCCTTTACAAGCTGCACTATCTGCAACCCAGTCCAGTTACAACTCCCCAAACCTCCAGTTCCACCCCCGGGCCTTAAAATATCCACATTAAACTGCAGGTCGCTACCCATGCATGCCCTGCTCATTAATCACCTCATAGCAGACCACGACCTGGATATACTGTTCCTTACAGAAACGTGGATTACCGACCATTCGAATTCGGATGTTGTCATGGCTCTCCCCCCGGGCTTCCTTATCCAGTCCCAACCACGCCCCTCCGGCAGAGGAGGCGGACTAGCTATTATCTACCGGGATCACCTCTCTTGCAGAACTAGCGATGCCCAAATCCTGGACTCCGAAAGCTGCCTCTTTACCATCCAGTTAGCCCCGACCAGTACCCTGTCGGGCCTACTGGTATATCGCCCCCCCCGGCCATTTTTGCCCCTTTGCGGTCGCTCTCCTGGAATCCGTATCATCCTTGGCCCATCTTACTTCCAATTTCTCGATTTTAGGAGACCTAAACATACACTTCGACGACCCTCTAGACACAGGGGCATCCGACTTGATCAATGACCTGGCGGCATACGACCTCCATCTTGCCAACTCCGGAGCCACACACAATAAGGGACATCTGTTAGACCCAGTGTTCACTAACATCCATCCCCTACAAATTAAAGACTCTCTCCCACTCCCGTGGATGGACTATTTTTTGGTCACTATCCACTTACCAGGGGCATTCAGGAAACCCCACAAACCAGCCACCTATACCAGGGATAGGGCATGGGCCAGACTCTCGGTGGAGGACTGGTCCAGAGCCCTAAACTCAACAACCCCTAGGCTCCCGGATGACCCGACCACTGCGGACAAACAGCTCAGGGAGTGGATTTCCACCTCCCTCGACTCCATCCTTCCCATAAAAACTCGTGAGGAAAAAAACGGGAAAATGGGCTCTGCCCCTTGGTACACCCCTGAACTCAGATCTCTCCGCAAAGAGTGCAAAAAAGCTGAGAGATTGTGGAGAAAGCACTGGCTCCATGCCAGTAAGGATGCTTACCGCAGCTCGGTAAGAATCTATAAATCCACCTTGAAGCTTGCCAAAGCCGCCTACTATGACGCCAGAATAAAAAACTCCTCCAACTCGGCGAAGGAATCTTACCTCATAGCCAAAGAACTACTTAAAATACCAGCGCCACCCTCATCGCACCCACCTCCTCCGGACAGAAGTAAGGAACTGGCTACCTACTTCGATTCCAAAATTGCCCGGATACTAGCCTCCCTCCCACCTACCAGTCCATTCAACCACACGGACAAAGAGGCGGCCACTAACCCTATGGGTAACAGCCTACACCCTCAGCTGTCCACATTTAGAGCAGTATCTTTGATCGAAGTAGTCTCTACACTGGCCAAGATGAAAAGCGGCTCTCCCCTTGACCCTGCCCCTGTAAGATCCTTAAAAACAGTGTCCCCTAGCATAGCTCCCACTATCATGGAACTAATCAACATTTCTCTTTCGCATGGCTCTGTTCCTCCGAACTGGAAGAGCGCTGTTGTCAAGGCTCTTCTCAAAAAACCTCAACTGGACCCTGATGACATGGCCAACTACAGACCAATCTCGCTTCTCCCATGCATCAGCAAGATGGCTGAGAAATTGGTTAGTGTGCAACTCTCCCAGTACCTCGAGGCCAACAAACTCCTGCGTCAGTCTCAAACTGGATTCCGCCCCGGCCATGGCACGGACACCGCACTCCTCGCTGTCATCGAGGAGGCAAGGTGCATTCTGGATTCAGGAGGATCAGTGGCAGTGATCCTCCTGGACCACAGTGCAGCCTTTGATACGGTGGACCACCGTGTCCTTCTCCATCGTCTGGCCAGGGCAGGAATCGCGGGCGCTGCGCTCGCTTGGATAGACTCTTTTCTATCGGGCCGCTCATTCCAGGTTTGGGACGGCAACTCACACTCTGCCCCTCTACCACTCTCAAGCGGAGTCCCCCAGGGGTCTTCGCTTAGTCCCACCCTGTTTAATGTTTACATGGCCCCCCTTGAGGATGTCGTTACCCCTTACGGGATAAAAATAGTGAGCTATGCGGACGACACGCAACTGGTCGTCTCACTATCTCACCTTGACAACCACCCAGACAACCTATTGAACTGCCTCCAGGACGTTCACAGCTGGATGAGCGAGTCCTCTCTGAAGCTCAACGGAGTGAAAACTGAAATCATGCTCATGGGCAAGAAATGGACAACCATTCCCCCGTCGGTCTGGCCAGACGTTCTCGGTGAGGTGCCAACCCCGAAAAAAGAAATTAAGACACTGGGAGTCTGGCTGGAACCTGAGCTGACCATGAACACCCAGGCAGCCAAAACAGCAGGAATCTGTTTTGGACTCATGCGATCCATCCGCAAGATCCTTCCACTTCTTCCTCCCCTATCCAGAAAACTACTAGTTCAGGGTCTCATTCTTGCCCGGCTAGACTACAGCAACGCCGTCTACCTCGGTGCCCCCGAATCCACCTTGGCGAAACTCCAACGCACTCAAAACGCGGCGGCGCGGCTCATTATGAGTCTCCCCCCCAGAGCTTCGGCCAGGCCTGCCCTCAAGGCCCTACATTGGCTGCCTGTGCGCCAGAGGGTAGAATTCAAGGCTCTGTGCACTGCCCACAAACTCAACGGTGTAGGCCCAGCTGCCCTGAAAGACATGGTCACCCCCTACAAAGCTCCCAGACGCCTGGCCACTGTCCCTAGATTCAGGAAGGTACGCACCGGTGGGCGACGCTTTGCGGTCAAAGCGTCCTCAGGATGGAACTCACTTACTCGCAGCCTGCGTCTGGAATCCTGTCACCTCCTCTTTCGTAAAAGATTGAAAACTTTCCTTTTTCCCAAATAGTATCCCTCCCCCTCCCCTCAGCTCTCCACTGATCTCATAGCGCGGGGATGCCTCCGGGTCACCAGGCGCTCTATAAATCGCAAAATAAATAAATAAATCTCCCCGAGCGCCGCACGCAGAAAACGCGCGACGGACATTTTAGGCACCATGGTCTCATTGCCGATCGCCAGCGCGTCCCTCAGGCGCTGCAAACATCCCCCGCGCGCCGGCCACCCCCCCCCCCGCTCTCTCATACATGGGCCATAAACCCTCTCCTTCTGCGCGACCCTGCCATGGAACCACATCCCGCGCCTGACCAACACCTCCTTTCATCCCATACATGGTCATACATCCTTTTGATAACCCCCTTCCTCTGCGCCCGATTGTCCGAACCGATCCCAGGCCATCACCTAGCCCTGCGGATGCAGTTTATTGCCCCTACTGTAAGGGAAACACCTCACATCAAAGGGATTACAGTAGATCAAGGCCCCCACCCCCTGAGACCCGACCAGTCGCACACACCCCCGGGAATTGGCGGAATGTCCAGCTGTGTGATAGCCATCTCCTACTGTGGGTGGGGTGGGGACTTCCACTGTAGTTATGTGTGGGAGCGGATCCGAGCCGCGGGATTCCGAGGATGTTCTTTCATGTATCAAAGCAATCTCAAGAATGTGCCATGTACAATAAACCGGTAATAAAGTCAAAAATGTGTGTATAAGAGACCAGGTCTCAGAGATGCAGAGAGAGAGCACCTCGAGACGATACCTTGCTGTCCGATCTGATGTGTTCTGCTCCGACGGAATAAAACTTTGTTTCCTGCCTTCCAGTCTCTGGCGCCTGCCTCTTTTGTTGGTTAATCATCGAATGGTAAAAGAGGCGATTACCGCCGGGCAATACTTGAAAGGTTATCGACTGAACCTGCCGCTACCATTTAACAATGTGTTTACCGACCGCAGTCCCAAGCTGGAGGAAGAAAACATCTTCTTCCCAAGATGGTCCAGCTCTTTGGATTCTCTATTAGGTGGAGCCTTAGGGAATGCACCTTTGGAGGTGGAGGCTTGGACCACCAAGCTCTCAGGGGTGGGGTGTTGGGAGAGGAAAGTGGTGTCGCCCGGGGCCGGGCGGTGGCGTTGGGCAATAATCCTATCCACATGAGCCCCTGTGTTGGGCCTGGACCAGGCACCCAAAAGGATGTCTGTCAGGGCTTCATTAAACGGCAGCAGGGGCTCCGAAGAGCTCGCTGCCAGCTGAAGCACCTCTGTCAGGAGGTTAATCCTGACTGCCACCGTAGGTAGCTTGAGGTGGAGAGCCTCGGCCGCCCTATGCAACACCACAGCGTAAGACGCTCCCTCCTCCATAGCCATGGTATGAGGAGACAACATGCCAAGATCTGGGGGAAGTATCCAGACCACTGGCTTCCCCCAGTTCCTCTCTCCAGTTCGGTTAATAACCCAACTGGTCAGTCAAAGGGTCTCCAGACCCCTCCCAGTCCTCCTCACCTTCCTCTGGCTGCCAATCTGGTCTCAAAGAACCAGGGTAGAACAAGGGCACAATAGTACCTGTTGGTGCCGGATCCGGCGATGGTCGACACCGGTCCGGCTCTGTGTTCACCTTGAGGTGGAGGTGGGGGTCTACATCGGCTGGGTACACAGCTGACGCCGGCTGTGGACGTGGTGCCAGTGGAGTCGGCGCCGGTGGAGGTGTTACAAGGTCGACAAGCGCTGATACGGATCCGTGGGGACCCTGTGGTGCCGTGGCCGAAGCCACCGGCGTTGAAGGACCAGGGCCTCCAGCCGAGTCTCCAGGGCCCGAAGGCCCACCAGCGGAGTCGGGCTGCCCAAAGATGGAGTACATTGCTTTGTAAAATTGACTACGCTGGGCAGGAGTCGCTCCGGGTCCCGGAAAGGGGGAAAAGCCAGAGTCGACCCTTCAGGCTCCGCATGCGGAGCCGCGAGAGGGGCACCACCCGCATCCCTCGTCGCATCAGCCGACGAACGGGGAGAAGTCGAAGAGCGACGATGCTTCTTCGACTTCTTCTTGTGCTTTGACTTACCTGACCCTGAGTGCGAAGACTTGGAAGAAGAATGATGGTGGCTCTGCTCCCGGTCCCTCGACCTCCTACGCGACAGGGACCTTGAGCGGTTCGGAGTCAACTGCCGGGCGTCGTGAAGCTTTCTGGATTGCTCCCGCAAAGACTTCATATTCATGGTGCGGCAGCCGTGGCACAACTTGGGGTCGTGGTCGCACCCCAGGCAGAAGAGGCACCCGCGGTGCGGATCCGTCACAAACATCAGTCAGTTACAGGAACCGCAAGCCTTGAAGTCGGGCATCCCTCATGCACCAGGAGTTGAGGGACTCGAAAACGACGTCGACAAAAGTCGAGAAAAAGGTCGGACAAAAAGTGACTGGAGGTACCGCTCTCTCCGGATCTGCGCTAGCTGGCGTGGAAAAATAAATAACTGACGTCAGCGTGCGAGGGCGGCATCTATGTAGCTACAGCGACATCAACCCGGCAACCACGACACCGGACACGGAGTCTACCGACGCCACCTTCCGACGCACAGGGGTACTGCTGACGAAAAACTTTCCGGATCCAGTCTGACGCCTGGGGTTAATTCTAGGGTAAGGAATCTATAACTAACTGTTTCTTTCAGATAGTATATTTTACTTACATGTGCCAAGCATTGCTTGGTTGTAGAAATAAAACTTAAGTATACCTTTTTTATACTTACCTTATTGAACTGGATTCTGTCTCTAAGTGTGTGTAATCAGTCATTGATTGAGTGAATACAATAAATACTTAACAAACCCAATGGATAAGCCTAACTGCTCACCCACAAAACCACAAAAAGAAGAGCTGTTAGTACTTACCTAATTTAGCTTCTGCTATACTTCTGGGGACTCCCTGGACTCTGTGCACACTATAACTCACTTTGGTATAGTATATACAGAGCCAGCTTCCTACATTGGTGGATCAGCTGTGGGATGTAAAGCCTTGCATTTATTGGACTAACTTAGTCAACCTCTGATCACATGACAAGAATCCAAAAATTGTCTTTAGTAGAAAGCATTTTTTGAATTGACTGTTTTTCAAAATCCTAAAAAGTCATGTTAGGGCCTTGTGTAAAGTCCCTGAAGCCTTTTGTTTAGAAAAAGTAAAAGTCACTGACGTAAGGGGGGAGGGGGGTGGGGGGGATGTATCTAAAACTGTTATTGGAGGTCTTCCAAAAAGAACTCCACTTTAGAAATATAATGAGCAATCCAGGGAATATGGCTGAGGAATTCGACCTCACCCCTTACTCTAAATTATAGGTTAGGGAGTTAAGGCTTCTCTGTAAGGCTAAACAGATAAGAACTGGGTCCAACCCTACCAGGATACAACTCCAGCAGGGCATGCAAGGGACCATCCCACAGAAGAAGGTGAAGACCTTCAGGAAAATGTGGAAAATAGTGAGGATGATAAAGTCTTAGACCAACCACCTCAACTCCTTAGGGAGGAAGGGAACTTTGTGCCCTACCCTCCACACCCAAGAGGTACAGGGTCTGCATCCTACAGAGGTAGCGACAACTCCATACCAGACTGTGAGGACAACCCCTCTGAGGAGGATCTCCCTTTAGTAAGGATGACCAATAGACTAGACCTAGAGGCTAGGCTCATAGCTCTAGAAAAAGAGAGAGCAGAGATGGGCCTAGTACCCATCAATGGTGGCAGCAATTTAAAAAGTTTAGAAAAAGGATCCTATGATCCTAAAATCCCCTAAGGGATTAGCCCTAAATGTGAGGATGGTAATGGCATCACCAAGTGGTTCACAGCCTTTTCAGAGGGCTTGTGAAGCCAGAAAAATTAGCAAATCTCACTTGGGGGCACTCCTGTGGGAACTGTTCTCTGGTAATTGCAGGGACAGACTTCTGACCCTTAGTGGGGCAGAAGCAGAGTCCTATGAACTCGCGAAGGGCACCCTGATTGAGGGATTTGGTCTCACTACTGAGGAATACAGAATTAAATTCTGAGGGGCTCAGAAATCCCAGAGTCGGTTCTGGGTGGAATTTGTAGACTACTCAGTAAAGACTCTAGGTCAGGAGTTTCCAACCTTTTTGATAATGAGAGCTACTTATGTTCAATGAGAACTATCATGAGCTACTAATATTATTAGTGTTTTAATAGTGACCACATCAGACAGGATTATGTTAGTGGCCACCATATGCAAGATTAGCAGCAGTGGCACCCTCAGTGCATTAGGAATGGTTGCCAGCAGTAATGTAAAAAAAGCTTTAGCAATGTAGACCACTTCCACATAGATAATTCATGAATGAGGAAAGAAAAGACCTAGATTGCACACAAAGCTACTCCTGGGAATGTCAAGGCACTGTAATGAATAACAGCCATAGCTTCAATGCCCGACACCAAGTTACTATTAGTAATGGTTCTACCCAATGCCACATGATTTATCATTCAACCATCAGCTTTAAAGATATTTTTGAAATTCAACCATTTTTCTGTAAACATCAGGTTGTGAGTTCTGAAAATATACACATTTTTATATCAAATACACAGTTTTATTTTTGTTGTGCATACATTAATTCAACCCAGCAAAAGCTTCTAATTCAGAAGAGCTACTTCCAAGTAGGCGGCGAGCTACCAGTAGCACACAAGCTACTCGTTGGAGAATCCTGCTCTAGGTGGTTGGTTGACTGGAAGTAAGGTGCACGATTATGATGGTCTATATAATTTGTTTATGAAAGAACACATTTCAAGTAACTGCATCTATGAAAAGTTTCATCAACATTTGGTAGACCTAGGTCCAATTTCTCCCCAAGAATTGGGAAAGAGGCGGACCACTGGGTCAAGACAAGGGTAACCAAGACAACCACTGGGAATTACCAAAAGAAAGGGGTCACAAAGCCTCCCCAGGGGAAAGAGGGTGAGAAACAACGATAAAACACAAGAGTCTTCTAAAGGCCCCCAAAATCCTGGTCAGGGGGGTGGGCCCAAGAACTCTTCCCAGCCCAGTAGTAGGTACAAGGGGATAGATTTTGATCCTGCAAAGGCCTGGTGTTTCCACTGTAACACAAAAGGACACCGAACTGGATATGCTGCCTGTCCCAACAAACCAGATCCTACTCCCCCACCAGTTTCTACTGGTATGGCAAATCTCAAGATGGGATCAATAGTGTGACCAGAGCAAATCGGGGTTCACATTGAGACTGTTTTAGTCTCTGAAGAGGAGGGAGGGTTGGCCACGTAGTCTTTCTGGCCCCGTAATTTAAAGAAATACCATCAGTAACCCTTAGTGAATGGGACTAAGATAGAAGCCTTGAGGGATACAGGTGCCAGTGTCACTATGGTGAGACATACACTGGTTTCACCAGATGTGAGAAACTGTACTCTTTCTGCATGGTATGCCCCAACTTTTTGCTGAATTGCTTATGTTCTTTGACTGAGGGTGCCCTGGGCTCCTGCTAATCAGGTACCCAGGGCCTATGTTCCTTCCCTAAAATTGCATTGAAGCCTAAACCCAATTGGAATCCCTGGCTACAGGTAAGCCCCTGGTAAATGGTACCCAGGGCACTCTGACTAGGGAAGGCCCCTCAGGGCTGCAGCACTTATTGTGCCACCCTTAGAGGCCCTGCACCTTTTCACTCAAACACTGCCATTGCAGGCTGCATGTTTTGGTGCAGAACAAAGTGAAGAGTAGACATGGCACACATCCCTGTGTGCCATGCCAACAACCCGCTGCCCTGGCCTAGATCAGCCACCCCTCCAGCTGGGTGCACTATGCCAGTGGTGAGAGTACCGGTGCATGAGCCCTGTACCCCTACAGTACCTAAGTCCATTCTTAGGTATTGTAAGTGCAGTGCTGTCATTAAGAGTATATAGTGCTGGGAGTTTGTCATTACGAACTCCACAACACCATAATGGCTACACTGAAAACTGGGAAGTTTGTATCAAACTTTTCAGCACCTTAAACCCACATTGATGCCAGTGTGGGATTTAATGTAAAATGCACAACAAAGGGCATCTTAGAGATGCCTCCTGAAACTCGACCAACTTCTAGTGTCCCGAATGAGTGGCTGCTTAGGCTGCCACCAACAGACATGTTTCTGGACCCCTGGGTTGAGAGCCTGCTGCTCTCGGGGGCTTGAAACAATGCACATCCTGGAACAAGGTGCTAAGCCTCCGCCCCCAGGATGGGCAGGGTTCACGAAGGGGAAGCTTCAAAGGCATGCTGCCTTTGTGAGCTTCCCCAGACCACTTGCTGCTTTCAGCAACTGGTCACCACTGGTTCTGACCCCCACTTTGGACGGGAGAACCAGCGGGAAAAACAAGTGAGGGAGAGAGGTGTGCCCACCTCTGCCAACTCCACCCCTCAGGTGGGGGAGGCTAGGTGAAGCATAACTCCGAGTCCCCGCCATCTTCAGGATGGGGGACCCAACCAACCAGGAGACGGGCTCATGCCCCCCTCCCACTGGAGGGTGGCATAATAGGGGGTGTACCCACCCCAGGGAACGGACACATTGGTCCCTGCCTTCTACCTTCCTGTAACGCCCCTAAATCTAGTATTTAGGGGGCACCCTGAACCTTGCTTCCTCAGATCCAGAAACGACAAGAAAGAAGATAAGAAGGACCAAAGAGCCGTGTAGAGCTACCAGAGGACGCCGCCCACTGACTTTGCCCCAGCCCTACCCCCCTGTCTCCCCTCTAACCTGCTCCTGCGAAATACCTGGGTGTCCTGCAGCCAGCAACCTCAAAAACCCCGGAGGACCTGCCTGCCTTCACTTCCCAAGACTGCTTCTCCCATGAACACCGGATTTGTTCAACTGCAACCTCTGGCTCCGGCCGGACACCGCAAATCCAGCCCACTCTGCATCCGCCGAACCCAGTCCGAGCTCGAGTGGAAAAACACGACGAGGATGTCTCCCCGGCAATTGTGACCCAAGATCCGGAGATCCCAGACCAGCTTCAAGACCCCAGCAGACGCCTGCAGCCTCAATCCAGAGGATCCCCTCTACCGCGACCAAGAGCGGGTAAGACATTCAGACGCGAAAAGGCACCCCTGCACCCGACGCCCCGCGGCCTTGTGTGCCACAAACAACGGTGCCTAACCAACCCAAGACATCCCAATTTACCCCTCGATGTGGTGGTCGCACCGAGAAGATCGTCGTCCCCAAGCCTGCAGTGTTTCTTTTGATTGGATTCTCTCCATAGCAAACAACAGGGCGCTTAGCGCCAAAACAGCACTCTGCACCCGGCCGCTCCAGTGCCGCTGAGGGTGCACCCTTTGTGCTGACCTGCAACCCAAACTGCCCTGTGCTAAAATCCAGGAGCTTTGCTCCCACAGCCGTGTGGCCTGCTTGCTAGCAGCCACCAACCGGAGACCCCCTATCCTCCATAGAATAACATTGGGCCTCAACACTCTGCACCCGGTCGCCCTAATGCAGCTGAGGGTGTAATAAGAGTGAATCACTGACCCTGGGGGACCCCTGAGTCTAACCCCAGAACCTTAACTCCGACAGTCGATACTTACCTTTGAACCGATAACCTACTTTTCCTCCATAGGATAACATTGACAATTTTTCTTCCTATTAGTTTCTAAAACTGGAGTTTTGAAATCTAAAAATATTCTTTAAATATCGCATGATTAACCAAAACGTATTTACTTACCTGTTTGCAGGAAATGTCCCAGTGCTGAATCTAGGTATCCAGCACTGAGTAAGAAAAGTAACGTAAAAAGTAACTTGCCTGTAATTTGCTGAAAAAGCCAATTCATTCCAATGTACTGTATTTGCTAAGAATTGCAACCTACTGTAGCCCCTGTAAATCAAACAAAGTACAATTCCTATTGCATCATCAAACTGTTCGACATTCAGCAACTTATACTGTAAAGTATTTAATGCGAGTAAGGTTCTATCTAACTTTAACCTCTGCCTACCTCTGGGGTCACCTGGACTTTATACACACTATACCTCACTTTGGTGTAGTATATTTAGAGCCAGTTTCCTACACCAGAGCAATACCTAACTGGAAAAACCTATCCAGTTACCAATGCTGACAGTGTCACCACTAACCATGCAATGGCAATGGTGATATTAGACTGGGGGAAAGTGGGAGGGGGTTGCTGGCCTGAAAGAGATAGTGGTCTCTCCAAAGCTCACAGCCACCTGTCTGCTTGGAAATGATCTGGAGACCTCAGCATTGGCTGAAGTAGAAGGAAAGACACATGCATCCATGCTGCAAATCTCCGCAATAGTGTGTGTGAAAACAAGAGCACAGTGCCTAGCACAGGGAAAAAGGAAGATTGGAGCCTGAAATGATGGTCTAACCTCCCGAGAGGAAAGATAGGAATACTGGAGAAACAGCTTCCACACAGCCAAAAGATCAGGACCCCTCTCCTCAGGGAGAGGAATAGTCAGCCCCATAGGAAACTGAGCCCATGAAGCTTGAACCTTACAAGGTAGAGTTCTTGGGACAGGGCAGACCCTACAGGGAACAGCTGTGCCTTGGGCAGCAGGTCTGCCCCACTCTTGAAGGACTGAGGCAGCAAACTGCTGCACAGGAGCAGGGAGATTTCAGTGGCTCCCACAAGATCTGTATTTGGAGGAGGTACACTGAGGCCAGGGACCCCACACCTGGTGCCACTAGGAGAGTGGTAGTGTCTCAGTTGTATAGGGAGTTCCTACTCACTTTATCACATGACATCTCCTAGCTGGGCATCTGGGCCACACCAAAACTTGGGAAAGATTGATCACCCACTTTTATTGGCCCAGATGTCCCAAAAAGAGTTTGTAAGCTCCTGTGTCACCTGACAAGCCAGTGGCAAAACAGGAGGGCTCCCAAAGGCCCACTTAATCTCACTACCAGTGGTTGGGATACCCTTTGAGATGGTAGAAGTGGATATAGCAGATCCACTTGAACATCCCACAGCCTCAGGAAACAGGTTTATACTAGTAGTAGTGGATCATGCTACTAGGTATCCTGAAGCCATTCCCCTTAGGACTACTACAGCCCCTGTGGTAGCCAAGGCCCTCATGTGTGTCTTCACCAGGGTAGGGTTTCCTAAGCAGGTAGTATCAGACCTTGGTACCCATTTTATGTCTGCATACTTGAAACACATGTGGGATGAGTGTGGAGTGATCTACAAGTTCACAACACCTTACCACCCACAAACCAATGGCCTTGTTGAAAGATTTAACAATACATTGAAAGGCATGATAATGGGACTCCCTGAAAAACTCAAAAGGAGATGGGATGTTCTTTTACCCTGCCTGTTTTTGCCTACAGAGAGATGCCTCAGAAGGGAGTAGGGTTTTCCCACTTTGAACTTCTGTTTGGCCACCCTGAACTGGGACCTCTCTCACTTGGGAAGGAAGGATGGGAGAGGCCCCCATCATGTACCAAAGCAAGATGTGGTGGACTATGTACTAGGCCTCTCTTCCAGGATGACAGAGTACAAGCAGAAAGCATCCAAATACCTTAAGGCCAGCCAGGAGCTCCAAAAGGTCTGGTATGACCAAAATACAGCACTGGTAGAATTCCAACCTGGGCAACAGGTGTGGGTTTTGAAGCCAGTGGCACCAAGGGCTCTCCAGGGCAAATGGAATGGCCCTTACCCTATCCTGGAGAAAGAGAGCAAGGTCACCTACTTGGTAGAACTGGGCACTAGGAGGTCCCACAAAAGGATGAAACATGTGAACCGCCTCAAACTCTATTGTGACAGGGCGGATGTAACCATGCTGATGGTTACTGATGAGGATCAGAAGACTGAGATAACCTCTCCCTGACCTCCTCTCTTACAGCCTCCATGATGGGTCAGTGGATGGGGTTGTCTACTCAGACACCCTCTCTGCTCTTTTCCTTGACCCTTGGTCAGACACCCAGGTGTACCCATGATGTGGACACTGGAGACAGCTGGCCTGTCAA
This sequence comes from Triturus cristatus, assembly GCF_964204655.1. Classification (NCBI taxonomy): domain Eukaryota; kingdom Metazoa; phylum Chordata; class Amphibia; order Caudata; family Salamandridae; genus Triturus; species Triturus cristatus. The sequence goes on from NC_140595.1 coordinate 612,446,772, forward strand.
AAAATAAATCTATCGCCAGTCTGACTCAGTCAAGGAAAGCATCAAAGCTGAAGTCAGCAAGATGCTGGACTTGTGGGTCATTGCGCCTTCTGAGAGTCCCTGGGCCTGCCCAGTGGTCCTAGTCCTCAAACTTCATCCACAGGGTGGAATGAGAGAAATGAGGTTTTGTGCGGGCTACAGAGGCCTCAATGCTGTCACCAAAACAGATGCACACCCCATCCCAGGGATGATGAATTGATAGATAGGTTGGGGGCTACCAAATACGTAAGTACCTTTGACTTAACTGCAAAGTACTGGCAGATTGGCATGGTCTCTGGAGCAAAGGAAAAACAGCATTCTCCACACCCGGTGGGCACTTCCAGTTTACTGTGATACCCTTTGGTCTAATAAAAATGCCCCTGCCACCTTCCGAAGGTTGGTTTGTGCAGCTTATCTTGATGATATTGCTGTGTTTAGCTCTTCCTGGCAGGATCACCTAGTCCACCTGGGGAAGGTTTTACAGGCCCTGCAAGCTGCGGGCCAAACTATCAAGACATCCAAGTACCAGATAGGGCAGGGAACTGTTGTGTACTTGGGCCACCATGTAGTTGGATGTCAAGACCAACCCCTTCAACCCAAAATATGGACCATTCTGGATTGAGAAGCGCCAACAACCCAGATCCAAGTGCGGGCATTCCTTGCCTTGACTGGGTACTATAGGAGGTTTGTGAAGGGATATGGGTCCATTGTGACTCCCCTCACAGAACTCACCTCCAACAAGATGCCCAAGAAAGTGAACTGGACAGTTGGCTGCCAAAAGGCTTTTGACACTCTAAAAGAGGCAATGTGCTCACCACCTAGTCTCAAGGCTCCAAATTACTCCAAGCAGTTCATAGTGCAGACGGATGGATCTGAGCTGGGGATAGGAGCATTCCTATCCCATACAAATGATGATTGACACAACAAACCTGTTGCTTTCATAAGCAGAAGGCTACTCCCCAGGGATAAACATTGGAGTGCTATTGAGAGGGAGGCCTTTGCTGTGGTTTGGTCTCTGAAGAAGCTGAGACCGTACCCGTTTGGTACTCACTTCCTAGTTCAAACTGACCGCAGACCTCTCTTGCAGATGACAAGAGAAAACCCAAAACCTTTGAGGTGGTCCATATCCCTACATAGACCTGGGATTGCCCATGCCAATGCAGGTGGCCTTTCCAGATTTGTCCACTTACACAATGAAGAATCTCCTGGGAAAGGTTAGCCTAATCCTCTTTTGTTGGGGAGGGGGGTTTAGGAAAGTGCCCCTTTTTGCAAGGTTACCCCCCCCTTTTTTGCCTGACATCTGACAACCTGATTTGATGTGCCCTGGGTCCATGACAATCAGGTTCCCAGGGCCTGTGTCCTTTCCCAAGACTGTACCTTTGTATCCACAATTGTCACATCCCTGGACACAGGTAAGCCCCTTGTAAAAGGTACCAAGGGCACTGTGACCAGGGAAGGCATCCAAGGGCTGCAGCATCTATTGTGCCACCCTTAGAGGCCTTGTACCTTAACACAGACACACACTGCCACTACAGGCTGCGAAAAGTGAAAAGTCAACATGGCACACATCCCTTTGTGCCATGCCTGCAATCAACTGCCTGAGGCCTAGGTATGTCACCCCTCTAGCAGGGTGCACTAGCCCTAAGGTGAGGGTACAGTGGCATAAAAAGTATATGGTCTGGGAGTTGGTCATTACGAACTCTACAGCTCCAGAATGACTTTGCTAAAAACTGGGAGGTTTGGTAGCAAACGTCTCAGCACATTAAACCCACACTGATGCCAGTGTGGGATTTAATGTAAAATGCACTCAAAGGACATCTTAGAGATGCACCCTGAAAATTAACCAGCCCTGGTGTAGTTCCTGAATAGCTGCCCGCCATTTGCCACCACAAGACCGGGTTTTGGATCCCTGGATAGAGAGCCTCCGCACTCTGGGTCCAGAAACAAAGCCCATCCTGGGCAGAGATGTCAGGCCTCCTCCCCCAGGATGAGCTGGGTCCACGAAAGGGGAAGCTCCAAAGGCCTGCCACCTTTGGGAGCTGTCATTGCCTTTTTCTGCCCCCAGCAACTGGCTCCCACCGGTTCTGGCCCCCACTTTGGCCGGGCGAATTGGTGGGAAAACCAAGCTAGGAAGAGATGGATGCCCACCTTTGCCAACCCCACCGCTTAGGTGGGGGAGGCGAGGTGAAGGACACATCTGAGTCCACTCCAGCCAGAAGAAGAGGGGACTCAGCCAATTAGGGAGAGGCTCATGCCCCCTCCCATTGGAGGGTGGCATAATAGGGGGTGTACCTACCGTAAGGAAGGGACCCATTGGTCTTTACCTGCACACCCCTTTAACACCCCTAAATTTAGTATTTAGGGGCAACCCTGAACCTTGCCTCCTCAGATTTGAGGAAGAAAGAAGGACCGAAGAGCCATACTGACCCAGGAAGAAGAGGACACCAACTGCTTTGGCCCCCAGCCCTACCAACCTGTCCCATTTACGACCTGCCTACAGCAAGAACAAATGCAAGTCCAGCGGCCAGCAACCCACAGAGCCAGGAGGACCTGCCCTGCAACAATCTTATAGACTCTGTCTCCCGTGATCACCGAAGTTGCTCAAGCAAAGACTCACCACAGAATCCGGATTCCGGCGATTTCGCGATTCTGCACTACTCTGCACCCGACGCCCACGGCCCGAGTTCGAGTGGCCCAACACCCCAAGGAGATCTCCCCAGCGATCCTGACCTGGAATCTTGTGATCGCCGACCTCCCTCAAACCTCAAGACGACGCCCGCATGCTCAACCTAGAGACCCCCCCCCCAACCGCGATCGGAACTGGTTAGAAAACCCAACGCCAGAAGACACCCCTGCACCCGATGCCCCACTGCCTTGGGTGGCCCAACCAACGGTGTCCGTGTATCCCCAAAGATCCCAACTTACCTCTTCAGCCAGTGGTCCCTTTCAGGAAGTCTCCCTACCCGAGCCTGCAACTTCGCAAACCCAAAGGTCTCTACTGAAAAGCACAGGGTCCCCGATGTCGTCTTTGCACCCTGCACCCGGCCCCCCACTGCCACTGGTGGTGCAGCACCTGTGCTAATCGTTGGCCCCTGCAGTGCTGACCTTAAACCCAGGAGCTTTGCTCCCACACAACAGAGTGGCCTGCTCGTAAGCAGCCCCTAACCGCAGGCCCCCTTAGCCCCATTGGCTAACATTGGGCCTCTGCACCCTGTGGTCTGCACTCGGCCGCCCAAATGCCGCTGGTGGTGCAACTCGAGTACCCATCTAGACCTTGGGGAACCTTGTTCCTAACCCCCAAAACTCACCCTCATAAGTTGTGTACTTACCTGAGAAACTGCTAACACTGTTTCCCCACAGGAGCCCATGTTAAGGAATTTTGGGCCTAAAAATGTCTGTTAAACGGTTGCTGTATGAAGAAAAGAGAACTCAATTGCAAAGTATAAAAAGTTGTACTTACCTTGTATTGAGAGTACCTAAGGTGTGGTATCTAGGCATACCACCCCAGTACTCAAAGTAATCCAAAAGTAATGAAAAGTAATTACAGTGTAATTTAAACTGTTTCAAAAGCATTGACAAACCTGTAACAATTGCAATTTCAAGCACAACTGCATTTCCTTGAACAGTCTTGCAGTTGAAAGTATATTTTACTTACCTGTGCCAAGTTCTGCTTGATTCTAAAATAAAACTTGAGTATACCTTCTTTATACTTGCCAAATTGGTCTGTATTCTGTCTCTGAGTGTGCGCAATCAGTCCTTGATTGAGTGAATACAATAAATGCTTAACACACCCTCTGGATAAGTCTAACTGCTCACCCACACTACCACAAAGAGAGCTGTTAGTACGTACCTAATTTAGCCTATGCTATACCTCTGGGGACTCCCTGGAGTCTGTGCATACTATACCTTACTTTGGTATAGTGTATACAGAGCGCAGCTTCCTACATGAGTTTATTACACAGTGAGGTCTCACAACCACATCATATAATAAACCACATTTCCTCATAACCCCAATCTCCTGGAGATGAGCAGGGAAATCTGAGTTCCTTTCAGCTGCCATAGCAGGTGGGTGACCTCATTCTTTCATTACCCAGAGAAGTTGAGCAATTGGTACTGCTAAGCGTTATTTAACAGCTTTGTCAGTGTTCCTCAGTCTGCCAGACCAACCGTTCTGTTTCAAATCCCTACTGCGAAGTCCCCAGATTGCTTTGAAGGCCACATTTGGTTCCCTGCATACTCCAGTTTGAGCCAGTTCAGGGAGCTCTTGGCTCCTGCTCTGGCGCGAAAGTGGATAAAGGACAAGGGAGTACCTCCCCTCTGTCCAGCTCCTCCTCTGAGAGGGAACCCAGAGTACTTCCAACCATTTCCTTAGGGAAATTAAGGGATTACCCTTCTGGGTCCTCAGATTTGTCGTTAGACAAGACTCAACCCTGAAACTACATCACTCTTCGATCGTCTGGACACTTGAACTTCCATTGGAACCGAGACGTCACTAAGGAAGACTCCTGCTGCTCCCCGTCTCGCTGTTCTGCAAGTCGTCTTCACCGTCTGTGTCTGTGCTTCTGCCAGGTTCTTCAACAGACCCGTGAGCATCAAGGACACTTGAAGAAATCTCCCTTGGAGTGAAGGAGTCACTCCCTTGCATCTGCAGGCACCGCAATGAAGCTGACCGGTCTGCTGCTCCTGTCGTCCTATTGACTTCCCGAGGCTCAGAAATACAATTGGTGGTTCTGCAACTCCCTTGAGGCCTGAGCTGTCCTCTCTCCAATTTTGAGGCCAGTATCCCTCTTCGGAACCTCTGGTCCCAAATCCATGTGCACCACATGGACTTGCCGTTGCCAAGGCTTGTTGGCTCTGAATTCCAGAGATTTTCGGGCTACAAGAAGCTCCAGTCTCCAGCATCTCTTTCCTCCAAGATCAGCATCCTCACAACAGCCTCTGCACCATGGGCCTTCATTCTTGGTGAGCAGCTCGAAGTCCTCTTGCGACTCCTGTGCCTTCGGCCTGTGGGTCCGCTACTGCTTCAGTGGGCTCCCCTGCTTGCTTGGGCATGTTCTGACTCTCCTGCTGTTGGTGAGTCCCTTGGACCTTGCTGGTCCCAACGTTGCCCCTTCTTCGTTTTCCACGCTAGTTGCGGCTACCAAGGCTTGTTGGTGCTTGCGCCGGACACTGACCACCTAGTCACCAACATCTGACGTGGGACAGCTTGTGCACGGCTCCTGGTCTTTATCCGCATCGCCTGGTCCTCACAGCAGGAGCGACAAGGTCACTGTCAACTCTTCTGAACCTCCCGACATCAGTTGCCATTGTGTCTTCGTTTCTCCTGGTCACCTCCGAGTGGCATAGACTCTGTCCCCTTGTTATGAACCCCAAAGTACCCCAATATAGGCCTAGGTAGTTGCATGACCTTTTACCTACATTTGTCCCACCTTGCTCTACATAACGGCTCTGGTGCTGACCTTTTACCTAGTTAGGTGCCGAATAAATGTTGTGTGGTTTCTTCGAAAACTAGCCTCATGTATTATGCATGAGAATTCTTAGTATCACAGCAGGATTACCATCTTCTGTATAATAACCCTGTACAAAAACCACCACTATTGTCATCCTTGGCCGACAGGCCCACAGTACCATGACACATCTAGCTAGAATCCCTGAGGGTACCTTTCGGTTATATAAGTACCACATCTTCACTGGGCAAACCAGAGGAGAAGTTTCCATGCTGACGAGACACTGAAGTCTCTGCAAATAGACACTCCAGCACACAGAGGTCTGACATCCCTCACAGGGTGTCCAATTCGAGACCCAAGACGGTGTCCTTCGTTATCTACCATCAGGTAATGGGGTTGGCTCTTTCCTAGAGGGATTCTTGTATACACTTACATACATGATAGGCACATTTAGCTAGGGTTTGTATCTTAGGAGTACTCATGATTACTGCCATGTATCTAAATGCCTACTGTTTCTCCCTAATGGTTGTTGCAGCACACATATTTTATATTAGAATGATGCTGGTTCAATAATGCTTATTGAAAACGTCCCCACAGTTTATTCTGTATATCTCTCTGAGAACGAGTGAGCATGAGTGACTGAGCGAAAAGTACTGTACTGTTTCCACGAATACGGAGGGGTCAAGGTTGTCATGTTTCATAGTTGCCAGAAACTATTCGCCCCTTGGTAAGGTTGTCGGGCTTATAGTGGCACTGTGAGCTAGATGGTCTACAGACTAATATATCCTTTGGGGGTGTCTGGAATCAGTCTGAACACCAATCCCTTAGTTTATGTTGTCTAAACGCACCAATCCTATATAGATTTGTAGGAACTACATGACACCCTCCGATTGCAGGGTTTTCCCTTCCAGAGTGCACCCTTGGATTCCACCGGACTTCTTCACTGTCTTCTGCAGAGGGATTTTCTTCTAAATCTACCATTGTCGTCTACGGAGGTTTCCAATGTCTCTGCACCCCTATGCACCTGGCTTCCCTGGTGTAGGTAACAAGGTTCACTGGGAATCCACAGGTGTGGTGGCTCTCCAACCTTCCGTTCTCTAAGGGAATTCTTCTGGGTCCTCTGGGAAGGGTCCTTCTTCTTAAAATCTGTAACCGCGACTTCCCCATTGACTTCCATTGGACACGTGGCTGTGTTTCCACTTTGCATTCAGCCTACGTGGGGTTCCTGTGAACTTACCTTGGGTGGTTCCCGGTGTCCCGAGCTCCTCTGAGTCTTCTAGATATACCAATGTGTTAGTAAGTGTTGTGTAATAAATAGAAGTATTTTTATGTAAATACTGTGTGGTTCTCTTTCATTTAACTTATACCATAAGAATAAACTGGTAAAATAAGCTGTTTAACACTCCAAGATAAGATGAAGGCTGCTCTCCACAGCTACCACTTTGAGAACTTTCCATAGTTATCAAAAACCACTAAAACCACCATAAGGGGTATTTCTCGCCTATATTTGTCTTATATAACCCAACTTGTCAGAGTCTGTCCAGGTGGGAGGCATGAGATCCGACTCATTCCCAGTATGTAGGGGCACCAGGCAAGGTTGCCCGCCGCCCCCTTTGCTATTTGTGCTAGCAATTGAGCCGCTAGCTGCATGGGTGAGACGAGATCTACTAGTGCGTGAGCTTGACTGGACGGCAGAGACGTTGGACAGAATCCCCCTATACGCAGACTACATCCTGTTTTTCCTCACAGACTCAGCATTTTCTTGCCCACAGATATTGCAGATCTTGCGGGTCATTGGGGAAACCTTGAGGCTGTACATGAACCCAACAAAATCAGTATTATTACTGGCATGCGGGACTTGAGGGGGGGGGAGTTGGGGGGGGGGGGGAGTGGTGTGGGCAGATCAATTGACCAAGGCCACTGAGGGCTTCCAATATCTGAGGGTCTATGTCTCCATGGGCCCGACCATCTCCTGGCAGCATAACATCAACCCCTTACTACCCCACGTCCACAACGAGGTAAAAGCATGATCCCCCCTGCCTTTGTCTCTGCTGTGTCGCTCTGCCATTTTTAAAATGGTGCCCTTACCCCGGCTGCTATACAGATTACAAAACTACCCTTACAACATACCAGACTCATGGTTCCAGTAGGTAAACGCGGCGCACAATCACTTCTTATTGGGGGGCGGGGGCGGTACAGGAGGCCCTTTGCACGTGCATTCAGTCCACTCATTGTGGGGGGGATCGCGGATGTGCAGTCCTATTATATCGCCTCCCACCTTCTTACTGTTTATGACTGGTGGTACACTGATCAATTCCATCCTGCATACACTGTTGAGAGACGGGCAATGGGGAACAGATCAGTTCTAGATTATTTATACAGTCGGGATGGCATCAACCACTTGCCTCTGGCCACCAGAGTGGTTATTCATTTATGGCGGTAGACAACCAGCCGAATGGGATGGGGGAATAAACTAACAAGGGAGACCCTGCTATGGCACGGGATGGTCTTGCACCAAGTTGCAGGGCTACAAGGATTTAGAGGGTGGAACCTTGTAGGTTTGTCCACACTGGGAGATGTGATGCAGCGCCCGACCTCGAAGTCTTTCCAACAGTTGCAGGAGAAATAGCACCTCCACCAGAGCCAGTTCTACAAATAACTACAGTTCCGACATTCCCACTCCCCCCATATTCTAGGTTTAACAGAGCTGCTGGAATACACCCTATTAGGGGGAAGGCCGCTGCTTGGGGACATGGTGCCGCACAAAATTCAGCGGTTATACAAGACCCTGGTTACACACAGCCCTACAACAATACAGACGCTGCGGATGGCATGGGAGGGAGAGATAGAAAATCTCAACAGCTACGATTGAACAGAGGCCTTCCCGGCCCCGGGGTGCTGCAATTTCATCACGCTATTGCCTCATCCAATTCAAATACCTACACAGAGCTTGCTACATTAGACACAGTCTGTGGCGGATCATCTCCTGTGTGCCTTCGTTGCAAGGAGATCACCTTGGAGCCCAAACTGGTTCTTCTCCATAGTACTGAGGAGATCAGGGGGAACAAATACAAGCAGCATCTCATGTTTTTGGGAGTAGTATTGGCCAAACGGGGCATCGCCTGATATTGGAAAGTGGAGTCCCCACCCTCAGTGAATGAATGGAACATAGCCATGGACAGGTGCATGGGAAAGGAGGTGGCAGTATTCCAGGCAAGGGGATGCCCACAGAAGCACGAAAAAAAATTGAAGTGTTAGGGGGCGCTAGAGGGCGCTTGGCGAGATGGTGGCGTGAAAGCGTAGCTCCGCCAGACGGAGACAATAATCATTTAAAATCCTGCTGTTCCTACCTTATACATCGCCCAAAAACCTCAAGGATCGACTGCGGAGTGTGCCTGGCGGTCGAGGCTCTGTGTCTGGCGGCGGCTGCCTGCAAAAGGAGGCAGAGAAACGTAAACCTGTGGCGCGGCTGAGTTCTCAAGATGGCGCCGCTGTGAGTTAGTGCCCTGAACTTGGAACAACAGACGGCCGGCGTGTTCTGCATCGGCGGCAGGTAGTCTACTCTTTTGGCACCCTGCGGGGATCAGCCTGGCGCAGATGATGTGCGCGCCCCCGGTGAGTGTAAAACCTGCCGCACTGGGACGGGCGAGTTCTGAGCCGATTGACCCCTCCCCCCCCCCCGAGTGCGTATACACCCAGGAAGTGATACTGCCGACTGCTACTGGATCGAGCTGAGGGGTGCGTGTGTCAGAAGCGGAGGACTCCCTCGGGTGTGCCGCCGTGGGGAATTGCAATATTGGCTGTGCACCTGGAAAAAACGCGACCCAGTCTGACGACTGGTGGGCACCTGTATAATAATTACTGGGCGGTATTGGAGCCGCTACGATTCATGAGAGCAGGGCAGCCTGGCTCGATGGATTCCTTGAACTGAGCTGTCTGCACCGGATATCGGCGAGCAGCTAAATGCGGCAGGTGCGCGGAGAGCAGTGTACAACTTGGAAGACCGGTGCTGACTCTAGCTGGCAGGGAACTTCCTCCCCCTGCGTCGCGCCTGCGGCCCACTCGGAGTGCATGGCTGCACTGTGACTCACGTCAGTGAATTGTAGAGTGACTCTAAGACTGTAAGACCGCGTTTACTTCAAGTGCACCTACTACTATTGCTGTCTGCCCCCACTGGAGACTGAACACACGTAGGGGCACTTGGGCCTTCCCGTACTATTTATTCTGTGCGCTGTGACGGCCGCATTACCCGAACGCTAAGACTGTGATGGGCCGGTAGCTGCCTCCTTCCTGTACCAGCCACACGTGGTCTGCCACTCATGGCGCAGTCTCTCCCAGCCACTCGGAGGATCGCAGTAGGCAGGCCTGAAGATGGGAAAGTCTGAACGAAATCAGCCTCGCCTGACATTCGAACCACGTAAGTCCAGCAAATCACGGCAGCAAGCTGCCTCGGACTCAGAAGCTGATGCTCCTGCAGACACCCTAGCTTCCCTTGAAAAAACGCTTCTTGCTGTGCAGAACATTTTGCATTCTATCAACGTCAAGATAGATACTCTCAACCTTAGAATGGATCATATGTCCACGAAACTGGACAAACACGCGGTGCGGCTGGGAGAAGCGGAAACGTGCATCTCTGATGCCGAGGATGGCCTACAACAAACGGCGGAGAAGACCAACGCCATGGAAAAAGTGCTGGCCGTGATACAGGCCAAGAACGAGGATTTGGAGGCCCGATCCCGGCGCAACAACATTTGCATCGCGGGACTACCGGAGTCCACAAACACTGGCCGTCTTGAGACATATGCGGAATCTCTGCTACAGACAATCTTCGGGGCGGAGAATTTATCACGAATGCTGATAGTGGAACGCGCACACCGCTCCTTGGCCGCTCGTCCCCCGCCGGGTGCACCTCCACGCCCCATTATTGCATGACTGCTAAATTACAGAGAACGGGATGCCATACTACACACGGCCACGGAGAAAGGTAGTATAGTTCACGATTGGAATTCTTTGGCTTTCTACCCGGATTTTACAGCAACAGTCCAGGCAGCACAAAAGGAATATCAACCGGCCCAAAAACTTCTCATTGCTGAAAACATCCCCTATGCAATGCTGTATCCTGCGAGGCTTCGCATAGATGTTGATGGCAAATCAAAGATTTTCACCACCCCAAAGTCTGCATTGGACTACGCAAAGACACTCAAGCGGAAGAGTCGTGGGGCTTCAGGACCACCCGCCGCTGATGTGGATAGACTCGCACAACTAGATTTAGAATGACACTTAGACTAAACCTATCTGGGACAAGTTGCCTGTGATTGAGGCTGGACTGCTGTATATTCAAGACCTGTATACCGGCGATATAAACTTCACTCCACCGGTGGCGGCCCCTTGTCCTGCAGTCCTACATGCCATCTATGCAGATAAACTCTGATGTTATTACTGTAACCGCTTTGAAGTGATTGTTGATTGTTACTGTGGGTGATTGGGTAGGAACGGGGTACATACTGCTCTCCGTCCCCCTCCTGTTCAATCTGGGAGGAGTTCAGTGCCCCAGCGCTCCCCGATGGGTGTTCCCCACGAATGTTTTTTGGACACACTGTACCTTCGGGTGCTGTTTTGGGTGGTTCGGCTTTAGCAGGTTGGGGTTGCTGAAGTGGGTGAGGGGGAGGGAGGGGTTGTGGATGTGTTAATTTGTCCTTTATTTGTTCAAGCTCGATATTCCATGCTGGACAAAAGTAAACAAACAATTGCGGTATTATATGTGGTATCAATGCCGTAGATATGTTAGACACAGAAAGTTAAAAAGCTTCATGTCTGACCTGGAATGTGCAAGGGCTAAATTCACCTAAAAAAAATCGTCAAGCAATGGCATACTTTGATCGTCATGAGATAAAAAATTGCATTTATACAGGGAACGCATCTCACACGTTCCAATGAAGGGAGCATAGGAACACACTGGGCAAGTTATAGATTGGCCTCTTCGTATTCATCGTATGCCAGGGGGGTGCTCACACTTGTTAAAAAAAAGTATTTATTTTATCAGGATTAAAGAGTACACAGATACTGCAGGTCGATATGCCATAACTCACGGTAAACTAGCACGGGAATTAGTAACCTTGGTGAATGTCTATAGCCCTAACTTGGAGGACCCTGAGTTTTATGAAGAGATTTTAACCACACTGCACAATTTACCAGATTCGACGATCATTTAGGGAGGGGACTTAAACACACACTTGAACCCCAGTAAGGATAAATCCAGTGGGACAAGGGGACAGTCGCCGAAAGTGGCCAAAGTTATCACTGATGGGATGGCGGAGTTCTGTCTAATAGATGTATGGTGTCTTCGCAACTCAGACAAGCTGGAGGGCACGCACATCTCCACCGCGCATGGCAGTTGGTCCCGTTTAGATTACTAGTTAATGAGCGACTACGCAATGCCATGGGTATCGGAAGTTACATGCCTACCTAGAACGCTCTCAGACCACAATCCAGTCAAACTCTCAGTACGCATCCCACAGGTCGCGATTCGGCAATTTACTTGGCTCTTCCACTCTGAGGCACTACTAGACCCATTATACACGCACACAATTTGAGAGGCCATCAAACAATATTTTGCACTTAACTAGGGCAAAGTAGATAGCGCTGGAACCCTCTGGGAGGCGTTCAAAGCCACAATTTGCGAGAAGTGTATTGGCACGACGGCGGGGATATTGAAGGACAGAGGACAGATATCTAAAGTGGAGTCCACCTTGTCCTGTCTTGAAGGACAGTACGAGACTTCACCCAGTGCTCCTCTGTTAGCGCAAATTAAGGAGGCGCTCTTAGAATATAACGAACTAGCGGATAAAGAGGTTCGCTACTGATCGCGGAGACATGTAGCATGTGCATATGGTAAGGGGGGACGCCAGGGCCACACTCTAGCTATGAAAATAAAGAAAAGAGAAGATAGCCACACAATCCCAAAAATAACTGACGCTTTCGGGGAGGACTATTACACCACACGGGATATAGTTTATCAATTCAGAACATCCTATGCGGCCATGTACGAGTCGCAGACTGGGGCTTCTGTGGATGAAATGGACGATTAATTGTCGGACATTGCTGTGGTGTGGCTATAAGAAAGCCATCAGGATTATTTAAGCCAACCAATATCTGTGGAAGATATTCGTTTGGCCATAAAAGCCCTTCCCAACAAAAAAGCCCCGGGCCCTGACGGCCTCACTGGCGAATTCTACGAAGAATTTGTGGAGGAAATATCGCCCTATTTATTAGAGGTTTATGCCGAGGCCTACAATGTGGGAATTTTACCGCCGACTCTGTGGGAGGCACTTATAATCACATTACTTAAAAAAGATAGACCACCCACTAGCAGCGACTCGTATCGTCTGCTCTCGTTAATAAACATAGACGCAAAGATGACATGCAAAGATATTAGCGACTAGGTTGCAACCATTAATGCCCAAACTGGTCCTTCCGGATCAATCCGGATTCATTCCTGAGCGCTCCACCTCACACAATTTGCGCACCCTTTTTGCTATGTTTCATATACTGGATCCCAAATTAAAGGCGGCGGCTGTGATGCGGCCAAGGCCTTTGAATCCATTGAGTGGGGGTATCGGTTTTATATCCTTCGGCGTATGGGGTTCCCTCTGGTGTTTATCAACTGGATACAAATACTGTATACCTAACCCGTCGCTAGGGTACGAGTAGAAGGCGTCACATCAGACCCTAAACAGATAAAAAGGGGAATAGACATGGTTTCCCCTTTATCGCCGCTATTTTTTGCGATCACACTGGAACCACTTGCCTGTGTCATCAGACAGCGCCATAAAGCAGCAGCATTGAGCTTTGCTCACCGTCCAGTATGTATATCCTTATACGCTGATGAAATGTTGCTATTCATACGTGAACCGCGTGACTTTCTGGAACCAATATTATGAGAATACATAAGATTTGGGAGATTTTCGGGACTTACCATAAACTGGTCCAAGTCAGTGGTGGTACCGTTTACAACAGTCACCTCGCAATACGAGTTCGAATTCCCAATGGTGTGGTCACTGAAGCCAGTGAAGTACCTTGGGGTATGGGTTCACCGTGATCCTGAGATTGTTAATCCATGAGAATTATGGAACAGCTTGCACTCTTCTGGAACAGCAAGAGGATAGGTGGGTATGACTACCACTATCGCTAGCGGACTGCATGGCACTGATCAAAATGGTGATGCTACCTAAGTTCTTATATTATTTTAGAAATATCCCGATACAATTAACTACTACCTTTTTCAAAACGGTTTGTTCGCTACTTGTCAGGTTGCTTTGGGGCGGCAAACAGGCCCAGGTACACTTCACGACACTCATGTTGGATTACAAAAACGGGGGGTTCAATGTGCCGGACATGTACTTATATTACATGTGCACTCAAGCACAATATGCATATTACTGGTACAATACACATGATTTTATCCCTCATGTAGCTGTAGAAGACGGAGATGCTCACCCTATACCTCTTAGATCCATACTGACGCACACTCAAAGGGGTACGCCCAAGACAGAAATTACCTCAGTTGATTCCACAATTGCCGCCTGGCAAGCTCTAGGTCGGAGAGCGACAAAACTGCCCGTCTACTTCCCGCTGCTGCCCCTGCCACACCACGCAGCCGATTCGGTCACACATGAGCGGGTGGCATTGCGTATACTGACATCTGTAGGGCTTGACAAAATGCAGGACGTCTTTCCAAATGGCACCGTTTTTAACGACGGAAGATCTTAGCTATGTGCACAATCAAACCCCACTGTTTATTTTCACAATACATAGACTGAAAAAAGCACTGCATACGCATTACCCCACATTCCCATCTGAACTCCCCACATTGTGCTCTTTACATGCCCTACTTATTAGTCCCTCGAGACATAAAACGATCACTAAGTTATACAGGGCTGCGAGAGACGAGACACAGCTACCACACAATAGCGCCATGGAACAGTGGAACTTGAAGTTAGATCCGCAACGAACGCAACACGACTGGGAGTACTGTGGACAACTAATGAAGGCACTCACACCTAATGGAAACCTACACATTATACATTTCAGGTATCTGCACCAAACGTATCACACACCACATAGGTTATTCAAATATGGCTTAAGAGATGACGACACCTGTAAACGATGTGGGCTGGCAGGCGCAGACTTCTGGCACCTGGCATGGGAATACGGAAAGGTGAGGGAATATTGGGAAAGAGTCATTAACACTCTACAAGACATGCCTAGTGTACAGCTTAGCTGTACCCCCTAAGTATGCCTGTTACATTTAATACCATTCCTAAAGGGTAAGATACGTAGTCTTGTGAAAATAGCGTTACTGCTCGCCAAAAGGAGAGTTGCCATGGTATGGGACGGCAAGCTCCACCCAAAAGTCGAGCTGTGGTTGAAGGATATGGTATATTGTCGCGTCACCCTGACTTTATATGCTGAGGAACTCCCGACCACATCCAGACCTAAAGACATTTGGGAACCCCTGTTGCAATACTTGCGTGCGAGAGGGCACACTCCCCGAACTGCTTCTCCGTCATCGGACTGATGCAATGTATTTTATTGATAGATGCACATGTATACCATTCACCGGCAGGTCTTGCCGGAAAGGTTATAATCACTGAATAAACACGGCCACGGGTTGTTTGGATGGTAATTTGTATGTTGACTGTGAATGCATCCCTGCTGCTTTACATCATATGTCATTTGAACGATCAACAATAAAACAAAAATTAAAACACAATTATTATTCCGAAGACATCATAGAAATCAAGAAACACAAACCAATAAAGCGCTTTGTTACAAAATAAACAAGTGATAACTTAATAGATGAAAAAAAAAATGGAAGCGTTAGGCAGACTTCCGAGGTACCCCACTGCCCCTGGCTCAATCCGTAAATGCAGCCTTGGACATGGAGCTACAGATATTTGGATTGGGATGACAGTAATTGTACCACATAGTGGCAGGTGACACAGCGTGGGTGGCGTGGTCGTGTGGAGGGGGGGGGGAAGAGTCCATGTTATACATGTTTTATGGGCATAGTTCTCTGGGTTCATTGAGTTCTGCTGTGTTATTAAGGATTTCGCAATTGTGTAGGCCTTTGAGGCCTGTATGTACTCAAAATTTCAATAAATGTTGTTTATTAAAAAAAAAAAAAAAACACAATAAGGGTTGCCTGGAATAAGGGTTGCCTGGAATAGTGCATGGTGCACCCCTTGAATAAGTATGCACCATTTACTAAGCCAGCCTCCTTCAGACACTTCATCCCATCCATATGAAGCCTTTTCATACCACAATTGTTTGTTAACTAAAGTATTTATAGAGCAATGTAATCATCACTGCATTCAAAATAAATTTGAAATCAACCAATCAGTGTCTGGCCTTGTTTTCACTATTTCATCATTAAACCTTAATTTTCAAGACGGCTTGATTGGACAAGGATGACCTCCAATCACAAGCCTCTATGCCGCCCATTGTACGGAACACAAATATGTCTGGACCAGAGAGGAGACAGGTAGGCTGACACACTCATTGGACAATCAAAAGCCTCTATCCCGTCAATTGTACGTACATATAAAGTATTTATAGAGCAGTGTAACCAATTACTGTATCTAAAATTTCAAATCAATCAATCAGTGTCCTTGTCTTGTTATTTTATCATTAAACTTTTGTGTTCACAAGGGTATGACTGGACAAGGAAGACCTCCAATCACAAGCCTCTATGCCATCCATGATTTGGAATACAATTGTTATGTCTGGACCAGAGAGGAGACACATAGGCTAACTCACTCACTGGACAAGGAAGTCCTCCAATCACAAGTCTCTATGCCATCAATTGTGGTAAATATAAAGTATTGTTATGCAATGTAACCTATCACTGTATCCAAAATTTCAAGACACCCAATCAGTGTCCTTGGTTTCGGAGCAGTAGTAGCATTAAAAGGTTGAGTGATATTACATGCATGAATACGAAACACCTGGGCGATCAGTTAGAGCCAATAATGCTCTTTTTTTTTTTTTTAATTACTTGAATCGTTAAATTATCTCTACAAATAAAACATTGTTCAAACCATTTGAAAACACTTTTAAATTAAACATTTTTTAAACATACTCCATGAGCCGGTCTTTTTAACAACCTTCTGACCACCTAAAATGCAGCCATGAAGTCCACTCCTAGAGGGCACTGCACTCCTAGCAGTAGAGCAAAAGCTCCAGCCTTGGGAGGGCTTGAAAATCAAAGCAATTCCCAGGCTGGTCCTCCTTTTCTGCCTGGTGTCAGTGTGTTTTGACTGTAGTTCACTGGGATTCTGCCGGTGCTCCCTCCGCTAAATGTTCTGGTAAGTTGTACACCCCACGAGGGGGCGTGGCTACGACAGCCACGATGGCGGCCATGAACTGCTGAGGCTCCTGGCTCGGGCGCCTCTGAATTAATCGTAGAGCGTCACTGGGGCTGGTGAACGGCTCCGGACCCGGCGGAACCTGCCCAGTTGGGGGAGCGGTGTGTGCGGAGGCGTGCGGACGCCCGCAGCGGCGGCCCCCGGACGGGGCCACAGTACACTGAGCCTCCTGAGCCACGATTCTCAAGATGGCGCCGGTGGCCCTTTGAGCAGCCCGGCGGCGGTGCAGGGACGGAGCCGGGGATGTGGACGAGTCGCGCCCACCTAGCACAGCGTCCGGACCCCTCGGGCCTCTGAAGATTCGGCGGGGAGCTGAGGTGTG
This sequence comes from Triturus cristatus, assembly GCF_964204655.1. Classification (NCBI taxonomy): domain Eukaryota; kingdom Metazoa; phylum Chordata; class Amphibia; order Caudata; family Salamandridae; genus Triturus; species Triturus cristatus. The sequence goes on from NC_140595.1 coordinate 612,463,985, forward strand.
GGGTTGGACCGGCCCCCTTGCGGCGCTCACCGTCCGGTGCGCCGGGTGGCCCAGCGAAAACTTGGAGCGGACCCGGACGGGGCCCCCCCCTTTTTTCCCCTTACTGGATAACCGGGGTGCCCGCTGCGGCTGGAGTCCGGGGGGGCCACGGGGCAGTGTGGAGCATCGGCGAGGATTCCGGGCTTTCTCGGGCAGGTGCGTGAGGTGTTGCCTTACCTCCGCATGGCCGCCTGAGCATACGGACTGCCTACAGCGGGGGCTCTTGACTCTGCGGGCGGCGGACCCCCCCGGAGGGAGACACGGCGGAGTGCCCTTGGGGTCCCCCCCCCGGGGCTTGAGCGGCGCCGGAGACCAGGGCGACGCGACACGGCAGCTACCACCACTGGAGGGAGTTGATGCCCGACAGACTGACTCAGCACAGAACACTGCAGGTACCCGGTGTGACCGGCGAGTGGTGGGGGAACGGGAGAGGCTGTGGCAGTTAATGGTGGCGCCGTGGTCTTAGGCCCCATCGCCAGCTGACAGCATTCCTTGCCTGGCCCCAACATGGCCGCCCATGGGACACATGGTCCTACCACGAGTCCTCCACAAGGGCCCATAATTTGAGAGGGTGGCGACTGGGATCCCTAACTGTGCTGGAGGCACACCGTCTGCCCACTGGAGTGCCATCGACGAGCCTCCGCTGTGTCTGCTTCACAGATACCATTGAGCGGACGTGCCCTGGGGGGGGAGACCTACAGACCGGGGCGCATCATCCGTGGCCCCCCCGTCCTTAGCGGGGGCACTTCCTGCACCTGGATCGTATTGCACTGTCTCCTGTCTGGACCCCCCTGACGGGTAGTGGGAACCGTCATACCTCCAGGACTGCCTCTTTGAGGGGACGTGCCTGCGCCGGGGGCCGGCAGCGCGAGGGCCCCTGCTTGTTGCGTCCACTGGAGCGCTGCATCTTCGGGGACCCGCGGGTCCCGCCCGGTGGCGGCGGCCCTCCTTCCCCCACGAAAAACGAAAAATGGGGAAACCAAGGCCCACGCAGCAAAACGCTGTGCCGGAAACTGCCCCGGAAAATATGCCGAAGACGTCCACTTGGTCCTCCGGTACCGCGCCCTCATCAGACCTTTCCATTTCGGACAAGCTGGATAAAGTCCTTGCAGCTATTGAACTATCCCGAATCTCGATGGAAGAACGACTCGGCACACTGACGACGGAGGTCAATCTGCTCCGGGACGATCACCGCAAACTGGCTGATCGGGTGAGGACGGAGGAACGGACATTGGAGGAAATACAGCCTACACTAAAAGAACACCAGACGACACTCCAAGGAATTCTTACCCGCTTGGCTACAGTGGAGGAACTAGCACAGGACTTGGAAGGCCGCTCGCGACGCTGCAACATCAGAGTGCTGGGACTGCCGGAGGGCATTGAAGGGACAAACCCCATAGACAATATGGACACTTGGCTCAAATCCTTCACCCCAGCTGCAGACCGAACAGCGTTTTTTTCGATTGAACGAGCCCATAGGGTGCCGGCCCAAAAACCCATTCCTGGAGCGGTCCCCCGACCACTACTAGCTAAGTTCCTTCACTTCCGGGATCGAGACGCAGTGCTCCGGGCAGCACGGCAAGCGGCGCCGCTCCGGATAGAGAACAAACAGATAATGATCTTTCCGGACTATGCCCGAGCGGTGCAGCAACAGAGATCCTCTTTTCTAGACATAAAGCGGAGACTGCGTGAAAACAACACGCAATATGCCCTACTCTTTCCAGCTCGCCTCAAGGTTCTCCACAAGGGCTCCTCCATTTTTTGTTCACGACTGCTGAGGCGGCACATGACTGGGCGTACCAGCACTGCACGCGGACGCCCGGTGCCCGCCCCGGAAGTGGCTCACCCTACAAGACTTTTTGTGGCAGAAAGCGTCCTACGAAGCCCCACCACACCGAGATGAAAACGGCTCCCGGTGCCCACGACTCGCCGGATCTAGAACAGATCATGAAGGAGAGGCGTGAAGCGTTGCAGGCGGTAATCGATCTACGCTCCACCCAGCGTTCGGAATCCATTGATCGCCCTCCACACATCTTCTCATCGGAGGGCGAAAATGACAGTGATGACATCGCTTCGGGAGCGGGCTCGGTGGCGCCCCCCAAGGTCACCCCATAAACGGCAGAAAGGCTACTGGATGGCCAGGCTTTCCCCTCCTCACCGTGACTCAACCAAGTGCAATAGACTATCTAACTGTATCCTTACGAGTAATGTCCAATATGTACTTACTGTTGAGAATGTAGAGTTTAGTACCCTGCTAGTGACGCGCAATGGTCCTTCTATATGCCCGTTAGACACACGGCCGCGCAGCCGCATGTCGCCACCTCCCATCACATAGAGCAGGTTTTTCCCCTCAGTGTTACGGGAGGGAGTTTGGACACACCGTCTCTTGAACGATGAGTCCTTTGCGTTGGGACTGTTTCCCGTACCCCTGCACGTTGTTTATCTCCCAGTTCATAAACGTCCCATTCGTCATGGACCCCTACACCCACACAGCCAAACACTCGAGTGGCCAGGTTCACCTGTCCGCTATTCTTCGAACGCGCAGCGCACCCCTAGGACAACATTCACCGACCACTCTGGCGGGCATCTCACCCGACCCATACACAACATACACTATGCATTGCGACGATGGCGAGCATGGCAGACGTTAACATACTCACGCTAAATGCACGTGGTCTTCACACCCCACGCAAACGCTATGCGATCTATGCCTACGCGAAGCGCCAGACAGCGTCCATTCTTTTCTTACAGGAAACCCACCTTAATGTAGCGGAAGCAGGCAGGATACACGCGAAGTGGCGGGGCCTTATATGCGCTACAACTTACTCATCATTTGCCCGCGGTGCGCTGATCTGGGTTCGCCCGGGAACTCCGTTCCGGGAGCTTAGACGGGTGGTGGACGGGGAGGGCAGATTTGTCCTATTGGAGGGACTCTTGGATGGTCAGGCCGTCCTGCTGGGAAGCATATACGCCAAAACGTTGACCAAGACAAATTCTGGGACAGACTCACGAAAATTTTAGCCCAATTCACACATGTACCTTGGATACTCGGGGGGGACTACAATTGTATTCTGGACCCAAAATTGGACCGCTCCTACCCCCCTCTGCCGCACTCCCCCACTCACAGACAAATAGATAGATTTAAGGCATGGGTAGCACACTGGTCACTTACAGATGCATGGAGACTACACTACCCTCAAACACGTATTTACTCCTTCCACTCCGTTCCCCACAATCTATGAGTCAGGCTGGATCGTTTCCTATGCACAGCAACACTGCTCCCGCAGGTAGGGTCGTATCCGATCATGATGCACATTTGTTAAGCCTTCAATGGAGACCCCCACATCCCCCTGTCCCCACATGGCGCCTATCACGCGATTGTCTGACGGACCCGGTCTTCACGCACGAACAGAGACGTAGTATTCAAGAATACTTTACCCACAATACGGGGACCGCATCCTCAATCCTAGTTGAATGGGATAGCTTTAAGGTGGTGGCCCGGGGAGACTGCATTCAACAGAGAGCCGGGGCAAAACGAACCCTGGAACAGGCCCTCGACAAAGCGGAAAAACGGCTTGCTAACGCTACAAAAGCCGCCGACCAATCGGTGGCAGCGGTAACACAGCTCGCCCACGCTAAATTAGAGTACCGGGGCACATGCGCGGACCTACGGCGGTACAACTTTCGGGCCTATGCGACCCACATGCATAAAGACCGCGACAAAACGGGCTCACTGTTAGCGTGGCTAGCTAAACAAGACACGGAGGTGCAGCCCATCACGTCAATAATTACTCACCATGGCACTCTAGTACAATCCCAGGACGAGATTCTTCAGGCGTTCCATCAATATTACTCAGGGGTCTACAGTGGCCCCCGGTCATGGAGTCAAGAGGCAGTCAATCACTTCCTAGACCCCCTTCCTCTCCCCCAGATATCTGACGCAGATAAGACGGACTTAGAAACGACGATACACACCTCTGAGATTACACATGCCATACGTGCCTTGGCCCGTAACAAAGCCCCAGGCTTGGACGGGTTCCCGTTGGAGTACTATGCTACCTTTGCCTCCCAGCTGACCCCCGTCTATTGGCAGAGCTGGATACAGCACTGCAAACCGGCGAATTACCCAGGTCCATGAGAATCGGTGATCGTAACGTTCCCGAAGCCCAACCATGACCCACAACTTTTAGCTTCTTACCGGCCTATAACGCTCCTCACGGCCGATTGTAAAATCTTGGGGAAAATACTGGCGGAGAGATACTCCCAAATCATACGCCCGCTGGTTCACCCGGACCAGTGCGGATTTGTCCCAGGCAGGAATACCTCGCAGAACATACGCCGTCTTTTTCACATCCAGGATCAGATCGGTGACCGCTTCCCCAGAGCGGCGTGCCTGATCTTGCACCTCGAGAAGGCTTTCGACACCCTAACGTGGCAGTACCTGTTCCCGGTCCTCCGACGGGCTGGCCTCGGTCCCAAGCTCATAGCTTACACCCACCTTCTATACACTAAACTCACTTCCCGAATCCGCATTGGACGCCGTGTCTCCCCGGAGTTCGCAATACATAGGGGTATGCGACAGGGCTGCCCCCTCTCGCCCCTATTATTCGCGCTGGCCGTAGAACCTCTGGCTATCCGTCTCCGTCGGGAGGGACAGGACTGGGGCATCCCACTTGCAAATACCGCGCACTGTGTCTCACTATATGCCGATGACCTTCTCCTCTATATACGGGACATCGCAGCGGATCTCACTCCACTTGGGACCGCCTTGACCGAATTCGCCGATGCCTCGGGCCTGAAGGTGAACTGGGATAAATCTGTGGTGTACCCCCTACATCCGAACTCTGCCCCTCAGGAGGTCTGGATTGGGGATCAGAAAATCAGCTGGACCGCGGAGGCCCCTCGCTATTTGGGGATTCGCCTATATCATTCACCCACTGCCATCTTCGAGGGTAACTATCGTAGGACACTCGCCAGTATACGATCCACCATTGGGTTTTGGCGGAACCTTCCGCTGGCCCCGATTGGCCGAATGGCCCTCGCGAAAATGATTCTGGTTCCACGACTACTCTATTATTTCATCAATCTCCCAGTAATCCCACCCCGTTCCTTCTTTAAAGATTTGGACACACTTCTGGGCTCCCTGATATGGGGCAAAGGACGACACAGAATCGCACTTGAAAAATTATAACTACCCACGACACAGGGGGGCCTTGGAGCCCCATCATTCGAGGCCTATTTCTTGGCGGCTCAGCTTCAATGGCTCTCCTATTGGACGGCTGATAGGCACACGTCCGAAACATACACGGTCGCAGGCTGAGTAACGACGCCGGAACTATGCCGCTTGCTCATACCAGGATCCCGTCCCACAGGGACCTGCCCCCTCCAGGTGGAAGTAGCCCGGAAATGTATCCAGCGCATACACCGCATGACACCAGACAGGCCCCCGTATTCACCGCTGCTTCCGCTGGTGGGCTGGCCCAAAAACACCCAATTCTTTACTCCTACCATGCTCCGGGAGTGGACATCTAGGGATGTCACCGAAGCAGAAATATTATTCAAAGAGGGACACCTTAGACCATTCCAACAACTTATTGACGACTATGATCTCCCCCCAGGGCAGTTTCTGCGGCATCGCCAACTCCTCAGCCACTAGCGACCGTACTATGATCTTACACTAGGGGAGCCCCCCACACACCCAGTCCTCCACACGATCTTACGAATGGGGATGGGCCGCCACCTCACCACATGGCTGTATAAATCAATCAGGGAGTTGACACCTCCATTACTTGAACCCCTTCGGACTCTTTGGGAAGGGGAGGTGGGACGGGCGTTTCACGATACTGAGTGGGAAAGGGCACTCAAATTCCCCAAAAAAGTATCCAGGAATGCCCGTTTCGAAAATATACAATTTTACATTATACATAGGGCCTACTTGACACCAGCACGCCTACAGCGTTTTTATCCTGATACAACTTATCCTTTGCCCTCGCTGTCAGGCACAAGACGCAGATTTCCTCCATATGTTTTGGGCCTGTCCGGATATCCAGACCTACTGGTCGGCCATCCACACGACCCTCCGCGACCGTACCGGACAACCCCATCTAGCCACATGGGAATGTTGCGTGCTGGGAATAATTGGCCGGAGGAAACGTCACAAAGTGCCCATACGCTTCGTCTCCTTAGCACACCTACTGGCTAAACGCTGCATAGCTATGCATTGGCGCTCCCCTACAGGCCCCCCGATTGCGGCGTGGAGGGGGGCGGTGCTCAAGTGGGCCGCAGCTGAGGAGGATGCCCTGCGGGAGGAGGAAGCGAAAGGCATACGTAAAACCCCGATATCCCTGGAATGGGCGCTTATACTACATCAGTTCAAACAGTCTCAGTCCCAGGATGACCCGAGCGCGAGTGCGACAACCCCTAATGTCACACAGCCATTTGCGATGCATGCCCACACAGATGGCGCTCTCTCCTGACCATTCACACCTATCCGGGGACGGCTGGGTTCCTGCCCCCACCACCCCGTCTCATTCACCTATACCACATGTCCGCCTGCACACCTATATTCTTGGCAGGGGGATGCCGCTGTGCTGTTACTTAGTTACCTGAAGGACCATATGTGTCCTAGTCCGGCTGTCCCATCTAATAGTCCATGATGACCCCTAGTTTGTTTCCTCCCCCCCCCCCCCCTGGTCTGTTCCTTACTTGGCAAATACCTGTTATGGTACATACAGCATATAAATGAAGTCGAAGTAATCGTAAATGTCAATAATGATACCAGCTGATTAGACATGCATATTTCATGATACTGCGGTCAAATACCACTATGTAACAACTGTGATAATAAATGCCAATAAAAAGAGTTAAAAAAAGAAAAAAAGGAGTTGTACACTCCACAATTGGCATACTGGGGTACTGTTATAAGTCTTTAGTATATGGTACTAAGGTACACAGGGCATTGTTACACCAGGGGTCTCCTGTGGGCTGCAACATGTATTATACCACCCATTGGAGCTCATGCAAACTGTGTCTGCAGAGCTGCCCTTTCAGTCTGTGTGAAATGATGCTTGCACCTTTCACTTGGGATATAAGGTTTCCCTTATATCCCGGTCACTGCACTTTTAACCTAACCTAACCTATGAGTCACCCCTAAGGTAGGCCCTTCAGTCCAAGGGTAGCATGCATGGTTTTAAGTGTGTGGGTACCCCTGCACGAGCAGTTTCCCTCTACAAATCCAGGACTCCATTCTCTGGGCTTTGTAAGTGCGGAACACCTATATTTGCTAAATATTTATTTATTGGCATTTTAATATCATGAAAATACAACAGTAATCAAGGCAGTGAATTAACACAGTGAACATACCTTTTGCATTTGTGTGCACTGTAGCTCAGTAAGAAATCACAGCCTGAAACAAATTGAACTACATGTTGCCACCATGAGGCAACATGTAGGAGCAATTGTAAGGGAGCATGACCTCAGATTCTCAGACTCAGGTTCCTCATTTGTTCAAGGGAGGGGAGCAGTGTCACATTATACTCAATGTAAACGCAATAGCAGTTGGTCCTGTATAGCAAGGATGACCGATAAAGTGTAATACTCAACAGAAAAACAAATAAACAAAACAATAAGTGACAACTGCAGTGAGCCAGGGGGACCAGCCACATAAGGAGCTTTGAAAGGGGGTGGGGGGAGTAGGGGACGGGTGCTTGTAAACTAACTAAGTAGGATGACGCACTCCCGCCTGTCAGATGTCAAGGAGAGACATCCTCTATGATTGATATATATATATAATCTACTGGCGGTCGCCAGTAGATAGTTATAGTTAGGACCTATTTTCCATAGGAAATCCGCAACATTCTATTCCCAACACTGGCGTAGCTAAAGCTTCTGGCGCCCGGGGCTATCCCCCAGATTGCCGCCCATCGCAGGTAGCGGCGGGGAGGTGGGGGGGGGGAATCTGGGGAAAAATGACGGCGAGCAGCACGGGTGGATTGGCAGGGTTTAAGTTACGATCCCACTCTCTACTCCACTGCATAGGAAAGGGTGTGAAACTGCGGCGTAACCATAGAGCAAACCTCAAAGGTCAAGACTCAGTTGATGAAGGTCCACCAGCACTAAAATGGTAGCTAAATGCATAAGTAAATGTATCCCTTCCTCCTCTTTACACCACTCCATACTTAACTGCTGCTACAAGACCACAGCAGTAAAACCACCCGCTAGACATCAAGCACAACACTGAAACAACTCCCACTTACGTCACACTCTACACCCAGAGCAGAAAAAACACTTTTACACCCTAAATGAGTGGGGGAAGAAGGCTGGACGTCTTCTGGCCTTGCAGGCTCACCAACAGGAAGTATCCTATGCTATACTGGATATACTGGCTACCCTCCACACAGACAGAACACCCTGAACGCACACACTGGACATCTTAGAGGCATTCTGCTCTTACTATGCAGCCCTCTACACCTCAGAAACCGTTAGTCCTACTACTCTCATCGAACACTTTTTGACATAACATGTTCCACCTAATCTTTCCCCGACGCAACGGTCACAACTCAATCTCCCCATGACTGAGGACAGGGTCAGGGAAGTTATAAGGGGGAAGCCATACAACAAGGTATTACAACATGTAGGCATATGGCCCACTTTTCAAGCATGGGTGTGGAAGCTCTATACTCAGTCGACAGCGAGGGTGACGTGTAATGGTTACGTATCTCCACCCTTCACTGTCCATAGGGGCACATGACAAGGGTGTCACCTCTTCCCATTGCTGTTTATCATAGCTTTAGAACCCTTGGCAATTGCTGTCCGTAATTCCTGCAACTTTCATGGCATAATGACACAGGTTGGGATACACGAAGTATCATTGTATGCGGAGGTCATCCTGGTTACCCTCTCAAACCTGACCTCATCGCTTGATGCCATGACTTCACTGATATCAAGATTCGCAGGCCTCTCTAGCTACAAGATGAACTGGAACAAATGCAAAGTTTCCGTGGACACAGGATTCATTGAAGTACCTGAGTATTATGATATCACTAGGGCTGACTAACATGGTTGAAAACAATCTTTGGCCTATTACACTTCCGCATCAAAGCAGACTTTCAGCGATGGACTCAGCTTAACCTAACCTTATGGGATAAGACCCAGTTACTCAAAATGAATGTTTTACCCAGACTCAACTACCACTTTCTGATTATCCCTCTCCAGATTCCCACTAAAATAATGCAGGTCATTTAAAAAAACCTTAAAACCTTTCATTGGGTGGACGCAAGCCCCGACGGAGGTTTGCTAAACTGCACACCTCAGTCGCTAGTGGTGAGATGGGTAGCATCGCAGACTACACTTTGGCCTTGCAACTCACACCCCTTTGGTATGTACTCATACCTCCCTAGAAACTCCATGGTGAATCCACATGGAGGTGGAGCTGGCTGACCGCCTTGCAGTCCCCAGGATATTATACTCTGGCGACCCAAACCGCTTCCTCTCCTCTCACCCAGTCCTAGTCACTATGATCTATGCTTCTGAAAGTCCACCCTACACTTCACTCTCAAGCACCTCTATGGTGCAACGTCTCACTGTTAATAGATGGCAAAAAGCCCCTGTGGAATGCATTCAAATCAAAGGCTTATGCTCCCTTTCATTTGCCTCAGGCAAATATCCTTGATTGTAATGGAATGAGAACTAAACATATTGTGGTACAAATGAATGTATCATCTGATCAAAGTGATAATCAGTATGCTACCCTAAGTGTAATTACAAGTGAGATGCAGGGCAGCTGGAGGAAAAATGGAGCTTCCAGACATGTGTCTCAAAAAAGCGACCTCAAAAGGAGGGTTACTTAGGCACATATGGAAAACAAGGTTTACTAAATTTTCATTGGCTGTGTTTCCATCTACCATGATGTAAACATCATCACAAACTAAAATGTTTTGATATTTTCTGGTTGAGGAAGCCAATTGCCTTTATCCCCGCCAAATGAGGAAACAGATAGTTTGTGTGGCAGCTCATTTCTAATTTTAAAAAAAGTAATGTTGAAACTTTAGGTAGACAACAATTATGGCTAAATTGATTATGGGCCTCAGAAAGGGTGATCACATTTTGTAGCTTCGTTATCCCGTCACTGGTTGAAAGTGGAAGTCTGGAAAACCTTAAAGTGGCTGTGCTTAGTTCACAACTGCATGTGTAAACTGCTCTTTCCAGTATCTTTAACACAAATTGACTTTGTCAAACACCAAGATTCATGCTTTCATCTTTCACAGATGTATCTTGCCTGCCACCTGGCTGTCTGTGATCCAAACTCTCGGCACCACCACATAAAAGATTAAATCCTCTCATCAAAAATAGATTGTCTTCTGGAAATACTATTCTCTTAACTCTTGACAAACACTTAACTTTCATTCACCCCTCACACGAAAGATTTTGTTCAGTACTAGAGGTGTTCTAACATATAGCGGGACTATATTAAATCTTTTAATGTATTCAGCTATCTATGATCCCAAGACATTGAGAGAAATGATCCATTATTAAGAGGCATGGTAACAGTGACTTGAAGCGTAGCTACACTTGGCTGGATTAATACTGTGAGGAAAGCTCACACACTTTGAAGTGTTTAAGTAGGTAGGTGGTACAATAATGTGCAACGACTTCTTCTGGCCAGGGGAAGCCATCAATGGTGAAATATTTGTTAAAAGACACACTTCTAAAAATTTAAAGGCAGTGGGAAAATATCCTTGGAAGGGCACGAATTTCATGATTAAGAGCCAGATCTCATAGAAGGTATCAAGGAGCTACTTAAAGAAGTGAGGGTTGTCAGAATAGAAACTGAATTCTATGTTCGAAAGACAGCCGAGGAAGTCAGACAAAGGAATTGGAGAAAAGGTGTACCAGTCTGAAGCAGTATGAGAACTAGAAAGGTGAATTAGAGGTGTGGAGGTAAGCTATGTTCGGAGGTTTTTTTAGGTGTTTTCTAAGGGGTTGGAAAATATCTTTCCTCTAAAATGTGATTTAGGTTAAGAGATGGAGTTATGTGGGATATTACATCAGCTATTACTTAAATATGCTTTCTGAATGTCTAAAGGCAACGTTGACTTAGTTGTGACTCTTGCTGACAATCAAAACTAACCAGTCCTGCACAACGCATATGCAACTAGGCCAAAGTGGCACCTAGAAGTGCCAAAACACGGCTGTTTGTGCAACAGTAGCCCAAATAGAATAACTAAAAAAATGGAGCAGTTTCCAAGGAAGGAATGGGAGCAGTGTGGAGGGAGGACAGCCAGAGTAAGGGGCATGGCAATAGGCAGTGTGAAGGAAATGATTGGGCGAAATTGGCAGACTGGGTCTTAGAAGGGGGCAGGCAGTGGCACAGATAGGAGACAGGGTGGGAGCATTGCGCATCTATGTGTAGAGAGATGGGAAGGGTGGGAGGGGACAGGGAGAAAGTTGGAATCAGTGTACTGGGAAAGGAAATAGCCGGGTGTAGTGGATAATTTGTAATTGTATTTACATAGCACTTAGTACCCCAGATGAGGCGTTGAAGCGCTTTTCACATCTTAGAGCATGCTTTTGTGCCAACTAAGTCACACTAAAAGTTAATCTTATGAGTTTCAGTTTTCAGCTCCATAATGGACAAAGAATGGGGACATGAGAGGCCAGTGACACTACTCTAAGATATGAAGAAATGCATGCAGGGAGCTCCAGTCTTGAATACCATAACAGCACCTTAGTCAGATCAGATACCCTAGCCAGGATCACTAAATTATCATTTCAATGACGGTGTTCGCCCTTTATAATCCTTCACAAAGTTTAAGCATCAACAGGGGTGACTTTGATAATTACGCACACACATCGTCTCTGGTCTTATCCTCACACTCTATTCTTGTGATTGCAACTTTCATTTTTTTTTAAACTTATTTTTATTGGCATTTGTTAGTTCTTTCGTTACATATCAGTATTGGATCACAATATCATTAAGCACATGTTTTCAGTCAGGTAGAATCAATCTTGACATTTATAATTATCTTTACTGCAGTTGAGTGTAAGGTAACAGGTGTTTGCCGAATAAAAGATCAAACCAGGGAGGGGGGGAGAAAACTAGGAGCAGTCATGGACTATTAGAGAAGGGTCAGCTAGACTATATCACCGGTGATCCGTAAGGTGACCGGTGGAGCTGCGCATTGGGAACCCCTGGCCGCAGTACGACGAAGCAGGCGGACATACAGCAAAGGCGCAGACCTCGGGGCAGCGGGGATAGGAACCTAATCACTCCAGGGTGGGTGTACAGTATTAGGGGGGAGTGTCCTCCGGGTGGGTGGGCGTTGCGCTCTGCCGCGTGGCAGTAGGGGTGGTCACAGTCGCGTTCCGATCAGTTAGGGACGGGACTTGTTTAAACTGATGCATCAACAGCGCCCATTCCAGGGAAATCGGGGTTTTACGTGTGCCCTTCGCCTCCTCTTCCCGCAGGGTATCCTCCTCAGCCGCAGACCATTTGAGTACCGCCCCCCTCCATGCCGCCAGCGGGGGACCCGTGGGGGAACGCCAATGCATAGCTATGCATCGTTTAGCCAGGAGGTGTGCTAAGGAGACAAATCGTATGGGCACTTTATGCCGCTTCTTCCGGCCCATTATTCCTAGTGCGCAGTACTCCCAGGTATCTAGATGGGACAACCCCGTAAGATCCCGGAGGGTCTCATGGATAGTCGACCAGTAGGCCCGGATCCCCGGGCACGACCAAAACATATGGAGGAAATCTGCGTCTTGCGCCTGGCAGCGGGGGCAAAGGAAGAGTGTGTCGGGGTAAAAACGCTGGAGGCGCGCTGGGGTCAAATAGGCCCTGTGAAGAATGTGATATTGTATGTTTTTGAAACGAGCATTTCGAGACACTTTTTTGGGGAATTCGAGTGCTCTGTCCCACTCATTGTCGTGAAACGCCCGCCCCACCTCCTCCTCCCAAATGGTCCTTAGGGGCGTCAATGATGAGGGTATCAACTCCCGGATGGACTTGTACAACCAGGTTGTGAGGTGGCGACCCCGTCCCATTCGCAGTATCATGTGAAGGACCGGATGCGTGGGAGGCTCCCCTAGCGTGAGATCATAGTGTGGTCGAAAATGGCTGAGGAGCTGGCGGTGCCGCAGGAATTGTCCCGGGGGGAGATCATGTTCATCAATGAGTTGCTGAAATGGTCGGAGGTGTCCTTCCGCGAAAAGCATTTCTGCCTCGGTGACCTCCCTAGATGTCCACTCCCGAAGCATGGCAGGGGTGAAGAACTGGGTATCTTTGGGCCAGCCCACCAGCGGAAGCAACGGTGAATACGAGGGCCTGTCAGGTGCAAGCCGGTGTATGCGCCGGATGCATCCCCGGGCCACCTCCACTTGGAGTGGGTAAGTCCCCACCGGGCGGGATCCCGGCACAAGCATACGACATAGTTCCGGTGTCGTTATCCGACCCGTGGCCGTGTATGTTTCGGACGTGTGCCTGCCGGCTGTCCAATAGGAGAGCCATTGGAGCTGCGCCGCTAGGAAATAGGCTTCGAACGAGGGGGCTCCAAGACCGCCTTGTGTCGTGGGCAATTTCAGTTTCGCCAGTGCGATTCTATGTCGTCCCTTGCCCCATATTAAGGATCCTAGTAGGGTATCCAAATCTCTAAAGAAGGAGCGAGGTGGTATCACAGGAAGATTAGTAAAATAATAGAGTAGACGTGGGACCAGAACCATTTTCGCTAGGGCCACGCGGCCAATCGGGGCTAGCGGGAGTTGCCGCCAAAACCCGATGGTGGAACGTATAGAGGCGAGGGCCCTACGATGGTTACCCTCGAAAAGGTCAGAGGGTGAGTGATATAGGCGAATCCCTAGATAACGGGGAGCCTCCGCCGTCCAGTTTAGTCTCTGATCCCCGATCCACACCTCTTGAGGGGCAGAGTCGGGGTGCAGGGGATATACCACAGATTTCTCCCAGTTCACCTTCAAGCCGGAAGCTTCTGCGAACTCGGTCAAGGTGAGCCCGAGGGAGGTTAGGTCCGTAGTGACGTCCCGTATATACAGGAGGAGATCGTCCGCATATAACGAGACACAGTGCGTGGTGTCCGCGAGCGGTATGCCCCAGTCCTGTCCCTCCCTCCGGAGACGGATAGCCAGGGGCTCCACAGCCAGCGCAAATAACAGGGGTGAGAGGGGGCAGCCCTGTCTGGTACCCCTGTGTATCGCGAACGCCGAAGAGATACGACGCCCAATGCGGATTCGGGAGGTGAGTTTAGTGTATAGAAGGCGGGTGTAGGCTACCAGCTTGGGGCCGAGTCCCGCACGTCGGAGAACCGAGAACAGGTACTGCCACGTCAGTGTGTCGAAGGCCTTCTCGAGGTCCAAGATCAGGCACGCCGCTCTGGGGAATCGGTCACCAATCTGGTCCTGGATATGGAACAGACGTCGTATGTTCTGGGAGGTATTCCTGCCCGGTACGAATCCGCATTGGTCAGCGTGTACTAGGGGACACACCACCCAGGAGTATCTTTCTGCCAGTATTTTCCCTAGAATTTTGCAGTCGGCCGTAAGGAGCGTTATGGGTCGGTAAGAAGCTAACAGCTGTGGGTCGCGGTTGGGCTTCGGGAAGGTGACAATTACCGATTCTCTCATGGATCTGGGTAATTCGCCTGCACGTAGTGCCGTGTCCAGTACCGTCGATAGACGGGGGGTCAGTAGGGGAGTGAAGGTGACATAGTATTCTAGCGGGAACCCGTCCAAGCCCGGGGCTTTGTTTCGGGCCAATGTACGTATGGCGTGTGTGATCTCTGAGGTATGGATGGCTGTGTCTAGGTCCGTTTTCTCCGCAGCGGAGATCTGCGGGAGAGGGAGAGGGTCGAGGAAGCGATCGATCGCCCCCTGATTCCATGCTCTGGGGCGGTCATAGACCTCCGAGTAATATTGACGAAATTCTTGCAGAATCTCGTCCTGGGAGTGTACCAAGACGCCGTGTTGCGTGCGTATGGACGTGATGGGTCGAACCTCCGTGTCTTGTTTTGCTAGCCACGCTAGCAGCGAGCCCGTCTTGTCGCGGTCTTTGTGCATCCGAGTCGCATACGTCCGAAAGTTGTATCGCCGCATATCCGTACACGCTCCCTGATATTCCAATTTAGCATGGGCCAATTGTGTTACCGTTGCCACCGATTGGTCGGTGAGTTTTGTAGCGTTAGCAAGCCGTATCTCAGCTTTCTCGAGGGCCTGTTCCAGGGTACGTTTCACCCCGGCTCGCTGTCGGATGCAGTCTCCCCTGGCCACCACCTTAAAGCTGTCCCACTCGATCAGGGTGGAGGATGCCGACCCCGCGTTTCGGGCGAAGTATTCTCGGATACTACACTCCTGTTCGTGGGTGAAGACCGGATCCGCCAGACAATCGCGCGGGAGGCGCCATGTGGGGACGGGTGGGTGTGGGGGTCTCCATTGAAGACCGAGTACATGTGCATCATGGTCGGATATAACTCTACCCAGGTAATCCGTGTGACGGATCTGAGGGAGCACTGCTGCCGTGCATAAGAACCGGTCCAGCCGGACCCGGAGATTGTGAGGGGCAGAGTAGAAGGAGTACATGCGTGTATGAGGGTAATGTAAGCGCCACGCGTCCGTAAGTGACCAGTATGCCACCCATGCCTTAAATCTATCGATTTGTCTGTACGCAGGGGAGCGTGGCAGTGGGAGGTAGGAGCGATCTAAGTCGGGATCCAGGATACAATTGTAGTCTCCCCCGAGAATCCAGGGCACATGTGTGAATTGGGCCAGGGTTTTCGTAAGTCTGTCCCAAAATTTATCCTGGTCCACATTCGGAGCGTATATACTTCCCAATAGGACGGCCTGTCCGTCAAGTAGTCCCTCCAACAAGACAAACCTACCCTCCCTGTCTACCACCCGCTGGAGTTCCCGGAACGGGGTACCCGGTCTAACCCAGATCAGCGCGCCGCGGGCAAATGATGAGTAGGTTGTAGCGCAAACAAGGCCCCGCCATTTTGCCTGCACCCTGCTTACCTCCGCTGCACAAAAATGTGTTTCTTGCAATAGGAGTATGGATGCTGCTTGGCGCTTCGCATAGGCGTAGATCGCATAGCGCTTGCGGGGGGTGTGAAGGCCGCGCGCATTTAGCGTGAGTATGTTAACGTCCGTTACTCCCGTCCTCTGTGCCATGGGTGGTATGTCGTGTATGGGGACCTAGGGGGTTCCCTGCGCCGCTGCCTGTATATGAACCAGTGATCCCGGCCTCTGGGGCATTTGGTCGGGCGGATGTATGGTGCCATGACGTGTGGGGTGTGGAAGAACTGGGAAACAAACGGTATGCTGGGGTACGGGAAACAGTCCCAATGCAAAGGACTCAACATCCGAGGGACGATGTGTCCAAACTTCTCCCTGTAACGCCGGGGGAGTGAACCTGTTCTATATGTTGGGGGGTAGCGACCTGAAGCTGAGCGCTTATGTGTCTAGCAGGCATGCAAGAGGATCATTGCGCGGCGCTAGGGATGTGCCAAGCTCGGCCTCTGCAATGGTGGGTGCATATTGGCTATAACTTGTAAGGATACAAAGTAGGCAGTCCATTGTTCTTAAGAGCATCATGGTGAAGAGGGGGACACCTGCCCATCCAACAGTCCCTCTGCCGTTTGAGGGGTGATCCCAGAGGGCACCACGGAGCCCACCCCGGATGCGGTGTCGTCACTGTCATTTTCACCCTCGGAGGAGAAGATGTGCGGAGGACGATCAATGGAGTCGGTCCGCTGGGTGGATCTGAGGTCTATGACCGCCTGTAATGCTTCCCGTCTCTCCTTCATGATCTGCTCCAGATCCGACGAGTCATGGGTGCTAGGGGTTGCTTTCATTTCTGTGTGGCGAGGCTTCGTGGGGCGCTTTTTCGTTGCTCGGAAGGTGTTGTAGGGTGAGCCGGTTCTGGGGCGGGTATCGGGCGTCCGTGTGCAGTGTTGTTCCGCCCATTCGTGCGCCGCCTCGGCGGTCGTGAAAAAGACTGAAGCGCCCTTGTAGAGGACCTTGAGGCGAGCTGGATAGAGTAACGCATACTGCATGTTGTTGTCCCGCAATTTCCGCTTGACGGCCAGAAAAGTGGATCGTTGCTGCTGCACCGCTCGAGCATAGTCTGGGAAAATCATTACCTGTTTGTCCTCGATTCGGAGAGGCGCCGCCTGCCGTGCCGCTCGGAGCACCACGTCTCGATCTCGAAAGTGCAGGAACTTAGCGAGCAGTGGTCGAGGGGGCGCTCCGGGAATGGGCCTCCGGGCCGGCACCCTGTGGGCTCGTTCGATCGAGAAAAACGCGGTGCGGTCCGCCGCCGGGGTAAAAGATTTGATCCAAGTGTCCAGATAGTCTATGGGGTCTGCTCCTTCGATCCCCTCCGGGAGCCCCACCACCCGAATATTGCAGCGTCTCGAGCGGCCTTCCAAGTCCTGAGTCTTTTCCTCCACTGCTGTCAAGCGGGTGAGGACGCCCTGGATTGTCAACTGTTGTTCTTTCAGTGCGGGCTGCATTTCCTCTATTGTCCGTTCCTCCGCCCGTACCCGATCCGCCAGCTTGCGATGGTCATCCCGGACCAGATTAACTTCCGTCGTCAACGTGCCGAGCCGTTCCTCCATCGAGATCCGGGAGAGTTCGATAGCTGCGAGGACTTTGTCTAGTTTGTCCGAGATGGAGAGGTCCGACGAGGGCCCGGTGTTAGGGGACCAAGTAGAAGTTTTTGGCATCTTTTCCGGCGCGGTCTCCGGCACCGCACACTGTTGTGTGGACCTTGGTTTCCCCATGGCTGGGTGGTACTGGGGAGGCGGGCCCGGCTGGCCTCGGTGCCTGATCGGGTGTAGAAGACGGGGATGGTCCCCCAGCAGGAGGGGGGGGGGGGAAAGGTCTCAGATAGGAGCTGGATTCTTGTACGCCTAGTGGTCCAGGCGCGAGGCAGTGTCCGCGGAGTCAGGCGGAGGGGGGGGGGGGAAAGAGTCCTCACAGGAGCGTTTTGGTCGACGAATCACCCCTCCGCTATGGCGTCTCCGTGCCAGCTATACAGCCGGGTCAGTGTGTGTTACGTCACGGATACCTCTTGTAGCTGTCGTCCTCGTGGGGGCCCGTGGGGGAAACACAGCAATGTCACGCCACGCACAGGCGGCCCCACCCAGGTTAGAGAGGGGGTGCGCCCGATCGGCAATGTAGTTTGGGGTCCCATCGACTCCAGCCCCGGCCCCGGTCTCCGTTGCCCCCACACCACGCACCTTATGCTCTGCGGACCAGTAGCGTCTTGGGGGCCTCCCGCTGCGTCTTCCGCTGGAGGGGGGGGGGGCCTCCTCACCGCAGCGCCCCACAATGCAGGAGCTCTCACCGCGGGTCGACGAGTCGCTCAGGCGGCCATAGGAAGGTCAGGCAGCGCCTCTCGCCCCCATCCGGGGAAGTCCGGGGCCCTCACCGATGTGCCGTGCCACCACTCCACTGTGGTCGTAGTTACAGAAGGCTCCTGGGGCCGGCCAGCGGGGGAGAAGAGGAGGTGGGGGAGGGGAGACGGCCAGGTCCGCTCCCAGTCCCCGCGCAATAACCACTTGCGTGAGGGGGCCGGCACACCCCTGCACCTCCGCCGGGTGTTTCAAGGTCCGATGGGTCCGGGCTCCGTTGCGGGCAGGCGCGGCTCTCAAACGCCCGCCGTTGTGCTCCCGTGTCGTTGGCAGATCGCTAACTGTGCCACCGGCGCCATCTTAGATGTCGCGGCGCAGGAGGCTCCCCGCGCCGCGACTCCGTACCGAAGAAGTCTCTCCGGCGTTTGCGGGTCTCCGCTGGCGCCGCACCCCCAGCTGCATGGGTTCCACCGGATCCGTGACCGGTTAGCAGTCCCGGCGCCGCTCTCAGGACCACGACATAGGCGCCCGAGACAGGAGCCTCAGAGAGTCATATCCGCCATCGTGGCTGCCGAAGCCACGCCCCTGATTGCAACTTTCATACCCATGCATTTACTAGAAGCGCTTCGAGGCAGACACCAGTAAGATACAGCCTATTGCAACTCACCATAATAAATAGCAAGCTGGCTGCAGGTAGGTTCAGGCCGTAAGTCACAGTGGGCCACAGCAATTTGAGTTTGCCACCCCGGTCCGGTCCGGCTCCAGTGATAGTCGTGCTGGCGGCCGCTGCTCACAAGAGGTGAGCGTGACGCGTCACTGCTGCCGTACTGCGCTACGTTTCAGCGCGAGGGCTGGCCAAACATTATGCCCAGGGCCGTCATTGGTAGCGCTTTCGCACGCTACAAGATTGACGGCCCTGGGAGTCTGGAACCACAAACTGGGTAGGTACGTCGCTGCTTAACAAGCAGGTGAGCGCGCTTGCTGTTCACACGGGGGCCGCGGAGCACTGGCAGCGGCCTTTATCATTTCTTTGGGGACACGGACACTACTGTGGACTGAGTGTCCAAAAAAATGATAAAGGCAGCCGCCGCGGGCCACCAGTAACGTGCGGCCGCCGCCCTCAAAATAGTGCCGCCTGGGGCGGGCCGCCCCCACCGCCCCCCCCCCTAGCTATGCCAATGATTCCCAATAAGTCTGGCGCCGGTTGACGAATCTTCGTGAAATTTTCCAAACTTTTGGTCAGCTCCGCTCCGCTCAGCTCCTACCCTGAAAGTTTCGTGGTGATTCGTCAAGCGGGGGCCGAGAAAAAAAGAGGAGTCCCAAAACGCGTTTTCCTCATGCAATTTCCCATAGGATCTATTGTCGCAGCTACAGCCCGAACCGCTGAACGAAATTACACCAAATTTGGCAAAGAGGTAGTCCTCAGTTCAGACTCATGCCTTTTGCATAAATGGTGTGAATCCGTTCAGTAGTTCCTGAGAAAATTAGAGTTAAAAGTACATATATATCTATGGCCGGGGAGGATCCGCGCACCCTACCCGCACCGTAAGCGCACCCTCCCCGAACCGATCGCGCGCTGAATGCTAATTGGCTGTCTACATTCGAAACCAGGAACTGTTGGCGGCCATTTTCTGCCTCGGTAGAAGTGAGGCTGAAGAAGCAAGGGGAATAAGTGTGTAAAACATATAAAGGGGGCAGAGTGGAAATACTCTGACCCTCTAGAGGTGCTTAGGGGGTCCCAGAAGGACCCACTGGGGACCCCTTTTTAAAAAAAAAAAACAACGACGAAATGCGCTCAGGGTGTGCGCATCCTATCGCGTTTGGTGCACGGATCCAAAAACATGGAAAAAATATATATAAAATAAAGTTTTGAACATATAGTTAAAAAAATATTTTGAAAAATATAAAAAAACATGTTTGAAAAACCCATTAAATTGAAATAATATTTTTTAATTTTTAAAAGAATTAATTGAAAAAATAAGTTAAAAAAATTGTGATAAAAAAGTATTTAAAAAAAACATAATTAATTAAATTGACACACTGAATTGGAAAAATATAGAAATCCAATCAAAATCATTAAACATGATATCTTTAGAGATAAGTTATAGATAGGAATTAGCATTTAAAAAACCTTTGAAATTCACTGAAAAAACCATAGGTTTCATGCACGTTATAGTTAGGAATTGGCATTTAAAAAACCTTTGAAATTCACTGAAAAAAACCAAAGGTTTCAGGGGCGTTATAGTTAGGAATTGGCATTTAAAAAACCTTAGAAATTCACTGAAAAAACCATAGGTTTCAGGGGCGTTATAGTTAGCTGGACATTTCCCTCGTACAAAACCCTAGAAATTCCCCTGTTATAGTTAGTTCAGCTAACTATAACTCGCGCCCCCGCAATGCACTGCTGATGATGTCACATATTATTGGTATACATTGCAGCCCATTATGAAGGGCTGGGGTCTCTTGCTCTACCGTCCAGATATTCCTGATTGCAAGTATCAGGGCATTTTAAGTCAGGAACTGGCCACAATTACAGATACAGCTCACTGCTGCCAGGGAGCAGGGCCGTGCATATCCCTTAGGGTTCTCATCTCTGGCTCGCTCCGCAGTTGTAACTGAGAGGCATAAGGCAGCGGTCCTCGGCCCAGCTGAATGAATCTCTTCCAGCACTGCTTTGCAATGAGTGCCATTCTGTTCAAGCCTTTGGAGGGGTCTCCTGACGATAACAACCATTCCAATATCCTCAGACCATTCAGGTAATCGGCAATCGGCCTGCTTTTCCCCATAGCATCTCCTGCTAACCATTGCATAGGCCACTGCCAATGCACTGCTGGAAAATAACACTTGAGGTCGGGCACTTCCTGGCCACCATCCAGAATTGTACATTGGAATATTCGAATGGATACATGTTTGCGTGCTCCACCCCACACCAAATAAGAGAGGAGGCTTCACAGGTCTTTAAAGTATGCCCTAGTGGGTATCACAGTCACTGTATAGGAGCCGAGGTAGGATTAACAGTTTCGCTATGGGGGCTCGGCCCATAGGGGACAAGGGCAGACGCGTCCGGTAGCTCTGCCGTGATTACCATCAAGGAGATCTTTGTCAGTAAGATAAATATTAACCCCCAAATATAGAAACATGATGGGTCAGCTAGGGAGGTGAGCAAATTCCAGCGTCTCCACCTCCTCCTGGCTCACCACCGCAGGGAAAAGATAGTGATTTACCACAATTTACTTGTAGTTCCGTCATATCGCAGAAAGTAGGTCTCAGAAGGTATAGAGGTCTCGGTGAGTTTGCGCAAATACACCAGTGTGAGAAGTTGGCCTGATGTATGATGTCACTAGTTCTAGTGTAAACCTTATATCAGTCCAAATACCCTTATGGTGATTGGTTGTAAAGTCAACCTTATAGACCAGCTATCCTAGTGGTAGCATGGACAAGAGCAGTCTTAGGCTAAACTCTGAATGGCATGTGAAGCCAGCTGTGATACCATCTATAATCCCTTGAATACCAAATGAAAGGACACCACAACAGATGTATATATAAAATAAAGTGTATTTATTCTAAGCAAACCCTCAGCACTCTTTATGAGATTAGAGGTAAGTACAACACAGTCTTATTTATGCATACATTAAGTCACACACGTAAGTAATACAGTTAGGCCCTAGGGGCCACGCAAACCATATACTAAGTAAGTGGTATAAGAACCACTGTCACGGAAATAGAATAGGCCTAGGCCTAGGGAATCGCTGGGGCTACACTACACTAGCGTTAGTTAGGAAGTGGGAGGCCCACGGGATTCGTGTGCAGAGTGGAAACACTCACGCGTAATGCGTAAAAGTCAATAGCAATAGTACAGTTTAGAAAACGGTAGATTTAGGACACTTCCGGAGTAGCTAGGAAGTTGAGACTTGAAAACTAGACACTAGGATAGTCACTATCCTGATGAGCACCGGAGTACCCAAGTTACCTAGCCCACAGGCTGCGGGTGCATAGGGGTGAAGATGCGTCGTTTTCGTCGTCGACTCCTATGGATGCCTGAAGAAAGATGCTGACAGGCAGTCAGTGAAGAGTGTCCGGTGGATCCCAAGGCTGGGATCAAGAAGAGAAGAGACCTGCAAGCATAAGGGACAGAGTCAAGGTCACTAGCCAGTGACCACGTGGAACCAGGAAGGAACCAGGCGATGTCGTGAAGATTGCAGGTGAAGGTGAAGCTTGTCGCTGCAGCCAGGAGGACCAGGAAGCGTCGAGGACGACCAGGACCAGGAGGCGAGCTGTCCCACGAAGGCTCTTGCTGTCGGCGGCGTCGAAGCTGGACTAGGACTCACCAAGCCTTGGCAAGCGGAACCCACGAAGAACGAAGGACTTGCTTCTGGTGCAGACCAGGAAGGTCTGGGGTGCTTCTTCTTTGCAGAGAAGCGGGAGCCAGTCTGGAGGAGCCAAACCAGCGCAGAAGATTTCAGGGAGCGTCGTCACAAAGGCCACCAGCCAGCGGGCAAGCAACCGGACAGACGCGGCAAGCAGGAAAATGCAGAAGGGCCCCACGCAGGACTCGTGGAGTGTGGGGGGCTGATCTTCGGTGCAGATGGTGCTTGGGGTTGGGGCTTCTCAATCCCCGGTGCACAACTTCGAGGGTGCCTCAGAAGCTGCGCTTTAAGTTACTAGCCACTTTTTCCAGGTAGCCGGTCCCACGTCGCTCGTCGCCTCCACGGATCTCAGCTTTGCTGTGGATGTGGATCAGGGTCGGAGAAGTCTGGAAGTCAAGGCTCTGGTCGGGCTCTGCAGTCGGTTCCTCGTAGAACGTGGGCAAAGCAAAGGGTAGTCTCTTGATGGTGCCTGTTTGCACAGGGTAGCCACTCCTTGGCTACAAGGGAGATTCTTCAGTCTTCTTCTTTCGTCGAATGTCGAAGGTCCAGAGTTTCTGTTCAGTTTTGCAGGTTCAGGATAATCTAAAGTCTTGAGGCCCAACTCCCACTCTTATACTAATCTGGGGGGCTGGGATACCGGCTAGGTCACGCCTTATGGGTGGGACCTGGGAGGGGGTGGTTACACCCACTTCCCTTTGTACAGTTTCGCGCCAGAGCTGGGGCTGGAGTGCCCCAGCGCCGGTTTGAACTGGACTATGCAAGGAACACCTTGTGTGCCCCAGGCATGTCTCATTCCTTTCAGCCCACCCTGCCCCAATACACTAAAGGCTGTCTGGGGAGGTGCTAGCACCTCCCCAAGCAGGAAACCTATTGTCCAGGCCTCCCTGGCTGGGATCACTCCCAGCAGCAGGAGGTCAGACTTGTGTCTGTGGCAGCAGCATCCATTTTGTGATGCTGAGGCTTTGGTTAGAGATAAACAGCAAAGTAGGATTTTAACATGTCTCTCCCTCTAGAAGGGAGGAATAATATCCTCATCACCAGAAATGGTATGGGGGTATTATTCCAAAGTGTTAGACACCTTACACGACATGTTTTGATAAAGCCAAACCATAGTTACCATAACCGTTTAAGATTATAAGGCACTTTAAGAGTATATGGTAGGCTATATCATAGAACAGCTATAAGGACATGGTTCCGAAAGCTGCAGACAGGCTCAGCTCATGCTAGAGCACCATCTCACATGTTACCAAGCACTCTGCCTCCAGGATTGTTAAGGCCTGCCATAGGAGTGACTGATAGGTACACATGTGTCTATATATAAGGGCAGATATAGGCATACTATATCTAAGCAAGGGGTGATTACACGACCTTGCCCCAGCTGAGTGATCAGCCAGTTGTGTCTGATTGGAAGGCCAGCCCAGGGGTGGCATAATACATGCTGCAGCCCCTGGGAGGCCTAGGGTACACCTATGCCCTGGGTACCTAGGGTACTCTGTACAGGGTCCAATAAGGTGATCCTTACCAATTGGGAATGTACCTAGGGTACATGGAGTCCATTTTAAAGAGAGAGCAGACAGCCTGAGACCCTGAATGGCAGGATCTCAGGCCAACTAAGTCGAAAAACCAGCTAGACACTAGGCAAAAAGTTGGGGGTAACCATAGTCAGATATCCACCTTCCTACACAACCCCCCCCCCCCCAAACGAAGGGAGATAAGGCTGGCCTTGACAAGGTAAGCCTCTATTGCCTGAGTGGCCATATAAGGAAGAACCAGCACTGGCATGGTTACCCCCTGTCTCATGGTCCACTAAGCAATCCCTCATCCTAAAGATATCATAGGGTCTCCACCATAGGGAATCTCTACCTTTGGTGTGTCTTTGCAAAGTAAAAGGCTGGTGTTGAGATGGAGTACTGAAGTGAGTGTCCTCAAAGTGAGGCCTCAGCTTCCTCCAATCATCCTCCACCCTGGATGCCTTTCTTTCTCTAACTGAGTTGCACTGTGCTCTCAGGGTCAGCCTCTGGCTACCTAAAGCTGGAGGCTGGGTCCCTTTTGTGGGCTTACTGGAGGGACAGGTCAGGTTTGGGGCCCTAAGGTCCCATGTTTGCCTGTGCCCAACAGAATCCCTCTGGGGGAGGTCCCTAACTACCTGTAAAGGGGATCCCTCAGGAATGTTTTTACCCATCACCTGGCTAGGGCTACTAGCCAGGCAATCCTCATTCTTTTGATGGGGGGGTTCTTGTGGACAGGGGCCCTCTTGGGGTCCACTGGCCTCCCTGACCTCTGCAGCCCTGGGCTGACTGAGGCAGGGTAGAGAGAGGCAGGCTACCTGCACCAGACTGGGTCCCACCTTGGAAGGGGCCACTGACATCAGAGGCTCTGCCAGGGCAGGCCTGGCTACCTCTGGGGCAGTTCCTTCACAAGGGGTGAGGTCAGATCCCTGAGGAGGCTGACCTTTTCCTAATGTCTGGGGAGAGGGAGACTTTTCTTCCTCCCCACTACTCTCTGTTTGTGTGGAGTGATCCATAGTTTCAGGCTTCACTACACCTATGTCAGTCTGAGTATGGGCTGAGACCATTACAGCCTTGCCAACCTTTTCAGGGAGGCACTCAGTTTGTGTTTGAGCTGTGACTGTCACAGCTCTGCCAGTCTCTACAGGGAAGTCTGTCTGTGCCTGGGCTGTGGCTACCACTGCCCTTCCAACCTTTTCAGGGAGGAAAGCTACTTGTACAGGGGTTGTGACTGGCACAACCCCACTACCCTTTTGGGAAAGGCCTACCATTTTGGAATGGGTGTCTTGTTCAACTCCAGCCCAAGCTGAGAGTTCTAAGTCATTCCCCAGTAAGCAGTCCACGGGCAAGGTTGGAGACACTGCCACCCTTTTAGGGCCAGTGACACCTCCCCAGCTGAGACATACCTCTGCCATGGGATGACTGTTCTGTTTGCCATCAATGTTAGTTACCTGGTATGAGAAACCAGGCAAAAGCTGCTCAGAGGGAACTAGCCTATGGGCCACCATAGTGATGCTAGCTCCAGTGTCTCTGTAGGCCTCAGCTTTTCTACCATTGATGTAGGGTTCCTGTCTGTACCTACCCAAAGTGTTGGGACAGGCAGTGAAGTTGGCAAACCCCATGCCACCATCACAGACAAGAGTAGCTGCTGTAGGGGGATTGGCTAAGCCAGGATCCCCCTGTGTTCCCCAAGAAAACCCAACCAAATTTTTGGGGGCACTCCCACCACCTGGGGGATTACTGGTGACAGTAATAGGTGGTGTGACAGGAGTAGTTGGAGGAACAGTTTTGTTTTTAGCCTGTGGACAACTGCTGTCAGTTTTCCAATGCCCAGGAGTTTTACACACATGGCAGTAAGGCTTTTTAACTGTGGTAGAGGAGGGAGCTTGGGACCCACCACCCTGTGTGGAGTTTTGGGGCCCTGAGGAAGATTTCTCTTTTGCTTTATCCCCACCCTTCTCTTGAGGCTTGGTGGTATCTTTCTTTTGGTCACCACCCTGATTTTTAGGCCTAATCCTGGTCCTGACCCATTTATCTGCCCTCTTTCCCAATTCTTGGGGAGAGATCAAATCTGAGTCTACCAGGTGTTGATGGAGAAGCTGGTTCTGACAATTACTAAGGATCTGCTCCCTCATAATCAAGTTGTACAATCCTGTATAGTCCTGCACCTTGCTGCCATTTAACCAACCTTCCAAAGCCTTAGTGGCACAATCCACAAAATCAGACCAGTCCTGTGTCTGTGTCTTCTGGGTGTCTCTGAACAACAACCTATATTGCTCAGTGGTTAAGCCAAACCCATCTATCAGAGCACTCTTCAGGACTTTGTAATTGTTTGCATCCTCATCACTGACTGTGAGGAGCTTGTCTCTGCCTTTGTCAGAAAAGGAGAGCCACAAGATAGCTGCCCACTGACTTTGGGGTACCTGCTGTACTTTGCAGGCCCTCTCCAAAGCAGTCATCCACTTGTGGATGTCATCCCCATTCTGATATGGGGGGACTATCTTGCTTAGGTTTCTATGGTCATAAGACCTATCCCTATCTCTAGGAATGATGCTGCCACCAGTGGGTTCTGACCCACACAATTTTTGCTCTCTAGCCAGAGCAAGCTTCTCCTTGGCAAGGGCAAGTTCTTCCCTCTGAATCCTCAGATTAGCTTCCCTCATTCTGGCTTCATGCTCCTTTCTCTCAGGTGAAGTCATTCCCCTGTGAGAGGAAGCATTAGAGATGCTAGAGACATGGGAGTGGATGGATTCCCTTGAAGGGGATCTGTCCCTCCTGCTTCTCTGTGTAAGCCTACTTGTGGGTCTGTATGGGGGGACCCCATGCAAACTCCCATGTAAACTTAGGTTAGCCTGGCTAAGTCTTCCTACTTGGCCCTGGCTGTCTACCTCTCCATCTGAAGCCCCATCTGACTCCTCTGTGGTGGGTAGACCCTCCTCTGTGCCTAGGGCACCTGCCTGAGATGCCCTAAGGGTATCATACTCCTCTAGGAGTTGTCTTAACTGAAGGAGGGTAGGGTTTGCACCCTGTTTTATTCCTCGGGGGGAAACAAGTGTCTCATCTCCTGGAATGTTAAGGTATCATATCTAGAGGGGGTCTTTTGCAGACCTGATCCTCCTGAGAGAGCATCTACTTGATCTCCTCTCAGAGACATGATCTAGTGAGGGTGTGGTGTGTGCACCTACCTACACTAGTTGTATCTACTAAACCTCTCTAGTAGTTGTAGTCAGGGTGTGTTACTCCCTTCAACCTACAACTACAAAGTCCAGTAGGACTTAAGTATTATAATCTATGTTATATGTACCTAGACAATATCTGTGTGATCTTTCAATTTAGTATCTCAAGATTACAATGGTATTACAACAGCAAGCTCAGATCCCAACCGCTGCTCACCAATGTGAGAAGTTGGCCTGATGTATGATGTCACTAGTTCTAGTGTACACCTTATATCAGTCCAAATACCCTTATGGTGATTGGTTGTAAAGTCAACCTTATAGACCAGCTATCCTAGTGGTAGCATGGACAAGAGCAGTCTTAGGCTAAACTCTGAATGGCATGTGAAGCCAGCTGTGATACCATCTATAATCCCTTGAATACCAAATGAAAGGACACCACAACAGATGTATATATAAAATAAAGTGTATTTATTCTAAGCAAACCCTCAGCACTCTTTATGAGATTAGAGGTAAGTACAACACAGTCTTATTTATGCATACATTAAGTCACACAGGTAAGTAATACAGTTAGGCCCTAGGGGCCACGCAAACCATATACTAAGAAAGTGGTATAAGAAGCACTGTCACGGAAATAGAATAGGCCTAGGGAATCGCTGGGGCTACACTACACTAGCGTTAGTTAGGAAGTGGGAGGCCCACGGGATTCGTGTGCAGAGTGGAAACACTCACGCGTAATGCGTAAAAGTCAATAGCAATAGTACAGTTTAGAAAACGGTAGATTTAGGACACTTCCGGAGTAGCTAGGAAGTTGAGACTTGAAAACTAGACACTAGGATAGTCACTATCCTGATGAGCACCGGAGTACCCAAGTTACCTAGCCCACAGGCTGCGGGTGCATAGGGGTGAAGATGCGTCGTTTTCGTCGTCGACTCCTATGGATGCCTGAAGAAAGATGCTGACAGGCAGTCAGTGAAGAGTGTCCGGTGGATCCCAAGGCTGGGATCAAGAAGAGAAGAGACCTGCAAGCAGAAGGGACAGAGTCAAGGTCACTAGCCAGTGACCACGTGGAACCAGGAAGGAACCAGGCGATGTTGTGAAGATTGCAGGTGAAGGTGAAGCTTGTCGCTGCAGCCAGGAGGACCAGGAAGCGTCGAGGACGACCAGGACCAGGAGGCGAGCTGTCCCACGAAGGCTCTTGCTGTCGGCGGCGTCGAAGCTGGACTAGGACTCACCAAGCCTTGGCAAGCGGAACCCACGAAGAACGAAGGACTTGCTTCTGGTGCAGACCAGGAAGGTCTGGGGTGCTTCTTCTTTGCAGAGAAGCGGGAGCCAGTCTGGAGGAGCCAAACCAGCGCAGAAGATTTCAGGGAGCGTCGTCACAAAGGCCACCAGCCAGCGGGCAAGCAACCGGACAGACGCGGCAAGCAGGAAAATGCAGAAGGGCCCCACGCAGGACTCGTGGAGTGTGGGGGGCTGATCTTCGGTGCAGATGGTGCTTGGGGTTGGGGCTTCTCAATCCCCGGTGCACAACTTCGAGGGTGCCTCAGAAGCTGCGCTTTAAGTTACTAGCCACTTTTTCCAGGTAGCCGGTCCCACGTCGCTCGTCGCCTCCACGGATCTCAGCTTTGCTGTGGATGTGGATCAGGGTCGGAGAAGTCTGGAAGTCAAGGCTCTGGTCGGGCTCTGCAGTCGGTTCCTCGTAGAACGTGGGCAAAGCAAAGGGTAGTCTCTTGATGGTGCCTGTTTGCACAGGGTAGCCACTCCTTGGCTACAAGGGAGATTCTTCAGTCTTCTTCTTTCGTCGAATGTCGAAGGTCCAGATTTTCTGTTCAGTTTTGCAGGTTCAGGATAATCTAAAGTCTTGAGGCCCAACTCCCACTCTTATACTAATCTGGGGGGCTGGGATACCTGCTAGGTCACGCCTTATGGGTGGGACCTGGGAGGGGGTGGTTACACCCACTTCCCTTTGTACAGTTTCGCGCCAGAGCTGGGGCTGGAGTGCCCCAGCGCCGGTTTGAACTGGACTATGCAAGGAACACCTTGTGTGCCCCAGGCATGTCTCATTCCTTTCAGCCCACCCTGCCCCAATACACTAAAGGCTGTCTGGGGAGGTGCTAGCACCTCCCCAAGCAGGAAACCTATTGTCCAGGCCTCCCTGGCTGGGATCACTCCCAGCAGCAGGAGGTCAGACTTGTGTCTGTGGCAGCAGCATCCATTTTGTGATGCTGAGGCTTTGGTTAGAGATAAACAGCAAAGTAGGATTTTAACATGTCTCTCCCTCTAGAAGGGAGGAATAATATCCTCATCACCAGAAATGGTATGGGGGTATTATTCCAAAGTGTTAGACACCTTACACGACATGTTTTGATAAAGCCAAACCATAGTTACCATAACCGTTTAAGATTATAAGGCACTTTAAGAGTATATGGTAGGCTATATCATAGAACAGCTATAAGGACATGGTTCCGAAAGCTGCAGACAGGCTCAGCTCATGCTAGAGCACCATCTCACATGTTACCAAGCACTCTGCCTCCAGGATTGTTAAGGCCTGCCATAGGAGTGACTGATAGGTACACATGTGTCTATATATAAGGGTAGATATAGGCATACTATACCTAAGCAAGGGGTGATTACACGACCTTGCCCCAGCTGAGTGATCAGCCAGTTGTGTCTGATTGGAAGGCCAGCCCAGGGGTGGCATAATACATGCTGCAGCCCCTGGGAGGCCTAGGGTACACCTATGCCCTGGGTACCTAGGGTACTCTGTACAGGGTCCAATAAGGTGATCCTTACCAATTGGGAATGTACCTAGGGTACATGGAGTCCATTTTAAAGAGAGAGCAGACAGCCTGAGACCCTGAATGGCAGGATCTCAGGCCAACTAAGTCGAAAAACCAGCTAGACACTAGGCAAAAAGTTGGGGGTAACCATAGTCAGATATCCACCTTCCTACACAACCCCCCCCCCCCCCCCAAACGAAGGGAGATAAGGCTGGCCTTGACAAGGTAAGCCTCTATTGCCTGAGTGGCCATATAAGGAAGAACCAGCACTGGCATGGTTACCCCCTGTCTCATGGTCCACTAAGCAATCCCTCATCCTAAAGATATCATAGGGTCTCCACCATAGGGAATCTCTACCTTTGGTGTGTCTTTGCAAAGTAAAAGGCTGGTGTTGAGATGGAGTACTGAAGTGAGTGTCCTCAAAGTGAGGCCTCAGCTTCCTCCAATCATCCTCCACCCTGGATGCCTTTCTTTCTCTAACTGAGTTGCACTGTGCTCTCAGGGTCAGCCTCTGGCTACCTAAAGCTGGAGGCTGGGTCCCTTTTGTGGGCTTACTGGAGGGACAGGTCAGGTTTGGGGCCCTAAGGTCCCATGTTTGCCTGTGCCCAACAGAATCCCTCTGGGGGAGGTCCCTAACTACCTGTAAAGGGGATCCCTCAGGAATGTTTTTACCCATCACCTGGCTAGGGCTACTAGCCAGGCAATCCTCATTCTTTTGATGGGGGGGGTTCTTGTGGACAGGGGCCCTCTTGGGGTCCACTGGCCTCCCTGACCTCTGCAGCCCTGGGCTGACTGAGGCAGGGTAGAGAGAGGCAGGCTACCTGCACCAGACTGGGTCCCACCTTGGAAGGGGCAACTGACATCAGAGGCTCTGCCAGGGCAGGCCTGGCTACCTCTGGGGCAGTTCCTTCACAAGGGGTGAGGTCAGATACCTGAGGAGGGTGACCTTTTCCTAATGTCTGGGGAGAGGGAGACTTTTCTTCCTCCCCACTACTCTCTGTTTGTGTGGAGTGATCCATAGTTTCAGGCTTCACTACACCTATGTCAGTCTGAGTATGGGCTGAGACCATTACAGCCTTGCCAACCTTTTCAGGGAGGCACTCAGTTTGTGTTTGAGCTGTGACTGTCACAGCTCTGCCAGTCTCTACAGGGAAGTCTGTCTGTGCCTGGGCTGTGGCTACCACTGCCCTTCCAACCTTTTCAGGGAGGAAAGCTACTTGTACAGGGGTTGTGACTGGCACAACCCCACTACCCTTTTGGGAAAGGCCTACCATTTTGGAATGGGTGTCTTGTTCAACTCCAGCCCAAGCTGAGAGTTCTAAGTCATTCCCCAGTAAGCAGTCCACGGGCAAGGTTGGAGACACTGCCACCCTTTTAGGGCCAGTGACACCTCCCCAGCTGAGACATACCTCTGCCATGGGATGACTGTTCTGTTTGCCATCAATGTTAGTTACCTGGTATGAGAAACCAGGCAAAAGCTGCTCAGAGGGAACTAGCCTATGGGCCACCATAGTGATGCTAGCTCCAGTGTCTCTGTAGGCCTCAGCTTTTCTACCATTGATGTAGGGTTCCTGTCTATACCTACCCAAAGTGTTGGGACAGGCAGTGAAGTTGGCAAACCCCATGCCACCATCACAGACAAGAGTAGCTGCTGTAGGGGAATTGGCTA
Source organism: Triturus cristatus (assembly GCF_964204655.1). Classification (NCBI taxonomy): domain Eukaryota; kingdom Metazoa; phylum Chordata; class Amphibia; order Caudata; family Salamandridae; genus Triturus; species Triturus cristatus. The sequence goes on from NC_140595.1 coordinate 612,495,880, forward strand.
AGCCAGGATCCCCCTGTGTTCCCCAAGAAAACCCAACCAAATTTTTGGGGGCACTCCCACCACCTGGGGGATTACTGCTGACAGTAATAGGTGGTGTGACAGGAGTAGTTGGAGGAACAGTTTTGTTTTTAGCCTGTGGACAACTGCTGTCAGTTTTCCAATGCCCAGGAGTTTTACACACATGGCAGTAAGGCTTTTTAACTGTGGTAGAGGAGGGAGCTTGGGACCCACCACCCTGTGTGGAGTTTTGGGGCCCTGAGGAAGATTTCTCTTTTGCTTTATCCCCACCCTTCTCTTGAGGCTTGGTGGTATCTTTCTTTTGGTCACCACTCTGATTTTTAGGCCTAATCCTGGTCCTGACCCATTTATCTGCCCTCTTTCCCAATTCTTGGGGAGAGGTCAAATCTGAGTCTACCAGGTGTTGATGGAGAAGCTGGTTCTGACAATTACTAAGGATCTGCTCCCTCATAATCAAGTTGTACAATCCTGTATAGTCCTGCACCTTGCTGCCATTTAACCAACCTTCCAAAGCCTTAGTGGCACAATCCACAAAATCAGACCAGTCCTGTGTCTGTGTCTTCTGGGTGTCTCTGAACAACAACCTATATTGCTCAGTGGTTAAGCCAAACCCATCTATCAGAGCACTCTTCAGGACTTTGTAATTGTTTGCATCCTCATCACTGACTGTGAGGAGCTTGTCTCTGCCTTTGTCAGAAAAGGAGAGCCACAAGATAGCTGCCCACTGACTTTGGGGTACCTGCTGTACTTTGCAGGCCCTCTCCAAAGCAGTCATCCACTTGTGGATGTCATCCCCATTCTGATATGGGGGGACTATCTTGCTTAGGTTTCTATGGTCATAAGACCTATCCCTATCTCTAGGAATGATGCTGCCACCAGTGGGTTCTGACCCACACAATTTTTGCTCTCTAGCCAGAGCAAGCTTCTCCTTGGCAAGGGCAAGTTCTTCCCTCTGAATCCTCAGATTAGCTTCCCTCATTCTGGCTTCATGCTCCTTTCTCTCAGGTGAAGTCATTCCCCTGTGAGAGGAAGCATTAGAGATGCTAGAGACATGGGAGTGGATGGATTGCCTTGAAGGGGATCTGTCCCTCCTGCTTCTCTGTGTAAGCCTACTTGTGGGTCTGTATGGGGGGACCCCATGCAAACTCCCATGTAAACTTAGGTTAGCCTGGCTAAGTCTTCCTACTTGGCCCTGGCTGTCTACCTCTCCATCTGAAGCCCCATCTGACTCCTCTGTGGTGGGTAGACCCTCCTCTGTGCCTAGGGCACCTGCCTGAGATGCCCTAAGGGTATCATACTCCTCTAGGAGTTGTCTTAACTGAAGGAGGGTAGGGTTTGCACCCTGTTTTATTCCTCTGGAGGTACACAAGTGTCTCATCTCCTGGAATGTTAAGGTATCATATCTAGAGGGGGTCTTTTGCAGACCTGATCCTCCTGAGAGAGCATCTACTTGATCTCCTCTCAGAGACATGATCTAGTGAGGGTGTGGTGTGTGCACCTACCTACACTAGTTGTATCTACTAAACCTCTCTAGTAGTTGTAGTCAGGGTGTGTTACTCCCTTCAACCTACAACTACAAAGTCCAGTAGGACTTAAGTATTATAATCTATGTTATATGTACCTAGACAATATCTGTGTGATCTTTCAATTTAGTATCTCAAGATTACAATGGTATTACAACAGCAAGCTCAGATCCCAACCGCTGCTCACCAATGTGAGAAGTTGGCCTGATGTATGATGTCACTAGTTCTAGTGTACACCTTATATCAGTCCAAATACCCTTATGGTGATTGGTTGTAAAGTCAACCTTATAGACCAGCTATCCTAGTGGTAGCATGGACAAGAGCAGTCTTAGGCTCAACTCTGAATGGCATGTGAAGCCAGCTGTGATACCATCTATAATCCCTTGAATACCAAATGAAAGGACACCACAACAGATGTATATATAAAATAAAGTGTATTTATTCTAAGCAAACCCTCAGCACTCTTTATGAGATTAGAGGTAAGTACAACACAGTCTTATTTATGCATACATTAAGTCACACAGGTAAGTAATACAGTTAGGCCCTAGGGGCCACGCAAACCATATACTAAGTAAGTGGTATAAGAACCACTGTCACGGAAATAGAATAGGCCTAGGCCTAGGGAATCGCTGGGGCTACACTACACTAGCGTTAGTTAGGAAGTGGGAGGCCCACGGGATTCGTGTGCAGAGTGGAAACACTCACGCGTAATGCGTAAAAGTCAATAGCAATAGTACAGTTTAGAAAACGGTAGATTTAGGACACTTCCGGAGTAGCTAGGAAGTTGAGACTTGAAAACTAGACACTAGGATAGTCACTATCCTGATGAGCACCGGAGTACCCAAGTTACCTAGCCCACAGGCTGCGGGTGCATAGCGGTGAAGATGCGTCGTTTTCGTCGTCGACTCCTATGGATGCCTGAAGAAAGATGCTGACAGGCAGTCAGTGAAGAGTGTCCGGTGGATCCCAAGGCTGGGATCAAGAAGAGAAGAGACCTGCAAGCAGAAGGGACAGAGTCAAGGTCACTAGCCAGTGACCACGTGGAACCAGGAAGGAACCAGGCGATGTCGTGAAGATTGCAGGTGAAGGTGAAGCTTGTCGCTGCAGCCAGGAGGACCAGGAAGCGTCGAGGACGACCAGGACCAGGAGGCGAGCTGTCCCACGAAGGCTCTTGCTGTCGGCGGCGTCGAAGCTGGACTAGGACTCACCAAGCCTTGGCAAGCGGAACCCACGAAGAACGAAGGACTTGCTTCTGGTGCAGACCAGGAAGGTCTGGGGTGCTTCTTCTTTGCAGAGAAGCGGGAGCCAGTCTGGAGGAGCCAAACCAGCGCAGAAGATTTCAGGGAGCGTCGTCACAAAGGCCACCAGCCAGCGGGCAAGCAACCGGACAGACGCGGCAAGCAGGAAAATGCAGAAGGGCCCCACGCAGGACTCGTGGAGTGTGGGGGGCTGATCTTCGGTGCAGATGGTGCTTGGGGTTGGGGCTTCTCAATCCCCGGTGCACAACTTCGAGGGTGCCTCAGAAGCTGCGCTTTAAGTTACTAGCCACTTTTTCCAGGTAGCCGGACCCACGTCGCTCGTCGCCTCCACAGATCTCAGCTTTGCTGTGGATGTGGATCAGGGTCGGAGAAGTCTGGAAGTCAAGGCTCTGGTCGGGCTCTGCAGTCGGTTCCTCGTAGAACGTGGGCAAAGCAAAGGGTAGTCTCTTGATGGTGCCTGTTTGCACAGGGTAGCCACTCCTTGGCTACAAGGGAGATTCTTCAGTCTTCTTCTTTCGTCGAATGTCGAAGGTCCAGAGTTTCTGTTCAGTTTTGCAGGTTCAGGATAATCTAAAGTCTTGAGGCCCAACTCCCACTCTTATACTAATCTGGGGGGCTGGGATACCTGCTAGGTCACGCCTTATGGGTGGGACCTGGGAGGGGGTGGTTACACCCACTTCCCTTTGTCCAGTTTCGCGCCAGAGCTGGGGCTGGAGTGCCCCAGCGCCGGTTTGAACTGGACTATGCAAGGAACACCTTGTGTGCCCCAGGCATGTCTCATTCCTTTCAGCCCACCCTGCCCCAATACACTAAAGGCTGTCTGGGGAGGTGCTAGCACCTCCCCAAGCAGGAAACCTATTGTCCAGGCCTCCCTGGCTGGGATCACTCCCAGCAGCAGGAGGTTAGACTTGTGTCTGTGGCAGCAGCATCCATTTTGTGATGCTGAGGCTTTGGTTAGAGATAAACAGCAAAGTAGGATTTTAACATGTCTCTCCCTCTAGAAGGGAGGAATAATATCCTCATCACCAGAAATGGTATGGGGGTATTATTCCAAAGTGTTAGACACCTTACACGACATGTTTTGATAAAGCCAAACCATAGTTACCATAACCTTTTAAGATTATAAGGCACTTTAAGAGTATATGGTAGGCTATATCATAGAACAGCTATAAGGACATGGTTCCGAAAGCTGCAGACAGGCTCAGCTCATGCTAGAGCACCATCTCACATGTTACCAAGCACTCTGCCTCCAGGATTGTTAAGGCCTGCCATAGGAGTGACTGATAGGTACACATGTGTCTATATATAAGGGTAGATATAGGCATACTATACCTAAGCAAGGGGTGATTACACGACCTTGCCCCAGCTGAGTGATCAGCCAGTTGTGTCTGATTGGAAGGCCAGCCCAGGGGTGGCATAATACATGCTGCAGCCCCTGGGAGGCCTAGGGTACACCTATGCCCTGGGTACCTAGGGTACTCTGTACAGGGTCCAATAAGGTGATCCTTACCAATTGGGAATGTACCTAGGGTACATGGAGTCCATTTTAAAGAGAGAGCAGACAGCCTGAGACCCTGAATGGCAGGATCTCAGGCCAACTAAGTCGAAAAACCAGCTAGACACTAGGCAAAAAGTTGGGGGTAACCATAGTCAGATATCCACCTTCCTACAACCAGGATGTCATCTGTGTATATGGAGACAAAGTGCCACTGATGGCCCACAGCCATGCCCCAGTCTAATCCTCTCCCCTGTAGCAGAGCGGCCAGGGGTTCCAAAGCCAGTACAAAAATAATGGGCGATAATGAGCATCCCTACTGCGTTCCCCTGCCTCTGTGAAACTGACAGGAAATTTGACGACCAGTCCGCACCCTGGCATGCAGTGCCTTATATAGCAGCCTTACCAATCCCAAGAACTTGGGACTCATCCATAGGCCTCCAAAATTAGCAGCAGGTATGACTACCCCAAGGTGTCAAAGGCTTTTTCGAAGTCGAGGGAGGCTGCCACTGAAAGCCCCGCAGATGAACCGACACTGGTCAACATTTACCAGCGTATGTAATAGAGGGAGCAATCTATTAGCCAATACCTTATTAAATATCTTATAATTAATGTTCAACATTGATAAAGGTAGCTGTAACAGCTCACCTCCAGAGGGTCTCTACCAGCCTTTGGCAGGACCACAATGAGGCCACACATAGGGAGGTGGATAATCTGCCCTGTTTATGTGCTTCCTGGCATTCCTAGAGTAGGGGAGGTGCCAGAGGAGCCCGATACATAGAGTAGAATGCTACTGGAAATCCATCTGTGCCCGGAACCTTATTACGCGCCATATGAATTCTGGCTGTCTGAATCTCCTCCAACTGCAAGGGCTGCTCAAGTTCCTGGAATTACAGGGGGTTAAGGCAGGGAAGGGCTGGCACCTCAATGTATGTCCGGATAGTCTCCTGGGGGGTGTCCAGAGGAGCAGAATATAATGATTCATAATATTGTGCAAACACTTCTCAGATGTCAGCCTGGGAGTTCACAATACCCACAGTGGGGGTGAGAATCGCTCCAATGATAGTTTTAGGTATCTCAGAGCGCAGGATCCATGCCAATGTGCGGCTAGGCCTGCCATTGTCTGCATGTTGACAGGCAAGGGCCGCCTTGTAATTGATGTTACCCAGGTGGCGTGATTCCTCTCTATATTGTCCCTGCAGGACACGCAGCCTTTCACGGGCCTCCACCCCTGTCACTGCCGCTATCTCAGTGGCCCGAAGGCGCTCTTCCAGAGCCAGTACAGCGCGTAGGAGGGAATCCCGTTCTCCCCAAAAGGTCTTACTACAGTGTCCTCTCATCACAACCTTAATGGCACCAATAGTTGTCCTATAAACCATGTCTAGCAGGGCCTGTGTCCACAGTCGGCAGGTCGGTACCGGCGCACTGTGTAACCTTCCCACCCCCCAGCTAAAGGTCACTTTAAGGGGGCTGTGATCAGACATAGTTCATCCCAGATACTCCAAGCTCCGCACTAGGGCCAGCGCTCTGCGTTACAAAACATATAGTCTAGCCTGGCAAGGACCTGATAGGCCAATCAATCAATCAATCAATCAATCAATCAATCAATGTAGAGCGCACTACATACTTGTGAGGGTCTCAAGTCGCTGGGGGGGGGGGGGGGGCGCTACTGATCGAACAGCCAGGTCTTTAGTAGCCTCCTGAAGGTCATCAGGTCTTGGGTCTTGTCGTAGGCTCAGTGGGGGGGTGTTCCAGGTCTTGGCGGCGAGGTGGGAGGAGGACCTCCCGCCGGTGGTTGTTCTTCGGATGCGTGGGACGGTGGCGAGTGCGAGGTCGGCGGAGCGGAGCTGGCGGTTGGGGATGTAGAAGGAAAGTCATTTGGTGAGGTAGGCTGGGCCGGTCTTGTGGGGTGCCTTGTGTGCGTGGATGAGGAGCTTGAACGATATCCTCTGGTTGACGTGCAGCCAGTGCAGGTTTCTCAGGTGGGGGGTGTTGTGGCTGTGGGTGGTATGTCGAGGATCAGTCGTGCCGAGGCGTTTTGGATGCGTTGCAGTCGTTTGATGAGCTTGGTTGGGGCTCCCGCGTAATGGGCATTTCCGTAGTCGAGTCTGCTGCTGACGAGGGCCTGGGTGACTGTTCTTTTTGTATCTGTCGGGATCCACCTGTAGATCTTGCGGAGCATGCGGAGGGTGTTGAAGCAGGAGGAGGAGACTGCGTTGACTTGCTTGGTCATGGAGAGTCGAGGATGATTCCCAGGTTGCGTGGGTGGTCGGTGAGTGTCGGGGCTGCCCCCAGTGCCGTCGGCCACCAGGAGTCATCCCAGGCTGAAGGGTTGGAGCCGAGGATGAGGACCTCCGTTTTGTCCGTGTTCAGCTTCAGTTGGCTGGTCTTTATCCAGTCGGCGACGGCCTTCATTCCTTCGTGGAGGTTGGCTTTGGCGGTGATGGGGTCCTTGGTGAGGGAGAGGATCAGTTGAGTGTCGTCGGCGTAGGAGATTATGTTGAGGCCGTGCTGTCGGCCGACGCGTGCGAGCGGGGCCATGTAAATGTTGAACAGTGTCGGGCTGAGGGAGGAACCCTGGGGTACGCCCCAGATGATCTCGGAGGCTTCGGGTCGGAATTGGGGAGGCGGACGCTCTGGGTTCTGCCGCAGAGGAAGGAGGTGGTCCATTCCAGGGCTTTGTCTCGGATCCCGTGGCGTGGAGGCGTGCGCGTAGTGTGCGGTGGCAGACGGTGTCAAAGGTGGCGGAGAGGTCCAGGAGGATGAGGGCTGTGGTCTCACCGTTAGGCCAGGGCATAATAGGAATATTCTAAATCTCTCGGGTGTCCCAATCTCCAAATGTCATGTAGGTGTAATGTGGCTGTCTACTGTCGGAAGTGTCTAGCGACTTGTAAACCCTGTGTCCCAGGCAGTGGGGGTATCGACCTATTCGTCTCGGTACAGTGAACACAACTGAAGCCGCCCCCCGAGGCTAGGGGCATATGGAACAGAGAATAAAGCTGGGGATAGTGAACGCAAGAAATCCCCCTGTAGTGTGTTGGGTGCATACAGCTATACCAAGGACAACGGACGTCCATCTAGATGTTGAACATCCCAGTGTATTTTTCCAAGGTGCTCTCCAGCTTGCGAATGGGCTCCGTAAGCGCAGGGAGGACAGTCAGCAAATCCATAATCGACTTCGATATAGGGGGTCGGGGTTTAGAGGATTTTGGGCTTCACCATTGCCAGTGGCTGTCGACCTCGGCGTCTGGGAAGCCAGTTCCAGAAGACAATGCTCGAGGCTCATGAAATACAAGGAGGGTCCGACATAGGAGCGAGATTCCTCTGGCCAAGGATCCAACAAGTGGCCAGGAGCTGCAGCCAACTGGCCCAGCCCTGCAACTCCCAGGGCACACCCTAGCACTCCCTAGGAGCAGGACCCGCTTGCACTCCTGCTTATCAAGGGGAAATGCAGCACGAGCAGTCCCGTGGCACCAGTAGGAAGGTACTCCAGGGAGTCCAGTGTGCCCAGATCCAGCAGCTTAGGGCCCAAGGTAGGCACAAAGCTCAGTGGGGTCTCGCGACAGACAATTCACCTAATCCAGCTCCCAAGCCTGAAGAGGCCGCCGCCAAAAAGCACCCAGGGGTGGGGGGGCGAATGAATAATAAATGATTGCCAAACAGGGAGGCAGCCCAGCCCAGGCACCCATCAGTGTGTAGCAAACACCAGGCAGTCATGTGCTCTCAAAACTTCCTGCCTCAGTTTCTTTGGATTAATAAAGGATGCACACTCCCTTACCGGTGATGTCCGATGTTTCCAAAGCCTCCCTTGCAAGAGATGAGGTGCTCTACACCTCCCCCATATTTCTATGAAGGGCCCATATAGCTTCGGCGGGCTCCAGAGCACACCGCAATCCAGCTTCCGGCACTTACATGCCCCCAGGTTCCACAGGCATCTGCAGCAGCTTCTCTCCCTTGCATTAGGTCGGGAACCATACCGGCCAACTGGAGTCACCAGTCGTCCAAGCGGCCCTGAAATCTGCTGGGCCCTGAAATCGGCCCTCTTGGAATGCGTGAGGCTCTCAGAGAAAGTCCATCGGTTCAGCCACCAAGCCCAGCAGGCAGTCAGGAGGAAGCAGGGAATGGTGAACGTCCATCCGTCCGGAGGCCCACAGCGAGCCAAACAAAATAACAGGGCAGCACGCAGCACCGGACCGTGATCAACAACGGCAACAGCTGGGCCGGGGCCAAGCTGCCTCCCACAGCTCTGCTGTCCCACACTGGGGCTCCTCCGTGGGCTGCCGAGGGCCCCACTGGCCTAGGTGGGGAGAGATGGGACAGACCCCCCTCACAGCTGCGCTATCCAAACCGCTCAACCAGGACTCTGGCAGTCTGGCTGCTATAGCCCTAACTGTCCCCAGCTCCAGAGCTAGACCACGCCTTCAGCCTGCAATGTCCAGGGCTCCATCACACGGACCTGGGAGCAATACGGCTCCCCGTTTCGCTCAGCCCTAGACCGCATCAAAGACAGACACTAGCGGGTGGGTGCGGCCTGGGGGGAAGGATATCTGCAGGAGAATGAACCAGAGAGCTCAGAGCATACAAAATTGCAGTCGCCATCTTCACAGTGTGGGACAACCATTATAAGTTATGTAGTGGACACTGGCAAGTCGAGATGTCCAACTACAGAATGGCTGACCCGAACCTGGTCATTTTTGGTATCAAACATATTGGAAAGATGCAACCACACCGATTCCAGTGTTAGTTGTATGATACCATGTAATAGTGGGCTCCTTAGAGGATTCTCCCAATACCTACCTGTGTAGCCTTACAGTGTCTGAGCCTTACAGTGTCTGGCTGCCAGCCCGCGCTGCTGCTGACCCTAGACAGTGTTCTGCCCTGCCTGCTGATGAGCTTCACTCGGGCAGGGGAAGCTGAACAAAGAATTTCCTGTGAAGGAAAGGTGTGACCACCTCTCCTTTAGAATTAGGCAGTGTGGGGGCGCTTCCGAGTGCCACCAGACTGCATTGAAGGAGACATTTGGTGCCCTCCATGCATACACCAGTTTTACCCAGTTCAAGAACCTTTGGCTCCTGCTCTGGCATGAAACCACACCAAAGACAGGGGAGTGACCACCCCCTTGTCCAGCTCCTCCCTAGGAAGGTGCCAGGAGCGCCTCCCAATGGCCACTTCATTCTGCCTTAGTAAATCTTGCACCCTGGAAGCATCTGACTTGCTAGGACAGCTGAGTAGCGTTCATGACCCTCTCCGATAGGTGGGTCACCAGATAAGAGGTCCTTCCCCTTTTTAGGATTACTTAAGGGCTCCCCTGAGGGTGGGTCCATAGATTTGTCCCAACAACATCTTCACTTGCTTTACACCCCCCCTGATTGAGCTTAGGCTGCTGCCCTCAGCTACCACTTGAGAGCTTTGGCTAACAGGGTCCTATACACAATCCCAAAGGGTTGCTTGGACTCATACATAAGTTTACACTATATACTGTGCCAACCTCCTACACCAGAAAATCCTGTAAGATCTCTACGCACCTCAGAATCCAGACAGAAATGCTTAGCTAATGTGTGCAAAGATGCCAATGTGGCTGCCTTGCATATCTCTACAACTAGAACTTTGCTAGCAAGGGCAGAAGTGATGGCTTTAGCCATGGCAAAATGGGCCATAACCCCTTCTGGAGGTTCCCTCTTGCCCAGCACATAGCAGGTCTTAATGAAGAGGATGATTCACCTTGAAATGGTTCTTTTCAGTACTGCTTTGCCTTTCTTGGCACCACGATGTAGAGATGAGGTGGTCTAGTGGCTGCGTGGGCGGAGCAGAGTGGGTGGAGTAAGGGGAGGACTGCCCCGACAGGAAGGGGCGGAGAAGGGGAACAGCCAGGCAGTTATGAGTAGGGCCATGCTGGTGTGAGGACAAGAAATAAAGTGTCCTAAATAGAACCCTTCGTGTCTGTCGTTATTAGCGCCGTGCAGACACGACAGCTGGCGACGAGGGTGGGATAGAGCTAGATTGCTCTCCCAGAACACCAGCACGCTGACGAGACTGGCGAAGGGCTGGTCACGAAGAAACCAGCAGAAGCGCCGCCACTCGCGACACACACCCGGAGCGTGTGAGAGCCCCGCAGCAGAAGGAGCGAGACTGCGAAACGCGCCCTACATTGGGAAAGGGCCGGCACCGTGAAAGGCAGGAAAGGAAGCGACGACGCTGACACGCGCGTCCCCAGGCCAGGTCAGAGCAGCGGGCGCAAAGACTCCCTCACCCGCCTACCTGTTGCCTGAGTGAAGCGGACGATGAGAGGAACCGCCTGAGCAGCGCGCAGTCCTGGAATGAATGAATTGAGAGCCCGGCACCACGTGTGATGTCTATGCACGTTATCCAGCCGGCGGCCATCTTGAAGTCAGGCGGATTTCCAGACGTCCCATGCAAACAGACCCGGGCGGCCATTTTGAAGTCAGGCAACGCTAAAATTTAAACAAGCACAAGCAAACACAAAAAAAAAAAAAAAAAAGAAGGGAAACTACTTGAAACGGCGCACAAGATTCCCATAGGATTCCCAGGGCGTGTACTGCGCTGAAGCTGCGCTCATTTCACGTGCACCAAGATGTCGAACCATGGGTCCCCAGCCCAGTCTCCAGCTCGCCAAGAAGCGAAGCCGATCATCATGGGACTATCGCACCTGCGCCCCCCAGAGCCCTTAGCGCTCGTGGTCGGGAGCAGCATGGGCCCTCGCTGGGAAGAGTGGATTGAAGACTTTGAGGACTATATCAAGGGCTCGAAGGTGACAGGGGACGAGGATCAACTGATCGCACTTCGAAACCTCGTGGGCAAGGACGTCAGCAAGATGATAAAGGAACTCCCCGCCGCAGACGCAGGAACGTATGCGAGAGTGCGTGCAGCCCTGGATAGGAAGTTCGTACACAAGAAGAACGTAGACTATGAACGGTACGTGTTCCAGAGAGCGCGACAGGAAAAGGATGAGGTCATGGGCTCATACATCACACGGTTGCGGCGACTGGCGCGCCATTGCGAGTTCGACGAGTTCTCGACGGACGACGCCATACGGCTGCGTGTGATCGACGGCTGTCAGTCGGAGACGCTACGCAGGAAATTACTAAAAAAAAGTCACACCTTGGATGAAATAGAAGAGATCACGAGGCTCCACGATCAGACGGAAGAGCAAGCCAAGACAATGGAGGCGGGACGCGTGGATCGCAAGGAGTTGGTCTGTCAAGTACGCACCGACCGCCCCCGACGGGGGTCGAGAGAGCGGGAACGACATGCCCGGCCGCCATCGAGACACCGCCGCCCCGGCCATCGACGGCCTGACTCGGGGAAGAGAAGCAGGCGTCAGGATCATGGGAAGAAGGCGCCACTGAGAAGGTGCTACCGATGCGGGTACGATTTCCCACACATCGGAGCGTGCCCGGCTCTGGGACAGCAATGCCACAAGTGTGGCCGCAACAATCACTTTGAGACCATGTGCGGGGACTACCGCCGGGAGAAAGAAAAAGACTCCACGAGGCGGCCAAGAGGCGAGACGCGCCGCCATCACGCGCGAGCAGTACGCGACCGCCGGAAGTCCTCCTCCAAATCCTCCCAGTCCAGCAGGGAGTCACGGTCTTCAAGGTGGTCCAGAAGATCACCGTCAAGAGACTCTGAATCACCATCAAGTGAACATGAATATTCCGTAGAATATGCCAACATGATTGCCGATCCTGACCAGCTTAAAAAATACCCTCGACTGGACATCAGCGTTGGCACGCATCCCACGAAGTTTGTGATGGACAGCGGGGCATCCCTCAACTACATCCCAGTGACGGAGTATAAGAAGATGAACCCTCGGCCTCGGCTCGATCCCGCACACGTGCGTGTCTACACCTGGATGTCCAGGAAGCCGCTCCCATGTCTTGGGAAGTTCTCGACGACACTGAGGCATCAAACAACATCTATTCCAGCCGTGATTCACGTCATCGAGGGGCCGGAAGCAGACTGTCTCCTCAGCCTACCAACAGCTGAACGGTTGAAGCTGGTAGAGATCCTGTACCGCGTCACCAGTGACAATGACACCATACACAAGTTCCCGAAGCTATTCTCCGGACTCGGCAAAATGAACAGAGGCCAGATTCGCCTCCACATAAATGACCAGGTCCGCCCGGTTGCCCAACACCCGCGGAAGGTACCGTTCCACCTCCAGCAAGCGGTAGAGGATGAGCTGCAAGATCTGCTGGCTGCCGACATCATCGAACGGACAGAGGGCGCCACACCGTGGGTATCTCCGGTCGTGATAGTACCGAAGAAAGGAACACCAGGGAAGGTCCGACTCTGTGCGGACATGAGAATGCCCAACACCGCCATTGAGAGAGAGCGTCATCCAGGACCTCACTTAAGTGACATGATCGCCGCCCTCAATGGGGCGAGGGTATTTTCTAAATTGGACCTAAACAAAGGCTACCACCAGTTGGAACTACACGAGAGCTCCCGATATATCACGACATTTGCAACGCACCTAGGGTTGTTCAGATACAAGAGACTAAACTTCGGCATCTCTTCAGCCGCAGAGATATTTCAAGAAGCCATCCGACAAACAATCCACCACATCCCAAACACGCTGAACTACAGCGATGACATTCTAGTCTACGGGGCGAACATCCAAGTCCACGACACGGCCCTAGACAGGGTTTGCCATGCCCTCCTGGAAGCCAACCTCACGCTCAACAGAGAGAAGTGCGAGTTTCACCAGTCGCAACTGAAATTCTTTGGCCACATCTTTTCAGGAGCCGGAATGCAACCAGACCCTGACAAAGTGAGTACTCTGAACAGCACCAAGAGTCCACTTGACGTCAGTGATGTGCGGTCCTTCCTAGGCATGGCGAGCTACTGTTCGAGATACATTAAGGACTATGCCACAATCAGCCACCCTCTTCGCACTCTCACCAAACAGGGACAAGTGTTTGAGTGGACGTCCGAATGCGAGCAGGCATTCCAAGACATAAAGAAGGCCGTGGGCACGGTGGAGAGCCTGGCATACTTCAGCCCGGACCGTAAGACCGAAATAACCGTGGACGCAAGCCCCGTCGGGCTGGGTGCTATCCTGGCTCAATACGACAAGGACACAGACCAACGACATATTGTGGCTCACGCCAGCCGGAGCCTTTCCGACACGGAGAAGGCCTACTCCCAGCCGGAAAAGGAAAGCCTTGCGGTGGTGTGGGCGTGTGAACACTTCCACGTGTTCATCTACGGGAAGCATTTCACCATGGTGACGGACCACCAAGCGCTCGTCACCATCTATGGCAATCCCCGGTCCAAAATGCCACCCCGCATCGAACGGTGGGGACTCCGTCTGCAGGAATACACGTTCACCATCGTGCACAAGCCGGGGAAGGCAGCCAACCCGGCCGACTACATGTCGCGTCACCCGGAAGACTCACAGCGTCACACACCGTCCATGGCAGACAAATACATCCATTTCGTGGTGGATCAAGCGCGGCCACCAGCGGTCCCCATAGAGGCCATCCTGGACGCCACCCAGCAAGATACAATGCTGCAACAGGTGATCCGAAGGGTTCGAACGAACCGGTGGCGACACGAAGAGTCGGAGGACGAGAGGAGTGACACTACAAAGCGCCAGGAGTGGCAAGCATTCCGGAATGTGTGTGAAGAACTATCTGTTACACCGGACGGCCTATTGTTACGAGACAACAGAATTGTAATACCTCAGCAACTGAGACAAGGAGTCGTCAACCTGGCACACGAAAGCCATCGAGGAGTGGTCACGACGAAAAGGGCCCTTCGTGAACGTGTCTGGTTCCCTTTCCTGGACAAAATGGTAGAGCATACTCTGAAAGACTGTCTGCAGTGTCAAGTGGTAAGGCAAGGAGACCCGCCAGCTCCACTCCAGATGACGCCCCTACCGCCAGGAGTATGGCAAGAACTAGCAATGGATTTCTATGGCCCCATGCCGTCGGGCAAGTATGTATTGGTCATAATAGATGAATACTCGCGATTCCCCATCGCCCGGTTCGTACCATCCACCAATGCGGCCGCCACGCTCACCATCCTGGATGAAGTCTTTGCAGCCTGGGGTATACCCACAGAGGTGAAAACAGACAATGGGCCCCCTTTCAATGGCCGGGAATTCAGTGACTTTCTGACACTCATGAATGTGCGACACCGACGGATAACACCGCTATGGCCGCAGGCCAACGGCACAGCGGAAAGATTCATGGCCACTCTCAAAAAGACATTCCAACAGGCTGCTCTGGATAAGAGAGACCCGCAAGCGGCACTCAATGATGTACTCCGAGCATATCGGACGACACCGCATGCCACCACAGGCAAATGCCCGGCTACACTCATGCTGGGACGCCCAGTCAGGACCCGGATACCCACCTGGGAGGGAGCACTACGACCCATTTCCCCCAGCCGCGTCCATCGGGAAGTGGAAGCCACCGACAAAGCTCGCAAAGAAAGCATGAAGGCGTACGCGGATGGCAGAAGACGTGCTCGCTCCCTCTCATTCCACGAAGGAGATTGCGTGGTCGTTAAGCAGGAGCAATGCAAGAAGACGGACAGCCAATTCAGAGCGGAACCTCTAACGGTCACTCGACAGAAAGGCACCATGCTGACAGCGGAGTCAGACAGCAGGCGCGTAACCAGAAACGTGTCCCACTTTCAGAAGTGCAGCCCAGTTCTACAAGAGACGCTTGAGTCGCGAATGACACCTTCAAGAACGCGACAGTCCGAAGCACAGAGCGACGGTGGCAGCCACCCGGGACAGATACCCGGCGCCGGCACCACTGCAGTGCCTGAAGGACGCACACTCAGACCACGACAAACAATCCGCCAGCCCAAGCGGCTGATTGAAGAGATGTAATTCTTGGTGACTCATTTCATTTGCTAACAAAGGGGGAGATGTAGAGATGAGGTGGTCTAGTGGCTGCGTGGGCGGAGCAGAGTGGGTGGAGTAAGGGGAGGACTGCCCCGACAGGAAGGGGCGGAGAAGGGGAACAGCCAGGCAGTTATGAGTAGGGCCATGCTGGTGTGAGGACAAGAAATAAAGTGTCCTAAATAGAACCCTTCGTGTCTGTCGTTATTAGCGCCGTGCAGACACGACACACAGTACCCACGAAGAGCTGAGTATCCAGTTGTGTGTCCTTAGTGCAGTCCAGGTAGTAATTGATCACCCACCTAGGATCCAACCACTACTTCTCTGCCATGGTACGCGGTGGGAGGTGGAAAGTCGGAAGGGTGATAGACTGAGACAGATGGAAGGGAGTCACCACCTTAGGCAGGAAAGCAGCAGTGGTTCCTAACATTAACTTGTCAGGGTAAAAAGTTGCAAAAAGTGGACGGGCTAAGCCTACAACTCTTTTACCTGTCTGGTTGAAGTTAGCACTACTAGAAACAGTTTCAAGGCTAACATCCTTAAAGAACAACTATGCAAGGGCTCAAATGGAGTACCCTTCAGTAAATTTGAAACTACATTAAGGTCCCACTGGGGCACAACAAAGGGGGTTGGAGTATACGGATTTGTCAACCCCTTCAAAAATCACTTCACAGTGGGGATCTGAAACAGAACAGGGGGGAGTAGCTGACCTACCTGTGGTGTCCTGTGCCACTTGGATCACGCAGCCAAAGCCAAAGCTAACGCCACTGCCAACGCCAACGCCAAGAGTCCAGAGGGGCCATTGCCAGCTTAATCTCCCGCGTCGCCGCCCCGGGACTCTAACTCCCGGCACCCCCAGCGGCGGCGCGCTGTTCTGACGCCGTGACAGCGCCAGGAGGCGCCAATAAATCGCGCAGAGGCCGGCGGAGCGGGGGGGAGTAGCTGACCTACCTGTGGTGTCCTGTGCCACTTGGATCACGCAGCCAAAGTCAAAGCTAACGCCACTGCCAACGCCACCGCCAAGAGTCCAGAGGGGCCATTGCCAGCTTAATCTCCCGCGTCGCCGCCCCGGGACTCTAACTCCCGGCACCCCCAGCGGCGGCGCACTGTTCTGACGCCGTGACAGCGCCAGGAGGCGCCAATAAATCGCGCAGAGGCCCGCTTCGCGGGACGCGCCGGGCGAAGCCCGGGCAAAGGGCGGGCCGTCCGTGGCTGGCCGCGGCTGGGCTGGGCCACAGATCTTCGGTCATCGTTTCGGCCCTCTATTCATGTGAGTTGTTCTGACGCCGTAGATGGTGTTTGAATCGGGGATACATTATATTATATTATTTATCCTCGTGCGGCCCTACTGAGTGTCAGTACTTTGAAAGTTGCTATACTGATCCCCTACTGGATACTGTTGTTGGATTAACATTATTATTTTATATACCATGCCTAGCGCTAAACAGGATAAACTCGTAGCTGGAATCGGACTAATGGACAACTATCTAGTAAAAGTGGTCAATAAAATTAATAATGATCGTAGAGCTTCCCTTGGTAAGGGTGGCCTTCTTGCCCCCCCTGATGCCACCTCCAACCTTGAGGCTGACGACACAATTGAGGGCTCTAACAAGGCGAGCACTTACCCAGGTTTACCGGACGAACCAACTTCGGCCGAAGTACAGGATTATTCAGAGGGCTCCTCAGTTCCCCAGGACTTGTCTACCATTGTGTTGGAGGAAGCTTCACCTAGCCCTAGACCTGTGAGAGCTTGTAGGAAACAACTTAATAAAAGAGGGGGGAAGCATATTAAAAAACAAGTGGATGCCATACATAGTGCTGTTTCTGGAATTGCACCCCAGGAAGATACTTGCCCAGCCGGTACTTTCTTAGCATCTGATCAATTTGCACTATTAGTTGCTACCCTTGAGGCGAAATTTGAAACTAATTTAGCTGAGCATACTCAATCTTTAATGCTCTTATTAAAAAATGCTAACGAAGAAGTGAAGAGGCTTGGTGATCTCGTAGCAAGTCTTTTGGCTGGTAGTGGGAACTCTAAGCCTACTGATGTTTGTACCAATGGTGTTACTGATGGCACTTTAGGTAATTCTTCCCTGCGACTTTCCCACTCCCTAGTTTTACCGCAAATTGCTCCTTCTAATCACTTTTTACCTAGTGGTCCAGCCATACATTCCCCTGCGGGACAAGGTGGTTTATCTCCCTCTAGATATGGAACAAATACCAGTTTTACTAACCTTCCCCCAGAGTGTGTGCCATATGTGGTTGTTTTGACAAACGTGCCCCCCCTTCAAGAGCAGCAAGCACAGTCCCGTGAGGAATCACATGAGTCACTAAAAAATAAAACTATGTCCTGGCTTAATAGAAAATGTGGGTTCCCATTAGTTTATGCAGATCACATTTTATCTACTAGAAGGACGAAGTGGGTCGGTCCATCCCAGAAAAGCTGCAGTGGGGACTGTATTATAGTTAATTTTAGATATCCTCAACATGTTAACACAGTCCTGTTACGTGCAGCTTCTCTGATTTGTGACACTAATAGTGTGACGGCACGTCCGCTGGGCTATTTTTATATGTATCATGGTAGACCCCTGAACCGTGTGAGACCTAGACCATTTATATCCAGGGAACTTCGGATGCCTGTAGCCCCTTATGGGCTTAATGCGGACATTTTTGGTGGGTATGAACCCAACGTTACAACCCACAATAGATTTGGGGCTCTCTCGGGCCTGGAGACCTGTGATTGACGTAAGGACTTAGAAACTCAGGGGAGTGTTAGTTCGGTAACCCAGGATACCGGAGATATTACTGAAATCACAACAAACTATGGTAGTGTAAAATTTAATTCAGATAAAATTAAATCCGATAACGGGGAAATAGTAAAAATGTTGAGCTGGAACATTGCGAGCTTACGGTCCAAAAAGTGTGATAGCGGTTGGCTTAATATTTTAAAACAATATGATATTATAGCCCTACAAGAGACCTGGGATAGGAACTGTGATTTTTGGATGGATGGTTTTAGCTCCTACTTTTTGCCAGCTCAGAGTTCTATAGCGGGAAGAGACAGGGGAGGTCTCATGTACCTTATCTCAGTAAATATCTCGGGTAGCGTTAAGAAGGTTGCATGTACCTCCCATAACTGCCTTATACTGGAGGTGAGTTTGCCAAATAACACTAAGTTTGTACTAATCAATTGTTATAATTCCCAGCAAGAGGAGTCCCCTAATGAACATATTAACTGGCTGACAAAGTTTTTAGAATCCTATAAGGACAATCAAACCACTTTTTCCTATTATATTTTGATGGGTGATTTTAATGTTCATCTATGTAATCTTAATTGCCATTACAGAGATAATGATGGTCCCCAATTCACAACCCCTCAACATTTTGAACACAGCTCGAAAGGGGAAGCCTTGGAGTCCCTTCTGTCAAACAATGATCTGTTTGAAGTAGGTTTCCAGGATAAGAAAACTCGTGTCCCCACCTATGCAGCTAGGGATAGTGAATCTATAATTGATTACATATTTTTATCTGCAGGGCTTTTAAGAGATGTGTTCTTTTATAATGCCCTGCGGTCTTGTTTTAGCGATCATAACCCGGTGGTCTTGTTTTTGGCTAATGTTTTCCCTCTTATGAATAAACGTGCCCTGACACCAGTGGTGGTTCCCGTGAACGCTAAAGATCAAGGGAGGAGACTAAATTGGAGTAAGGTAATTCCTGAAGACTTTTTTAATCTAATTACCACAAAGGCTGGCCCTCATCTAAATACATGTTCCGATCCGTCCTCCTATGACAGGGATGTAATAATGGCCTTTGAAGCCATTTGCTCACAAGTGGCTAAAGAACTTACCATGAAAGGCAGAACTGTTAAAAGTAACTCAGCCTGTGGTTGGTTTAACCATAGTTGCACTTCAGCCTTAAACCAACTCAGAAAAGCCCTTAATGTTAAACCGAGAGATAAAGGACAAGTGACACAATTAAGGAAAGAGTATTCTCAAGCAATACTAGCACGGAAGAGGGAAATTAAACAAGAAGCGTGGGTAGCTTTAACGGATAATGCCATCCTGAAAGATAGTTTTATACTCTGGGAAATTATTAATTCCCCGTTGCTATCCGGTTCCCAGAACTCTGTGCTAGAAGTGAATATCTCTGAGGATGATTGGTTAGGTCATTTTGAAAAAATATATGGGAGTAATCTAGAGATGGAAGCGTTTGTGACCCCAATCACCAGCTCTCCCCTTTCCCCCATTATTTTCACTATTGAAGAGGTTGAGAAAGCTATTGAAGGGACGGCTGGGCGTAAGGCGCCAGGCCCTGATGGGGTTCCCTCGGACATGTATAAGGTTAACTCTAAATATTGGGCCAAAGTTTTGTTAAATGTTTTTAACTCAGTGGCGACAGCAGTCCCCCCGAAGTCTTGGTCCCAATCAATCATAATCCCTGTGTTTAAGAAGGGCCAAAGGGGTGACCCTAGTTGTTATAGGCCCATATCCCTGCTAGACTCCTCGTTTAAAATTTTAGGAAAGGTTATTCTGGCTAGGATAAGTAATTGGGCATCCCAGAAAGGCGTAATCTCTAATGCACAGTATGGATTTAGACCTGGGAGGGGCACAGAGGATCGATGCCTTAATTTACATTTAATTATCGCAAAGTACACCAAAGCTTCAGGGGGTTCTATTTTTTTAGGTTTTATGGACCTGTCCACGGCTTTTGACTTGGTAAACAGGTCTAAGCTCTGGTCAAAACTCATGACGCAGGAGGGGAAATGCTCTGCCAGTTTTAAATCTGGTAGAGGGGTACGTCAGGGCTGCATTCTTGCCCCTATGTTATTTACGTTGTACATAAATTCCCTCGAAGATAGCTTGCTAGTTGCTTCTCCAGATATTCCTCGGATTGATGGTATTCCCATACCCGTACTTCTTTACGCGGATGATACTGTGTTGCTGGCCCGGACTCCGCTTGGTCTCCAAAGATTATTGAATTCCTTTGGGAATTTTATGAATTCCTTGGACCTTGTGGTCAAAAACGGTAAATCTCACGTTATGGCAATGGGGAAGGGAAAAAATCATTTTAAAACATGTTACTGCAACGGAGCTGTTATTTCTAGAGTGAAAGTTTTCACCTACTTGGGAGTCGTCTTCGACGATAAGGGCACCTGGGCATCCCAAGTATCCACTAAGGTGAAAGCGGTACGTAGCTCCTCGGCTGCTATACTGGGCTTTGCAAAAAGGTTGGGAGGGAAACCTTGTGAGGCTATTTTAAAAATGTATCAAGCAAAAACTGTCTCAATAGCTAGGTACGGGGCTACTATATGGGGGTATACTAACCCGGAACCCATCCAAATAGAAGAGAACACATTTTTTCGTGCTCTCCTGGGCCTTCCTCAATCCACTGCGACACATTCGGTCCATCTTGAATTGGGGACTGGATATATTTCAGACATTATAAAAATAGCCCCACTTCTGCTATGGATCAGAATCTGGCTGAACCCGGATCTTACATTGAACCACAATATTTTGAAAGATTGCTGTAAACTAGATAACTGGAAGGGAATTCAGTGGCTGTCATATATTAAATCAATTACCAAGGAATTAGGACGCCCTGAGCTTTTTACTAACCCCGAAGGTCTATGTAAAGCAGATATAATGTGGGTCAAGACATATTTTATTAAGCACTGCGAGGTTGAGCGTGAATCCCATGAGTATGGTAAACCCTCAGTTAGGGTTCACCTCTTGCTTAATTCATCCATGGCTATGCATCCATATTTGTCAACCGTTTCAAACTTTTATCATAAATGGCTTCTGACAAAATTCCGATTCAATCAGATCCACCTAGTATTAAGTGTCCCACAGGGTTGGTGTAGGCCGGAAGAAGGGGTCCCCTGCAGATGTGATGATTTCTCAGCTCAAGATACGATGCACTTTATGTTTTTTTGTCCACTGTATCTCGACGCTAGGAAAAGGTGTATCCTGCCTATTATGAGAAAGAATGCTTTCGTCCAAGTCAAACCTGCTCTAATGTTTTTACAACTAATGGAATCTCCTTCAATTATGTTTTATGTAGCTAGCTTTTTAGTAGCCTCTATTAGGCTAAGGAGGGATAGATTGGCTGTACTAGAGGAAATTAATTAGTTTTATAAACCGTACCACCGGAATAATTTATTTATTTTACACCTTTTTAATCATGTATAAGATGAAATGTTTTTAATTTGTTGTTGAATGTATTGTACACTTTTATGATTTTAAGTAATCGAATAAAGTGGTTTTGATTGATTGAAACAGAACGGTTGGTCTGACAGACAGTGGAACACTGACAAAGCTGCTAACTAACCCTTGGCAGTACCAATCACTCAACTTCTCTGGCTTATGAAATGTGCAAATTGTACAGCCAGCTATAACTTGAGTAAGGCGATTTTGTAGAGGGGCGATGCACTCAAAGAATAGCGTCACCCACCTGCTGTGGCAGCTGAAAGGAACTCCGATGTCCCTGCTCAATCCCCAGGAGACTGGAGTTATGAGGAAATGTGGTTTATTATATGGTGTGGTTGTGAAACTTCCCTGTGTAATAAACTCACAACTCTGTCTTGGGTCCAGTCAGGCTTATTTGTCAAACCTTACCTCAACCCTGGGTAGCTACGGCTTCGATTAGTCAGGCTTAAACAAAGAAACAAGTAAAAAACATTTAAACACTACCTAAAAAACTGAATAAGAAAGAAACATAGCTCTCAAGAAATTTGTCAGCAGTTTATAAAACAAGACTATTTTTATGAATTTTTTAGACACCAAAATGAAAAAGATCCACCAGTGGGTTCTGAAGATATAAGTATGTAAGGAAATAGTAAATTACAACTTTTCACTCAACTAAAGACGCTGAGGATGTTTTGCGGTCGACGGTGGACTTCCTACAGCTACTCCTCGGTCGACAGTCCTGGTGGGGCGACATTGGACATGGGGATCTGTAGGAAGCTGGGTTTTTATGTAGTAGTGCCAGTGTAAGGGCACACCATACAAAAAGTCCAGATGACCCTTATTGGTTTACAGAGCTTACTTTAATAATCCCAAGTGCTCTATTTGTGGTAGTCTGGTTGAGCAGCTTAGGCATATCAAAGAGGAGTGTTAAGCATTTGCTGTACACACAGTCAATAAATGGTTCACTCACTCCAGAAAAAATTTGAGACCAGTTTGTAAAAATGAAGTAGATATTTATATAATTTTAGACACCAAGCTCTTTAGAAGAACTTTTGGAGGTATCGATTTTACAAAGAAAATGCAAAAAGACTTCAATAACGTTTTTTGAGGTCTGAGCCTCAAACGCTACAATGTTGACCTATGGGAGAAAAAACACAGCTAGCAAAACAATATTTGCAGTCGAAGTTCAGAGGTGGCCTTTTGGACTTAATGTGCTAGGATGCCAAGGTCCAAAGAACCACCAGCAGTTTGGGGTTACCTACCCTGGGGTGTGCGTGTGCAGAGATGCTGATCAAGATGGTAGCTTTGAGGTGCTACACCGGCAAAGTCAATAGTCCCTGAAACAAAACGGCTGCAATGGGAGACTTAGGGAAAAGTCAGGGAGAACACAAAGGAGGGATTGAAGTTGTGACGACCCCTAGGCCAAGGGGAAGCACTCAGTTGTGAACACATGCTACGAGGCTAGGGTGCAGAGGTGCTTGGCTGGCTGACCACTTGCGTTTGAGGCTCTCATGGTCATCGGTCGGTCCTGCAGAGGAAAGGAAAACAAGACACCAGGGCCACTCTGATACTGGATCTCGTAGGTCCTCAAGTCCCTTGTTGTGCTGGAAGGCCTCAAAAGTGGTGGTGTCTGGCTGGACGGAGAACAAGCCTTGGCTGATGCAAGTGCCAAGGTACTCAGGGTATTGGTGCAGGGGGTGCTCCTGGATGGTCTAGCATCTCGAAACTCAGTGGAGAGACAGGGCTCACCTTCTAGACCCACGAAGACCTCCTCCTGTTGTGCTGCTCCCTCTTTGAACTCGATGGCCAACAACACAGTGTACCGGACAAGTGCAGTCAGTGCCTGCAAATGCAGGAAGATGGCTCCTTCACCCCACTGGAGATGCTAGATGGTTGGCGAAGTACTGGACAGTCCTCCAAGTGTTGGGGAGGATGCACAGTTGCAGGAAAAGTCGGGTCTTTGCAATTGTCTCTGTACCAGCTGCCAGACAGGGAGTGGCACCAATTTTACTGCAGGTGCTCAAATCTCATAGTGTCACCTCTTCTTTGTCCTTCTTCTTTTCCCAGGTAGTTGAACCTGTCTCTCTGGTGCCAGGGGACCTCTCAAATACTCAAGTTAGGGGCTTTTAGGGAAATATGGTAGTAGCCTTAGGCTACCTACCCCTGGGGTGACTACACCCCCTATATGACCACTTCCTGTGGGGAATGGGCCTATCCCTGACCTAGAAGTCTCTATTTTCACCAAACACATGATGCTGAAACCCTCTCTGGCTGTTAATTTCAGGTAGCCCACCTTAGGGTCTGACTAGCCTGTGAGTGAAACACGCCACCTGAACATCTAATCCCCCCCTCTCTCCCCCTCTACTCTGGTGCCAAATGGGCCCCAGGGCAGGGGGTGGTGCTCCCCCTGTCTGAGCGGAAGCCAGGGTTGCATTTCAAAGGCAGCAGAGGCTTTGAAGCCACTTGCTCTGAGATGCTAATTCACTAGCCATACTGCTGGAGAAGGTGGGACACCTTCTGCCAGGTAGACATTGTTTCTAACCTCTGAGAGCAGGGACTCTCCCTGGCAGGGGGTCAGAAACTAGTCTGTGGTGGGTGCCTGGAAGGTATCAGTCATCCACACACTAAGTGACTAGTAGAGTTACAGGGGGCATTTAGTTGCATGTCTTCATAAACACAATACTGACATGGATTTATTAGGACTAGGTGTTTGATACCAAACACCAATATTTTCAGTAAAGCCATTATATAGCTGGGTAACTCGTCCAGTGTCCAGTACATATCATTAAAATGGCTTCCTTATCACTTGCAATGACAAGAAATGGAACTCGGCATCACAGGGGCATATCTGCTCATGCAGATGTGCAATCACATATAATATAATGCATCCTGCTTTAGGACTTCACAGGCCAGCTGTAGTCGTGCCTTACATATAGAACTTGTAGTGTACTTTTGAATTACACGCAGGGAGTGGGCAATGTTGTGTTTTTCAAATGGTTTGCACCATTTCACCCACCCTGCAGTGGCAGTCTGCATGCAGTTTGTGTGTGGTTCCTTTAGGATGGCATAATTCATGTTGCAGCCCTTAGAGACCTTCTTTAGTACCCATGCCCTGGGTAACGGGGGTACCATTTACCAGGGACTTAAAGGGGTGCTAAAGTCCTTGCCAATTGGGTTACAATTAACATTTGTGTTGTTTTAGAGAAAGAGTACTGGCACTGGGGCCTAGTTAGTAGGGACCCAGTGCACTTAAAAGCATCAGTACCAGTGGGCAAAAAGTGGGGGTCACAAAGTCAAAAAGAGTAGAAGAAGGAGTGGGGAACTCAATAGACCCTTGGAGGCTTGGGCAATTAGTACATTTGCGGGTAAGTGTGCCTATAAGGGATTTTCTTCCTTTTGCTAAATCTAACATCTATAAGCAAATAATGTTCGTAAGCTCTATCCAATAACTTATATCAAGTTTTTAAAGAAGTTAAATTGACTTATTCCAGTTTGAACAAATCTGCAACAGATTATTTCACACAGGTGTAAGCTTTCTGAAACGTAAATTTATAATGAAAAACTTTTTAGAGGGTACAAAAAATGTTATGGACACCTATTTCAAACAATATGTACAAAAGGAAATTGTGACTGATTAAACAGAAAACAAATCCTCAGGTGAAAAATTCACTATAGCCGGCATCAAACGTTTGAATCACAAAGTGAATAAGTCTAAAGAGAAAGAAAAAAAGAATATCCAGGTGATCAAATATCACCAACTGATGGCAAAACTGAAAAATGATCCCGAACTTATCATCAGAAATGCCGATAAGGGTGGCAAATTGGTGATATGGGGGAAAAAAGAATACACAAAAGAAGCTTTAAAGCAGCTATCAGACCGAAACTGTTATGGCAAAAGCGACGTGTTCACATTAAAAACAACGTATAATACATACTATAGCCATTTATTAGCATGGAAAAGTGCAGGTCTGTTGACGATTGAAGAATTCAAATTTCTCAAAAATGACTCTCCAACAACACCGGTGATCTATTTTATACCTAAGCTGCACAAAAACAAGGGCCCCAGGCCAGCGCCGGCGGCCACACAGACCATAATGGATCGGTTTACTACTTCAGAGTCGGACCCTCCTGGGGGGTGGGGGATCTCAACCCCCTCCAGACAAGGACCTGGCTACCATCCTTCAGGCTATCAGTGCCTCTCAGGCGTCCGTAGAGGGGAAGATAGGGGAAATTAAGGTGGACGTGTCCCTCCTCAGACAGGACCTTCGCAACACCACCGCCCGACTGACAGAGGCCGAATCCCGCCTCTCCACAACAGAGGACGATATCTCCCAACTGAAGGATCAGGTGGCCCAGCTTCGAGCTCGTACCGGGGAGCTCCACAGGCGTGCCGAGGATGCTGAGAACCGTGCACGTCGCAAGAACCTTCGCCTGGTGGGATTTCCCGAGAGGGTGGAAGCGGGGCAAGCAGCCACCTTCGTGGAACAATGGTTTCGGTCCTGGATGCCGGGGGAGGCTTTGTCAACTTGGTTTGTTGTAGAAAGGGCCCACAGGTCCTTGGTGCCTAGGCCTCCTCTTGGTGCCTAGGCCTCCTCCCGGTGCCCCACCCCGCCCCATCATCCTTAAAATTCTCAATTTTAAAGACCGTGATGCCATCTTGCGGGCGGCCAGGGCGAACGGTCCCCTTAAGTTCCAAAACCACGTTATTATGGTATTCCCGGACTACACCAGGGAAGTTCAGAAGTTAAGAAGAAGCTGCGCACTCTGGGCATGCAATACCAGCTCCAATTCCCGGCACGCCTTCGAGTCATCTTTCAGGGCAAGACACAATTCTTTGATACTCCTCAGGCGGTGTGGGCATGGCTGGCGGAAGAGCGTCCCCTCTGCCTTCGGCAAGAGGACTCCTCAGAACATACGGGGCTGCCACCGGTGGGGCTGAGATCGCCGGGGCGCTAACGGCGCCGTCGCACGAGGTCCCGTAGGGTGCGCCATCTACGCGCTTCAGCAGGCCGCTCCTCCAGGGGGGCGGCCCCCGATCGCTGTGATTCCTCCAGTCAATCAGGATCTCCGCCGCGCAACAGGCGCCGCTCCATGGAGGACTTAACGGGCTCCCCCCCCCACTGCGGACCCTGGTGGACTCAGACCTCTCTCCTACTCCCACCCTTTAGCTGCCTTGCCCTTAGGTCTGGACGCTGGCTCACTGTGGAGGGCGGTGCTTCAGCCCCCCGGGGGGGGGGGGCACCGGACTTTGATGGACTTGCCTGCTCTTTCTATTGCTCTATGCTGAGGCTCGCATTCATCCGTGCTTCTGGAGGGGTCCTCCACGCTTTAGATCCGAGCGTTTTAGTTTGGTTTAGTTGATTAAGGGGTCGACAGATGCTTCCGTTCTTGAAGTGTAGGGTGGGGGGTCGGGGTTGGGGGTTGGTTGGGGAAGGGGTTCTGCCTTTGTTGTTGTTCTCTTACTTGTCTTACTGTTTCAGCTTCCACGGACGGATACATGCCCTCTCAGTAGAGATAGTCCTAGCTCTTGGTGCGCGCACCCACCCGCACTTGTCCCGGGCCCAGATCGCGTCCAAATTGCTCCGGGAGCTGGCGCGGCCTAGCCCCAGATTCCACCCACCGTGATAGCCGACACCGTGACCGGGGCATCCCTACACGTCCTATCCTGGAATGTTAACGGTCTCCTGGACAAGTTGAAGCGTACCGCAGTTTTGCGTTCCGCACAGCGCCTCCACATCGATATCCTTCTCCTCCAGGAGACACATTTACTGGGCAACCACTGTCCCTTTATGGCCCGTTACGGATATGACAGAGTGTGGCACTCCGGCTTCTCCAGGGGTTCCCGGGGGGTGGCTATCCTCATGCGACGTAACTTACCCTTCGTTCTCTCCCGAGTGATCCACGACCCTCAGGGTACATATGTGATGGTATGCGGCTCTCTGGCCGGCTCCCCGCTCAACCTTATGTCCCTATACTCGCCCCTCTCGCTGCTTACCTCTACCCTGACACAGACCTCCACCCTCCTATCCTCGCTCCCCCTGGGCGTTCTGGTGGTGGGGAGAGATTTCAATGCAGTCTCCAATCCGACCATAGACTCATTGGGCCCTCCCTCTGCGGTCCGCACTGCACAAGCCAAACAATTGAGGTCTTGGTCCGAGTCCCTTGGCCTCTGCGATACCTGGTGTGTGTGGCACCCCCGTGCCGCTCATTTTACTCACACCTCCGCAGCCCACCACACGCAGGCACGCATAGATATGATCTTTCTCCCTGCGACTGACTGCTTGGAGGTTGTGGATGCTCGTATCTATACCCAGGGGTATTTCGGACCACTCGCCGGTACTCCTCAGTACCGGATCCCCCCTCCCTCGGCCCATCAAACGTGGAGGATGACTGCGTGGTTCCTCCAGGATAAAGTCTTCCGGAAGGCGGTAGGGAAGGTGCTCGAGCAATACTTCCTCACCAACGAGGGCTCCGTATCCTCCCCCGGGACCCTATGGGAGGCTGGGAAAGCCACAATTTGGGGGTTCGCAAAAGGGCATCTTAAAAAGCAGAGGCAGGAGCAACACCGGGAAATCACCGCAAAGGAAGCGCAGGCGCTTTGCTTGGAGCAGTCTCTTTCCCGGCTTGATGACATGGCCCAAAGCCGACAACTAGCCCTTCTTCGGTCCGAGATTAGGCAACTATCTCTGGATGCGGCCAAGTTGCTCTGCTGGTCATTGGTGGCGCGAGTCTATGGTTGGGGGGATAAAAACTGCACGATTTTGCACAGGCGGCTACCTTCCCCAGGGCGAGCCGGATAATTCCGCAAGTGGTCGATGATCGAGGTTCGGTCTTCAGCGCCCCCTCAGCGATGGCAAGCACGTTTGCCAGCTACTATCGGCGGTTGTATGCCGCACAACCACCCGACTCGTCGCTCCGTGATCTCCTTGGGCGGGGTCACGTCCGTCATCCCCAGTTAGAGACGGCAGCTCGGGAAGATCTTGACCGGCCCATCTCCACGAAAGAAATCGAAGAAGCCATTTCTCTTATGTCCCCGGGCAAGACTCCGGGACCGGACGGTCTTCCCCAAGAATATTATGCAGCCTATCGGGATATACTGGTACCCCACTTGGCTGGCCTTTTTCATGAAGCCATTGAGCGAGGTTCCTTCCTGTCAGAGACGGACATAGCCACAATTGTGGTCCTTCCGAAGTCCCAACCCCCCTCCCGTCGTTGTGCGGACTACCGCCCCATATCCCTCCTAAACACTGAAATCAAACTCTACGCCTCCGTCTTGGCCCAACGGCTGAAGCCATACCTGCCTAAGTTGGTACACCCGGATCAGTGTGGCTTCATGACCACTCGCGCGACCAGGCACTGCCTTCGGAGGGTGCAGCTGGTCTTGGCCCACCGACACCTCCTGACTCCCTACTTGGCCCTCCTCCTTATTGATTTCGAAAAAGCCTTTGACTTGGTGGACTGGGTGTATCTCCACGATGTGTTGGCTGAGATGGGCTTTGGGCCCCGGTTCCGAGAACTGGTCCGTGTGCTGTATGTACAGCCGCAGGCACCGGTGCTGGTGAATGGCGTCCTGTCCGAGGCCTTTCCCATAGCGAGGCGCACGCAGCAGGGCTGCCCCCTTTCGCCCCTGTTGTTTGCCCTGGCCATGGAACCCTTAGGGATCCTGGTGCGGGCTGACACCTGTGTTAGGGGGTGGGAGTGGCCCGGCACTGCAATGGACAAGATTGCGCTCTACGCAGATGATGTTCTGCTTTTCCTGGCGGAGCCCGCCTCCTCTGGGCCGCGTTGCCTCCAGTTGTTGCGACCGTTTGTGCAGGCGTCGGGTCTTCGACTGAACCCCAGGAAATCGGTATTGGTCCCGTTGCACCTGTCAAGGAACTGTTATGATTGGCAGTCTAATATTCCGATCCGACACAACTCATTTAAGTACCTGGGAATATGGGTTACCACGCTCCCGGAGCTGGGCTGGTCCCTCAATGTAACCCCTCTGGTCCAAAAGGCTAAAGCAGACCTTTATAAATGGAGGACGCTGCCCCTGAACCCTCTGGGCCGGGTGGCCTTGTTTAAAATGCTGATTCTCCCCAGGTTCCTCTATGTCCTCCAGAACACCCCATTCTGTTTTCCCAGACCCTGGTTTAAGGAGTTGGATAGGCTCATTACCAAATTCTTATGGGGCGGTGGGAGGTTGCGCCTGGCTCTTTCCACGTGTCGGATCCCTTCCTTTGTAGGGGGCATGGCCATGACGCATTTGTACCTCTACTTTTTAGCCGCACGTTTGCTGGTGGTCCACGATTGGTTCAACGGGGGATGGTCCGACCCGGGCCTACCGGCTGGAGCTGTGCGAACTGGGGTTTTCTAAGGTGCAGGCCCTGTTGTACGGGGGACCTGTCCCGCTTCAGCTGCCTGAGGTGACACGTTCGGTGTTCCTGGCTTGGCGGTCTTCGCTGCGCCACACCGGCTGGACCGGCAAACTGACCCTATGCACCCCCCTCTGGCAGGGGGCTTGGCTGCGGGAGGTGAGTGGTCTGCAGGGGTTCAAAGCCTGAGACCTTATAGGTATAACACAGCTCGGGGACGTATGGGTGAGGGGCCACATGCTTTCCTTCCAAGAGATGCGCAATCGATATTCCCTGCACCCCTCCCAGTTTTATAAGTACTTGCAGTTAAGACACGCCCTTCGAGTGCACATTGTGGACGGTACTCGACTCCCGGAGTACAGCCCCACGGAGGCCCAGACACTACTTGGGAAGGGGGGGTATCTCCCGGATATACCGCACCTTAATTAACAACACTCCCACCTCGTTGGACAGACTGAAAGAACAGTGGGTAGACTGGGTGGGGCAGTTGGACGAGGTGGATTGGCGAGACGCGCTCATGGCGCCTAAGACCATTACCGCCTCCGCCAAACTTAGACTTATCCAATTATACTACTTGCACATTGCTTATCTGACTCCGGTACGCCTTCATCGAGCGGGCCTTCGCTCTGATGCGTCCTGCGCTAGGTGTGGCCAGGCCCCAGCGAATTTATTTTCACGTGGTTTGGACCTGTCCCTGGCTGGCAGCTTTCTGGGGGGCCATTGAGGGGGAACTTACAGAGGTTTTGGGGTGGACAGTGCCCCACGATCCGCGACACTCATTACTGGGAATAACTGATGGGTTGGACGGGTCCCGGAGCGACAAGACCTTTTTTAACACAGCAATGATAGTTGCCAAGCGCGATATAGCGGCAGCATGGCTTTGTCCCGATCCACCAGCTGTGGGAAAGTGGCGTAAAGGTGTGGACTGGTGTGCGGCACAAGAGAAGGTTTTATACACGGCACGTGGATGCCCCAAGAAATACCGCAGGGTGTGGGGCAAATTGCTGGGCGCAGTTGGGGGGAATTAATGGAGCTTCTAGTTTCCAGTGGTCGCATTACCTGTGGGGTTCCGTGGTGGGGCTGCGGGGGGTGGGGTGGGGGGGGCTCTTCCCTGATGGATGTGCATATATATCTGCTGTCCGTGATTATGCTGAACTGTTTGTTAATGTTAAAATCAATAAAAATTTGATTTTCAAAAAAAGCTGCACAAAAATTCCCTCAAACCCCCGGGACGGCCCATTATATCTGCCAGGAATAGTCTAACAGAAAAGACATCTCAATATGTAGATCATTTTTTACAGGAATATGTCCAAAGTCTTCCTTCCTACATAAAAGATACGGGGGACTTTCTAACCAAGATTCAAGATTTTAAATGGCAAGATGACTTCATTTAATAACTATGGATATCACAGAACTCTACACCAGCATCAACCACAAAGATGGGATATGAGCAATTCAACACTATCTCAGGAAAAGACCAGCCTTGCTTGAACAACACAGCAAAATTCTTATCAATAGAATTTTGCTTGAACAACAACATCTTTTTGTTCCAAATCACCCTATATCAACAGCTTTGGGGCGTGGCAATGGGGGCCAGCTTTTCCTCCAGCTACGCCTGTCTACATATGGGATGGTGGGAGGAGCTGGTCCTACGAACAGTACATGGAAAAATGCTACAAGAACATGTTAAACTGTGGCTGTGATATATAGATGATTTGTTTGGGATATGGCACGGGACCTTGCCAGAAGCACAAATGTTTGTAGAAGGCCTAAATGATAATGACATTACTCTTGAATTTACAGCATCTATCAGTTCGGAGATGGTAACATTCCTTGATGTACAAGTCTATATTAGGGATCACAAAATCGAAACCAAGGCACACCGAAAACCCACTGCAGGAAATTCGGTGTTACATGCAGCCAGTGCCCACCCTCCTCATCTTATACATAGTATCCCTTATGGAGGAATGATAAGATTAAGACAAATTTGCTGTAACAATGAGGATTTAGGACTAGCACAACAAGCCAGTAAGGAAAGATTCCTGCAGAGGGGCTATACAAGAAAATGTGTAGATAATGCTATAATGAAAAGTCAAAAAGTGAGAAGGGAGGATTTATTAAAACAAAATAAATGCCAGCATCCGATTACTACAGTAGATAACAGCGAAAGTGAAATATTCAGGATGATAATAGAATTCAGTAATCAACAAAAAACTATTAACAAAATCATCCAAAGAAACTGGCCCATAGCGTTAAATGATCCCATCATAGGCCATCTGTTCCCTACCAGACTCACAATTACTAATAGCAGAGCCCCTTCTATGAAGGATGAGCTAGTACAGAACAACCCAGTCAATAAAAGCACAGGAACTTGGCTATCCCAAAGAAAGGGTTTTTATAAATGCAAATCATGCAAAGCTTGCCAATTTGGATGTACTACAACAACATATAAAACCCCGTTCAGTTCACAGGAATTTGTCATAAGGAAATCACTGACCTGCAAAACAGAATGTGTTGTATATGTTCTTGAATGCCCCTGCGGTCTGAGGTACGTGGGAAGTACGAGACTGCAGGGTCATAAAAGAATATTGCAGCACATTAGAGCCATAAGAAACAGAGACCATACATATCCGGTGGCACGCCATTTTGGCGAACAGCACGATTCAGATCCCAAAAAACTAAAATATTTTTTAATTGGTGCTGTACAAACAAACAAAAGAGGCGGCAACAGAGAAAAAGCGTTGCACCTGCTGGAAACAAGATATATTCTAGAGCTAGACTCGAAGCACCCTGGGGGGCTCAATATCACGGAGGATTTATACAATTGCCTATAAGAAAATTGAAAATAAAATTATGAGAGTCATCAAACATCTTAGAGTTAAAATAGTAAATTTTGACCATCTTCGACCCTGTTAATGGAGCGGAAGCTGCCAGCCTATCAGATGAACCAGTTATAATAAGAAATTGGTCGTACAAAATATTAATGATTAGTTTTTAGCTTTGTTAGGTTTTATAAATACTAAGGTGAATTTTAACACTTGCACTTTAATTTAGGAGTAAAGCAGTTTAGCACTTTTCACGCAGCAACATTTATCATGGACAGCAAATAGACTCAATTAGAGACATCTATACAGGCTCTATATAGAAATTGGACAGCATCATAATAAACCCCAATTTCAACATGGTGATTTGCTCAATTTGCACAGAATGTATTTTAAACACAAATTTACATTTTGGACTTTTATAACAGATTTTAGCAGGCCCTATATTAATAGAATTATTATAAAGGCAGCTATCCTGTTATGAGGGTAGCTTCATTAGTAAGAAGCGGTATTTAAACCATGACGCAACCCCACAGCTATGTTAAAAACAACAATATAGCGTATTACAAATTGGGTACAATACAAAATCAAGTACTGTTATCAAGCTTGAATTTGTACATACGATATTGATCAAAAGGACAATTGTTTAGCAGATTTTGTATGTATTTATTTATATATTTATATAACTCTCTATTCAGATGTTTTATGTATTTATATATTTATCTGTGTTGAAATGGGTTTTGCACTGCAGAAACTGTCTCACCTCAATTATGATATACACATAGTCAAGACTACAATACAATGACTAAAGCCTACAAAATAATCACCTTTTTATCAATTTAAGGAAACTACAATCCAAAGGTGAAATAACAATGGTGATTACATGCAGTAAACAGTCTTTTGTTTATGTCCATGAAAGCAACTGATTTTTATATATAGCACCTGTCACTTTAAAAGAAAGCGAAAAAAATAGGGAAATAAAAAAAATAGGGAAAAAAACGACATAAAATCACGTTGTAACTGGCTGTGCGTGTCATGTGATCAAGGCCATTCGGGGCTGAAACGCGTAATGGCTGTGATGGTGTTAGCGGAATAAAGAAAACAATTTAGCACCAATTTGGTGGTCCGTGCTCCATTTCTTCGAAGCAGATTGAAGCGCCTCTGGCGGGTGGAGTACTCTAGATATTTATATTTATATATGTAACCGCTTTTTGTACCCTCTAAAAGGTTTTTCATTATAAATTTAAGTTTAACAAACTTACACCCGTGTGAAATAATCTGTGGCAGATTTGTTCAAATTGGAATAAGTCAATCAAACTTCTTACATAACTCGATGCAAGTTGCTGGATAGAGCTTACAACCATTGTTTGCTTATAGATGTTAGATTGAGCAAAAGGAAGAAAATCCCTTGTAGGCACACTTACCCGCTCATGTCAAAAAGAGGCATTTTGCTACAGGATCAATAGCCCTAAGTCATCTTTGTCCATTAAAAGTCCAGTCGCCACCAAACTCCTGGCCTCTGATCACAGCCATGCCAGCAGTGCCCTTCTTCTGGCGATAGCTCTCTTTCAGGGCAACCAAACTGCACAGTGATGGCTCTTCTGAGTCCAGCAGACTCGGTGCAGCTTTTGAGCATTAGGACTCGGTTTCCCGGGCTGCGCTGTGGTGAGGAGCGACGATCTGGTGATCTGGGCTACCAACTCGCCCAAGCAGGCTTCCTCAGCTTTTGTGGCCCTGTGCTGCAAACAGGAAGTCAGCCAACTGACTCTTGGATTCTCTACTTCTGGGTGGGCTCGGGTCATCTTCTCTATGAGTAGGACACAGCAGGCACAGTCCTCTCTTCGCTAGCCCAAGCAGCAGCAGGTGCAGCACCACCTTGGTACACTTCGGTGCAGCCCTTTTTTGCCAAGCCCTCGGTCAGCAGAGCAGTCCTTTTTTGGTCCTCTTTTCCAATCCAGATAAGATTTGAGTTCTGGGGACAGAGGTGCCTCTGTTATGACCAGGAAAGACTTTGGGGAGGTAACGCTCACTAGCCAATGGGCTACTTGGTTTACTCCCCTGCTGATGAAAACTTCCTGTAAAGTGTGGCTTCTGGCTATGTCAGAGTGCACTAGTCTGCCCTTTCCCAAGCTGTCTGAACCCTTCTCTTGGGTGTGGAGCTTGGAAGCCCACACTAGGGCTGTGGCTACCTCTTGGCTCGAATCCCACAGAAAAACTGGTCAGAGAAGTGTTTTCGGCTCGCTGTCCCTGATGCCCTTCTAGCTATCTAGACAACTGAGGAGCCCTTCTTGTGTGTGCTTGCCATTTGCCCATCAAAGGCAGCTTTCCCTTTGAAGCTCGCCTTTTGGACTCTCACTCTGTGTGGCATTTATTGCCAGGAGGATATCAACATAACCTCTCATCGGTAGATCCTTTGTAAGCTTTCCTGGGAGTCGTTCACACTTGTTCCCAGGAGGTTGTCTTGGGGATAGACCTTTGTGTGCAACCAGAAACAGGTACCGAAACCTTGAGCAACAAAGTGGAAACTTACTAAAGTTGCACTTTGCCTACCAGTGACATTAAATTAAATTTAACCAATAAATGCACCGATTCTTTTGATACCTTGAAGTACCGGTGTTAGCAGTTCCATTCAGGAGTTAGCAGGGTTGAAAAGGAAGCTTGTAACACTGTACTTGCCAACGGGGCTACTAACCTCTTTCAGAGTGAAAACGACAATTGAGGGTTTCTACTGTCAGAACATGTAAAACAGGTTCTACTTTTTAGCATACACAATCCTGCCTTAGGGCTCGATAGGCCGGCTTTAGGGGTGGCATATATATTAAAATGGGAAGTTTGGCCTTGGCCATTGCTTGAAATGACAAAGTTAAGTTGGCAGAGTAAAACTGCTCTGTCAGCCAGCAACGGCAGGCTGGGAGTCATGCTTTTGACTGGTCATACTCGTGGTGGCAGAACTAGAGCTGCAGTCCACCAGAGACACTTTAACTTACAGGCCCGGGGGCCTGGCCAAGATGGCGACAGGAGCGGACGCTGCCTAGAGAGCTCCGCAGCTGCCCTTGTAAGTATCCTGTATAATCCTGCCCACCAAGCCCGCAAGCACTTTTATCGGCACCTCTAGCTGTTGTGGAGGAGGGAAGCTAAAATAAGGGGTCGTGATCGTCCATGGTGCCCGGAGCTGCGACCGGGGGGGTGGGGGGGGGGGGGGGGGGGGGCGGGGGTTGGGCCTGTGCTTCCCCTGGCGCAGAGTGAGCTGGGATGGTCCCGGGAGCACTGCGGTCGCCCATCCGAGTGCCTGGGCCTCCCCCACCGCCCGACGATTTTATCTAAGTAAGACTGTGAAACCTGCTTTGGTGCTCCCCCGGCCCTTAGGATTTTCCGCTCAGGGTGGAGCAGGGGCAGCGCTACGGGTGGGCGGGCCGGTCCGGTGAGTGAATGGCAGATTAAGGACACTATTTTTTTTCTTTTTTTCTCCCAAATGCTCCCAACACCCAGTGACCCCCAACCCCCCCCCAACCAACGCACCCCGGGGAACCCCCCCTGATTCTCTCTTGGGGCGCGAACGCCTTCGAGATATCCCTATGCTAACGAGGCAAGTCCGGGTACTAAACAAAAAAGAAAAAGTTAACATTAGCGCCTGTATTCAGAAATATTAGCAGTACTGCGGTGCTATCAGGTCATGGAATGTGAATGGGGTGAGATCTATGAAAAAATTGGCCCGTATTATGGAGTCTCTCAAGAATTCCGAGGCGAATGTCATTCTCCTACAGGAGACTCATTTAGAAAATAGCGAATGTATGACCATGCTTAAAAAAATGGTCCGAGGTTCAGGATGTAGTTAGTTCTAATCAGAGGGGTAGTACAAGAGGAGTAGCGATAATAATAAGATCAAATAGTGGAATCAAATTGTAAAGTTATTTTACAGTTTCTTCGGGGAGATGGATCTTAGCAAATATTAAAATTCAGAACAGGGCGTTAGTGTGTGTTAGTTATTATGGTCCAAATCAGGACAACCCGGATCCGTTAATTAAATTGGGTCCGCCCTTTTGTTAACTACATTTTAATCTAGTCCTAAGACCCAACTTAGATAGATCCTCTAAAATAAAATATATTACCCCTTTACACTCAATGGCCACACTTAGAACACTGATTCAAGAGTTAAATCTAGTCGATGTATGGAGAATCAAAATGGGGTATAAGAAGGGATATACTTTTTTTAGCAAAAAATATGGCCAGCACTCCCACATTGATTATTTTTTATTAGATCAATGTTTACTTGAGGGAGTTGAAAGGGTCAAACATCTTCCGGCTACCCTTTCCGATCATTCTGCGGTAAGCCTTTCCCTGAGATTTCAAGATAAAAGGGGTATAATAAGATGGACTCTTGACCGGACAATCTTATTAGATGAGGCTGTCCAATTTAAGATACAGGAAGAAGTCATGACTTTTTTCAAAGATAATAATGGGTCACCGAAAATTCAGGTAATCTGGGATGCTTTTAAGGCATTTCTTAGAGCCTTGGGTACATCAATTATGTCTGGGAAAAGGCGTTGCTCTAGGCAGCAAGAGGATGATCTTTTGGAAAAGATTCAAATTAAAGAGTTAGAACTGCCAAAAGGCTTCCCTAGAGCTTTTCAATAAAGTGCCGCTTCTCACAAAGGAGTTGGAGAACCTTCAACTAGAATATCAGGGTGTTTTAGATAAGATCTTAATAGATAGATGGAAGGTCAGCAAACTTCAAAACTTTTCTTACGGTGAGAAGAGCAGCCGGCTTCTGGCTTGGAAAGTCAAAAGTGATAAAGTTCGTAATCATATAAGTAGCCTAAGAGAGAGCTCTACTGGTCAGATCTTGGACACTAATATAAAAATTGGGGCTGAATTTCGTCGGTGTATGGCCAAGTTATATAAAGAGGATACTGTGCCCGGGTTGGAAAAGATTAAATAATTTTTGGGTAAAATCAAGCTACCTTCCCTGAATGAACATCAGAGAGAGTACTTGGCCTCTGAAATAAGTGAAGAAGAGATCAGAGTACAGATGAAAAAAATGACAAGAGGGAAGGCGGCCGGGCCAGATGGCCTCCCGATAATGTATTGACTTCTTGAGGACCACTTAATACCAGTGTTTAAAGAGCTCTTCGATACGATCTTGATAGAAGGAGAGGACCCCCGATATCCTGGGCTGAGGCAACGATAGTCTTTTTTTTTTTTTTTTTTTTTTTTTTTTGGTATTCAAATTCTTTTTTTTTTTTTTTTTTTTTTTTTAAAACCTTTATTCGTGCATCTTAAAAGAACAAATACGGGCCTACAACCATCAGGCCGGCCACGATACAGTAAAGCACTGATACCCACATTACAGCCCCCGTGCATCAGCGGTCAGGAATAACAACAGGTTATGAGTCACATACTGGAGATATCTTTGAAACCCGGGGAAGGAGAGGTGAAGGTTAATTTTAAGTTTTTTGATAATTTTATCAGAGAAAAAAGTCAATGAAGGATAAGAGCAAAGTAGATTCGAGTCCGCAAGATAGCTTCACCACACGGGCGAGCAGCAACATCAGTAAGAACAACAATGGGAGTAAAATCTCAATCAGTGAGGCGGTGCAGAGAAATATCAGGCTAGTCACATGAGCAAGTACGCGCCCCTCCAGAGCCGCCCCCACTCGATCCACCCCACACCCGGACCCCGAATCGAAGAAAGTAGAGCACAGAGACATAAAAGAAGAAAGGCCCATAGAACTAATTGAGAACAGAGTATTACCCCCCCACCCTACACCAATGCGGAGGCTACGGCCTACCCCCCCCCCCAGCATAGTGCCTGTCGCCCAATGAACCCGAAATATAGAGAAGAGAGAAAGTAGGAACAGAGTAAAGAAGGGAAGAAAACAGAAAAGAAGGTGGGGAGGAGCCCACTGGACACCAGAGCGCCCCGAACCATCAGCCAGTTATGGCCCCCACACACTGAGAGCCCTCTACGCCAAAAAACGGCATGCAAAGATACCATGGCACCACAGTTTAAGCAAGGGATACAAGTCGCGACGAGTGCGCGCAAAACATACATACAGTCCCAGTCCCAGGCCAGCCCGTCCATAAACCATAGCGATAGAAGTCAGTCTAGCCCTGGCCCGATCGCGGGCTTGGGATTAAACCAGCTCCTGCGTGAAGGCCCCGTGTCCCGAGCAGACAAAGACAAGATGGCCGCTTGTGAGAGGATGGTGAAGTAGGATCACGAAATGGCCGCCGACCATCGATTGAGGTCCCTCGTTGCACCACATAAAATCCAAACCTGGCAAGTAAGGTACAGGAGTTCCACAAAAAGGCAGCAGTGGGCCACCGCGGACGGTCCCTCGAAGCCGTTAGGTATCGCTCAGCAGGATAGCCTCGCGGACGCGGTGAGGCAGGGAACAATGAAGCAGGCAGCCATGACCAGGGGGACAAAGTATCCGCAGTTGAGGTGGAGAGCGGTGGACCCTGGGCGCCGGGAGCGCTAGATGAAGGCACCAGTGTAGCACAATCATACACCGCCGCTGCGTCCCCGCAAGAGGACAAGAGCACCGGAGGACCCACGCCCTGTGGATGACAAACAGCGCGCTCACGGCCCGCAGCCGACAGTATGGGGTCAAACCTCTCACTCAGCGCCTGCAGGCCAGCGCACATCTGTAGTTGAAAGTCCCGCAGGACAGCCAGAACGGAGCCGCATGTCAGCGGAAGCTGGGCCCCAACATCGGCAGCAATCCGGGACGGCACTGTGAAGCTGGTGTCCGGAAGAGGGAGGGCGAAGTGGGCAGCGGGCGAGACCGGAGTATCACCCCCCAGCCGCGAGCAGGCAGTCAACGCCATGTTTTGCCGCTATACGGTGCAATGGCCAGGGGGAGGGGGTCGTGGCAAGGGGTCAATTCCCCTCAGGTCTACGCCGCAACAGGAAAGGCCGACAGTCTCTTATCTTCTCGCCGGTCCCCCTCGCCGCCGGCTAGGCAATAGGCAAAGGGGGCAGCAGCCCCCCACAGCTCGGTCCTCAGAGCGGGGCAGGAGACTCACCGCACCGGGGCCCACCCCACAGCTCCAGTCCGTCAGGCACAGGGTGCAGAAGGTGTCCGGCCGTCTCTCCCCGGGCTCATCCGGCAACGATCCATGGTGCGAGGCGAGATCGGGACCGCGGGGCTCAGGTTAGCGCTAGCTGGTCCGGTAACTGCGGAGCTTCCAGGAGGCCGGCAAAGGCCGTAAGGGCGCAGGGTTTCAGTGCCGAGGACAAAAGCACCCAGAACTCGGGCATCCGGGCGGGTTGAGACTCCGGGAAAGCAGCAGCGCGGTCAGCGCGTCTTCGCACACGGTGCACCTCGAAAATCGGCGAGGATGGGCATCAGGATAGTAGTCCGAGGCCACGGACCGACGGAGCCGGGCGCTCAAGCGTCTGCTCCGGTCGCCATCTTGGCTCCTCCCCCCAACGATAGTCTTAATCTTAAAACCAAATAAGGACCCACTGGCAGGAGAGTCTTATAGGCCTATATCCCTGTTGAACACCGATTATAAAGTGTTCACTGGGATATTGGCAGCTAGAGTTGCTAAAATCATAAAGAGTGTAGTCCATATAGATCAGAAGGGTTTTATTCCTGGAAGGCAGCTTAATGAACTTACTTTTACAATGCTGGGCGTAGTAGATTTGGCAGAATCTTTTAACCTTCCTGTGACTCTGGTGGCAGTAGACGCTGCTGAAGCGTTTGACCAGGTCCACTGGCCATATCTCTGGGAGTCCCTAAGAATTTTTGGTTTCCCCATGAATCTAATAAAAGCGGTACAGTCACTTTATAGTGCACCTAGAGCCAGAGTTTTAGTTAATGGGGAGTTAACTGATTGGTTCAGCATTATGCGGGGAACAAGGCAGGGATGCCCATTGTCCCCTTTGTTATTTAATACCTATATTGAACCTTTTGCAGCCTTAATTAGACAGGATCTCTCCATTCTTCCATTTAGATATAAAAACTTCGAGGTTAAATTGGCACTATATGCAGATGATCTTATTCTTTATACACAGAATCCCAAGGAGGCTACTCCTAGGTTGTGGGCTAAAGCAGATTTGTTCGGGAAGGTTTCCGGATATAGTGTCAACAGAGACAAAACTGAAGGTATGGAGTGGAACAAGCCCTCTCAGACCCTTGGGGTAAAAACCACAATGCGATATCTTGGCATCATATTTACCCAGAGGTTAGCAGATGTTCCTGGGGTTAATTGGAAGAAGACTAGTCAGGAGTTTGGAAGATTACTGATTAGATGGGCAAATCTCCCCCTCAATTTATACGGCAGGGTAAATTTGATCAAAATGATCATACTCCCCAAAATTAATTTTCTTTTTAATGATATACCCCTCCCTTTTGACAAGAATGAGATAGCAAAATTGCAGGGCAAGATTAGAAGTTTTGTTTGGGCCTCAAAGGGCTCACGCATATCTTGGAAAAGGCTGAGGAGAAAGTTAGAGAAGGGGGGACTAGCTTTTCCAGATCTGTGGGTCTATGCACACATTTTTCATTTTAAGAACTTTCAGATGCTATTAAACAAACCAGATGATTCTGCATTAGGTAATATGTTCGGGGCATTACTCAGTGATTTTGGTGATGAACAGGTGCAGTTCCTTTTTAAGTATGGAGACCCAACATTTTTCAAAAAAGTAAGGTTACAAATCTTGTTGCAGGCCATTAAGAATTGGGTCTACATACGGAAAAAATTGGGAATTCCTTATTACTCAGATTACTCACCAATTTGGGGTTCTCCAGGCACTCCAGCATGTTTAGATGATATGCTCAGCCTACCACTGAAGCAAGCAGGTATATCCAGTTGGGGAGAATTAAAAACAGGTATGGATTTGATTACGTGGGAAACCTTGACATCATGCACTCGTGGACAATTATCCAGATTCAAATACTATCAATTGTCTGCTTGGTGGGCTGGGCAACAGTGGGTGGATCAGACGAATGACGCCTGGCTAATTCAAGCCATGAAAATCGGGAGTATTAACAA